>NC_042615.1:320032847-321232847 GCF_901001135.1 Rhinatrema bivittatum | reverse complement strand
CTTGGTTTGGATCCCCCATCAATCAGGGCTGGCTGGGCTGAAAAGCAGTAACATAAAACAGGGTTTCTACTTTCAGATTGCAAGGAACAATACTTTGTAAGAAGGATCCAGCTCTCAGTGATAAGCCAGTTCACATTCAGCTCAGGTGATAATGATTGAAAACCATTCCATCTTAAAAGTCAAGGACATAGCACTGAAACGGTGCTGTTGCCTCTGGTGGATGATCTTAGGCTAGCTTTGGACCACAGAAAAAACACAGGGGCAGATTTTCAAAGGGTTACATGCGTAACCCCCGAAAAGCTACCCCTGCGCGCGCCGAGCCTATCTTCCATAGGCTCGGCGGCGCGCGCAAGCCCCAGGACGCGCGTATGTCCCGGGGCTTGCAAAAAGGGGCGGGGCGTGGGTGGTCTGGGGGAGGGGCGGGGCATGGCCTGAGTCTCCAGGCACAGCGGCCATTTGCCGCTATGGCCAAGATCGCAGGCCCGCCGTCGGTCAGCGTAACTTCTTCAACAAAGGTAAGAGGAGGGTTCTAGGTAGGGCTGGGGGCCGGGTTAGATAGGGAAAGGGAGGGGAAGGTGCGGGGGGGGTGGGAGGAAATGGAGCAGGCTGCATGGCTCGGCACGCGCAAGTTGCACAATTGTGCACCCACTTGCGCGCGCCGACCCTGGATTTTATAACATGCGCGTGGCTGCACGCACATGTAATAAAATTGGGCGTAGATTTGTTCGCGCCCGCGCACAGGTTTTAAAATCTGCCCCACAGTGTTCATGCTGAAATCCTCATCCATGAGCTACAGGATATTGGAAAAACAGATACTGCTTTAAAATGGTTTATTTCATTTTTCAAAGGTTGTTTTCAAAGAGATAAGTTGGATCATAACTTGTCACCCACTTGGCCATTAAAGTATGGGGTGCCACAATATAATTCCAATTATCAAATCATTAAACCAATTTCATATTCATCTTCATATGCCTTAGTGAACATAAATAAACCCTTTTGAATGTCACAGATGTTGTTTATTTCTTACGAAGCTCATGTTTCTTCCATTAATATAAACATATACAGTTTGTCAGATTTGTCTTCATGTAAATTATCATCAGTGCATTATCCTTATGAATAACTTTCTGAATGATTTTTTTGTTTGCATATTTGTCATAAAACAAGATTGATAGTAAGTTCATAATTTCGACCATCAGGTATTAGGTTTAATTCATTCATCTAAAACTGTTTCTCTTCTTTTCCTATGTGTGTTTCCCCACTCATGTGGAGGTCTATATTCCTACCCACCTTTCACCATGCTATCTGGTCAAGTGCAATTCTCTTAGTTATTTATTTATTGAAAATTATTTATATCTTGCATATACCCAAAGTTGGATGAAGTGAACAATAAAATATACGTTTGCTAAAATAAACAAAACAAATAAAAATAGCCCTCAATAAATGAAATTTGGGCAATAATCTACCCCCAATGTATCAATGCAACATAAAAATATGTTATGTTTGGCAGGTTTTGAGGTAGGCCCGCATCTGACTGCACTCACCAGCTGGCCCCAGCTTCTGAAGCAGCTCCAATGCCACTGGCATACCACCATTGCTCCTCCGTGGGCATTCCATTAGGTGTGTATGCATGGCGCATGCCCACAGATAAAGGCCCTAATCCAGGAAAGGGGTAGAGGAGCCAAGAGATGACATCAGAGTCAGCTGGTGATTTATATCCCAGCCGTGCTTCCAACTGACACCTCAGCAATGGGTGTCCTGCCTAGTGTAGTATGTGCTGTTCCAGTGATCCTGTTCCTGCATCCTTTTCCAGCCTTGCCTTGCCCAGCCTGTCTCGACAAGCCTTGTCCTGTCCAGCCCTCCTTGTCCAGTGTCTTCTTGCCTGTCCTTGTCTCTTCTTTGGTCTAATCTCCTGGTTCTGACCTCTGCTTTGGACTTTGACTTGACTGCTCTTGACTGCTGCCTGGACCTGACCATAGCCTTTGACGTGATCATGCTTCTCTTCCGCCTGGATGTGACCATAGCCTTGAACCTGACTATGCTTGCTTGCTGCCTTCCCCAACCCTCGGTCTAGCCCAGTACCTCCTGCCTGCTGCCTGTCTTGAATTCAGTGTGGTCTTGGACTCTTGCTCACCCTACCACCCTAGGAACCCACCAAAGTCCGCCAGAACCCAAGAGTTCAACCTGCAGGGGAGGTGACTAGTATAGGTGAAGCTCCAATCAGTCCCACTGCAGGGCACGTTCACCAGCTGTTGGCATAGGCCTCACAGGTTCACCTATAAGGCTGAGTCAACTACACCACAGGATTAAGGCTCACCTATATACCTCTCATCACACAATATTATTTGGCCTACCTTCTAGATGTGAACTTCAGCCTAGCATGGGCTGCTATAACATTATCCTCATAAAATATAATGTATCTCAAGATTGGAAAAGTAAAGACTTCTTTAAATGAAGGTTCACTGACAAGAGGGCTTGATTTGCACGCTGCAGTATCTGCTAGCTGCATTGTAAAAATCAATGCCTTTTCATCACTTATAAGGTCTAAAATTATTTACTGATGTCAATTTTACAATGAATATCTCTGAATGTGTCTGTAATATCTCCCAAACCCCCTCCCGAAAACTCACCCCAAATCAAAGTGCATCCTTACAATGGTCTATATGTTGAGTGTCAGGCTAAGCTTTATAAAGAGACTCTCTCTCTCTCTCTCTCTGTCTCTGTCTCTGTCTCTCTCTCTCTCTCTCTCTCTCAAAAAGCCCTTCCTGGCAATTTGTATAACACGTGTGGCCATTTTTGCATGCAGAAAGAGCCAGATCTTAAAATCTACGCTCGATTTTATAACATGCATGCGCTGCTGCGCACATGTTATAAAATCCAGGCTCAGCGAGCACAAGGGGGTGCACATATATGCATCTTGCGCACGCCGAGCCCGAGGGGAGCCCCAATGGCTTTCCCCATTCCCTCCAAGGCCGCTTCGAAATACCTTGGAGGGAATGTTTTTTCCGGCCTCCCCTCCCTTCCCCTATCTAACCCACCCCCCATCCCGAACTAAATCCCCCCCCCCCCCCCGCCTACCTTTGCTCCAAAAGTTACACCTGTCCAAGGCAGGTATAACTTGTGCGCCGGCCAGCTGCAGGCGTGCCATGGCCCAGCACAGGCCGCTGTGCCGGAGCACTGGACCCCGCCCCAGGACTGCCCCCGAACCGCCGCCATGCCCCGGCCACGCTCCCGGACCGCCCATTTTGGAAAGCCCCAGGACATACGCATGTCCCAGGGCTTGCGCGCACCGCTGAGCCTATGCAAGATAGGCTCGGCACACTCAGGGGCAGCTTAGGGCAGGTTTCGGGGGTTACGCATGTATGTTGTGCACATATCCCTTTGAAAATCTGCCCCAAAGTTTATAAAATATACCTGTTAGGTTGCAAAAACCCAAGGGAAAGGTACAGTATTAGAGGTGAAATTCTTCTAAGCACAAAAGAAGAACAAGATCTGGGCATAATTGTATCTGATGATCTTAAGTGGATACGCTGAGAGTAAAAACCAGAAAGGTGCTTGACGCATAGGGAGAGGAATGGTCAGCAGAAAAAGAGAGGTGATATAGGCCCTAGTGAGTCTTCACTTGAAATACTGTGTACAATTCTTGTGTCCACACCTTCAAAAGGATATAAACAGGATGAAGTCAGTCTAGAGAGTGGCGACTAAATTGGTCAGTAGTCTTCATTCTCAAGCATATGGGAATAGATTTAAAGATCTAACATGTATACCCAAGAAGAAAGGAGACATATAATAGAGACATTCAAATATCTCAAAGATTTCCATGCGTAGGAGGTGAGCCTTTTTCAATGAATAGGAGGCTCTAGAACAAGTGGTCATGAGATGAGGTTGAAAAGACGATAAATTCAGGAGTGATCTTAGGAAATATTTCTTTACAGAGAGGGTGGTAGATGTGTGGAACAGCCTCCTAGTGGAAATAGTGGAGACAAAAACTATATCTGAATTCAAAAAAGCCTGGGATAAGTCCAGGGAATCTCTATAATGCTAAATTAATTGGATGAATTGGCAGACTGGATGGGCCATATGGTCTTTTTCTGCCTCCATGTTTCTGTTTCTATTTCTATATTCCTAACTGCATAAATCTTCTTTGAATATTCTGGCTGAAGTACCCAAAGATTTTAGCCTATTCAGGCTGTTAGAAACCTGACCTCCCAATATTATTCTTTTTAGCATAAAGTTAAGTCTACATAAATTTGCCTTCTCCAGAAATTCATATATCTGTTATATATTTTGTTAAACAATCTACTCACTTCCTCTCTAGCTTTTGAAAACACTCATGTATTCTTACTATGATTGTTAGGGGGCAGAATTGTGATTTTACGAGCAATATACAGACATTTGACACAATTAGGAGCAAAATTTGCCCCAGTATAGTGCCTTTCATTTGCATCTACCTTTCATTATCACTTTTTTAAAAGTTCTTCCATCATGCTCATTTTGAAAGATCTGTTATTGAGGAGATGAGTAGTATTTTGTCTTCTAGTCTTTCACTGCTTCTCATATTACTTTATTCCTCACCATGATAGAAATGATTCCATGTAAATTATTTCATTAAGGGCAAATTTAAAAGCCCTACACGTGGCAAAACCAAGAGATACGCATGTGACTCGTCAGCATGCGGGCCGCATGGATTTTAAACAGCTCGCGGCCACGCGTGTATCTCCTGGTACGCGGATAAAAAAAGATTTGACAAAAAGGGGCGGGACATGGCTGTGGTCTGGGCGGGGAGGGGCATGGGCGGGGCATGGGAAGTCTCAACTGCACCCATGAAGACACTTATGTGTTCTAGCATGCGTTGGGATCCATCAACCATGTAACTTGCTGCTGCTATGAACAGCATGTAAGAAGTGAAATTTAAAAAGGTAGTCAGCCAGGATTTTAGGGGTCAGGGCTAATAAGGTAAAAGGGAGGCAAGTTAGGTAGGGGGTTTAGGAAGTCCACTCCTCTACTGGGGTGAACTGGGAGGGAACTGGGAAATAGGCCTATTACGACACTGCGCATACCTTCTAAAATTCCCCCCCTCATGCTCTCAAGATGGATTCATCGTTCATGCACATCAGTATAAAATCGTGCACGCATGTACGCACATCTATCCGGTTTTATAACATATGTGCATAAGCAAATGCATGTTATAAAATCAGCGCATCCATGTGCACGCACCAGCAAATGCGCACACATTTGCCCCCGCATGTGGATCTTAAAATCTACCTCATAGATACTAACAACTAAGGATTGGCAATTGGGAGAAACGAAATAGGAAATGAGATGAAATTTCTTATTTCATTTTATTTCATTCTCAAAGTAAAACAATTGAAAATCTGACAAAATGTTGTAGGTTTTCATATAAGGTACACAAAATGGGTGTTTTTTACCACTCTCTCAACACAATTGTAAACAATACATATATTGAAAGAGAGCAAAAATTTTTAAATTGCCAAACCAGTGTGTCATAAAATACACTCATACACTCAGTGGTATTCTTCGTGGAGCAGTGTGGCTCGTTGGTTTAAGTTCTGATTCAAATGTTGCAGTATTCCCTGTGAAGTTATTAGGAGTTGGTGCAGTTACCAGGCTTTGCTGGGCAATTCGTATGAGAAATCATTTGTGAATGAGATAAGCACGTCTTGGGATTTAGTCTGTGAGAATCCCATATATCAAGTTGGTGGAAAACATTATGAAGCAAGTCAGCCTATGAACAGTGTGGAGGGTCCATTGAAAATAATTTTTCAGAAGCAGGATTGATGGTCAACATCCCCATGATGAAGCTGGTATCAGAGAAACAAGGGCCTCTTGTTGGAGTTATACCGTGGTGAAAAATGAAGCATTGTCTTTACATTTTGATGAAGCAAAGCATATAGGGGCGGATTTTCATACTCCGCGAATAGGCCTACTTTTGTTTGCGCTCCAGGCTGGATTTTAGTAGATACGCGCGGAGCCACGCGTATCTGCTAAAAACCTGGATCGGCGCGCGCAAGGCTATCGATTTTGTATAGCCGGTGTGCGCCGAGCCGCGCAGCCTACCCCCGTTCCCTCCGAGGCCGCTCCGAAATCGGAGCGGCCTCGGAGGGAACTTCCTTTTGCCCTCCCCTCACCTTCCCCTCCCTTCCCCTACCTAACCCACCCACCCGGCCCTGTCTAAGCCCCCCCTTACCTTTGTCGGGGGATTTGCGCCTCCCAGAGGGAGGCGTAAATCCCCGCGTGTCAGCGAGCCTCCTGCACGCCGGGACGCGACCTGGGGGCAGGTCCGCAGGGCACGGCCACGCCCCTGGGCCGCCCCGGGCCGTAGCCACGCCCCCGGGCCCGCCCCCGGAACGCTCCCGACACGCCCCGAAAACGCCGCGCGGTTCGGGCCCACCCCCCGACACGCCCCCTCCGAAAACCCCGGGACTTACGCGAGTCCCGGGGCTCTGCACGCGCCGGTAGGCCTATGTAAAATAGGCTTACCGGCGCGCAGGGCCCTGCTCGCCTAATTCCACCCGGTTTTGGGCAGATTTAGGCGAGCAGGGCTCTGAAAATCCGCCCCATAGTGAAGAACGCCAGATGAAGAGAACTTCAAGTGTTGAAGTATTTTGATATATAGGTGCACACATCTATTTAGTACAGTTGCTTATATAACAGTGTGGTAATTAAGATTATGGGGCGGATTTTCAGAGCCCTGCTCGCCTAAATCCGCCCAAAACCGGGCGGATTTAGGCGAGCAGGGCCCTGCGCGCCGGTGAGCCTATTTTACATAGGCCTACCGGCGCGCGCAGAGCCCCGGGACTCGCGTAAGTCCCGGGATTCTCCGAGGGGGGCGTGTCGGGGGCGTGTCGGGGGCGGGCCCGGTCGTCGCGGCGTTTTGGGGGCATGTCGGCAGCGTTTTGGGGGCGGGTACGGGGGCGTGGCTACGGCCCGGGGGCATGGCCGCGCCCTCCGTGCCCGCCTCCAGGTCGTGGCCCGGTGCGCAGGAGGCCCGCTCGCGCGCGGGGATTTACTTCTCCCTCCGGGAGGCATAAATCCCCGGAGAATGGTAAGGGGGGGGTGTAGACAGGGCCGGGCGGGTGGGTTAGGTAGAGGAAGGAAGGGGAAGGTGAGGGGAGGGCGTTAGATTCCCTCCAAGGCCGCTCCGATTTCGGAGCGGCCTTGGAGGGAACGGGGGTAGGCTGCGCGGCTCGGCGCCCGCCGGCTATACAAAATCGATAGCCTTGCGCGCGCCGATCCAGGTTTTTAGCAGATACGTGCGGCTCCGCGCATATCTACTAAAATCCAGCGTACTTTTGTTTGCGCCTGGAGCGCAAACAAAAGTAGGCCTATTCGCGGAGTCTGAAAATCCGCCCCTAAATGTTTAAAAATTTAGGGAAGGTAAAAGAGTTTATAGAGTTGTAAGTGGCTTTCTATAACCACAAGATGTACAAATACATGTTTCTAGTTGCATTCTAAATATCTTTCTACTTTGTAAATGTTACATCAGATATTCTGGTTTGTCACTTCACTATGCTTCAATTTGTGATTTTAATTGAGTGAGTGTATGAGTGTATTTTATGACACACTGGTTTGGCAATTTAAAAATGTTTGTGATAATAAAAATTTGCTCTCTCTTTCAATAGATGTATTGTAGGTTTGCATATTTCATTTTGAAAACCAAAACAAAATAGAAGTGATCCATTGGGCCTAGGTTTCCTGCTGTATATCAAAATGGTGCCCTCCGCTGGCCTAGGAGTGGAAGGAATCATTTCAACAGCAAAGAAAGAAGATGCCAGAAGATCTTTGAGACCTGGCTGCCGGACCTGGGCCTGACCCTGGTCTGAGGCCCCAGTGTCAGGACATGGTCTCAGGACAGGCCCGGGCCCCAGCCTAGGCCAAGGCCCAGGAATAAAGACCTGGCTGGGCCCTGGTGTCAGTTCTGGGTCCAGACTGAGGCCCAGGTGTTGGAACCCAGTCTCAAGGCTGGGCCCCAGCATTGAGTCTGGGTAGGGGCCAAGTCCAGGCATTGGGACCCAGTCTCTGGTCTGGGCCCCAACATTGGACCTCGGCCTGGGTCCCAGCTTAGGTCAAGGCCCAGGCATCAGAACCTGGCCTCTAGCCTGGGTTCAGGCTGAGGTCAAGGAACTGGGACCCAGTCTCCGAACTGGGCCCTGGTCTAAGCCAAGGCCCAAGAATTGGGATCCAGTTTCCAGGTTAGGCCCCTGCATCGGGGCTGGGTCCCAACAGAGGCTCTGGCATTGGGATCCGGTCTGGGACCAGGCCACAGTGTCAGATCTAGGTTCTGGCTCTGGCCTAGGCTGAGGTCCAGACATCATGACCCGGAATCCGGGTTGAGCCCCAGCATAGGGCCTGGGTCAGGGCAGAGGTCCATTCATCGTGTCCAGGCCTCCTAGTCTGGGCCTTGCATAGGGCCTAGGCCGAGGTCGTGGGAACCTACTAAGAACTCAGCCCAGGTCCCGATGCCTAAGCCCAGGCTGAAGCCTTGGCTTGCATAGGCCTAGGCTGCAGTAGGTTGTTGCGACCTCAGTCTTGCCCTAGGCCTCATCAGTAAATCCCTCCGGTAGGTTGCCATGACCTTGGTCTGACCCTAGGCCACAAAGATGGATCCCCCTGGACCGGGTAAGTAGGGGATTAGGAGGATCCCGGCCCCGCCATTTTTCTGGGTGGGAGGGATGGGTGGTAGGCACAGGAGACCTGTTTCTTTTTTTTTTTTTTCTTTTTTTTAATGTTACTTTTGTTTTGCTTTTTAACTAACAAAACAAAATAAACATGACTTGAAATGAAATTAGTGGGAAAAAATACCCCAAAAATAAAACAAAATACGAAACAAAATGTTTAGTACTTCCCACCCCCTAGTAATAGCCCATTATTTAGTATTTTTATGTTTGTACCCCCTCCTTTACGGGGGGGGGGGGGTCACTTTCCTAGCCCTAGAGAGCACTGCTAGGGTGGGGGGAAAAAGTTCAGGGGTTCCATAGATTGGGGGCAGGAAATTCCTGCAAGGTCACTGAGGAAGAATTATAACACAGTCCACACCAAAGTTGTGCTCCAAACAGAAGATAGTTTACTAAGGAAAAAAATAATCCAGTTTCAGCCAGTACAAAACAAAAAAAAACAAAAACAAAGTCTGCAGCAGAAATAGTAGAAAAATCCAGACATGAGATTGCAAGGTTCAATATTCCTTCGAATAATAAGATTTTATGAGACCCAGAAAGTCTCATGGTGCCATTACGTAACAGAATTGTGGCTTTAGGGGCAAACCAGCCAACTTTCTTTCCTCAATACTGAATTTGGGGTTTGACCACACATACTAATTTTTATTTTATTTATGGCATAATTGTCTCTCAAATGTACTTGATTAGTAAATCTATATAGGTGACCCCGGAAATTTAAATGTTTACCTACAGTACCTGAATGTAATCCACTTTGAAGCACTGAAAAAAGTGCAAAAAGTGGAATAAATAAATAAATAAAATAAAT
Source organism: Rhinatrema bivittatum (assembly GCF_901001135.1). Lineage (NCBI taxonomy): Eukaryota > Metazoa > Chordata > Amphibia > Gymnophiona > Rhinatrematidae > Rhinatrema > Rhinatrema bivittatum. The sequence continues at coordinate 321,223,349 of NC_042615.1, read as the reverse complement.
ATTATGGTCTGAGAAAATGACAAAGAAGACTCAACTTGTAATTCCTGTTCTTTTATGTCAGTCAGGTCCTTGTCATCCTTAGGATGACAATTTTGGCTTGCTTTGTAGTGCTTCACATATCTAATGAGCTCTCCCACTAATAACTTTTCTCCACCTAAGTTTGATGCTCTTGATCTGAATGATTTAATGCTTTCTCTTTAGCTTTCTTTGTTTTATTTTTCTGCTTCTTCTCTTTATCATTTTTTAATCAGAGGAAATAACTATGGCTAATTATGGATTAAAAGCATAACAGTTTGAATTATAAATGAAATGAACATGAACTCCTAATGAAATAAATGGCCACATGTGGTCTATTTCTTAAGGAGAGAAGTCAATATTTTTCAAGAAACAAATATTCATGGTGATTTTAAACAATTTGTCTGTGTGCGATAATTTGATAATATGACTGTAGATCTGTGTGGGGTATTTTTACTAACTGAGCTTTGCAGGCTCATGTCACTCCACATCTTTGTGACCTCTGAAGGGTGAATTCCTGAAAACCCTAAGCACATCCCTAAGCATTCCTCTTTTTATCCTGGCTAATAGAAAGGGTGATCTGGAAGCTTATGCATCCTAATCCTTTATGAACATTTGATATTCTGCCTTTTCTCAAAGGTGGACAGAGGCAATAGAACGGCCTACAGTAAAATCAGAATTTCCAATTAATGAAGCATTTGGGATTCGGTACTGGAAATCCCATTTGAGAATAGTTTCAAGATCCAGTTGTGTCCTTCTAGTGTATAACACTGTCCTTCGTAGATGGTTCTGGAAATTGAGTCAAAGAGGTGGATCTTAGAGGCAGGCCTGGCTGAAAAGCCAAGCCTTAACTTTTTTCCTGAACTTAAAGTAGCGTTATACAGGCCAGTATACCTGGATACACTGTTATTTAGCCAGGGAAATGACTGGTTCGTTCACTGGGTCAAACAAATTGCCCATCATACATTTCTTGTACATTTGTTTAACCCAGTGAATGATATACCTTAATAGTCTAAAGCTGGAATTTTTTTGGTTCTACACTGACCAAGAAATTCTTGCTCTGAAAGACTGTACTCCTAGTGATTCTGACAGGAAATATGAGTGGCATTTGTTTTTCCGTAATCAAATATGTTCTTTTCTTTGTGACTGCCATGCTTGCCTTCATTCTCTAATTACATTCAGTATACCTGTAACATACATTCAGTATACCTGTAACATACAGTACATGTCAAGCACAGGATGTTTCTGTTGTTCGAGTCAGATACCTGCTTTTTTACCCATTCCTTCCTTCCTCCACTCCCCTTTGAATAATATGCTCTGCATGGAGCGGAGTCATGATGCCATGTTATGCTGTTCTAGGAGTGGTGGAACAGAGGATGAAGTTTCAGCATTCTAAAAAGGAGAGCTGTGTCCTTTAAGAAAGGAATTGCCAGGTACTTGTATCCTAGATTGGCCACTGTTGGAGACAGGGTACTGAGCTTGATGGACCCTTGCTCTGATCCAGTATGGCAGCTTCTTATGCCAGTTTTTTCTTCTCCCTGCATTTACCAAGCTCCCCATAATATCCCCTCAATCACACCACAGAAATTCCAAAGGCAATAGAAAACAACAGAAAATATCCACATGTCCTTGGGTGCATGAAGGAGCAAATAAAGAAGCAAACACCTTAGTTGTGCTCCTTTGTGTGAGTGAAAGAGGCGCACGGCACCTCCAGATTCCTCTTCCAGCTGAAATCTCCACATGCAATACAGGGAATTAATTCAAAACAAGGGTCAATAAGGCATGTAACTGGGTAGTTATAAGAAGATTAACTATAAATTCTGGAGTATCACCGATAGACAAATATAAAATAAACCGATAGATTAAAAGTATGTTAGATTAGTTTGAACGTCCCTATTTCCTTAGAAATTTTAGATCGCTAACAACTGAACAAAATTAAGATGCAGACAGTGGGCCAGCAGTGAGAGGAGGGCTATCCAGTCTGAGTGCCCACACGAATGATTATCTACCAGTTTGTGAGGGTAGGGGCTTAGCCTGGGAGAACAGACTGTGCTGGGGCTGGGAGAGAAGCTTGGCCTAGGGGGGGTATTGGCTGTGCTGGGGCTGGTGGAGTGCAGGATGTGCTGGGGGGGATGAAGGCAGGCTATGCTGGGGCTTCAGGAGTAGGGACAGGCTATGGTGGGGCTGGAGGGGGGAGGGCAATAAATAGGAACCTCTGGGGAATTTCCATGGGTGGCTGTGTTGCAGCTCAGGCTGGGGTTGAGGGGTAGCATTGGCTGATGTTGAGGTTGGGGAGAGGCAGGCTTGGGCTGCTCTTGGGACTGTGGGGGAGGGGAGGGCAATTCATAGGAGCCTGCAGGGAATGTCCACAAATGTCAGCTGGTTGACAGAGAAAGTTTATTCTTTTTTTTTGCAAAATAATTTTTTTTGAAGTGGCATAGATACATGTAAACACAAAGCATACCAAGTACATTTTCCCAACAAAAGTGATAAAAATGATATATATATATAGCAATATTTCACATGGTTCCTGAATGTTGTCTGATGGAATCTTTTCTAAGTCATGAATTTGCATGAATTGTGCCTTTTCATTTCAAGAGAAGTAGTATATTAACCAGAAAGGAGATGCCAAGTCTGAGACATGGGAACGCCCCTGATACTTGTTAGGGTGACGTTGGGAAAAGGAAAAGTGGATGTCAGAGACCATAATCTGAACTGCAGGATAAATGAGTTTTTACCAAAAAATCTGTTTATTGCACAAAGGGGAATGCATGTTAGCTCCTTCTTACAAGTCAGAATTCTCTGGTGTGTAGTGGTCTATTTGTCTGCAGCCAGCACTGGCATGACCTGACCTAGTCTCCATGTATTTAGAAGCTCAGGTATTTTGCTGTTTGTGAACTTTCCAGGGATTTTGTTGCTAGGAAACACTTGAAGTGCAGTTCTGTGAGTGCAGGCAGTGTCGAGGAGACCTGAGAGCAGTGAGTTCTCTAAAAGGTAAGTATTAGAACAGCAGATACTCATAGCAGTGCTCAAAATCAATGAGCACAAGGATTGCTAGCCTATAAATATATAATACAATAAAATTATAAAGTATCAATAAAATCAGTGCACCTCTATCGAATTGAATGAAACAGAATTGAATGTGGTAATTGCCTTTATAGTCAACTTACCCAAGGTGATGTGCAACAGAGTATGAAACATAAAACATTCATCACAATATAAATAGCATAAAAACAATAGCAAACATCAGAAACAGTAAATAAAATAAAGAACAAACACAGTATCAGAATATGAATAGCATAAAACTATAAACATTAACAACTACTGAAACAATAAATTACATAAATGCATAAAGACATCTAGATTTTAATTATTAAAAACAGTGATCACACATGAACTTTTGGTAACCTAAAAATCTATGAAAAAGCCATTTTCTAATCTGGAGCGAAATTCAAAGAGAAGGAGCTACAGCCCAAAACGTTCCTTCTCTTGTTTTTACCATTTGTACCTCATGTGCCAGGGAAGGCCACTTGTGAAGATCTTAACAGTTTCTTTCAGCAATACCTCTTCAGGCACGATGAAAGATACTTGGGACCAATATCATTCAGCATCTGAGAAGTAAAGAAATGTAACATAAGTTTCCTACATGCTGCCACTGGAAGCCAGGGTAATTTCTATAATACAGAGGAAGCTTTGTCTCTGAGTGAGTTAACAAGAAAAATCCTGGCTACAGCATTCTCTACTTGCAGCTTGTATCGAAGCTGTTCTGAAAACCTGTCAAATAATGCATTATTATCATTTATCCCCACCATCACTAGAGACTGCATCTTAATTTTGATGCTGTTTTGGTCTAGGTGTGGTCCAAACTGACCTACTAAGCTTATTTTAGCAAATGCTTTTTAGCAGGTCCTGCATATGAGTCTCTAGAGCTGAACTTCCCAATCTTAGCCAGTGGGACCCCATTATAGCACTTGAAAATCCACATGATCCCAGAGGACAACCAAAACAAATTAGCAAAGGTTCAGTCCTCCTCCTCCAACAATCACTCCACTTTCACCCTTCCTGCACTCCAATTGATCCTCTCAATCAACTTCTTTCCTCTCCGGCCTTTCCATTCTCTCAAACTCCATCCCTTCAAATGACTTCTTCTCTTAATCTTCTTCCTTCCAGTGGACACCCCCCCTCGACTGCTCCAGCTGATGCCTTCTTATATCCCTCATTCCCTCTCTCATACTCCCTCCAGCCCTTTTTGCAATCCTCCATCTGATCCTCTCTCATCTCTAGGCCCTTATAAGCCCACGTGATCCTCTGTCATTCCCTCTCTCCACCCCCTCTCCCATCTCCCATTCCCTCATCCTTATCTCCTCTCTCTCAAGCCTCATCATCTCCCCTCTGGCCTCTTCTCTCGCATCCCCCCAGTTGAACCACCCCCAGCTCCTCTTTTGTATCCTCCAGTCGATCTTCTGTTATTCCTCATTACTCACTCTTCATAAGCAATCCCTCTCCATCTGCTCCAACCCTCAAACCCCTCCTGAATCTCATCCCTCCCTTCAAAGAGCCAGTCTTCCAAATGTCCTCCTGGCCAGGGTCAGCAGCAAGATTTTCCTTAGGGCCCCGAGCTAAAGATGGATGACAATTTGTGAGAAGAGAGGGCAGGCTGATTACAGCAGCAACATTTTTCTCTTGGATAGGTTAAGTGGTGAGTGTGAAGAGAAGAGCATTGGAAATTTCAACCGGTCCATGTCCAGTGGTGATCTGTAAGTGGCAGCAGTATTAGCATTGAAAGTGAGCATGATGCCTGTAAGTTAGTGCAAGCTCACAGGTACTGCAGCAGCCCTGATCCCTCCGCATGCAGGGATTCCTGTTACCACCATTTCTGTACTCCTTTGCAAGAGTAGTACCACGCAGGGCCTCTGAGTGCATGCTGGCTCACAGGCCTCACTCTGACTTCCACTATCAATCCTAGTACTGCTTCTGTACTTAAACAGAGCTGCAATTTGAGACACTTGTGATCCCCAGCTGAAGGTTTTGTGACCCACTTTGGGGTCCTGAACCACAGTTTGGAAAACCCTGCTCAAGATTAGAGCCAGAGTCCAAGATAATGCCTAGACCGTATGCGGACCATGAAGGTATAAAGGAAGCAGACAAAGCAAAAACATAGAGGGGTAGATTTTTTTAAAAAGCGCGATCGCGTACTTTTGTTCACGCAGCAGGCGCAAACAAAAGTACGCAGGATTTTATAAGATACGCGCATAGCCGCACGTATCTTCTAAAATCCTGGATCGGCGCGCGCAAGCCTGCCGATTTTGGGCAGCCTGCGTGGCGCCGAGCCGCGCAGCCTGCCTCCGTTCCCTCCGAGGCCGCTCCGAAATCGGAGCGGCCTCGGAGGGAACTTTCTTTCGGCCTCCCCTCACCTTCCCCTCCCTTCCCCTACCTAACCCACCCCCCCGGCCCTATCTAAACCCCCCCTTACCTTTGTCCCTAGATTTACGCCTGTGAGAAGCAGATGTAAATTTATGCGCGCCAGCAAACTGCTGGCGCGCCGTCATCCAACCCGGGGGCTGGTCCGGAGGCCTCGACCATGCCCCCAGGCCTGTGCCACGCCCCCGGTCCCGCCCCCGAAACGCCGCGTCCCGCCCCCGAAATGCTGCGTCGTTCGGCCCCGCCTCCGACACGCCCCCGACACACCCCCTTCAAAAAACCCCGGGACTTACGCGCGTCCCGGGGCTCTGCGTGCGCCAGCGGCCTATGCAAAATAGGCGCACCAGCGCGCGAGGGCCCTGCTCGCGTAAATCCGGGCAGATTTACGCGAGCAGGGCTTTTAAAATCTGCCCGAGAATGTACCACTGATCAGTAGTTTTCAAACTTTTTCTCTGCAAAATCTATCTAAAAGGAATGAATACATTTAGATTTATTTTTTATTTTTAGATTTTTTTATATTCTGCTTTTTGCATTTTTTTCAGTACTTATTTCAGGAATTTGTTGAGGCAAAAATACAGAAACCACCAAAAATTTAAATTATTCCAGATTGATGATATTAACTCTATCCACAGTTTTAGAAAAGAAGTGGTGTACATGCATTCAGATTTTGAGATGGTGCCACACCAAAATTTTTAGATTGAAATTCAAAAAACATTAAAAAACATTAAAAAAAATACTTCTTGACTCTTTATGTTATTAAAAGATTGGGTTTTTTTAATGCTATATCATAAGGAACAGGCTGAAGTAGTCCTGGTTCTGCATATCGCATGTGTGGGTGTGTCCTTCATTTCTAATCAAAATGAACATGTCCATGTATACCATGAGGCAAAAACAAAGCTGACTCTACGCTTTGTTTTTGCATGAAGTCATCAAATAACTAACATTGGCCTGGATTCACCATTCTATCACAGAATGGTGAATCCAGCAAAAACGGGGGGTGGGGGGTGAAGGGGGGCCGGGCCTGCAAAAGCCGGCAGCCTTCGCACCGCCACTGTGTTTTTGCTGCCGGCTTTTGCATCCAATAGCGCCACCATGAAAGTGGCACTATTGGGCGCACTACTGGTCATGATAACGTTACTAACCTTATCGCCGCCAGCCATCTGATGCCACTACTCAAACTGGCGCCGATAGCCTTTGCCCATACTATGTCACAGGGGCTACCGGTGCCATTGGTCAGCCCCTGTCACATGGTAGGAGCACAAGATGGCACCGATGGCCATGTGACAGGGGCTGACCAATGGCACCGGTAGCCCCTGTGACAAAGGCTATCGGCGTCATGATGAAACCGGCACTGAGGGTGTGAGTGCAGGGGATGTTTCCCGGACCCCCTGCTGGACCACCAGGGAGTTTTGGTAAGTCTTGGGGGGGTTCAGGAGGGTGGGGGGTTTGTTTAAATTTTTATTTAGGTGGCCGTATAATTTGCAGAAGATTCATGGATTCGTGGGGAATCGCGATACATTTCGCTTCCCCACGAATACTACGAATAGTGCAATATATGTTGCGGATCGCCAATACGGCAAAAACGAATGCACACCCCTAAAATTTATATCAATTGAATGTTCAGAAGCTTGGGCCCGCCCCTGGCCCTATAAGGGACCGGGCAGTCTGCGCGTGCATGCTTAGGGGCGGGGTCGATGCCAAGGAGGACGCCGAGCCCTGCCGTGAGGCCTGGTGCATTGAGGAAGGCCCTGTGACCGCTGCCGCAGGACGCCGAGGCCTGGAAGAGCTTGTGGCTGTTGCTGGAGAGGCCGACCCGGGACCTGCAGAGGAGTTGGGGAGATGAGCTGGCCCTTGGGCGGGCTGAGCGCGGATGGGGCACACAACAGCTTATGCTCATGTACTGAATAAAAATAGAACAGAGCTATTACAACCAAAACAGAAAGAAAAAAACAATAAGGCTGTTTGTCTACTTTTTTGTACTCAGAAATCATGTGATGTTGGTAATATTTTGAGAAAACATTGGAATATTGCCCAGTGTCTTCCTTGCTTTAAAGATGTAGATGTAATGATAGCCCACAAATGCAGCAATAACCTTAGAGATTTACTTGCACCATCATCACTGCCTCAAGAACCTAAAACAGACAACAAGCCACGTGGTCACTACCCGTGTGGGTCATGCTCTGTATGTGATGCCAATCTAAAAACAGACAAAATAGTATTTAATGATGATTCAAAACTGTTTGTACTCAACAGTTTTACTAATTGTAAGAGCAGTGGCGTTGTTTATGCCGCTCGCTGTTCCTGTACAAATTCTTTATTGGCAAAACAACCAGGCAATTCAGTAAGAGAGTTATTGAACTTAGAAGTGCTATCAAAAGAAAAATAGAAAACAAGCCGTTGGTTCAACACGCAATCTCAGCTGGTCATGTTTTCAATAAACCTTCAGAGCCAAGGAATTCTCAGTTTAGCAGAAAACCTCCCTCACCTAGAAGACCTTGGAGAGGGGGAGGTTTGGAAACAAAGAAGAAGTGACGTCACAGATGTCACATCATCAAGGGGAAGGGAACACCCAGGTGTACTGGGAGGAGATGAGAAGGTGGCCTGAAGAAGGGGACGGTCAGGAACAGGAAGAATCCCTACTAGAGGTAGAGGAAGAAACAGAGAAGATAGAGGTGAAGGTGATGGAGGATCCTGAGCCAGACCCAGAACCAATGGATGTGAGAGACAAATGGTGGAAACCCCCTCAAGGAGACCTGGACTGCTAAAGTCATACAGGTTAGAGTCCGGTAGACAAAACCGCAGTGGGTGGTAGTAACTGGCTGTAGTTAGGCAAGGCAAAGTGTATGTTCCCTTTACAAGCTATGGTGTGTGGTGGCTGCCAGGCTTGATTTCCTCAAACCAAGCCTACAAGCACTAGAAGCAGTGCTTGAGAAGACATTTCAGGTCTCAGAAAGTGTGTTAAGAAACAGAGACAGTGACTGAATGAGGCAGGAATAAGACCTGTGGCAGAAGACAGAGACTGTATCGGTGCTGGACAGATGGAGGTTATGCTATCAAAGGCCAAAAAAAGGGTGGCATCGAAAGGTAGACATCACCAGGGAGATGGACAAATAGGCAGTTCTCTCAGCAAACTGTGAATTGATTAGTGCCAGGAAGGCTGGACCTATTTGATAAGTCCTGCCAGGAACTGGAATATTAAAGTAGATGGGAGTACTTCCTGACATTGAGCTTCCTGAGGGGATAAACCATCTACTAAAGCATGGTCTGTGTTTGGAGTTTACCTTTCTACATTGAAGAATCCTTCAGAGGAGAACCATTTTACTAAAGCATCATCTGTTTTGGGGGACATTACAACTTCATTCAACCTGTGGAAAGGCTGGGATCAGCATACAAGTCATGGCAGCACATCGTCAACAATTTTTGCGAAAAACGATAGAGTAGATATAAGCAGGTAATTACTAACGAAGGCTTATTCAATAGTAGCCAGATCAATGCTTTTTTCAGACTAGATGGAAGCCATCTGAAAGAGATAGCTTGACAACTTTCTCAATGTGGATACTAAGATGCTCTTGTAAAAGTTTTATCAAAATGAAAGAGCAATGGTTCAGCGGACTTGCAGAGGGATTTAATTTTGCCATGGTTTGGATAATTTTATCCTTTGAAACTGGAGCAAAGGAGTCCCATAGGCATTACACAGAGGTAGAATTTACTGGTAAGGTGGAAAGCAGCAGAACAAAACTTGCTACAGATTTTAATGACCTTGTCCTCAAAAAAACTGTGTGAAATTATTGCAGTAAGTAGGATTCTTATACATTAATGAGAAATCATTAACAGCCTGTGAGGTCAGGGCCACTGGGATCTGAGCTCATTGCAGAGATGTTGAGACTGGGCCCTAGGAAGAGGGAAGGATAAAATATAAATAACTTTATGCCCTAACAATTTTCATAATTAAGATATTCAAGTTAGGTTACAATTTACAATTTTTTTGTTATTTCTATTTTTCATGCTTAGTAAATCTTGTCATACACTATAACTTCTGGTTATCAGGTGTTAAAATGAAAAAATTATTTCCCTAGCAAGAATAATATAGGGAAGATTTCAAGTCACTTTACAGCATTCTGCATAGAGAGTACAGGTTCAGATCCCACATTTTTCTCAGTCCCTGGCTCTGCCGTCTCCTAAATGTTCAGCCTCAGTACAGCCTCTAGATCTCAATCCTGACTGGTAGACTTCCATTAGCAACATTTGTATTCCTTCATAGCTGTCATCATTCTGACCTCCATGCTATGGGCTCTGCCTCCATATCTGTACTCCCCTGCTAATTAATGATCATTCTGTACTACTAATTACATAAAAATAAAACCTTTCCTATTCACTTGACAGAGAGCAGTAGTTTAGATTCCCTTTCAGCTGTCAACCTGCCAGACCCTGACCATCACCATGGAATCTTTTGAGCCCTGCATGCCATCCTATCTCTTAAACATTCAACAGCTGGGAAAGAGTCCCTTTGGGGCACAAGAATAAAACTTTAAAGAGAATGCACAAGTTTCTCACCATTACATTAGGCATGCTAATATTAACCCCAAAAATGTGTAAAACAAAACATATAATTGATTGAGTTGGGATGACATGACACCCATATTCATGATAGCTGTCTATAGAGCAAATAAAAGATTAAAAACCTTGTTTTTTAATCTTAAAAGTTTTACCAACTCTTTGCAGCTGTTGACTCAGAGCCACTTAAGTATGCCAGAAGTTCCTAGGAATGGAAGAAAACGCTAGTAAAATTACTCTGGTGGCATTTGGAGAGAGTTATGATCCAGTTACTTAGCTGAATGACTCAGATTCTTTGGGGGCTTGTGAAAAAGGTTATGAAAAATTCTCATAGAGATTTAGCTGTTACCAGGAAGAAAAGGAAGGCTGAGCATCTCTAGACTGACCTAATCACTGCTTGCTGAAAGCCTGTTTCCTTGTGGTAGATTTATTATTTATTTATTTACTTGCTTACTTAAAAAAATGCCTAGTACAATATATGTGTTTCAGATGGTATATAACAATATTTAAATAAATAAATAAGCACTCCGTGGTTCTAGGTGGTATAGAAATACAAACATACATAATTACAATAAAAACAATGCAAGACATTATGAGGAAAAATGCTGCCACAGGGAACATGTAGCTGGAGTGCTCAATGAATAATAATAATAATAATGTACTCTGTCAATAAAATCTGCATACAATAAGTGGAGATTACTGCTGTAAAGCAAAAGCTTGGTAAAAAGGAAGGTCTTTTAGATTTATTTTTTTTTTTAGTTTTTGATCAGGTAATGAATCCCTCATTTCTGCATTGGCTACTGTGGATATTCAGTCTCTGCATTCTGCTAAATGGATCCATTTCATAGAGGGAACATCAAGCAAACATCTTCCATCAGGCCACACGCTTCTCATAGTCCTATAAATTTTACAAGATGGTGCTTCACAGCTAAGAGCTCTTTATATCAATGTAAGGATCTTAAACTTTAACTTTCACTGAACCAACAGCCAGTGAAGTGATTGCAAAACAGAGAGAGAGATATGCTGGCATCGAGAAGTGCCACTAAGTATTACAACTGCTTTTCAAGGCACTCAGGACTGATAGAATTACTGTAGTCCAGTTTCAATAGAATCAGAGCCTGCAACACTTTTGTGATATCATCAGGACTGAGATATGGTTTCATTCTATGTAAGATACAAGGTTTAAAATATGCCGCTTTAACTACAGCTTTCATTTGTGGGCAGAAATGATCAAGTAGAAAGACTCCAACCTTTCTGGCCTGGTTAATAACTTGAATATTATGGCTATCAAAGTGTAATAAAGTATATGGGCAAACTGTAGGAGATCAACTTAATATCATAATTTCTGTTTCTACCATTATTTGATATTAATTTATTGTTTGTCAGCCAGCATTTGATGGTATCTAGGTACAAGAAAGCAAGTGCCGGTACATTGCACACATTTGGGCAGATTTTCAAAGGCTACACACGTAACATACGCCGCGTAACCTGAGGAAATCTGCCCCTGCGCGTGCCGAGCCTATTTTGCATAGGCTCGGCGGCGCGCACAAGCCCCGGGACACATGTATGTCCCGGGTCTTGCAAAAAGGGGCGGTTCGGGGGCATGGCCAGGGGTGTGGTATCAGCTCAGGGCGTGTTTGGGGGCATGGCGACGGTCCGGGGTGGTCCGGAGGCATGGCCGAGTGCCCTGACACAGCGGCCTTTGTCGGGGCCTGCCGCACCAGCAGACATTCGGCGTGTGCAAGTTACGACTGCCCGGAGGCAGGCGTAACTTCCTGGATAAAGGTTAGGAGGGGGATTTAGGTAGGGCTGGGGGGTGGGAGGAGGCGGAGGGAACGGGCAGCGCGCAGCAGGGCTCGGCGCGCGCAAGGTGCACAAATGTGCACCCCCTTGTGCTCGCCGACCCCGGATTTTAAAAGATACGTGCGGCTACGCGCGTATCTATTGAAATCCAGCGTACTTTTGTTTGCACTTGGTGCATGAACAAAAGTATGCACGGGCTCACATTTATAAATTCTACCCTATTAGATTTAATAGGGAAAAAATGAGTCATCAGAATATATTCTATAATGATCCAGACTGCTGATTGAAAAGATGAGGAGCAGCAAAGGGAGACCTTGAAAGTTCTCTCTTCAGGCAGGAGACCAGAAAATATTTTACTACAGAGATGCAAACAATTCAACATCAAATATAAACAGGCAGAATTCAGTCTAAGTTCAATGTTAAACATTGATTTCCGTAAGATTCACTTGGAAGATTCATTGAGTTTTCCCCCATGGATTTCAGGGAAATCCAATATAGATCTTTCAAAATCCACTGTGGGTCTGGTGATTCACACTGCTTTTTGCCTTCAATGGGCATTTGCTTTAAAAATGGTATGAGAGACCAATCCATCAACCTTTTAAAAATGCTTTGAGTTTATTATATTGTTTCATGAACCTCTCTTTAAAAAGTCCATACATCCCTAGTTTGCTAATTCTCAAAGAAAGGTGTACTGGTTTATATGCATAGTTTGGACTGTCTCCAACTCCCTGAGATAAGGGACAGGACATTTTGTTTTGCACTTATGGGTAAATTTTCAAAGCCATCCATGTGTGTGCGATGATTTTATAACATGCGCCTGTCGCCGTGCACATGCTATAAAATCCGATACCCACGCGCACATGCATGCCTGATTTTATATCGGCGCACACAGGTCCTGACTCGCGCACGCAAAGGGGAGGATTTTTGTAGAAACGTACGACGACAGGACAGTTCCCACCCAGTCCGCACCAATCAACGAACGGATTGGGAAGAAACTTCCTTAACCTCCTAACTATCCTTCCTCTCTTTTCCCCTCTCCACCCCGACCCCTAATCCCCACCTAACCTGTTTTGTTTTTTTTTTGTTTTTTTAAACTTACTTCCTCTCAGGAGCTGAAGAAAGTGCTGCGCGCCAGCTGGCTGCCGGCGCTCGCTTCACCGGGACAGCCCCTGCTCCGCCTCCACCCCGCCCATACCCCGCCACCGGCCCACCCCTTTTCAAAAACCCATCACCTCCGCGCATACTGGGAGTTGTGCGCATGGCCAGGCTGCTCTGAAAATGCGCTCGGCGCAAGCGTGCGGCCCATCCACCCGCATATCTCCCAGGATTGGCGCATGCCGGCTTTTAAAAATCGTCCCGTTAGAGTATTTTCACCCTGCTAAGGGAGGCAGTAACTCATTTTAAAGATCCAGAAATGCCATTTCCAGATCAAAACTGGTAGTTAAGTGTTCCAGAGAGTACTAGAACCTTGCAAAGTTATCTGAAGTTAGCCTGTTACACTGGTAAAAAAAAAAAAATAACAATATAATTTTGTCTGGAGTACAAGAAAATTATTCAAGAATTTGGGGAGGGAGTAGGGAAGAGGTAGAGCATTTGTCTTGAAAAGAGTACCATAGAGTAGTGACAGAGCTGCCCAGAGCCTGTTTTGGTGGACTGCAATTTAGATAGGATGACTGCTACTGGAAATACTTGACATAGCAAGTGCTATTAAAATAAAGGGGGACCGCTTTCCTTCACCTAATGTTACATCCTTCCTTTTAACACAGCCCTCTATTATCCATCTCTTTCTCCAAGGTCCAGAGTCTCTAATCTAATTTGTAATAGGTAACCTCATCTTCCACAGTATTTCAGATGTTTCGATGCTGAATTCAAAGCAGTTCCACAATAACATTTTTAAGTAACACATTGAGGGATAATTAAGAATTCAATAAGTAATCAGTGGTTATTTCAACATAATTATATACTGTAGTTATAAGCAAGTGATATTCATTCATTAATTCAGAGGGGTACACTTTTTTTTTAAAGAAGGACTCAAGAATATATATTGTTTCAATGTGACTCAGTCTTTATGTATACCTCTAAAATGTCATTAACTCACAAAGGAAAATCCCAAACTATGGCCATTGTGAAACATTTCTCAGCTGTGTAAATGGACAGATATTTGGTGATATTCCAGCAGGCGTAGTTGTTCTCAATATGGTGATATTCAGACTTTGGTCAGCAGAAACTTTCTCATGTGCATGGATTTTGGAGCCACCTGAATTTTGTGGGGAGTTTCAGCAGAACCAAAAGATAAAGATCCCTGTTTCACTGAAACTTCCCACCCGTTCTGTTTCTACGAGGAAAAACGTTTAGTGAGTCAGAGCCAAAGTTTGTTAAAAGAAAACCAGGTGGAAACCTGAACAATTCACATTACTGTTCTTCAGTTTCTAACGCATGCTAATTCAACCATTTTTAATATGTTACCAGAAAACCACAAACCAGTATATTAGCAGAGTAAAGGTAAAACCTTTGTTGAAACTTTGGCTTCTTTTGCATTACAGTGCCCCAATAAGAGACCTTTGCAATGCCAAAAGCAGGCATCTTAAAGCACTGGCTGCTGGTCTGATGAAGCTGTGTGGCCCTTGCCCAACCATGTTCATTTTGTTTTAACAATTTTATAGTCTGATTAAGATAGCATGGTGCACCTCCTGTCTTCTCCTCCATAAAGTGGGTCTAATGTTATGCCCATATATATAGACTGAAAAACTGTTAAAGTAGCATACATTTTGCTCCTCCCTTTTCCCTCTCAACATTTTTGTCATGCCATGATTTTCAAACCTGTTTTCAATTGTAAGGCTAATTATGAATGAAAAAAAAAATATTTACAGTCCAGTCTGCCACTAGGACTAAATATCATGAAAGTTGAATTGTTTCATCTCTACTCATAAGTGATAGATTAGCTGCATATGGATATTAATTAAGAAATATACAGAGTAACAACAGAAATAATACTTCGGTCATTAGTGATTACCCCATAAAACCTGAGTAGCTCAGTAATATATCAGACTTATTGATCACTATTCTAGGTAATAAACCTGTGACTTAATTATTACTTAAATTCATTCAGCATTACTGAAAAAAATATTGAACTCAGTAATAATTCATTAATATTTTTTTCATAATGGAAAATAGTGCTGTAATAGGCTTTTGTAATTTATAACACATAATAAAATCTGTTCATTTTAATATGAAAGACCATATTACTTAATCAATAGTTTCCAACGATGTTTGAAATATACACAGTGCTTTTAATATATTTTGTAGGTATTCATAACTATTTATCAATCTGTACAGATTTCAGTGTCCTTATTGATTTCTATATATGGTAAAGGGTCTATAAATAATATTATTTATAATAAGCAAATAACATTTTAAAAAATCACTTTTGTTTGTTCATTGTTGAATATAAAAGTAGTCTGGATCATAAAGTCTTGCTTTTATCTACCTACTGGTATCTAGTTAGTCAGTAGTAACCTGAAGTCCTACATAATAATATAGTAGATGATGTCTGAAAAAGGCCAACAGACTAAGGCCTGGATTTTCTAAAATCACAGGCCTTAGTGAATCGCATGGTACCAGGGGGTGGGGCGAAGCGGGGGGCAGGCCTGCGAAAGCCAGCATCGATCGCACCACCGCGGTGCTATCGCTGCCGGCTTTCGCAAACCAATAGCACCACCATGAATGGTGGCGCTATTGGGCACATTACTATTTTTTTATTATTTATTTACTATTTTTATATACTGACATTCATCTCAATTGAGATATCACACTGGTTTACATTCAGGTACTGTAGGTATTTCTCTATCCCCAGAGGGCTTACAATCTAAGTTTTTGTACCTGAGGCAATGGAGGGTAAAGTGACTTGCCCAAGGTCACAAGGAGTGACAGAAGGACTTGAACCTTGGTCTCCTGGTTCATAGTCCACTGCTCTAACCACTAGGCTATTCCTCCTCCCTTACTAGTGGTGAAAAGGGGCCTTCCCTTTTCGCTGTCAGCAATGTATTCACCACGTCCGCCCCAATACAGCCCCGACTCCTCCCCTTCTGGTGCCGACTCCGCCCCGATCTAGCTATTGCATGTGAAAAGTCCCTTTTCACGTGCGAAAGCTATAGAAAAATGACCCCCTTGGTCAGTCTGCCCAGATATTATTTCTATCTACCCAGGGTCTGCAGCCGCCCTAGGTGGTGACATCACTGTATCACATGATGTTCTCTCTCTCTCTCTACTCAAACCTACCCCAAACTGCCAAATTGCAAACCTCCATCTCTTCTGCCTGATATCAGCTTCTCTCTGCTCAATGAACCTCCATTGGCGCGACGCTGCCACTCTCACTCCTATGTGCATTTGAAAAATGGCTCTGTTGCGCCCCCCCCTACAGCGCCCCACCCACTTCCGGTGCCCTAGGTGGTCCACTAGAAATGGCTAATACTCAAACCAGGCCTGCATCCACTCCACAAAGCATAAAGCCTAGCTGCCAGTTATAGGGTGTGGCTGCCCTTAATATAGCTCTTTATGCAAGACAATGTTTGTTGTCCTCTTCATTTGTCCTCTAACATCTACTACACTAACTGGGCTATTGCTAGTCCTTGTGAGTTATCAACAGGTAGGGTATGACTTAGGGTGTCAATGCTACCGTTATGTACTTTTTAAAACAACCTATAAGCATAAACAGAAAGAAGGCTGGCAGCAAGATGTTGCTCATGAGTGCAGGCCCTATCTGCCTTTTAGGCCATAGATTATCTGTAAATATGTATATACAGTATATATAAAGTTAGAAACTTTATAATAGGTGCTATATGCAAGAACTTTATATGCTTTTCTTACAAAGACTGTTCACCTTGTCATCTTTGAACGCATGAGATGTCCTGCTCACCAACCCCTCATACTGCATCCTCTGAGAATACTGTTCAGGATTATCTGCTCTGCTTGGGTGAAGGTTATTCATTTATTCTTTTATTCTTTTTTATTTTTATTTATGTATTTATTTATTTATATTCAACTTTTCAGTTCTTTAAAGCTAATTAAATTCAATTACTATCTGTATTTTTCCTAACCCCAGCCCTCTCCTACCCTTCCAGCTTTGCTGAATCTCATTAAACAGAGAACCATTTGGTTCTTTTCTGCCGGGTCATGTCTATGTTTCTATGTTTTTATGTAATGACAGCCGAAAAAGACCAAATGGATGATCCAGTCTGTCAACAAGCTTCTTATGGTAGTATCTGCCACACCATGCAGATTACCCCCATGTTGATTGTTCCGTGCATTTATCCCCAAGCCTGAATTAACAGCTTCCAAATATTTCCTACAGCCAATTAAGAGTCTTTCTGCTCTTGCTTTTGGAATAAAATTTCCCACTCTTCCTTGCAGAGCTCTTTTAACTCAGACATATTATTAGGTCTCCTTGTATGCACTCCCCAAAATCTTAAATCTGGCCCTGTTCCTTAACAGGTTCATGTTAGAGGTTTCCTCTGCTTTTTTCAGTTTAAGCATTATTGGAGTGGGGATTTTGCTGCACTGCTCTGACAGAAGATTCTGATAAGTGCCTGCACTGCACCTCCCTTATGACCAGTTATAATGTCATGGTAAAAGGTATGTCCTCTGACCATACCTGAGAACTTTTGATTTCCTGTCACCTTGAGATTGTTGTGTGTGGGGGGGGGGGGGGGAGATAGAAGCATGCACACAAACTCTCTCTCTCTCTGTCACACTAGCACACTCACATATTCACTCACATACATCTCATTCTCACACACTCACTTCTTTCTCTTGTCCACACATATGCATTTTCTCACATAACGCACTTCTCTCCTTTATCATACACATACATGCACTCTCACATACACTTACTCCTCTCCTTTTTTCATACATATTCACATCTCTCTGTCTTCCACACATATACATGTATTCACATCTCTCCCTCTTCCATACACATATGCATACTCACTCCTGTCCCTTTTCTACACACACACACACACATGCACACTCATTCACTTGTCACCCTTTTCACAACACACACATACATTCTCAATCTCTCTTCTTACCTCTATCATCATTTCCCCAGGCCTGTGGGACAAGCACTCCACTTCCTCCTCCTTCTACAGCATGATGACCACTCTGCCTTTGTTTCAGTTTCCCTGCATGGCCTGACACTGCTGCTTGCTGCTCTTTCAGCATCTACAATTCTTTGTTCCCATGTGGGAGCGGACTACATCTTACTTATTTGTTTCTATTGCATGGACCGCTCATCCTCCTGCTGTGTGGCTGATAACGCTCCTTCCCCTTCGGACCCGCACTGCTTCAGTCATTTTTTCTTCTGGCCTTCTGCAGCCGGGCACCCAGAGTTTTCGGGTGTTGGCCCAGAGACACAGCAATTCATTCAGAATTCCGGAGTCTCTGGGCCAAATCCAGAGAGTTCCCAGGTATGTCTCTGACTCTATCAACTAGAAGGTGGTCTACTTTAGCAGAACTCATGGAAAGGAAATTAACATTCAAGATTAAGTGTCTCCTTATCTTCATTTTCAAAAGTTCAGACAGCTGCTTTAAGAAGCCCATGGTTATTGAAAATAGAAGAACAAGAATCACAATCTAAGAAGTTAAGCGGGTGAGAATATTTGACCAACTATAGAATTATCTTCAGCTGACTAACTGAATCAGTCAACTTTTTCGGCCTTACTAACAACTTTAAAAAAAAAAAAAAAAAGGAGTAATGACTCAACTGGGTGTCCAAAATTTGAAAATACCACATTCAGTTTTTTATTATTTTCAATCATTTAAAACCTCCATGTTATGCCCGTCAGTTGCAGATGGCTGCAGTTTAACCCTGGAGATAAAAGTGTGGCTCAGCACTCACTTTCTTCACTTAAAACTGCATTCAGCTCGCTTCGCTCTCAGATATATCGAGCCTTTTGCTGTACTTCGCCAGCTGGGCCCGGTCATGTACAGTCTCCACTTATCTACATTGCTTAAGATTCATAACGCCTTCCACATCTCACTACTAAAGCCTCTCATCTTGACCGAATTCTCCAAGAAACCTCTGGCATCAGAAGAGGACATCACATATCAAGTACAGGACATCCTGAATGTAAGGAAGCATGGGAAGCGATGGGAATACTTGATCACATGGGAAGGATTTTGCCCAGAAGAAAACAGCTGGGAGCCGGCAGTCAATATCCTTGACAAAGAACTGATCAAGCAGTTCCATGCCTCTCACCCAAGAAAACCCAAACCCCCGGGGAGGGGCCCTAAGAAGGGAGATACTGTTATGCCCATCAGTCGCAGACAGCTGCGACCACTGTTGCTCACCTCTTGTTTTACTGCACTGTAGGGATGTATATGAAACAAATGCACATCCCTACTGCACTGACTCCACTAGGAAGACTGGCAGCCTCCCTCAGCTATCGCTGGCCTGCCCTCCCCTGTTCCCGGGCTTCCCCTGGACATCATGAATGTTGCTGACCGCCATCTTACCCTTGGAGCTCCTTAGGTGCGTACGTGGGCTTCTGGGTCAGTCTTATGCATGTCATGGTGGGAACATCGGGGCCGTTCCCCTCGGATGATGTCATCCTTCATGGACTCTTAAGCTGGCTGGCCCTACCTGCCTACGACTTGGCAACGAGTTCCCTCATTGCTAAATCCACTTCGCTCACTACGATCCTTCTGTTCCAGCTCCTGCTTCCTCGGCATGAGACGTCCTGAGTACCCGCTCCTCAGGTACCCTTTCCTCGTCTCTGGCTATCCGCTCCTTGAAGGGCCTTTCGCCTAGGACTACTGCCTACCCCGTTCCCCAGGGCTCCCGCTGGAACCATCACTATTTCCACTATGAGTACATTGCTTGTAGACTATTACCGTATTCTCTCTATTGAGGAACCCTCATTGGTGTACCCTGCCTTGCAGACCACTACCATATCATCTCTACTGAGGAACCCTCACCGGTGTGCCCCGCTCTGTGGATCATTACCATATCTCTACAGAGGAATCCTCTCTCCTGGGTATACCCCACTCCACAGACCCTGTGGCAACTCCATGTCTGTGTGACTTTCTTGCTACACTCCCCACTCCATGGGCAGTGCCTCTCTCTCTACTCTCTCTCCAGTACCTGCTACCTGCACACCTAGCAGCTGAGACCTTGCCTCCTCCTTGCCCATGGGGAGGAGCCTGCTCACAGGGCTCCTCCCCGTGGGCGGTACCATCTCTCACTTCGGCCCAGGGCCCACGAACCCACAAATCCTAACACTCCAAATAATAATTTTCCATTAAAAAATTGCAGAAATCTATCATGTTTAACTTTATACCATGTAGAGGTTGTGGCAGCTTTTGTTCACTTAGAGATTCACTGAAATGTACAATTTTACTAGAAGACGAAGTACCTAAACTTTTGCACAGTATTGTACATATGCAGTTATACTGTGAAAGAATTGTTACATTTTTGTTTAATATTTTATATTCTCTGTAGCTAATATAGTTTTACATTAATATTTTGTTTATGGTTTGTAGCTACATTTTTATATTATTTGTGATTCTGGATTTATTGTACTGCTCCTCACTGGAGCATCAGTTATGGTGATCTAGTGAGCAAAAAATCAAATGTTAAATAATTATAGTTGAATGATAATATATCTAGTGTTCATCTAAGTCCTTTTGCAAAATTTGAAAGCCCTACTATTAATTTACAGATATTACTCTTTATTTCTTCCTCCAATTGGCATATATTATGTTAATTAAACCCTCAGAAACCCACATTGGCCTAAGAAAGCCATAACTAATTAGATATTAGATCTCTGAAGTTAACCAGGGTCAGGCCTAATTAGTACTAGAGTGGGGCATCACCAGGGAAGACCAGGTGCTGTGGTCAGCAGAAGTCAATGTCAAACCACTGCAGTATTCTGCCAAAAAAGATGATAAGAATGGTAACAGGGCCTTGATTTCCTAACCCTGAACTCTTGATGCTATAGAAAGAAGATAGAAAAAAAAAAATTATGACCCACTGATGATTCTTTTCACCTACCCACTCATACATTTTATTGCTAAATCTCATCTTCTTTAATTTTTAAATCAGTCTTTCAGATGGGACCATTATCAAAATCCAAATATGCTATATCAATCATGTTTCTCACATCAAGTTCGGTTAACAAATAAGATGTAGGTGAGAATCTTAGATCCTGAACTAATGTAGATTCTTGCTCATCATTTCCTTCCCCCTCCAAATATAGAATCATTTTCTCATCTGTAGTGGCCTCCAGTATTCTCTCTGTAATTGAGATACGGTTAATGTGTCACTCATATTTCAGTTTGGATCCCTTTCTCAATATGGCTCCCATGCAAACCTCATTGTACCTCCCAGATTTTGCACAGCATAATGAGCAAATAAAACTTCCTTTAAAAAGACTTTAATTTCATGAAAAAAAAATGAATAAGTAGGAATCAACAATTAGAATTGTTAAATAAAATACATGATAATGCTTTATGATAAAAAGCACAATAAAAAATGCCTTTATGAAAATTTGAATTGAGTTTTCAAGGTTTTATGTACTAAATAGATAAAAAGTATAATGCTTTAGCCCAGTTTTTCATTCAAAACTCTCTTTGGTACAGAGAAAATATAAAAAAGGTTAAGACAATGAAACTTTTTGTCTTACGACTTGTGTAATAACTTTCAAGTCTCTGCCGAAGACATATCTTTTTCAGCAAGCATTTTTATGAATCTAAGATATGCCTTGCACTGAATATTTATTGCTGCTGGGATGTTTTGTTTTGTTTTGATGCCATTTGTTTTATTTGTTTTACTTAATGTTTTGATTTTATTGTGAATGTGCATTTTGTACATTGCCTAGAGCCTGGCACCAGACAACTCATAAATGAATATATGAAATAAAACTGTGTGCAACAGCCTGCTCAGGATATAAGTATTTTTTTATATTGATGTTTTCCATTACTTTTATGGCACTGGTCCAGGAAATGTCTTTGGGCTTACTTTACCATCATATGAAAAAGACAAGATTTTTTGAAAGAAATGAAGAGAAAATAAGAACATAAGATTTGCCATACTGGGTCAGGCCAAAGGTTCATCAAGCCCAGTATCCTGTTTCCAGTAGTGGCCAATTCAGTTCACAAGTAACTGGCAGGATCCCAAAGGGTTTGATAGATTCCAATCTGCTTATCCCAAGAATAAGCAGTGGATTTCTGCAATTCCACCTTAATAATGGTTAATGGACTTTTCCTTCAGGAACCTGTCCAAACCTTTTTTAAATGTAGCTACACTAATAGCTTTCACCACATCCTCTGGCAACAAATACCAGAGCTTAATTATGTGTTGAGTAAAAAAATATTTTCTCTTATTAGTTTTAAATGTATTACCTAGTAAGTTCATTGTGTATCCCCTGGTCTTTGTACTTTTCAAAAGAGTAAACAACTTGTTCTATTCCACTCATTATTTTATAGACCTCTATCATATCTCCCCTCAGCTATCTCTTCTCCCAGCTGGAGTCCTAACCTCTTTAGCTATTCCTCATGCGGGAATTGTTCCATCCCCTTTATCATTTATCATTTGTTAAGAAAGTCTTGCCTTAAAAATTTCCTACATTTTTTGAAGGTGTAATAAACATGTGGATAAAGGTGAGCCAGCTGATATAGTGTATCTGGATTTCAAGAAAACATTTCACAATGTCCCTCTTGACAGACTACTTAGGAAATTAAAATGTCATAGGATTGGGGGCTGTGTGAAATGCCAACTGGTTAAAGATAGAAAACGGAGAGTAAGGCTAAATTGTAAATTTTCCCAATGGAGAAAGGTGAATAGTGGAATGCCTCAGGATTCTGTTCTGGAGGAACTGCTTTTTAATATATTTATGAACTACCTGGACATGGGAACAACAAGTTAGGTGATCAAATTTGCCAATGACACAAAATTATTCAAAGCTGTTAAATCACAAGAGGATTGGAGAAATTGCAAGAGGACCTTGTAAAATTGGAGACTGGGCATGCAAATGAATTTAAATGTGGACAAGTGCAAAGTGATGCACTTACGGAAGAGTAACCCAAATTATGACTACACAATGCAAGGTTCCACATTAGGAGTCACCACAGGTAAAGGATCTAGGTGTCATTGTTGAAAATACATTGACATCTTCTGCTCAGTGTGCAGCAGCAGCCAAGAAAGCAAATAGAATGCTAGGAATTATTAGGAAAGGAATGGCGAACAAAATAGAGAATATCATAATGCCTCTGTATCGCTCCATGGTGCGACCTCATCTTGAATATTGTGTGCATTTCTGGTCACCACATCTCAAAAAACTATATCTCAGAATTAGAAAAGGTACAAAGATGGGCAACCAAAATAGACTCATTTATTATTACATTTGTCTCTTATTACTTCTCAATTGTTACGTAGCGGGTGTTTAAGTGTGCCCTTGTGCCTCAGCCCCACCCCAGACGGATCAGGACTGAACCGAGGGTTGACGGCGTATTCCAGCATGGAGAGTCTACGGTCTTACCCTCTGCCAGGCCTGCAAGCTCCCAGTGCCAACAACATGATGATGTTGGTAGGAGAACGGTCCTCCGACCGTTCCGAGCCCTTTTGGACCTGCCGCTTGGATCGGCCTTGACACGAAGACATGACACCAAGGTTGATGCAACGGCATCACAGACGAGGGTTGAAGCGAAGACATGACACCAAGGCTATTGAAGATATGACACCAGGACTATTGAAGATATGACCCCAGGGCTGATGCAACGGCATCAGAGGTGAGACGAAGAACTTGACGAAGTCCAGACGAGATGAGAAGCTGGGCAGGAGGACATTGGCACTGTCTCTCAGGGCACCCTACTCAGCCCACCTTCACGGGTGGACCCAATGGGCTGGTTATGGACCACCCTGTCCCACTACGTGCCCTACACAGCCCAAGGAAGGCTGGTTACGGACCACGAGGAGAGTGGGATGAGTGCAGGGAAGAATCCAGCCGAGGCAGAACTTCGACGACAGAGCCATATGTCATCCGGAGCCCCACAAAGGCTGGCAGGATAAGACGGCTCATGAGCACAGGACACCAGTCCACTGCCGGATTCTCCCATGACAAAGCTGCATCACCCGGAGATCCACGGCCGGCAGAACAGAAGGCTCAGAAGCAAGCACGAACACCAAGGAGGACTGGAACACCAGGAAGGCTGAGACATGAGGAGATGAAACACCTGGATGGGGACCTCAGGCAATGAAGACATGGCATGATGAGACGAGAAGACGAGATGAGGAGCTCCATGTAGAAGACAGAAGACCTGATGGAGCTCTGGCAGGCAGGAGGCTCCAGAGTGAAGTAACTTCGATGCAAGGCAAAGAACAATGGCAAGATCAGCCATTTTATAGGGCTGCAACAGGAAATCAGTCCATAGGTAAGGCCCAGGGCATATCCGTCCCTGGGCCCTTTAAATATTGAAGAGAGGCGCGGCCGTGTGCCTAGGAGGAAGGAAGCTGGCTGTGCAGGACCATGGACAGCGGTCCTGCACTGACATCCATGACGTGGAGGCAGGGCTAGGCCTGGAGGCAGGCCCCAAAGACGGCAGCGGCTCCAGCTGCTGCAGGAGACACCGAGGGTGGCTCCAGCCACAAATCCAGGCCAGGGCTTGAGGCCTCCGGCCACGAAGATAAGGAAGACGGTGGTGGCGGCTCCATGCCCCAAAGATGATGCTAAAAGTCAGCGGCACCAGCCACGGTGAAGAGGAGACCCGATGGTGGCCTCCGGGCCACAGAGGGAAATTGAGACCACGGCTCCGGCAGCATTGGAAGGCCCGACTTCGGTGGTGTCCGTCCTGCGACGGGCAGAAGGCAGCAATGTGGGGGAAAGGTGAGTTCCTGCTCACGGGGATTAGCTCTGCGGGCAGGGTTCCTAACATCAATTGCACTATATTTCTCTGAGCAAGGGACAATAGAATTAAATAAATGTGCATCATGGAATAAATGGGTAGCATTACATAAATAAACAAAAATAATGAGTAAGCTAGGGAACAGAAATATTATCCAGCTAAGTTACTTACTTATTTATTTATTTATTTATTTATTTATTTATTTAAGGCTTTTATATACTGACTTTCTTGATACAAATCAAATCAACTCGGTTTACATCGAACTAAGCGGTTAACCATAACCAATTAACAAGAGGCAGTATTTGATGAAGCATAAAGTTACATTATAACAAGGGTGCAAAAACTGGGGAAGGAAAATAAAGGGGGGAGAACAGAGATAGTATACTATATACAGGTAGGGGTGTGGGAGGGAGGCAGAAGAGCCAATCTCATATAATGTATTTGTGTCTTAGCGCATGTTTAATTACAGTGGAGAAGGGAACAATTCTGAGTCGAGCTATTGGATTAGGAACAGGGAAAGGCTCGACCGAAAAGCCATGTCTTGAGTTTCTTTTTAAATGTTAGGAGACAGGTTTCCTGCCTGAGGTCCGGGGGCATGGCGTTCCAAATGGAGGGACCTATCGTTGAGAATGCTCGGTCTCTGATGTTTAAGTGGTGCACCGCTTTGACTGGAGGAAGGTGTAAGGATCCTTTGTAGGCTTCCCTTAAGGGTCTGGCTGTAGAGTGAAGTTTGAGAGGGTGTGTCAGATCGAGAGGCGTCTGATGGTGAATGTTTTTGTGAATAATTGTAAGTGATTTATGGAGAATCCTAAAGTTTACTGGGAGCCAATGAAGATCTTTTAAAATAGGGGAGATGTGCTCTCTCCGATTAGTGTTCATCAGGATTCTTCCCGCCGCATTTTGAAGCAGCTGGAGGGGTTTTATTGTGGTAGCAGGAAGACCTTGCAAGATGGAGTTGCAGTAGTCGATCTTGGAAAACAAGATGGCTTGGAGGACCGATCTGAAATCATGATGGAAGAGGAGTGGCTTGAGTTTTTTGAGTACCTGTAGCTTGTAGAAGCACTCCTTCGTAGTGTGTTTCATAAATTTCTTTAGGGTCAGGTGACTATCTATTATGACTCCAAGGTCTCTTGCATGGGAAATATGTGTGTTGGTATGTAACTGTTGATGGAAGGGACTACCTTCTGGGGTGATGAGCAGGAGTTCTGTCTTGTTAGTGTTAAGCACCAGGTTGAGGCTTGAAAGGTAGAGGTTGATCGTTTGCAAGTGAGAATCCCATGTTTTGAGGGCTGAGTCCAGTGAGTTAGAAATGGGAATTAAGATTTGAACGTCATCTGCATAAATGTAGAACTTCAGTTTTAATTTTGAAAGTAAATGGCAGAGAGGGAGTAGATAGATATTGAACAGAGTTGGCGATAATGAGGAGCCCTGGGGGACTCCGAATGGGGAGTTAGTGCAGGGGGGATTCTTTATTATTAATTTTAACCTTGTAGCCTCTGTTGCTAAGGAAAGAGTTGAACCAACTGAGGGCGGGTCCTGCGACTCCTAATTCTGATAACCGGTTTATAAGGGTTGTATGATTTACGGTGTCGAAAGCCGCTGAGATATCGAGAAGAGCTAAGAGGAAGGACTGTCCTTTGTCAATGCCAATGTATAGCTGATCTAGCAATGAGATGAGGAGAGTTTCAGTGTTGTGATCTTTTCGGAAACCATATTGTGAAGGGTGTAGAATGTTATGTTCCTCCAGGTAATTTGAAAGTTGATTATTTATGATTTTCTCCAAGATCTTGGCTACAAATGGCAGATTTGATATGGGGCGATAGTTGTTAGGATCATCCGGGTCCAAATTCGTTTTTTTGAGTATGGATTTAAGGGTAGCCAATTTGAGAGCGTCCGGGAAGATTCCATGTGAGGGGGAGCAGTTGATAATATCTGCTAGATGTTTAGAGAAAGATTCTGGTATGAGAAGCAGGAGTTTGGATGGGAATTGGTCTAGAGGGTGAGAGGAGGGTTTCATTCTTTTTATCAGAGTTTCCACCTCAATAGCGTAAGTAGGATCAAAGGATTTCAAACCAACCTCTAGGTTTGGAGGGAGTGGAGGATCTGGAGACAGCCAGTTAAGGTTAGTAGGTAGTCTAGCCAGGGTATTGGAGATTTTGTTCTGGAAGAATAAGGCTAGATCATTGGCTTTCAATTGGGCTAGGTTGTCGGGGATTGTAGGGGGGGCAGTTTTGGTGAGTTCCAAAATGTACGAGAAGAGAGCCTTCACGTCGAAGATCATATCAGGTATACGGTGGGCGTAGAAATCTCTTTTTGTTTGTAGTGTTGCAGTTCTGTATTGGTGGAGAGCAGCTTTGTATGTGGTTAGGGCTTGAGGGTTGGGGTTCTTCCTCCATTCCTTTTCTTTCCATCTCAGGCCTTGCTTTTGGGCACGGAGCTCCTTTGAGAACCATGGCTGCTTGTTTTTTTGAGATTGGTTAATGTTCTTATTTGACAGTGGGCATAAGTTGTTGGCTATAGTTTCTGTAATGTTTTGCCAAGAGAGGATGGCTGCATTGGGGTTTGATAGATCGAGGTTAGTGAGTTCTTTGATCAGAGAGTTCCTGAGGGCTTCTGATGGACAAGGTTTCCTATAGTGGAGAGTGGTGAGCTGAGGTGGTGCAGACAATCTTGTCGTCGATCTAAGGGTGGAGGAGATCATGAAGTGGTCTGACCATGGGACCGACAGGCAAAGAGGGGGTGAGAGAGTAGTGAGACTGGTGTTTGTGAAGATAAGGTCAAGAGTATGACCTGCTTTGTGTGTGGGTTGGTTGACGAGTTGTTTGAAGCCCATGTTCGAAAGGGAGGATAAGAAGGCTTCGCAGTTGGAAGATTGAGGCATGGCGTCTATGTGTAGATTAAAGTCCCCAAGGATAATGGCTGGTGAGTCCAGGTTTAAGTGTTTTGCTATGATTTCCACTATAGGAGAGGCATCTAGGTCTAATAATCCAGGGGGGGCATATGTGAGGAGCATTTGGAGAGATTTAGATTTAAATAAGCCAACCTCTAGTTTTGGTATTGTATTGATTGGTTGTGGGGTGGGATTAACTGCTTTTTTGGCAGCCAGAAGGAGACCTCCCCCTTTTTTCTTTTGTCTAGGGATGGAGAAGACATCATACATCTGGGTAGGAAGTTGATTTGTCAGGACAGTGTCTGTAGGCTTCAGCCAGGTCTCTGTGATGGCACAGATGTCTGGTTTGGCGTCAAGCAGGTGGTCGTGAAGAATGTGGGTTTTTTTTGGTGATTGATTGGGCATTGCATAATGTTAGAGTGAATAGGGCAAGTCCAAGGAGTTGAGTAAGAGGGGAGGTCATAACTGGGGTGAGATTTCTGCGGGATATGAGATGGTATCGCAGCGGAGGCTTTGGAGGCTTTATCTTGAGAGAGGTACTGTGATATAGTATGGGAATTGAATATCCTAGCATCTTAAGTGGATTGTCGTCTTCACTTGGACCGGATTTGTCAGCAGAGGTTATCCTGTGGTCTGAGAGAATATGATGAGTTGTGGATATGGTCTATGGGGGGGGTGAGGTTGGTGAAGTGTAGCAGATGGATGTCTGCTGGAGTGGCTGAGTAGATACTGGATGGATGCTGCTGTGGCTGGATGACTGCTGGAGTAGCTGAGTAGATGCTGGTGTTGCTGGATGACTGCTGGAGTAGCTTGGATATTCAATGAAATATAACTGGACACCTTGTGCTGAATGTACCTAGTTAAAAGTATAAAGATAACTTTAGGACTGTCCTGCTTTATGACCAGACTTACCCGGATAACGTTATCTGTACAATGCTAAATAGCAGAGGCTTGCCCGGGACAAGGAATGCCCCAACACTGCCTCTTTATATCTGGATAAATTATACACAGCAAATGAGTTACCAAGATAAAATTTTAATGGAAAGGGGAAGGAGATTTTTGAAACCAAAGGTTTGTCTGAGTAACTCCATAAGTAGCCCAGACAAATCTTTTGAATATGGACCTCAGAATTTTTAAGTAATAATTAATCTTTGAGAATAAAAACAAAAATATAATCATTGATTAAAAAAAAAAAAAAAGCAGTGGGGAAAGCCAAGTATTCAGTTTCTTCTGAAACCTTAAACCTTATATTGTGAATTTCTTTCAGAAATCTATTCCATAGTCTAGGGCCAGTGATCCTAAAACCACTTTCTCTCATAATCACAAGGCTTACTCTCTTCTAGGGGTATGCAGGCGTAAAACATTTCTTAAATTTTCAGTTTGTTTTCAGGGGGGGAGTTCTCACATGAATTTCATTTTGTTTAATGTTTAATTTGAATCTTTCGTTTAAAATAAACAAATCAAACATTAAAAAATAAATGCCCCCCCCCAAAAAAAAAAAGAAAGGAAACAGGACCTCTCAAGGCCTCCTGTTCCCACTACACATCCTTCTCACCCAGAAAAATGCCAGGGCCAAGATCGCCCCTGGTCCCTACTTACCCAGTCAGTGGGAATCCACTAGCAAGGCCTAGGTCCAGGCTGAAGCCTTGGCCTTGGGTAGACCTAGGCTGTGGTAGGTCACCACAAACTTGGCCTAGGATCTATGCAAGGCTGAGGCTTAGAGGCCTGGTCCAGAATACTCAGCCAAGGCTGAAAGCTGGAGCCACTGCCTCAACTAGGTACCAACTCCCGGGCCTCAGACTAAGCAAAAACCCTAATGCTAGAGCCCAGCCCAGAGGCTAGGTCCCAATACCTGGATCTCAGCCGGGACCCAGCCCTGTCACTGGAATTCAGCCCAAAGACCAGGTGAGAACACTGGGCCTCAGCCCAGGGTCAGGACAAGGCCTTGAGGTCGGTGGGCAGGAGAAAGGAATGCTTTGTTCAATTTTGTTTTTCTATCTTCTTTTTTTTTTCAGTTTGTTTGTTTATTTCCTTTTGGATAAATTAATATAAACAAGAAACAAAAAAAAAAAAAAGGTAAAGGAAAATAAAATACATTTTTTCCAGTGCACACGCTAATAGGTGGTGCCTTCAGAATAGCGCTGTCAAATAGGTGAAGAGTTTATATTCTTATTGCGCTTGTATTGCATTCCACTTCTCACAATAAGCAGAAAACAAAAACAAAAACCTTCTCCACAGAAAGAGTTCTAGACTCAGAATAAAAGAAACAGCAAAGCTCTGAGGAAGAAGGCAAGTTATTCTGATATTCTGACTTCCACCAGAAATGGCCTCAAGGTGTATTGCAATCATTTTAAATCAGCAATTACAACTGAAATAAACTAACAATGATGATCAAATTCAGAGCATGTCCTTCATCGGAAGAAGGGGGGAGTTAAAAGATGGGGCATGGGGTCGCTGTAGGGAGGACCTGGCTGAAAAGCTGTGCCTTAGCTTTTAGGAGCAAGGTTCAAGTCTTAGGCGCAGTGGTACCTTGTTCCAGATTTTTAGTGTGTAGCAGCTGAAGGCACAAAGACTAGTGCTGGCCAATCTGGCAGTAGTCAGAGAGGAAGATGAAAGTAGGGCCATTTGGGAGGACCAGAGATCTTGTGTGAGTGTATAGGAGGAGGGAAATTGGGAGAGGTTCTTGGGTGTTTGCTTACAATACTCGTGCACTTGCAAGCAAAGCAGAGAGTTTTGAATGTTTTCCTGCTTTTGACTGAGAGCCAATGCAGTTGGCAGAGAATTGGCTTTATGTGGTCAATTGTTTTCGCTCCAACCAAAATTCGTGAGGCAGTACTTAGAAGCAGCTGAAAATGTTTCAAACTGTATTGCATGATTCCGTTAAACAAGGAGTTGCAGTAGTCAGTTTGGTTGATAATTACTGCTTGGATTACTGTGGCGAGATTGTGTTTATCTAGGTAGTTGAGTAGTTGGTCAATTTGGCACAGGTACATAAAGGGGGTCCTTACACTTGCATGATGTGAAATTTCATGGTGAGGTTTTGGCCAAGCAGACCCCCTAGGCTTGGAACTGACTCTTTGGGCTATAACAGGGTAACTGACAGGGTTGTAATGAGCATATGGGGAGACCCTGTCAGCTAAGCAGAGGAGTTCCAATTTAGAAGGATTCAGCTTGACTTGTAGTCACTAAGCCATCGAGTTACTGCTTTAAGACAGTCATTGAGGTTAGTAATGGATTGCCGATTGGTCATTCCTCATTTTGATGCACAGTTTGAATATCTTCAGCAAATAGGTGGCATTCAATGTTAAAAGATTGGATGAGGTTACAAATGGATGGATATAACTATTGAAAAGGATGGGGGAGAGGACCAAGTCACAATGACAATACAAATATGTGAAATCAAAGGACCATTTTAATGAATAATGGAAAAATCCTCTGTGCTTTTATGTTTTAAGTACCAAAAGGTGGATTTTTTTTTTTGATTTTTTTTTGCTGGTTTTCAACCCTTCGGTCTTTAGTATGTTAAGGAATTTATAGGGGCTCCATTCTCAAAGGGAAGCCAAACAAATGTTCAAGCAAATCATGGCATCTTTTTCTGCAAAGCTATCATTCCAATATAACCAAAAATAATGGTTAAGTGATCATTTTGGGAACCAAAAAGTTTAAGGGCACATTACCATTGGCATAGGGACCAGAGTTTAGGGTATAAGCCACAAATGCTACAGAAAAAAATTGTGCAAACATTTTTTCAAATTATGCAAACATTGTACTGTAGCTCCAAAGTGCTTGCATAAGGTAATGTGTGAAATTATTTTCCCTTCCAGAAGATGCAGGAAATTAAAGATATAGTCAAAAAATGCACCACTTCAAAATTGTGCAAGAAAAGTGGCTTGCAGGCTTTTTGTACTTCTTTTGCCTTGACGCTGACCAAACTTAAATCTAGCCCTATGTGTTTTTCTTCCCAGTTTTTATTTATTTATTTATTTATTTATTTAAAAACTTTTATATACCGGTATTAGTATGCATACATCATACCGGTTTACAATGTAACTTTAAAGGTAGAAATTACAATGAACAGGGAGGGCGAACAAGGAGGAGTATACAAAGAGCAGGAGGTGGAGGAATTAAAGCAATAAATAAAAACTGCAACGGACTATTTACAGGAATATACAAGGCGTAGGCAAGATACTTGCAGAAGTCGGTGTACTTAATCAGGGTAGGCTTGTCGGAAGAGCCATGTTTTAAGTTTTTTTCTGAACTTGGCGTAACATGGCTCTAGCCTGAGAGTGGTAGGGAGGGTGTTCCATTGTTTAGGGCCTGCAATGGATAGTGCACGGTCCCTAGTAGAGGAGAGGTGGGCTTTTTTCAAAGGGGGAATGGAGAGGGTGCCTTTGTTGACAGTGCGAGGGGGGTCGTTCAGTGCGTATAGGACGAAAGGGTTCATCCAACCAATTGGAATTGTGCGAGTGGATGGACTTGTGCACTATGGTTAGAATTTTGAAGAGAATTCGGGATGCGATGGGGAGCCAGTGGAGTTCTTTGAGTATTGGGGGTAATGTGATCAGCTTTCCTTGAGTTGGTGATGACCCTGGCGATGGCATTCTGGAGCATTTGTAAGGGCTTGGTGGTGGAGGAGGGTAGGCCAAGGAAGAGGGCATTACAGTAGTCCAGCTTTGAGGAAAGGGTGGCTTGGACGACGGTGCGGAAGTCATGATAGTGGAGGAGGGGTCTGAGTTTCTTCAGGATGTGAAGCTTGAAGAAACCTTCTTTGAGGATGGAGTTGATCTGTTTTTTGAGATTGAGTTGTTGATCTATGATAACCCCAAGGTCTCTTACTGTGGGTTGGGGTGTTATGACGTTGAAAGCTGGATCGTTGGAGATCGGTGGTTTGGGAGGGAGGTGAGGAGAGATAAGGAGCAGCTCTGTTTTGGAGGAGTTTAGAGCGAGGTGGATGTTGGTGAGGAAGTCATTGATGTTGGCAAGACATGTGTTCCAGAAGGCAAGGGCATCTGAGAGAGAGTTGTGAATGGGAATGACGATTTGAACGTCATCTGCATAGAGGTAGAATTTGAAGCCGAGGTCTGTGAGGAGCTGACATAGAGGTGTGAGATAAATGTTGAAAAGGGTGGAGGAGAGGGAGGAGCCTTGTGGGACACCTTGAGACAAGGGATAGAGTGTGGAGTTGGCGTTTCCTATCTTGACGGAGAACTTTCTGTTAGATAAGTAGGATTTAAACCATAGTAGGGCTAGGCCTGAGATGCCTATTTCGGATAGCCGGTTGATGAGGAGGTTATGGTTGATGGTATCAAAGGCAGCTGAGATGTCGAGTAGGGCGAGGAGGTAACAGTTGCCTCGGTCCATGCCTATGAGTAAGTGGTCCGTGAGGGAGAGCAGGAGGGTTTCTGTATTGAGGTATTTACGGAAGCCGTATTGGGCTGGATGCAGAATGTTGTTGCTTTCTAGATATTCTGTAAGTTGGATGTTTACAATCTTTTCCATAATTTTGGATAGGAAGGGCAGGTTAGAGATAGGGCGGAAGTTAGCGGGGTCTTTAGGGTCTAGTGTTGGTTTTTTTAGGAGGGGCTTGACAATAGCTTGTTTAAGAGCATCTGGGACAGAGCCTGAAGAGAGGGAGGAGTTTATGATGTCTGCGATGGGTTTGGATATAGTGTTCGGGATGGAGAGGAGGGATTTTGTGGGAATGGTGTCTGAAGGGTGGGAAGCTGGTTTAAGTTTTCTGAGAATAGATTCCACTTCTTTAGCGGAAGTCAGGTCAAGGGTTTGGAGGGTGGGTGAAGTGGGGGAAGGTTGGAGGGAGGGGGAAGGGGAGGTGGATGGAGAAGGGTGTTGAAATCTGTGGAGGATGTTGGTGATTTTTGTGAGGAAATACTGGGCGATTTCTTCGCTCTTAGTGGAGGCATCATTCTCAGGGATAGTGGGCTGAGAGGATTTGGTGAGGTTGGCAACATAATTGAAAAGGGCTTTCGGGTTGTACATGTATTGGTGGATCTTAGCTGAAAAGTAGTCTCTTTTTGTTTTGAGGGTGGTTATTCTATATTGGTGAAGGGTAGTTTTGAAACTTGAGGCGAGTTGGGGTGAGGGGGCTTTACGCCAGTTTCTCTCACGCTGCCTGAGGGTATTTTTTAGGGATCTTAGTTCAGTCGTGTACCAGGGTTGATGATTTTTTGTGGGTTGGGTAATGTTACGTCTGGAGATGGGGCATAGTTTGTCAGCAATTTCAAGAGTCATGCTGAGCCAGGATTTGATGGCAGTCTCTGGACTGGAGCAGTCAAGGCTAGTGGATGTGTTGGAAATGGCAAGAGCCAGTTCATCTCCAGAGCAGGGTTTCCTGAAGGTGAAGGTGGTGTTGTTTGAGGGAGTGGGGGTAGTAGGGAAGTTAAGGGGGAGGAGGGCTTTTATGAGGAAGTGGTCTGACCAAGGTACAGGGGAGCAGGTGGGGGGGTGGGATGGTAGGAAGCAGTGGTTGATGAATATAAGGTCAAGGGAGTGACCAGCTTGGTGCGTGGGGGAGGCAACAATTTGTCTAAGGCCTAGAGCTTGGAGTGCAGTAAGGAATGCCTCACAAGAAGGGGTAAGGGGGGGTGGCATCGACATGGAGGTTGAAGTCTCCTAGTATGATGGAAGGGATTTCAATGTTTATGTTGGCAGATAAGAATTCAATTAAGGGGGAGGGGTCCCGTTCGATGGATCCAGGAGGGGCATAAATGAGACAGATTTGCAGTGAGGGGGCTTTGAAGAGGCCAATTTCTAGCTTGGAGGGTGATGTGGTGTGGGAGAGTTTGAGATTAAGGTGTTTCTTGAAGGCTAGGAGGATGCCACCTCCTCTTTTCTTGGGTCTTGGAATGGATAGGAATTCGTAGGATTGTGTAGGTAGCTGGTTCAGGAGGACAATGTCTGTTTCTTTGAGCCAGGTTTCCGTGATGGCACAGATGTCTGGCTTGGTGTCAGTGAGGAGGTCATTTAGGATGGGGGTTTTTTTGGAGAGTGATTGGGCGTTGAACAGAATGATGGAGAGGGTAGTGAGTCCAAGGAATTGGTTGAGGGGGGTAGTGAGGATAGGGAGGAGGGATTTGTAGGGGGGGGGTGGGACGGGGGGGATGGGAATGGGGGAGTCTGTTGTGGGGGAGGTGGATGCGGTTGATGTGTTGTGTGGTCATAGTGGGTGAGTAGGCAAAGGAGGAGGGAGGGAGAGGGGGTAGGTAAAAAGGAAACTGAGAGGATATAGGGTAGTACAAGGCGGGGATTAAGGTATCAAGGAGTTAAAATGAGAGAAGGGCACTGAGGGAAGGGCACAAAGCTGATTAGGTAGGGTAAGAGGTGTAAATAGTGTACCATGCAGGTTATACAATGCAGGTCAGACAATGCAGGTTATACAGCTTAGATAACATGCTTAGATAACAGCTTAGATAACATGCACAAATAACAGAATAGAGCAATTTAAGGTGTTAGGGGGAGTAGTCCAGAAGTAGTCCAGAAGGCAAATAAGGTCAGTCCTATCAGTAGAAGATGACATCCCATGAATTTACTAATGCAGTGCATGTCCACCTATCTCCTGTGTCACATTGTTAACTCTTACATTCAGAAAGTAAGTCTTGTAAGTTCACATTAGAGGTATATATATTGAAGGATGGGATGAGGTGTAGCTCACAGAACATCAATTAAATGTAGCATCAGATAGGAAGGCACTGTGACAGCTTGTAGTGATGCAGTTAAAGGGAGCACTCTCCACTCACTATTTGGTCTTTTCAAGATGTTGTGACTGGTTCGTATAACTGATGTAAAATAACTTTATGAAAGAGAGAGAGAGTTGGAGAGAGAGAGATTCTTTACAAGGCTGTTATATAAGTCAACTATTTATTTCACTGTAGGAGGGTCAACTAGTAATTCGAGGTAAGGTTTTGGTAGTGGTCTAGGGTTTGAGGGCCAGTTTTACATGCACAGTCAGAGGTATTAACAGCAGAGTACACATTGGTGAAAATGTCATGTGATTTGGAATGAGGAAAGGTACACAAGGATGAGATTTCTACAATGTATTCTTGCCCTAGCTTAATGCACTCTCTAGCTAGGTGCTATCAAGCTAGCGCACAAATACATTGTAGAAGAGAGTTTCTTACATTTGTGGTAAGCAGGATGACCTGCCAATAGAGAATCATGGTAGCATCAAAGGAATTCCAAACATGAAGTACCATCAGGTACATAGAGTTGATCCTTTCTATAAATAAAAGATTCTCACTGGCTGCATACAGTATTCTTTTTTCACTTTTCCAGTTTCTGCAGTTGTGCTTCTGCAAACTCATCATCCTGCAGATTTCCGCATATTACCTCCATCAGTTCAGAATTTCTGGCTCCGAAGTCAAAGTTCTCCAATCAGAGGATTGTGGTGGAAGTTTTTGGTTCTGCAGATTCATCCCCTTCCCTCTGGGGCAAAGCATCTGACTTACTGTTCATGGAGCCTGGTCAGTATGTTAATACAAAATAGAACCAGGCAAATAAAAGAAACAATTGAGTTTGCCTAGAATTCATGTTGTGCATAGTCTTTAGAAATTGTAAATGTTTATGATCTGCGAAAACCTGGACTTGTTGATGGGCCCCTTCCAGAAGATGATGCCATTTCCTCAAAAGCTTGTCATTGGGCCTTGTCATTGGGCCTTGTCATTGGGCCTTGTCATTGACATGATATTTCTTCTCTACAGCTGTAAGCTTATGAGAATAGAAGGCACATCAATGGGAGATTTTTGAGTCCCCTCCTTTGAGATAGTATAGCCCTGATAGCCATCCAAGATCTGGGTGACCCAGGATCATGGCGATCATAAATTCCCTTTTCAGATGATCAAACATGAATTCCTGCTCATAGGTTCATGTAAAAGTAGTCCCATTCTTTAGAACCTCCATTAGTGGGGCTATAAATTTGTAAAAATCCAGGATAAACTGTCAGTAAAAGTTTGTGAATCCCAGGAAGCATTAGATTTCCTTTATGGTTTTCAGGGTAGCCATTGGGCCACTACATTGACCTTATAGGGGTCCATCTGATTTCTTTCAGGAGATATTATGTGTCCCAGGAATTCCACCGATCATCAGTCAAATTCACATTTCTTGAGCTTAGCATACAATTTGCTGTTTCTGGAGATGGCCCCAGAATCTGACAGACCCAGTGATCATGCTTGTTGCGTTTGGGCCCAGGTCAAAGGAGGCCCATGATGCCGTGGCTAGGCCCTGGTCAAAGACGTGGCTGGTTGCCACGCAAGCCCGATGCACTGCGCTAGGTGCACCTGCGTTCCTGTCTTGTGAATCCTCATCCTTCTTTATTATCTTCCTGCTGTTCCACCTTTCCTCCTTCCCCCTGGATTGTCTTCTTGGCTTGACATTGGTTTCAATCCCCAGCTTGTCTTCGTTTGGATTCCTGGCTTGACTTCAGATTGCTTCTCGACTGTGTTTGACTTCTGCCTGCCTTGTGACTTCTGCTTCCTCCTCGTCTTGTTGAACTCCACCTGCCCCTGACCTCGGCCTGCTCTCATCTCTGCTGTCTGCTGCCTGCCCCGACCACTGCTTGGATTGAATTTGTTCTATTCCTGCTGGCCATCAACATCTTCTGCAATGGATTCATCTCTTCACAGAGGTCCGTGCCTAAGACTAGCTGGCCCTGTCACTTAAGGGCTCAACCTTAGGGGAACAAGGGCCGGTATTGGCAAAGTTCCTGTTGGGCCTCTGCTCCAGCCAACTCTGCCTTCTGACAGTGAGGACCTGCAGGGCTCCTCCCTGTGGGTAATGCTAACCTCATCTCGGTCGAAGGGTCCACTTCCACAACAATGCTCTGCTGGGTGTGTTTGAAAAATATCGAGATATCATCCAGATATATAGCTATGTTCTGATCTAGCATATTATAAAATATTGTACCCCAAGAAATTAGCAAGAGAATTTCTTAATCCAAATAGTATCACCACATTTTCAAAGTGGCATTAGCATATCTGAAATGCCATCTTCCATTCAGCTCTTTCCCTGATCCGGACAAGATTACATGCTCCCTTCAAGTTGAGCTTAGTGAATATTTAGGCTACCTGAAGCATTCTAACAGTTTGTTAACAAGATGCAAGGGGTAATGGTTACAAATAGTTATGGCATTCAAGGCTCAATAGTAAATATAAGGCTGGAGGGAACTGTCCTTATTTGGCACAAAGAAAATGGGTGCCCCTGATGGTGAAGTTGAATATTAAATAAATCCTTTCTGCGGAATGCCTTCACTTCTGGCTCTGACAAAGAATAGATTCTGCCAAAAGAGATTTCTGTCCTCCAGCCCCATTAGTAAATTAATGGAGCAGTTACATGTTCCATGCAGAGGAATAGCGTTAGCTCCCTTTTTATCGAACACATCTCAGTATGCCATATACTTTTCCAGTAGTTGTCCAAATCCATCTTCAAGTGCCAGACAGCACAGAATGCCCGAATTTTCCTCTTTGGACACCTACTTCTTGTGTTTCTTCATTAGGCATGCAGTTCTGCTGGCCATATATTGATGGGGACATCACCTGCCAGAACTTCCACCTGATATGCGGCTCATGTCATCCAGCCATAGAAGACTGAGGACTGGGAAATATGGTACTCTGATGAGATCCAAAACAT
The DNA here is from genome assembly GCF_901001135.1 of Rhinatrema bivittatum. NCBI lineage: Eukaryota > Metazoa > Chordata > Amphibia > Gymnophiona > Rhinatrematidae > Rhinatrema > Rhinatrema bivittatum. Next base: position 321,185,134 of record NC_042615.1, on the reverse strand, counting down.
GAATTTCATGTGGTTATATACTAGTAGTGTAATTAAAATGAGAGGTTCAGTCTTGGTGGTTACAGGCCTTGATGATAAGGGTGAATCATTGATAATCTCTACCATGACTCTCAATGCCTTCAGTTATATGGGGACTAGGTGTCGTTGAATGAACATGAGGTCCAAAAAACAAACAGAGGCTCTAGCTTCAATCATGGCTAGAGTGAGAGTTCTGTTATTTTCCCTTGAAAGTTTGACTGGAATAGTAACATGAGTAAGACGTGTTCCCAGGGCAGGCACAAACTCCTCTTGAGAGTGCCACTCTTTTTCTTCCTCAGAAGTTAATGGTCTGTTGTAGCATCTCTCTGCCCTCTCTTGATCTGTAACTTTACTTCTCTTCACTTCACGCTCCTAAGCATCTGCAATTTTTATACATAAGTGAACAAGGTTTCTAAGATGGCTAGGGATTCTAGCTGGGGCAATTTATCCTTGATGTTTGCTGCTAAAACCCACCAGAAGTAAGCACAAAGGGTCTGTTCACTCCAGTTCAGATCATTCACTAACTGGTTAAACTTTGTGGCATACTCAGATAAGCAAGCCAGGATCTTACTTTCTGCCAACTGAATGCAATCTGGATCACCAAAGGCCTGAGAGAGGGCAGCTATGAATTAGTTTATTTGGTTCAAGATTGGATCATATCACTCCAGAAATGGCCTTTTTTGGTAAATAGATTAATCATAAAACCCACTTTAAATGATTCTGATGGGTATGAGTGTGGGTTAGGCAAAACCATAGCTTGTCTTTATGCAATAACCCCTGCAACTTGTCCCAGTTACCACCAAACATTTCCAGAAGTGGCAATCAGGATTTCAGAGATGGTGGGACTGGTTGGGTGTGCTCATGTTCACTAGTGGTAGGACCCTGGAGGAACTCCACCTTTAGTTTAGTGGCATGAATCTGGGCCTGCAACCATTAAACGGCCTATATAAAGTCCTTCATGTATGCAGGAAGCTGCTACATTTAGCCTGATCCCTGTTTTGGGCTGGTTTAAGCTGTTACGGCCTACTCACCGGGGATGGAAAATACATACACGAGTTAGGCAGACACAAACCTTGGAGAAGTCTTGTGGTCTGGAGCCACTGGCCTCTGCCTGAAGCAACTTCCATTCCCAATGGATTGAGCACTTAGGTGCAGGCAGATACCAGGAATTCCCAGGGGGAAGCAGGAAACGAGAGACTTGAAGACCAAGATCAGAGCAGAAAGCTGGAGATTAGATAAGGACCAGGAAAGTATTCACATACCAGGAATTAGGGAATGCAGGATCAAAGTCAGGCATTAGGTTGAGAGCGAACTCTGTATGGACTGTTGGACCAGAAAAGGTGTGTCAGGGTACAGCTCCTTATATACAGCCTTCTATTTGTGACACACCTACTGCTGGTTCAATACAGAACCTCCCGAGGAAAGTCTCCCTAAACTTACTTCACTTAGTATTTTAAACTAGAACATGAGAAAAGCTGACAGTCTATCAGCAGGACATGGTTCAGGTAGAGATATCATCTAAGGATACTGGCAAATCATGTAAATTAGAATGACCAGAAAGAGAGGTGGTTGTAAAATCTGTAAAAACCCAAATGTATTTAACTACAAAGCGCACACAGATAAAAATGACTCCAAACAGCCTGTGTCATCTGATTATAAGCAGGTTGTGGATACATGTAAAAATAGAAATATAAATAAAACTGTTATGACCATTGGTCACATACGGCTGCGACCGATGCAACTTACTTCATGCTCTACTCTCATCTCCTGGCCTACTTGCGGCTGCGGCTGCGGCTAGCTGCTACCGCCACATTCTTTCGGGTTACCAAGACTTCTCATGGCGTCCGGGATGTCACCACCACCCACGCCTGTTCCAGGCCTTTCTAGGCGTGTGTGCGCACCACCAACATCTCCTTTGAAGACCCAAGGGCAGGAACCTCAGGGGTGTCCCCGGCTGATGATGTCACCAGGCCGGGATTCCTAAACACCGCCTTCACTCCTTGCTAGTTGACTTGGGAATGAGTTCCTTCAATACTGATACCTGCTCCTGGCTTCTTGGACCCGTGGTTCCTGTATCGGTTCTACCTGCCTCTGGACTCTGCTCAGGTACCTGCTCCTCGGGGGCCCTGCTGTGCTCTTCTGTAAGACTCTGTCTCCTGGCTTCTCCCACTCCTCGGGCTAGCCCTGCACCTCCCAGAGCTCCTGCCTACCGGCTTCCCTGCTTCCCAGGGTCGCCCCTTGGAACCACCTTCTGCTTGGAGTCTGGACCCGCACTTCCATGCTCCTCAGGGCAGTCCCTATATTCTACTACAGAGACAGTACCTGCACTTCTCCGCTCCTCGGGGCAGTACCTACGTTCTACAACAGATACTGTACCTGCACCACCCTGCTCCTTGGATAGCACCTACTATCTATACAGAGACTGTGCCTGTGCTTCCCCGCTCATCGGTACCAACCCTCACCTGGGGCCAAGGGCCCACAGCCCATGAATCCTAACAAAAACTACATTAAAATGATTGCCAGAAGTAAGAAAAATAAGACTGGAGAGTTAAAATGCATGGCGCTAAAAAAAGATTTAAGGAAGAAAACAAATGGGACACTGTGATACCAAGGTACAAATAATATTGACATGACATAGCAGATAAAATTGGTGGAGGGCTGGCACTATATTCTAAGGATGGCATACTGTCAATCAGGATACAAGTTTTGCAGGAAACAAACTGTACTCTGGAATCCTTAAGGATAGAAATTCCATGGGTAAAAAGGAAGAGAATAGTAGTGGGGATATATATTGCTGCCTGCATGGGGAAATAGTAGGGGTGTGCATTTGTTTCTAACGTATTGGTAATCCGCAACGTTTAGGGCCATATTCATTGTATTCATGGGGAAGCGAAACGTATCGCGATTCCCCACAAATACAATGAATCTTCACCGAATTATTCGGCCGTCTAAAGGAGCGAATTTAAACAAACCATTGCTCCTACCATGTGACGGGCCGACCAATGGCACCGGTAGCCCCTGTGACATAGTAAGGGCAAAGGCTATCGGTGCCATTTTGAATACTGGCAGCCGAGGGCGTGAGTGCAGGAGATGGCTCCCGGACCCCCTGCTGGACCACCAGGGACTTTTGGTAAGTCTTGGGGGGGTCAGGAGGGTGGGGGTTGTAGTTAATTCAATTTAAGGCATTAACGTATCGGGGGGCCCCCCTTGATGAATGCAACGTATCTGCCCCCCAACGAATACGAATTCCGAATGCAACATATGGCATCCCTCTGCACATCCCTAGGAAATAGACTTCAAAATGTTAACAGAAGATTAGACTGGCTAACAAAATGGGCAACACAATAATAATGGGAGACTTCAATTACCCAAGTATTGATTGGGTAAATATCACATCAGAATATGCCAAGAGAGGTACAGTTCCTAGATTCCATCAATGACTGCTTCATGAAACCAACAAGAGGGGGAACCATATTAGATCTAGTTCTCAGTGGCATGCAGGACCTGGTTCATAAAATAAAGGTGGTAGATCTGCTTGGTGACTTTGATGATAATGCAATACAATTTGGCATAATCATCAAAAAGCAAATACTAAGGAAAACATCTACAATACCATTTACCATTTACCACTACTATTGAGCATTTTATAGCACTACACAACAAATGCAGAATTTAACTATAAACGGGAGATTATGATAAAATGAGGAGTAATCCAGAAGGTTAAAAACTTACAGGAAACATGGACACTGTTTAAAATTACCATCCTTGAGGCCCAGACAAAATGAATTCCTTACATTAAAAAATGCCGAAGGAAAACCAAACAACTACCAGGGTGGTTTAATAGTGAGGTGAGAGAGGCAATTAAAGCTTAAAGCTAATTATTCAAAACATGGAAAGCAGACCCAAATGAGGAAAGTAGAGAAGAGCATAAGCACTGGCAAGTTAGATGTAAAAAGTAAGAGGTAAAAACTTTTTCAAGTATATCTGAAGTAAAAAGCTTTAAGAGAGTCAGTTGGGTTGCTAAATGACTGAGGGGTGGTCAGGGATGACAAAGAAATAACTGAAAATCTAAATGAATTCTTTGCCTCTGTAAATAGCTAGAGTACAGAAGATTTGAAGGTGTCCAATATACACCAGTTTTTAGAAAGGGTTTCAACAGTGATCTGAAAAACTATAGACTGGTGATTCTGACTTTGGTGCTCAGCAAAATGATTGAAACTATTCTTAAAAACAAAATTACTGACTATATAAATAAATATGGTTTAATGGGAAGAATTAACATGGTTTTTGAAAAGGGAAGTCTTACTTTATTAATTTACTAGATTTTTTTTAGCGTGTAAATAAACATGCAGACAAAGATGATCCATTGATATAGTGTATTTCGATTTTCACAAGTCCCTCCTGAGACACTCCTCACAAAATTGGAATGTCTTGGGATTGGAGGTAGTGTCTTATTGTAGATTGGTAACTGAATAAAGACAGGAAACAGAGAGTAGGTCTAAATGGACAGTTTTCTGAATAGAGTTAGTGAAATGCCCCAGCCAGCTGCATTGGGACATAAGAACATGCCATACTGTGTCAGACCAAGGGTCTATCAAGCCCAGCATCCTGTTTCCAACAGTGGCCAATCTAGGCCATAACAACCTGGCAAGAACCCAGAAACTAAGTCTATTCCATGCTACTGATACTAGTAATAGCAGTGGCTATTTTCTAAGACAACTTAATAGCAGGTAATGGACTTCTCTTCCAAGAACTTATCCAAACCTTTTTTAAACCCAGCTACACTAACTGCATTAATCACATGCTAATCAGCATATTCATAAATAATTTGGAGAAAGGAACAACGAATGAGGCGACAAGTTTGCAGATGACACAAAATTGTTTTGAGTCATTAAAATGGCAGCAGATTGTGATGAACTGCAAAAGGACTTAGTGAGCTAGGAGACAGGCATCTAAATGGCAAATACAATTTAATGTGGACAAGTGCAAAGTTATGCATGTAGGGAAAAATAATTGTAGAACTTTAAGATAATGGGTTTTGTGTTAAGAGTCACCACCCAGGAAAAGGACCTCAGAGTCCTTGTGGATAGTACTTTGAAGTCTTCAGCTACATGTGCAAAAATGGTCAAAAAGGCAAATAGAATGTTAGGAATTATTTTGAAAGGAATAGAGAACAAAACTGAGACTATTATAATGCCCTTGTATAGATCCATGGCGCAAGTGAACATTGAGTATGGTGTCTAGTTCTGATCATCCCATTTCAAAAAAGACGTAGCAGAACTAGGAAAGGTTCAGAGAAGAGTGACAAATCTGATAAAAAGGATAGAAAAGTTCCCTTATGAATAAAGGTTAAACAAATTAATACTATTTAACTTGAAAAAGAGATGACTGAGAGGGGATATGATTGAAATTTATAAAACCATGAGTGGGGTGGAGCAGGTAAATAGGGAATGGTTATATACCTTTCAAAACAACAATAGGACTAGGGGACTCTCCATGAAACTTGCAACCAGCATATTTAAAACAAATTGTAGGAAGTACTTTTTCACTCACTATTCAATCAAGCTATAGAATCTATTGCCAGAGGATGTAGTCAAGGCAACTAACATAGTGGTTTTCAAAAGAAAATTGGACAAGTTCCTGAAGGAAAAGTCCATAACCCGTTATTAGCCAAGTGCCTTGGGAACCTGGCACTTATCCCTGCCAGGCTCGATGGACCTTGGTCTGATCCAGCATAGCTGATCTTATGTTCTTTTGTTTCTGATAGGTTCTTGATTATTCAGAATCCCTGGGGCTCCACTACAAGATCCCATGGCCTTGAACACCTGGGACCACAACTTTAATCTCTGCTGTTCCTGACAGGGTGATAAATGAGTTTTGGGCCCTCATTGTCTTGAAATTTAATTACTAGGCAATCAGATTTGCCTATTTGCTTGGTTGTAACTAAATCAAAGGCTAGTGTATTTTTTAAGACAATAGCGACTCTGCCTCTATGGCCCATGAATCAGAGTGTGTGGTGAATTAGGTAGCCAAATTTGAGTAAGAATGAAAGTGAGTGTCACCCTCTCCTATCCAGGTCTCAGTAAGGCATTAGAATATAGAGCTTGAATCCTTCAATGAGGTTCAGGATGTGGTAGGATTTGCTGTTAGTGGAGCATGAGTTAAGGAGACCAAGGCGTCATGATAGATAATCAGCTTAACTTCAAAAAATTTATAAGCACCACCACTAAAGACTGCTTCTATAAACTTCTTGTCCTGAGAAAATTGAAACCACTTCTCCACTTCAATGATTTTCGGATGGTTCTACAAGCCATTATTCTAACAAAAATCGATTATTGCAACTCGCTCCTTTTTGGTCTCCCTACCTCATCCATCAAACCCCTCCAGATGATTCAAAACTCTGCAGCTAGAATCCTTACCAATACAAATAAAAGAGACCATATAACCCCCATACTAAAACTCCTCCACTGGCTGCCTATTAAGCAAAGGATTCTCTATAAAGTATACACAGCAATTCATAAATCTATTTACAACATATCCCCACTCCACTTAAGTACCCAACTTCGTTTTCACTCTTCATCTAGACCTATCAGAGGAGCTTATAAAGGCACACTCTTTGTTCCTTCAACAATATCCTTACATCAGAAACGTACCATCTCTTTAGCAGGACCCGTCCAATGGAACATGCTCCCGCCAGACATCCGTCTTGAGATCTGCTTCGCTTCCTTCAAAAAGAAAATTAAAACCTGGCTCTTTAGCCAAGCTTTTCCAGAACTTTGATTATTTTTTACCTCCAGCTATCAAGTTTTTCTCACCATCGCAATCCCTTCTGCAGATCACATTTATCTTAGACAATTACGCCTTATTTTATGATTTGGTTTCTCAAAGAGACTATACAATTTTCTCAATGTTATTTTTCGAACCTGTTTTCCATGTTTTCCAAGTTCTATAACCTTGTTATATGTACCGCCTCTTGGCGTAATTTTTATGTTTCAATGTAAACCGATGTGATCTGTATTTTAATACAGGAACACCGGTATATAAAAATCTAAAAATAAATAAATAAATAAATAAAGTTGTAGGGAAGAAGAGATGATTTGTTTGGCTTGGTTGATGATCTTGGGGTGAAATGTCTCCTAAGTCTCATCTCATATGGCTTTTGATCTACACCATTTTGCTTGTATTTTTCATAACTGCCTCTGGCGGATCTATATTCTTTTGAAGCTACACATTAAAGCCCTGATTTTTTAAACCCCCCATAAATAAAAAAAATAGGGGTTACGCACTCGTATTTTTTAAAAATCTACCCTTAATATTCTAAGTGAGTCTTACCAACGACCTGTATCGAGGCGTTATCACCTCTTTTTTTTTCTTATGATTATGCCTCTCCCTATACACTCCAGAATGTCTCTAGGTCTAGCCACCTCCTAATCATATTGGGCCCGATATTCAAATACGTTCAGCACTATTTAGCCAGATAAGCAGGACTTATGCAGCTAAGTAGCAGCCACTGAATATGCACCCACATTCAGTGGCCACCACTTAGCCATATAAGGGCCTCATTTTCTAAAGTATCGCAGGCCTGCGATACTTTAGAAGATGAGGGGCGGGGGGGCCGAAACGGGGGAGGGCCTGTGCTAGTCGGCAGCGATCGTACCGTCGCGGTGCGATCGCTGCCGGTTTCGCACCCAATAGCGCCACCATAGGAGGTGTAGCTATTGGGAGCGAAAGCTGCCGCGAAAAGGCACTTACCGTTTCACTGTCCGCGGAGTCGGCGCAGAGTCGGCCCCGGTGACACCCCGACTCCTCCTCTTCCGGGGCCTACTCCGCCCCGACTCCACCCCCATCCTGGTATCGCACACGATAAGGGACTTTTCGCATGCGAGTGGCGTGGAAAATGAGGCCCTAAGTCCCTTACACAGCTAATAAGTTAGCTGATTAAGTTGTGGGCAGGCAGTGGGCAGATCGGAGCAGAGCAAGCTAGACGTACAACTTATGCAGCTAACTGCTGATTTTAGGACTTAGCTAGACATGCCATATAGCAGGTGTAAACTTAGCTGGTTAGACTTATACACTTAAGCACTCAGTTATACATGTATATTCAGTAGGGATGTGAATCGTTTTTTGACGATTTAAAACAATCATCAGATATATTTTAAATCGTAAAAAATCGTTAAGAGTTGTGATACAATAGAAATTCCCCCGATTTATCGTGAAAAATCGTAAATCGGGGGAGGGGGAGGGCGGGGAAAACCGGCACACCAAAAAAAAACCCTAAACCCACCCCGACCCTATAAAACGAATCCCTTACCTTCCCCCACCCTCCCAAACCCCCCCAAAACATTTTATGAGTACCTGGTGGTCCAGTGGGAGTGCGGGGATCAATCTCCCGCTCTCAGGCCATCGGCGCTATTTTGGCTGCCACTCAAAAATGGCGCCGATGGCCCGATAAAAAAAAAAACACCAGACCCTTTAAAAACAGCCCCTTAGCTTCCCCCACCCTCCTGATCCCCCCAAAACATACCTGGTGGTCTAGTGGTGGTCCCGGCAGCGATCTCCCATTCTCAGGCCATCGGCTGCCACTCATAAAGATGGCACCGATGGCCCTTTGCCCTTACCATATGACAGGGTATCCGTGCCATTGGCCGGCCCCTGTCACATGGTAGGAATACTGGCTGGCCGGTGCCATCTTTAAAGATGGCCGCCGCCTTCGTAAAGATGGCCGCCGCCATCTTTAAAGATGGCCGCTGCCGTCGTAAAGATGTCCGCCGCCTTCATAAAGATGGCTGCCGCCATCTTTAAAGATGGCCGCTGCCGTCGTAAAGATGGCTGCCGCCATCTTTAAAGATGGCGCCAGCCATCCAGTGCTCCTACCATGTGACAGGAGCCGGCCAATGGCACGGATACCCTGTCATATGGTAAGGGCAAAGGGCCATCGGCGCCATCTTTATGAGTGGCAGCCGATGGCCTGAGAACGGGAGATCGCTCCCGGGACCACCACTAGACCACCAGGTATGTTTTGGGGGGATCGGGAGGGTGGGGGAAGCTAAGGGGTCGTTTGTAAAGGGTCGGGTGGGGTTTTTTTTTATCGGGCCATCGGCACCATTTTTGAGTGGCAGCCAAAATAGCGCCGATGGCCTGAGAGCGGGAGATTGGTCCCCGCACCCCCACTGGACCACCAGGTACTCGTAAAAAGTTTTGGGGGGGTTCGGGAGGGTGGGGGAAGGTAAGGGGTTAATTTTAAAGGGCCGGGCCTCACTACAAAAAAAATAACGATGTGAATCGGAACCAATTCCGATTCACATCACCCACATCACCCACGATCAGATTTTTTCCCCCCTCTAGCCGAACCCGATCGTTAAGACGATCGGGCACACGATTCACATCTCTAATATTCAGCAACATAGCCGTGCCATTGAATATACATCATAACTTAGCCGATAAGTTCTAACCGGCTAAGTTACTTACCTGGCCAGTTTTGAATATTGACTCCATTGTTTCACTACTTTGAAATCATCAGACGCTATCACCATGAGGTCTCTCTACAGGTTGGTGCACATCAACTTCTCATGTCCCACTCTCTTGGATTTCTCCATTGAGACTTGACTGCCAGGCCCTTAATCACTCCACAATTAACCTTAGATGATATTTCATTCTCTCTACTCCTTCAGAAGTGTCACTTCTGTTGCAGATTTGTGTCTCATCTACAAAAAAGGTAAACTTTTCCTTCTAACCCCTTCACAATAAAGCTCACAAACATACTGATCCCTGAGGCACTCCACTAAGCACCTTTTAAAAAGTGATCTGCTAAGGAGGTCAGAACAAATCAAGAAGGGGTAGAAGGGAAGTGTTTGCATTTCTCTTTCCCATCATAACCTCCTCCCTGCTGAAAATTCACTTTTTGTAGTAAGGACACCTTGTGCTTTAAGTATGTATGCATTTCCCTGACCCTTTCTAGCTTTCCAAAACTGTATATTACCCAGGAGCTATTAGTCACTGACACTGAAGTTCATTTCTCCTGTGCTTCTCATCATTTTCCTGGAAACCCATGGTCCCCTTTTATTTTATGATATCCACTACCCTGCCTACCATTGCATGCATGCTGATATATTTTGCATTTTTGTACCTGAGCAGATAGCATTCATTAGATGCTTGTGCTGACAGCCCGTCAACCCAGTATATTTGTATTGAAGTAAGTATGCATACCTGACATAATAATATTAAAGCAGACACAACAGATATTCTCAGCAGGGCTTAATAATCTGTGCTTAGCCATAGCTCCTGTGACAACCAAACATAAAACTTGGAGATCCTTGTAAGAGCAATCAGATAAAAGGGCTTTATACTAAAGACAATTCAATCCTTTCTCTAGACCTTAGTAGTAAAACAGAAGCATCATTTGCTTTTGTCAGCTCTCTGTCATGATTTTCATCCTTACCCAGTTTTTTGTTGTTTTTTTAGGACAATTCAGTATTCTTTTTTTGATTTCTTGATAGATATATATATGAATGTTGGATAACCACATATATTTGACCAATCGAAATAGGTAAGCCAGCATTCAAATATAAAAAAAAATAAGTGTATATGAGATATTCAGGATAATGTACTAAACTGTATGTTTTTCCATGCACTATTGTGTATTTCATGCACTGTTTTTCTATGCATGCAAATGAGCCCCATAGAAAAATAGCGCACAAAGATTTGCCATCCTAAATTTCACAAAAACAGTAACTACACTTCACAGAGGTACTACTGCATCTCATAGGGGTGGTGTTATTGTTTATGTGAAGTTTGACCTCTGAAGTAAATTTCATGCATAGTTTACCTGCATGCTAATAGTTAATGAGCTGCTTTGCCACAATCTTGCAGTACAGCAGCTCGCTGGCCATTGACTCCCACAAAACTTTGCATGATAAAAAGTACACGTGAAATTTTATTACTTGCAATGCTGAAAAATTTTGCAAGTTCACCCTCGTTTTAAAACAGGAAATAGTGCACACTATCATAAATGCCATTTCCTGTTTTTGTACACTGAGCTGAGTTCGCAAAATTTTACTCAGCTTAGTATATGGCCACACAAATAAGGTGCTGCAGCTCAAGGCAAAAGCAAACAACGCAGCTAATAATGGCAAGGAGTAACAAAGAGAGCCAGCACACCAACATAATAAGAAGAGAAAAGAATCCATTGTTTCAGCCTCAGGCCAGGCTTTTCATGCAGGTTACAGATTAGTAATAACAAGGCCTAACGTCTCAGGGGATAATGATAAATATACATATTTTCTTTTACTGAATGTCCATAACCAAAGGGGTGAGTGTTTTTGGAAGGCTTAGAGTATCCTAATCTGTTTTCTCAGTTGTATTTCTCTGACGCATTTGACACTAGCATGACATCTATAATTTATAACATTAAAATCCTTTAAAATACTTTCTATCACTCCATCTGGCTATCTTAAACTGTTTCTTTCCCAGGGTTGCCCACTAGATCTGTAGATGAGTGCAGCCCTGGATTTGCCAATAGGCACCCATTATGCTTGTGCTTAGGGTGACAAACATTTAGGGGCAGCAGGCTGGCTAAGATTTGCTGCCTTCCAGCTCTGCTGATTCTCATTCATCAGAGAACAGCCCTCTGCTACCCTGTAACAGACCCTTACAGGAGGTGGGGAGTGAAAGCATCAAAAGTGCCTAGGGGTAGCAAAATCCTAAATCCGTCCCTGGATGAGTGTGTGCTGTCTGTTAGCTTTTGGCTCTTACTGAAGCATCTATTCTGTTTGTCTCCTAAGGTATTTTCCTTTATGTTAAAAACTGATTTATTTCCTCTGGTATTCATCAATAAAGGATCTCACCTTACCTGCTATTATATCCCTAGGTAAATGTTCTCTTACTGCTTTGCTACGATTTGCTTAAGTATAGAGTTTTCAGATGTTGCTGCTTTTCATGGGATAAATCATACCTCTTTCAAGGACTTCAGTTCACTAAAGTATTTGCTGCATCCATCTAAATTGTGGCAGCTCAGAGCTAAGCAAGAGAAGAACTAACCTTATACTATATGACTAGACAACAGGAGTCTGCAGGTCAAAAAAAAAATCATGTTGTCTCGTTTTGTGTCATTTGGGGGCAAATTTCCATGTCATTTAGGGGTTGTTTTTTTTTAGTTTTTTTTCATTTATTTTGGTTTTGGAAAAAGTGCTGCTATTCAGACTTAAAGGTGAATTTTAAAAGCCTGGCATATGCATCAATTAGGGGATGCAGGAAGAAGTCGGGCTTATGTGTGTCAACCATACATTAAAAGCTCCCTTATATGTACGTAAATGCTGTGGTGTGCACATCTTAAAAAAACTTCCAAAAAGGGGCAGGGCGTCTGTGTTTCGGGGGCTGCCTAAGAGATGCACACGTAAATACTTACTTATACACGCTGGCTCATGCCAAGGTCCCCTGCCATGTAACTGTACTGCTACAGATGATGTGTAACTCATAAAATAAAAGGACTGAGCCATTTCTGAAGGCTTTAAAGGGTCTGGGGTAGCTGGGAGGAGTGTAGCTATCAAACCAATAGGGGTTGGAGGACCTAGCTGTTAACTAGATGAATTGGTGTATAAACTGCTAAACTGAGAATGGTGTGGGCACCCATCCCTTTTAAAATTCCCCAACTTATGTGGTAGAGGTGAAATTTGCATGCCCACTTAAAATTTGGCACATGTGTGTGCGGCCAGGCTATTTTATAACATGCACACATATACATGCATAAGTTATAAAATAGCTGCGTCCCTGGGTGCGAACCGAAGCATGTGTGCAAATGTGCACCCATGTGCCAATTTGAAAGTTACCATCGTGCTACAATTTATGTTGTTGACTTGTCAATAGGTTTTGCCTGCATTAACTGCATTTATCACGGTTAAAATGGGCTTTTGAAAATTTCCACAATAGTATTATATTTCTATTTTCCTTTCAAAATTACCTCCACTGTAAGTAAGGTTTGACTGTATTCCAAACAGGGCCAGCACATCCACTAGGCGAAACTAGGCAGTCACCTAGGGCACCAACTAGTAGGGGGTGACAAAGAGCAGCCATGAGGGTCCACAAGCAGAGTCCATCCCACTCGCGGCTGAGAGGAATAGAGACTCGGCCGGCCACAAACTGAATCCATCCAGTTCATGGCCGAGACAAGACTCGTCAACCACAACCCGGTGTCCATCCTGCTCGCAACCAAGAGAAGCAGACCTGGCAGGCCATAAGCGGCTCCTCTGTCTGTGTTTGAGATTGAGAGAGGGAGCCTGTGTGAGGGAGTGAGAGTGAGAGTGCAAGTGTGTGTGTGAGAAAGGGAACCTCTGTAAGGGGGTGTGTGCCAGAGAGAGAGGGAACCTTTGTGAAGGGGGTGTGTGTGAGAGAGACAGAGGGATGGTGTGTGTGTGTGTATGACAGAGAGAGGGAGCTCTTATGTGGGAATGTGTATGTGAGTGTGAGGGAGAGCTTGTAAGAAGATGTGTGTGTGTGGGTGAGAGAGATTGTGAGTGTACAAAAGTGTGAAGGTGTTGGTGAGAGGGAGAGAGCCTGTGTTAAGGGTACGAGTGTGAATGAGACAAGGAACCTAAGTGTGTGTGTGTGTGTGTGTGGGAGCAGAGGCCTGTCTAAGTGAATAAGGGCATGTATATGTGAGGGAGAGAGGATGTGAGAGCGAGAGAGCATATGTGTGTGTGTCTAGTAGAGTGTGCATGTGTGGGAGATCCTGTGTGTGTTTGAGTGTGAGAAAGAATGAATGTGTATAATTATGGGAGAGAAAGGAAAAAGTTTGTGCACAACAACCCCTGCTCCCCACCCCATCAGCTAATCCATGACAATCTCAGGGCTTGTAGAAATCAAAGGTTCTCAGGTGGTTTTGTCAGATTTAATCATTGGGTATTAATATTTGATATATGCACTGTTTTTTAAATTTTATTTTGGAGCTGGAATTTATTTTTTGAATTTTTAATTATTGGATGTCACTCTATTTGTCTGTAATTTTGAAATATTCCTTTTACTAGTATGGTTTTACTATTATTGATGTTTTATATTCTTCATTTTATTGCTGCATAATTTTTACTTGTGTGCTTGGGCCGGGAAAGTCGGGGCTTGGACCTGGGGAGACTCACCTACGGTGCCTAATACCCTTGAACCAGCCCTGGTTCAGAAGTACAGTATGGGCCGGATTTTCAAAAGATTACATGTGCCGGGCCTATTTTCAAAAGGCCCGGCGATGCACGTAAATCCCCGGGACATGTGTAAGTCCTGGGGCTTTCAAAAAGGGGCGGGGCAGTCCGGGACTGCCCCGCCCCTTTTTGAGGGGGCGGGGCGGACTGAGGCTCCCAGCACAGCGGCCATTTGCCGCCGTGCCGGGGATCACGTGCCACCAGTCAGCCGGCTGAAGTAAGTTTTACAGCAACAACAAAAAAAAAAGAAAAAGGTAGGGGGGAAAGGGCGGGGGAGGTAGGGAAGATGGGATGGGGATAGGTAACAGGGGAAGGCAGCGCGGCTCGGCGCAGGCTCTGTGCGCGCACCTCTTAAAATCCACCCCTATATGTGTGTACTCATGTTGATGCTACGCAGTTTCATGTAATCATTTATTTGCTTCTCTTTCTTTCGGCATTTATGTTTCTCTTTGCTCTATAATTATTAATTTCTTCCAATTTTCTCTTTTTCTCTCAGTCTGTCACCCTCTGTATACATTCACTGTTCATAGCACTGATGGAGCATCATAGTGGCCATTGTCTGGTTCACCACTTTATAGCAGTCATACATCTTTTTCACTCATTACATGCCCGACTATAATGGTGACTGGTCCAGTAACTTGGCTAATAGAGACTCTATAAGGTTGGCAAACACAACTGTTTCTATGCAAACTCTTATTCACTGGTACATGTGCTGAAAACCTTTTTCAATGATTATCTATGTACTCAGCAGCTTTCTCTCCTAATGAAGTATGCTGAACCTCTACATATTCTAACAGTATAGCACCATCCTCAGCCAGATATTTTAGAAATAATGTTTCCACTTATTATAAAACAATTGAACTACATAAAGCAATATATTTTATGTAAAATGGATGGATAAACTTATTATAATTTTTATGTCAGTCCAGTAAACATGAGAGACTTCAGCAATGGCCACAAGTTGGTAGTATCATATATTAGAATAATAGGATGAACAAACAAACATCAGAACTGTCTTTTATAAATATTAGATAGATGATATTTGTATTATATCATGCTAAACAGAAAAATAACCAGCAAGAACTTCACAGGGTTCATGAATCATATGTTAGATTAGTACTTATCTTTATTATGTCTGTGTAGTTTCTTCTTTATATTTTTTGAATACATTTTATTTTTCTGTGTACTACCTTTGTAGCTTTCTTTCCATTTGTTCAATGAATATAAGTATTGATTGAAACTGTTTCTGGATTGTGCTAAAGTTCTACCAAAATAACTGTCACAATGCTGTGACTTGTCCTGCAGTCATTGAATTCGGCCAAGGTCTAAGCCCCAGTGCTGGTGCCGCACAGTTTGTTTGGCTGGGGAAACTCAGCTGTGGCTGCAGGAGGCCCTTTTATTTTTTAAATACTACAAATATGAACATTCCTGGTTATTTTCGTAGGAGGCTATTTTCAGTTCTTTGCACTTGGAAAGAACCAATAATGGCCTTTTTCACTGTATTTATGGCACTCGTTGGAAATAAATGCACTGCCAAGCCAAGGGATCTGATTGGATTCTTGGTTCAGGGAATCCCAAGTAGACCTGAACCAAGAATCCAATCAGATCCCTTGGCTTGGCAGTGCATAGCAATGGCACTGAGCAATCTTGCCGGCCCATCTAAATCCTTTTAATTTCAGTTTTAACAACATGGCAGTTTTTATTACTTTCCTCGCATCTTCCCACAGCTACAATAGCTACTTCTACACAGCCGAAAGTGATACTTCCACTTCATGTCAGAGAAGCAGTGAACAGAATGTCTAGGCAGCAATCCAGTTAAGATCTGCTCAGATTCTTATAGTAGCCTTAGAAAATAAGTGTAACTCTAGTCTAAAGGGTTTGGCCACATGACCTGAGACCTGGGGAAGCAAGTGTTATTGGAGTAATTAAGTAAATGAAGTATCCAGGGACTATCATGTATGCTGTTCGGCCCAATTTGTTCATACTGAGGATATAATGTACCTTCCCTGGATGTCAGAACTCCATAATAAATGTATTTTATTTGGGACTGTTTCCAAATGCTGCTTTTGCAAAGCTCACCCGTTCTTTTGCCTTTTTTATGCTTTATTTGTCAAAAAAATATGAGTTGTTCCCTAGCCTACACCTCTGTACTGTGACACTCTGGAAAATGAAGCTGTCATAGAATAAACCATAGTAAATTCTTAATAGACCACCTTCACAGAAACTCGGTGGGGGGGAGTTGACATTTGACTTATAGACTTGTCTCATATGCAGTGAGGCTCCTTCATTGCCATGCATGCTAACCGCGGCCTGGAAAAGTAATTTTGCTATAGATAAAAGTGCTGTTTATCTTTTCAATACTAAAAAATAATGCCAAAGAACATGAGGAGATGGGGGAGGAGAGCAGAGTGTAGCTGAGTCTATTACATTTTTATCAAGGCTAAACTAGAGAAGAGCTCTGCTTCTTCCTCTTCATAAAAAAAGAGATTTCCTTATTTTTGACCATATTAATATGGTGAAAACTAAAATTGTGTTAGAATTAATCCTTCGTGAGCATATTTTCTTCTATTACAGGAGACAAATGCTTTTCCAGTTTATGAAAGATGTTTCATTAAAATACAATACAATACATTCACCCTAATTTGGGAACTGGAAAAATTTACAATGATAAATTTAAATAATCTTAATCTATAAAATTAAAACCCAGCTCAGTGACCCTATTTATCTTGGAAAAGTCACATAAATGCCCTTTATGCAATGTTTTGGGTTGCACCTGCTTTACTAAAATATGAGCTTTATTAAAACATGCCTGAGCCTCATTATCTCTTTCCCGGTATGTGGTCACCTTCCAGGTTCTTATGGCCGGGATTGGCCACTGTTGGAAACAGGATGCTGGGCTTGATGGACCCTTGGTCTGACCCAGTATGGCATATTCTTATGTTCTGATGTCACTGTCTGAACTGGGCAGAGGAAGCACAATGAGCAGGAATCCACTGTGAAGTTAGTGCAATGTAAGGAGAAGAAGTGAAAAATGCTTACCCAGTCACCACACTGCCTCATTTTCCCCTCCTGTTTTCACATTGAAATTTTCCACTCCAAGCAGCATGCCCAAGGAACTCTTACTGGCCTCAAGAGCTGATGATTAGCAGAGGCTGCCAAAGTAACATGTTACCTTTTCTCTCTTCCTGGAACCAAAAATGTTGTCTCTACAGCATGCTTGACCCAGTAGATAGAAGACATCAACCAGTATCCTGTACAGTAGCGCCCAGCCCAACACAATGCCTGAGCCACACAGTCAACCCCACTTTGCCTCATTTTTCATACGATCAAAAGCACTTACACACCACAGCTACCTAGGCACTCATGGTGAGAAAAGGGGGAAATGAAAGGTCAAATAGGACTTGGGGCCTCATTTTCTAAAGTATCGCAGACCTGCAATACTTTAGAAAATTGCGCTCATGGGGGGCGGGGGGTCGACCCAGGAGGGGCGGACCTGTGGTAGCCGGCAGCGATCGCACCACCACGGTGCGATCGCTGCCAGTTTCGCACCCAGTAGCACCACCATAGAAGGTGTAGTTATTGGGTGCGAAATAGGACGCGAAAAGTCCCTTACCTTTTCGCTGGCGGCGCCATCTTCGCGGAGTCGGCCCCGGTGACGCCCCGACTCCTCCTCTTCTGGGGCCGACTCCGCCCCAATTTAGGTAGCGCAGGCATGCGCTACCTTCGCAAGCTATCGCAGGCTTGTGCTGATAGCCTTAGAAAATAAGGCCCTTTATTAGTCCTGATGAAAAATATCTGCGATCTTAAATAGGAAGAAGCTAAAGTGCTATGAAGGAGTTAGGGTATGTATGCAAAATAAAAATAAAGGTTAATGTAACATCTCATCCCCTTTACCTTGCCCCCAATGCCTTATCAGCAACACTGTACTTCAAGCTGGAACATTCCCTTAACAAAGAATACATAGAAGTGAATTTTCAATGAAGTTATACACACAAAAGTAGCATGTATGCACATAAGTAGCTTGTAGTCACATACATGCTATTTTATAAATGTAAAAAATATGGGCATATTGTTGGTTTTGCGTGCACTTTTACCTGTGTAAGAAAAGGGGCGGTTTAGGGGTCTTCTGGATTGGAGCCAAAGAAGAATGCACGTCAGTTGCTTTTTTATGAGATTTACATTTCCAAAACTGAAATAATCTATCGGACTAGACATTCACATGTAGATGAGTACTCCATTTTGATTTTTTGAAGACAATAAATTGTCATTTCTTATCATGTGTGAGATATGAGAGTGATTCTACTTCTAGTTACAAGATTAAATATGAAGGTTCACATTCAAAACTTAATTAAAACAGGGTACTCAATGTTGCATATGTTAAGATGGCTAAAACCACTTCTGGAACCAGATGATTTTCGGACAGTTCTTTTGACCCTGTTGTTTGCAGGAATCGATTATTGCAATTCCCTGTTGCTTAGTCACCCTAGTAGCATTATCAAATCACTACAACAACTTCAGAATTGTGTTGCTTCAGTCTTAACTGGGCACCCTTCTATGATTACATTATACCTGTTTTATCAATGTTACATTGGTTACCTATCCAATTTAGAATCCAATATAAAGCTCTAATGTTTTTATATAAGATAATGACTAACAATGATACATTATTCTTAGGGACAGCACTTCACATGTACATTCCTCAAAGGACACTGAAGTCAGCAAATAAAGGTCTTTTGGTGGACCCAAAAATCTATCATGCCCATTTGGGGGAGGTCAGAGATTGCACAATCTCTGTGACTGACCCAATAACATGGAATACTATGCTGGAGTTATTCAGCGTCACGACTGATGCCCATATCTATTATCTTGCCCTTCCATTGTTTGCCTGACATGGGCCCATGTTTTGAAACAACAGCTATTACTCAGGGTATGGTCAGCCACTATATCTAAAAAATTAATATTCTAAACAAGAAATTTCTGAATTTATTAAGCTTTCTGGAGCTATCGTGTTCAAATAAAATATCAATTGCTGTTCATGGAGGTTTAAATATGCCAAGTGATCTCCCCACCTTGATGTATCTTTTACCCATTCCAAGACCCTCCATTTAACATCTTAAATTGTGAGAGCTTGATCAACAAAGTCCTGCACAATAGGGGCTTGAAGTTTGCAAGCGGTTACACAACCATGATCTGTTAAGCATGTCCAAATCCTTCTTTGTGTTTGTCCACCTTATATCTTGAAACACCGACATATAATCATATAGATGACAAAAGGTGATTTATAATCTGTGTGATGTATTACAATATATTCTTTATCAGTATGAGCATCTCATCATTCTTCACCTATTATGATTTGAATACACAAGGAACAATGATCACATTTCCAGTGCCCAATTGCACCCCCTGCTTCCGGAGTTGTGTCTTCTGATAAAAAAAAAAAAGAGCTAACCACATAATCACATGTAATCTTCCTTTTGCATATGCAATTATCGGGACTTGTTCGAATATCGAGTGTAACCGCAGAACAGACCAATGTTTGAAGATCAGAGATGCTACTGATGCCTTGTTAGAAAAGTGTAGCACACACACAACGTGCTGTTACTCTTCTGTTCATTGATTATCTATCAAGAGCCATTCTCTGTGTGTGTAACCCAATCATTTATAGGCTTTTCTAAAGATCTCAGTAGATTTCTTTTAAGCAAATCTTTTGCCTGTAAGATAAAGTCAACATAGTATGAACAGATCCTTTGTATTCAGAGAAACTGTCCCACTGCTAAATTACATGTTCAACTTATAGAAATGAAAGCTCTGAAAATGTGTGTTGCTATTACTCGATTTTCTATATATTGTAATTCTTAATCCTGACTCTTCCTTGATTATCTCAATGTCGAAGAATCAAATTCTTTGGTTGTGCCATGTCATTGTGGATTCCAAATTAGGATCCTGCATGTTTAACCACATGAGAAAACTCACCAAACTCATGGAGTCAGATTTCCAAAGTAAAAATCTATTCTCTGTATATCTCACTCAAGCATGTATATTCTGGGAAGAAATGGTGTGCCATGGATGTACAAGCAATAATCATTTTTGGACATAATGACTTGTGTGAATGAGAGAGGAACCCGATCGGGAGACCACGCCCCCCCCCCCCCCCCCCCCGACATCATAGAGAGCTCAGCCGACCGTTGAAAAACGCCTCACCATCAGGCGCTGGTGAGCGGGGAAGCCACCCTCCACCTTCGGGCCCCTGCAGAAAATTACCATCAAACAAAGTGAAAAACAGAAGGAAGAGATATGAACATCGGGAGGTGAAGGGGATTTAATGACTTGTGTGAATGAGAGAGGAACCCGATCGGGAGACCACGCCCTCCCCCCCCCGACGTCATAGAGAGCTCAGCCGACCGTTGAAAAACGCCTTACCATTAGGTGCCGCGCACCGTGCGTCGCGCGACGAAGGGGCTCTCCCCTTTGTGCACCCCTTCGTGCAGTCCATAGTGCATGTGCCAATTATCATCTCTACAATTAGATGTATTTCTGTTTGTTTAATATACTTCCTGTAACATCTCTTACTCAATTGTTAAAAGTATTGCAATCTGAACTTTGTAAACCGTTATGATGGCTTTACTGAATGACGGTATATAAAACTCAGCAAATAAATAAATAAACAAATAAATAAATAAAGTAATTCTCACTTAGAACTATCTCTGCCATGCTAGAAATGAATTCAGTGGGAACCAAATGTGGTATCAGTCTGCTGTCTAATGTATCTCTAATCAATCTGAGCACTTCCCGTTGTAGTATGCTTGTGTGTATAATGCTTTAATATCCAAGGTGACCAATATAACATATTTTGGACATCAATAACAGTCTGTAAAATCCTTAACATATGCTTTATATCTCTCAGAAAAGATCTAATTAAAGGTATCATAGGTTTTAAAAAGCAATCCACAAAAACTGACAATAGCTCTAAAAGCTACCCAGTGGGCAAGTGAATTGTTTATGAATCCGAGGCACCATGTAGATCATGGGTCCCCTAGGGTGTCAAACAGTCAAAAACAATGCCTTTTTGGATGTCAAGAAACTATCCCGAGGTGGGGATATCCCTCATTTTTGCACCCATGGGTTATAACATAGAAACACCACTGGCCATAATTAGAATTGAAAAAAAATATGAGAGTAATGTAACCCCACCTCTGTGTGCCTGTCCTGCATGGGTAGGGACATAAAACAATTTGTAAGTTCTTCTGGGCAGGGACCCTGGCTGGTTTCTACTTTTCCTCCCATCCCAAGGTGTAGGTCATTTGGACTGGGGTAGAAAGGAGTCCTAACTAGTCCCAGTGCGGGGTGGCTAGTGTGTTAATCCGTGTTTCCCTTAACTCTGTAACTTCCTTCATGGTATGGAGTAGTGTGTGCTGAGAATCCCAGAAGAACCATCAAGACCCCTCTGTCAGTGTCTAAATAACACTTTACTGTATATCAATTTGTTGAATGGCACAGCTAAATATGAGTGTCCCAGCACCACAGTCTCTGCACTTTTCCCTTGTATCCTCTCTCTGTGCAAGAGTTAGTAAGGCCAGAAATCCAATCACCTTCCTGGATTAGGTTGTGCAGTAGTCCCCTTGGGCTAGGCCCGCTTTGATGGTCAGGAAACCCATGCCAGATGTCACAAAATTATTTCTTGGCACAGAAAGAAAATGTCTCTATCCCTCAGGGCTTTGGTAAATGCTGGATGGGTGTCCTCCCTTGAATGTAGATCTTTTACTCACAGTTAGTAGATTAATCTTCTGGCGGGATCCCAGATGGTAGGAATCCTTGTGGACTGCAGTTCTTGCCAGTCCCCTTGATGGGCAGGAAAAGGGGCATAAAAAAAACTTCCTCCTGCATGCTGGAAAACAAATCTTCTTCCCCAACAGCAGATCTTCCCTAAACACTGGATGTCTTCAGCACAGGGCTCCCCATCTCTTTCTTGGGTGGTAGCTCCTAATATGGAACCTAACATTCTGTAACTATAGCATGGGTTATTTTTCCCTATATGCATCACCTTGCACTTATCCACATTAAATTTCATCTGCCATTTGGATGCCCAATTTTCCAGTCTCACAAGGTCTTCCTGTAATTTATCACAATCCGTTTGTGATTTAACTACTCTGAACAATTTTGTATCATCTGCAAATTTGATTATCTCACTCATCGTATTTCTTTCCAGATCATTTATAAATGTATTGAAAAGTAAGGGTCCCAATGCAGATCCCTGAGGCACTCCACTACCCATTCCCTTCCACTGAGAAAATTGTCCATTTAATCCTACTCTCTGTTTCCTGTCTTTTAGCCAGTTTGTAATTCACGAAAGGACATTGCCACCTATCCCATGACTTTTTACTTTTCCTAGAAGCCTCTCATGAGGAACTTTATCAAACGCCTTCTGAAAATCGAAATATACTACATCTAGTGGTTCACCTTTATCCACATGTTTATTAGCTCCTTCAAAAAAGTGAAGCAGATTTGTGAGGCAAGACTTGCCTTGGGTAAAGCCATGCTGACTTTGTTCCATTAAACCATGTTTTTCTATATGTTCTGTGATTTTGATATTTAGAACACTTTCCACTATTTTTCCTGGCACTGAAGTCAGGCTAACTGGTCTGCAGTTTCCCGGATTGCCCCTGAAGCCTGGCAGTGCAGCCCCCAGGCTTCTTCTTGAGGTCTTCAATCTATACAGAGGAGAAAGGAATAAAATGTTCTTAGTTAAATGCTGCTGGTTCTGTAACCTCCTCAATGGTATATTTCAAGTTTTTGCAGTTAAACCTTGACCCACTGTTATATTAGCTCTTCGCTATCCCTTCGTACATTAATATGTATGCTGTTCAGCTTTATCCTAACCTCCCCTTCCCCCCAACCTCTCCCACTTCCCCAAACCCACTCCCTACCCTACACTAATTCTAACTCCCACCCCCACCCACTTCCCTATATCCAATAAGGTACACACCAGGGATGTGCAGAGCAAAATTTTATGTTCATATTTCTTATGTCCGAAAGGGGGTCCCACTTGCGGCCAATATGGACATAAAAAAAATCCAATGAGTTGGGTATATGTACATATGTGCAAAAAAAAAATTTAACCCCCTCACCCTCCTTAATCCCCCCCCCCCCCAGACTTACCACAACTCCCTGGTGATCGAGCGAGGAGTGAGGACGTCATTTCTGCAACCCTTGGCGAGAAGCATGTGACGCCGGCGTCACTCGACAGTGACGTCGGCGCCACGTGATTCCCGGCGCGTTCGCGCCGGACGGCTCGTTCGGCCCAAAAAGAACTTTTGGCCAGCTTGGGGGGGTCAGGAGGCCCCCCCAAGCTGGCCAAAAGTTCTTTTTGGGCCGAACGAGCCATCCGGCGCGAACTCGCCGGGAATCACGTGACGCCGGCGTCACTCGACGTGCCGCCGACGTCACATGCTTCTCGCCAAGGATTGCAGAAATGGCGTCCTCACTCCTCGCTCCATCACCAGGGAGTTGTGGTAAGTCGGGGGGGGGGGGATTAAGGAGGGTGAGGGGGTTTATATTTTTATTTTGGCTCAACAATCACGATTTCCCACATATCCAACATATCTATGTTGGATATGTGGGAAATCCGATCGTTTATGTCGAATCAATTTTTTAAGTTAAAAAAAAATATGAGTAGCGTTTTACTAATGCGGTCAATCCGAATGCACACCCCTAGTACACACCCCACACAGGTTGAAAGCTCTGCTGTTTAATCCTACCCAAAGGGCTAGCTAGGATTTCCTCATGTCCCTGGCATCTCTGCAATCTCCCTTGATAGGAAACTGTCATTCCTCCTTCCTCACCACCACCGAGGCCAGCCTGGCTATATCTCTGGTGGAGAAATTGGGTTGCCTTGCCAGGGGGGCCTATTTTTGCAATGATCCCACCCCAGCAAAACCAGAAGTGCATGCACACACGTGGAAAAGTACATGTATACTAAAGTTCCCGAGTACATGCGTAATACCGTACGTATTGTAATTTACATGCGTACTTTAGGGGGTGTGGATGCTCATATTTTAGATCCTGCACCGATAGATCCAAGCAGATTTTAAATTACTAAATCAAATTTGTACGGACTCATAAATTCATGTATAGGCCTACGCAGAGTTGTTTGAAAGCTATCCTCCCTGGTCTTATGCAGTCAGCATTGATTTTCAGTTATGTCAGGAAGTCTGGTCATGGAGAAGGGCTGTCCTAAAACTGGTCTGAAAACTTTGCCTGGATAACTTACCCAGTTGCCAGGTCTTTGACTATGGACATCTTCATGCCTATCCAGTTTACTAGCTGATTTAAGGATCAGGCAAAATTAGGGCTAAAAAGTGCAAAAATCCTATGGAGGTAATTTTCAAAAGGATATATGTGCATAAAACTGGGTTCTACGCATGTAAATGTACTTCTCGCACATAAACAGGCTCTTGAAAATTGCTACTTTTATGCGCATAACTCCTTTGAAAATTCACTCCTATTTTAATTTGCTTGCCTCGATTTATCCTGTGGAATCTCTTTTGCTTTCAGAAGTGGCAAGAAATTAAAGCTCCTTGCAGATTTTGTGCTATTTCAAAATCAAACTAACATAGGCTTTTAGTACTTCTTTCGCTATTTTATTTGATCCTTAAATCTGAACCTCAGAATACTGGACATCTGAAAGGGAGAATTTACTTTGAGCAGTAGTCAGTACTGTCATAATTTTCTATTTTTAAAATGCTATGAGCCATTCTTTTGAATAACATCTGTAGACTATAGTCATCATGAGTTTTCTTTTTCTATTCCTCGATGACATGAACTCTTTCCTTTATTCTGTACAATTTTGCATCATTAAATATCCAACACGCATACAAAAGACCTGATTTACTAAGCTTTTTACTCATTGACAAAGAATGGGAGAAAAGCCATGCTAAGTCAGGCCCAAAGACTGCAACAGTGCTAGGGTGCCCATTGCCAGACCAATTAGTAAAAAAAAAACACTGTAATACTGAAAACTCATTTTTTTAATATGGAAATTAATGTGGTGTGTATAATGCCAATTTACAGGGGGCATGAACTACTTTGGTGTTCATAAAGTAATCTAATACACCTTGCACAATCTTCATTCCCTAAATGTATGGCAAGCTCACTGAATGCTGCATCAGCTTGAGTAATCAAGGACCGTGTATGTTACCTTTACAGATCAAACATTCAATGGGCAGTTAACTGCCCAATCATGCTTTACTGACTACGATTTCACTTTTTAACATAAAAGGAAAGCTCTCCTGCTTTTTTCCTCTAAATATACAGTATTTCTAAGTACTTAACAGCTCTTCTACTTTTTAAAAGCACATTAAAAATGAATATATATATATACCTATTTTATTTCTTATTCATGCAAACAACCCTTCACTGCAGCAAAGATTAGACTCTTTGTAGACTATGATACCTCTTGTTTCATCAACAACAACAAAAATGTTGCAGTACATACAGGGACGGATTTACGTCCACAGAGCCCTCAAGGCCATGTTGGGAAGGGATGTCCCCTCCAGCATATGCTGAGGTAACAGGGGATCCTCTATCTCTTTCTCAGCAACACCATCCTGTAAATGCTGTTCTGGTCAAGTGGCAGAATTCTGTTGGTCCTGTCCCCTTAATGACAAAAGGGGTGATTGGTGGTGATTCTTCAGTGCTCCAGATCCCACCGACCAATCTGAGCCTTTAAGAGGGCGGGGCCCAACAAGACGTTGCCGCTCAGCCCCAGCGGTGCATAAAAGAATGTGTTGCTGGGACAGAGAATGAGGCACTCCCTCTGCTTATTGGTTTAAAAAATTGTTGCTCACATGAAAAAAAATGTGCACTCACCTAGTCACTCGTTGGAGGGAACTTTGGTCTAGGTGGATGTAGTGGGAAGATTAATTCGATTTCTTGCCCTAGCTCAATACAGAGGACACCAAATACAATTAGGTTAACCAAACTATATAAAGATTTACCAAGGCATACTTTTCTAATGTAAAGAAGTTCTGTTATATTGTATAACGATTACATAAATGTGTCAATTTCAAGACATGCATTATTATTGACTCTGTATATAACAGGGGTTCTCAAACCTGTCATGGTGAACCCCCAGCCAGTCAGGTTTTCAGGATATCCCCAATGAGTATGCATAAGACAAATTTGCATGCAATGGAGATAATGAATGCAAATCTATCTCATCCATATTCATTGGGGATATCCTGAAAACCTGACAGGCTAGGGGACAGGTTTGAGAGCTACAGGTATAGAAGAAATAAGCTGGTTAGTGATTTATTGTCTTTGTCATTAACCCATTGTGAAACAAGGGTTTTTTTTAATCCTTTCTTTGAAGCACAGATGACACTGAAGGGAAACAGTGGCTTTATCCTTTATAACTCCCCACAACAACAGTGGGGACTTAGGAAGAATGGTCCCTTCTGTCCCTAACTTACCATTTGAAGACCTCATGAAGGGGTAGGCAGTTGGGGTGTAGGACAGGTTGTCAGATCCCTTTGGTAGCAGTATTTGAGGGAATGAGAAGGGTCTGGGGAATGAATTGAATATCAGAGTTCCTTGTTGGTAGTACTCAGGGGGCAGGGGGAAGGAAAGCAGATCAGAGCATAAGAGCATCTTTTTGACAGTATTCTTTTGATGAATTTATATCATCTCAAGCCATTCTGAATCTGCTCCAATTTGGCTTTTGCCCTCTACATTCTACAGTAACTGCTCTTAATAACATCTCCAGTGACCTCTTCATGGCCAAGAGCAAGGGTGTCTATGCGATCCTTATCCTCCTTGACCTATCCACTGTTTTGACACTGTTGTGTTGATGACTCCCAGATCTACCTCTCTATGCCAAAGATTTCACCAAGAATCAAGTTCCAGATCTCAGCCTGCTTGTCTGACATTGCTGCCTTGCTGTTCCATTGCCACTGTAAACTTAACATGGCCAACAAAGAACTTCTTGTCTTACCCACCCCCCTATAAAACTGCTTCCCCTTTTCCTTCTTCTTCTGTCTCTGTGGATAATGCTCTCATCCTCCAGGTTCCCTCGGCCCATAAACCTGGGTTCATCTTTGATGCCTCCTTTTCCTTCTCTATGCACATCCAGAACACTGCTAACGTGTGTTGATTATAACATTGCTAAAATAATCCTTTCCTTTCTGAACATGCTATCAATACACTCTCCATTGGAAAATGGCATTGACTGGGCCTGGAGCTAGGGGGCACTCCGGGACACCACTAGCCCACCAATGACTCTTCTATAGGTAGGGGTATCCAGAGGGTGGGAAGGGGGTCTGGAGCTTAAACCACCAGGTCCTGTTTTCAAGGTTGGGGACATAGTAGACTGCTGGGATTTAGGCTTTGGTTGGGGGTGGGAGCCAGAGGTTCTGCAACTGGGAATGGATTTTTATTAGTACAGTGGGGGACTTTGCTGGCCAAAGAAGTATTTTTCATCAAAGGGAAGGGGTTGGGGAGAGGGAGGGGCATCACCATGCAATTTAATTCTATTTTCTTTAAACTTTTGGGGTCAGAGCCACTTCTAGAAGCAGCAGATGGGTGGATGGAAGTCTTGTAAGACCCCCCCAGTGGAGTTTTCACACTTTTGGGAGGAGGCTTTTGGGCCACTTGGCCCTTTAAAATGATGGCATCCCTATATGAACTATATTGCACTTTTGCGCCTCTGACGCATTCCTGTTTATCACAAAGTTTTCCATGATAAATAACAATGTGGTGGTATCACTGTGATAGTTTGACAGGGGGAAGCAAAATATAGTGGGACCACCCCAATGATATTTTGCCTCTCCTGCAAAAAAAAAAATCACAGCTTGATAAATTTCCCCCATAGATTGTAAACCCTCTGAAGATAGGCAAATACCTACAGTACCTGAATTTAATTCGCTTTGAAGTGCCAAATGATGGAATATAAATAAATTAAATAAATAAGTGAGCAGTGGAGTGAGTTCCCTGCTCCCCCAGCATCCACCCCTGACTCTTGTCCTTCTCCCCAATTATTCTATTCTTTGCCTTTTAACTCCTTCCCCCAGCATCTGCCCCATCTCCTTCCCCTAACAACATCTCTTCTGCTCTTACTTCCCCCATCCCCAGCATTTACACTCACAAGAAACTACAGACTGGTGAGCCTGACGTCAGGGCTGCGCACAATGGTAGAAACCACTTAAAAACAAAATCCCAGGCCATATAGATATAATATAATAGGGAAGAGTCAACATGGTGTTAGCAAGGAGAAATCCTGTCATTATCAATCTGTAAAGCCAGGACTTTAAGGTGTAAATAAACATTAAAGGTGAGCCGGTTGACATAATATATTTGAACCATGAGAGGTTCCTCAAGAAATTATAAAGTCATGGGATAGGAATCAGTGTCCTATTGTGGACTGGTAATTGGTTTAAAAGCCAGAAACAAAGGATAGGACTAAATAATCTGTTTTCCAAATGGAGAAAGGTCATTGGTGGAGTACCACCGGTATTGGTACTGGGACCTGTGCTGTTGAACATATTCATATATGATCTGGAAAAGGGAATGAGTGAGATGGTCAAATGCGCAGATGACACAAAATTATTCAAATTTGTTAAAATAGCAGCGGATTGCAAGGAATTGCAGAAGAACCTTGTGAGACTAAGAGACCGAGCAACCAAATGGCAGATGAAACTGAATGTGAGAAAAATGCTAAGTGATGCACACAGAGAAAAATCATCCCAACTACAGTTACACAATGCTGGATTCTGTATTGAGACTCATTACTCAGGAAAAGGACCTTGAAGTTCTTGTGGACCATACATTGAAATCATTGGCTCAATGCATGGCAGCAGTCAAAAAAAGAAAATAGAATATTAGGAATGATTCAAACAGGAATAGAGAATAAAACTGAAAATATCATATTGCCTCTGGATTGAGCAATGGTGTGATCTCACCTTGAGTACTGTGTTCAGTTCTGGTCACTTCATCTCAAGAAAGACATAATGGAAAGGTGCAGATGGAACATCTCTCCTATGATGAGAGGCTATGCAGGCTACGGCTGTTCAACTTGGAAAGGAGACGGCTAAGATGGGACATGATAGAAGTTTATGAAAACTATGAATGGGGTGGGATGGGTAAATAAAAAATGGTTATTTACAGATTCAAATAATACTAAAACAAGGAGATATTCCCTGAAACTAAGAACCAGGAAATTCAAAACAAATTGTAGAAAGTCCTTTTTCTTTCACTGTGCTATCAAACTGTAGCATCTATTGCCAGAGGACGTCATCAACGCGACTAGTGTTGTGCACCCCATCCGCT
Organism: Rhinatrema bivittatum; assembly: GCF_901001135.1. Classification (NCBI taxonomy): domain Eukaryota; kingdom Metazoa; phylum Chordata; class Amphibia; order Gymnophiona; family Rhinatrematidae; genus Rhinatrema; species Rhinatrema bivittatum. Next base: position 321,155,615 of record NC_042615.1, on the reverse strand, counting down.
TCCGGCCCTCACTCGGGCCTGCTCACCTCTCTGGTTCCACGGCAGACCTGGGTTGGCCTCCCTAGTGGCAGCTGCGAGCTCTTCCAGGCCTTGGCGTCCTACGGCGGCGGTCACCGGGCCTTCCACCGTGCACCAGGCCTCACGTCGGAGTTCGGCGCCTTCCATGGCGTTGGCCATGCCCCTACTTGTGCGCGCATGGACCGCCCAATCTCTTGTAGGGCCAGGGGCAGGTCCTAGCTCTGCGGTGCGCCCTGATTGACTGCCTGATATAAGGAAGTCCCTGCCTGCACTTCCTTGCCTTGGCAATTGGGTTACTATTGTGCTAGATTGTCACTGCGTGCTGAGCCTTGTTCCAGCCTTGTTCCAGCCTTCTTCCTGCATCCTTCCTTTCCAGTGTCCTCTTGTTCCTGTGCTCGTCTGTCATCTCCCCAGGTAGTACCTCCAGACTGTCTCACTGGTACTGACCTCAGCTTGTTCCTTGACTCTCCTGCCTGTTGCCTGCCTTCTGACCTCAGCTTGCTCCTTTACTCTGCCTGCTGCCTGCCTTCTGACTTCAGCCTGCCTGTGACCTTGTCTGACCTCCAGAATCTGACCCCTGCTTTGTTGACCACTCCTCGGACTGACCCTCGGATTCTGACCTCTGCCTGATTGACCACGTCTCCAGATTCTGGCTCTGTTCCTTGCCTTGTCATCGTCTACACTGTTCTGGTCCTCCTTGATCCATATGACCTCCAGTCTCAAACCCGATCGCGCTCCTCTCCTGTCTGTGGGCACGCCTGTATATCATCTCTCCAGGAGACCCTGCGAGGCCCACCTAAGTCTAAGAGGCCAGGGTCCCTATGAGCTCCACCCGGGGGGACCGCGGGCTTCCAGTGGTGAAGCTCATCCTAGCCTCTGTCTCCTCCAGTGCTCCACCCCCTGAGGGCAGGTGCTTCCTGGTCCCTACCAGGGAGCCATTCTCCACTGCACTAGGACAAGGGTCCACCCTCGAGCGCAACAACTAGGATAGCTAGGTTTGAAAGAGTTTTGGACAGATTCCTGGAGGAAGAGTTTATTACGCATTATTAGCCAGGTAGACTGAAGAAAACTATTGCTATTCCGGGGAGTGAAAAATAGGAATTAGATCTACTTTATGTGATCTGCCAGGTACTTGTGACCTGGATTGGCCATTTTGGAGACAGGATGTTGAGCTTGATGGAACTTAGTCAGATCCAGCATGGTGATTCTGATGTTCTTATGTCTCCTATCTCTTAAACATCCCCATCCAAGACTCCTTTCCCCAGTCTCTTAACCACCCCAACCCCAGTTTCCTCCCCATAGTCTCTTTAACCCCTCCCCCAGCATCTTCCTCCTTCCTTATTTTTCCTCCTTCCCAGAATCTCCACCCTTCCCTCCCCACTGCTTCCACTGCATTTGCTGATTCCTCCAACTTCCTCCCTAGAACAAATTCCTGTTTAGAAGCAAAGATGCTGCCAATGTTCCACCTTGTGTGTGCCGGCCCTATAAACATATTCAAAACTTGTGGGTCAGCACTTCCTGTATGCTGATCTTATGATGCATGAGACATGCCAGTACTGGACATGCCAACCTGTGAGTTTTGGACAGCAGTGGCATATGCTTCTGCTGCTCTTCCTACTCTCCCACTGGGTCCAGGTCTGCACAGCCTGAGGTGAAGCATGCATGGCTGCTGAAGGAACCCTTCTTGGTCACGCATGCATGCACTACAGGGAACAATGTTGGTTGCGACCCCGGGCCAGTGGTGCCCTGGTTTGCCGCCCTGCTCACTCTACCCAAAGGTCAGCCCTGCTAGTAATAGTAGTTCTCAAGGGAATGGGAGAGGCCCAGAAGAGCCAAAACAAGATATTGGAGCTCCTTCATCAGGAAGCCAGGAGGAGTCCACCATGGACGTTTTCATTTTTCCATTTCATTGGAAGCAAATGACTATAAATAAGTAATTGTTGCCAGAAGGGTGGGAGGGGAATCACAGCTCACATTGAGAATGCTAACACTACAATATAACAAAACCTCCTGAGCTGTTTTACATGCATTTGCATGTGATGCAATTCATTAACATTCTTTCATTCTACTCCATGTTAAGGAAAATTTAGGATAAAGCACTAAAGTGCATTAAATAACCCAAGCGATAATGTGCATTAACTCGCACATTAATGTGTTAACACTTTAGTAAACAGATCACTAAGACAGCTGAATTCCAGCTAAATAGCAGTGTTTCAGTGGAAGAGGAAATAAGTCAATGTGATTAGACCGTGAAATGCTACAAGAACAAGAGGGAAAAAAATAATGCCAAAGCTGTTAAAATAATACCTTCAGTACAACTGCAGGGTACACAAAAAAAAAAAGTGCCACACAATGAGCTAAGCAAGAAAAATTGTGAGGTGTTTTAGTAATTGCCCCGAAGACTATGTCAAGTATATTACAAATAATGCAGAGATGGGAAGCCCAGTTATTAATGATATACACAGTCAAGGGGACCTAGCTTTGATTCCTTCAAGGTTGTAACAAGATATCATGTGTGCTTGAAGCTTGAGAGTTTCAGGGAAAATTACCCCTTGTGATTATCCTCAGCCCTTGAATAAAGAGTCCACTGTCCTGTAAACAAATGATACTTGCTGTTTGTAATTTTTCCATTTGTACAATAATAACATCCATACACGAATGTCTAGTAAATATATCCATTCTTTCCTTTCGGGGTAGATATACTCAGTGGCATTCACAAAGCAGATTTCATTTCAAGTCTGCGGGGCTTTTTTTTTTTATTATCCCCTTCAGTGATAGTATTATTGAGAACAGTCTATTTTCTTGATAGCAAAATACTTAAAAAAAAAAAAAAGGCACAAAATGAAGTAAAACAAACAGCAATCTTGAAGGCACAGATTGTATAGCAAAGATCAAAGGAGCATAGACAATTGGCACACAAAAACATGCTCCCATGTCCACATCCATGCACATACCCCTATACACAAATGATGGTTTTGATTAGAATATTTATCATCAAAAGGGATAAACATGCTTCATAGAACTGAAATATATATTAAATTAGCTTAGCGGTCTATGTTCAAAACTCCCTGGGTGCCTGACTTAGGGCCTCATTTTCTAAAGTATCTTAGGCCTGTGATACTTTAGAAGATGAGGGGCGGGGGGCCGAAACGGAGTTTGGGCCTGCGCTAGCCGGCAGCCATCGCACCGTCGCGATGTGATCGCTGCCAGTTTCGTACCCAATAGCGCCACCATAGGAGGTGTAGCTATTGGGAGCGAAATAGGCAGCAAAAAGGCACTTACCTTTCCACTGTGCGCACCGTCGTCGCGGAGTCGTCCCCGGTGACGCCCCGACTCCTCCTCTTCTGGGGCCGACTCCGCCCCCATTTTGGTATCGCACGCGAAAAGGGACATTTCGCGTGCGAAACGTCCCTTACCGCATGCAATACGCTTGGAAAATGAGGCCCTTAGTCTGCTAGATTTTAGCCAATTATGTTTTGGTAAATTTCAGCTACAACTCAGATGGCTACATTGTGGCTGAAAATTTGCCAAAGCTGAGTGTCTTATTTGCTGAGCTTTATTCTCATAGGCACTAAATGGGATAATAGCCTTACTAAACCAGGCCCCCTCGTTAACTAAATTGAAGCCAGTTAATTTGGGCACCTAGAGATTTTTAAAAATAGACTCCTGAACAGCGGATCTGCCTGCCTAAATTCTTAAGTTAGGGGATAGATCCTTAAAATACCACCCCCTCCCTCCTACCCTGCAGCCCAATCTATCACAGATTCAAACTTCCAAAATCCCTCCATCACTACCACCAGTGCTCCCTCCCTCACTCTCACCCTTTGGCATGAACAGCTGATGGGGCCCCCTGGCCTATGCTCACTCGTTCCCTCCCACCCTGTGACAATAACAGCTGATGGGGTGTTGTGTTCGGCAGACCGTGGGCCCATTCCAGGGCTCGCCTCTCTTCCCTCCAGCCCAGGCCCATTTCTGCCACCGCCTAATGCCACGGCCCCCTGTGAGGTATGGCCATACACTGCGCCTGCCGCCACTTTCCCACTGGCTCCCTGGCACTGGGTCCTCCCCTGAGCACAGCGAAGGGCTGCACCACAATCACTCTTCCTCGCCTGGTACATCCCATTCTGCTGGTCTTACCCTGGTTGCAACTCCACTCTCCGCAGTTAGACTGAGCTTCATTACAGTTGACCAGCTGGGGCTCTCATTGCCACAACTCATGCCTAAAACATGTTGAACCACCTCACTTGCCCTTGGCAACAATCCTGGTAGGACTGCCTCCACAATACACAGATTATACTGACATGTTCTCCAAGAAGGAGGCTGAGACTCTGCCTTCCCATAGGTTATACAACTGTGCCATTGATTTGTTACCTAACACCGAACTTCCTCGTGGCAGAGTATATTCTTTATCCACTCTGGAGGATAAAGCGATGTCAAAATGCATCAAAGAAAACCTTGACCGGGATTTCTTCATGCCCTCCACTTCCTCCGCCGGGGCAGGTATCTTCTTTGTCTCCAAAAAGAATATCTCATTATGTCCATGCATTGACTATAGAGGGTTGAATGTAATAACGAAAAAGATCTGGTACCCTTTACCCCTCATTTCTGAGTTGTTTGACCATCTCCAGGGATCTAGAGTATTTACTAAGCTGGACCTTTGCAGGGCCTATAATCTAATTCAGATCAAACACAGAGATGATTGGAAGACGATATTCAATATTCGAAACAGGCACTATGAGTATCTAGTAATGCCCTTTGATTTATGTAATGCCCATGCCATATTTCAGAAAATGATGAATGAAATCTTCAGAGACCTCCTCTATTTCTGTGTCATCATGTACTTCAATGATATTCTCATCTTCTCTAAGGATCTCAACTCCCACTGTCACATCTATTATCATCCAAATAAAGAATCTCCATTTTCTTAGCATTCAAAACCAACCTACTCTCATTTAGTCCTCCAGAAACTATGAGATAACAAACTATACACAAAGTTGAAGAAATTCTTTTTTGAGAAAGAGTCTTCCTTTCCTAGATTACATCATATCTAGCAAGGGCTTCCATACAGATCAAGATAAGGTAAAGTGCATCCAAGTACTTCCACAACCCTCCGGTCTTCGCACCCTCCAAAGATTCCTAGGCTTTGCCAACTATTATCAACATTTCATTCCTAACTACTCCAAGATTGTATCTCCACTCACAGCACTCACTCTAAAAGGATCCAACACCAAAGCCTGTCCTTCAGAAGCTGTCACTGCCTTCCAAGAATTGAAGGATGCATTTCTTCAAAAGCTTTGTCTCCATTACACTGACCCCATATGTCCCTTTATCCTCGAAGTCAATGCTTCCTCACTGGGGGAGTAAGAACAGTATTGAATCAGCACTCCAATACAGGAGTCCTTCATCTATGCTCCTTCTTTTCATGAAAATTCTTCACAAAATGCAACTATGGGATGGGGGATAGAACTGCTGGCCATCAAGCTTGCACTTGAGGAATGGCATCATAGGCTCAAAGGTGCTCAACATCGCACTACCATTAACAGAAATCATAAAAACTTAAAACATCTTCATCATGCTCAATGGCTGAACACCTACCATCACTGTTCTTTGCATGTTTTAACTTTGAGCTGAGGTACCGTCAGCCACCAAAAATGTCAGAGTGGATGCCCTCTTTCAGTCTTTTCTGGCAGAGGACACCCCAGAACAACCCAGGCACATTATTGATCCAGACAATATCCTTATAGCCTCCACCATAACCGTCCCACCAGGGAAGATGGCTGTTCCATGTAAACTCCAAGAAATGGTGTTAAAATGGTCCCATGACTCCCATGTTCAAGGTCACCTTGGATGAGCCCGAACTCTAGCGATGCTCCAGCAGTTCTACTAGTGGCCACAAATGCAAAAAGATGTCTGGACCTATGTGGACTTCTGTCCCATCTGCGCACATCAAAAACCTTTGGTGGGATGACTCTGGGGGCTGATACAGCTATTGCTAGCCCCCAGGGAACCCTGGACCCACTTGTCCACTGACTTCATTGTGGATCTCCCACTCTCAAATGGCTGCACAATCATTTGGGTTGCAGGCAACTGTTTCTCAAAGATGGCTCATTTCACTCCACTTCCTGGGCTTCCCACGGCTCCAGAACTGACCTGATTATTCACGTAACACATTTTTTGCCTAAAAGATTTATCCAGGCACCTCGTTTCTGACTGTGGATCCCAATATACAGTCAAATGCTAGAAATCCCTATGCAAAACATTTCACAGGACTACACAACAGTGTACCACCCTCAAGCAAATGGCCAGTCAGAACAGACCAACCACACTCTAAAAAGCTTCCTCAGAGCTTTTGGATGACTGGGCTTCCTTCCTCCCATGGGCAGAGCTTTCCCATAACTCCCATACCACCACCACTAATGGGGTCTTTGCCCTTCAAATTCATCTATGGGAGGCAACCATTACCTCCATCCCATTGACTCTTCCCTCACCAGCAGCCCAACTGACAGCTCAAGAGCTTCAGGAACTCTGGGTATGCACCACAGAGATGCTACATAAGGTGGTTGAATGGGCCAAGAGGCCTGCACCACAATTCAAGCCAGGGGACAAGGTCTGGCTCAGCACCCATCACATTTGGCTCTGGATGCCTTCCATACAACTGGCCCCTGGTTTCATCGGGCTGTTCCCAATCCTATATCAGTTAGGTCCAGTAACCTATCAGCTATAGTTAGCTTCCTCTCTTGGAATCCACAATGTGTTCCACATTCCTTCCTAAAACCTTTAATCCTCTCATGGCCTTCCAGAATTCCCCGGAACCTCAAGAAGTTCCTCAGAGGAGGACATTAACTATCAGGTAAAAGAGGTTTTGACATCAGATATCCTTCCTATATCTTGGGAAGGATATGGCCCTGAAGAGAATATGTGGGAGCCTATCTCGAACATATAGGATAACAACCTTTCAAGAGTGTTTCATACCAAGTATGTATTTATTTATTTAAAAAGCATTTATGTATCGCCTAACAGAGTATACCTTCCTAAGCAATTTTCAACATCAAATTACACAATGTATGCAATCAAATACAAATAAAAATTAAAATATAATAAAGTATAATAAAAATATTAAAACATATATAAATCAGCTCTGTTAGATAAATTCTTTCATCAAACACATTTTTAAAGCTTTCCTAAATGAAAGCAAATCTGTCTCTTCTCTCACAATAGGTGGTAACTCATTCCAAAGTTGAGGGATCATTCCTGAAAAAGATTTTACTTTCAGGTGGGAATGTCTAAACATTTTAATATCCCAAACTTTCAATAAATGACCTGACATTGATCTCCAGCATTGATTAGGTTTATACCAAGTTAAACAATTATGCAACTGAGATTAACCAACTCCTTTTAATGTTTTAAAAGCCAAAACTAGATTTTTAAATTTACATCTGGCAGTCACTAGAAGCCAATGAAGATCTAATAGTAATGGCTTGGCTGGGGTTCTCCTCATACTTCCTGTCACTGTATGAGCTGCTGTATTCTGAATTATTTGCAATTTACAAGAAATTTTTACAGGCAAACCTAAAAATAAAGCATTATAATTGAGATAAGACAACACCAAAGCAAAAACAACTGCTTACAATACTGCAGAATCCAGGAAAAGTTTAATGTGCCTAAGCAATCTAATCCTGAAATAACAAGTCCTAACCAAACTTGAAATATGTTTCTCTAAGTTCAAAGAGGAGTCAAGTTGAATCCCTATGGATCTAACTTCTTCCTTAAGAAAAATCTCCTCCCCCATGAACTACAAAGGAAAGTCACATCTACTATCACCCAAATAAAGAATCTCCATTTTCTTAGCATTCAAACCAACCTACTCTCACTTAGCAGGTCCTTCAATTATTCCAGACAAGATCCCAATTGCTTATAACTTTCCTCCCAATTTGAACCCAGAGGAATAATAATCTGAATATCATCTGCATATATGTATGGCAAAAAACCTGCCTCCCGAATAATCTCACCAACTCTGCTCATAAAAATATTAAACAGAATTGGGGTGATAGATGAGCCATGTGGTACTCCATAACCTCCATCTGAAACAGTAGAGAAGGTGCCTTGAAACTTTACCATCTGCTTTCTTCCTGAAACAAAATCTTGTAACCATTTCAGAAATATGTCCCCAATCTCCAAGGCTTTACAATTTTTCAGTAATAGTTGGTAATTAATCAGATTGAAGGCACTTGAAAGATCTAACATTACCAATAATGCACTCTCACCTCTGTCAATCAATGGTAAAGCATTAGGGCAACCAATAGCGTTTCTGTACTGCAACCACACCTAAAACAAGCTTTTGCTGGATCCAAAAGGTTAGCTGATTCTAAAAAATCAGAAACCTGCTTAGTGACAGCTTTTTCTAACACCTTGGCTACAAATGAGAGATTTGAGATAGGTCTAAAACTACTACATAATCTAGGATCTAAACTTTCATTTTTCAATAAAGGTGAAATGATCACTGTTTTACAATAATTAGGCACAGATCCAACTTCCAAAGACTTATTAACCAATTTCTGTAAACATGTCAAAACTTTGTCTGATCAACTTTATGTAGCCACGATGGACAAATATCTAAACAAAAGTTAGTTGACGTAATCTGACTAACCAATAATTTAACCTCTAAAAGAGAGAGAGATTCAAAACAATCCATCTTAACATCCAATTTACCAGTATGATCTAAATCTTCACCACCCTCTAATTGAACTGAGTCAACCCTATCCAGCTGACCGATTAAATCCTCAATTTTTTTCCCTAAAGAGCTCAGCCAAATGATTACCCCCAGAAACCTAAATCCTCAGGGAAGGGGTTTAGAGAAGGGGTACTGTTGAGTTCGGCAGACCACGTGCCTGTTCCATGACCTCCCGCTCTTACCTCCAGCGCAGGCCTGTCCACGTCACTTCCCTATGCTGCAGCCCCCCTGTGAGGTGTGGCCGTCCAAGGTGTCTGCCAACACTTTCTCACTAGCTCCCTGGCACCAGCATGGCAAGGGGAGGTATTGCAATTGATTTTTCTCAGCACAGCAGGACACCCCTAGATCCTTGGATCAGGCCACCCCAGGGCACACGCATGCCAGCTGCCCTAACTTTAAAAGGCCAATGGCAGAAAACCTCCAGAGGCGCTCCCTGATGATATCACTGGTCATGTAATCTTCATCTCAGCTGCTAAACAATATCTTTTGTGGGGCCACAACACCCTACATGACCCAAAGGAGGTCTCGGCAGGGCTGAGTAGCCTGAGGGAGGTCTCGGCAGAGCCCAATCCGACGCAGCCCAAAGAAAGGCCTATAGCCTTGGCAGAAGGACGCATCTAGCAGTTGCAGGGCCATTTCCTCCCACTTCCCCTCCAGCTGTAAATGAGCAGCACAGGTGCAGCAAAGGCCCAGAAGAAAGGAGGACAACTAAGAGATGTGTGTGTGTGTGTGTGTGAGTGTGTGTATGTATGTATGTGTGAAAGGAGAGAAAGTGCCAGCATATGTGTTTGAAAGAGAGAGAGCCTGAATATGGGCATGAGAGTTAGCCTGTACTGTGTGTGTGAAAATGGGAGAACCTGAATATGGGCATGAGAGTGAGACTGCATGTGTTTATGAAAGAGAGAGAGCCTGAATTATTTTCATGAGAGTGAGCCTGCATGTGTGTATGAAAAAGAAAGAGCTTGCAAGTGTGTATGAAAGAGAGTCTGCAAATGTGTATTAGAGAAAGCCTGAATATGGGTATGAGAGAGAGCGCCTGAATTTGTGTATGAGAGAGAGAGCAAGCCTGCATGTGTGTATGAAAGAAAGAGAGCCCACATGTGTGTACGAAAGAGAATCTGCAAATATATATTAGAGAGAGCCTGAATATGGGAATGAGAGAGAGAGCCTGCATATGTATATGAGAGAGAGTGCCTGCATGTGCGTATGAAAAGGAGTGAGCCTGCATGTGTGTATGAAAGAGACAGAGCCTGCAAATGTGCATTAGAGAGATCCTGAATTTGTGTATGAGTGAATGCCTGCATGTATGTGAGCGCTTGCATGTGTATGAGAGAGAGCGCGCCTACATGTTTGTATGAGAGCACCTGCATGTGTGCATAAGAGAGTGAGAGCCTGCATGTATGCATGAGACAGTGAGAGCCTGAATGTATCCATGAGAGAGAGAGAGTCTGCATGTGCATGAGAAACAGAGTACCTATTTGTGTGAAGGAGAAAGAGAAAGGATAAAGATTGTGTGGCCTTCTTCACCTAAATCCACAGCAATCTCTGGGAAATCAAAAAATGCCAGGCATTTATTTATTTATTTATGTATTTAATGGTATGGAGAGTTGGAGAGTTTGATTTTTTACTTTTTTATTATTTTAAATTATGGAGTGTTATTTCATGTGTCTGATGTTCTGAAATATTTTATTGGTGTTTTGGAAAATATTAGAATAAATTTATGTGACTTTTAAAATCATTAGGGGCCCAATATTGAAAGATGGCCGTTTAATTAACTTTACGCTTGATAACTTATCCAGCTAAATTACATGGTATATTCAGCGGCATGGCTAGGTCACTGAATATATGTACTTAGCCCTATCAGTTATAACCGTCTAAAGTAGCTGGTAAACTTATGCAGCTAAGATAAAATATTGCTACTTAGTTGCATACTTTATGCGGTTAAGTCACTCCACCCACTGCCTGCCCACAATTTATGCAGCCAATCTTTCAGCCATATAAGGGACTTATGTGGCTAAGCAGCAGTCACTAAATATAAGTGCATATTCAGTGGCCGCTACTTAACCACATAAGTCCTGCTTATAGTAGCGCTGAACGCGCTTTGAATATTGAGCCTCCTATGTTTGACGGCTGTTTTGATTTATTCATTATTTTCATGGTTTTAGTATTATGAATGATGTCTTATATCTCTTGATTTTCTTGCTTGATGTTTTGTGAGGAGTGATTACATTTCTGTTTTTCCATTGTTGAACTGCATAATACAGTCGGGTTTTTTTGTGGTTACCAGAGCATGTTTGTGAGTGAGAGAGAACAAGTGAGACAATGAGTATATGTTTGAGCAAGAGGACTATTTAAGCCAGTGGGCCTGTGTATAGGTATAAAAGAGAGCGACTGAGCCAGTGAGCAAGTGTGTGAGCAAGAACGAGTCAGTGAACGTGTGTGAGCATGTATATGAGAGAGCGACTGAGTCAGTGAGCCTGTGTGTGAACAAGAGCATGAGTGTATGACACAGTGTGCATGTCTGTGAGAGAGAGCATGTAAGTCAGTAAGCATATATGAGAGACAGCATGTGATCTAGTGAGCATGTGTGTGAGAGAGAATATAAGGGAGTTTGTGTGAGAATGAACATGTGTGTTAAAGAGAGAAGAAAGTTTGTGCATATCTCCCACCTCTTACAAATCCATGACAATCTCAGGGTGACTGGAATCTAAAGTTCCCAGGTGTGGAAAGCAGGGGATTTATTTTAGCTTTAATTTTAATTATTGGGTGTTGTTTGATGTGCTGGTATTTTCAAATATTTTATTGATGTTTGGGAAATTTAAAAAACAATTTTATATGTTTGTAATCATTGGATGATCTTTTCATTAGCTGTTTTGAAATATGTATTCTTTTAATGAGTTTGGTTTTACTATTATGATTGAAGCTTTATATTTCTTGATGCTATTGTTTGATGTTTAGTGAGAAATGATTTTGCTTTTCCATTCCATACAGAGTCTGGCTTGTTGAGGTTTCAAGTTCAATTTTTGTCTGCATGTTTCCATTTATACTTTATTATCTCTTCATTTTCTATTTGGTGAGATTCTGTCTCTGTTCTACGTGTGACTAAGGTGAGGTATTCTGTTAAGCAGACTTGTGGGGTGGCCCCAAATGATTTCCATGGATAGAATGCGGGTCTGCACCTTTGTTTACTCATTGCTGGTCTAGAGTATGCTCTATTTCTTATATAGGAAAAATGTGAAATTTATTTTGGAGATATTTGGGCTTAATTCTGCCAGGCTCCAGAGTTGACTTGGCATGTTGATGCATGTGCTGTAGAGAAAGTGCACATCGGTATCAGATACCCCATGGGCCAGTTTTGAAAACATCCCCTGCGCTGATATTTTCTTGCAATCCATCCTGAAGAGGAGTAAGAAAAAAGAAACTTATAAGAAAAAACAAAGAACCGGCAATAGCATGAAAGTTCCTACCTTATGCAAAGATTGTCTATTCAGTACTCAAATTGTGGGAGGACAATGACAAACTTAACTTCTTAGAATCATTTAAGTTCAAATCTTGAGCTGAGGGTTGATTTGAACGCTGCCCAAAAGGCAAAAAATAAACCTTACTAAACCCTAGGAACAGCTTCCATAGAAATATGTAGCACTTCAGCCAAAACTCTTCTCAGTGTGTTGTGATATCTGTTAATAATAGGCTCCTAAGAAGGAGGAGTTAACAATCTGTTCTGAATATGTTAATAATGAGCTCCTAAGAAGGAGGAGTTATCAATCTGTTATAATCTGTTATGCTGATGGGAGGAGCAAGCAGATGGAAATCTGTACTAGTAGACTGCGGAGTAGCAATCTGTAGCATTAGATATAGTTGTGGGTTAAGTGGTAATGTTTTCTCTTTTTAAAAGGTACATTGCAGTCCTGTGACCCAATTCCTCTCCTCCCCCCGTATTTAACAGATGCCCTATCTGGGCATGCACTCCCCACCTCTCCAAATGCCTCCAAATGTTTTGGGTTCCAAGGTTAGCTTCCCTCTACTCATTCCTCCAGTTCCAGATAAAATGTCTCCAAGTGCCTCTCCATTTCCTTCCACCCACCTGAACTCGATCCCTTCCGCCCAGTTGGTACCATAAAAATCTGAGGCCTTGTGCCAAGATTGCCGTGCTCAAAGTGATCCCTGCTGCTTTAAGCATTGCTATGCAGTAGGGCTTTGTCTTATAATTGAAATGCTATCTCATTAGTTGCACATCCTGTTAAAAGGCTATGTTCCCTAAAAAACATATTAAACACACCACCTCAGGTCATTTTTTCACTGACAGTACCCACTCAGTTTCAGATAGGATGACCACTTTTTCACATTGACATTGTGCTCATTTTCATCTTCATACTCCATGTTTTAAAAATCAACCTCCAGCAGTAATCACAGCAAAAACGTAATTCTTTTCTCTGTTTTACCTAAATGTAACATTGCTTTTTATTTTACACCACTATTTTTTGGCTGTGGAATTTCCAAAAATAAGTTATTACCAGCAACAACTATATTTTGTGGGAATGCACTGGAAATTGTATTTTATGCAATGGAAAAATATAACACAATATTTTATGGGGTTTTATAGCATGGCATGATATCATTCGCATCCTTTAAACCAGGTCTGCTTGCTTGCATTTTTAAAAGACTCTTGGGGTATCTTCTTTGGCAAATCAGAACTACAAATCTATACCCACAATGAGGCAAAATCAGGACTGATTCATTCTGTGCTTTCTGATCTGGAACCATCTGGTAAATCTAGAGAGTGCTCACTCTATAAACATTTCCCTCCGCATTTCAGCTACTGTGGCTTCTGACAGCATGAGAGAATGAAAGCGCGTGGGTGTACTCACTCACTCTGCATATAATAACATACACAGAAAGCTTCTTGTCAAAATTTGTAATTATTAAAAAAACATCAACATCAACCTCTAGCCTGGCTGATTTTTATTTTTATTATTACAACGATGATGTCTTTTGTAGTCCATCATGATATCTCCCTTACACAGGAGTGTATCAGAGACAAAATTAGTCTTTGTTCCCAGCTCGCCCTTGCCTCTCCGTGAATAATTTTTGTTGCAACAGCTCAACACATCATGTAAGAAACTGACTGAAGCTTTTATTTTTTTTTTTTATTGTCAATACTTTTTTTTACTTGTCAAGCATTGTGACTGCTGCTGTCAAAATCTAATAACAAATGAAGATTTCTTTCAACGTGGACCTCTTACAACCATGGTAACCCTGTCACTAGTTAATGACTGCATTAAGGAACGCTTGGGAGAAGGACATCACCTCATGTTCCTGCACAACAATGTCATTTTCATTTTATAAGGCTTGCAAATTAAATTTAAGAAACATCACCAGCATTTCCTTTTCTGGTACTTGGAGCAAAGGGGAAAATATGGAAAGAATGTGAGAGAGAAAACCTATTTGTAAGCACTGCAGTAAAGCAAGAAAAATGGAGCTACCAGAATGGTTCTTAAATCTAGTTTTCAAGACTCCCTAAACAGTTCTAGTTTTTTGGATAACACATTAAAACATTAACCTAATGGTTGTACCAAATACTGATTATCATGAATATTGACTGTGAATATCCTGGAAACCAGATACATTTGAAGGCCTTAAAGGCTGAATTTGAGAGCTTTGGAACTAGTATGATATTAGCCATCTTTAACATCTTATTATGTGAAATTAATATTTTTATCAGTCTTTCAATCAATCAATACATCCATCCTTTATTGAGCACTGACTGTCATCAGGGGCACACAAAAATAATAATAGACGAATTTTCAAATGTTGCTTGTGTTAAAATTAGTAGTTGCGCGGTGTAAGATATATACGCGAGTATAAGTTATTTTAGAAACTTGAACATACAAGTGTAAATCAAGGTCCACAAATAAATTTGTGCCTTTAAAAAAGGGATGGCCAGGGGCACTCCGGGGAGGAGCCAACATTTACACGAGTAAGTTGCTATTTTATAAACAATTTACACATTCAAATTTGGCAGCTTACTCAAGTATATTTGCTCCAGCTCAATATCTGGAGTAAGTGATCATATTTGACTTAAAAGTGATTGGGTAAGGGGTGTGGGTGAAATGGAGGGATTTCAGGCTGAAGAGCTAGGAGGGTGTCGATGACCTGAATGGTAAAACTGGTAATTTCATTGCCATGCGCAAGTTAGAAAATCTAACTTACACATGTAAACATTGTCTTATGGCAGGTAAATGCATCTAATTAATACATGTTAAAATTAAACTTAGATGTAAAAATATGCAGATATGCCAGTTGTGCACACTTATCTGGCTAAATTTTAATATATCTGACATTTTTGTACTTATCTAAATAAATTCCAATGCTAAGTAACAACACTTATCCAGACAAGTTCTGATTTATCTTTCTAAGTAATAGAAAAGCTGCTACTTAGCTGGATAAGTCTTAAAAAGCTACTTGTTCTGCTAACTCAGATAAGTAGCATTTTTTTTTTACTTATCCATTTATTTGCTTACCAGATAATTTTTCATTTCACGTTAGCATGCCTTAAATAGCACCAGAGTAAACGTTTTTATTGTATATGGAGAGAGAGAGAGAGAGAGAAAGCGAGAGAGAGACTTTACATAGACATCAATATGTCACTCTCTATTTATACCACTTTAAGAGGGGGGCACTTTTAACTGGGAGTGGGGTTTGGGGGGTGGGGTAGTTTTGAGAGGGGTGGCTTGACATACACAGTAGGAGGTACAAACAGGAAAGTACACATCACTGACGATTTTTTTGTCATTTCAATTGATGAAAGGTAGAAGAGCAGCTGATTTGTACAATGCACTCTCTACCTAGCTTGTAGCACTCTCTGCCTAGCTTGTTGCACTCTCTACCTAGCATGTTTGAAGCTAGGTAGAGAGTGCATTGTACCTTTCAGCAATTGAAATGACAGAAAAGTTTCAGTGATGAGTACTCTCATGTTTATGTCTCCTACTGTGTATGTAAAACTACCCCCCAAAACTACCCCACCCCCCAAACCCCAATCCCAGTTAAAAGTGCCACCTCTTAGAGTGGTATAAATAGAGTGACATATTGATGTCTATGTAAAGTCTTTCTCTCCTTCCCTCCCTCCCTCCCTCTCTCTCTCTTCTGAACAGCATATGCAATTAAAAACCTTTTCTCTGTAATGCTCACCTTACGGAAGATTATCGATGTGGGAGCCAGGAAATTATCCTAACCACACCCCTTTTTTATTGTGGGCGCTGTTTCCGCTATATTTATACCATTTTCATAAATCTTGGAATTAGCTGGATAAGTAGCATTTTAAGATTTATCTGGCTAAGTAATGGCTTAGCTGCTAATTAACTAGATAAATCAGTACTTATCCAAAGTGGTACTACTTAACTGGATAACTTGGAATTTATCCGAATAAGTACAAAAATGTATTTGCATGTTATTTACATATGCACACATGTTCCCAGATACATTTACACATATTTTATAATTGCATACATTGTATATGCACAGGTTAAAAAACTGGGACAATTTTGCATGTGCTCATAAATATACACATATGGGCACACACACACGTTTTAAAGTTTTCTTCCCTGAATACAATTATCGAAGGCATTTACCTGGGTAAACAGACATCTACCTGAGTAGATTGTCACTTCAGAGTACCTAAAAGTACATGTGAGTTCTCGCATCACCCATACTTTTAGCAGAATTAAAAAGATTTTCTAATGTGCTTTTAGGTCATGGGAGGAAAAAACAGTATGTGTACATTTGATTTTCAAATGTACACAGGGATGGTAACTTTTAAACCAGCGCATGGGCACACATGTGCGTGTGTTCGTCAGCCACACCCAGGAAAGTGGCTATTTTATAACATAAGCACAATTTTAAGTGGGCACACACCTGTGCATGCAAATACCACTTTTACTGCTTAAGTGGGGGATTTAAAAAAACACGAGCACCAGCGCCATTTCCAGTTCTCCCAGTTTGTTCCTAGTTTGCCCAGCTAAGGAAAAGGACTTCCAAACCTCTCTAGTTCATTAGTCTCCCTTCTCCCCTATTAGCCCAACCTTTAAAACCCTGCTGATCTGCCTAGAATTTTTTTTTTCTACAACTTACATGTCAACCATAGCAGAAGTAAAGTTACATGGCAAGAGACCCCGGAGCATGCCTATGTGCATATTAAGTATTTGCACGCTAATTTCAAGTTAAAACCTAGGAACGCCCATGCCCCGACCACACCCATGCCCAGCCCCTTTTTTAAACTTTTCAATTTTGCACCCAGTGGCAAGTTCATGCATATCTGGACGGCTTTTAAAATCCACTCAGGACGTGCTGGCCTGACTTGTGCATGCATCTCCGGTTTTGACATGAGCAGAACTTTTAAAATTCACCTTATAGAGTTTAAGTCCTAATAGCTGCCTACAGAAATATCAGTTGCAAAGTAGACGTGCCATTAGTACTTACATACTTGCATTGAATTTTCAAATTGAGGTTTCCCTTTGAAAATTAGTCACCAGTTATATATTTGTATGGCCATACAGGAAAATAGCATTGGCCAGCCCTGAAACCAGTGCCATTTTGGCATCACACTTGAAGTTGGTCTTGCAACCAGTCAGGGTTATTTTTAAAAGGATTCTGGTTCACCAGGAGTGAGTGGGGATTGCTCCTACTCCTTTCTTTTGCTTGGATCCCCATGGAAGGGGTGGTCACTGGCTGATTTCTGGGTGGCATGTATTGATGTTAATGGAGATCAGACTGGGCTCAGCTCAGCCTAGCCAGGTAGACGCGTGCCCCAGTGTTTTGGTGGGGATGAGGGTCTCTGAGAATCCCTGGGAAGTGGTAGTGGGGACTTGGAGAGGCCTTCTTTCAGTTTATATTTTATTTTAAATGTTTTTTTTTTCTTTTGGAAAATGAACTGAAAAAAAAAATTAAAATGAAATAATTCCTCCCCCCCAACCCAAAATAAAAAAGTGAACCAACACAAAACATTTTGACTGTACATCCCTATTATATATTATTTATGGGACTCATTGATACTTTTCAAAAGTACAATGAACATCAGCTGGAATATATTAACTATAAACATCTCAGTATCATTTGTTTAAAAATAAAATATCTTCCTGTTTTGATCAGTGATAAATGTGGTGCAAGAAACGGTAAAGATACAGAATAATATATGTTCTGATTTTTCAAAACTCATATTAAAGTGGTTGGGCCTAATGAATGCCCAGCATCCATTAATGCTTGCACATAGTTTAACAGATAGAGTATGATAATTTTGCCAGACTGTAAACCAGATGTTTAGTAGTTTTTTAAACATTTGTCCTTTGCGTTGGCCATTCCTATGAACATGGCTGCTATCCATGTGGAGTTGCACCTGGAGGAGTAGCCTAGTGGATAGAGCAGTGGACTAAGAATCATGGAAGCCAGGGTACAAATCCTGCTGATGCCACGTGTGACCTTAGGCAAGCAGGTTCGATGCAAGGGGATTGGGTGCCCTAGGCACTTTCAGCCTTGCGCCACCCCCAGATGCAGTCCGGACTCCTCCCCCCCAAAAGAAAATTTACAAAATACCTGGTGGTCCAGGTGGGGGCACGGGAGCGATCTGCTGCTCCCGGGCCTCGACTGCCACTAACCAAAATGGCGCCGGTGGCCTTTAGCCCCTACCATGTGACAGGGGCTCCCGGTGCCATTGGTTGGCCCCTGTCACATGGTAGGGGCTAAAGGCCACCGGCGCCATTTTGCTTGGTGGAAACTGAGGCCCTGGGAGTGGCAGATCACTCCCGAGCCCTGTGCTGGACCAAAATTTTGCCGCATGCTGCGGCGCCCCCTAAATCGCGGCGCCCTAGGCACAGGCCTAGCTCGCCTAGTGGTTCCTCCAGCCCTGAAAGCAAGTTGCTTAATCCTCCCTTACCTCAAGTACAAACCAAGGGGTAGATTTTAAAAGCCCTGCACACGTAAATCATCCCATATTTATGCGCGCAGGGCACTCGCGCGCTAGCGCGCCTATTTTGCATAGGCCGCCAGCGCGCGCAAAGCCCCGGGACGCACGTAAGTCCCGGGGCTTCGTAAAAGGGGCAGGAGGGAGCGTGTCCGGGGGCGTGTCGGCAGGCCAGGGGCAGGCCAGGAGGGTGGTCCCGAGTCCCCCAGCACTGCGGCCTGTGCCGGGGGATGCCGAGGCGGCGCGTGCAAGTTACGCCTGCCTCAAGCAGGCTTAACTTGCACAACAAAGGTAGGGGGGATGATTTAGGTAGGGCTGGGGGATGGGTTAGATAGGGGAAGGGAGGGGAAGGTGGGAGGACGTGGAATGAAAGTTCCCTCCGAGGCCGCTCCGATTTCGGAGCGGCCTCGGAGGGAACGGAGGCAGCCTGCGCTGCTCGGCGCGCGCAGGCTGCCGATTTTGCGCATCCTTGCGCGTGCCGACCCTGGACTTTTGTTTGCGCTGCTTGCGCGAACAAAAGTGCACGCGCGCGTGCGTACTTTTTTAAGATCTACCTCAGCGGTTTTTCTCCCATTCTGTGTCTATGGAAAAATGATTAGTAAATAGAGCCCTGAGATTATAAGTATTCTAAGGTCAAGGAAAATATCTCCTATACCTCCCCTTGAGCTACCAATGAATATAAATGAAATAAATATATGGTGTCACACCTTGCAAAGAATTCAGTTTTCTATAGCAGCAGCTCTACTACAATATTTGGTTAAGAAAATATGCACTGTATTAATCTGTATAGCTTTTTCAAAATGTTAGTATCGTTCTCCTAAAAAGGAGAGATGTAGCATTACAGCATTTGGAACTGAGCCTTGAACCTTGCGCTGTGGGAAGAAACAAATGGTCAGATGTACTCAAAGCTTTTTGCCATTTCATGTCCATGGGAGAAAAACTTAGTATATCAGAACTAAAAGGTAGATTTTTAGAGTCACGCGCAGGCCCACATGTGCATGCGTTTTACAGTATGCGCACTTTGGTACACCGATTATATAACATGCAGGCGTTTATGCGTGCACGTTATGAAATCGACTACCCATGCACACATGCACCCACGATTTTACATCCACAAGCGCATGTACGTGCAAATCCTGTCTCGATCGCGTAAGGGGGGGGTAATTTTAATAGGTACGTGCGGCGATGCGATAGCCCCATTTCCTAGTTCCATCCCAGTTCGCCCCTGTAAAGGAAGGGACTTCCTAAACCCCCTACCTAACCTGCCTCCCTTTTACCCTACTAGCCTCGACCCCTAAAACCCCGCTGACTACCCCCAATTTTTACATTTTGCTACTTACCCATAGTCCATAGCAGCAACAGCTTACACGGTCGGTGGATCCTGGCTCGCACTTGTTCAGCAACTCGGCCTTAATGACGCCAGGCCCCCGCCCCGGGCCAACCCCCGTTTGAGAAATGCTTTTCAATGCTCGTACTGGGAGATATGCACATAGCTGCGGACCTCTCAAAATCTGCGCGGCTCGGGCGCATCGCAGCCACGCACGTGTCTCCCAGATTTGCCACGCGTAGGGTTTTTAAAACTTACCCTTTTGTGTTTGGTCTCCTATTACCACTAAGTTGGCAGGTATGGGTTCTATTTTTCTCCAGTAAGCTTTGCAAGTGCTTGAAGTACTGCTGGGAGGAAAGGCAGATTGTTTTGGAATGCACAAAACCCAGAATCATGGATACAATACATTTTTAGCCATTTTCTTTCTTAGACAGTGCATAACACTATAGTTTATCATTATATCCCCACAGGCATCATTTTAACCTAGTTCACTATGACTAGCCTGAAATACCTCATAAAGTGTCCGGGCAACATCGCCTGCAAATTTGGGAAAATAATTCTTCTTTCTTTTATATTACTTACATGTCCCTAGAGGCCTGGTTTATATGGAAATTGCTACAGAAAGAGATGCAGATTCCTCTCAGAAAATGAACAAGTTAATAGAAAAATCCCATTTGTGTTCTCTTTTGAAGTTGGTAGCAATGGAAAGAGAAAAAAAAATCTAGTGCTGTGGAAGAAATCCGTCAGAATAAGGGACCAGGAAACTTGAGGTTAACAACGATTGAAAGTTTGTGCTAGAGTATGTTTTCTCCTGCGGAAGTGGTGCATACATCTCCCCATGTACCATGATGAAAATACCTCTATGTGAATCAAACTAGCAGCATCCAAAACTATCCCAGCTATCATAGACTGCTGAGATCTTAACCCCCTATTCTTGTTCATCAAATAGCTTTAAAGCAAGTTCTACATTTTCCATAAATAATTATCAAAGCTAATCCACAAATTCTGTGTTTGTGATTTATTAATAGTAAGGTAGATTTTAAAAGCCCTACGCCTGCCAAATCGGAGAGATACGCGCGTCTCTCGGGCCGGCGTGCGGCTCATGTTTCCATGGACCTGCGTATCTCCCATTACGCGCACAAAAGAAAACATCCAAAAAAGGGGAGAGGCGTAGGCGTAGTCTGGGTGGGGCATGGGTGTTCTGGGAATTTAAATGGAAACCAGCACGTAAGTATATACTCACACAAGCGCGCGTTGGGGTCCCGTACTGCATAACTTTACTTCTGCTATAGATGGCGTGTAAGTTCTAAAACAAAAAAAGCTAGGTTAGTCAGTGGGGTTTAAAGGATTGGGGCAGGTAGGGTAAAAGAGTGGTTAGTTAGCTAGAGGGGTTAGGAAGTCCTATCCTTTAACTGGGCTTAGTGGGAATGAACTGGTTTAACTGGTAATTGCGTCGGCGCACGTGGGTGTATTAAAATCCCCCCACTTAATGTGGTAAAAGCAGCATATGCACGAATCCATATAAAATGGCGCACACATTTACGAATGTCCAGCCGATTTTATAAGATGTACACAAATATGCATGCATGTTATAAAATGTCCGCATCCATGGGTGCGCGCCGGCAGACGGGTGTTCATGTACGCCTGAGTGGCTGTTGTAAAAGTTACCATCCATATGTTTGTGGAATTTATATCTATTTATATCTATTAGGGATGTGCATTTGGTTCAATCCAAATGAGAAATCATTAGGAATGAAAGGATCTTCAGTTTGGTTTGGGCAAACAAACCAAACAGGCAATATCCACAAAAAAATTCTAAGTCTTTTTAACTCATCTGGATTGATTGCATTAAATTCTATGGGGAAGCAAAGGATGTATTTTTTGTATTCCAAGCCAGACAGAATAGAACCTGTTGGGGATAGGTCAAGGAAGGAGTAGGACTAATTATGTTTCAGCACTTTTTCAACCAGTTTATCCTAGCTGGCAGCTGTATGTCATGCCTTCATCAATTTTTTGTAAATGAAAAATGAAAATAGCATTGTGAGTTGTGACCCTTTTTGTTCTGTCATTCCTCTGTTGGATCTCAAAGAGGGAAGGCAGAGGTTTTAAAGTTCCTTGCTTTAAAGCTTAGAGTAAAAGAAAATGTTAGAGAAAAAGATTTAGATTAATTTACAGAAGAAAGCAAAATGTGTTGTTAGAATCACTCATGGGCACTTTACCTAGCTGTGTTTTGGGGTGCTACCTAGTAGAAGGAGAAAATCAGTAATCTCTGTAAGAGGGTTACAGAATGTATTATCAGGGTAAGACTACCACTGCAGCTGATACTATGCCAATGGTTGCAGGATAGCAATAGCGAGAACATATAAGAATTTGCCATACTGGGTCAGAACTAGTGTCCATCAAGCTTAGTATCCTGTTTCCAACAGTGGCCAATCGAGGTCAAAAGTAACTGGCAAAATCCTAAACAGTAAATAGATGCAATGGCTATTTCTGAAGTCTACATGATTAATAATAATTTATGGACTTCTCCTTCAAGAACTTGTCGAAATCTTTTTTAAACCCAGCTACATTAACTGTCTTAACCACATCTTCTGGTAATGAATTCCAGAGCATTGACAAGCTGATGTAGAAAAATGCGTTCACCTGAACGCACAGGTTTACCTGCTCTTGAATGAGTATTTTGAGGGTGTAAACCTTATTGTAGATGAAGCAAGGAGTTTTACGCTCACAAAATGAGCATTCAAAAATGTATGATCAGCTCAGTGCACTCACATTGAAATTCCATGCAAATGAGGGTGATAATCATTCTCTCCCAAAGCAGAAAGGAGTACTGGCTGAGCACAAATTTTCTTCATGCTAGATATTTAACTACTGGTCAGATATCTATCCCCAGTGATAGATCCATGACTGGATCTATCACTGGGGATCCCCCTACCCTCGAAGACAAGCAGCAGAGGCTTGACAGTGGGGCAGATTTTAAATACTTGCGCGAGCGTGTACTTTTGTTCGCGCAGCAGGCGCGAACAAAAATACGCTGGATTTTATAAGATACGCACGTAGCCGCGCGTATCTTATAAAATCTGGGGTCGGCGCGCAAGGGGGTGCACATTTGTGCAACCTGCGTGCGCCAAGCCCAGTGCGCGCTGCCTGTTCCCTCCAAGGCCGCTCCGATTTCGGAGCGGCCTCGTAGGGAACTTTCCTTCGCCCTCCCCCCACCTTCCCCTCCCTTCCCCTACCTAACCCACCCCCCCGGCCCTATCTAAACCCCAGCCCCCTTACCGGACCACAGCTGCCTCGCTCCGTGGTCCGGTCGCGGGGGCTGTTCCGGAGGCCGCGGCCACGCCCCCAGAACGCCCCCTGGGCCGAAACCATGCCCACGTCGCCGCCCCCTAAACGCCGCGCCCCGCCCCCTAAACGCCGCGTCATCCCGACACGCTCCTCGACACGCCCCCGACAGGAAGCCCCGGGACTTACGCGCGTCCCGGGGCTCTGCACACGCCGGTGGCCTATGCAAAATAGGCGCGCCGGCGCGCAGGGGTTTTAAAATCCGTCCCGGTGTGTTTATTTTTTAAGCTTATGGCCAGATAGCCGGCTAGGAGCACAAGAAAAGATATCCTCCTAAATTAGGGGCACAACCAAAGAAATGCTCCTATTCAGCCTCTCCCCCCAAGAGTTAGAATAGCATTAGCCTACTGCATTGGGAGTTTTACAAATCTTAACCTGTGCATTAAAATTGTGGAATGAAATTCAACACACATGTTCTTAATGCATTGGTTATTGCATCGGCCTGTGAGTGAAAAATAATTTTCTCCAATTCAAGGAATGCCACCAAGTCTTAATGTTTTTTTGAAAGAATAAACAACCGATTTATATTTATCCATTCTATTCCACTCATGATTTTATAGACCTCTATCATATCCCACCTCAGCCATCTCTTCTCCAAGCTGAACAGCCCCAACCTTTTTAGCCTTTCCTCATAGGGAAGCTATTCCATCCCTTTTATCCTGTTGGTCGCCCTTCTCTCTCCCTTTCCCTATACAACTATATCTTTTTTGAGATGCAACGAACAGATCTGTGCACAGGACCAAAGATGCAGTCTCACCATGGAATGACAAAGGGGCATTATGACATTTGCTGCTTTATTCTCCATTCCTCCTAATAATTCCTAACAATTTGTGTGCTATCTTGACTGCCGCGGCACACTGAGCCAAGGATTTCAAAGAATTCTCCACAATGATAACCAGGTCCTTTTCCTGTACGGTTATGCCTAATATGAAATCTAACATTGGGTAACTACAGTATGAGTTACTTTTCCCAGGTGCATCACTCTGCACTGTCCACATTAAATTTCATTTGCCATCTAAATACCAAGTCTTCCAGTCTCACAAGATCCTCCTGCAATTTTTCACAATCTGCTTGTGATTTAACAACTCAGAATAAATTTGCATTGTCTGCAAATTTCATCACCTCACTCATCGTTCCCCTTTCCAGATCATTTATAAATATATTAAAAATCACTAGTCCCAGGACAGATCCATGAGGCACTCCGCTGTGTGCCCTTCTCCACTGAGAATTCTGACCATTTAATCCTACTCTCTTTTTCCTTTTAATCAGTTTGCAATCCACAATAGGATATTGCTCTTACCTTGTGACTTTTTAATTTTCTCAGGAGTGTCTCATGGGGCACTTTGTTAAATATCTTCTGAAAATTAAAATACATTTCATCCACTGGCTCACCATTATCCACATGTTTATTAATCCATGGTATCTGCATCCCATTAAACCATGATTTTCTAAATGTTTTGTGATTTACTTTGTTAGAAAACTTTCCATGATTTTTCTGGCACTGACATCAGACTCATTGGTCTAAAGTTTCCCAGATCACCCCTGGAGCCGTTTTTAAAGAATAGGGTTACATTGGCCACTTTTCAATCTTTAGACATGACGACGGACAATCCCAAAGTGTTGCAGTCCCGACCGCCTCCCCCATGTTCGGGGTCAGGTCCGCTTACCTGCGTCCCGGTCCACGGAGGACCGCGCCAGGTCCCCGGCCCAGTAGGCCACCAGGCCACTGCCTCGCCACGTGGAGAACGCCGTCCAGGCCGCCAGAAGCTCCGCCCCTCCTGTTGCCTCACACGCGCGCGAGGAGGGCCCTTATGTGCGTCCAGCACCCGGAAGTTCAGGACGGCCCCTCCTGCTGACGTCATGCCCCGGACCGCAATTAACCGGCGTCCAGTCTCCGACTAAATGCCTTACAACGAGGTTCTCTGTATACTAGTTGCCTTCCGTTCCTGTACCTGCTTCAGTGTCGTTCTCGTTTGTCTTCCTGGTTTATGACTCCGGTTTGCTTCAGCACTTTGCCTGCCTGCCTGCCACCTGCCTCGATCCCGGTTTGCTTCAGCACTCTGCCTGCCTGCCTGCCGCCTGCCTCGATCCCGGTTTGCTTCAGCACTCTGCCTGCCTGCCTGCCGCCTGCCTCGATCCCGGTTTGCTTCAGCACTTTGCCTGCCTGCCTGCCGCCTGCCTCGATCCCGGTTTGCTTCAGCACTCTGCCTGCTTGCCTGCCGCCTGCCTCGATCTCGGTTTGCTTCAGCACTCTGCCTGCCTGCCTGCTGCCTGCCTCGATCCCGGTTTGCTTCTGCACCCTGCCTGCCTGTCTGCTGCCGGCCTAGACCCCGTCTTGCTACAGGTCTCTCTCCATTGGACTATTGCCCTGACCTTGTCCACGGAGCCTTGGCCCTGTCTCTGTCTTATCTCTGAACTTCCTCCTCGCAGCCTAAGTCCCAAGGGCCTGGGTTCCTACGGGCTTCTCCCGGGGGGATTCCGGGACAAGGGTGAAGTCCTACCTAGCCTCAGACTCCGCCCCCCCGGCCTGCCAGTCTGTCTACCCTTGCAGCCCGGTCCAAGGGTCCACTAACTGACTAGCAAGTCCCTTGAACGCTAACAGCTTGCAAGGCCATGGACGGCGGAGGTTCCCAGTCTACAGGCCACTCCTGGAATGGCGCAGTGCCTCCAACAACAGCAGCACTGCATCATACCCTTGCTGCCACCGTGGAGCAATTAGTGTCTCGCCTGGAGGCATTACCGGCGGACCCGCCTCCAGCTCCATCTCCTGCTCCAGTACTCAACCCCACCACGACTACCTAGTTACCGGCACCGACCCGCTATGCAGGGGATACCAAGGCGTGCCGAGGGTTTTTGAACCAGTGTTACGTCCGGTTCACCCTGTTGCCGGCACAATTCCCCTCAGACTCTGTAAAGGTAGCATATATTTTCTCCCTACTGGACGGGAGGGCACTCAACTGGGCCTCTCCCATGTGGGAGCATCAGGATCCCCTATTGCACAATCTCCAGGAGTTCGTGCTCAATTTCCGACAAGCCTTCGATGATCCTGCCCGTCAAACCACTGCCACCTCCGAACTTTTGCATCTCAGGCAAGGGGCTCGATCCGTGGCGGACTACACCATTGACTTTCGCACCCTTGCCATGGAGGTTGGTTGGCGGGACGACTGCCTGAGGGGTATCTTTCTGGAGGGCTTGGCGAGCCGCATCAAAGATGAACTGGCGGGCCGGGACCTCCCGGATGACCTCAACGACCTCATCGACGTAGCAGGTTGAGTGGACCACCGGTTACAGCAACGGGACAGGGAAGGCTGTCCCTCACGGAGGTTCCCTTCGACTACCCAAGCTTCCGCCAGATCCTTGGTCCCCAAGACGCCTCCCACTACCCCCGCGCCAAGTGAGCTGATGCAACTAGGACGGACTCCGTTGACCACGGAGGAAAGGAAGAAACGCCGGTCCCAGGGCTTGTGCCTGTACTGTGGCGGGAAAGGCCACTTTCTCACCCCCTGCCCGGAACGTCCGGGAAACGACTGCGCCTAGGACATTCTGAGGAGCTACTCCTAGGCTATGCAGGCTCAGCTCCTCAATGCTCAGTCCCAGTGACTCTGAAATACCCCGGAGGTGAACTCCAAACCCTGGCTTTTGTTGACTCTGGGGCTGATGGGAATTTTATAGTAGCGGACTTGGTTCTCCCATTGGGTTTGCCCACGCTGCCGAAGGACCCACCACTACGCATCACGTCCATCCGGGGCACCTTACTCCCCGGGGTGATCTCCTGTGTCATGGCTCCCTTAATTCTTCAGACAGGGGTGCTCCACTCAGAAGAGATCTCTTTCCTGGTGCTGGAAAGGGTGGTGCACCCTCTGGTGCTGGGACTACCGTGGCTGCGTCATCATTCCCCCGTGATTCAATGGGACACCCTCCAGTTGACCCAGTGGAGTCCCTACTGCTTTTCGCATTGCCTTCAGGTACCACAATCTCCACGTCCAGTCCTGCTCTGCTCTTCCAGTCTCCTGCCGACAGCCTACCAAGCCTTTGCAGAGGTATTTTCCAAAGAAATGGCTGAGATCCTTCCCCAACACCGGCCCTTTGACTGTCCAATAGACCTGTTACCCGGTACCTCACCACCTCAGGGCCGGGTGTACCCGCTGTCCCTGCCAGAAACCACCACCATGTCCAAATACATTACAGAAAACCTTGCCAAGGGCTTCATCCGTCCTTCCCGTTCTCCTTCCGGGGCTGGCTTCTTTTTCTTAGGGAAAAAGGACGGCTCCCTCCGCCCATGCATAGACTATCGCGGCTTGAATGCCATCACCAAGAGGGATCGCTACCCGCTCCCACTAATCCCCGAGCTCTTGGACAGGATCCAGGGAGCCAAACTTTTTACTAAGCTCGACCTCAGGGGGGCCTACAACCTCGTCCTCATACGTCCAGGAGACGAGTGGCAGACTGCCTTCAACACCAGGGATGGGCATTAAGAGTATCTGGTAATGCCCTTTGGCCTCTGTAATGCCCCGGCAGTCTTCCAAAACCTCATGAATGAGGTCCTACGAGAAATGCTCCACTCGCACGTCATCTTGTACCTGGATGACGTCCTGATATATTCCAAGGACCTGGAGACCCATCGACGGCACGTAAGACAGGTGTTACAGGCCTTAAAGGATAATCATCTCTATGCCAAACTGGAGAAATGTGTGTTCGAAACTGAATCCTTGTCCTTCCTAGGGTACATCATCTCCTCTACTGGGTTCCGGATGGACCCTGAGAAGGTATCCGCCATCACCAACTGGCCTCGTCCCTCTGGACTAAAGTCTCTGCAGAGGTTCCTGGGGTTTGCCAACTTCTACAGACATTTTATTCCCCACTACTCCTGCCGGGTCGCTCCACTCACGACCTTAACCAGAAAGGGTGCGGACATCAAGTCTTGGCCCGATTTGGTGGCTGAAGCATTCGCTGATCTGAAGGAGGCATTCTTGACCGACACCTGTTTACGCCATCCGGATCCAACCCATCCCTTCATAGTAGAGGTGGACACCTCCAGCGTCGCAGTTGGAGCTGTTCTCAGTCAGCACTCCCCGTCGGGACAACTACTACCTTGCTCTTACTACTCCAAGAAGTTCTTGCCTGCGGAGGCAAACTATTCCATAGGAGACAAGGAACTTCTAGCCATTAAGCTGGCCTTCGAAGAGTGGCGGCAGTGGCTAGAGGGAGCAGTTCACCCGGTCACAGTCTACACCGACCACAAGAACTTGGATTTTTTGTCCCAAGCACAGCGGTTGAACCCCCGACAAGCCCGCTGGTCACTTTTTTTTTCATCAGTTCAACTTTACCCTGCAATACCGCCCTGCCGCAAAAAACGTTAGAGCCGACGCTCTGTCCTGGACCTCCATGTCCGAGGAGGATCTGGAACCTCCTCAATACATCCTCGATCCTGCTAAGATTCGCTTGACAGCTCTGACTGTGTTGTCGCAGGATAGGTCACTGGTTCCGAAACCCGCCCGGGTAAAGGTCCTACGCTGGGCCCACGACTCCCTGACAGGAGGCCATGTGGGTCAGGAGAGAACCTTGGAACTCATCAACCAATTCTACTGGTGGCCCAACCTTCGGCGAGACGTACAGACCTACGTAAGTTCCTGCCCCACCTGTGCACAACAAAAGCCCAGCCTCGGACCTCCGTGCGGCTTGCTACAGCCACTCCCGATTCCTACCGAACCATGGACCCATATTGCCACAGATTTCATGGTCGACTTGCCGCCATCTCAAGGGAAAACTGTAATTTGGGTTACCGTGGACCGTTTTTCTAAAATGGCCCATTTTGTCCCATTACCCAAGCTACCTTCAGCGCCGGAACTAGCACTCCTGTTTGCGCAGCACATTTTCTGGATCCACGGGCTGCCCCAAGACATTGTCTCCGAACAGGGACCGCAGTTTACCGCCCGATACTGGAGGGCCTTTTGTAAATGCTTCAAAGTCCAGCTCAGCTTTTCCACGGCCTTTCACCCGCAGAGTAATGGGCAATCTGAGAGAATGAACCGCTCGTTGAAAACCTTCCTACATGTCTTCATCAACGAAAAACAAGATAATTAGACCGAGCTCCTGCCCTGGGACGAGTTCGCCTACAACAATCAGAGCCATGCAGCCACAGGAACCTCGCCTTTCCAGGTGGTATATGGGAAACAGCTCAAGCCTCCGTTACCCATTGCTACACCCAACTCATCACCCGCAGCGCAGCTCACCGCCCAGCAACTTCAGAACCTTTGGCAGGCCTCTCAGGATAAATTGGCCGCCTCTGCCACGGCTGCTAAGCGGTGTGCCGACCATCACAGGCGACCTGCTCCAGTGTATCTCCCCGAGGACCGTGTCTGGCTCAGCACCCGAAACATTCATTTGAGGATGCCTTCTAGGAGGTTTGCTCCCAAATATTGCGGACCCTTCCGAATCGCCGAGAGAGTGGGGTTGGTCTCCTACCAATTACGATTACCATCCACTCTCCGAATCCACGACATCTTCCACGTCTCTCTGCTGAAACCACTGGTTCTCTCCCGCATCCATCACAAGCCCTCGGACACTCCTGCCACGCCTGTGGTTGAGGACCCCACATACCAGGTTCGAGAGGTTGTCGACGTACGATTCTTCAATCAGAGATGGGAATACCTCTTAGCCTGGGAGGGCTGTGGAGATGAGGACAATACCTGGGAGCCTGCCCGCAACATCTTGGACAAAACCCTCCTCCGACAGTTTCATCTTGACCACCCAGGGAAACCTGGACCTTTGAAGAGGGGGCGTAAAGGGGGGGGTACTCTTGCAGTCCCGACCGCCTCTCCCATGTTCGGGGTCGGGTCCGCTTACCTGCGTCCCGGTCCACGGAGGACCGCGCCAGGTCCCCGGCCCAGTAGGCCACCAGGCCACTGCCTCGCCACGTGGAGAACGCCGTCCAGGCTGCCAGAAGCTCCGCCCCTCCTGTTGCCTCGCACGCGCGCGCGAGGAGGACCCTTATGTGCGTCCAGCACCCGGAAGTTCAGGACGGCCCCTCTTTCTGACGTCACACTCCGGACTGCATTTAACCGGCTTCCAGTCTCCGACTAAACGCCTTGCAACGAGGTTCTCTGTATACTAGTTGCCTTCCGTTCCTGTACCTGCTTCAGTGACGTTCTCGTTTGTCTTCCTGGTTTACGACTCCGGTTTGCTTCAGCACTTTGCCTGCCTGCCTGCCGCCTGCCTCGATCCCAGTTTGCTTCAGCACTTTGCCTGCCTGCCTGCCGCCTGCCTCGATCCCAGTTTGCTTCAGCACTCTGCCTGCCTGCCTGCCGCCTGCCTCGATCCCGGTTTGCTTCAGTACTCTGCCAGCCTGCCTGCCGCCTGCCTCGATCCCGGTTTGCTTCTGCACCCTGCCTGCCTGTCTGCTGCCGGCCTAGACCCCGTCTTGCTACAGGACTCTCTCCATTGGACTATTGCCCTGACCTTGTCCACGGAGCCTTGGCCCTGTCTCTGTCTTATCTCTGAACTTCCTCCTCGCAGCCTAAGTCCCAAGGGCCTGGGTCCCTACGGGCTCCTCCCGGGGGGATTCCGGGTCCCGGGTGAAGTCCTACCTAGCCTCAGACTCCGCCCCCCGGCCTGCCAGTCTGTCTACCCTGGCAGCCCGGTCCAAGGGTCCACTAACTGACTAGCACGTCCCTTGAACGCTAACACAAAGATAGGATACAATTACCAACAACAGATCTACAATTTCATTTTTTAATTCTTTTATAACTCTGTGGTGTATAAACCATCTGGTTCAAGCTATTTGCTTCTCTTTAGTTTGTCAGTCTGTCTTATTACATCTTACAGCTTCACAGTAATTTATATCATCAACATTGAAAATAGTTTCTAGCACAGGCATCTCCACAACATCTTCTTCAATAAACGCTGATGCATAAAACCCATTTAGTCTATTATGGCCTTATATTCCCTAAGTGCTCCTTTAACCCCTCAATTATCTAATTGTCCAACTGACTCTCTCACAGGCTTTCTGCTTCAGATATATTTTTTTAATAGTTTGTATTATGAGTTTTTGCCTCTACTGCCAGCTTATTTTCAAATTCTCTTTTAGACCTTATTAATGGCTTTACATCTAACTTGCCAATGCTTATGCTTTTCCCTATTTTCCTCAGATGGATCCTTTTTCCAATTTTTGAAAGAAGTTCTGTTTCACTACCCTGCCTCTCCCTTGATTCAGCATCCCGCTGTGTTTCTGCCACTGTTCTTCCTGCCTTACTCCTCACTCTGTGCTTCGGAGTATTAATGACCCTTTTGGTGCTAATTTGCTTCTCTAATGGTGCCTTGGGCTGTTCATGCAACTATTGTTGGTTCCCTTTGCACCTATTTTGGTGCCTTACAAGTACATTTTAAAAGGAGTGCGCGTGTGCCCATAAAAATATGCTCAATTGTATATCATGTGTGCAAGTACACACATATTATTTAAAATATCCCTACCCACCATACTCACAAGAAAGAGAGAGAGAGAGTGAAAGAGAGAGAGAATCTGACACTCTATATATCTCCCACTGTAAGAGGGGTACTTACAAATCAGGGTGGGTTTTTGGCGGGGGCAGTGTTACAAAGGCAGACCAATGTAACACCGTCCCCCCAAAAAACCCCACCCTCTCTTTCTTTCTCTCTCTCTCACTCTCTCTCTCTCCCCAGTATTCAGGATCCCTCTGGCCCAAAATCTCCAGACTTGTGCCTCATCAGGACCAGTAGTAAAGTTACACAGGTAACACGGCGCACGTTGCCATGGTCAGTTTTGCAAAATTTGGGAGTTACGCGCGTAAGTCGTGGTCCCATGCCCCGCTCATTTTCTGCCTCCTTATTCTTGATGCACCTACTTCCCGGCTTCTTAAAATTCGCCTTGGTCATGGGTGGCCCAAGGAGCCATTTTTTGCACAAGCAACGCTTTTAAAATCTAACTGTTAGGGTGTTTATTCCACTGTTGCTCTGGGATGTTCATACTACTGATGTGTCATTTTACCCCCCTCATGGTGGCTTGGGCTGTTCATGCCACGTATGGTGCCCCTTTGCCACCTGCTACTGTGGGGCTTTCATGCTACTCTTGGGGTTCTGCTCTTTCTGTTTGCTGTCAGAAAGTTTAAAGAAACTTGGATGGAAAACCTCAGAGTCCAAAATAGAATGCATTGCTTCCTACATTGATTCTAATAAAAACGAATGACCCAAAAGACAAGAATGAGCTTTTGATCCATGAAACAAAGCCAAAGAAAAAGAACCAAAGCAAAAATGTTTCCATGCACACCCCCCTAATATATTTTTGCAGGCTAAGGATTTCACAAATACATTTACCTCATGTTCTTTCAATTATTGAATTGGTCCTTGGGTGCTCTCCCTCCAAATTTTCCTATTTCTGTAATTTTGTGTTTGATATGGCAATTACACTCTTGGTATAGTGTTTAAATTATCTTGTTTAAACATAAAACAACCACTTTCACATAGATAACAAAAGGGGTAATTAATCAGTGATGACACTTTTGGTTTATAGTTGTTAAGGGTGAACTGCTGATATACTTGATGATAAGGCATATCTCTGGTAGTTAACCTTTATTTTTCACAAGGATCTTTTTGCTCTCACTGTTGAGGTTCATTATAATGCATGGCCCATATTGCTGATTTCAGGAGATCTGTATGCAGACCTTCAACTTAAGAGGATTTCACTCAGATTGGTGTCATAAATTCCTGTTGCTTACAATTGACTCTGCATGGAGCTGGATTCTCTGTATATGCATTGTAGGTTGAGATCTTAGAAAACAGATACAGATCTTTCCATTCTTACAGGAGAATTCATTGGAGAGATAACTCCCTCCACTGGGGCATGCTTAGACTACACTTAGCTTAAACCATTATGAAATTCAGCATATACAAGTTTGATTAGTAACTATGGGCTACAAATACTGTATGTCTGTAAATATAGAAAGATAGAGATGTAGATTGAGACAGATAGAGAGAGATGCCTTTTTTACAAAGCTAAAGATTTTCAGAGAAAAGAATTTCCCTTCAGATTACCTCTGTTTACCAGTGCCTTTGTCTGAAGGCATTTTCTGTGCTGGGCTAAAGTTCCTGTAGCATTATTTATTGCAGTTTTCAGTAAAGGGACACTGATTTACTGCGTGCCCTGCCGTTCTGACTGTGAATTTATAGTAGGGAGCCAAAGTGCAGTAATTGACTCAATGGTATTCTAATTTTCAATTAAGAAATATAAACTGATTTCTCCCAAGCCAAACAGCCATAGGTAAACAGCAATGGTAGATATACTAGAGTTTAGTTTTGAATATCTGAATTTGGTTAAGTTTCATTCAAACAAAATCCTATGATGTGATAACACTATGGGGACGATTTACTAATGGGTATTTCTTGAAATATGACCATTTATCTAAAAATATTGAGGTCCATATTCAAAAGCGTTTATCCGACTAACTCCAAAGTTAGCCAGCTAAATTAACTTTTAGGCCCGTACCTTCCTAAATAAGTTAGGAGGCAAGAATTTAGCCGGAGGGGCATTCCGAGAGCATAACTGGGAGCAGTTCAGTTAGCTGGCTAAGTTTACCGGCAAATTGCAATATTCAGAATTAGCCAGATGGCTTAGCTGGCTAAGGGGGTCATTTTCCAAAGCAATTGCATGCGAAAAGGGACTTCTCGCGTGCAATCACTAAATGGGGGCGGCGTCAAGACCGGAACAGGAGGAGTCGGGGCGACACTGGGGCAGACGTCACGAAGACATCGCGGACAGCGAAAAGGTAAGAACCCTTTTCGCTGCCAATTTCGCGCCCAATAGCGCCACCGTTTATGATGGCGCTATTGGGTGCGAAAGCCGGTAGCGATCTCACCGCAGAGGTGCGATCGCTGCCGGCTTTCGCAGGCCCGCCCCCCGCTTCGCCCCCCCCCCTGTAGCGTGCGATTCAAAGAGCCCAGCAGTATTAATGACTCTAGGCCTAAGTTTAGTAAGGACAAAGAGCTGTCCTACAGTTAGGCAGCTATAGATAGCCGGCTAACTTTTAAGATAGCTATTTATATTGAATGGTGCAGTTTCACGACTGAACATGCCTCCAGGTGAGCTGGATAAATTTATCCAGGTAACTTTGCTAGCCGTCTGTGTCTGAATATGGACCTCACTGTGCCTAAACATGGGGACACTTTTGCCCTATTCTGTAAGAATTAGCTATGCCACAATGATTGTGTTTAAAAAAGCTAAGAAAATGTGCTAAAACGTATCACATCTTCTTTCGATCAGTACCATGGCTAGGAAGGATCAGAGATATGGGGTTGGGTGGGGGGATCAGACATGCTCCTTTGGAGCTGCTTCCTCACTGCAGGAAGAAGGGAAGAACAGGGAAGAGGTGGGGAGAGGAACCTTGCGAGTTATAATTAGCCTAGTTGTTTGTTACCAGCAGGAGAATCAACTGATCCACAAGGCCCTGATCAGTCTACTGTTGAATCTCCAGGAGAACTGGGAGTGCATATTTATATCCTGATGCCCTCTCCTGCTTTTTTTTTTTATTTTTGAGGGGGGGGGGGGGGGGGGGGAGGTTTATTGCCAGCCTTCAGATAGCAATAAAAAAGCAGAAAAAGAAGCCAATATATTTTCACTTCTAGCTATAACAGTTTTCTGAGTAACTAGAAAATATTTAATTTTGCAAAAAATTATCATTTGTATATATTACTTCCATTCATTTGAAGGCAGTAAAAGTCTGCAAATGTGAAAAGAAATTGGTGTTTTCATCTTAAACAGGACTTTTTTTGAGCCTCTAAATCTGACTTATCACCCCCTCTATTTTTTTAAATTGACCCCTATATTTGTTCCAGTGTACAGTGATTCTAACTACATAGTTAATTCAAATGTTATTGTCTGATTTTATTATATTTTAATTTCTTGTAATCTGCCTTGAAGTCATTCTTGGCAAAAAGTGGAATGTCCATAAATAAATAAATAACCTGTGACAATTTATTATAAGGCAATATGAAAGTGATGGGTAATATTTTAGTATGTGCATTTTTATATCATAGTCCTTCCACACTGTGTAAGGCATAGGCCTTTTTTTAGTATTACCAATTTTCAGAAATGCAGTTTTTTACTATCATTCTAGCAGGCCTGCAAAGCAAAACATAAATACATGTCATGTCTGTGATAGGTGGTTATGTGCCCTGCCTGTTCATTTCATGATACAGCCTTGAGCTAATAATGAAAAAATGTGAGCTAAATCTAAACAAAAAATAACAGTAGTTGCATGAATTATCTGCCGAGGAAGCATGATTTTTACCGTGATGCAGATAACACAATGTCCAGTGACTTATGACATTACCAGGTGTCTAATATTAAAAAAACAAAACCATGGAAATATCTTAATGCAGCCAATGTTATGTGATCTTCTAGCTTCCGCAAGGAAAAAAAAGAATATTATTATTCATGAGAGAGTGTTAATTTACTTGTTAATGGCAGTCATTGGCCGTCTGGTTGCTTACAGATGTCAAACCACATCTGTGAAGAACATTGAAAAATGGTACTCTATCTACTCACCATACAAAGCTGACATCAAATCTATGAACATCAACATTTCAGTCACCTGAAAATGCAGCCTTTTGTGCAATTCAGATAAGTGTGGCATTCTAAGGTTCTGAAAAGAAGCATTGAACATATGATGGAAAGTCTGTGTGGACAAAAAAAAACATCAACAAAATAACAGGACTTAACCAGGGAAAACAGTTTGTCCAATTCAGTGTAAGGAAAGACTAAGCAAAGGAGAAATATTTCATCTAGGGAGAATGAGGTTACGAAGTGATCCAATTACTGACCATAAATATATAAAAGGTCAGCACCTGGATTGGTTTGGACAATGTGTTTACATAAGATGAAAGACAGAAAAGGACATAATTTGAAGCTATTGCAAACGACATTCAATTTTGTTTGACGGAAGAGCAATTTTATTTTTATGGCAATCAGATTAAGGAATTTTCTGTCTAGCAAGGTTTTTTTGTGGCAAAATTGAGTTCCAGTAAGAAAAAAATTGGAAATCTTCTTAAGCATAAGGGATATGAAAGGTTCTAGTGATGTAATATTTATCAACTTCACTATAATTTAGGGGTCGATAAAAAATGGGAAAACAGATGCTTGCAAAAGTTCCTGAACTGATATTTTCTGTGCATGGCCACACTATGCATGGGATAAGAAACAGGGACATAGGCCCAGGTAATCCATTATTACTGTTAAATCAGCTAAGACACCATGAAGATACATGGACTTGACCAAGGTCACAAATAGTATTTGTTGCAGTGGTGACATAACATGAACTTTGACTGCCAGTCCTGGGCCAAAGAGCTACAACAAACTCCCTGAGTTTTAAAATCAAAGCAATATCAATGTTATATGTAGGCTCATAAAGACAAAATAGCGATTGGTGATAGTAAATGTAATCTTAACTAAAAAAATCTACCAGTGAAAAAACAGGACCATATATTATACATAGGGGCAGATTTTCAAAGACCTTTGCACGCCGAGCCAATTAAAACTTTTGAAACCACTGTTATTTCCTAATGATTTCTGCCTAGTTTTATAAGTCCTAGTTTTATAAGTCCTGAGTGACGCGGCGCCACGTGATTCCCGGCAAGTTCGCACCGGACGGCTCGTTCGGCCCCAAAAGAACTTTTGGCCAGCTTGAGGGGGTCAGGAGGCCCCCCCAAGCTGGCCAAAAGTTCTTTTTGGGCCGAACGAGCCGTCCGGCGCGAACGAGCCGGGAATCACGTGACGCCGACGTCACTCGACGTGCCGCCCACGTCACATGCTTCTCGCCAAGGATTGCAGAAATGGCGTCCTCACTCCTCGCTCCATCACCAGGGAGTTGTGGTAAGTCTGGGGGGGGGATTAAGGAGGGTGAGGGGGTTTAAATTTTTTTTTTGCACATATGTACATATACCCAACTCATTGGATTTTTTTTATGTCCATATTGGCCGCAAGTGGGACCCCCTTTCGGACATAAAAAATATGAACATAAAATTTTGCTCTGCACATCCCTATTAATGGTGCTTTAACCTGGGAGATTTGAAGGCTTTTGAATGACAACTGTGATATTTCAATAGATTATTTCTATCAAATTGATTACAAAAAATTGTGTTAAATA
This sequence comes from Rhinatrema bivittatum, assembly GCF_901001135.1. Taxonomy (NCBI): domain Eukaryota; kingdom Metazoa; phylum Chordata; class Amphibia; order Gymnophiona; family Rhinatrematidae; genus Rhinatrema; species Rhinatrema bivittatum. The sequence goes on along the minus strand of NC_042615.1, from coordinate 321,118,089 downwards.
TTGTACCATTCTACTTTAAGATTTTAATATCCAAAAAAGCCATTTTTTATAATCATAAGATAAGGTAAATAGTAAGCAAGGAATGCACATATTCATTCATTAATGAATTTCTTCTAATTTTGAAACTGAGGCACATTGATATCAAATGCACATGAGTACTTTTGAAAAAAAGGGGAAGAATGGATATATTGTTCCTCAAAATCCTCCATGACTAGATTTGCAATAGATGGTGCTGCTTGAAACCTCATTGCTATACCGTGGGTTTGGAGATAAAACTCATTATCAAATACTATCAGTTCAGCAATAGTAAATAAAAAGCTAGATGGCATCTACTGTTGACATATTGGGCGAGACAGAACCTGCTTCTGTACTCACAATGCCCCTGCTTGAGAAACATTTGTATAAATGGGAAACTACATTCATTGATACTAGTAAAGCATTTTCTGACATTGAAGGAACCTGACTCAGCTTTACCAGCATCTGCATAGTATCTTGAATATATGATTTCATTTGAGAAACGTAGTCTTAGAAAAATATCTAAAAATTTAGCCAGAGGGTTCAAAAATTGATCCATTGCTAGAAACTATTGATCTAGCTGGTGGATTTTGTAGTGCTTATGAACCTTTGGGACCCCTTAGAGTACCAGAATATGAGGAAAATTTACCCTCAAAAAAATGTTGTTCCTGTTGTGGAGCGCTAGGAGAGCGATCCCACTCCTGGGAGATGTGTGTCCTTGGGCCACGGCTCGACCCCAGAGGAACTCTGAGGAGGTGCCGCGGGAGGCGTGACATGCCCGAGCATGGGCTGGACGGAAGCAAGGCTGGAGTGATGACTGGAAGACAGGCCCTCCTCCGGACCTGCACGCTTCGGAAGACCCAACAACACTATGTTAGTCTTGTGAACAATCCTCCGACCATTCCCAGCCCTTTCGGACCTGCCGCAGGGCACGGCACGAAGCGGCAGGCCGGATGGAGGCCAGGGCAGCGAAGACTGGAACATGGAAGCAGACGAGACTCAGAAACGAGGTAGACTCAGGCAGAGACGTGGACTCAGAAACAAGGCACTGGACGGGCAGACGTAGACTCAGGAACGAGGTATGATGCACACAGGAGACTCAAGGGCGAGGTACGAGACTGGCAACATGAAGCGCCCTACACAGCCCGCCCGTGGGGCTGGTCACGGACCACGACAGGGGTTGCCGCAGGATACCAGGCTTTCAGAAAGTTCAGGAACAAGGTAAGGCTTTCTCAGAGACTCAGGAACGAGGTGCATGGCTTGCATCACGAAGTGCCCTACTCAGCCCGCCTGTGGGGCTGGTCACGGACCATGACATGGCTTGCCGCGAGGCACCAGGACATCTTGAAGACACAGGAACGAGGTGCTAGCGTTCAGGAGATTCAAGAACAAGGTAAGGCTTTCTCAGAGACTCGGAAACGAGGTGCATGGCTTGCATCACGAAGCGCCCTACTCAGCCCGCCCGTAGGGCTGGTCATGGACCATGACATGGCTTGCCGCGAGGCACCAGGACATCTTGAAGACACAGGAATGAGGTGCTAGCTTTCAGGAGATTCAGGAACAAGGTATAAGCATCATCTGGACTGGAACACGGGTACCGGATAGGAAGACAGGCCAAGGGCAGGAACATGAGCAGGCAGACATCAGGACTGGTACATCAAGCAGACATCAGGACTGGAACAGCAGGTGGACATCAGGACAGGACGAGGAGCTCCGACAGAGAACAAGCAACACTGGACCTTGCAGAAGGCTGGAACACGGACAACTCCTGGAGCAAGGATGGTAGAGTCCCAGGAGTGACCAACTCCTTGCGAAGGCACAGACTGGAAGCTGGGCCCTTTAGTAGGGCTGACAATGACAACGCCCAGGGAGGGGTCAGCAGGGGGCCACACCTGGCTGGCCCTAGAAGAGGAGTAGAGAGGCGCGCGCCCGCGCCTTAGGAAGCTGGAGAGACAAGCTGGAAGCTGGTGGCATCCTCCCGGCCACGTGGAGAATCCAAGGAAGCCAGGCAGGCAGTGGAGCAGCCCTGCCCTGAAGGTAGAGAGGTGGCAGGCTGCTTAGCGGCTCCCAGCCGCGAAGACATCAGGTCAGAAGCAGAGGTAAGGCTGCAGGGAGCTGAAGTGGCTGCAGGCACCGGCAGGGACAACCTCCCTGCCAGGCGAGGACCCGGACTGCAGACCGGGCACCGGCAGGGATGCCCTCCCTGCCGGCTGAGGACCCCGGGAGTGGCAGAGCACGCGGGGAGAGCCAGAAGTAGCAGCGGGGGTCCTGACCGCGAGGGAAAGCTCGCGATGGGTCGGCCCCGCTGCACGGAGCAGAAGGCGGCCGGAGGAGAGCCCGGAGGCCACGGAGAGACAGACGCAGCAGCAGCAGCGGCAGCGGCCCGACTGGCCGCATAAGGTAAGAGCCTGCCCGCGCTCCTCGCGGGCAGGATCGCAACAGTTCCTTACTAGTTAAAAATTGTGCTGAACTAATTTCTATAAGTTGAGCTATATGATCCTGCATTTCTGATGTTGGATCTTCTGTCACTTTACTGTAATATTGACTATCTGTCAATTGTGTATACATCTCCAAACAATATTCTTAGTGACCCATATCATAATACATAGATTATGGATGTGGGTCAGATTCACATTTACTTTAAGAATAAGGTGGCCAATAGGGTGTGCATGCACTTGAAATAAATGAGTAAAACACAACGAATGAGACCATATTTGTTTCATTTGTGGCCTGCCACCACGAAAAAATGGTGGGGTCCCACAAATGAAACAAATAATCTTTTTCTCATTAATTTATTTTTCCCATTCATTTCTATGGCCCATTGAAATCTATGGCTGTATAATCCTAAGAAAAAAAACAGGTAACTATAGCAACCAGCTTTTGCCTATGTAACCTCACCGCCTTGTCAGAGCTGTGTCAGAACCAAGGCAAGATAAGTTGGCAAAAAATAAAAGACAAAAGACAAATCACAGTGAAGCGTCTTTCTAATTTTGCCTGTAGCTGCTATAAATCTGCAAATCTGCATCAAACATCCTAAACTGAAAACTCTGAGCATGTGCAAGAAGCTATGTATTTCCTCTAGTAGTTGTTAGGGAAAGATTTGTACTAACAAATGCATCAGACATTTAAACCCAACGGTCTCCATCACCTGCAGAGGCTGATCATCAAGGGAAATCATTTCTCTAATGCTCCTTGTTAGAAGCTGCCTGCCTCTTGCCCTGGGACAGTGCTATGGAATATTACCGCATTTCCTCTATGTTGGGTTTCCACTTCTGACACATGACTGGGAACTGCTGGCCTGCCACCTGCCTGTTGGAAAGGGTCATAGGATCAACTTGGGAAAATGTCTTCCCCTTTTCAAACTCTTTCCTCTGTTGTTTTACTTTGACAAGCAGAAGGGGTCCTCTGGTTAGTACTGACACTCTCCCCTGATGCTGATGCTATTGGGTGCTGCTTCTCCAGGTGATGCTACCTACCAGAATTTGTCAGGAGCCCCACTTTATTCAACTGATATCTTTACTGCAGCGAATACACTGAGCAAATCATGGACCATCCCTCACTTTAAAGTTCTCCAGATCAGGGATGCCTTTTGCAATCTCTTCTCTACATACTTGGGGGCTGAATCTGGCACTGAAGTTAATATTGAGGGTGGTCATCAAAGAAAAATGCAAAGGGCATTGCTCACACTCTCTATCTGCACTGCCTGTTTTTGCTAGTGGTTGATCTCATCACTGTCAGTATCATCATCTATCTCCCCATCACTGAAGTGAAGGCTAAAATGCTACTAACAAATCTTCTCAAATTCTCTTCAGCTACTAGCTCTTTGAGTTCTGATTCAGGGAATCCCAGACAAGATTTTTCCTTAGAAACAGTTGTTGAAAATACTGCCTCCATTGCTGAGAATCAGTAACCAATATAGAGGAGCATGTAGCTGTTTCTGACTGTTCCACTTCTGCTATTCCAGTCTGTGCTCCTGCTACTTTCTGCCTTCAATGGCTCTCCCACCTTTTCCATTTGCTTCAAAACAAGAAGGAAAGGAATAGGCATCAGTGGCACATGTTCTCCAAATTTCGATTTATTCAGCCTTGTGCTACCTTCCACTCCTGCTACTCTTGGGCAAAAATGTCTCTCTTTAATTTTGAGGGACACAGACTTTATCACAGCTACTACGCTGGGCTGCCTCTGTATCACTTGATCTACCCCTGCTAATATCCTCTCCTTTCCCTTTTCCTAACATGATGGAGTTCATGCACGGCCTACTAAGGGTTTGCTTATTACAAATGAATTTATTTAAAGATACTATTACTATACTCTCACTCACAACACCACTCACTGTATGGAGAACTGTGTCTCATATATACAAACACACTGACAGTATATGTGTGCTGTGGTGTGTGCACTAGTGTTGACTGACTCCACACACAAAAAAACTTTTAAACACTAATAACACTAAAAAGATTGGATCTCTTGAACATTTTCTTCAAACTCCTTTCCCTTATAGTTCTTGTGATTATGGATCTTGTCCGGTATTTAGCCTTCAATGGATTATACCACCGCAAAAGGTAAAAGTTGCTAAATTGCACTCCTCAAAACCACCAGGACCATGCTTCTGCATGATTGCTGCTACTGAAATAATAGAGGCAGTATTTGAAAAAGCCAATTCAGAAGAAGAATTTTGTCCTGGATTCCAGGAATCACAGGGTATTAAATAGCTAGTGGCTAAATAGCATTTTGTACCTCTAGTCAGTAGCATCTTAGTCTCCAGTGAAGACCAACTACAAATCTGACCAGCCAGTTCCTTTGTAAATTACATCAGGCCTCCTCTAGGCTGCCTAGGACTTTGTACCAGTTTGATTGTTGACCTTTGCTCCTCATTTGGAGCCTTGGGGTTTTCTTTCCACTTTGGGTGGTTGGTTTGCAACTCTAATGATTCTGTGGAGTTTTCATGCCACTTTTTCAGTTGCTTTTGTCCTCTATCACTTCCTTGGGGGATTTTCTGCATCTTCTGGTACTTTGTTCCGCCTTCATGGTGCCTTGAGTTAATCATGCCACTCTTGGTGCCACTTTGCCTCTCTTGTACTATCTTGAGGGGGTTCATTCCACTGTTGTTGGTGCCAGATGACCTGGCCAGTGTGCCTTCTGTTGGTGCCTTGGAGAACTGCTGTCACTGACGGTACTGTTTTGCCTCAATGGGGATCCTTGTGTTCTTCATGCCACGTTTGGTGCCATGTGGACATAGACTTCATGCATTGGCATGCCTTCACCCTTCTGATGATATCTGTCTACAACTTTCGTTAGAATGAGACCGATCTACTTAGGTGTAGAGATTCATTTATTAAAATTACAGTTCAAAAGCAAAAAACTTAAAACATGCCTGACACAGGCCGAGTTTCACCCAGAAGTGGGGCTGCATCAGGGGCTTCCAAATAGAACAGTAGAAAAGTATATAGCACAAAAATAAGGATCTACCCGATGCGCCAAATTGGATTAAACACCGATACAGTAGCATAATGAGGAATATCGCTTATGCGTTTGATGCCTCCTGAGCTATTGTCCTGAATAGTCAGCAATTTAAGAGCATTGATACCATTATTGATTTAAAAGTCCTTGTGACATTTACTACATATGCAACATACTCAACATTGGGTGGAGCCTTATTTTTGTGATATGTACTTTTTTTACTGTTCTATTTGGATGCCCCTGATGCAGCCCCACCTCTGAGTGAAACTCAGCCCGAATTGGGTATGTTTTACGTTTTTTGCTTTTGAACTGTAATTTTAATAAAAGAATCTCTACACCTAAGGAAATTGGTCTCATTCTACTTTGCACCTGGCCTTATTTGACCGACTACCATCTTGTTTTCTTGGTCCTACCTTACTTCGCACAAGTTTCATTAGAAATGATTAGAAAATCACAATTTGGGAGCCTAACATAGGCTGTATTGCTTCCACCATTGACTATAATGGTAAACAAATGAGCAAATAAAACAAATGAAAATGTTTTTTTTTGTTTAAAACTAATGGAACGAATGGAGGTGACCTACAAAATGAATGAATGAACCAAAACAAACGTTTTTTCTCTGCACACTCCTGTTAGCCAACCATGACTGCATTGTTCCAAATCAACATATAATCTCATATATAACATGTTAGATACAGATGTACCTCTTATACTGATTTTGTAAACTATTCATTACAATTTAGCATGGGATTAGGAAACTGATTATGCCAAGTGTACAGAAAGATCAGGCTGTGCATTTCCTGCCTATGCTTCTGTAAAACCTGTATAGTGATACAGGAAACCTTTGTGCCAGAAATCCCTGCATAGTGGTATAGACAGGACTGGCTCTGTACAAAATGGCATCCCAAGCAAGAGTTGCTTCAATGACCTATCATCTCTCCCTCTCTCAGCACTTACCCTTGTGCAGGAAAATGATAGAGACCCACACCGTTGGCAAGTGATTGGGCTGCAGCACTGCCTGTCAGGACTTACTAGTTTGCCCTCTGCCAACTGTCTGCACAGCTGCTGTGGCCACATCTATGCTGGGGATGACTAGGGCACTATTGTCCAGCCTGGGAAAGCATACGGACACATCCAGGGGGAGAGGGGTAGAATGAGTATAAGGAATGCTATTATAAAGAAATGACAAAAATTTAAAAGAAGTATTTTTCTAATATCATTCAGGAGGCAGAAAATGAATCTAGAAAAGTGTTCGCAATTTTTAGAAAGTTATTGGGAGCTGTTTTTATTGGTGGGAAAGAACAGCCAAATTTTTCCAGATTAGACTTTTGCAGATTATTTTTGTTCTATTATGATCAATAATCATATGAAAGTGGAAATATGTGGTGTTATGTTATGGCAGTATAATATTTAGCATTTTTCTTTTTTCTGTTTTATTTGTTGATTTTATGATTGCTTTGTGTGATTTTAAAATTATACATATCTGATTGCACTTTTCTTTGGACAGTTTTAATGTAAAACTGGGGAAGCAGTCAATAAGAACTTTGTAAATAGATAAAATGGTGCACACTTTGCTGTGTTTCCTATATCCTCTCATGCTACCACTGCAGTTCTGTTTGGTACCTTTCTCCCTATTCACTCCACCCTCCTGGCTGGTCATCTTTCTTGCTCAGTTTTTATGATGGCCCTGTGTATCAGATAGTCATAATTTGGAGACCCTATTACTTCTTCTATCCATGTTTAACTACAGAGTCCAGAGGAATTTCTGGAGAGTGTAGCACTGAGCAGACTCAGAATCTGTTGTACGGCAGCGTTTGAGATCAGTAGCAGTAATCAGCATTTGAATAAGGGATCTGCTGCCAGTTCTATATAAGGGTGTCACTAAAGTGTCCTTTACTACTACCCATCTGAGTCTCCACAGACATTGAGGGGCAGATTTTAAAAATTACGCTCGCGGCCTACATTTGTGCGCGCTACCTGGCACGCACAAATATATGCCCAATTTTATAACATGCTCGTGCAGCTGCATGCATGTTATAAAATCAGGGGTCGGCACACGCAAGGGGTGCACACTAGTGCACCTTGCGTGCGCTGAGCCCTTGGGCAGACCAGCTGGCTTTCCCCGTTCCCTCCGAAGCCGCTCCAAAATCGGAGCGGCCTCGGAGGGAACTTTCCTTCCCCCCGCCACCTTCCCCTCCCTTCCCCTACCTGTCCCACCCCAGCCCGAAAAAAAAAAACTCCGTACCTTTGTTGTGGAAGTTACGCCTGTCAGAGGGCCGCTGTGCCGGAGTCCTCAGCCATGCCTCCCGGACCGCCCCCGGACCGCCCAGCCACTCCCCCAGACCACCCTGCCATGCCCCCGTACTTTCTGCCCCATCCCGTCCCGCCCCCTGCCCGCCCATTCAGCAAAGCCCCGGGACATACGTGTGTCCCGGGGCTTTATGTGCACCGCCGATCCTTTTGAAAATAGGCCCGGCGCGCGTAACCCCCCTACGCGCGTAACCCTCCTGGATTTAGGCATGTAGGGCTTTGAAAATCTGTCCCTGAATGTATGAGGTTGAGGTCAGAGGAAGTAGGGGGTGGTAATAGTCCTTGACACTCCCCAGCGGGAGGTGTCTTTTTAAGGAATATGATTTCTCAAAACTCATGAGCCTGCTTTGGCTTAGGTTCTTTGATCTGGTCTTCCATCCTGGGAAAGTATTTGAGGCTCAAGGTCAGAAAGTTTGGAGGGAGATTTCTTGGGATCCAAGTTGGATCCTGAGATTGAAATGAGCAAAAGAAGTAAAAAGTGGTGAAAGGGGAGTGATCCCACACTCCTTGCATCTCACTGAAGATATGCCTTAAGATTTGCAGAGTGAATTTCTGTTTGGATTTAGAATAAGGACTGCCAGATGGGGAGATGCAGCTTGATGGGAGTCAACTGAAGCTCATCTGAATCGGTTATTTAGTCTTTCAGATAATAGAAAGACTAAGGGGCACACCATGAAGTTAGCATGTAGCACATTTAAAACTAATTGGAGAAAATTCTTTTTCACTCAACACACAATTAAATTCTAGAATTTGTTGCCAGAGGATGTGGTTAGTGCAGTTAGTGTAGCTGTGTTTAAAAAAGGATTGGATAAGTTCTTGGAGGAGAAGTCCATTACCTGCTATTAATTAAGTTGACTTAGAAAATAGCAACTGCTATTACTAGCAATATGAACATGGAATAGACTTAGTTTTTGGGTACTTGCCAGGTTCCTATGGCCTGGATTGGCCACTGTTGGAGACAGGATGTTGGGCTTGATGGACTCTTGGTCTGACCCAGAATGGCATGTTCTTATGTTCTTATGAGGAGAGTGTTCCAGTTCCTATTACTGGACTACAGAGATCTGAGATCTGCACACCAGAAAGTAGGAACCAAAAACTGGAGAGCCCTGAAGGAGTCCCATTCTCCTAGGAGTACCTTAGAGCTAGTGGCTAGTAGAAAAAGAAAACTCTGAAGGCCAATATTCATTAAGCCGGTTAGTGCATAAATTATCTGGCTAAAGTTAGCCAGATAACTTGTCCTGTATATTCAGCGAGATAAACGTCACGCCGAATACACTTACTTAAAGTATTCTGGCTACATGTAACTGGATAACTTTAAACCTATGGCCAGATTTTGACTATGTCTGGTTAGGTCTAAAGTTATCTGGCCTTCTGTGGACGAATAAACCTTCCACTTAACCAGATATCTTCAAAAGATCCAGTTTTGTGCTGATTCTACAGTTAAAATAAATAAATAAATAAATTGGAGCCTCCTGGTCCAATTCCCCCCCCCCCCCCAGCACCATTAAACTATCAAATCCCTGCTGCCAGAACCCCCTCCAACCCCTCCAACACAAAAACTCTTAATACTGTTCCCTCTCCCTCCTCATAGAATGTAAAAGAATGTGGCCTCTTGGCTTCCTACTGGCCCACACTACTTGCCTCCTTCCTTCCTCCAAGCCCTCCCCTCATCCTGCACTTCATTTGTTGCCTGGGATCGCTAGAGGATGTGATCCTGGGCACTTCCAAACTAGGTGTCAATAGGTTCACTGAAAGCGTAAGCTATCAGTGTAACTGTTCAAGAGCTGGCTGGGGAGAAGGCCATCAGCATTAAAAGGGGGGGGGGGGGGTTCTGTTAGAGGGGGGGCACTGGCAACAGGAATTTGATGGTTTAATGGTGAAAGGGTGGGGATCGGACCAAGAGCACAGCATTTTTTGTTTTTTTTTTTTTGTTTTTTTATTGTAGGATTGCCACTTAACTGGATATCTTTTGAAGATATCCAGTTAATTGGCAGGTTGGCCACACAAGGCTGGATAACTTTAGATCTGCTCTGAAGTAGAGCTAAAGTTACCTGGATAGCCTAGCTGGCTGTAGTTGAAAATTCAGCTAAATTCCCCCAGAATGCCTCACTTTTTATCCGGCTATAATTTACCTGGCTAAGTGTCTGAATATTGCATTAACTTGCCATAATTGGTGAATGATTCATCTAAATGGCTCTGAATATTGACTTCCTAGTGTGTGAAGATTTGTAGTGACTGTAATATTTGGACTATGTGCTGCCTTTTGTTTTGCTATATGAATTGCATTATTTTCCAGTGTGCATTCTGCTGATTTTATTCATCTGCATCGGTTACTCCAGTAAAAGATTTCTTTGGAACACCAAACATTTGGCAGTATGTTATTTTCACTGGAAGGTGTCAGAAGATTTCCCAAATAGCCTAAGAGCCTTGAAAAACTATAGCTTTCCCTATGTTAGAAAAGAACCCAGAACCATGGGTCATAATCTGGCCCCATCTTTCCCATAGGATCCACTAAGCCCTACCAACCAGTGGAATAGGGCTGTCCTGGAATGGCTGATGAAGCTCCTGGGGAGGATTGTGAGATTCAGGTCTGGCCCTTCCATTAGAGCACAGAAATGTGGGTGTGGCACCAGGAGCACACAGAGATCTGCCTAATATCTCACACACAGGTCGATACAGTAAAGTGTGCTCCGTCGGAGCGCACTGTCAGCCTGCTCTGGACGCGTGTTTTCCCTTACCCCTTATTCAGTAAGGGGAGGAAAACACGCGGCCCACCCGCGGCACCTAATAGCGCCCTCAACATGCAAATGCATGTTGATGGCCCTATTAGGTATGCGCGCGCGATTCAGTAAGTAAAATGTGCAGCCAAGCCGCACATTTTACTCTAAGAAATTAGCGCCGACCCAAAGGTCGGCGCTAATTTCTTCCAGCGCCAGGAAAGTGCACAGAAAAGCAGTAAAAACTGCTTTTCTGTGCACCCTCCGACTTAATATCATGGCGATATTAAGTCGGAGGTCCCCAAAAGTAAAAAAAAGTAAAAAAAATAAAAATTTGAATTCGGCCCGCAGCTGTCGGGCCGAAAACCGGATGCTCAATTTTGCCGGCGTCCGGTTTCCAAGCCCGTGGCTGTCAGCGGACTCGAGAACCGACGCCGGCAAAATTGAGCGTCGGCTGTCAAACCCGCTGACAGCCGCCGCTCCTGACAAAAAGGAGGCGCTAGGGACGCGCTAGTGTCCCTAGTGCCTCCTTTTCCCCGTTTTTCCCGCGACACCTCATTTAAATACTGAATCGCCCGCACCGGCGAAGGGCTGGTGCGCGCGCCGGGAGAGCGGGCGTTCGTCCGCTCTCCCGTGGTCTTACAGTATCGACCTGTTAGCCAGTGCCCTCTGCTTCCTGTTCCAGCCCCTCCCCTCCCAAGTGGTGTGCAGGGAACAGGAGGAGAGGAGGGGTGAGGCTAGCATGGACAGAGCAGAGTAATGTAAAGTAAAGAAGCACTCTGCTGCCTGATCCAGCCCCTCCTCTTCTAGGTATTCCTGCAGGGAACAGGACAGAAAAGAATGAGCGTGAAGTAGACAAGAGTTTATTTTTTGTCTGCATTTTTCTAGTTATAAATTGTGGTCACTTCTTCTGTATTTGGTGAAGGTTTTTCTCTGTTTGATATATGTGACCAGCATGTGATAGTCTGTGCAGTTCAACTTGTTCTGTTTTCTTTTTTTTTTGCTAATACTAAATTTGGAATTTTAGTCCAGCTTTCCAAATAATATTCAAGATAGTTGATAGCATTTTGTAGAATTCAGGTACAGTAAGTCCCATCCCTGAAGACCTTGCAATCTTAAGTGGGTACCTGAGGTAATGGGAGATAAAGGGGGTCATTTATCAAAATGCGATAAGGTGTTTTGTCAGGAGCGGCGGCTGTCAGCGGGTTTTTGCATGTATCATATGGTGCCTGCAAAGAGCTATTGCACCAATTTTAAACTATACCTCTTTGAATTGTGTTAGGCTGTGCAATAATGTTACATTGCCATGTCTCCCATAAGGCCTATTTCAGGTGAATTGATGGGTCCAGCATATATGTGAGAGAGAGAGAGAGAGAGAGAGAGAGAGAGAGAGAGAGAGAGAGAGAGAGAGAGAGAGAGAAACTCGAGGTGGGGTTTAGGTAAGATTGTAGGGGGTTAGGGGCCACTGTGACATTCTACGTGACACCTACGAACAGAACAGTGGTCTCATGAAGATTTGATGACTTTTGGAGTGAGGAACCTCACTCCAAGATGAGATTTGGGCAAGGTTCTCTCAACCTAGCTTGATGGACTCTCTACCTGGGTAACATCAAGCTAGGTTGAGAGAACCTTGCCCAAATCTCATCTTGGAGTGAGGTTCCTCACTCCTAAGGCCAGCAAATCTTCACAACAGACCACTGTTCTGTTTGTAGGTGTCACGTAGAATGTCAAAGTGGCCCCTAACCCCCTACAATCTTACCTAAACCCCACCTCGAGTTACTAGGTGGGCCTACCATAGGGATACAAATACCTACCTATGGGCCATGATATTATGGCCAGGCTTGCTCTCTCTCTCTCTCTCTCTCTCTCTCTCCCCCTCTCTCTCCCTCCCACCCAGGATCATCAACAATGGTCCCCCAGTGGTTGAATGCAGGAAATACAACAGGTCTGGCACTTATCACAGAATCTGAAAATGGTATCACAATTTGCACTAACTTAGCTCTTCACACAGGTAATTAGCACAAATTGTGATAAATGCTATATTAGCATAAAACACACCCCTTTTGCTATCGCATGCAGTACTTACCGCATTTTGATAAATCCAGGCCAAAGTGACTTACCCAAGGTCATTTGATACAAATGCTAGGCCACTCCTTTTCCCTATTGGAAAGAATAGTAATACTATTCTAGGGCCTGCTATAACATTTGCATTGCTGCCTTTCAATTGTAAGGCTGTTGCTGTTTAAATTCTGGGAGTTTCTTGTGGTTGGGTATGGCAAGTTTGCTTTATAGGTTCTACATGACTTTTTTTGCAGGGTTTTATGTTTCTTCACTACTTGCCTGGTAATAGAGAGAGTTTGTGCCATTGTTACTAAGGTGACAAAAGAATTTAAACATTTCATTTATAGTGAATAGAAAAGGGGAAACATCCTAGTTGAGGCCAGACAGCCGTTTCAGAAATTACCTTCAGCCAATGCGATATGGATTTCTTTTAATTTAGATATTTTGTGTATTTCTTGATTTTGCTTTTGCATCCTGCGCACCAAAATCACCTGAAAAATGTGTCCTAATTTCTAAAATATATTTGTATTATGCATTTAAATGAAACAATGTTTGATATTCAGAAGTATAGGGAGACATTTTACAGTGCACACAATTTTCAAAGGGAAGCTATGAACTTTCCCTTTGAACTGAAAATACTTTTAGACACTTTTAGGGCAATTTCCCAAAAGTCCTTTTTACCTGAGTCAGTTGGTACTTACCCATGTATATAGCTTTGGAAAATTATCTTTCCTATGTCCTTGTCCTGTCCTGTGTGTTTACAGGACTGTTTTGGGAAGGGTGCTGGTGCAGTAATCATGATTGTTGAATTTAATTATCAAAATCTTGGGGGATGGAGGGTTGGTCTATGTGTGTGGGGAAGGAGGGGGCACAAAGGTGAAGGTTTGCCCAGGAGTTGCCTAATTCCCTTGCCCTGGCCCTGGTAAGATGCAAGCCTTAATAATGTCTCTTGTTTGGAAAACTTCTTCACATTTAGAGCCACCTTTCCAACCGAGGAACTGCTGGAGTAAAGTATTGCCAGGTCTAGGGACCTTTTGGCAGGGAGAAACTTAACAAGGGTCAATGGAAAGAAAGTGCCTCTTGGGAAAAACCAAAGAGATCAGCTAAAAGCTGAGTTAATCCTACTGCTGTCCCTCATGGGGTTAAAGAGTGGGCTCAAGCATTGTACGTTATATAACCCTGAGTTACCCTACGGTGGAGCAGATTATCTTTTGTTTCATGTACATGGCGTAAAAAGCGGAGAACTGCTAGAGGAGCGCAGCAAGAAAGAAGTGGGGTGTCAGCCTACATAACAAGGTACCCCTAGTATTGTAGATAGGAGGCCTACACATTTATAAATGAACCCCTATAACTTTCCCATAATGAAAATGATGTGGAGGAATGCTCTAACAAGGAATCTATTTGTGGAAAAGCCCATAAAAACATGAAGAGAGGAAAAGGGATGTTAATGTGGAGATTATTGGGATTGTGGGTTTCTTTGTTGGCGAATGGTCAGTGTATTAAAATGATGGGGAGTGTGTCTGACGTGTTTGGTCTCATTTGTAGTCGATGTGATCAAGAGGTACACTATATTGTTTATGGATAAAGTATGTTTTGAGATGGCATTTTTGGGGGGGTCAGCATGTTGAACTTAACTGGTAACAGGATGAAAAAGAATTAGTGTGATATGTGAAATAGTCATTGCCATGCTAGTCTGACGTGAAGAAAGAGAATATCCGTGCTGAGGCAGTGTGAGTGTGAGCTTGATCAATAGTTGTAATGAGGTTTGGAATGAAATGTGCTTTTTGTATGAAATCAGTAGATGAGGTCGTATGCTGCACGTGGTATGTTATCAGCTGAGGTGTGGTTTGCAGTCCACGGCAGCACTTATACAGCAGATTGCAGGGGTGGACTGCGATCTTTGCAGGAGGGACGCTGACAGTGGCGTTCCATTCCGGTTAGCAAGGTTAGAGAGAGCAGCAGGTCCTGTACTGGGTGCTAGAGATGGGGAACTGGGTGTACTAGGCTGGGAAAGAAAGGTGAGAGGTGCAAGTTCAGTCCTGGGTCAATGTCCACAGCAGCATGTGACAAACATGCGATATGAGGTACACTGTGTGTGTGTGTGTGTGTGTGTGTGTGTGTGTGTGTGTGTGTCATGGCTATTTCGCAACTTTAATACCAGCAGAGACAGTTGCACCTTCCAGTCATGTCGACAGGGTGCTGTAACTGGCTGACCGTGATAGCTGGTTTGTGTTACCTATCCACGTGTTGAAGAGGCAAGAGTGAATGGAGAATGAAGCAGTGATCCCAGGTGGCAGAGGTGTGCTTGTAGCAATAGAAAGGTGTGTTCGGGACTCTGTGATTCTGTGGCTGACTTGTAACTGGAAGGACCGGAGGAGTGGTTGGATTAAGGAGTTCTAGCACTGGGTGATGGAATTTTGACCAGCGAGCTCGCTGGAGTAGGAGGTTAATGTTGTGATTAATGGAGTCTCTGCATTCTTGGGTAGAGTCATTGGGAGAGTTTGGTGACTGATATGATGAGCTTTTGACTCGGCTGCCAGCGGGATGCGGGAGAATGGGAGGCTGAGGCAATGAGGTTGCCAAGTGCCTGAGTCCTGGCCATTGAGATGATGAGAGTATTCCTCTCAGAGTGGCAGTAATGGATAGGCAACTCACAATGTCGCTTCTGTTGGCAGCTCTGGGAGCTGCGGTGGCAACAGAGGGGAACGGGCATGAGCCTGTGGTGCTGCATCCTTTCTGGACCAGCAAGAGAGGGAGAGGCAGAGGAGCATGTCAGCACTGTTCACACCTCTACAAGTCACAGTTGTGGTGCTGTGTCCACAGGGGAAATGTCATGGGATTGTAATGTGTACTCATCGCCTCTACGGTGTATGCTCAGCACTGGCGCTGGCGGTCATGTCCCGGCTTGCAGCGCTCTTTCCTAAATGTTCATGCCAGTGACCCTCCATTCCCTCTTTTGCTGCTGTGTCGCTGTTGTTGTGTTACTCCATCGTGCTGTGTGAGTCTCACACAAGTACACAACACAGTAGTGAAAGTGACAAGCAACACACTAACAGATTGTTTATATATATATAGTGGAATGTGCAGTTTCATAATTAAAACGATCAAAGACAGAAAGATGAGAACTGTTAAACTGTTTCTTATGGAAAAACAGCAACTTGTTTATTTGCTGCCACGGTAAATAAAGTCAGACTAGTTTGGAATCACTCCTGCTGAGCAGTCTGCAGTTTTGGGGAGCAAAATGGCTTGATCTGCAACCGTATCGACAGAGAGGAACGTATCCTTCACAGTGAGTTATCCACCTGCGGTCCTCGACAACATCAGATCTACATATTTGGGAAAGAATCCTAGAACCATCCCAACATGCCCCTGGAACTTCATTACACAACGCACACAGCCATGCAAAGTTCTAGAAGCCATCTTTGTCCCGCAGAAAACTGGATCTTTTTTTTTTTTGCAGGCTGCAATACCTTTTCTTTGAGTTACCAAAGAAAGCTGCTGCTGCGCACAACATCGCTACAGAATGGTTGTGTTGATTCAATCAAGGGGCATCACAACCAGCAAACAGTTTCCATGCTTCTAGCCAGGTTTTCCTGTGAGAAAGCACAGACCATGTTTCACTGTCACACTGTGATTCAGCAGCACACCTTCATTAGCAAGGCCCTCCTCTTAAGTTATTTCAACCTACAATGACATTAACCCGAGACTACACGTTTCGGGCATGGAAGTGAGCTCATTATTGCCCTGGATAGTCAGCGCAGCACAACTGCGAAATAATCCAGCCGCTACTGACTGCACTGGGCTATGAAAAGCAGCTAGCAGCCAGCATTCCCCTTAAGATTTGCATTCATTTATGCTTTATGGCACTGTTAAAAGAGAATCCTTGCCACTGCCAAGAAAGGTATCACTGTACATCCTTTTTGTAAATCTATGGTAGGGTTCCTTCCTATTGATCTCTTCAGCAAACCTGAGGCTCTCGGAGAAAGGCATAAGCCTAAACCATACAAGTAATGATATACATTATCTGTGGGAATAGATAAGTCTCGTTAAGAAGATGGAATACACTAATTCCCAGCATATCTCCCCGTGCTTGGGATAAAAACTCAATTGTGAAATGCAACAGTATATAGCACATTAGTTTCCCCCCCAGTGTCTTGTCTTGGACTGGTGTGCCAAAACAACCTTCTTGCTGTCATGCGATGCTGCAGTAGGTTCGGATTCTGTCATTTCTCCTTACATCCTGAACAGGTCAGAAGACTTGCATGCACTTGCAGATCGGCAGTGCCAAACTTTACAAGGGACTGCTGCTGCTGCCTAGCTATCTCACAGCTCAGGCCCTGGAGGATGAAGGCGTGTTGTGCATATGACAAGAGCGCTCATTATTTTCCCAGGCTCTTGGAAGAAGTGTCAGGAGCAGGAAGGGTGACTGACAGCAGAAGCTCTGCTTATGATCAGGTTTGCAGAGTGATGTGGATGAGGGGCTGGCTCAGAATGTTCTTCAGGTGTCATGACCTGGCTCTGTCACCTGTCACAGATGCAAGATTAAGTTCAAATGTCAGAGAAAGAATTTATATAGAAATGCACACAGATCCAGTCAGAGCAGAGCTGGGCAGATTTCAGGATCTGGACACAAGATCTCTAGGACTCCCATGAAAGATGATATGGGAAGGGGAATTTTTATGATAGCCTTCCTACTACTCAGGTCCTTTTAACTCCAAGTACTTTTGCAAATTATCAAAAAAGAAACTGCCTGCATTGATTTATTTTCAAAACTAGCAAGTGCTCACATGTTAAAAGCATCTCCGTACTTTCCAGCTGCTCTTTGTGCAGGCAGCAGATGGAGGGGGTGCAAATTAGTGCAGGTACATTTGAAAATCAAGTGCACTCAAGCTGTTGACCTTCCTGGACCCGAATGCATCCCCAGGGACGCCTCTTCATATTGTGGCTATAAGTGTGCACACGCTGGACCAAGCCTGCCTTGGTAGCCGCATGGGAGGAGGGTCGTTTGACATCAGGCCCAGAAAAGCTTTCTCAATAAAACTTGCAGGATTTAACAGAGCAGACACATCACATACTGGTTACTGTCATTGATTTTTTTTTTTTTTTTTTTTTACAGTAAACTGTTCACAGGGAAAAATAACCACTGGCACATAAATTATGAATGAGAATGATTAATGAGAATTGTTAATGGTAATTAAATTAGTAGGTGAACAGTTGAACTCTCAAAGCACTACGAATAAAATTAAAAATGAAACAAATCAAGCCCTTTTAAAAACAGTAAAAAAAAATGCATTAAAAAAATTGATTATAAGTGTGCAAAAAAAAAAGAAAACCTTATCAAGACAGAAAGAAAAGAACCCCACAATTCGAGAATGTAATTCTTTCAGCTGTTGTGATAGCAATGCTTCCTCCAGCATTTTCTGGCATGGATTCAGCTGCCTCGGACTATGAGCTTCGAAATGTGAACCTTGCAAACACTTCACCAAGCTACAAAACCTCCATAATGGGGGAGGGGCTCTTCCAGATGATTGTTTGGGAAAGAAGGGCTTCTTTCCCAAACAATCATCAGCAGTGGTGGAGAGGTCCAGCATCATAAGTACTGCAAGGAATTATTGCTGTAACAAGAATAATAATAACACAAGAATAAGAACATCTGAAATTCATACTATATATCATTTATCTTTCTCAAGCCCCAATATGTGAATATCAAACCCAAGTACAATCTGATGTTTTCAACAGTTCTTATTCTACAATTAAAACTAGGAGAGATGTTCTAATAGCAACTCTGTGGCTAATTGATGTCTCAGGCTACTGTCTACCAGCACAGGAAAAAATATATTTTTATAGGAAATGTCCACTGCATCAAGTTAGGTAAAAAGAATATTGTACAAATCTACTTTTCTTTTAACTTTCATCACTTCAAATGACAATAAATCTTCACTGATGGCAACTGTGCTGTTCATACCTCTGACTGTGCCTGTAAAACTGACCCCTAAAACCTACCCCATCCCCAAACCTCACCCCAAATTCATAATGCCCCCTCTTACAGTGGTATAAAAAGTTAATATATGTGAGCCTCCACAGAGGCTCGCTCTCTCTCTCTCTCTCTCTCTCTCTCTCAAAAAAAAACCTAACAAAGGTGTAGTTATTTCCTCCCACTCGAATACTAATTTTAAATTTGCGATGTGGTGTTATCGCGGGTGATAAGGCTGTAATGCAATTTGATAAATGATCCTGTTAATTACGGTACATAAACTTATCATACTAGCTTAGTGGGCATAAACAGTGGCATGGGCATGCACCAAATTTATTTATTTATTTCGCTATTTTATATACCGTCGTTCCAAATGAAGAGCACAATGGATTACAACATTATAGACTGACAAATACTGTCACTTGATGTGTTCATAAAACATACATGAGATATTCACTAATGTGATGGGGTGAAAAGATATGCAGGAATGAGGTATCACTTTTAACATTAGGTAGCGGAGGGATATTAAGTTGGTGATAGAAAGAATGTGTTACAGTTTTATTTATTTGTGAGGGATGGGAAGTGAAGAGGGATTGAGATCAGAAGTTAGGTTCTTAATGAGATTTCTCCATGTAGGGGGAAGTACTGAGTTTAGAAAAGTCTAAGTTAGGTTTTAGGCATTTTGAAATAACCATGTTTTTAGGTCACATTTGAATTTCTTTGTTTCAAGAGTCAGTCGTAGAGTCTCAGGTATAGAGTTCCATAGTAGGGCCTGCTATGGAGAACATACGGTTTCTTATTTTTGTTAGATGTGTATTCTGTAATGATGGTACAGCAAGTAATCCTTTGTTTTGAGATCTTAATGATCTCTGTGGCTTGTATGGTTATAGTGCTACCCCTACCAGCCCAGTATTGTTAGAATGGAGGGAGGAATGTATTAATGATAAGACTTTGTAAGGAATTTGGGATTGTATAGTAGCCAACAAAGAGCTATCAGTGATTGTGAGATGTGATTGAATTTCCTAAATCCTGTTAAGAGTCTAGCTGCAGCATTTTGTAGTAGTTGTAGTTTTTTTTAGAAGACCATTAGGTACTTCGAGTAGAAGTGAATTGCAGTAGTCTAATTTTGAAAAAATGAGGGCCATGCGGAAGTCCACAGGATTCAACAATGGTTTCAGTCTATGTAGTAAGTGCAGTTTAGCATAGCCAGATTTGATTAATTTATTTATGAGCTTTTCCTTTGTAAGGTTCTCATCAATCTGTATTCCTAGGTCCTGCACTTGGTCTGAGGGTGTAATATTGAAGTTAACCAGGTCAGGTATCTGCGGAGACATTAAGGTGGATTTGTTCTTAACAGAATGAGTTCAGGTTTTTTTGTGTTTAGAGTTAGTTTGAGCTTGGATAGTTCATGTTGTATAGCCTTCATGTGTGCTGCAAGAGTCACTGTGTTGAGAAAGGGGTGTTTTAGTGTGCCCTTGGGCCTCAGCCCGACCCCAGATGGATCCAAGACCGAACCGAGGGTTGACGGCGTGTTCCAGCATGACAGACGGTCGTACCCTCTGCCAGGCCTGCAAGCTCCCAAGGCCAACAACATGATGATGTTGGAAATTGAATGGTCCTCCGACCATTCCGAGCCCTTTCGGACCTGCCGCTTAGATTGGCATGGAGCAGCAGGCCTGGCCTGAGGACGAGGGCAGATGGGCCTTGACATGAAGACATGACACCAAGGTTGATGCAGACATCATCAGAGACGAGGACTGGAACAAGACATGACACCAGGGCTGATGCGAAGACATCATGGACTGGGCTCGATGCAACGGCATCACGGACCAATAGTCGATGCGACGACATCAGGAACAAGACGTTGAAGCGAAGACATGACACCAAGACTGATGCAACGGCATCCAGGATGAGACGAGGAACTTGACAAAGTCCAGACGAGACGAGAAGCTGGGAAGATGAACATTGGCACTGTCTCTCAGGGCGCCCTACTCAGCCCACCTTCACGGGTGGACCCAATGGGCTGGTCGCGGACCACCCTGTCCCACTGCGCGCCCTACACAGCCCAAGGAGGCTGGTCACGGACCACGCGGCGAGCGGGACAAGCGCAGGGAAGAGTCCAGTCGAGGTGGGACTCCGGAGCCAGATGTCGTCCGAAGCACCATGAAGGCTGGCAGGACATGACGGCTCAGGAGCACAGGAACGAATTCCTCCTGCAGGCCAGTCCACGCTTGGGAAAGACATCATCCGAGGGAACCAGGCCTGACAGGACCAGAAGGCTCAGGAGCGCTGAAGACACAGGAGCAAGCCACCAAGGAACTTGGGACATCAGGAAGCAGAAAATCAAGACGAGACACCAGGACACTTGGACGAGGACCTCAGGCACGAAGACTTAACATGACATGACATGAAGACGAAACGAAGAGGAGCTCCACAAAGAAGACCTGATGGAGCTCTGGCAGGCAGGAGCCTCCATAGTGAAGTAACTCCGATGCAAGGTGAAGACTGAAGTGACGGAGCAGCCCTTTATAGGGCTGGAGCAGGAAGTCCAATCAAAGGTGGGGCCAGCCACACTTCCTGTGTCTGGCCCTTTAAATTCTGAAGAGAGATGCACGCTGGCGCCTAAGGGAAGCAGCAGGAGCTTGTGCAGGACCGCGGACAGTGGCCTGCATGGCCGTCAGCTTCAGAGGCAGCAGGGCTGGGCCTGGAGGCAGGCCCTGATGACGGCAGCGGCTCCAGCCGCTGCAAAAATCCCTGGGGGCAGCTCCAGCCGCCAATTGAGCCCGGGAATGCGGCTTCCTGCCGTGAAGATCAAGACGGCGGCGGCAGCGGCTCCCAGCCATGAAAAAGGTAGAAAGTCCGTGGCTCCTGCCGTGGTGAAGAGCGGACAATATGGGCGGCCTCTGGGCCACAAAGGAGGAGGAAAGTCTGCGGCTCCAGCCACGCGGCAAGACCCAACGGCGGCGTCCGTGCCACGTCGAGTGAAGACAGCAATGTGGTGAGTGCCTATTTTTACCGCCTTTTTGAGCCACTTAATGGATTGATGTTTTTTCCTTAGCGTGTACTTTTGTTATCCCACCCAAAATTGTCTATAGAGATGCTAATCAAATAAAGAAATACAACTAACTGTGTTTCACTTTCTACGTCTCCAACCGGTGTGCACATGTGCACAACAGGCTTCAGAACATTGTCTGGTATCCCCTTTGGGTAAATGTACGGTACATGCCCTAGCAAAACATTTACAAGTATCTGGGTCATTTACCTGAAGCAGAGAAAAAGGATATTATTTGGGGCTGGGGGAGCTTGGGGCATTGAGTGAATATTTTTAGGCCCTGACATGTTTTGTGGGCTCTTGCACTAGCATATGTATGTATATATAGCGAAGAGTAACACTTATATGTCTATGGATATGTTTATAGCTCGTTAACTATCTATAAAGATAGACATCTATAGGCACACACACACACATTTCTCATTTATGCATCAGAAAACCACATTTTCACAAAAAACATGTTTTTCTCAGAGAATGTAGAAGATGTGTTACCAATGCAAATGAGGATTACTGCTAGTCAGGTGCTTTATCATTTTGTTATTCTTTTACTCTTGGAGTAGGCAGGCTTAAAGCTTTACATTGCCTGGAGTGTAGCCCGAAGCACACAGGTCTCATCTCTATTGTCTTGCACTAAGAAAGATCCCCCCCCCCCCCTTACCCTGTAACCTAAATACCAGTCTGTGCTTAAGGAGGGCACTGACATTTCAAAAGATCACCCAAAGTGTTCCTTTTGCAACTGCAATTATGTCATCTTGTCTCAGTGGGAGCCAATGTCTCAGCCTTTCAGCTCCCCCTGTATCTCTCTAGCCGGCTTTCATTATCTTGATTGTCTGCTCATTTGCAGCCTAACTCTCGTTTTATGAAAGATAATATCTGTCATTTCTATAATGAGTGCTTGACTTTTACTGCTAACACAAACATACAAAATATATAATGATTAAAGTTCAACAGTCACCAAAACTCCTAAGATCCATCATGTTGCTAATTTGAATTTCCATCCAGCATTTCTTATTGAGCAGAGGGACGGTTTCCACAGTTTCCAAGCATTGCAGACTTGAGGGGGATCTGTATTTACTCATGGTTTCTTGTTCCCCCCCCCCACACACACCCTCAGATTAGGCAGCTGCACCCTTGTCAGACACCAGCACATGCCCTTCACTGGGCAAGAGCCTTGTGAATCACCAGTCACACAGATGGGTGATGTCATCGTCACTGGGCACAGATCCAGCCTTGCTCCATATCTTTCCAGGAAATTCTTAAGGATCGCTCGGAGCATACACAGTGGCTCTTCCTAAACCCACATTCCCACAACATGCCTCAGTTAATCTCTTTCCGCTTGGTGGGGTGGATTATTTTTGTGTTTTCAAAACAGTGTAGCATTCCCCTGCTCATTTTTTTTTCTTCCCTGCACTTCTTTTGAATTTTCTTTTCAAGTGCGCCTCATACAGGGGTCAATTTCCCAAACAATTTGCACAGATAAAAAAGCATTTTGCCCACTTTGACTCTCCGAACATTGCTCTTCCACAGCGTGGCTAAAAGCTTGCACGTTGCTTCCCAAAAGGGCATGCTCTGTCCATGCTGAGGGAAAGTGTTCCCAGCGCCATGTTTAGGTCAGGGAGGAAAAGTGCCTGCATAGGTGCATTTTAAAATCTTCACATGGACTTTTCCAGAAAATTTCTACCCACAGAAAAAAGAAGCTACAGGTACTTTGTACCAGCGGCAAGTTTCTAAGCTAAAGTCTCTGCGTATTTTTGCTTTGAGTATTGGCGCAAAGCCTGTGGCTGAAAAGCATATGTAGTCTTTGAGGTCGCTATTCAGTGCCACTTAGCTGGCTACCTATCGACTTAGCCTGCTAGGTGGCGCTGCTTTAATATCCGTCTGTGCTCTGCGGCCAATCACATTGCATAGCATGCTGAGTAGATATAGCACCTTACAAGCTTATCCTTATGACTACAATGCGCCCATTTAAAGGACCTTCCAACTTAAGCCACAAGGAGATGACACACAGAGTGATGTGGAATGAATCAGAACTGCCATGCTTGCAGTTATGCACTTTAAGCATTATACCGCAGCCTAAAA
The DNA here is from genome assembly GCF_901001135.1 of Rhinatrema bivittatum. NCBI lineage: Eukaryota > Metazoa > Chordata > Amphibia > Gymnophiona > Rhinatrematidae > Rhinatrema > Rhinatrema bivittatum. The sequence continues at coordinate 321,094,421 of NC_042615.1, read as the reverse complement.
CTAGTAAAACGATGATTGTTTATTGCAATATGGTTCAGCACTTATATAGACAGCAGCCACCTCATATTGTTGTTAATATTTTTATAAAGACATATAAAGCCAAAGGGTCTCAATACTCATACCAAGCCAAAGGTTAGCAATTTGATATAGATTGATAGAGCACAGCAAAGCACCTTGAATTCTGTTGCCAGTCCTAGAATTGGCTGCACACTGTATGGCCCATAGTAAACTCATCCTAAGTAGGATGCTAATGGGGAATTTGGGGAAGAGACAGGTTTACTAATGTATTAGAAAGAGCAACTCCACTGGCTGCCATTTCCCTCTCATGCCCAGTTTATTGAATCTAAGCTTTTTGTCAAGTCATAGGAGGGGTCTAAGGTAATTAAAAGAAAGATGAATCCCATATGCCCCTTTCAGGTTACAGAGATCATTCCTGGAGGCTCTCCTTCAGGTTCCTCCTAAATAAATGTGCCTGCTAGAAATCAGACTCCATTCTTTTTCATTCACTGCACCATCCTTTTGGAATAAAATACCAGCTGACATCCATCTCCTTAGGGACCCGTTTAGTTCCAGACAGGTTGTCAAATCCTGGCTTTTTGTCCAGGCTTTTACTAATGGGTTGTTATGTGCCTTGTCAGCTTTTTCTGTTGATTTGGGTTTTAAATATACAGCCATTAAGTGGGTTTTTGGGGGTGCCTGTGGGTGCTTGTCTATTAAACCTTGTTCATATATTTATGTGCTATTTAATGTAATTGATGGAAAACATTTTAATTCTGTCCAATGTATTTTTGGTTGTGTTCTGTTTATGAACTATTTGATGTTATGGATTTCTGTTTCTTATAAAACTGTGTGTGCCCATTCATGCAAACGAAGGCATATTATATGCAAATTAGGGGTTACTGGGTTCATGCTAAATATTATGGTATGCTCCTTTTCCTCGTTATTTAACAAATGCTTGCTAATTGGATTCTATTTAATATATTCTAGCATCCGGTGTTAAATTCCCAATGCAAGCATGTTACTTAACAAGAGCAAGCTAAATCGGGCGAGTGCACTTAACTGAGCATGCTCTTGGCTCAGCTATTCTAACTGGAATAGGAAGAACATGGACAGGAGATAATACTGTACAACTTTACCAATAGGTCTTTGAGGATCAATACATTTCAGCACATTTCTCTTTGCCAAAACAAAACACAGCTAGCACCCACTTTTTTTCTAGGAATTATTACACACTTGCACATATTCACACAACAAATATTTCTTCTCAGACAAAGCAGTAACAGATCACAGAGGCTTTTCAAACATTGCTGCACTCCTCACAATGTACAAGGATTAAAGATTTCATACTGATATGGAAATGGACAGGCTCCAAGGATGGTCAGGACCTTTGCTAGCACTGCTGTGGTTACTGGTTGGTCTGGCCAGTGAGCACATCACGCATTCAAAGACTTCATTCTGAACAGCGGTGCTTGTGGGGGACCGAGCACCACCCAGTGTCTATCATAAAAGCAGGGCAGGCCCGGCGCGACTGGGTGTGCACACCATGCATTTGCACAGGGCAGCACACCTAGTAGGGTGACAGAAATGGGAGAGGCTGCTGAGCCACAGGCAGAGCTCAACTCGCCGATGGTGGCTGCAGCGGTGGCAGCAGCAGGAGAAGCCATGGGATGGTGAAGAAGACCCGCTGAATCAAGGCCACCACAGGAGCCCATCTCCATGGCAACGAAGTCCCACTGAAGCAAAGCTGCCACGAGAGCCCATCCCCATGCCAGCGAAGACCCGCCGAAGCAAAGCCACCACAGGAGCCCGTCCCCATTGCGGTGAAGACTTGCCAAAGCAAGGCCCCCAAGGGAGCCCATCTCTGTGGTAGCGAAGAAGGGGTTTGGCAGTGAGCCCTGGTGCGTGCGTGTGATAATGGGTACCTGGGTATGAGAATGGAGCCTGGGTGTGAGAATATGAGAATGGGAGTCTGGGTGTGTGAGTGAGAGCTTGTGTGTGTGTGTGGTAGAACATGTAAGAGTGAGAGTTTGTGTGTGTAAGGGAGTCCATGAGAGAAAGCATAAGCCTTTGTGTGTGTGTGTGTATGTGAGAGAGAAGAAACAGAAAGAGAAGAGTGACCCTGGAGAAAGAATTAGGAAATGACTGACAAGGGAAAAGTGGAAAAAAGATACCTGGACCAACCTATTAGAAAAATAAAAAGAACAGACAACAAAGGTAAAAAAAACTATATTTTGAGAATTTAGCAATTGGAATACGCCATCTTTGGGTGTATGCAATTCTTATAATTTTGTATTTTGCTCTTTAGCTTTCCACTGTTCAGAGGCTGGTTTCTCAGCCTTTCTATTTCAGTTTTGTTTGCTTGTTTCTATTTCTAAATTGTAGTCCCTTATTTCTGTATTAGGTAAGGGTCGGTCTGTGTTCTTCCTGTTGTGTCTGAGATGCAGTATTGCTGCTTGTGTGTAGTTTCTCTGTAGGGATTTGTAGCAGTCCAGCTTGTTCTGTTATCCCAGTAGGTGGTGTATTAATGGTGTAGTATTTGCATTTCTTCTTTTTCATAAGTTGTTGTTATTTGAGTCCTGAGAGTTAGTGCTGTTATATGATATGGCAAGGTTCTAGGCATCTTCTTTTTTTTTTTTTTTTTTCAGAGGTCTGTGTGGAGGGGGGTCTTTTTATTTTTTTGGGTGAGGTGATCCCAGAATTTGAATATAGCTTTTTTCATGTTGGGTTGTAATGTGAACTGTCATAGTTTTGCTCTGCACTCATTCTATTATTGCTATTTTATTGTAGCTATGGTGATTGCTACCTTTCTGGAAAGAGGATTCTAGAGAGAATACATTGATACTTATTTTATGACATAATTGATTGGATCTGATGTTTCTGTTCTTTGCTTTTTACCTGATATTCTTGTTTATTTAATTAATTGCCATAGAGGTTAATAAGGAATTTTTAATATTGGCAAGTGCTTGAAATAATAAGAGTTAAAATATTCTAAAATGTTTCACTCATGATGCATAAGGGCTGTTATAGACTACTTAGGATGCTTGAGTGCATTTGTATGTATTGTTTCTGTGGGAGAACTTGAGTGTACGTGTCAGAGCTTGTGATCATGTGTATGTCTGTGTGAGAACCTGTGTGCTTGTGTGTGTGTGTGCCTGTGAGAGCCTATGTATCACATAGGCCTGCGTGCATAAAACAGAGGGGTTATGTGTGCGGCCAGGCCTTGCACGCTCACATTTTAAAAGGGGCCCACCGCACGTGTAACCCCTGTTACGCGCACAAAAGCCGGGCCTCGGCAGAGGGGCAAGGAGGGGGGCGAGGAGGGGCGGTCTGGGGGGCAGGGCAGGGCTAGAGGTACCAGTACAGCGGCCATTTGCCATTGTGCTGGGGGATCTCACATGTTATAAAATCTCGTGTCCATGTGCGCGCTCCGGGTAGCGCGCGTACATGGACGCTCACGAGTTCATTTTTAAAATCTACCGCATAATGGGGCAGATTTTTAAAAAGTTGGCGCACGCATACTTTTGTTTGCGCGACCGGCATGAACAAAAGTACGCCGGATTTTTAAAGATATGTGCGTAGCCGCGCGTATCTTTTAAAATCTGGGGTCGGCGTGCGCAAGGCTGCGCAAAATCGGCAGCCTGCGCGCGCCGAGTCGCACAGCCTGCCTCCGTTTCCTCCGAGGCCGCTCCGAAATCGAAGCAGTCTCGGAGGGAACTTTTTTTTGTTCCCCTCCCCCTTTCCCTCCTTCCCCTATCTAACCCACCCCCCAGCCCTAACTAAATCCCCCTCCCCTACCTTATTTCGTTGAGTTACGCCTGCCTCTGGCTCCCTTCCCTGGCACAGGCCACTGTGCCGGAGCACTCAGCCCCGCCCCCGGACCGCCGTCATGCCTCCAGCCCCGCCCACAGACCGCCACCGCACCCCTGGATACACCCCCGAATGCCGCGCTTCCCCCGACACGTCCCCCAACACGGCCCCCCAAGCAAAGCCCCGGGACTTACGCGCATCCCGGAACTTTGCGCACACCGGCAGCCTATGCAAAATAGGCGTGCCGGCGTGCAAGTGCCCTGGGCGTATAAATCCGGCAGGAATTACAAGCACAGAGCTTATAAAATCTACCCCAATGTGTCTGTGAGAGAAAGAGAGCAAGTATATGAGAGTGCATAGGCATCTATATAAGAGATGGAGTATGTGAGACAATCTCAAGGTGACTGGAAATCAAAAGATCACAGATATGGAGAGCAGGAGATGTTTTCATCCTTATTAGTTTTAATTATTTGGGTGTAATTTGATAATTCTACTGTTTTGAAATGTTTTATTATTTTTTGGGGAAATATTAGATTGTATTTTAATTATTGGATTTTTTTATTCATCAGATATTTTGAAATATTTTATTGGTGTTCGGGAAATTTTGGATATTCTATTTGTTAACTGGTTTGACATATTTATTCTTTTTATGACGATGATTTTACTATTATGAGTGATGTTTTATATTTCTTGATTTTATTTTTTGTTTTATGAAGAATGGTACTGTTCTTGTTTTTCCATTGTTGCTCTGCTTATAGAGGCTGGCTTGTTGTGGGTTCCAGTTCAGTTCTTCTCTGCATGTTTCTATTTATTCTTTCTGGTCTCTTTATTCTGTATTTGTTCAGGGTCTGTCTTGTTATGGCTGCTGGCCGCAGTGGTCCATGACCAGTACCGGCCACTCACCAGTGCAGACTGGCAACTCCTGGGGCGCTAGCAGCTGCTGGCAGCCATCCCCGACGTCTCTCTGCGTGGCCGTCTCAGCCACCACTGAACCTGGCCACGTCTCTGGCTGGCCGTCCTCCCTGATGTTGGCTCCTCCCCCGCCGGGCCTGCTAGAGTTGCGCGCGCGCTCCCTCTGCTACATTTTAAGGTGCCATGAGCCCATGACAGGAAATCATCGCGGCCCCTCCCTGGGACTCCTCCTGGATTTTTCCTATTTAAGGCAAGGTCTGTTCCTCAGACCTTGCCTTGGTTTTGAGACTCTTGGTTTGTCTTCTGGCTCCTGTCTCCTGAAGTCTGGTTCCTGTCTGCTGAAGTCCTGTTCCTGTCTCCTGAAGTCCTGCTCCCATGTTCCAAGTCCTGTTCCTGCTCCGGTCCCCTTCATCCAGTTCCTTCGACGACTCTCTGGCTCTCGACCCCGGACTGGCTATCGACGATTCTCCGGCTTCCGACCTCAGGCTGATTCTCATCATCTCTTCCAGTTGCAACTCCACCAACATCACAGGGGCCCACCTAAGACCAGCCGGCCCCACGCACCCAAGGGCTCAGCCTGCGGGGAACGAGGTTGGTAGTGGCAACGTTCCAGTCAGCCCCTACATCAGATCAGCCTCGCCTTCTGACGGTAGGATCCTGGGAGGGTTTTCCCTCACAGGTAGCATAAACTCTACCTCGGACAAGGGATCCACCTCCTAGAAGCATAACATGTCTGTGTTCTCATGTGTGATTGAGGTGAGGTATTCTGCTACCATATAACTTATTTGTAGTGATCTTAGCAGTCTGATTTGTTCTGTTTTCCTAATAGGAAGTGTATTGGTGTTCTAGGGCCTGGTCTAATATGTACAGTGTTAACTTTTCATAGATAAGATTGTAACTGTTTGAGTACTGGCAGTTAGGATTGTTTTGGTATGGGATGTTTACTATATTGTAATGGCAATTCCATTTATTCATGGCTTTCTGAGGGCCAAGCCCACACCCAGCACACATTACAAAAAATGTAATTCCATAGGAGTTCCAAGTGTCTTTTTTGCAGGGTTTTCTGGTTGGCACCACAGCAGTGCATGTAAATATAATATGCATGTTGTAAGTGATATTTTGCCTCAGAAGACCATACTTTTGAATGTTCATTTTCATGTAAAATCTGTTATAAATTCATATTTGAATTGTGTGGGTGCATCTGTAGAGGGTGTATGTGTGTGTGTGTGTGTGTATGCAAGACTGTAAAGTTTGTACCTAATACCCTTCCCTTGACCACGGCTTCCGTTTGGGGAATGTCACTTTTTAAGAACTTAAGAACATAAGAAATTGTCATGCTGGGTCAGACCAAGGGTCCATCAAGCCCAGCATCCTGTTTCCAACAGAGGCCAAACCAGGCCACAAGAACCTGGCAATTACCCAAAAACTAAGAAGATCCCATGCCACTGATGCAATTAATAGCAGTGGCTATTCCCTAAGTCAACTTGATTAATAGCAGTTAATGGACTTCTCCTCCAAGAACTTATCCAAACCTTTTTTGAACCCAGCTACACTAACTGCACTAACCACATCCTATGGCAACAAATTCCAGAGCTTTATTGTGCGTTGAGTGAAAAAGAATTTTCTCCGATTAGTCTTAAATGTGCTACTTGCTAACTTCATGGAATGCCCCTTGGTCCTTCTATTATTGAAAGTGTAAATAACCGATTCACATCTACTCGTTCAAGACCTCTCATGATCTTAAAGACCTCTATCTTATCCCGCCTCAGCCATCTCTTCTCCAAGCTGAACAGCCCTAACCTGGAGGGAACTGGGATCTTTTTGATGGGCATAGGACAGAGACTGAATGATGCGGGGGCGGGGGGGCAGCACAATAATTGTTCGCACAGGGCAGCAAAAAAGCTAGCACCAGCCCTGAAGCAGGGGACCACCCATGCAAGGGTGCTCCCCACAAGGGCAAGTGACTAGTCAGTACCCCCTCCCGCCAGTCCTTTTCCTGCCACATTTTCACAGCGTACCAGTAATACAGGGAAGATATCAAGGAGGGGGGGGGGGGGGGGAGAATGACAGAAAGACGGAGGTGATCGAGGAGACTCACTGTAGAACTTAAAAAATAAATCTGCCTTTGTCTATACAAGACAGAGGTATTTCCAAGCATAAGGTTAGCAAAGGCCTTTGCTGTCATTCAGGCCAATTCAGTACGGTGCACTCAGCCAAGTGCACCATGCAGCACCCGTTTGGCCGCACATTTTCGACTCGCGTCTATTACCCCTTATACTGTAAGGGGTAATAGCGCCTTGAAAACACGCGTCCAAACTCGCAAAAACTAATAGCGCTCATCACATGCAAATGCATGTTGATGAGCCTATTAATTAGTTACCCAGGATACTGAAAGGCAGGTGTTAACCATACATGGCACTAAGTGTACAGAAAAGCAGAAAAAACTGCTTTTCTGTACACCCTCCGACTTAATATCATAGCGATATTAAGTCGGAGGCCTCAAAAATAAAAAATATAAAAAACTTCTTTAAAAAAAAAAAACAGACACTCAATTTTGCCGACATCCATTTTCCGAACCCGTGGCTGTCAGCAAGTTCGACAACCGACGTCGGTAAAATTAAGCGTCGGTTGTCGGACCCGCTGACAGCTGCCGCTTCCGCTAATAAGGAGGCACTAGGGACGCGCTAGTGTCCCTAGTGCCTCCTTATTAGCGCGGGCCCTAATTTAAATACAGAATTGCGCACCCAGGAGAGGTGCCGGGGCGCGCGTCGGGAGAGCCAGCGCTCATCACAGAGCACCGGCTCTCCTGCGGGGTTTTTTGAATCGGCCTGATTGTTATTCTGGCCAAAGACCACTGTATTCATTCAGAGGTTTGAATGCTGAAATGCATTCTGAGCATCCAAAACTTTTTCAGCTGACCAATTATTGATCCTTGGTTTGAGCACAGAGCTCGTTTCTGTGAGCTTTGAGTCAATAACAGGCTGTGTGGTGCAGCCATTGCAATGCCTACACCACAGGGCAGTGTTAGAGGCAGGACTGGTCAGATGATGATACCCTTCTGAGTCAGAGCAGTCATATTCTTCCATGGGTCTTCCCTGTGCATGCTGTATTCAATCGCAGCACTCTTTGAAGCTCCTTACTGACACCGAATGGTTCAGAACACGCAGTCAAGACAGTTTTTTGCTCTCCTGGATAAATCTCTGCTGTCTTTTTACATCCTTGCCTGGATTGTACTAGGTCTCCCGCGTCTTCCCTTTGTTCTGACAGGCCTGTCAGGAACCTGGCCCATGTAGCAGGCTTAATTATATCCCCTGGAAACAAACTGGAGGAGTCAGGAGGAATAGAGGACTGAACATACTTGGTTTAGCACGTTCATGCTAGTTAGCATCTCCTGCTATTTAGCCAATGCATTTTTCAAACTTCCATGCATAAGAATAGAATGGGCATGCTGCTTCTGACATGATTTATTTATATATTTATTTTGGTTTTTGCGAACCCTTGCTAAAATTGTGTGTATTTTATTGCATAGGGCAGTGGTTCTCAACCCTGTCCTGGGGACCCTCCCAGCCAGTCGGGTTTTCAGGATATCCACATATATGCATGAGAGAAAATTTGCATGCACTGCCTCCATAACATGCAAATTTTCTCTCATGCATATTCATTGTGGATATCCTGAAAACCCGACTGGCTGGGGGGGGTCCCCAGGACAGGGTTGAGAACCACTGGCATAGGGCCTGATGGGTTTTTTAAATTGTTATTGATGCCATAATATGTTTTTATCTATTTACATGTTTATTCCAGAAAGCCATATTAGAGATTAGGTATAGAACAAAAGGCAGAGACATAGTTTGCTCCTGAATGAAAGAACAGAAGAGTATGTGACGAAACACATTTTTTTGTTTTCAGACATATATCATCAATTAATCTGAGGCACATTCCTGGGCATGAAGCTTTAACAGATCTTTCTTGTTGGTAATACAACTTAATTCAGGATTTATTATTAAAAACAATCCGTAGAGGTTCATGTTTTCTCTAGGCTGTCCAAGTTAGGTGGCAGGCGAAGCAGGCAAAGAGAGAGGGTGGATTTCCTGCAGAAAAGGACCATTTTGCTATCTAATATCTTGCTGAAATCCCTTGTTATTGATGCAGATGTCATCTGTAGCCTGCCGTGATTCAGCACTAATTAAAACGCTTCTGTTTTACTAAATGTCAGAATACCAAAATAGAAAAGGCTATTTTACCTTTCTTAATTTATAGCTTACTGAAAAGCACATCTGATTAGAAAATGGAGGGAGGCATTCGCATCAGTAAAACAATCGTAGGTTGCAAAGGCCCTTGTCAGTACAAGAGAACACTGGAATGAGTTAAGAAGACACTCTTGGCATTAATCTACAAAAAACAAATGTTAAATTTGTTTTCTTTCTCTTTGTCTAGTGTTTTGAAAACATATTACTTTGAGCTCAATATTCAGTAAGTCGGTTGGTAGATAAATTATCCGGCTAAATTTAGCTGGATAACTTATCCCGTGTATTTAGTAGGATAAATGTCCTGCTGAATATACTATCTTGAAGTTATTTGGCTACATATAACCAGATAAATTTAAGCCTAATTGGCCAGTATCTGAATATCGCTGGTTAGGCCTAAAGTTATCCGGCCTTGTGTGGCTGGAAAACCTACCTCTTAACCAGTTATCTTCAAAAGATAACTGTTAAGTGGTGATACGTTAAAAAAAAACAAACAAACAAATTACCATGGGCCTCCCAGCCCGATTCGTATCCCTCCCATCCCCCACCACAAAAGTCTGACACCCCCTCCCCTCACTTGGCTGGCTAGGCCCCCCAGTCCCCTGAAATTTTAAACTAAATATAATAGTGGAGGTGGCCAGGCCTAGCCCTCCAGCCTCTCCCTAAATACACTACCAAGTATTACATTGTGATCCTGAGTGCATCCAGCATTACTGAGGTAATAGTGCTGGAAGTGGACAATCTGCTCTGAAGCAGGTCTGAAACTGTCCGGCTGACTTAGCCAAACATAACTCAAGTTCAGCTAAGTTACCTGGATAACTTTGGCTCGACACGGAAGACCCCTCAAATGCATCTTTTTATTTGGCTACATTATGGCCAGATAATGACATAATGGCAAAAACTTGCCATCTAAATGGATAACTTTTGAGGTATCCCTCTAAATGGCTTTTAAATATTGACCTTGTTTTTTTTATGTACCTGTTTACTTCTTATGTCTCTTCTTTAGAGCTATTATCTTTCTTTGGCATATTGGAATGTAGCGTTCTAAAAGCTAAATTGTCCTGGGTCAAACAGACTTCTTTTCATGCTGCAATGCCTTTAAGGAGATCAACATAAGAATCGTCCAAATACGTTTTGGTTCACAAACCTTTCAACACACATGGGTCTCTTGTTCAGATGCTTGTTATGTTGGAAACTGAAAGACACATTTATAAACATGCATCGCAAACCCTGTGGGAAGAGTCTGTAATGCTGCGACATGGCTCTTAAGTTCCAGTCCACTCATACGAAGCATTCTGGGTTTTTCTGGAAATCTATTTTCTTATAGGCAAGCGCCTTAACATTTAGCTTAAAATTCTGGTACTAAAGAGTGGCAATGATTAAAAAAAAAAAAGAGATTGAACTTCCTTAGTTCTATGGGATTCAGATATTTATGATCTGGAAAGAGGGTCACATTGGAAATTAAATCTGTGACTGTGCAAGTGGGGATCATGCATGACAAAACACTCTGGCAACGACACATTCTCAGGGTATTTCCAACTTTGGAGCCTTCTCGGCATCCTTAAGCCAATCCCTGACACCCCTTTCAGAACAGCTTCCAAGGAGACTGAGCAACTCTGTGTGCTCAGGGAAGGAACGTGGGGGCTCTAAAAGATCTACAGGCAGGAAAAGAAAAGTGACAGAAAATGGAAAAAGCCGTGAGAAAAAAAAAATAAAGAAGAGACTAAGAAAAAGAGAACTGAGCACCCTGTGGCAGTAGAAATCCAGCCTCCCCCTTGTTTTCCAATGCACCTGTAGTGTCAATGAACTAGTCCCAGTCTCAGACAGACTCTGACTTTTTTTTTTCTGTTCAGCACCATTAAGGTTATTTATTTATTTGATATTCTACTTTTACCAGGATAGTCTCAAAGCAGATTACAATCACATATACCATATCAGTTACAGCTGAGTCACAATAAACAGTAAACACTAAACGAGGTGCTGCTGGGCTGGCTTTGTGGTTACTTTGCACTAAGAGTAACATGTCGAAAAAGTCAATGTGTGCACAGTCGTTGTCTTCCCTCGCACAGTGATTAAGTAGATTTTTACCTGTGCAGTGCAATGCTGCTGACATTGCGGGTGCGGCAGCAGAGGACAATCTGCAGCAATTACTGCTCAGTGCATTAGAAGGAGAACTTTGAGAGGTCTGGGCAAGTAGACCATACGCGCACCCACGATATAGTTATAAGTGTACTCATGGCATGACACGGTAGCAGCTTGCAATCTACTGAGAGAAGCAGCGCCAGCGTCTCTCCAGTGACAGTGATCCAGTCTTAGAGTCATTAGTGAGAAGAGTCCACCCAGCAGAAGCAGAGGAGACAGCTCGATGTACCATTAGTAACGTCTAGTACACATACCCCAGGCAGGCAATGGCACTGTACCTTCAGTAAACGTGTCCCAGTCCGAGAGTATGACTAATGATTTTGGCCTTCTTTTTCCTGCTGGGAATCATTGAACATAATTACATGGCAGCGCTGCTGGCATTGTATGTGTAGCAACAAAAGAAGTCAGCTTTAGAAATCATTGCAGTGTACCGGCGGCAGTGAGAGTGGCCGCTTCCCAGAGTGGCTCAGGAAGGTGGGCGAGGGTCCTAGCATTATGCATATTACAACAGAACGGTGGCTCTGGTTGTCAGTGTGCACATGCATTAAATGTCTAGCACGGAAACTGGGTAAGCGGTGATAATGCGTCGCTATTATTTTGACATATGTATATGCGTGTGTGTGTATTATATATAGAAAGCGAGAGTGAGAGAGAGAGAGGAAGAAAGAAGTGTATTTCTGCAGGAGAGCAGATGTTTGCCCGTAAATGGGAAATAGAAGTTTCCTTCAATACTTGTGACAGTTTTAAGGGATGAAGTTTCATTGATCGGAATTTGAGAAAGAAAAAGAGCGCATATGATTTTGCAGAAAATACGATGTACAAAAAAAAAAAATATATATATATATAGGCAGTATATCTTTCTTCGGCTACTGCAGCGATGACAAGGTCCATCCGATTAGAGGCAAGAGGCGCGCTGCTCTGTTAAAAGCAAAGGACTGGGAGTCAGCCTTCCTGGGTTCTGACCTCGTCTGCATTACTGATTCTGTCAGGCCATTTGGCAAATAATTTGGGCCTCCCTGTGCCTAAGTTTAGTCAGGGGCACTTGGCTAGTAATAACAGCAACAGTGTGCTGTTCCCCCCCTCTCCCCCCACTCCAGACCACCCTCCAGAAGTGTCCAGGCACTGAAATCAAACGTTGGGACATCAAACCCCAGAAGTGACTTTCCATGAATGTTTCTGGTTGGTTCTGCTTCCGAAGCTCGCTATCAGCAGGGCCCGGTTTAAGATGAGAGTGCCTGCAGGCAGAGGACTGAGGAAACGGGAGCTTCACCCCAGAAATCAAAGGGCAGCGGGGGGGCGGGGGGGGGAGTCCCGGTTTTCGGTGCCCTAGGCCCGTGCCTAAGGCGCCTGTGCCTGAATCGGGTCCTTGGTTGGGGAGGGGATGGGGGTTTGTTCTGTCTGTAAACCCAGGTAAGTGCAGTTGCGCACTGCTTCCCTCCTCAGCTGCGGGCTCCTTGTTAGATTCCACCCAACTTTAGTGGCGCTGCTGCAGTGGACCTTGGAATCTCACGTCGGCCTTGCAGAAAATAAAACTGAGTCTGTTGCTATGCGGATAATTGTTTGAGATTGAAAACTAAAACTTCAGATTGTGATGAATAAAAGGAATGTTTCAGCCTGGAAGAGCTGTAATTGCTGCAGTTTGTATGCACTGCCCTTCGAGTCCAGGGAGAGAGGCATTTCTGTGCAAAGGCTGCCCTCTTGTGGAAAGCTCTAACACCGGCAACAAAAATTAAACATTTTAGCAAGTCAAGCACTTGCAACATTGCAAATTATTATATTCCATTTATTTCCCCCACTCTCACGCTAATGTCTGATTCCTTTTTGGTGTCTCACCTAATAGGAATCATTGCTCAAGAATCGAGTACAGTGCCAAATGAGAGGGTTTCCCATGTTAGCCTCGCAGTGCATTCTCTTTCTGTAGCTGCAGGCAAAATAGTTTTTCGTGAAATAGTACGGCTCTAACATAAGCATGCAAAAGCCAGGATATTCTCAATTACGATCATCTCAAGAGCTATAAACCAGCATCCTTTTGTAGTGTCATTGCATTTTGGACAGGTGAATCTCCTGGTTCGGATCTGCAAGTATTTGACATGAATTTACTCAGATAATCAGTCCAAACCAGATTCTGGACTGATTCAAATCTGCAACAAGATTCATAGATTCATATCAGTGAGAATCTTTCATTATTTAAAATACATGTGGAGGCTTGTAACAATTTGCATCTGCAATGAGGCCCAAAGATATAAAGCATGTGAATATGGAAACTCCTTTTGAGCTGGACATTATCTGCGTGACCTCTAAATAGCTGGAATTTATACAACTTGCAGCCCATCAGGTGGAATCTGACTATGCGCAGCTCCCCAGGCAAACTCAGAATACTCTCATAATATTATTGCTTTGCAAATGAGATTAAAAACTTTTCTATATGATAATAGAAAATGTGGTAGCATTAGCAAGTTTGCACCCTTCATAACAAAGCATATGTTCCTTAGGTGCAAATACTGTGCCTTGCTCCAGCATGTGGCTGTGATAATGTTTGCCTATTTTCTAGTCATAATGAATGGGATCAAATTTTAAATGCCTTCATACAGCTTCATCCTATTTATTTTCCATATTAGGACATCAAATATCCTCAAACTGCAAACTTAACTCATTGCAGCCCTAACTGCTTATTTTCTGAGTATGCTTTTAAATATGTGCACAGCACTAGCTCACTGCACATGCCGATTTGTCCACATGGTAGTGATGATTTGTGCTTTGCATTGGCCAGAGTACAGAAATCCTTTGCCATATTCATGTTGCTAAATGAGAAGGAAGGTAACCATTTGTGTTTCACATTAATATGGGTTGATATATAGAGAGCAAACCGTATGTAATATCCTGTGTGATGTAATGGCAGAACAAAAGGGCTGTTGAATTGTGATTGCAGGGACATCAATAATTCTGAATTTCATGGTTTTTTTTTTAATAAGAATACATTAAACCTTTAGCATTCCCCTAATGAAATCCTTTCATTGAATTTTATTTTCTTTCTTAAACCTGTTTAGTGTCCTTATCTATATGAACCCACTACAGAACAGAGTCTATTTCCATAAAGACTGTTTTGTTATGAACAGCCTCATACATCAGTATTATTTATTTGCATTGATATTAATGCCTCTCCCCATAGTGGTTCTGTAATCTATGATCATCAGTATCAATATCACAACCCTCCTAACCACCGAGGATCAGGATGTTAGATAGCTCTTCCTGCCCTGCTGATTAGAAAAACAGGTAGACAGCAAAAGCCAAGAGCAAGCTAATACATGGCCCAGGGGCCAACATTAGTGCTGGCATATATTTCCAAGGTAATCCCATGCTAACCATTTGTAAAAAAAACAATTAATGCCTATGCCCATAGGGACGCTGTGTTACTATCAACATCCACAAGGACCTGAGCATGAGGCTAGTTAAGTGTGGCCAAATCTTCCATTTGCTGCTCTCCATAGCAATTCCCTACCACACTATTGCCCCAAAATGCTTTTTGCTGCTGATGTGCAAAAACAGGTGTTTAGAGAACCAATAAGGAAAGCAAAAAACACCTGACTTGGTTAAGAGGCAATATCCTACAAGGGGGTCACGCTTCTATGGATGGCAGCTGGAATATGTCACTGGCAGTGTGACTGAAATAGCTGTGTAGATGTGATGAGTCAATTGATCTTTATCTGTCATCTTTTACTATGTTAACTTACTAAGATAAACCCACAATTTCTTTAATTTAAAAAAAAAAAAAAGTATATTTAAAACTTGGAAATAATCTTTACTAGTTTAGAAATTTCTGAGTTTAAAACTCAAAACTGTTTATGAACTAAGTTAACATATAAATCTAGTTCAGGTTAGATATTTATGAGGCTTTTTTTTTGCTCTCATCTATCCCAAAATCTAATTGACTTTTTTTTTTATTAGAAATACGGCACATTTATTTCTATATGAATTAATTTACTCACTTTTCAATTCCATCATTGCAAAAAAAGCTCAAACAAGAGTACAAATTAGAACATATATATTGAGTGAAGCTAACAGCATAATCTCCAACATGCTCAAAATACAGAATTAAATAAGGCCTATGGGAGGGAGCGTGAGTATATATCATACATAAACTATACAAGGGGTAAGTGCATGTTTCTTGCTTATATGAACTTATACAGAGTATGGGCTGATGTAATAAAATTTGCGGAAAGTGGGTGCTGACTTTTCAGCGCCCGCTTTCTTAGTGCATGCATGGCGCGGTTAACGGCAGTCTGCCGGTTATGAACACCAATGCCAATAAACTCGGCGTCGGTTTTCATTACTGCAGCCAGTCGGTTATGAAAACCGACGCCAAAAATATCGGCGTCGGTCTTGCAATCATCAAAGCAGCCGGCAGAGGGCTTTTTTCTTTTTTTTTTTTTACTTTAAAAAAGGTACATAAAAGCAGTTTTTTCTGCTTCTCTGTACTTCTTTTCAATGTGCTCAGCTATTAACATCTGCTCCAGGCAGGCATTAATATCTGAGCGATAAATGTGCATCTGAGATGCACATTTATTTTTTTGCATTTGGAATTAATAATAGCCTCATTCACATGCATTTGCATGTGATGAACGCTAACTCATTCACTCCGCGTCAGACGCACATTAAATAGGCGCTAATCTCCCTATTGCATTAGGGGGTGGATTAGCGCCTATTTAACCTGTGTTCGACAGCGGGTTAAACAGTGCGTTCGGCTGAGCGCACTGTATTGCCTCGTCCCTCTATATTAGAAAAAAGTACCCAGAATAACTCAAGTTGTCTGGTTCACAACTAATGTAAATTTTCAAAACAAAAAAAATGGAAAAGATAAATATTGTTTTAATAGATTAACAAATTAAGAAAAGAGCCTGTGTGCTTTTGTATGTGTGTGTCTGTGTCTGTGTTTTTGTCTGTGGGTATATGTGAGAGCCTGTATGTCTGTGTGTGGGAGGGGGAGTCTGACAGATAGGGCTTTGCAGACAGAGCATATTGTCTTTGCACAGTACACCATCTTCTGTTCTGGGCACCACCTGGTGGTCACAGACAGACATGACAGTGTAACTAAACAACTGACACAAGCCTTTTATATATATATATATATATATATATATAAGTACTGAACAATATTTTATTACAATTTAAAAATATAACAAAAAAAGTGGACTGGGACGGTTGATTATAATAAGGCGCCGATAAGACTAAAGAATGCTGTGTGGTGGCCATTTATAAAGGTCTCTTTATTGTACAAAGAGTTTCTGGGTCACATTGAATTTAGGTGGATATGTTTGGATATATTAATGCCATTCCATTATAAAATTAATACAAATATGCTCATATTTCTTCTAAATGAGATTCTAATAAGTTTAAGAATTCAAACACTTGAGAAGCAAGCTTACAAACACTTCAAGGGCTTGACAGATTTGTCTGCTGTTTGATAGTGGCTGAGCTTGTTATGGGAAATTATTTGTTTAGGGGCAGGGCACTTGACTGAGCCCCCTTGTGAGCAGACCTACTGTTTATGGGACAAAAAAACTATGGGGTAGATTTTATAATGTGCGCGTAATTCCCGGCACGCACACATGGACGCGCTGATTTTATAACATGCACGCACCAGCACGCACTTGTTATAAAATCCGAGGGCTGTGCACACATGCATGCCAGATTTTATAATCCGCACGCATATGTGTGGGCGGCCTGCGCAAGGGGGCAGACTTTTGCAATTTCCACACGGCGATGCATTCCCGCCTTCCCCAGTTCCCTCCCAGTCCACTCCAATTAAGAAGTGGACTGGGAGGGAACTTCCCTACCACCCTACCCATACCCCCTCTTCTTCCCCACTTCTCCCCATACCCTAAACCCTCCCTTTTTTTTGTATCTTTATTTTGCAACTTACTTCAGCTCCCGAGCTGAAGTAAGTTGCCTGTGCCAGCCGGCTGCCAGCACACAAATCTTCGGGACAGCAATCAATGGCGCTGTCCCACCCACCCCCACCCCGCCCCTCTCCGCCCAGAACACGTCCCCAGTGCACCCCTTTGAAGAAGGCCAGCACTTGTGCTTGTACCGGGCTTTATGCGCGTGACCGGGCCCCTTCAAAAATTTGTTCGGCCTGCACACGGCCCGGCCACGCGCATAAAGCCAGGATTTTACGCATGCAGGGTTTTTAAAATCCAGGCATTTATGAGCAACTACGGATGCTGAAGCTCATATAAGCAAGAAACATGCAGATACCCCTTGTATAATTTATGTATGATATATTCTATATGTCAGAAAAAGGATACACTACAGCCCACGTTCAGCATTTGAACTTCTTATACATCCATCCCTTTGCTTTTCTCTCTCATGCACTCTTGGTTTGAAGGGCGCATGAGAGAGAAAGGGATTGACGCTCAGGGTTAGGGTTCTTCACTGTCTTGGTGCCATCTGCTGTTGATAGTTGTAGAACTGGATTGCTTCCCAAAAACCCCTTGTTTTATATAGGTTTGCTCCATAGGCTTAAATGTCTTCGTTGGTGGATATTTTGGTAGCCTATAAGTAGCCTTGTTGATTTCTTTCCAAATGGTAGGGCCTTGATGGGGGTGCCTTGTTGACTTCATAATGATTGGTGAGCCCTCATTACCAAGGTAGACTCTGATATCGTGGGTCTCACATCTCCTTCTGTTAGAATCTATGGCCCCCACCTCACCTGTGCAATGCTGAAGGCTGCTGGGTGTTTTCCCAATAATGGTTTCCAGTTATTTTATCAGAATTTCCAGTTGACTGATGAAACTTGTTTACTGCTTGTTGTGAAAAGTCCCATAGGAAAGTCTCCTTAATATTCTCTTTGAGGCTTACCCCCTTCAGGCTTTAGGTGAAAGGATCCAAGTAGCCTGGCCCAACTTATCCTATTCCTGATCTAAATCTATTGTCTGTTATCAGCCCCAAGCCCTGCCATAGCAGACGCAATGGCAATTTCCAAATAATAATAAATTCATCTGGATCTAGACCTTTGTATTTAAATTCGATTTTCCAGTGCTGCGAAGTGTGAGAAGGTTTTGACTTGTACTGAAAAGCACAGAATATGTAACTGCCCTGCACAGGGCTGCTGCAGCAACCTTTGCTTTTCACATCTGGAACGAAAGCAGGAGGGAATGCTGCTAAGACGCCTGCTTTCAAAAGACTCAAACCGTTGTAAAGTTCTGCCGGAAATTTCCCAAGACTCATACTGGTTGAATGAAGAGAATATTGCTGCATGTACAGTTTTGCATGGTGCAAGTCCAAGTTTTATATTCCTAAGACCCCTTCTACCACCTCCAGACATATGTACTGCAGTGCAATTCCTATCTGTCCTTGTACCTTTCTTAGGAAAAGGCACACTATCCATAAAATAAATAAAAATAAAGATCTGTCATCTTCAGAACCATTCCTGCAATTTCTGCTTTATGGCTGTACAATTCCAGTTTTCGGGGGTGTGAGCTGAGGTGTTTAATCTTCTTTTCTTCTTCCAGGATTCTGGAACTTCAGCAGAATGGAGACATAGACATACTGAAGCACAAATGGTGGCCTCGGAATGGTCACTGTGACCTGTACTCCTCAGTGGACCCGAAGCAAAAAAGTAGTGCACTGGACATAAAGAGCTTTGCGGGAGTATTCTGCATCCTGGCGGCGGGAATTGTCCTCTCCTGTTTCATAGCTATGGTGGAGACATGGTGGAACAAAAGGAAACGCTCCCGGGTTCCTTCCAAAGAGGTATCTTTAGAACCTGTGCTTGCTGTCTAGCTGTTGGTTTGTATTTATGGATATATAATTTTACCTTGTAGCTTTCTAGTGTTTGTCTAGTGCTTGTGAATTGAGACAGAACTGGAAACTGATTCCCTTGTATTTCACGGAAACATGGCAACTTGGAATATTTATTTATTATTTATTTATTTGAGGAATTTATATCCTGCACAATCTGAAGTACTTAGCAGTTTACAGCAAATATATACAACATGGCAGCAGATAAAGGCCAGCCTGCTCATCCACGCCTCACAATTAGCTTCACAATCCCTTCCTCTCCCCTGGACACCCTCTGTGCTTGTCCCATGCTTTCTTGAAGTATGATATTTTCCCTCTCTCCATCATCTCCACTGGGAGGCCATTCCATGCATCTACCATCCTCTCCATAAAGAAATACTGCAGAAGGGCTATAGGGAAAGATTTGCCTTATTGGGGATGGTATCTAAATCTGCAACAGGCCAGACACCCTGGAAGGTGTGGAAAACAGGGGGAAGGACCTAGTGAAGCTTCATTTAGAAATCTTCAAGCAAATACTATGGATACTTTATTTTTCTCCTAGTCCTAAAGTGTTGTTGTTGTTCATATTTGGTTTGCAATTATGAGACATATTCGTTCATTGAAGCTATCAAGCTTTGGAATCAGTTTCTGGAGATAGCTGGCACACAGCACTGTAGCAGCTGTACTAATCATGGAGAGACCTGGAAACTCTGTAGGTTAATGATACCTGTGGTGCCACAACATACATAAGTTTACCTGCGTCATGAAGAGGTGTTCCAAGGGACCCGTGGACTTGGTACTAGTTTGGGCAGTTATAAAATTATCTCTTTAGAGGGTCATTTTCAAATGCATTTACAATCCTGTGTAAGTCAGCTTTTGAAAATTGCCATAATACATGTCACTGAATTGTCAATAGGTTTCATATGTGTAAATGCACTTTATGGAGGTAATTTTCACAGGAGTTACACGTGTACATGTAACTACTATTGTAGCAGTTTTCAATTCTCATGGGGTGAATTTTTAAAGCCCGGCACGAACCCAAACCAGGAGCTACATGAGTATGTCCGGCCAGCGAATGCCGAGCGGATTTTAAAAGCTGTCCATGTAAACGTGCATCTCACGGTACACGCACAAGTGAGAAAGCACAAAATAGGCAGGGTGTGGGCATGGTCTGGGTGGGGCAATGGCAGGACACAGGTGCTCTGGGACATTAACATGGAATTTGTGCATAAATAGTTACGTGCACAAGTGAGCGCCGGTGTGCCCTGCCATGTAACTTTACTACTGCTGTGGATGTAATAAAATTAAAAAATCTAGGCTAGTCAGCAGGGTTTTAAGGGTTGGAGCTAACAGGGAGCAAGGGAGACTATTAAACTAGGGGCATTTGTAAAGTCCTATCCCTTAACTGGGCCAATTGGGAATGAATTTGGGAAAACTCCATATGGCATCAGTGCACGTCCCTTATAACATTCCCCCACTTATGCGGTAGAGGCGGCATTTGTGTGTACATGCCCGCGTGCATATAAAATTGTGTGCACATGTACGTGCATTCATCTTATTTTATACCATACCCATAAACAACCCTCACACTTCTATCCATATTCAAATATAGAATATTAAATCGATAGATTACCCACATCCCCTACTTATACGATATACATTTGTGCCTGCCTGGCTGTTTCACTGTTACCATCATAAAGTGCACTTACATGAGAATATCCTATGGGCAATACAATAGCATGTATTGTAGCAATGTTCAAAAGCCCACTTACATGGGCACTGTGCATTTACACATGTAACACCCAGTTTTATGCATGAATATCCTTTGGAAAATTACTCCATAAGCGTATATTATGGGCTTTGGAAAATTGCTATGATAATATGCTAGATTTGCATGTTTAACTCCTTTGAAAATTAATTCCCCTGTGCATAGAGTACAAAAACTTCCTCATCATTTGGTCACCACACTAATCCAGCTGATGCACGTTGTGTTACCTAAGGCAGATGTGTCTTTATCAAGAGCATAATGAACTTCCCTATTGTTAGGGCTTCAGCCTTTAGCTTTTAATTGATAAGCAGAAATAAAATGCCCTAATGCAAAAACGCAAAAACACTGAATTCTTGCCCTCTCAAAGAATGCCTAATTTACTGAAACAGCTAAATTTACAATTTATAAACACTTAAAAATTGAAGCCCTCCCTATAGTAATGTAAGATAGCGCTAATGTCTGCAATAAAATAGGCATGACTTTATTTATTTTGTATTTAGTTGCATTTATAGCTTGTATAGTCACCCTTACCTGGGCCCTCTTGGAAAAAGGCAAAAGTAGAAATCTGAAGTTCTACTATAGATGGAGAAGGAACCTGTATGCCCTCAAGAGCTCTTGTACTACTATATCATTTTTCATTGATCCAATTAAGGCATTCAAAGATTGGATATGGATATACCCAGGTACCTTTACTTGGATATTCTCTGAATTCATTGTTTCTAAATTTATTTGTGTAGGATTGTCCTTAGCACTGATCCTCAGTACAACTGTACCCACTTTGCTTCCTCTCATGAGGCCCGCTGAAAGTTGCTCCTACTGTAATCAGCCAAGGAGTTAAGAGGGTCATTTTATAGCAACCCCAAATAACTTCTGCATTGCCAAAAGTGCATCAGTTTAACCAGTTTTCAAAACAAACTTCTGTGCATAAGGTTGGTTTTACAAATTATCCCTAGAAAATGCAGAAACAAACCCACACAAAGTTACAGCTGCAGCATGCAGGGCATAACTTGTGTGGATTAATCTATGCACATACTTTACAAAAGCAAAAGCCATGCATGGAAATCCCAGCTCTAGGGATGTACAGAAGGAAAAAATTTGCAGCTATTCGCTATTCATTGCACCGGGACCCAAATCAGTTGCATCCGTTTTTGGGGAAAAGGATTCGTCCATTAGTTGCATTCGGTATTCATTTTCCATTAAAGTTGGAAAAACAAAACAAAAAAACCATCCCAACCCTTTAAATTTAATTAACTACAACCCCCCACCCTCCTGACCCCCTCAAAACTTGCCAAAAGTCCCTGGTGGTGCAGTGGAGGTCCTGGAGCGATCTCCTGCACTCTGGGCACCGGCTGCCAATATTCAAAATGGCGCCAATAGCCTTTGCCCTTACTATGTCACAGGGGCTACCGGTGCCATTGGTCGGCCCCTATCACATGGTAGGAGCAATGGACGGCCGGCGCCATCTTGTGCTCCTAACATATGACAGGGGCTGACCAATGGCACCGGTAGCCCCTGTGACATAGTAAGGGCAAAGGCTATTGGCGCCATTTTGAATACTGGCAGCCGACGGCCAGAGTGCAGGAGATCGTTCCAGGACCACCGCTGGACCACCAGGGACTTTTGGCAAATCTTGGGGGGGTCAGGAGGGTGGGGGCTTTATTCGTTAATGATATGTTGCATTCGTGGGGGTTCGCCATACGTTTCATGGACCCACAAATGCAACGAATTGGGACCTATACGTTGCGGATTGTGCATTCATTCAAAATGAATGCACATCCCTACCCAGCTCCACTCCCTGGAACAATTAGGGGTGGATTTTCAGAGCCCTGCTCGCGTAAATCCGCCCAAAACCGGGCGGATTTACGCGAGCAGGGCCCTGCGCGCCGGGAAGCCTATTTTACATAGGCCTCCCGGCGCGCGCAGAGCCCCAGGACTCGCGTAAGTCCCGGGGTTCTCCGAGGGGGGCGTGTCGGGGGCGTGTCGGGGGGCGGGCCCGGTCGTCGCGGCGTTTCGGGGGCGTGTCGGCAGCGTTTTGGGGGCGGATACAGGGGCGTGGCTACAGTCCGGGGTGGTCCGGGGGCGTGGCCGCGCCCTCCGTACCCGCCCCCAGGTCGCGGCCCGGCGCGCAGGAGGCCCGCTGGCGCGCGGGGATTTACGCCTCCCTCCGGGAGGCGTAAATCCCCCGACAAAGGTAAGGGGGGGTTTAGACAGGGCTGGGCGGGTGGGTTAGGTAGGGGAAGGGAGGGGAAGGTGAGGGGAGGGCAAAGGAAAGTTCCCTCCGAGGCCGCTCCGATTTCGGAGCGGCCTTGGAGGAAACGGGGGTAGGCTGCGCGGCTCGGCGCGCGCCGGCCATACAAAATCCATAGCCTTGCGCGCGCCGATCCAGGTTTTTAGCAGATACGCGCGGCTCCGCGCGTATCTACTAAAATCCAGCGTACTTTTGTTTGCGCCTGGAGCACAAACAAAAGTAGGCTATTCGCACGCCTTTTAAAATTCGCCCCTTAATGTTTGTGTGCATGAAAGTATACATAACATCAGATTCCATGCATACTTTTCTGCCCACAATTCCCAGGCAATTTTAAATAAGAAGACATTTAAGTGCAGAAACCCATGTTTTCTGTCTGTAAATGACTTTGAAAATTACTTCCTTGCATGCATGTACTTTTATGTGCATAGAGGAGAGGCTTTCAGGGGGTAGAGTCTGGGTGGGGTTGGGAGTTCAGTGCATACTTTTGGATATTAAAATGTCCGGGCACAAATTCTCTCAGCAAAACTAAGCACACCGAAAAGCAGGTGAAATTGTGTGCATGTAGTTTTAATGGAATAATTTTCAAAGGGCCAGATTTTAAAAGGGATACGTGTGCAAATCCGGATGATTTATGCGCGTAACCAGGTCTATGCACGCCGGGCCTATTTTTAAAAGGCCCGGTGATGCGCGTTAAAGCCCCAGGATGCGTGTAAGTCCCGGGGCTTGCAAAAAGGGCCGGGGAGGGCCGGGGCTGGGGAGGGGTCAGGCTCCCGGCACTGCCGGCGCGCGCAACTTACTTCAGCCCCAGGGCTGAAATAATTTTGGAGAGAAAAAAAACAGAACATCAAAGGTAGGGGGGGAAGGGTGGGACAGGTAGGGGAAGGGAAGGGAAGGTGGGGTGGGGGGTTAGGAAAGTTCCCTCCGAGGCCGCTCTGATTTCCTGGAAAGTTCCCTCCGAGGCTTGGGAGGGAACAGGGGGAGGGCAGCGCGCCGAGCCCGGATTTTATATCATGCGCGGGCATACATGTAGAGCGCACACTTGTACGTCTGCTCGCTCTTTTTTAAAATGTACCCCAAAGAGTCTTACAAGCATAAGTTTGCTTTGAAAACTGATGAAACTTAGATGCCTAAGAGGCCCCAAATTTATGTGGCTTGTTATAAAAGACCCCCCTAAATGTATTGTTTACAGAACTAGTTCGTATTTACCAAACAGCTCCAGTTGTTAGTAGCTCCTACTGAATGCTGTGCATTTGTCTTTGTCCCCATTCCTCCTCCTCCAGGATGACAAGGAAATTGACCTGGAACACCTCCATAGACGTGTGAACAGCCTCTGCACGGACGACGACAGCCCCCATAAACAGTTTTCCACCTCGTCCATTGACCTGACCCCTCTGGACATTGATACTTTGCCAGCCCGCCAAGCACTGGAGCAGATCAGTGACTTCAGGAACACTCACATCACCACCACCACCTTCATACCGGAGCAGATCCAGACTCTCAGCCGCACACTCTCTGCCAAGGCTGCTTCCGGTTTCTCCTTTGGCAATGTGCCGGAGCACCGAACTGGTCCTTTCAGGCACCGGGCGCCCAACGGAGGTTTTTTCAGAAGCCCCATTAAAACAATGTCATCCATCCCCTACCAGCCAACTCCTTCTCTTGGGCTCAACCTTGGCAGTGACCCAGACCGAGGTACCTCCATATGAGCTCCAAACAAAGTTCCTTCACTTCTTTTCCCTTTAGGACTCCGTTTGCAAGGAGCAGCTGTAATATTGTGGGACTAACATGGATGTAATATTTTTTAAATCAGGATTACTTGTAACAACTCTGTTTCTCACTTTCTTTCCCTTTGATTTTCATGTCGGTATATTTTTTTTATTAATTCATCAATCATCTTTTCATCAGTATTTCCTTCTTGTGCTTTCTTCTTATCTTGTTCTCTTTCTCTCTCCTTATTTTTCTCTCTCTCGTTCGTTATCTGTTTCTCTCACCCACTCTCTTTCTCAGCCCCCACATTTTTTTGACTATAACTGCAATAACTTCAGTCCTTTTCCAATGGTTCTAATGCATCCACTCAGTGCTCTGCTGCTGTTGTGTGCGTCCTTTAACTGTGGACCAAAGGCAAAAACCCTGCAGTGAAAAAAAAAAAATACCATTCGGGCCACATTATATGAGAATGCAATTTTGTATGATTACAAAAAAAAAAAAAAAAAAAAAAGCCATTACTATGCCAGTAAAGAAGACTACAGTTAAACCTACTTTTGTACTGTAACAGTGCATAGGACCTTCACGTGATTGTACAGTGTTAAAAGGTTTTCTTATGTACAGTATACTATCATCAGGCGGAATGTAAGCCTCCATTGTGTTAAATAAATTAGTATCTGATGCATATATATATATATAAATATCTGGTGTATACTTATATATATAAAATTGCAGTCACTGATATTGCAATTCATTTAATAACGCTTTAGTAAATTAAAAATTGTGTTGTATACAGGAAAGATGTAATGACCAGGACGTCTTTTCTGCTGGAAAAAAGACAGGTTGTTTTAATGGAATTCTGATTTGCATTGTTTGCCGAGAAAGCATCCTTTATAGTTTGTTTTTATACTAGTCTATCCGGTGCACTTTAATATTTGCACCTTCATGCAATTCATCCATTTAGGTTTTTGCACTGGCTATTCATCAGCATATAAGGTTAAACTCAGTAATTTTTACTTTGAGCCAATTAGGAAAATGGAAACCTCTATTAGGTAAACTGCATCTAGAACAAATAGTGAAGCTCTAAAAAAAAAAGTTTGAATATAGATCATTGAAGGTTAATAAATCCTCTTCCCAACCAGCACATTAAATCAATACAATAATTGTGTTATGAAGAAAAAACCCTTGAAAAGTATTGATGTGGCCTTAATTACAGTCATAGATTATTCTAAGAAGCCAAATTGGCTCTGCTTATGTACCCTGTTATGTATTCAGTTATACACTATTTAGAGGAACTATGTATTTTTTAAGAGATGTGCCAAGTGTTTAAAATGGTAAAAAAATACAGTAATGATGCTCCGGCGAAGATCAGTCGAAAATATGCCATGCTCGGCACCAAGTTTGTTTCATTCTTAATATGAGGCTGTTACCTAGTAGATATGTAGGCTGAGCCTTCTGTTTGATATCCTTAACCTTAGAATGTGGTGAGTAGGAAGCAAGTGACTTATCCTGTGTTTTATACTCCCATTGACTTACTTTATCTAATTCATTCTGTGGCTAGGACTGAGATAGGAAGCAGATAGTGCGGTTTGTTTTTGGGGAGGGGGAGTAAAGAAAAAAAAGTATATATATATTTACATATATATATTCTTCAGACATTATCTTTTGATGCTAATTCTGTTCCTAAAGCATCTTGTACTGTCGCTGATTATTTTTTTTTGTTTTGTTTTCTACTAAATCTTCAAATATTGTCTACTGTGTAAGGCAGCCTGATTTCTAATCATCCAAAAGGCCACCTAGTTTCCAAGGGATCAAGTGTCTGAAAGCATGCATAACTTGTTTCTCCTTGTTATATTCACAATTTCATGGACATCTCCAGGAAAAAAAAAGAATTCTTTACAAAATATTATAGGGAACATACCTGATGTTGCAGTGATTTTAGTTAAAAACAAAAAACAAAAACAAACAAACAACAAACTGATAACCATGTACAGTATTTAAAATAGGCCTATTTTGATGTGTTGCCTATTATAAAATACAGAACTCACTTTTTGGAGGCCTCAGTTACAAGTGGCAAAGCTTTCTGTGTATAATTTGTCTAAATAATTTGTCTAATAAAAAAAAAAAAGTTTTCTAAACTTGTTTCTTATTCTGTTTAATTCTTGTGTAACGTAGCCAGTAGTTAAAGCAGCAGGGCCTCCTACCCATGACGAAGCTGAGGTTTGCTGTGGTTAGGAGGAAAATGTGAGGAAATGCTGGAACGTTTCTCCTACACTTTTCCTTCCCCCTGGAATAACGAAGCTCTTGTTAGATTTACTAGACCCAGAGAAAATGGCTGCCAGGGAACCTTGCGGCCTCTCCCCCCCCCACACTCCCCCCCCCCCCCCCATCTCCCTTCTTCTTTTCATCCAGCCCCAGACCATCTGTGGGGTGTATTTAAAGTTAATCTTAACTGGTGTAACCTTTTCGTGATGGATGACACTCATCCTAAAGGACCACAAAAGTATTTCTTTACGTGGGCTAGCTCATCTGTTTGGTCCCCAATTCTTCCTTCTCCCCGAGGGAGGGGGGGGGGATTTCTTTCTGTGGGGTTGAAGAATAACCTTCGTGGCCCAGGCAAGGGAAACTTTGTGTGTGCGTGTGTTACTCTTGCTCTTTGGGGCAGGTACCTGGACAAAACAGGCAGGACTCACTGGATGGGTGTTCAAAATAATATTTCCTGGTATTGATTGGAGGAAAAATCATTAGGGTGTATAAATAAGAAGTCCCAATACATCCCGATTCCTTATCTCTGAGGTACCCCTCTGAGGAAGTGTCCCTTTTTGTTGAAACGTGGAACTTGTAATCTCTCCTCCATGGTGTGGAATGAATGTCAGTCCCAAGGGGCTGGGGTATCCTGACCAGGCCGGGTGTCCCTTTCCCCAAACAGTACCTGACTCCAGAAGGGCACTCTCGGTCTTCACCTGCCCGTGTCCCACATCCAAGGGTGGACACTCCGGTGGGGGGGACTCCTGATGGGTTTCTTCTTCAAATCTTTCTTTTGGAGAAAAAAAAAACAAAACACACAGCTCTTTCACTGAGCAAGGAAAGGGGTGAGGCCAGCAGAACACCTTCCTTTCCCCAGAATAAAAGAAACTACACAGGGCACCGCACTGGCTGGGCACCGCACTCTCCTCGTAATGGGTCGAAAGGGTGTACAGGTCCCTCCCGCACCTCTGGAAAGGGGCTTACTGCCTCCCAGAAGGTGCAGGTCCAAACCCGCCAAAATCCTCACTGACAGCGTGGGAAAACTTACAAAAGTCGCTCTGTTTCCCCCTGTTTCCCTCCGGCCTATTCACCAAGAACTGGCAGGGTAGTGTCTCTCCCTTCTTTTGCTAAGCTGAGGACCTAACTCTGAAAGACGTCCTTCCTTCTTAAAATCAAAACTGTT
This sequence comes from Rhinatrema bivittatum, assembly GCF_901001135.1. Classification (NCBI taxonomy): domain Eukaryota; kingdom Metazoa; phylum Chordata; class Amphibia; order Gymnophiona; family Rhinatrematidae; genus Rhinatrema; species Rhinatrema bivittatum. The sequence continues at coordinate 321,066,390 of NC_042615.1, read as the reverse complement.
CTACCCCGCTCTCAGAAGGGCTCACCCCCCTTGTGGCCTGGTAAATCATCATCCACAGGCAGCCTCTGTGGGAGGGCCTATGCAGGAATGCTGTCTCCTCTAAAGCTGACATATATCCTACGGTTGGGAGCTAGGGTCAATTAGTGGCTGACCAGAGGGCCGGTCACATTGGTATTCCAGGACATGCTAAACAGAAGGAGAAACAGAAGAGGGAGAGAGGATGGCCAGCTTTTCCATGGATCATAACTGGACACCCCACCAAACTTCTTGCTTTGGGAGGGGAGATGAGGGGAGGGAGATTACAGACTACTGTCAGTTGTCAGGTCACTCATTACTTGGCTTCCAAGCACCCCCTCAATATACTTTGTTTTATAAAATGTTATTTCAACTATCCTCATAAACACATCAACCACAGCCTCTCTCATGCAGTTTTACAACTAAAGCCTTTCTAATACACGCTCATCTCCATACTGTCCCATAAACACACAGCCTCCTATGTTATACACACACACACACACACACACACACACACACTCCCAAACACACAGCCTCTTCTCTCAGACACATACACACAGTCCCAAACACACATCTTCCTATCTCATACACACATGCACACTCCCAAACTCCTCCTCTCTCAGACACTGGTGGTTCGTTCTCCCTTTCCTTAAAACCTTCCCAGCCTTTCATCGGTGTCTCCTTTGTGCCACCTGTTTCTCAATATGCCCTCCCCTCCTCCTCTGTGCCCTCTTCTCTTGTGCTACCTCCTGTCTTTAGTCCCCTCCCTCCCCTTGCTTGTCTTTCCCTCCTTCTTCCCTCCTGTCTCCCTCTCCTCCCCAGTGCCTTCCTCTTTCTCTATCTCCTTTCCTCCTGTGTCCCCTGTCTCCTTTGTGTTTCTTCTGTCTCTTCCTTCCCTTCCCCCATCTCTGTCTCCCTCCTTCCCTCATGCTCCCATTGTGCTTCTCCCCTTCCCTGTGGCCTTCCTTCCTTTCATAACCCCTCTGTATCTCTTTCCTCCCTTGCTCCCCTTGTGATTGTTTTCCTTTCCCACCCCTTTTCTCTGTGTCCTTTCTGCCTCTCCTCTTTCCCCACCTTGTGACTCTGACTGTCTCTTTCTCCACCTTCCCCTCCTCTGTTCCTCTATCCCTCGGCTGGCTCGCTGCAGCCCCTCTCTCAGGTCCTGGCCGAGCACTCAGTGAGGGAGGGGGAGGGACCCAGAGGGCATTTCTGGGGAGATCTGTGGAATGCTGGGAACTGAGGGCTGTGCTGTGCCCCGCCTCCTCTCCCCATCCCATCCAATCACAACACAGGAAAGGGGGAAAGAGGGCAGGCATATAGCACAGATCTGTGGGAAAGAGAAGTAGCCTCTTGCAAAAAAAAAACAAACAGATTTTCAGTGTCTGGTGAGTACTTCTGACCTGACACCGTAAAGCACAACTGAAAACCTGGCTGACCGATCCAAAACTAGGCAGTTGGCAACCATAAAGAGTGGGTCTCGTGTCCATTTTTCACTTCCTATTTAATTTACCAGGAACCATGTTTTGCTTTGTTTTGCTTTCTTAAATGGCTAACATTTTTGAAACAATCTCTATGGGGCTTTGTCAATATTATTATATTAAGGACTGTCCTCTAGATGACAACAAATTTGAATTGTACTGTGAGCATAAAGCATTGTTACATTGCTCTAGAATGTAAGTTTATAAAGTGTTCTGGATACATGAACAAATCAGAAAGAACAATCAGTTTTTACACCCCAGTAAATATTCACTTTTCAGACTGCCTCTTCTGGAGAAGAGGCAAAATAATTCTAAGACTTTGAATATGGCAAATCAGATGAGTTTTTAATTTCTTACAAATGAATATGTATGAGAGATAAAGCTACATTCAGTAAGAACATGCCATGCTGAGTCAGACCAAGGGTCCATCAAGCCCAGCATCCTGTTTCCAACAGAGGCCAATCCAGGCCACAAGAACCTGGCAATTACCCAAACACTAAGTAGATCCCATGCTACTGATGCCAGTAATAGCAGAGGCCATTCCCTAAGTCAACTTGATTGATAGCAATTAATGGACTTCTCCACCAAGAATTTATCCAAACCTTTTTTAAAAGCAGCTACAGTAACTGCACTAACCACATCCCCTGGCAACAATTTCCAGAGTTTAATTGTGTGCTGAGTGAAAAAGAACTTTCTCTGATTCTTCATAAATGTGCTACTTGCTATCTTATCCACCCTAAACCGTCTCTTCTCCAAGCAGAACAGCCCTAAAAACTTCAGCCTTTCCTCATAGGGGAGCTGTTCCATCCCCTTTATCATTTTGGTTGCCCTTCTCTGTACCTTCTCCATCGCAACTATATCTTTTTTGAGATGCGGCGACCAGAATTGTACACAGTATTCAAGGTGCGGTCTTACCATGGAGCGATACAGAGGCATTATGACATTTTCCATTTTATTAACCATTCCCTTCTTAATAATTCCTAACATTCTGTTTGTTTTTTTGACTGTTGCAGCACACTGAGCCGATGATTTCAAAGTATTATCCACTCTGACGCCTAGATCTTTTCCCTGGGGGGTAGCTCCTAATATGGAACCTAACATCGTGTAACTATAGGAAGGGTTATTTTTCCCTATATGCATCACCTTGCACTTGTCCACATTAAAGGCCAGATTTTAAAACCCCGGCGCACGTAAATCCCGGGGTTTACGAGTGTGGCCGGGCCTTATGTGCGCCTGGCCTATTTTCAAATGGGCCCGGCCACGCACGTAAACCCCGGGACGCGTGTAAGTGCTGGGACCTTAAAAGGGTGTGGTCTGTGGGGCGGGGCAGGGCTAGAGGCACCGGTACAGCAGCCATTTGCCTACTGCACCTTGCCTGCATGCACAACTTGCCCCTGCTCCTTTGCAGGAGCAAATGGTGAGTTAAAAAAAATGAGGAGGGCTAGGATAGGGATAGGGGGAGGGGAAGATAGGGGAAGGGAGATTAGGATAGGGGGTGGGATAGTTCCCTCCCAGTCCGCTTCTTAATTAGAGTGGATTGGGAGGAAACTGGGGAAGGCCTTGATGCGTCGCCGCACAAATTTGCTAAATTATACCCCCCTTTCGTGCGCCAACCTGGAATTTTATAACATGCGCGAGCATGTTATAAAATCACATGTGCATGTGTGCGCACTGAATAGCACACGCACATGGAAGCGCACGCATATTTTATGAAAATCTACCCCTAAATTTCATCTGCCATTTGGATGCCCAATCTTCCAGTCTCGCAAGGTCCTCCTGCAATGTATCACAGTCTGCTTGTGATTTAACTACTCTGAATAATTTTGTATCTGCAAATTTGATAACCTCACTCATCGTATTCCTTTCCAGATCATTTATATATATATTGCAAAGCACCGGTCCAAGTACAGATCCCTGAGGCACTCCACTGTTTACCCTTTTCCACTGAGAAAATTGACTATTTAATCCTACTCTCTGTTTCCTGTCTTTTAACCAGTTTGTAATCCATGAAAGGACATCGCCTCCTATCCCATGACTTTTTAGTTTTCGTAGAAGCCTCTCATGAGGGACTTTGTCAAACGCCTTCTGAAAATCCAAATACACCTCATCTACTGGTTCACCTTTATCCACATGTTTATTAACCCCTTCAAAAAAATGAAGCAGATTGAGTTTTTTATTTTTATATAATTTTATATTATTTCCAAACATAAATAAATTATGGAATTACAAAATATACATCAAAATCCCAATACAGGCAAACACAATTGCCATATAATTAGGCAAGGAAAACAAATCTAAAAATGTATTAAACATCATATTTCAGAGAAGAAATGCATCTCAATAATAAAATGAGCTGATGAGAAATTGCAATCATGTAATACAACAAGTAATTCACTTCTTGCAATATCAGATAAACTGTCCAGCTCAGACTGATGGTTTGATGATCTGAATCCTTGAAATCACAATTCTTTCTTAACAGGCTAATTTTAAAATGAGCGCACGTGCGCCCATACACTCACTTATGAGTACACTAGCAGGCATGTGCTTGATTTTTAAATCATGCATGCCCTTGTATGCATACGATTTAAATTACACCTACCATGCATAAATATGCCCTAATTTTAAGAGGTTACTCGAGCAAACCTACTTCTCACATCTGCCATAGAACGTTTCTGGCTTTAACACCCATATGTAAGTGGATTCTAAAACATGCTCGCAAGAGGGACAATCCCAGTTTTTCCAAATAGTCCACCAGTTTGCCTAGTCAATCTCGAGGTCATCCAGATCCCTCTGATTCTTCATCCTGTACGCTCCCCAGTTAATCTGGACCCTTCACCCTGTCGTGTAAGCCCAAAAACATGAGATCTGCAGTCGTCCTCCTCATCAGGAGCTGCAGTAAATGTACACGGCTAGCAAGCCACCTCGGGCTGCAGCATCCAGTTTTATAATACGGAGTGATATGCGTGGAATGCCCAGGCCCCACCCCAAACTCCGCCCCTTCCCCACCCTTTTCTTTTACTTGCACATGCTTATATACATGTGTAATTTCTGGCTTTTAAAATACGAATTGCTCAAACGTGGCCTAGATACTCGGGTATGTGTGCACTTTAGCACAAGCAATGCTTTTAAAATCGACTCCTAAATGTTTTATACTACAAGTTGAAGGATATTTGAAAGTAAATCTGAGCATCCAAACAGTTAACAGCATCTCTTAAATCAAAAAAAGGAATGCAATATATTTTGTGCCTTCAATAACTTGAAATCAAAACAGATGCCTAGCATTTTGGAACCAAGGTACTATTGTTCTAAAATATGCATGACCTGAATTGGAACATTCAAATGGAATACACTCAACTTTGTTCTAAACCTAATAGTGCATAGGCGGGATAATTTTATAACAGCCTGCATAGCACTAAAGTTCCTGATTAGAAAATACAAGCAGATTTCACCCAAATTTTTCAAATCAGATTTACATGGGTAAGTCCACTTTGAAAATTAGGGGTTCAGCACATGACCCTGTGGACAATCATGCACACATTTATGCCTGCTTAGGAGCAGGCATAAATGTGTATTTGTATACATTTACATACATACTTTAGAAAATCAAATCATGCAAATGGTTTCCCCAGCCTCAAGTGTGTCCCCCAGAACACCTTTGTTCTAGAATGCAGAAAATATACAAAATCATTTTTGTTCATACTTTATAAAAACAACCCCTGGGGCAATTTTCAAAAGCTGATTTACATGCATAAAACTAGGTTTTATGTGTATAAATGTTTTTGAAAATCAGGCCCTTACAGGGTAGTTTTCAAGGTTGTAAAATAGTGCTTTACCCATGGAATTGGGCTTTTAGAAAATAGCCTTCGCTGTGCGCGGGTAATCTTACACTTGCACTGTCACTTCATGCATAACTTTTACTGCAGTGTAAAGTGGTGTGCCGGGGGGAGATTGGGGACAGATTTGCATTTACAAAAATGGGGTGAATTTTCAAACTGTTACACACATAGAAATTAGCATATATATATATATATATATATATATATTTAAGTTGCATATTCTTGTGTAATTACTACTTTATAAATATCGAAAATACGTGCGCACTTTTAGATTTGCACGCCCATATACACGTGTAAAAAGGGCGTTCCTGGGCAGGGTCAGTATTTACATGAGTAAGTTGCTACTCTGAAAGATATTTATGCACATAAATTTGGTAACTTACTGGCGAGAAATTACGTCTACTAATTACCTTTTGGAAGTGATATTAAACATGTTTATTGTGTACTATTGGTTGAGTGCAAGGTCTGGGTGAACTGGGGGGAGTTCAAGCTGAAGTACCAAGATGGTCTCAATAACCGGGAGAAAGACTGGCCAGACTGGTGGAGAAACTGGTAAAACGGATAATTTCGTTTACATGTGCCTCTACACCCATAAGTCTGCTTTATTTTTGCATGCAAAATATACGCACATATATTTTTAAAATAGGTAAGAAAATTATGTGCATTCGATGCATTGAAATACTCACTTTCAATGCTTCACATGTACTTGCGTGTAAGCCTACATACACCCATGTGTTGTATGGTGGAGATATGTGTATTTTATAATACTCCCAAATGTGACACGCATGAGTTATAAAATACTATCGTAAATCTATATGCGGCCATATATGCTGCCGCATGCAGTTGTTAGAAAGTTATCCTCATACTTTTTAATTTTCAGAAGTATACATGTAAATTTTCTTGGGAAAACTATCTGCTCAAATTAGAAGGTGTAAATGTGTGCAGGTTGTATTCTTGGATATTTTTCAAAGGGAACATGCATTTATACTTCACCTTTGAAAATGAGGGTAAAGACTGTAATTAAAAAATACACATGGAATTGGACCAGTGTGGGCAATTACAGAATTGCCCCATAAGCGTATGTACGTTTATTCCCTCTTATGTTCTATTGCTTCCATATTGGAATTTGATATATAGTTATTGTTAAAATTATCAAAACCCCGGAGAGAGGTGCAAACCACACAGATACAAGAAAAAAACAAAAAGTGGCAGTGAATGTGCAAGTAAGGGTACAGATGCCAATTATCAATGCAGAGGATGGTCAACATTCAGTGTCTTTGGACAAGTTCACGACTTAGCTGAACAGATGGCAGGATTTCAAAGATTCCACATGCTGAATATCTCCAGATTCTTTGGTTAAGTAATTAGCTAGATTTGCCGGATAACTTGGAGACATTCCAGGGCAATCCAGGGGCAGAGGTAAGTTATCTGGCTAAGTTATATGCCTGTGAAGATCATCTGAAAGCAGTCGTAAAGTTAGCTGGATAAGCAGCCACTCTCCGCCAGGCTGAATATCGGCCCGAGAGTGAATAAACAAATCACAGATATACAAATAAGAATTACTACCAGGTGCACCAGTATAATCATCTCACAAATGAATTAATAAGGGGGGGGGGGGGGGTAGCAATTTTCAAACTGTCCACAATGGGACAAATTTTGCAGGTACATTTTACTCGTGGACTTTGCGCTAAGTTTCAAGGCAAAAGGGAATGTGTACTTTTACTTTGAAACTTGCAGCCAGAACAAAGTACCAGTGGATATTTGCACGTCCTTTTAATTCGGGTGCTTTTCCCAGGGAAAATAATGTGCATAGAGGTGAAAATGCAATCCATGTACAGGCCCGGGGATGCCTCCTTTAATGTGGCTAAAAGGATATGAGTTATGGATCAATGCAATTATTTTTTAGCCACATCAAGGGATGGCAGTTTTCAGGCAGTCAATCTATGCACTTAAATCATTATTTGCCTACATAAATGGCTTTGAAAAAATTGTTCTTCCACTGAAAACAAATTGGGGTAGTTTTTATAAATCTGCATCCGCACATACTTTTGTTCGCGCACCAGGTGCAAACAAGAGTATGTGGGATTTTAATAGATATGCTCGTAGCTGCTCGCATCCATTAAAATCCGGGGTCGGCGCACGCAAGGCTGCTCAAAATCAGCAGCCTGCACGTGCTGAGCCGCGCAGCCTGCCTCCGTTCCCTCTGAGGCCGCTCCGAAATCAGAGCAGTCTTGGAGGGAACTTTCCTTCCACCCCCCCCCCCCCCCAGCACTTTCCTATCGTTTCCCCTACCTAATAGGGATGTGAATCGTGTCCTCGATCGTCTTAACGATCGATTTCGGCTGGGAGGGGGAGGGAATCGTATTGTTGCCGTTTGGGGGGGTAAAATATCGTGAAAAATCGTGAAAATCGTGAAAAATCTAAAAATCTAAAAATCGCAAAACCGGCACATTAAAACCCCCTAAAACCCACCCCCGACCCTTTAAATTAAATCCCCCACCCTCCCGAACCCCCCCCAAATGAGTTAAATAACCTGCGGGTCCAGCGGCGGTCCGGAACGGCAGCGGTCCGGAACGGGCTCCTGCTCCTGAATCTTGTTGTCTTCAGCCGGCGCCATTTTCCAAAATGGCGCCGAAAAATGGCGGCGGCCATAGACGAACACGATTGGACGGCAGGAGGTCCTTCCGGACCCCCGCTGGACTTTTGGCAAGTCTCGTGGGGGTCAGGAGGCCCCCCACAAGCTGGCCAAAAGTTCCTGGAGGTCCAGCGGGGGTCAGGGAGCGATTTCCCGCCGCGAATCGTTTTCGTACGGAAAATGGCGCCGGCAGGAGATCGACTGCAGGAGGTCGTTCAGCGAGGGCCTCGCTGAACGACCTCCTGCAGTCGATCTCCTGCCGGCGCCATTTTCCGTACGAAAACGATTCGCGGCGGGAAATCGCTCCCTGACCCCCGCTGGACCTCCAGGAACTTTTGGCCAGCTTGTGGGGGGCCTCCTGACCCCCACGAGACTTGCCAAAAGTCCAGCGGGGGTCCGGAAGGACCTCCTGCCGTCCAATCGTGTTCGTCTATGGCCGCCGCCATTTTTCGGCGCCATTTTGGAAAATGGCGCCGGCTGAAGACAACAAGATTCAGGAGCAGGAGCCCGTTCCGGACCGCTGCCGTTCCGGACCGCCGCTGGACCCGCAGGTTATTTAACTCATTTGGGGGGGGTTCGGGAGGGTGGGGGATTTAATTTAAAGGGTCGGGGGTGGGTTTTAGGGGGTTTTAGTGTGCCGGCTCACGATTCTAACGATTTATAACGATAAATCGTTAGAATCTCTATTGTATTGTGTTCCATAACGGTTTAAGACGATATTAAAATTATCGGACGATAATTTTAATTGTCCTAAAACGATTCACATCCCTACTACCTAACCCACCCCCACAGCCCTATCTAACCCCCTTACCTTTATTGCACGTTACGCCTGTTCGAGGCAGGCGTAACTTGCGCGCGCCAGGCCAGCTGTGGGCATGCCATGGTCCTGTCCGGGGGCTGGTCCGGAGGCCGCGGCCACACCCCTGGAACGCCCCCGATGACGCGCCGGCCGCGACACGCCCCCCGGAACTCCCCCGATGATGAGCCAGGCATGACACAAACCCCAACACGCCTCCTCAGGAAAGCCCCGGGACTTCCGCACATCCCGGGGCTTGCGCGCACCGCCGAGCCTACTCAACATAGGCTCGGCGCGCACAGGGGGAGTTTGGGCCAGGTTTTCGGGGGGTATCTTACGTGCGTACCCCTTTGAAAATCTGGCCCATTATGAATAACAGAACCACCAAGGTGTTAGCATCAAAGGTGTTAGCATCAAAACCATAAAATGTAATGTGGTGTAATGATACAATTGCAAATATTGAAGAACCAGTTCAAAAATAATAATACAATTATACTAATACATATTATATTTATATTATTATTAATATGAAAACATGAAGTCCCTGCTTACCTTTGTTTTAGCATGAATGCCTGCTTCAAGAGAATATTGATAAAATGTTGAAAAAAACGAGTAAACCTGAGGAAGATCTCAGTAAAATATTGTTGAAATTACTTATCTACATATCTGCAGTACACATTTCTTTGGTATTCTATCTATATATGATAATTAATTTTCTCTATTACAGATAGGCAACTCTAGTACTCAAGTACAGCAAACAGGTCTGTTTGCTAGGATTACTACTTACCTGATAATTTTCTTTCTTTTAGTGAATGGTAGGTCAATCCCAACGAGTGGGTTATATACCTCTGCCAGCAGATGGAGATGAGGCAAAAGCTGATGTCACGGGCATATAGTCCCACCCCAACATCAGCACACCAATATTTCCTGGAAAATCTAAACTGTGGACAAACTGATTATACTTGAACATTATTATCCACAGGCAAACATTCATGTTACTCAACCAACAGGAACACTGAACTCAGTCAAAGAAAGGAACATATCTAGCAAACTAAGGACTAGAGAAGTCACTTACCAGTTGACAACGAAGAACAGGAATCATACACTGCATAGCTCACCCTAAGAAAGGCTAACAACAAATTCAAACACCGGCAGCCAAAGCCGGGTCTAAGATTGACCTACCGTTCACTAAAGGAAAGGAAATTATCAGGTAATTAGTACTCACCTTAGCATTTGGGTAAGTCAATTCTGACAAGTGGGATGTACCTAAGCTAATCTCAAAAAGGGTGGGAAGCTGCCAGCAGTCCAGACAATACCACCCTTGAAAAGGTGATATCCTCCCTGGCCCTAACATCCAAGTGGTAATGCTTGGAGAAGGAAAGCGAAGATGACCATGTTGCCACTCAGCAAATTTCAGCAGGTGACAACAAACGAAGTTTCACCCACGATACCACCTGAATCCATGTGGAATGCGGTCTAACTTGTCTCAGTAAGGCAACTTCAGCAGCCACCTAAGCTGTCATAATGACTTCCTTAACCTAGTGGACAATCATTGCTCATGTCACTGGAGCTCCTTACTTATCTCCACCATGGAGCACAAATAGGTGATCAGACTTCCAAACAACCTTAATCACCTCCTAACATCACCTTAAAGAGTGCTTGTTAACAAAGGAATGCAAAAGGTGGTACTCATCTTTATCTCTGTCTTTGTCTAAGGCAGTCAGAGAAATGGACTGATTCAAATGAAATTCTGAAACCACTTTAAGCAAAAAAGAGGGTACCATCCAATTTTGAACTGCACCCAGAGTCATATGGAGAAGTCTCACGACAAGAAAGAGCCTGTAGCTCAGGGACCCAACGTGCTAATTAGATTACTACTAGAAAACCTGACTTCAAAGTAAGCAGCTACAAGGCAAGAGAATGCAGTGGTAGAAAATTCGAACCAGCAAAAAACTTGAAGACCAAGTTAAGGTCCCATAGACTCACCAGAAACTGCAATGGGGAGTGAAGATGTTTAACTCCATGCAAGAAATGGGACACGTCCAGATGGGAAGACAAAGATCCTACAATGACTCTTCCCCTTTAAGAATCCGGGGCTGCAACTTGACCTTCAGGGTTCCTAGAGCCAAACCCTTAAGCAAGCAGTCCTGTAAAAATTCCAGAATCAAAGGAATATTCACTTTGAGCAGTTAAGAACCTCGCTCAGAACACCAGGCCTCCAGACCCTCCAAAATCTAAACTGGCCTTGACACGTAGAAAATTTCCGGGCCCAAAGAAAAGTAGAAATTACAGCAGGTGAAAAACCCCACTTCTACAACCAAGCCCTTTCAATGGCCAAACCGTAAGACAGTATCGACTCGGATCCTCTCGCAAAATGAGCCCCTAATGTAAAGGTCAGTCCAAGATGGTAGCCCGAGGGGACTGTCCACCAGATGTCTCTGGAGATTGGCATACCACAGCCTTCAAACCCAATCTGGAACCAGTAAAAGGACAGTGCTGGTTTTATTTGTAAACATTCTGGACCAGATTGCCTATCATAGGCCAAGGGGAAATACATACATCAGGGAGCCGCATGGCCACTCCTGAAAAAGAACATCAGTGCCCATAGCTTTTGGGTCTTGCCTGTGACTGAAGAAGTGTGGAACCTTTGCGAAGTTGAAGCTCGCCAAGAGGCCCAGATCTGATAGCCCCAGCGGTTCACCAGGAGCAGAAAGGCCTCATCCACCAGCTCCCATTCTCCTTCCAAGTTACTCCTGATGAAGAAATCAGTTCTGAATTTGTTCTTTCCAGATATGAGAAGGTGGATATACTTAGGAGAAGCTGCTCTAGCTATTCGGCAAATCACTGGCACATCAACCAAACCGCTCATGCTTCCCATTTGTTGATGTTCCACTGTCACTATGCTGGATTGCAGCACCCTTGCAGCACCAACTCCTGACAGGTGGCTTGCATCTGTTGTGAATACCAACCAATCAAGTGCTGTCAGGGAAATTCCTTTCCTAAGATGACCCACCTGTAACCACCAGTCCAATTGGGATCTCATCATTAATGGGAGGAACAACCTCACTGAATAGTTCTTTGACTGTGGACTCCAATAGGAGATCAACAGGTGCTGAAGAGGGTGCATATGTGAGCTCTCCCAAGGAACCATTTCTAATGCAGCAGCCATCAACCTCCAGACCTATAGATAATACCCATGGTCAGATAAACAGGGATCAAACTCATAGCATCAATGTGTGGAACGAGACTGTGGCAGGAATACTCTACCTACCCTGCCTTGTATCAAACCAAATCTTGAGATACTCCAGGGTCTGAGACAGCTGCAAATCACTCTAGGCCAAATTCACCCCTGATCCTAGTTCTTGTAGCAAGGAACCATCCTGTGAGAAGTGGGAAGACTCTCTTCCATGGTTTTGGTTCAAATCAACCAATCATCCAGATAGGGGTGAACTAGAATGCCCTCCTTGTAGAGAGCTGCCACTATCACCACCATGATCTAGGAAAAAAGGTCCCAGGAACCACAGCTATCCCAAAAGGCAAGGCCTGAAACTGGTAAGGATAATCCAGAACAGCAAAATGGATTGCTGAAGTTCCTATCGGATGGGAATATGCATCCAGTATGGGCCGAAATGATCCTTCGTTCTTGGGCATGACCAAATAAAAGGAATAACGGGCCATATATCTCTGTGACTTGGGAACAGGAATCACCACTTTTAGGTTCAACCTCCATTACAATGTCACTTTCATTTCTACCCTCTGCTGAGGAGAGTTAGATAGAGAGACCATGAAGGCATCCCGAGGAATATGAAGAAATTCTAGAGCATATCCATCCCAAAAAGCTTTGAGAACACATTGATCTGAAGTAAGTAATGGACTATTAACTGTTCCTACAATACAGAGTACACATCTGATGTGAGTAAGAGATTGTATGTTTTCCATAGCGGGTACAAAACTTTGGAATTCTCTACCTGAGATGTTACATTTGATACCAGATAGAAAGAAATTTAAACATGAGCTAAAAACATGGGGCTACTAAAAAATGTCTATAACCTAATGTAAAAACATCAGAATATAGAGAACTATAATAACAAGAAGGACAAGAAATATTAATGGAAGCATGAGTTATAAATTAACTTCAGACTGTAAGAATCTTAAGGCAACATACTGACTATGACGTGAAAATTATTATATTTCCTGTAATACTTACCTGAAGTCTTAGATCTTTAGTTAGGGAAGATAAGGCCATTGAAGAAAGACTAAATTAATTCTTTGCTTCTGTGTTTACTAATGAGGAAGTTGGGGAGATACCAGTTCCGGAGATGATTTTCAAGGGAGATGAGTCAGATCAACTGAATCAAATCACTGTGAACCTGAAAGATGCAGTAGGCCAGATTGATAAACTAGAGTAATAAATCACCTGCACCTGATGGTATGCATCCTGAAGGAACTAAAAAATGAAATTTCGGATCTATTAGTTAAAATTTGTAACCTATCATGTGGGATGATGGTACAGTTCATGACAGAACACCAAGGCATCTACCCTAGGGAAACGCAACCACTCTCTGGGGTATAAACCCACCAAGATGTGTCCTCTTTTAAAAGATGCCCCTGGTGCTCTCCATTCCAGAAGTGCAACCTGAAGGGGGAAAGAAATAAGAAGCCTTGCATAGGGTGATCAAAATAGGAACTTTCTTTTGCCTTCCCAAGGAGTCAGTCCCAGCCTCTCTGAGGGTCTTCAACTCTAAGAAAGAAACAGAGTAGAGCTCCAAAGATGGAGAAATGTTCCCCATCACCAATAACATCACTGGTATCAATTTAATTCACCTGCATTCAAGTTTAGACAGGCCATATTTTGCCAAGGCGCTGCGGAGCCTGGAGGAGGAGCACTTGGAATGCACAGGCCAACCTTGGTAGGCACTGGCAATTTAGAAGACTGGCCCTGTAGGAAAGTCTACCAACCCTGGAAGAATTCTACCCAGGAAAAGAGGATGGGTCCATTCCAGGCCCCACAGGCTTGATCCTGACATTCTGAGAGCTAGCGGCTCATGACGACTTGGCCTTTGGATCAACCAAAGAAAGGGATACCCTCATCGTGTCACCCTCAGTCCCAGTCCCCACAGACCACGGAGATGGACCATCGCCAGCAAAATCAGAAAGAGATAAATCACTCCGAGTATCTAGGCAGTGCTCACATAGGCTTAAAGAAAGCTGCAGCTTAATGACCTCGAAGTGGCATGCAGCAGAATATAAAAGCACTTAAGCTTCTGTGTGGCGGGTGCCATAGTTGTAAGTGTGCAGAACAGTGAAAGCTCACGCCTGTCATATGCATGCATAAAACCCATGCTCAAAGTGGGCACCCAAAAGGTGTTTGCACACGAATACATACACATACACGTGCCTAGGCTGCACACCCAACTAGGCACCCAATCTGGACACCCAGTAAACCAAGGTGCCTAAGCTTGACACACAAACTGACGCACCTGAGAATGCCGAACAACCCATAGCACAAAACAATGCACGCAAAAACCTCACATCTTACCATGTGCTCAAAAAGGGAAAAGCCTGCAAGTGGGGTCTAGCCAAATGACTGCTCAGCACGCCATGCCTGCACTGCCTCCTCAGCTCACGGAACTCTCCAGAGACATGAGCAGGCTAGCCTATGATTATTCTTCCCTTTTATTATTTTTAATAAAAACATTCAACTGAGCTCAGCCCTCTGTCGGTGAGAGCAGGAATGGGTCCCAGCTAAGGTTGGAGAGAGCTAAACTCTCACCACCAAGCCTCTCTTGGCCTGAAACTGCTAACACACTTTAGGTCCAGTCCCCTTAAGGCTACCGGACTGAAGTACTCTTCTGAGGGTGGGACTGTATATTATCCCTCAGGAGGCTAAAACGTGAGGCTATTTTAGCCAAAAGATCTTCATTCGAAAATTGGAAGAAGAATCCATCAGAAGAAAATAGAATTAAGCATAAGCATTGGCAAGTTAAATGTAAGACATTGATAGGACAGGCTAAGAGAGAATTTGAAAAGAAGTTGGCCATCGAGGCAAAAACTAACAATAAAAACTTTTTAAAATATATCCAAAGCAGAAAGCCTGCGAGGGAGTCAGTTGGACGGTTAGATGATCGCGGGGTTAAAGGGGCACTTAGGAAAGATAAGGCCATCGTGGAAAGATTAACAATTTCTTTGCTTTGGTGTTTACTGAAGAGGATGTTGGGAAGTACCCATTCTGGAGACGGTTTTCAAGGGTGATGAACAAAATCACGGTTAACCTGGAAGTTGTGGTAGGCCATATTGACAAACTGAAGAGTAGTAAATCACCTGGACCAGATGGTATACACTGCAGGTTCTGAAAGAACTAAAAAATGAAATTTCAGACCTATTTCCTTAATTTGTAAACTATCATTAAAATCATCCATTGTACCTGACGATTGCAAGATGGCCAATGTAACCCCGATATTTAAAAAGGGATCCAGTGTTGATCCAGGAAACTATAGACCGGTGAGCCTGACTTCAGTGCGGGGAAAAATCATGAAAACTGTTATAAAGAATAAAATCACAAAAAATTTAAATAGACATAGTTTAATGGGACACAGTCAGTATGGATTTACCAAAGGGAGGTATTGACTCACAAATCTCCTAGATATTTTTGAAGGAGTAGATGTGTATTTGAATTTTCAGAAGGCGTTCAACAAAGTCCTGCATGAGAGGCTTCTAAGAAAACTAAAAAGTCATGGGACAGGAGACGAAGTCCTTTTGTGGATTGCAAGCTGGTTAAAAGACAGGAAACAGAGAGTAGGATTAAGTGATCTGTTTTCACAGTGGAAAAAAATAAACAGTGGAGTGACTCAGGGATCTGTACTTGGACCAGTGCTTTTTAATATATTTATAAATGATCTGGAAAGGGGTACGACAAGTGAGGTGATCACATTTGCAGATGACATAAAATTATGCAGAGTAGTTAAATCTCAAGTGGATTGTAATAAATTGCAGGATGACCTTGCAAGACTGGAAGAATGGGCTTCCAAATTCCAGATGAAACTTAAGTGGACAAGTTCAAAGTGATACATATAGGGAAAAATAACCCTTGCTGTAGTTACCAATGTTAGGTTCTATCTTTGGAGTTACCACCCAGGAAAGAGATCTAGACGTCATAGTGGATAATACATTGAAATCATCAGCTCAGTGTGCTGCGGAGATCAAAAAAGCAAACAGAATGTTAGGAATTATCAAGAAGGGAATGGCAAATACAATGATGGATGTCATAATGCCTCTGTATTGCTCCATGGTGAGACCGTATCTTGAATACTGTGTGCAATTCTGGTCACCGCATCTCAAAAAATATATAGTTACACTGGAGAAAGTGCAGAGAAGGGCAACCAAAATGATAAGGAGCATGAAACGGCTGCCCTATGAGGTAAGGCTAAGGAAGTTAGGGTTGTTCAGTTTGGAGAAGAGACGACTGAGGGGGGATATGATGAAGGTCTGCAAAATCGTGAAAGGACTTGAACATGTTAATGCAAATTGGTTATTTACTCTCTCAGATAGTAGAAGGACTAGAGAACACTCCATGAAGTTAGCAAGTAGCTCATTTAAAACAAATCAAAGAAAATTTTTTTTCTCTCAGCACATAGTTCAGCTCTGCAATTCATTGCCAGAGAATGTGTTTATAAGAGTTAGTGTAGCTGGGTTTAAAACAGGTTCCTAGAGAAAAAATCCATAAGCTGCTATTAATTATTAAGCAAAACTAGCTTGAGATTTATGTCATGTTTGGATACTTGCTAGATAATTGTGACTTGGACTGGCCACTGTTGGAAAAAGAATACTGGACTTGATAGATCCTTGGTCTGACCCAGTATGGCATATCTTATGTCTTATGTTCTTAAGTGGTGCTATAGCCATTTTGTCCCAAAAAGACGTCGGTTAGGCGCCCAACTGGGTGCGCAGGAGCACGCCAATGCCCACAGCGAAAAAAAGCATGAAATCACCTTGCAGCCTATTGCGCACCAAAAGAAAAAACCTGGAAATGGGGCCTAGCCAAACATCTGCTCAACCACACTTGCATTACCTCTTCACCTCATCAAACTCCCTTGAGATGTGAGTGAAATAGTTGAACGCTGAGGTAACAGACCCTTTCTGCTGTATTATTATTATTATCATTATTTATAAAACAAAAAAACTTTTAACTGACCTTAGCCTTTCCTAGCTGAGAGCAAAAATGGGTCCCTACACTGCCGAGCCTCTCTCAGAAACAGGTCCCGGCTACAAGGGGTAAGGGCTAAAGCCTTCACCATCGAGCCTCTCTCGACTTGCAACTGCTATTGGAATTTCTGGTCCATGACAGTTAAGACTATCAGACTTAGGGCACTCTACTGAGGGAGGGACCACATGGTATCACCTAAGGAGCAAATGGTGCTATATAAACATCTCGTCT
Source organism: Rhinatrema bivittatum (assembly GCF_901001135.1). Classification (NCBI taxonomy): domain Eukaryota; kingdom Metazoa; phylum Chordata; class Amphibia; order Gymnophiona; family Rhinatrematidae; genus Rhinatrema; species Rhinatrema bivittatum. The sequence continues at coordinate 321,049,196 of NC_042615.1, read as the reverse complement.
TTCAATGATCTCCTTTCGATTCCTTCTTCTTTTCTTCTCTTCTTTGCTTGTTTTTTTTACTCACAGGCAATCCCCCAAAGAGAAATCCTTGTCCACCATCTGCTGGAGATGGAGAATACTGGCAGGCTGATTTCAGAGTGGGGCTGACCGTGACGACGGCTCAGACTGGAGGGCACATGGAGCTACTTTTGGCAGATATTATCAGCTGTCTTCCTTCTTTTTGGATTACAGCTGATATTTTACAACTCTGTAAGGCAAATATAGATGGTTCCTGTCAATAGAGCAGCTTTAAATGTGAATGACATTCACTTCCCGATAAAAGGAAAGAAAATATTGTCATTTTTCCATCGTGCACAAACACAGGAGTTAATGTTACAAGAAACACATCTGTCTGATGAAGAACATGCCAAATTGAAGATAGAATGGCTGGGTCACTGGGGTTTTTTTTCATCTTTCTCTGGCAGACAAAGAAGTGTGGCTAGTCTAATACATAACCAACTCTCCTTTCAACTAGAAACATAACTTTCAGATGAGGAAGGGAGATTTATTATTGCTGCTGGCTCCCAATATTATAGCAAGGTGGTGTTTTGTAATCTATGATGTGCCCAATACTTATTCTTCTGGCTTTTTTACTAAACTCATTTCCAAATTACTGATATTCCCTGATTACCAATTTTTACTGGGTGGGGAGTTTAATATAGTGGCAGACAGAGGTTTGGATTCTAAACCCCCCAAAATTGGTCAGAGAGAGCAATAACACACTAGGGGTTAATCTATGGTGTCAAGAGCTGCATATCCTGGATATCTGACGCATCTTACATCCGGGAAATTTGGTATACACTTTTTATTCCAATTCACATGCAATATACTCTAGATTCCATTATATATTAATATTTGAGACCTTGTTCCCTATAATTAAGGCAGCAAAAGTTGATAATATTTCTATATCTGATCATGCCCCAGTTTTTATGGAACTGGAATTGAGAGAAATTATCCCATGAACATTTAGTTGGAGGATGAATCCATACCTATATTGAGATGAACTTTATCATACATTTCTACAGGAACAGTAAGCTGAAAATATAAAATATAATGCCTCACCTGCCATATCTCCTGCTTTAATTTGGGAGGCTGGCAAGGCAGTAATGCATGGACATATCATTGCCTATGTGGCTAAACAAAAAAAAATATAGAAATGCTAAGATACTCTGGCTTTCTTGCTTAGTAAAAGAAGCACATACTGCACATCGAGAGAATATGTCGGTGGAAAATAAGCAAGCTTTGGATCAAGCTCATACAACTTTAAATCATTTAATTTTTCAAAGATTGTCTAAGTCCTTATGGTTTTTTAAATATAAACTATATAAATATGGTAATAAAATGGGGAAAATCTTGGAGAGTGTGGAGAAGGAACTGGTTCGGGACACCTTCCCTGTTAAATCAAGCTGAAGCTATCCGGAGTGAGCAGTGCCTGCCTAACTCGACGGTGAGCCACAGCCGAGGACCCGGTGACATCAAGGGGTGGACCAGGAGGCGGAACCAGGAAGCCCTGCAAAACCAGGCTGTGTGAAAAACCTCCCCTGAGAGTGTGGAGAAGGAACTGGTTCGGGACACCTTTCCTATTAAATCAAGCTGAAGCTATCCGGAGTGAGAAGTGCCTGCCTAACTCGACGGTGAGCCGTAGCCGAGGACCCAGTGACGTCAAGGGGTGGACCCAGAGGCGGAACCAGGAAGGCCTTCAAAATTGGGCTGTGTGAAAAACCTCCCCTGAGAGTATGGAGAAAGAACTGGTTCGGGACACCTTCCCTGTTAAATCAAGCTGAAGCTATCCGGAGTGAGCAGTGCCTGCCTAACTCGATGGTGAGCCGCAGCCGAGGATCCGGTAACGTCAAGGGGTGGACCCGGAGGCAGAACCAGGAAGCCCTACAAAATCGGGCTGTGTGCGCCTCACGCACCTACAGGGCGTGCGGCATGACAGGCTTAGCCTGGCTTTGCCTGGATTTCACCTGGATCTTGCCTGGGGCATCGAGCTTGATGGACTGGTGCCTTTAAAGGTATTGTTATTTCCTTATCTCCTACCTGTTTCTATCTACGGACCACATTTGCGGGTGAATAACTATTAATTGCATACTTCAGAGTGGAAGCAAGCAGTTTCAGTTGTATAGGTGATTGATTTATTGAAATATGCCTCCAAAAAGGAAAGGAAAGGTGAGGGTTATTCCCTCACTTCCGTTACCCTCACCCATACATCAAGAAATTAGCCGCTTCATGATCTCACCTGCATTACACATGGCAGGTACCGAGGAGACTGATGTGCTAATCAGTCAGGGAGGACTGATTGAGCCCCCAGAGGAGGCCTTCCTAAGTCCTCATGCTGGACTTCCACCAGCGCAGTGAATTGGTGAGGTGGAAACTGGAGAAGCTCCTGAGGATACCATCTTTGCCAGCCCTGGAGCGGGATATCAAACCCGCAGTAATGGACTGGGACCACAGGCAGCTCTGGGTATTGAATGTTTGTCTCCACCAGGAGCAGTTGGATGGATGGAGGGAAAACTCTCTCCTAAGGGGCTTGAAAGTCAGCTGACCAACGAAATACCCCCAGCTCCACTCACCCATCCTGCGGTGGTAACGTTAGACATTTTATGGGAGATGATGGCCGGAATGATGAATAATATTAAAGGGTTGGAAATTAAAGTGGATACACTAAGGTCGGGGAACCAACAGGAATATTATCAGACTCAAAAACAAATTAAAGATTCCACCGATAGAATTAAAGTACTTGAGGTTAATGAAAAAAAGAACCAAAATCTTTATTTCGCAGTGGTTAAGGATAGGGAAAGTATTAATAGGAGAGTCGAAACTCTCGAAAACAATGCCAAGCGTTTAAATTTAAGGTTTCTAAACTTCCCCAGGTTAATTGGGGAAGTACCATTAGTTACCTTGAAAAAGTTCCTTAATGAAAACCTTGGCTTTGTTAGTGAAGAGTCTCCTGTTGCGGTCTCCGCCGCTTCCCCTTCGCTAGGTCTGAACGGTGCCTACCTCCGCTGCTGGAAACGCCGCGTTCCGCGTGGCTGGGACCCCGGCGGCGCTGCCTGCTCCACGTGGCAGCCGCCATTGCTTGCCCGTCTCCCCGCTGCCTCGCGCGCACGCCCACTTTGTGCGCACAGCTCCCGGAAGTCTGGCCCCGCCTGCGCTGATGAGGTCACGCCCTAAACCCGATATAACCAGCGTCCGGACTCCTTCTCCTTGCCTTGCAACGAGGTTCACTACTGCCTAGTAGTTCTGAGTTGCGCTTCGTCTGTTCTTCGTTCCTGCCTTGACCTTTGGACTGCCTTTGACCAGCTTCAGCCTGCCGCCTGCCTCTGACCTTGGTTCGTTCCCATCTTCGCTTCAGCCTGCTGCCTGCCTCTGACCTTGGTTCGTTCCCGACTTCGCTTCAGCCTGCTTCAGTCCACAGCCTGCTACAGACTCCATTCCAGTCTTCAGCCTGCTTCAGTCCACAGCCTGCTACAGACTCCATCCCAGTCTTCAGCCTGCTTCAGTCCACAGCCTGCTACAGACTCCATTCCAGTCTTCAGCCTGCTTCAGTTCCAGCTTACTACAGACCCTGCTTCAGTATCCGGTTAGCTACAGTTCCCGCTGCCGCCCGATGTCCTGTCATCAGCTGGCCCTCGGCCTGTACAGCCGGTCCTCGGACTATCTTATACTTTTGGACTTCCTATACTACAGTTCCGGCCTAGGCCTTTCCTGCCACTGGACATTGAGCCTATTCCCCAAATCCCAAGGTTCCAGGACCCTATGGGCTCCTCCTGGGGGGCTCCTGGTTCCCGGGTGAACACCGCCAGCCTTTGACTCCGCCTCCCGGCCTACCCTGTCATCCTAGGTGGGCCGGTCCAAGGGTCCACTACCTCGCCTGCAGTATCAGACTGCAACATCTCCTGTTGTTATAAATTGCTATTTTCTACCTAAACCTAGAAATGAAATACTAAATGGATCAAATCAGATGTTTCAGGGTGATTTAACAAATTTTCTTGAAGATTCATCTGTTCAGGTGATTGATAGGGGAACTTTGCTAGCAACATTTTCATCAATAAATGACATTAATTTGATAATGAAGAAGTATTTCAGTAAAATACCCTATTAATCAACTGGGAAAATTAGTTAAAGTGTTTCCTGACCTAGCATTATCCACACAAGGAAGGCGAAAATCCTTCTTGGCTTTTCGTCCAGAAGTTATTGCTTTGGGTTTCTCTTTTACTTTGAGATTTCCCTGTAAGTGTTTAATAAAAAAACAAGAGGAACTCTATATTTTTTTCATACCCAATCAATTAAAAAATTTCCTAGCTCAGCGGCAGTTAACAACCTCATCCCCAGTGTCTAACATTTAAGTTAGTTATTTTGAAAGGCAAGTTCTATGCATATAATCTGATTATTGGTATATTGTTGTAATAATCTCCCTTGATCCTTTTTGCCAGCAAAATCCTCTCATATTTGATTTGATATGTAATGGTTTAGATAAATATAATTATAAGTATACTAAGGTGTATTAGGAATTTTTTTTTTTTTGTTTTAAGGTAAATTTCCTTTTACTAAACCATGTATTTCTTTACTTGTAAATCATACGGTCTCTGATTTATTAGAAAATGAATAAATAAAGAATTTAAAAAAAAAATGGGGAAGATCTTAGAAAATTTGTAGGGTCATTCACTAAAGCTCTATCACGTGCATTAGGGCCCTAACGCACGCGATAAGGACATATCGCATGCGAAAAGGGACTTTTCACGTGATATAATGCTAATTAGGGGGAGGTGATGAGTTGAGGCGGGGGGAGGGGAGGGAGGCGTCGGCTGTGTCTTCGCTGCTGGTGAAAACGTTACCAACGTTATCGTCGGCAGTAGCACGCCGAATAGCACCACCTTTCACGGTGGTGCTATTCGGTGCGAAAGACGGCAGCGAAGACACCGTGGTTGTGCGAAGGCTGTGGGCTTTCGCAGGCCTGCCCCCTATTTTCACTTGATTCATCATTCAGCGATGAATGATGAATCCAGTTTTGGTGAGGGTAAAGAAACAACAGTCCCATATTGCATGAATGAGGGACACGCAAGGTTTGTTGCGTCACTCAACTGCTGACATCACAGGCCAGTTTTTGGACTTCTTCCAGTTACTCTATAGCTCTAAGAGAGAGGATGTAGTTAATAAGGACACATTTTACAAAAATTTGATGTGGCCTAAACTGGGGGAAGATAAAGTAAGATAAAGTAACAACGTTAAGCAAACCTATCAGGGACTCTGAGTTTTTTGCTTTGATTCAGTGGCTCAGATTGGGCACAGCATCCTGATTGGATGGATTAGGTTCTGAATATTATAAAATATTAAAGTTTCCCATTTTAGGGCTGCTAACTACATTGTTTAATGAAGCATTTACCTCTGGTAGTTTTTCGGAAGATCTTAATCAATCTTTGATATTGGTGTTATGTATAATAGAGATGCTCAATATGTGGGTTCTTATCGACCCATTTCTTTAATAAATCTGGATATAAAGATCTTTGCGGATATTTTGGCTCAGTGACTGAATATGGTACTCCCCAATTTGGTAGCAACGGACCAAATTGGCTTTGTTAAAGGCAAACATGAGATACAAAATTTTAGAAAACTGCTTGCTGCCTTGGCTCAGAGAGCTAATAGATTGGCTTTGGTCCTGAACCTTGATGCAGAAAAAGCATTTGACTCACTGATATGGAATTGTATGATTTGGGTATTGGGCCATTCTGGTTTGCATGGAAATATTGTTTGTTGGATTAAGATGCTCTAATACAACCCCAGTGCGCATCAATGGTATCTGTTGCACTGGGGTGGACCCTTGGCCTGGTGCAGGATTGGTACGGCCCTCTGGTTGGAACAAGAGAGCACCTGCCACCAGGAGTCGGAGCACACGAGGAGACAGAGGCTAGCTGGAGCTTCACCAATAACAGTCCGGGGTTTCCGCAGGTTAAGCCCTTGGGTACCTGGACCGCCTGGACTTAGGTGGGCCTCAGATAGTCTCCCAGAGAGGTAGCGGATGGGTGTGCCCACCACGAGCAAGGGTGCGTGGCTGACAAAGATAGGCTGGACTAGACTCGAACTGGAAGCTCCAGAGACCTCAGGGAGGTCACAGTTAAGGAAGGTTCTCCAGGCGAGACAGGCAGCACCTGCAGGTCTAATCGGGTGGAAGCCGCGAGTGGATTCCCAGCAGGTTGGTATGGTAATCACAGTAGGCCAGAAGAGAGTGTCCGAGTGAAGTGCAAGGGTCAGAGCCAGAGTATCAGTCCAGAAGTGGTCAGCCAAAGCAGGGGTCAATACCAAGGTCAGTCCGAGCATAGTCAAGGCAAGCGAGGGTCAGTTCCAGGTGGCAGGCAAGAGAGTGGTCAGGCAGGCAGAGGTCAGTTGCAGGTGGCAGGCAAGTGGGTGGTCAGGCAGGCAGAGATCAGTACCAGAGATCAGTCTGTAGGTGTACTACCTGGGAAGGATGCAGGAACACACGGAGACTCAGGAACAGGGAGACGCTGGAACGAGGAGACACTGGAACAGGGAGTAGGCAAACTAAGAACCTCAAGGTGTCGACCCGATTGCCAAGGCGAGGTCCTTGGAGACAGGGCCTCGCTTTTATATGGTCTACGTGATGTCATCGGCCTGTGCCGCGGAGCTGGTTCCTGCCCTTGGCCCTTTAAAGGGTCGGGTGGTCCGTGCGCGCATGCCTAGGGGCGGGGCCGGCACCAGAGAGGATGCTGCGCTCCGTCGTGGAGCTAGGCCCGAAGTGGAGGGCCTGGGAGATGCTGCTGCGGAGGACCGCGGATGGGAGGCACTGGCAGCAGGAGAGGACGGCCCGGGGCCCGACAGCACAGGAGCAAGTGAGCAGGCCCGGGTGCGGACGGGATGTGCAACAGTATCGTGTCACGAATCACGTGGGAGGAGTACATCAGGGGTGTCCGCTTTCTCCCTTGTGGTTTATTCTGGCAGTGGAGCCCATAGCCATTTATATCCAAGTGCAAGAGGAACTGAGGGGACTACAGATTGGTTCAATAACCTTAAAAATATCTGTTTGCAGATGATCTTTTGCTTTTTGTGGGGGATTCAAGACAGGAGATACCTATAATACAATCTTTATTTTCTAAGTTCCAGGCCTTTGCTGCTTTAAAAATTAATTTTAATTAGTCAGAAGATTTGGTACTTAATATTAGACTAAGAATCATTACATCATTTTCTGATGCAATGCAGTTCTACTGCCATGCTGCTGCTGAGTAAGCTGACGTCAGCAGTGTACTATATGAAGCCCAGTCAGAAAGGGTGAGCATTTGAAATATTCATGCTGGCTGACTACTGCTGGACACTCCGCAGAGATGCTCCCGAACAGGTGTACAAGAGACAAACAAAGAAATCTAAGACGTAGTCTATGACTTCATTTTTCAAACGGTATTAACCGTAGGTCTCCTACTATTGGCATACAATTCAAAATGTAATTATATTATTGCATATTACAAAAAAACTAAAGCCAATTTTGCATTTTCACAGTCACAGTCATGTTTAGCACATGGAAATTTATAAGAATTGACTAATTTCATTTCAGTAACATGACTTTTGTGAAAATTTGTTGCCCAGTGATATAAGGCATGAAAAAATAAATAAAAATAAACTTATCACCCCAGATCACCAGTGAAACTGCTATTGGAAATAATTCAAGAAAAATAATATTCTTAACAACTCCCAAAGTTTTTCATGTATATGGCCACGAGGCATACACTAAGAGCCCTAACAATATGCTCTGAAACCATCACTGCCCACAGCATCTGTAAATAGCTGTAATTGCTGATTAGACACTGGGTCTGATTGCCAAATTATAACTCCATTAAATTTAGCTAAGAAAATATGCCAGACTTTAAATCTTCTTGGTCACACCTCATGATTCAAATATCGTGATGCCTCTGTATCAAGCCAGACATAACCATAGTTAACCTCCTACAAAAATCTCTACTTATAGGGATGACGCAGAAGGTGAAATTCAAAGTTACCTACTAAAGACTGAAACTGTGCCAGTTGCTTTCTTGGCCCTCAAGAAATGATCTATGGATTGTTTCAAATGCAATACTTTATCCCCCAGCAGATGAGAAACCATAGCAACTGAATCTAGCTCAGTCCCTAGAAAGGTAAGCGAATGGATAGGCCTTCCATCCTTCCCTTAGCCACGGGAATAGCAAACCACTCTGCAATTTGTAAAAAGGACTTAAATAAGGCACTACACCTCTTGGAAGAAGCCGGTCCAACAAAAAGAAAATCATTCAAGTAATGAACTGTCCTCTCATTTTCTGCTACCTGAGCAATAATCCACTGCACAAATGAGCTGAAGAGTTGAAAAAGAGTGCAAGATATAATACAACCCATGAGAAAGCAACAATCAGAGTAGAAGCCAACCTCAAATGTAAAACTAAATAGAGGAAAGCAATCCAGATGTATAGGAAAAAGGACAATTCAGTATCAGTCTTAGATAACATAGAAGCCCTTCCACAACTTCTATCTGAATCACAAAATCAAAGGAGGCATAATGAACTGTTCAAAGATCTCATGAAACAAAATCATTCACAGAACTCTCATCCAGATAAGATCAATTGTATATTAGCTGAAATTTTCCAAATTCCTTCTTAGGAGTAACTGCTAAGGGACAGAATATCATCTTTCAGAAAGGAGGGTTATCAAAAGAGCTGGACACTCTGCCCAAAGATAGCTCCTCTTCCAATTTACATTCAACCACTTCTCAAAATGTAGCAAAAGGGCAAGAATTTGCCAATTACCTCCCTTTTCCCTAGACCAAAGTAAGGAATGTAGCATCCTTTGGAAAAACCTTTGAGCAAGGCCATTGCATAATCTTTCTTAGGGTATTTCTCCAACCAAGGTATCATAGCTATGTCCACCAGTTTATGTGCTCTGGTGAACCAAGCTTCACTTGGATTTTGCCGGACCATTGGCACTTCCTTTCTTGGGGCATTTGCTGTCTGGGTGGTTAGCTGTGTACAATGAATAGATATGCTTGAATTTACAATCAGGAAAACTGCATGTAGAGCTGCTGAAATGCCGACAAACATCCTCCTTGCCTACCACAGCTTTGCCTGGGACACTGGACGCAACTGGCTCTTGAAAGGAACAACCCGTCTCAAGGGATCTAGACTCCATCGACTGACCTGCGCTAGATGAATTATTAATCATCTGAATTAGCCATAATTCTTCATACTGCATATCCCAAGCCATAAATTTGTTCTTTTCTATTCATCCCTAAATTATTGAGCCAAGCCCAATGCTCATAATCTTTGTAAGGCACCAAAATGGTGTCCGCAAGCAACAACCATTGTGAAGAGTCATATTGAACCACCACACTTACCAATCATGGGAAACATCTTGTCCAGTTCAAGATGTTATTTGCCATTCTTTTCTTGGAACTAGATAGCTCATCCTTATCTTTTTTCTTGCTTACTTTTTTCTTACCCTTCAAATCTAAAGATATCAATGTATTTTCTTTTTTTTAATTTAACCCCTATAAGACCTGAAAACACACTCCCATAGCTCTGAAAAATTAACTAAAGCTGGAGGGTTTCTCTCTAAGTTAAGGGCCGGTTGTCCCCTTACAGGGGAAGATGATGATGATGATGGTTGAACTACTAGAACCAGTGGTAGACTACCCCCGATACCTCCTTGTGCTTGTGCATACCCTTGTGCTTCCCATCACTACTGACCCCAGTCTTCTCTGTATTTTTGTCCTCAATTCATCCTGTTGTAAAGGGACCCCTAATTCATGAGTACTTTGGGAAGGTAACTCACCTGATGTTCAGTGTCACTGACTGGCACGACAGGGACTCTGACTGCCACTGATGCTGCTACTTCATGACCCAGTGATGAGCTCTGCTCCTGACAGGCCATGCCTCCTGGTTGGTTCTGCCACACCTCCTGCCTGGATGTACTGGGTATTTCCATGCTCTGTTCTATTGATGAGTCTTCACTTGAACTGCTCCTGCCCCACTTCCAACTGCTACAGTGGGATACCATCCACTTGGCAAACTATGTGGTCCCCAAGTAGCCATAAGAACCTGTACCTGGGACCAGTTCTGTTGCCATGGAATAAATTAGGCAATATGGTCCCCTTCCCATATTCCAGAAGGTGGGGATCCATCCCCCAATGGAAGGAGATGGTTACTCACCTGAAGGCAGTGTCCCTCCTGTAACCTGGTGATACCCCTCAGGTACATAGCCAATGCCCCATCCTGCTGATACCGTGAGTCTGAGCATCTGGAAGAGAATAGCTATATCCAGGCCCATAGCCTGCCCCTGCAGTCTCACAGCTGCTCCCATTTGCACTGGTACCCATGCTGGGAGCTGGGAGGACTGAGGAGATGTGTGCTACTTCTGTCAAGTGTGCCAGCAAGTCCCTCATTCCCAGCAGCACTACTGGCATCACCTTTTTGACCATTGGAGGCCTGTTTGAGATCTTGATTCTTCTGTAGGTTATTAGTTTCATCACCTTGGGCCGCACCGGTATTAAGTCCCGACCTGTGACATCATTAACCACGGACAGGACTATCTGATGGCTGCTCACCCTCTCTCCTTGTGATGACAGCCGGACTTCTCTTCCCTGCTCTGCCTGCCTGTCTTATGCTTCTCTGTGTTGAGGCTTGCTGGAAGGGGGGGGGGGGGGGGGGATGGTGACAGTGTTCCTCATCACCTCCCAGTATTGCAGATGAAGGTGCTGGGATGTCTAACGTGGCTGCACTCAGCCCACTCACCACATCAGGATCCACATCGTCTCAGAAGGAACTTGCTTCTTTTCCTGTCTTCTTTTTACAGGCCAGCATGCCAACAAATAAGGTGAGGAGGGCCCCATGAGACCCCAATAAGATCACGAGAGAAGGAGGGGTGAAACCACCCAAAATGGGCTTTTGTACTATCCCAAAGGGCTTCTTAATTCCTCTGGTCACTTTACTAGCCCAGCAGCCAGCCGGCAAGCTGTAAGGAACTGTGGGGTTTTGAATCCATGACCTGGTGTGGTGTGGGTCAGCAGCCCTGCCGGGAGAGCCATGCTGGCATGTCTCCTGAGCATTTGCATCAAGTTTTGTATTAAAGTAGCACCAGAAGGATTGTTAGCAGATCTGGATCTCTCTGGCTTTACTATCAATTAAGGGAAACTGTACCTTTTTACTACTTTGGGAGTTTCCCCCAACCTGCAGCCATAAATCAGGAAGTATTTGCCTTGCTTTCCAGCATTAAAGAATCCTTGTGAGCACTGCTGAGTGTGTGGACTGCCCTGTTTTTTATTTTCTTCCCTGACAGATTGTGACAGCCCCCTTTTTGAGAAACCCACAGCTTAGAAGTTTTTTTTTTTAAATATCAGTTGAGCCAGAATTTCTTTAGCTTTTTTGAGGGTTTTTTTTTTTTCTTCAAGCAGTCAACCTGCTTGTGATAGAGAAAGAACCACACTCTCAGTTACAGACCTGGAAATTGCACACCTGAGGCTCCAGGACAGAGCCTTGTGGAATTTACCCTAGGTAAAAAAAAAAAAAAAGCCTTCTCTGCCCTAACTGTAGCAGCACTTGAGGATACAGTTAAAGAACAGAACCAACAAATACAATTTTTAACTAAACAAATAAAACGGGCACTCCAGCGGCAGTATTCAGAGATTGCCAAGATGTGGGAGCAAAGATATCAGCAGTTGGAAACAGCCTACATCTCAATGAAGACTGTTCTGGGAAAAAAAAACAGTCCAACCCCTAACTTGTTACACCCCCACCCCCCCCCCCCCCCGAATACATTAATGGGAGCAGGAGACTTATTCGGTAGTTCCTCCATCAATGTGATTTACACTTCCAGCTTTGCTCAGACTTCTTTTCAGATGACACGAGGAAGTTGTGTTGGGTGGTTATACTACTGACTGGAGATGCCCTAAAATGGGTTTACTACATGGATGGAACGGGACCCAAACACCATGTGGGAGATTTTCTTCCAGGAGTTCAAAATAATGTTTTCTGATCCCCATCAGACACATACAGCTGAACGGGGCTAATGTGATTAAGACAAGGAATAGGCTCTGTCTTGTCCTGCGCCGCCCATTTCTGTTAACTCCAGGCAGATGTGAGATGGGGTGAAGAGTCACTGTGCCATCAATTCTGATTAGGTCTAAAGGAGGAAATCAAAGATGAACTAGCCCGAACTGAGCCTCTTTCTATCTTGGAGGAGTTAATAAATACTTGTGTACGCATAGACACCCGAATGAAAGAGTGGCAAGGAATATTTAGTTGGTCACACCTTCCCCTGAATACTACCTCTGTAGACATCAATGGACAAGATGCCTCAGAGCTAATGCAAATCTGTACCGCTCCTTCCAAGAATTTGACCACAGGTGGTGAAACTCCACAGCCACAACTGTGCTTGGCTGTGGAGACTTGGAACATTTTGTAGCACAATGCCCCTAGCAGCACAGCTTTCCAAAAAATAATCTGACCACCCTAAGAGAGAGTCTGTGAAACAGTGGAGGAGAAATCAGGTGGAAAGAATAACCTCTGCAGCAGAATCACAGGTAACCCAAATCCGACAACAAGAGCATTGTAAACATACGGAACAGATGGAGCAAATTCAAAAAACCTGTATTCAGGAAGTAAGAGAAATAGCAAAGCCACGAATCTCCTGGAGAGATAAGCTGGATGCAGCAGTTCTACCTGCCTTAGCTAATCTAGACAAAACAGTCCATTACATACAGAAAGATCTATGGGCAATACCCTAGGGCCTGCAAGGAGGGTTGCTCTCTGAGCCTGAAGATGGTACTACAGGAGGTTTTCCAGGTGCAACCCTTGCAGGAGGTGCCTTTGTGAGAGCAAAAAAGAAAGTTTGCCAACAAGGGGAAAACTATACTGGGAAAAAGACACCCAGTCGGGTCTCCAGCATGGAGCCATTGCGTGACTCAGCCAACCAGTACGGTAGTGAAGAAGAGCTAAGATACACCAAGACAGGGTCAGAGGAAGGTGATCAGATTCTATTCCCCCGGGGTCAACTGCATTAGGCGAATAGAGGAAACATCCTCGCCCCCATGTAGGGTACCATCAGAAGATAAATGAGACTTTGCAATTTAGACTTCTTTTTCTTTTTTTCCCCTTTTACCCAAAGTTCATAAATGTTTTGTTCCCTTTATCATGGGAGGGCTGGGTGGGGTAAGGAATTACTGGATATGAGTGCAGAGTGTGGGTAGCCTATAAAGGGTGCCTGGAGGCACCCCACGGAAGGGGAGATTCTGTACCTGTGAGGTTTTGAATCCCTGACCTGATGTGGTGTGGGTCGGCAGCCCTGCCAGGAGAGCTATGCTGGCACATCTCCTGCGCATTTGCGTGTGGATTGCCCTGCTTTTGATTATCTTCCCTGACACAAATGCCAGGGGACCTGAAAGAGAATAAGGATCAATGGACCTCTCCCTACTCTCACTCTACGCCTCCCGCTCCCTTTTCCCCCACCCCAGCAGCATACAGCTACACTAGGACCTTTAAATAAACATGGCCAAGGAGGGGAATGAGAAGGGGAGTGGGGAGTGAGGTGAGCATGGGAGGTGCCTGGTCAGCACAAGCTGGGGGCTCACTCTGAAACTTGCCCAAGCAATCACTCTGCTGTTCAAATATACTGTCTCACTTTTATCTCCAAATTCTCTTCGTCTTTCTAAGTTTTCTTCTCTGATTAACTAGATCCTGAGTAAACCAGGCAGTTTGTCTACATAAGCATTGTCTACATAAGCATCTTGATCTCACAATTTTAGGTGGGGCAAGCATATTAGAAGCAATCACTAAAGCAGTATCCCATACGTTTACTAAATCTTCCATTTTCAGTTTTGGGGACAATGATTTTTTTAAATCCTCTAAGTCAACAGGCAGTCTAATTGTTTTCATATGCTTAGGATTTTGATGTTAACACTTTAATTTTTCTGTTGTTCATAATTTATGTTTTTAGGTGTTATATTTATTGCATGATGACATTATGGTGCACTAGTCCACTGTTTCCCAACCCTCCTGGAGGCGCACCTAACCAGTCAGATTTTCAGCATTGCCACAACAGATGTACATAAGATAAATTTGCATACCCTGATACTCCGATGAATGCAAATATTTCTCTTCATATTTATTTTGGATATCCTGAAAACCTGACCTCCAGGAGTGGGTTGGGAAATACTGCACTAGTCAGTAAGTCTCATGTGTATGTCTCTCAGTTGTGTAACCTGGCTTTTTAAGGAGGCTTATAATGATATCTAAAGGTAAAGAGATAGGGGCTGAAGAGTTAAGCATCAAAAAGGTTGAGTTGTTTATTTATGTTGTATGTTTTAAATTATATTGTACTAGTATTTTATCTTATTTATTTTAAAATGTTATGTATGTGAAAAATTTGTAAACCGACTAGATTGATGATAGTTGGTACAGAAAAAAGAGAAAATAAATAAATACTGATAATTAATTTATATCTCTACAAATGCTGACATATTCTCCACCACATCCCATTTTCTCTTCAAACGCTTAAAATTATGTGAACAAAAATTGAATATTGAACTATTATATTCACAATTGACACCATTATAATAGGGAAATGAGAGTGTCCATACAGTGAGGATGTGAAATAAAGTGATTCCAAATTATCTGAATCAACATCTAGTAAGAGGATTGTGAAATAGAACAAAATGAACACATTTAGGTTTCTATATACAAATGACATGTCTAAAAAAATAAGATTGGAGAATTAGAAAATATGTCACTAAATGAAGATATTGACATAATTGGCTTCTCAGAGACCTGGTAAAAAAAGGATAATCAATGGTATGCAGTGATACTAGGGTACAAAATATACCAAAATTACAGAGCAGATAGAAGAGGTGGTGGCATGGCACTATATGTTATGGCTTCCAAAGAGTCAAGTAGATACAAATTCTGCAATTAACAATGTGGATACAAATTACAATTGCGACAGGTAGGCATTGGGAGTTTGCTACCTTCCACCCAACCAGGATGATGAAACAGTTAATGAAATGCTACCAAATATATGGTCGTGGGTTCCTGTCCAGGAGATCTCACTACTGAAACTATATGTGGATGTTTGGGAGTAGCCACAGGTTAGGAAACAGCCAGGAGAACGAAAGGAGGCCAACTCCAGCTGGTTCCACACAAACAACTGTTCATTTTCAGGCAAGGAAAAAAAGTACAACATAAAGGCTTCTAACCTCAGCAGTTTCTGTCTTGTAGTAACCAAAAGCAATCTGATATAGGGAGCTCTTGCACAAGGCTGGCTTCCTGCCTTCTCCCTGGGATCCCTCTAACATTTCTGGGCTTTGATTTCTTATCCTGTACTGAGAAGACCCTCGCTCAACCCAGAATCCTTTCTAGGGTGATTCTTAAAACTACTTGCAATAAATTAAAAAAAAAACCAAAACAGTACAAGGACTAGGGGAATCTCCATTGAACTAATGTAGCAGATTAAAAACAAACTAGAGAAAATTTTTTTCACTCAATGTACAATTAAGCTGTGGAATTTGTTGCTGCAGGATGAGGTCAAGGTATCTAGTATAGCTGGGTTTATGAGGAATTTGGAAGAAATATTTGTAAACAATAATTAGCAAGTAGGCCAGGGGAAAATCACCACTCCCTGGGAGTGAGCAACAAGGAATAGATCTGCCTGGCAATTCCCAGTGATCTGGATTGGCCACTGCTGGAGACTGGGCTTAATGGTCCCTTGGTCTGACTCAGCATGACAGTTCTTATGTTCTTATGTTTTTATGCTTTGGAGTGTTAATGTCACTAAGAACTAGGGATGTGCATTCGTCCAGAACAAATTAGACAATTTCAATGAAATTGCCTCATTCGTCCTGGTTCGGCCATCCCGAAAAACAAAGCGGATTTTCCCAAAATATCTCACTCGTCGTATTTCTTTCCAGATCATTTATAAATATATTGAAAAGTAAGGGTCCCAATACAGATCCCTGTTACATAATACTTATCCCCACTATCCACAAGAACAAGAGGGGCTTTGTGGCCCACAACATAACACCCCGTCTCCCCCCGCCCTTGTGGTACATGGCTTCCTCCTGCCACCGTCATCATCACTTTCCCAGCACCAGTATCCCCTGATCCCTTCTATATCTCCTTGCACAGCAGCAAGACATTCAACCTCCAGTCCTGAACGCCTCCCACAGGCAACTAGCCTTCAACACCCCCTCCTGCTCCCTGCCCCTGACTTCATCTCCTACCCTCCTTCATCTCTCCTCCCTCTGCCCCACCCCTTTTTCTTCCCCTCCTGTCCCCAACCCTCTCTTCCCCTTTTGCCTCACAACTCTATCCTCTCTCTCTGCTCCCCATCACCTCATCCTCCATTACCCTCTCATTCTCTAATGCCCTCCACCCCAGCTACCCAGCACCAGTACCCCCCCCCCCAGGTTCCCATGATGTTCAACATCCCCTCGCTATCTCTCCCCTCTCCACCTCCTGTCTTCCTCCTTTCCACCCTATCTATCTTGCCCTTCCATTTCCACAGTGTTACTCCATCTCTCTCTCTTCCCTGAGCAGGCTAAATCAGATGAAATAACAGAGAAAATTGCTCTCTAGTCCCCCTTACCTGTGGCCTTCCCCGAGTCTCTCTCTTTGGTGGGAACCACATGTTAGGAAGACTCAGCAGGTGCTGGGCAGTGGTGGAGATCAGCAGTGGTATAATGGCGGTTCTGAGCATGGGGAGGTAATTTGTTTTGGAAAATTGTGCACACTATTTGTAAATAGTTTGTTACTTGCAAAGAATGCGTGCTATTGTCTGAAACATAAAAACAATAAAAAAAAGAAATTCTACAAAATGAAAAAATAATGATTGAAAAATGAAAAAAAATAAACCAAAGCAAAAATAATGCGCGTTCATTGCTGTTTACTCAAGTAAATTGTTTGGAAATTGTCCTCCTCATTTTCAAATGCATGCAGCTGTTTTACCACCAGAAATAGCAGTCACACTGAACATGGCCATCTTTGACAGGCACACACACCCGGTAGACAATTTTCAAAGGCAAAACTTTAGACCTTTGAAATTAGCTATAAGGGCCTCACTTACTAAAGTTTATGTGGACTTTGCAACAATGTAGCAACTATTGAAATTCAGCCCCCCCCCCCCCCCACACCCTCACACACACACACAAAACTGTAGCATATATAGCACTTATTATGAAGTGCCTACACAATTCAGAATTGTGCTTTCGTTTAGCTGAAAAGAAAGTGGAACAATGAAAAGTTTCTTCTGTGGCCTGCGGAGGAACAGTCCAGTGCCAAGCTCACGCTGTATGGGACTTTGAAGCAGGAGCTATGTTAGGCAACTGAGTCACTAATTTAATATGTGGAACACCTACTGGTGCTTTCACCATCACTCTGAAACCGCAACAGGAGATTCTGATGAGGATCAGTACACTCGCCTTTCATTTCTTCAGATTCACAGTGGGAAGTTAAGCAGGGGGAGAATTTTCCAAAACTGTTTATTTCAAAATCTCTTCGGGAAGTATCTCCAAATAGAAAAAAAAAAAAACCAGACAGAAATAATTTGTTTGTTTGTTTTAACAGCCAACCGCATTAGCTAAAAATAAATGTTTAAGTGCTGCTGTTTTAAATGGTATAGTTTCCATAGCTTTGAAATAGCAGCCTACTGGCATAGATTTTCTCTCTCTTAACAGGATTACTTAATGGTAACAGTGCTTTAATAACTCAAACTGAAGAATAACTCCAGCTTTACAATTAGGAAAAATTTAAGATGTGCCTGAGCAAAGTCCATACAACTCTAGCAGGAGGCCAGCATTAAACCTTTTTGTAAACTTCCTGTCTGAAGTTGCCTCTTTATTGTACACCATGTCAGAGTGCCTAAAAAAATGCATATTTGTTCAAATGCATAGTGCCATCCAAGTCTCTAGATACATAAACAGTGTTTCCCAACCCTTGCCTGGAGGCGCACCTATCCAGTCGGGTTTTCAGGATTGCCACAATAAATATGCATGAGATAGATTTACATACCCTGGTCTTCGATGTATGCAAATCTATCTCATGCATATTCATTATGGATATCCTGAAAACCCAACTAAGAGAGGGATAGGAAACAGTGACATACAAAAATGCTGGATTCATAACCATTTTATACCTGAATTTGATCTCCCAGAAAATTTCAAGATTTGGTGGTAGGACAGAAAGGTACAGGAGGGAGTATTCCAATCTTATTTTGGAAAACAAGGGAGGGTGCAGAGGGAAGCTGGAAAGCCTCTTTGGGATCTGCTGGGTACCTCCTAATGGCCTGGGTTGATCCCTGTTGGAGACAGGATGCTGGGCTTGATGGAACTTTGGTCTGACCCTTCAAGGCACATCGTATGTTCTTATGTTTTCAAGTGCTAAAATCTAGGACTCTGGAGGTTGAGACCAATAGTTCTGCCACATCCCTGAATGCTTATGTGGTAAGAAAAGGACATGGGATAGGATCTGAGAGTTATGGAAACTGAGCACAGTCAGCCTCAGAAAGGAAGAGGATATCATCATTCTGAAGAAAGCTGCAGCCATTTCTATCAACGTACCCGTGGCCCGAGAGTGGAACATCACACCGGGACCCCCCACTGGACCCCAGGTAATTTAAGACATTTTGGGGGGGTTCGGGAGGGTGGGGGATTTATTTTAAAGGGTCGGGGTGGGTTTTAGGGTTGTTTTAGTGTGCCGGTTTTCCCACCCTCCCCCTTCCCCTCCCCCTTCCCCCGATTTATGATTTTTGACGATAAATCGGGGGAATTCCTATTATATATCGCTTCTAACGATTTTTGACAATTTAAAATATATCGGACGATATTTTAAATCGTCAAAAAACGATTCACATCCCTATATTTCACAGAGCCCTAAAGGACATAGACTCAGATGTGCTGGACTATTGGGTACACAAACCCACAGGCTGGCCAAATCTAGCCAATATGGCTCAGTGAGATTTTTCCTACTCACTAATCAGCATACTCAGGTGGTCTTCTCAGTAGGGATGTGCAGTCATTTTAACCAAATTGGCAAAATGCGATGAATAAGGGCCAATTAATATCAAATTGAGGGCCCCCCCAAAAAAAAATTAAATGAGATCCAGTCTCCAAGCCTCGGACTTGCATAGAGCCTAGCCCAAGGTCACAGTGACCTACTACGGATGTGGCCTACACAAGGCTAAGGCTTCAGCTTGGGCCTAGACCTCGCCAGTGGAACACTACCAGATAGGGTACGTGGAGGCTGGTGGGGTATCCTGGCCGAGCATTTTTCTGGGTGGGAGGGATGAGTGGTGGAGACAGGAGGCCTTAGGAGACCCATTCTCTTTTTATTTTTTCCTTTTTGAGTTGTTTTTTTTTGTTGTTGTTTGATTTTTTTTAAACAAAAGAAACTAATTAAACATTAAATGAAATGAAATTCATTGGGAAAAAAACTCCCAAAAATGAAACAAAAAATGAAACAAATTTTTACCATTGAACATCCCTACTTCTCAATAGCAGGGGTCATTGTGAGCCCTCATCATTCAAGACAGGTGCCAGAATTGATGGAAAAGCTGATCATTTTGAAAATCAGTCTGCTTTTGCTTGGGTTTCCAGAATTTCCATGCAAGTGGCAAGATTACTGAAATCACCTTGAAGGTTTTGCTGTCATGTGCCTACCTGCCATGACCCAGATGTATCAATTTAGAGGTCTTGCTGCTACTATGCCTAGCTGAAATGCCCCTGATATAGCAACTTAGAGATCTTACTGTTACCGCTCTGCCTACTTGCAACACCTCTGATTTACCACCTTAGGGGTCTTGCTGGTACTATGACTACCTGCCATGCCCTTGATATATCATCTGAGAGGTCATTCTTTTAATATGCCTACTTGCCATACTTATTACATACCAGCATGAGAGTTTTGGTGCCTCTTTATTGTGTTGCACGGGTCGGCCACACAGCCGCATGGCCGACCACGCTTACCGGCATGGCAGGGCTCTCCTCCATCTTCATTCCCACTATGGGGAATCCCTGTCGCTGTTTTCTGCAGGCCCCCCTGCTCAGGGAGCCAGCGTGGAAGCGGCCCCCTAGGCATGTGTGCACGCCTCTCCGCCTCTTAAAGGGCCAAAGGCTAGGGAGTGCCATGGCCCGGGGAGATGATATCATGGTCAGGGCCCTATTTAGCCTGAACCCTGGCTATCCAAATTGCCTCTGCAACGGGTCCTTGTGAGCCACTGCTTGCTGTGTGTTCCTGCTCCTTTGTTCCTGCTCCTGTGTTCCTGCACCTATCTCCCACTTGGTTCATCTTCTGCGTCCTGACCTCGGAATATCTCTTGGATTCTGCCTGTTGCCACCTGTCCTGACCCTGGCCTGTCTGACCTCTCCTTCACCTCACATCATGGGATCCTCTTCACCAGGAACCCTTGCCTAAGTCCTGCCTGCCCTGTCACCCAAGTGCTCAACCCACAGGGAATGAGGGCTGGTATAGGTGATGGTCCAGTTTGGGTTCCTGCTACAACCAGTTCCACCTGCCGATAGCGGAGACCTGAGGGATCCTCTCATACAGGTAGCGACAATCCCTTCTCAGCTAAGGGACCACACCCCGGCAGCAGCTAACATATTGTTTGTTGTTTGGATCTCAGCCTAGTTCTCCCACTCTTCATTTGTTATACTGGGGTATTTTATCCCCAGAACAAAAATGTAAATAAAAGAAAACATATGCAAGTTCCTCCTCCCACCCCACATCTTTTAGAGTTCTTCATTTTCTTCTACCTCTCTACAATTCCAGCCTAATTATTCTACCCTGGTTGTTGTTTCTTGGTTATATTAGGGTGCTTTGATCCCAGAAAAAAAAATGTAAAAAATAAAAAAATAAAAGTTTCTACACCCACCCCACCTCTTTTATGATTTTCTATATTGATGTCAAGGCCTGTCAAAGCCTTTGTGTTGTTTTTGATTCCCCGTACTGTATGCTTGGTGGTTTAGATACATTTATGCTGTTTGCAGTTCACTGTACACCATGCCTTAGTGTTTTAGATCATTTTTGCAGCTTGTGATTTACCACACTCAATGCTAGGGTGGTTTAAACACTTTTCTGTTCTTTGTGATGGACTGCATTCCATGCTTTGGGGGTTTAGACAACTTTTTTTCTGTTTGCAACATATGGCACTTCATGCTGGTGGTTTAGACATCTTTGCGCTGTTTGCTAATAACTGCACTCCATGCCTTGATAACTTAGATACATTTGTGCTGTTTGCCATTCACAGTAATCCATACCTTGGGTATTTAGATTTCTTTTTGTTGATTGCAACTCACCACATTCAACAATGTGTGATTTAGACACCCTTGTGCTGTTTGTAATGGACTGACTTCATGCTGGTGATTTAGACATCTTTGTGTATTTTGCTAATAACTGCACTCCATGTCTTGGAGCTTAGACTCATTTTTGTTGTTTGTGATACACAGCATTCCATACCTCATGATGTAGATACCTTGGGCTGTTTGCAGCTCACCAGATTTGATGATGTGTGGTTTAGACACCTTTGTGCTGTTTGCATTGGACCACACTATCTGCCTTGGTGGTTTATACAAATTTATTCTATTTGCAATGGAGTACTCCATGCCTTGGGGGTTTTAACACCTTGTGCTGTTTGTGATTCCCTGCACTGTACACCTTGAGGGAATAGGCATATCGTTGCTATTTGTAATTAACTACACTCCACACATTAGTGATTTGAATACATTTGTGCTGTTTGTGATTCACTGCATTCCAACCCTTGGTGGCTTAGACACCTTTATGCTGTTTGCGATAAACCACACTCCTCGCTTTGATGGTTTAGATAAATGTTTGCTGTTTCCAATGGACTGTACTCAATGCTTTGGAGATTTTAACACCTTTGTGCTGTTTGTGATTACCTGCAATGGACATCTTGGGGGTACAGACATCTTTGTGCTGTTTGCAATTCCCCACATTGTACACCATGGAGGTATTGATACATCTGTGCAGTTGGAGATTCCTCAAACTGTATGCTTTTGATGCCTTTTGCTCTTTGCAAGTCCTCACACTCTAAGACTTGGAGGTTTTGATGCTTTTGTGCTGTTTATGATTCCCCATACTAAGCTAATTGGGTTTTGATGCCTTTGTGCTGTTTATCATTCCCTACACTGTACATCTTGGGGATTTATGCATTTGTGCTGTTTGCGGTTCCTCATATTCTACATCTTGTGGGATATGACACTTCTGTGCTGTTTGTGATTCACCACACTGTACAGCTTGGGAGTTTTGATGCCTTTGTGCTGTTTGTGATTTTATTTATTTTATTTATTATTTATTTATTTAGAGATTTTATATACCAACAACCGTTTGCACATCGTATCGGTTTACAATTAACTTGAAACTATGACAGTATGGCTGTCATTTAGGCATGGCCTTTACAAGGAATGACAATTACATGAGAACATTTAAGAACTATAACAACGTGGCTAACATTTAGGCATGGCCTTTACAAAGGAACGACAATTACATGAGAACATTTAAGAAAATAAACAGAGGTACAGATTATCTGGGTACAGGTTATAAAAAGACAGAAAAATACTATGTACAAATTTAGGGTGGAGGGATAATTGGAATACAATGATTTTGAGGGGGAGGAAGGGGAGGAGTGTTATGGGAGGAAGGGGGAGGAGGAGTAAGAAGGTTAGGAGGGGCTGAGGGGCTGAGGGGGGAGGACATAAGGTGCATATTATGAGAGAGACACTCAAAATACAGAAATATCTCCCTCATAATCTGCGACATAGTTATGGAGCAGTGCCAGGAAAAATGTCTATACAAGGTTCAAATATATACAGCAATTACCTAAAATCGGAAAAATTGGATATTGTAAGATAGATATTTGGCAATTTTTCACAGTTATTCAGCCATTATGCAGCAAACATTTAGCAATTAGTCACAGAGGTGGGTAGTGATAGATGGAAAGGCTTGTAGGAATAGCCAGGTTTTAAGTTTTGTTTTTTTAATTTGGGTGTGGAGGTTTCAGTGCGTAAGTCAGGAGGCATGGAGTTACAGAGAGAGTGTGATTCTCCACACTCTACACCCTGAAGGTCTTGCTGCAACTCTGACTTGCTGCCATTCCCTTCATGTACCATTTTGGGAATCTTGCAGCCATCTGCCTTAACTGCCATTCTCCCGATGATCTACCTTAGGGATCTTGCTGCTAAACAGCCTGGCTGCCATACCCCAGACTCTATACTTTGTGGATCTTTCTGCCACTCCGCCTTACCACCAGATCCTAGACTTTTCAATTTGGGGGTCTTGCTGCCATTCTGTCTTGCTTCCATATCCCAGACTCTACAACTTGGGGGTCTTACTACCACTGTGCCTTAATGCTCTACCCCTCATGCTATACTTTGGATGACTTTCTTCCACCCAGGCCTTGCTGCTATACCCCAGACTCTTTACCTTGGGTTGTTTTTGCCACTAGGGGTGGCTGCTTTGCACTTTTCATGGTGTCTTGGAGTCCTCATGCCACTCTTAGTTCTGATTTGTCCCTCTGTTAATGCCTGAGTTTAATTTCTGCCACCTTTTCAGCTTTTTTCCCCCTTCGTTCTGCCTTAGGATGTCCAGGCCACTCATGGTGTCACTTTGCCCCTCTTGTGCTGACTTTGGTGGCTCTTTTGAAGCCTTACAGTATTCTTGGCACTCTTGCTGTTACTTTGCACCTCTCACCACACCTCGAAGAACTCCAGCCACTGCAGGTACCCTTTTGTTCATTTATTGTATCTTAGGATATTCATGCCACTATTTGTGCTACTTTGCCACAGTCTTGGTACCTTGAATTCCTTATGATATTTTCTACCTACAAGTTTCATTAAAAATGATTAGTAAACCCAAATTTTGAAGCTCAAAATAGGCTGCATTGATTCCCTGATTGATTATAATAGGAAATGAAAAACAAATGAAATGAAGAACTGATTTTTTTTCTATTTGAAAATAATGAAACAAATGGAGATGACCTAAAAAATGAATAAATAAAATTAAAATTTTGCCTCTACATCCCTAAACAACACCAAATGAAAAGACCCTTGCAGACAGACAGAAAGATAAGGTGCTATATTGTACAATTACTGAAATGTACATGAAAAATACTTTTGTATCTCTTCTACCGTTCATAGCTAATTCTCCAAGCCTTCAAATATTTTTGAGTCCTTCACCATCCAATGAGTCACCCTTATCCCCACCACTATAGTTTCATGGTATCTAAGAGGCAGGATGAGGTGCTATGACCTCTAGACCAGAAGCAGCATTATGATAGGGTCTAGTTAAGTCTGAAAAATATCCAAAAAGAAAAAGTTCATTAGTGAACTAAGTCAAAACTCTACTCCAGAAATAAGGAGGTCCATATTCAACCAGTCACCGCTAGCAAGGGATCTCTTATTTCCATTCTTTACAACCTATGGGACTGAATGTGAATTTTGAATGGCAAAACATTTTAAGGTAATTCTTGGCATTGTGATTGGATAGTTGCACCATAAGACTGTGACATTACACTCTCAGATTTATAAATTGCAGCAGACTGAGGATAGTGAGGTGTGTGCATGTAAAACTTCGGCAGATTGGCTCACCATGAAGAGTTATGAATGGGGATAATTCAGTAGTGAAGTATTGACTCTGAAGCAGTGAGCAGCAAAATGTGGACCATGTCTGTTTTATTGGATACAGCTAATTTTTTTTTTATATTTTGTTTGAGCACATGAAGCACTGTTAGCATTTTTTGCATTCATAAGGACTTTTTAAAAAAATATTTTGAACATTTTCATATTGAAAGGTTTTTTGCCTATGATTGAGAAGTATAATCTTTTGATAGTTACCTACCAGACCTTTTATGAGTTGTGATATATAGACGCTGTCTGACGTTTTCCCATCATTAGAATTTTGATAAAACAAGTCAACTTTGTAAAACTTTTAGTATACTCTGCTTTTTTTTATTATTGAATTATTTTTTACCAACTCTGATGTGGCCTCATAATGTTCCCTGCCATTGAGAATACCTGTTCAGTAAGCATGCTGGTTGGTAGGGGAGAGAAAATGCTAAGCCACCTTGACAATGTCTGGCCAGACTGCAGCCTTGTGAGCCCAATATTCCAACAGATCAGTGGCCATTAGGGATTTGCATTTGTCTCAGATGAAATAGACAATGGCAACAAAATTGTCTATTTCATCTTGTTTCAGGAGCACTCTGAAACAAAAAACAAATGACAAAATTTTGTATAATTAGTATTTTGAGGTAGCACGCATTAACGGGATTTAGTGCTAACTAACGGGGACTTAGTGTGCGCTAACTGATTGTTAGCATGCACTAAGTCTGAAATTAGGGAAACATGAAAAAAATACCCCAAACATTTTAAAAAAATAAAATTAAGCATAAAAAACCTGAAACAAAAATGACACAAAAAAAATCAGTGCACATCCCCAGTGGCCATGTCCCTCAATGAGCTGTGTGAGATAACATGTAACTGATATTTGTTCTGGGGTTTCCATTGCTGGAGAAAGATCAACAACTGTAGCCATGGCTTGTGTCAGGAGAGTCAATTATGAGGTGGCCACAGCAGTGTGGTGGATAAAGGTGGGGGAAATGATAGCTGACAGGGTATTGCCAAAGCAGATAGTACTGTGGGGGTACTCACTCTTTCCCATGCTACATTTCCACTGTCCCTCTGCCTCTGGTGCTCTTGTTCTTGCAACTAAGTCACCAGTATCTCCTTCCAGTGAATTACACTGTTGCACCAGAGAGCATTATTTCCTTTCACCCATGTGTCACACATTATGGCTAGCATGTATGTATCCTTCTCAAGTAGGGGTTACAGCCTATCTTGCATATGCTGCTGCATGGACTCCGTGAATAGCAACTCCTCTGGTACCAGAGCTTTCCGGAAACCCTCTAAAATTCTCCAGGATGCTGACTTCAAGAATGACCTCACCCAGATTGGCTCTTGAGAAAGTGAGAACGTCTATGGCATTCTTTAAAAGCTTCAGAACTCAAATTATCCAAGTAATATGTAGACAATCGTGATAACCCAGGAGGTGAGCCACACCGGTCTCACTTTCAAGAGACAAGTCGTGAAGGGCTGTCTGTTGGGATTAGAGAAGTGAATTTCATCTGTTGCCTCCATCCTTAATGAGCCAATGCAGTAGCGCCCATACTGCTTCCTGTTTCTCATGGATCTGCTGCCTACCCTTCATGCTCTGGTGAAAATCCCCTTCTGCTTTTTTGCACTTCCCTATCATTTTCTCAGGACTAACTTGCAGTATTGCTGTTTCGCCTCCCAGGGCGTCCTTTACTGCCAGGTACAGCAACTGTGCAAAGCAACAGATTTCCTCAGAGACCCCATCGTCCACTGCTGTTTCTTTATATTTGCACCACTGTCTGTAACAAAAAAAAGAAAAACAGAAACAACAGTCCTGTCTCCCTGCTATAGCTGCTGATTTTCCTTATTATTCCTCTGATATTGACTGAGGTAATGGCTGACATCCATCACCTAAGTCGGGAGCACAGCCCACCTGTAGCATGATAATCTGTCCTTGCTAGAGCTGCTGCTTGCCTGTGCCTTGGCCAGCTGCCATCAGTATCCCATCAGAGAAAGACAGGAATATGGCTGGCTCAGATGTTGCTGTTTAAATGGATGCTACCTTTCTTCACCTTGGCCTGCTGCACCTGAATGGCACCGAGTGTACAGGGAAGGCATAATCTGTCTAATGGTCATTGTCTGTGAGGACACTTTATACTGCAAATGGGGGTTAAAAGGTGTAGCAGCTGCTTAAATCCCATCTGCTCTACAATTTGCAAGGGCTGGCCATCCAGGGCACTTTTGATGTTGTCTGCCTTAACTATGGGACACTAATGTAGTCAAGCACCCCATCTGTTCCATGATGGCTTGTGGCTTTGGGGCTGCTTGTCTGTCAGCTCACTGGATGAAGGGACCAGGGAATTAGCTCGGGAGACTGACTTCCCCACGGTGGGAAACCCTTCAACCAGCACTTCTTAATGATGTCACGTGGCTGGGTATTTAAACCACAGCTGTGCTACAAATCGATGCTTCAGCAACATGTCCTTCTCCTTCTGCAGTGTGTGTTGCCATAATAATCATATTGGAGACTCTGTGGGGTCATCCCCTTCCAGATCTTAAATGGCAGACACCCACGAGTCTACTTCCTATACTAGTATCCATCCTGAGTCGCACAGCCGATATAATGGGTTAAGATATTGAGGAATTGTGGTAAAAGACCTGCCAATTTCTTATCTTGGCCACTGAAATATATAAGAAGCAGGCTAACAAAAAACACCAACCGGCAGCTCATTTTAACCCTGGAAACTTGGAATGGCTAAATAACTGTAATCTTTGATTAAAAACACCATCTACAGTGTTTGTTTCATCAGCCCCTACTGAATGAATGAATGAATGAATGCATGAATCATATTACTTTTATTTACTCAGACTTCCTGAATAGGTATTTACTAGGGATGTGCAATCGTTTTTCCCAACTTAGGCAATGTCAACGAAATTGCCTAATTTGGAATGGTTCGGGAGAACCGAAAAACAATTTAATTTTTTCCGAAATTTCAGAAAAAATTCATTTTTGAGTTAGTGCGCGCTAACTCCCAATAGTGCGCACTAACCCGAAAATTGAGACCCCCGAAAAAAAAAAAAAACCTGAACCACGGGAAAAATGAAATTCCCGCAGGGGAGGGGGGCCGAAATGAAGCCCGATGCAAAATTTTTACCTGAAGCACATCTCTAGTATTTACTATGGCCTCCTATCCATTCTCAAATTGGGTGCATTATTCCCAGTGCTTTAGATCCAGTTTCAGGATACAATTGTCATATTAATGGGGAAGCAAAATACAGTCCCTAAGTGTGTCAGACAAGTGTGGTTTTCAGAATTACCAAAGCTCATAAACTAGCTATAAACAAGACCCACGACATACAAACAAGCCTTATGAATATAACTGGGCAGACTGGATGGGTTACTTGGCCTTTTTTTTTTTTTTTTTTGCCATTATCTACTATGTTACTATTAGGATTCTTTGGGAATATTCCATAACTCAAACCTGTTTTTTGCTATTCCTGCCATGCTGCACCCATTGCACAATACATAAACATCATAACTCATTAGCCATGAATACATGCAGGACATTCTCATCAGTGCTGTGCTGGAAAATAATCAAACAGTAAAGCTATTAAACTAAACTTGTTACGCGTTTCTGGAACTGATTCCGATTTCATGGTGCGGCAAATTGGAAACACCTCCTTGTATCCCTTTCATTTCATTTCCTGCCTTTCACTATCTTAAATCTCCATCATATTGGCCGTGCAGTCTCACAGTACAAATGGGATCTGATGTAACAAGGATATTACATTCTCAGAACACACCAGTGAATCAGTGCTTTACTAGATTTACACACTGCTTTTTGGGTCACACTGGATGATTATTATCCACTGACAAGCCAAAGACCTTGATGAGAAGCTTCATCATTGACACTGACTTCCATTAAGTGCACAGAGCAGCATTTCCAAAGAGAGCCATAGATCTCAAAAAAGGGATCAATGGCAGAGCGCAACACAGGCAAGCACAGCCCATGGCACCAGCTGTAAATACCATAAAGCCAACCTCAGTGAGCACCCATTAAAGAAGTATAAGCAGCATATTTCAATAAAGTGCTTCCAGCCAAACCTGCATGCATCACGGATCCTCTGTTTCCCATGCCAGGAAAATAATCATATTAAATATGTAATCTTTCTCACTGGCATCAGTTAAGTTTTTCAATTATAGGTTAAGCTGAAAGAAAATCAAAGGTCTATCAAGTGCAAACTTCTTCTGATTGCCTATCAGATCTACTACTGCTGTTATTACTACTTATCATTTTCTTGACATGGTAATCCAGAGGAAGGTGAAAAAAAACACTGTGTATTTGTAAACAATTCTGCAGCAAGCAAAAACTTGCTTCCCTACTCTAGATGTGGTGATTGACTAACACTGTTCTCCAGAGTTTTTGTATTGTTACCACCAATATCTTTTCCTCTAAAAAAAAGGTGCCCAATTTGCATTTAAATTGATTTAGTGTTTCAGTCATTACTGCCTCCACTGGCAAAATATTCTAGAGTGGTAGTTGGTATTGGCAGCCCCCAGCAGTGGTATCAGAAAGCATTCAGCTCAACTGCCCATCCCTTGCTACTCAGAGTCAAAATGCACTGTCTTAAGGAGCAACCGGCCTAGCTCTGGCCTCCTTCAGCAGCCTATGCTGAGTGCTCACATCCTCCTTCCCTTTCTGTCAACTGCAAGGTTCCCACAGTTGATAACGTCAGAGAGTTTATTTCTCCAATTCCTTTCTTCACTCAAACCATCATAGCATATGTCCTTAATAGTGAGTTACTGTGTAGAAGACTGAGGTTGAGAAGTGTGGTTTATTAATTTCACAATTAAGGGATAGATGTTTGGAAATACGAATATCAGAATGGGGACAAATTAGATATGAGCATCGCTAGAGAAATAAGCCCAGAGATCTCCTTTTAGAGCTGGGTATGAAAGGCAGTAGGAGGGAGGCAGTAGAAGCAACTTTTCAAAGTTAGAGAAAAAGAAATGTAGGTCTCACTGTCATGAATCTGTGCTTAGATCCCTGGAAGTTTAGCATCTACTGGAATCAAGTCTCACAAACAGTAAGCCTTTACAACAGGTAGAGGCTTAGACAAATTGGCAGACCTTAGCAAAACTGAATATTCATGCATAATCCAAAAATGTTGCATTTTAATTTTCAAATTTTATAAACTAGAAAGGGTATACTAGCTTGTATCAGAGTGTGTAAATAAACTCACCATGGAAACAAACCTGCTGAATTTATCCCTGGAAAATTTCCATGGAAATCTTGTGGATTTATCATGGCTACAGAACAGCAAAAGATTGTTTATTAAACCACCATGCATCAAATATAATCTGAAAGCCAAGGGAGATTGAATAGATATTATCACAATTTCATTCCATTTAAAAATGTATTTATTACAATTCTAATATTTACAATTACAGAAAGAAACTGTATTTCAGTCAAATAATTCTTTTTATGTGATCCTTAAATCTTTTCCAACACATAAATATAGACCAGCCTAATCAATTAACATACCAGGGCCCTCACAACACAACATAAAAAAGAGACACAAAGCAGACCACAAAATTTCAAAAAGATTCAAACACTATGAAACATACTCCCCCCTAATAAGAAATATGGAAAACCAGACCTAACAATGCCAATCTCTCAAGACTTCTAATATATTGTTGAATATTTTTGTTATTTGGTACAATATGACCAGCTCTGCTGCTATCTTTGGGTATATTGATGATACACTGTCTTCTATATTGGACTTCACTCTTTTTTTCAAAATATTGATACAAATGTTCAATTGACTTCATGAAACAATCTTACTCTTTTGCATAAGTGATTAATTCACTCTGACCTTCATGCTTCTATATTAAGGGGTAGATTTTCAAACCAGCGCATGGGTGTACACATGAACACCCGATTTTATAACTTGCGTATGCAAGTTATAAAATCAGGGGTCGTCGCACACAAGGGGGGTGCACACTAGTGCACCTTGTGCGCGATGATGTCCGCAGGCTTCCCCCATTCCCTTCCCCCTAACCTAACCTTCCCACCCCTTCCCCTAATCTTCCCCCCCAGCCCTACTCTAACCCCCCCAAAATTCTTATCAAACATTTTGCGCCTGCCGACGCGTGATCCTCCAACACAGCGGCAAATGGCCGCTGTGTTGTAGGCCTCTGGCCCCGACCTGCCACACCCCAGGACTGCCCCGCCTCACCCACACCCTACCCCTGGACCTCCCCTTTTCACAAGCCCTGGGACTTAGACGTGTCCCGGGGCTTTTGAAAATAGGCCTGGCACGCATAACGTTTTGAAAATCCGGCCCTAATTGAATACCTGTGGGTTAAGAGGGTTCCACAGGGTTTATGTATCATTAAGGAACTCTATTTGTTTTCCCGTTCGAGTGCAATATTAAATAAATGTGGTATGGATCTTTTGGTTTTGATTTATAGAGACCACTCAGGCATCAGTATTAGCTATTCGTAAAGGCATAAAATTAAAGGTGAAAGAACTGAAGCAATCGATGGTTGCGGATCAATTTGAAGTGCTCCAAGCCAAATATCTTTATTCCATGAAGTCTTTTAAATCTGAGTTAAAGGCACTGAAATTAAAGAAGTTTAGACACGATGAGGGAGATTACCAACAAGGATACGTATATCCCTGGATGTAGTACTCTGTGATGTTTGATTCATCTTCAGATGATTCATCAGGAGAGGATATCCATGCTTCATCTTCTTTAGAGCAACCTTTTAGAGCACAATGGAAACCCATAGGTCAGTTGCAACGTCCCAGGAGATGGAGCCCAATCAGGTTGCATGCCAGACCCTGGTAGGTAATTTTAATTTTGGCCCCTTTATAAACTTATTATCACATCCTATTTCAACCATGGAATCCAGAGTTTTGGAGAAGGGTTTGTCATGATCCATTTATTTTGCATACCTATTTATTTAGGGGCAGATTTTCAAAGGGGTACATGCGTAAGATATACGTGTACTCCCCGAAAACCTGCCCCAAGTTTCCCCTGCGCGGGCCGAGCCTATGTTGAATAGGCTCGGCGGCGTGCATAAGCCCCGGGATGCGCGTAAGTCCTGGGCCTTTCCTGGTGGGGCGTGTTGGGGTGTATCGCGGCAGCGCATCATCCAGGGGTGGGGCCATGGGCATGGTTCCGGCCCAGGGGCATGGCCAAGGCCTCCAAAACTGCTCCTGGGCTGGGATATCGCGCAGCCTGCGAAAGCGAGTTATGCCTGCCTCGGGCAGGCGTAACACTTCAAAGGTAGGGGGGGTTAGATAGGATTGGGGGGTGGGGTTAGATAGGGGAAGGGAGGGGAAGGTGTGGGGGGAGTGGAAGGAAAGTTCCCTCTGAGGCCACTCTGATTTTGAAGCGGCCTCGGAGGGAACAGAGGCAGGCTGCGCGGCTCGGCAAAATCGGCAGCCTGCGCGCGCCGACCCCGGATTTTAAAGGATATGCGCGGCTATGTGCATATCTATTAAAATCCGGCATATTCTTGTTCACGCCGGAGCGTGAACAAAAGTATGTGCGGGCATACTTTATTAAAATCTACCCCTTAGGTTTTTTCGATCCTTGAATTTGCATCTGTTTTTTCAGGATAAGGAAGCTTCCACTAATGCTGATTCAGTTTGGATGCATCCATCCATGTGGTATCCCCCTGGACCTGGTGACCCTATGGCGGTTGCATTTGAGCGACTAATTGAAAAGGAGTTATTAGCTTTGGAGGCTTCTAGACACTTTAGCCATTTACATTTATCTAAAGTGGAGCATTTATCTTTGCGTTCTAGGATGTCAGATGCTAATATTGTTATTAAGCCAGCAGATAACAGGGGGCTGTACTACTATTTTGAATACAGCGGATTATTTAGAAGAGGTTTATAGACGGCTTTTGAATGTAACTTATTATGAAAAATTGTCTTCAGACCCCACTCCTAGACTTATAAATATTAGGGATGTGAATTGGGTGCCCCATCGTTTCTGCTATCGGGTTCGTATGGCCACGGGAAAATCTCGGTTTCCTGCGGATTGGCATTTTTTTTTAGTGAAAAATTGTTTTTTCGGATTAGTGCATGCTAACGGGAGTTAGCGCGCACTAAAGAAAACCGTTAATTTTTGTTACGTTTTGTTATTTTTTGCTATTTTTATTAATGCGCAAATTTGGGGGAAATGTGATCGTTTCGCATCAGTCACGAATTTTTGACGAATTAAGAAATATTGTACGATATTTTAATTCATCAGAAAAACGATTCACATCCCTAATAAATATGCTGTCTCAAATTATTATTGAGGCTATGGATTTGTGGTATATCACACAAAGAGAAGCATCTTTTAATGATAGAACAGCACCCATATATTTCATGTTTTTAAATTCTTGCTAAATATCTGTTAAAACTTCCAGGCAGACATAAGAACATAAGAACATGCCATACTGGTTCACGCCAAGGGTCCATCAAGCGCAGCATCCTGTTTCCAACAGAAGCCAAACCAGGCCATAAGAACCTGGCAATTACCCAAATACTAAGAAGATCCCATGCTACTGATGCAATTAATAGCAGTGACTATTCTCTAAGTAAACTTGATTAATACCCATTAATGGACTTCTCCTCTAAGAACTTATCGAAACCTTTTTTGAACCCAGCTACACTAACTGTATTAACCACTTCCTCTGGCAACAAATTCCAGAGCTTTATTGTGCGTTGAGTGAAAAAGAATTTTCTCCAAATAGTCTTAAATGTGCTACTTGCTAACTTCATGGAATGCCCCCTAGACCTTCTATTATTCGAAAGTGTAAATAACCGAGCCATTATCTACTCGTTCAAGACCTCTCATGATCTTAAAGACCTCTATCATATCCCCCCTTAGCCGTCTCTTCTCCAATTTGAACAGCCCTAATCTCTTCAGCCTTTCATCATAGGGGAGCTGTTCCATCACATTATCATTTTGGTTGCCCTTCTCTGTACCTTCTCCATCGCAACTATATCTTTTTTGAGATACGGCGACCAGAATTGTACACAGTATTCAAGGTGCGATCTCACCATGGAGAGATATAGAGGCATTATGACATTTTCTGTTCTATTAGCCATTCCCTTCCTAATAATTGCTTTTTTGACTGCTGCAGCACACTGAGCCGACGATTTTAAAGTATTATCCACTATGATGCCTAGATCTTTTTCCTGGGTGGTAGCTCCTAATATGGAACCTAACATCGTGTAACTACAGCAAGGGTTATTTTTCCCTATATGCAACACCTTGCACTTGTCCACATTAAATTTCATCTGCCATTTGGATGCCCAATCTTCCAGTCTTGCAAGGTCCTCCTGTAATGTATCACAGTCTGCTTGTGATTTAACTACTCTGAATAATTTTGTATCATCCGCAAATTTGATAACCTCACTCGTCATATTCCTTTCCAGATCATTTATATATATATTGAAAAGAACCGGTCCAAGTACAGATCGCCGAGGCACTCCACTGTTTACCCTTTTCCACTGAGAAAACTGACCATTTAATCCTACTCTCTGTTTCCTGTCTTTTAGCCAGTTTGTAATCCACGAAAGGACATCGCCTCCTAACCCATGACTTTTTAGTTTTCGTAGAAGCTTCTCATGAGGGACTTTGTCAAACGCCTTCTGAAAATCCAAACACACATCTACCGGTTCACCATGCTGTCTTGCTCAAGCACAGGCTCTCACTGTCACATGATGTCTCTCACACATAGAGGCTCTCACATGCTGTCTCTCCAAACATTCAGGTCCTAACTCCCACACACCGTCTCTCAACTCACTCACACACACAATCTCTCAACTCACTCTCATAGACAGACATACACAGTCTCTCAACTCATACAATTTCTCAACTCACTCTCATAGACACAAACACATTCTACAGGCCCTCAGCCTCTTTCTTACCTCTGAGCCTCCTCTTCTCGGGCTGCCGCAATGTGGAATTCATGGCGGCCCTGCTACCAAACCTCCTCCTCCTCTTCTCAGGCCGCCTCGACGTGGGATTCGCAGATGTCCATAAATGCTGCTCCTCTTCTGCATGCGGCCAATGCTCCTCCTCCTTCTTGTCTTTGCAGTTCTGGCAATGTTTATCTTCTGGGATCACACAGGCAGGAAGGAGGAGGAGCACCTGCAGATTTGGACGTGACCTTTTTCTTTGGGCCTTAGTGGGATGAGCTCCACCACGGCCCCGTTATTGTTCCTGCTGTGTGCGTCTGGCACATAGCATGGCAGTAGTTCTCTGCTCAGCCTCTGGTGGGATGAGGTCCACCAGCGACCAAATGGGCCTCCATGTCTGCCATCAGCACGCTCCTATGGCCCTGCACTGGGGGTCAATGCCCCCCCCCCCGCCCCCTCCCTTGTTATGCCACTGCACAAGGACAATGAGAAAACCTCAGAGAACTCATAACACCATCCAATCTTAGTTAAATTTAACTAGCTCTCTTCTTGTTAAGCTGCACTAATTGCACAAACCATGGTTCCTGATGTTTCATTCAAATACTTGAACTAGGACTAGAGAAAAATCTCACAGAGCTACTAACGCAAGCTCCCAACTTTAGTGAAGTTTATATGTCTCTGTTCCCATAGCAACATAGTTAATCTGCAGTAATTGCACAAACCAAACTTTCTTACTTTTCATTTGGTCTCTCTCCCTAGCAGAAGAGGGAAATCTCACAGTGCTAATTACTCAAGCTTCCAAATTAAGTGCAGTTGTGTCTGCCACTAACTTATTTATCAGAGCAACATTGCTAAACTGCATCAGTTGCATCAAACATTCTTACTATCACTCACAACTCCATAGCAATGTCAGTAATTAATTATATCTTCTGTGTACCAGCATTTAATTATCCAGTTGTGAGCTAATCTTTAGAGCATTTCTAGGGATCTCCAAATTTTCCCTTTTATTCATTTACTCTTCACCTTAAAGCAGAGCATGGCTGCCGTGCTGCTTCTGTAAAGAATCTGCATATACCAGTTTTCTCATTTATAGAAAGAAATTGGTAAAACTATAAATCCCACTGTGCTGCTCAAATCCAGCTTAATTCAACTGCACAGTCACTCTTTTGGTTTTAAAGTGAGTCTCTTAACAGTCACTGTTGGGTCGGAGGTGGACCCTTGGGCCGAGGTGGGGTTGAAGCAACCCCTATGGGTTCCCACCGTCAGCAGATGGAGAGGGTTGAAGGTAGAGGTCGCTGGAGCTTCACCTATACCAGCCCTCATACCCCGCAGGTTGAGCCTTTGGGTGCCAGGGCAGGCA
This sequence comes from Rhinatrema bivittatum, assembly GCF_901001135.1. Taxonomy (NCBI): domain Eukaryota; kingdom Metazoa; phylum Chordata; class Amphibia; order Gymnophiona; family Rhinatrematidae; genus Rhinatrema; species Rhinatrema bivittatum. The sequence goes on along the minus strand of NC_042615.1, from coordinate 321,013,246 downwards.
GGACTTAGGTGGGCCTCAAGGTTGGTTTGCGAGAGAAGTTGGTTCAGCCCAGAGACAGCAGACTGAGTATGGTATTGAAACTCGGGCGCCAATGGAACAGAGAGCAGCTGGAGGCACTCGAGCAAAGATAGGCCGAAGCCTGATAAGTCTATGTCCAGGGAATAGGCTAGGAGAGGCATCAATGACAGGCTTGGATCAGGGCTGGTGGCAAGCGGAGGTCATGGCAAGCAATGTAGAATTCTGAATGCAGAGATGTCTATAGCGTAGTCAATCAAGGTGATGGTCTGATCACGGAGAAGTCAAGCATAGTCAGGCATAGCAGAGGTCTGGGTCTGGAGATGGACAATAGAGTAGTCAGGCGTAGCAGAGGTCCGGGTCTGGAGATAGGCTGAAGCGTGGTCAAACAAGGCAAAGTCGATATCCATAGAGTCAGTCCAGTACATTGACAGGGCAGGAACAATGAAGACAGGAACCGGGAACAACGAAGGTCAGGAACAAGGAATAGAGAGGATTCTCTATCAGCAATGAGTATGAGGAGTATGAAGAGACCTGTTGCAAAGGCAACGCTATGGAGCGAGGCCTGAGCTTAAATACACTGGAGAGTCTGACGTCATCATCCGGGGCTGCGGCCAGGTTCCCGCCGCGGGCCCCTCGAAAGGATTAGCAATGCGCGTGTGCCTAGGGAAGGGCGCGGCACGGGTGGTGGCGTCTTTCTGCGGACCATGCAGAGAGGCCCGACGAGCAATGGCATCTTGACTGGCAACACTGGGGACCATGGCAAAACCGGAGGCACCGGGGGCAGCCTGAGGTCGGAGCCAGTGGCCCACCGCCGCTAGCGAGCAGGAACCAGGAGCTGGAGTCCGTGTAAGAAAGTGAGGGGGCCGTGCCGCGGGTCTTCCGCGGACGGCACGCATAACAGTCACAGTATTTAGAACAAATAAAGTTCCCCTTAAACATTCTAGCATCACATTTTACTTTAGTGCTGAACTGCCCAGTCAGTCTCTTTATCCTCTTCATCTAAATTCTCCTCCATATCAGGATTAGGTAAACTGGATGCTCTCCTAGGCTCCCATGTCTCTCCTCTCCAATGCCAAATCCCTCTTTGCCTGACTCTCTTTCATTTATAACATCTGCTGGCCTATTAGTATAATTCTGCCAAGTTATTAGGACTCAGATCCACTATTCAAACCTTCCCAGAATTCAAAGAACCAGGAATTCTGGGCAATGTAGTTCCATTGAGAATCCATCTTGAAATCCATACACATTCTTAAAGGAAAAAAAATAAACATTGCTTCATAATTCTGTGCACCATTTTTAATGTTGTCCTTTGTGCAGAGATTAATACTAATACTACTACATCATCACATCCACCTAAGCTCTGATGCAAAGATATATTATTTGTGAGATCAAATATAAATTTTGTTTTATAGACTGATAAAGAAAAGTGAGTTATAATAAATTCTAGTATCTCCCTTTCCAATAATGTCCACTTGATGTAGTCTAGAATATAATAATATATCACTGCCTTCCAGCAAAAGGGACCCTACTTCTGAGAAGACAGGGCGAAATCATTTGACAGTGTTCTATACTGTTTTCATTGTCTTTCAAAGAACATTTGGCATTTGCATTCCTCTATAACTAACAAAGTTGCTAGTGCTATATGCTTTCAAATTGAACTTATTCTAGACAGGCAGGGAAAAAAAACAATTTAATAAACCACTAACAGTTTAGTAAAACAGGAAATTTTACTAACAGCAGCACAATTCAGCATGAGCTCCTCTCTGGCAGTTTCTCCCAGTAATGTTTTTCTTCCCTTTTCACAGCATCGCCCTATTGGCAGTGTTTATCTGTCTCCTGACAGTGTTTGCTGAGGAATCTGCAACTGCATCCCATTGAGGGTATAAATCCCAGGTTAGAGGAGAGGAGAATCAGACCAAGGAGCGGCAAAGATTGCAAATATTACAGAGAGAGTTTCGAAGAGTAATAGAGGATCCCACATTTACTCTTAAAGAAGTCTGGGAAAGCAAGGGAGACCAGAGGATTAGGGGGTTTTATTTTTATAAGGTTTTGTGAGAGAATGTAAATTCTATTTTTTTTTTACTGTGATTCTGGAAGAGGATATTAGTTTTGTCATCCATTACAATCTTTTATTAAAACAACATTTTATTGTGTGAAAATTTGAATTTGAATGACTGTTCTATTGATCCCTTTGGGCTCAGGAGCAGGTTGTTCCACCCCTTCTGAAAGAACTCTCAGGATTGCATTATGTTTACCAACACCCCTTGCAGTACCCCCTTCTTCAAAAAGAAGATCCTGAGAAAGGAGATTATATGAGTAAACCTGTGACCAATGGATCCATATCCAAATTTTCCACAGACTTTTGTCATGAACCACGTTTTCACAAGTTTGAACATATTGATGGAGGGGCCTAAAACAGAGCACCCCTGCTACTCCCCTAATATCTGTGCCCTACCAGATTAATACAGCAAGAGATCTTGGAATCAACATTCACATTAGAATCATAAATGTGGTTAAGCTGTTCTCAGATACCACCAAGGGATGAATAAAAAATCAGTTGATGTAGTATAGTCTGTTTCTTAATTATTATATCTCTGAAAGTTACAAAATTTAACAGGTCCTAGTAGTTGGTTAATTAGACAAGTGTGAAGCAAGCCAGTGGGAGAAGGTAAAGCTACAAATGTTTGTCTTTCATAATTTGCAAAATCACAGAGTGTATCAAAATGTGAATCAATGAAAAGCAGATGGCATACAGCCTAGTACAATTGCTGCCTTTTCAGCAGGCTTGTTTTTATTTATGGAATTGCTATAAGTTTGGAGAACTGATTGTTGTAGAGTAGACCTCAATGAAGGATGACCATCTTCCTTGCCACCCTCAGAACACCAGCACTGAACTCCCCGAGGAACATCCCCACTAGATGATCCTTCAAGCATCATCGCACCCCCAGCGCAGCCTCTCTGGTCTCGAACCACCAGGCCCTAGGCACTTACCGGTGTTGTAATTATGTGTGTTTGTGGATCCTTGGGTGCTGTGGAGGTGACCATACCCATGGGGAGGAGCCCCGTGAGGAGCCACAGCACTGGGCTAGACTCGTACTACACAAACACAAGAGTTCTTTTATTAAACAACTTGAAGAGAACCACCAGAGGTGGCAGTAGTGAGGCAGTCTCGTAGTTGCAGTCTTAGGAACCTCAGCAGAGGGAGTCCTTCTCTCCATGATGACGTCAGGAGGTTCCGCAGCAGGTCTCCCAGCGAGGAGATACTATGGATGAGATAGACTGAGAGTTAAGAGTACTCACTAGGTGTTTGTTGTTGATATGCGATTCCACCAGGTCTGTTGTAGAAGGTACAGGCAGGGAGAGCAGGCCCTCAAGGAGAAAGTACCTGTTCCCTGTAAGGCACCTGAAATAAAGCAGAGGGCCCTGGAAGAGCGGGTACCCAGGTTAGCAATTACCCCTAAGGGCAGAGAGAGAACTTCCTGCGGCAGCATGGAAGCGGCAGAGTAGCTTAACTCGGGGAGCTAGCAAATCTGTGAAGGTAATATACCCGGATGGCGTGACATCAGCATGAGGGAACGCCCTCGAGGTTCGCGCCAAGGGTGATACAAAGACGTGGGTTGCGCGCGCGCACGCACCCTAGAAGGTACCTGGGAGGAGCAATGGCGGGAGGCTTCACCATAGCCATTCTGGGTACGCCAGAGAGGTCGGCTTGTCGACGCTGCGGTAGCCATCTTTCCCAGGTAAACGGGAGGAGCCGTGAATAAAGTGAGGCAAACGGGGCGAAGCTGTCGAGGACCGATGTACGCAACAACCGGTGATGCACCAGGGGAGAACACCAGGAAAAGAGAGTCCTGGCATCAGGGCTAAGCGAGACTTCTGCCTCCACCTCTAGCCACTGTGCTGCTCCCTCTGACACAGTGACAGCAAGGTCCAGCCCCAATGAAAGCTGAGAAAGGTGGAAGAGCTCTGAAATCACTATTTACCACATTGGGATAGACTGCAGGTAAGTAGGGGGAATTCCTGAAGCTTTCCCTTCTGCTTGACCATCCAGATGGTAAAACTGATGACAGTGCAGAGCTCTTCTCAGCCCATCTTAGTAAGACACCATCTTGGATGACTTTATTTTGATCTGCACACTACATAATGAGATAAAAATGTGAGTTTCCTCTACTGGGGAATATGGCAATCCTTTCACTGTTTCTAGATGAAGGATTCAACTACCTTCTCCAACTGGCCTAAGAAACATATTCTAGTTGGCTCACTAACTCCACCGCCATGCTCCTCAACCTATTTACTACCAGCCAACAGAAGGGACTCTCTTCTAGGGATGTGAATCGTTTTTTGACGATTTAAAATATCGTCCGATATATTTTAAATCGTCAAAAATCGTTAGGGCCATGATACAATACCAATTCCCCCGATTTATTGTCAAAAAATCGTAAATCAGGGGAAGGGGGAGGGCAGGAAAACCGGCACACTAAAACCCCCTAAAACCCACCCCCGACCCTTTAAATTAAATCCCCCACCCTCCCGAACCCCCCCCCCCCAAATGCCTTAAATTACCTGGGGGTCCAGCGGCGGTCCGGAATGGCAGCGGTCCGGAACGGCCTCCTGCAATTGAATCGTGTTGTCTTCAGCCGGCGCCATTTTCAAAATGGCGGCGCAAAATGGCGGCGGCCATAGACCAACACGATTCGACTGCAGGAGGTCGTTCCGGACCCCCGCTGGACTTTTGGCAAGTCTTGTGGGGGTCAGGAGGCCCCCCCAAGCTGGCCAAAAGTCCCTGGGGGTCCAGCGGGGGTCCGGAAAATGATCTCCTGCCGCGAATCGTTTTCCGTACGGAAAATAGTGCCGGCAGGAGATCGTTTTCCGGACCCCCGCTGGACCCCCAGGGACTTTTGGCCAGCTTGGGGGGGCCTCCTGACCCCCACAAGACTTGCCAAAAGTCCAGCGGGGGTCCGGAACGACCTACTGCAGTCGAATCGTGTTGGTCTATGGCCGCCGCCATTTTGCGCCGCCATTTTGAAAAATGGAGCCGGCTGAAGACAACACGATTCAATTGCAGGAGGCCGTTCCGGACCGCTGCCGTTCCGGACCGCCGCTGGACCCCCAGGTAATTTAAGGCATTTGGGGGGGGGTTCGGGAGGGTGGGGGATTTAATTTAAAGGGTCGGGGGTGGGTTTTAGGGGGTTTTAGTGTGCCGGCTCACAATTTTCACAATACTTTAAACACCCAAACGGCAACAATACGATTCCCTCCCCCTCCCAGCCGAAATCGATCGTTAAGACGATCGAGGACACGATTCACATCTCTACTCTCTTCCTGTGAGTTACCCATAATGGAGGTAATTTTCAAAGTTATGTGGGGGTTAAGTGCATAAAATTAGCATATACATAGGTGTAAATGTTAACAGGGAAAAAAAAATGGGAGTTATAATGACATTCTGGAGATATGTTCAGTATGTGCACAAGTTGCTATTTTGTGAGTGGTATACATGCATATATTTCCAAACTTCTCCATACAATTTCACAACTGTTAATTGACTCACGAAATTGGTATCATGCTTAACTTTTGTCTGCTATTTTTGGATGGGAGGTCTAGGTGAACTGATGGGATTCAGGGTAAAGGGCTGGAGGGTCTAGGTGAATTAGTGAAGGTCTGGGTTATCTGTTGGAGATATTGACAAACTGGTGATTCCAAGTATGTGCACAAGTAAATATTTTCAGAAGCAACTTTGTACATTCTTTAGAAAATACCTTCCTCCATATTTAATTCTGGGTTATTATGCACAAATTGTTACAATTATTATGCATGTAAAGTATATGCATGTATTTTTATACAATGGGTAGAGAAAGTTTTGGTGCATGCAGAAATATGCAGTTCACAGTTTATAAAATACTAGCATAAATCTCTGATCACCTACTTATTTATTTTATTTATTTATTTAACTTCTTTTACTATACCGACACTCAAGACCAGGTCTTATCGTACCGGTTTACATTAAAACATAGGGAAACCAATTAACGTATAAGTAGAAATGAGAAGTTACATTAAAACAGGGAGAGTAATAACATGGAAGTCGGAATGTGGGCAAATGCTGTACCATGGACTGATTTTAAAGTTGGATTCTATATGCAAAACACTGCTCTCAACTTTCTCTCCCCAGTGACCCCTTAGGGAAACTAAAATGTTATGGTGATATGCAGGGAGGTACGGTGATCGCAAAGTTAGGTTTATTTGACTATGATAATAATAATGGTAATTTAGGGGCCCATATTTTCCCTGACAACCCCGCCTTTAGGATGGAGTTGAATTGTTATGGGGCCTATACCCAACTTGTCCAAATGTTTCCCAGGAGTTTAGGGTTAAAGACTGAAGTAAATTGAAGTAACTGATGCTTGTTGTGCGCCCTGTCCACGCTCGGCCCGCGCACGAGCCTGCTCACCTCTCCAACTCCTCTGCAGGTCTCCAGTCTAGACATTGACCGCGCACCCTTGATCCTGGTGGGCACACCATTGAACTTCCTTTCTGGGAGACCCTGCGAGGCCCACTTAAGTCCAAGCAGCCCGGGTCCCCAAGGGCTCCACCTGGGGGGACCACGGGCTTCCAGTGCTGAAGCTCCAGCTAGTCTCTGTCTCTTCCTGTGCTCTGCCTCCTGCTGGCAGGTGTTTCCTGGGTCCGACCAAGGAGCCGTCCTACACTGCTCCAGAACAAGGGTCCACCTCCAAGCGCAACAACAATGCTATTCACATCACAATAGGAATAACATGTTGGGTTCAGATTACATCAAATCACACACACACACTTTTTCTTTTTTTCTTTTTTGCTTTAATGCAACAGCCTCTCTTTCCAGGTGAGCACACTACTATTTAGGTTTTAGAATTCTTAACATTCACTTGGTCTTTCAGATGGAGAAGTGAACCTTAGGTACATCCCCTCTATGTCTGTATCTTGTGTCTACCCCATGGAGCTCAATTACTAGTTTCATTGAGGTTCAGATTGTCTCACTTTATTATACAGATCTAACACAAAGACACTTAATTTCATAAGATAACAAAAGGTGTAATTTATACTGAATCTTCAATAAACATGTTTTAAATAGTTTAATAACACTTTGCAGATGACACTTAAATTCTTTTGTTCTCACTGCTAAGTTATCTACCACACATTTGTGCACTGAAAAACCCACAATGCTCACAATTCAGTTTGCTATATTTGAGACTTCTAGTGTGAAGAGTCCAGGCCAAATTATCTATCATTTGCCTCCCTGGAACTTAAACTTGTTAGATAGGGAACTGGATCCTGAGGACATTACAAGATCAGCATATAGGACATGCCAACTCCATAAGTGACAGGACTGGCACACAATGAGGAGCAGTGAAACAGCCTCCCACTTCTCCTTCAGCTCTCTTGGATCAGATCATGCGGGAACTGAAGTGCAGCATACTCAGCTGCATGAAGATTTATTAAAAGTAAAAACGGCTTTTGTACCTGAAGATTGGAGGGTGGCCAATGTGATTTCAATCTTTAAAAAGGGCTCTGGGGTGATCTGGGAAACTATACACCAATGAGCCTGACTTCAGTGCTGGGAAAAATTGTAGAAACTATTCTAAAGAATAATTTAATGGGACATAGCCAGTATGGATTTACACAAGGGAAATGTCGCCAGTGTATTTGTATTTTCAGAAGGAGTTTGACAAAGTCTCCCATGAGAGACTCCTGAGAAAAATAAAAAGTCATGGGATAGGAGGCAATTTTCTATTGTTAAAATGGTTAAAGTATAGGAAACAGAGAGTAGGAATAAATGATCAGTTTTCTCAGTGGAGAATGGTAAACAATGGAGTGTCTCAGGGATCTGTACTGGGACCAGTACTTTTTAATATATTTATAAATCATCTGGAAAAGGGAACGATGAGTGAAGTGATCAAATGTGCAAACAACACAAAATTATTTTGAGTATTGAAATCACGAGCATTTTGTGAGAAATTGCAGGAAGACCTTGCCAGACTGGGAGATTGAGCATCCAAATGGTGGATGAAATTTAATGTGGACAAGTGCAAAGTGATGCATATAGGGAAAAATAACCCACACTGTAGTCACATGGTGTTAGGCTCCATATTCGGAGTTACCACCCAGGAAAAGGATCTGGGCATCATCATAGAAATCATCATTGAAATTTTTGGCTCAGTTTAGGGCATTGGTCAAAAAAGAAACAGAATGTTAGGAATTATTAGGAAAGGAGTACAGAATAAAAGAGAGAATGTCCTTCTCCATCCTCCTTTATGCACTAAGTTATTATACCCATGTTAACTTTCCCTTAGTTATTTTTACCCATGTACTAAGTTATTTAACCCATGTAATCTGTTTCCAAATTTTATTAACCTGTTTCTTGTAACTTGCATTCCTTCATGCTTGTCGTTTTCAGTTCAATGTAAACCGAGATGATATGCAATTTCTGCATGAATCCCGGTATATAAAAATGTTAAATAAATAAATAAATAAATAAATAATATCTGTATCCTCCATGGTGAGACTACATCTAGAGTACCATGAGTAATTCTGGTCGCCACATCTCAAAAATGATATTGCTAAACCGGAAAAGGTAGAAAGAAGGGTGACCAAATGAGAATGGGGATGGAATAGCTCTCATATGAGGAAAGGCTAAAGAGATTAGAGCTCTTCAGCTTGGAGAAGAGACAGCTGAGGTGGGATATGATAGAGGTCTATAAAATCATGAGTGGAATAGAATGGGTAAATTTGAATTGGTTATTTACTTCTTCAAAAAATGCAAAAACTATGGAACACTCCATGGAGTTAGTAAGTAGCATTTTTAAAACAATCAGAGAAAATTATTTTTCATTCAAGTTCAATTAAGCTCTGGAATTCATTGCCAGAAGATGTGGTAAAGGTTGTGTTGCAACCGTCGCTGCCCGACGTCTCCACTATGCCCACCTTGCCTCTTTGGCGACTCCCTCTTTGCCTGTTGGAAGTTTGGCTGCCGCGGCGTCATCTTGCCATTCTCCTCCGGCGTCCCTGGACCGGCTGGACGCTGTACACCACCATGTTTCCCAGCAGCCTAAGGGCTCGCGCGCGGCGTGGCCCCAACTCAAGCACCAGCAGTGGCGCGAACCTCAGGGGCGTCCCTCTGAGGTGACATCATCCTCACCGGATATTTAAGGTCTCTGAAATCGCTAACGAATCGAGTTAGCAAGGGCTTTCCTCCAGGTATCGGCGGATGGGATTCGCTCTCCACATACCTTGCTACTCTTGCCTCCTCGGACTTACCAGGGGTACCCGCTCCTCGGGGGCCTCGCTTTCTCTTTGCTTTTCAGATGGCAGTCTGGAATCGGTACTCGCTCCTCGAGGGCCCTCGTTCCCAGACTTGCTACTGAATACCACTTCTGCCAGGAAGTCATCGCTGCCTACAACACCAGTGAGTTACCATCGTTCTCTCAGAGCATTCCCTGGAACCAGGTACTCGCTCCTTGAGGGCCTAACTCATTCCAGCTCCTGGGCTGCTTCTAAGAGACTATTGTGTGAGTGTTACCATCAAGGTTCTGTTCCTGAACTCTGCATACCCTGCCTACTCACTATATTCAGTTTCTCTACAGCTCAGTTATCCAGGATCGCTGTTCCAGTATCTGAGGGACAAAAGCCCAGCCGGGCACTTCCAGCTCACTACTGCCACCTCTGGTGGTTCAATATACTGTTTAATAAAAGAACTAGTGTGTGTCTGTCTCCATACTCTGAGCCTGACCAGTGGTCCCTCTCAGGATCTTCCCCCAGGGGCGTGGTCATCTAACACCGGCCCAAGGATCCACCCACAACCACCACGAAAACTAACAGGTTGTTAATGTAGCTGGGTTTAAGAGAGGTTGGACAAGTTTTTAGAGAAGTATATAAACTGTTATTAATGAGACAGACTTGGAAAAAGCCATTTCTTATTCCTGGGCATTAGCAGCATGAGATCTATCTCTATTTGGGATCCTGCCAGGATGACTTAAACAATAGCTGCACTAGTCCCTGCACAGAAGTCACCTTTTTCTTTTAATCACAAGGTAGAAGCTATAGAACCAATATAGCCACTGAGGTAAACTACATTTCCCATACTCCCTTGTGTCTAGTTTCCCAGAGAGCATAAGCAGGAAAGAGCTCAGTCATAATGACTCAGCACAATCACCCTAATTGGCTGCAAGTTGTTATAAAAAAAAGGTGAGATTCAGCAAAAAGAGATCAAGACACACACAAGCAGACCAGGAGAAAGGCAGCAGGCATTCCTCTGGTTCCAGCACCCTGTGGGAACAAGCGGTGATTCCCACAGGCCTGGAGACAAACTAGTCTAATTCCAGCCTTTCTTAAAACACTTATCTTTAGTACAGCTTCACAATCACACAGCAGTAAACTGTCTTCCCTTCAAAACCATGTGCTCTCTTTACTTACAGTTCAGTTTCGTCCCAGCTCAGTGTTTGGACAGTGCTATATTATAGGAGCTGCCTTCTTCCTGGAGACCTGGACTTGGTCTGGTTATCCCCACCTGGATCCCAGCTCTTATTCCCCAGTCTCTGGTTATGCCCTCTGAGCCCCACCTGCCCCTTAGGATCCCACCCATAGAGCATATTCTCCTTAAGGTATTTAAGGTGGACCAGGTGTCTAGCCTGGTTTTGCACATGTAAATAGGGGAACACTAGGGAAACTGCTTCACATACCCCTCCCCTCAGCTTGGACCCGTTGGGCCAAGAGTCCCTCCTGAATCCCATCCAGGAGAGTCCAAGATATCCCATTCCCCTTCCTCTGGCTTCCCACTAGCTATGCTTGGGAATGGGGACCTAGTGGCATGCTCATTCTCATCTCTTAGGGTTACCCTCAACAGCATCACAACCACCACCCAGTGTGCTATTCACACAGTGCACATCCCCAGTCCTTTAACTGTCCTTTGCTGGTTCCGGATTCAAATTCCACCCTGATGGAGCTTTATGGAAAGACTGGGAAACCACAAGTGCTGGTTCCTATATAACCAGCTTCTTGACATCTGGTATCTCTGATGTAGAGCCCTTTCTTGGCTCCTCCACAGCCTCATTCACTGGGGTCTTCATAGTGCCATACTCTGAGCTATATGTGGACTCTTCCTACAGGTTCTCTGCAGCACCTCTCTCTGGGCTTTCAGTGGTTTCCTCCTCTATACACTCAAACCATTTGCTCACACTATGTGCTGGCTCCTCCACAGCCTCACTCGCTGGGGTCTACACAGTGCCATCCTCTGAGCTCTCCATGGTGCTCTCGCTTGTCTTTCCATGCCCTCTCTCTCTCTCTCTCTCTGGGCTTCTCACAGGAGTTGTCTCCAGACTCCCAGTAACATTTGGGCACCCTACAGGGTCTTCATCAGAACATCTTGTAGCACTGACATCCAACTTCTCAATACTGCCCCCCAGTGGGCAGCCTATGTCACCCTCCCCAAGGTTCTCTGCAACCCCCTTTCTCAGGATTCTTCACAGCCCCCTTCTCTGGGCTTCTCACAGGAGTAATCTCTGAACTCCCGGTAGTATTTGGGCACCCTACAGGGTCTTCCTTAGAACCATCTGTAGTACTAATCTCAGACTGTTGCCATGACTCAGTCAGCTCACCAGACCCCTCTGCCAGCCACTCATCTAGTTCTTCCATGAACTGTTGGTACTCCTTGTCCAGTTAGTCTAGGCATTCACTCTCTTGCCTGGCCTGGACTCTTGGGAAAAGTTCTCTCACTCGATTACCCTGGCTGGCTTTTCCAGCTGCCAAACCTCAAGTCTCTGGGAGTGAGGAACTTCCACTGCACAGAAATACATGCTGTTCTTTCCTTCCAGCCCTCTAGCTGCTTTTGCTTCAACGGTTGCTGTAGTACCTACCCTGACTGCTCCACTCCAGGTTTTCCTGTGGCTGCACACCTCAAACTACAGAGTAGCTTGATTGCTGGAAGAGGGCCCCACCCTGTTCCCATTCAGTGCACTCAGCTCACTCTGGAAGCTTTTCTAGCGCCACACCCTGCTCAGCAGTGTTCCTTCCTCTTTCTTTTTCAAGACAAAAAAAGGTTAAAAAAAAAAAAAAAGACTGCATAACCAGCAATAACTTAATCACTTTTAAATCCCTGTCTACTTCCCAGCAGAGCTTCTCTCTTTAGCCAGTTCAAACCTACCATTGTCTGGTTATCGCTGCAACCAGGCCACTCACTGTTTCTTCTCTACCTGAACCTTGTAAACTTTGGGGTTTTTTTCTTCACTGCAACTTCTGAGCCACACCCTTTCACAAGTTACTGTGGTCTGTGCACCCCTGTGCTCTGTACTTTGTTTTAGAGCCACAGGCCACCTTTGTTCTGTACTATGTTTAGAACTACAGGTCTTCTTTACAATATTCTGTACTCCAAACAGACACTTTCTTGGAGGCTATTTTGGGGTTTTTTTTGTAATTAAAAATTTTTATTGGATGTATTCAAAAAACAATTACAAAATCAATAGTATCAACAAACATCTATAGTTCCCTGTACAATAAATCCCCAATCCATCCACCCCTTTGTCATTCCTTGTATAAACAATACAGCACATAAAAGGAAACAAAGTACCTGGTCTCAGAATTTTCAAAAAAGTTTGACACAGTCACATGGAGCGCTCAGAATGGAATGTAGAACAGAATACAAATACCTGATAAGTAGAAGCATAGCTGCAACATACGTACCATCAAGAAATGCAAAGGCCATCAAACAAAAATAAAACAAAGGGCAATAAAAACAATCAATGAACCGGCCTCTTTCAAAGGATTATGCAATATCAAGCCATCTAACAAAAAGGTCCCAGATTTTCTCAAAAGGGATCAAACGATTATAATGTAAGGCAGTTAGATAAGCCAACCGATGATGATTAGACAAATGATGCACAATCCTTTGAAGAGAAGGCACTTTGGTATGTTTCCAAAATAATGCCAGTTCACAACGAGCCATTATAAATACCTGTTGGCAGAACCGCTATTGATGTTTAGCAACACCCATTTTTGGCAAGTTAAGCAAAATATAGCGAGCATCATGGATATTCTCCACTCCCAGGAGATTGGATAACCAATTAGTAAGTTAGTGCTAAAAGGAGAAGATCTCTCTACAATGCCACCAGATATGCAGAAAAGTATCCGTGGCCCCACAATTTTTCCAGCAATTGTCACTTATTGTGGGATAGGTGTGATGCAGTCTAGGAGGGGTCAACTACTAGCAAAACAATAGCTTAAAACAATTCTCCTGTAGGGTAGCAGATATTGAGCATTTACTTACACATAAATAAACTGAATCCCAGTCTTCTGAACTCAGAGATACTCCTAAATCTAACTCCCAGGCTCTAATATGCAGGTAGGTATCAGTTAGGCGCCCATTAAGAAACCTTTTATTTTGTCAACTTGATCACAATACTTTTCAAACATTGATTTACTCTGTTGCATGGAGAAAGCTCTCTGTTGGGCTACTATAAAATGCCAAATTTGGGCATATTCAAGAAAATCCACTCTCTCCATTTGATAAGTAGCTGAGGAAAATACCTAGAATGAGCAAATGATCCACCCGACTAATATCGTGAGCCTTCCAAGTCTCAAACGCTTTAAGCAGTAAACACATTGGGAAAGTTTCATTGTGAAATAGATGGGTGAGAAAAAAATAAGAAAGGTTACCAGCCAATTTAACTTTCCACTGAAACCATACCCACAGAGTTGTATGTAAGGCATATGGATAGCAATTCAGCAAACACCAAGTAGAATGAGGCTGCCAGGGGAGAGCGGATAAAGGCATTGCCCCAGTCATTGCTTATTCCAGCAAAACCCACTGTTTCAAAGAGTGTTTACTATGCATATCTAATAATGCTCTGAGTTGGGATGCAGCGAAGTAGCACAATAAATCAGGGACCCCCAAGCCTCCTCTCACTCTTGGCTGAAACAGAACCATCCGAGACACCCTTGGAGGATGCCACCTCCATATAAAATCAGAAATCTTCTTCTGCTAGGAATGCAAGATAGCAGTAGCAGAAAAATCGGAAGAGTTATAAACAGATACAGAAAATGAAGAAGGATATTCATTTTAATAACGACTATATGACCGAACCAAGAAAAATTCTCCCTGTCCCACTACTCCATGTCTTTGTCTATAGTTTTCACTAACGGGACATAATTCAAGGTGAATAAATCAGTTACAGAGGAACCTAAGTAGACACCTAATTATTTAAGAAAGCGCTTTGCCCATTTGAAAGGAAACTGTTAACACTACAAATAGCAGGCTGGGGTAAGTTGACATTTAACATTTCAGATTTGTCAAGGTTGACCTTAAATCCAGAGTCTGCACTGAACCACCCCAATCCATAATGCCTGCCAAGGAATTACTAGGATCAGTAAGAGTGAACAAGATGTCATCAGCAAATAGAGCTTGGAGCAAAACTCATCCAAACTGATCCCCACAATCTGGTTGGACAGACGCACTCTGCTGGTGAGAGGTTCCAAAAAAGGGGAAACAATAATGGGGACAAAGGGTAGCTCTGTCTCGTTCCTTGCCCAATCCCAAAGAAGGCCCCATATCCTCCATTGACCTTAACTCTGACCTTTGGTGATTCGTATAACTTCCAAATCCATTGGAGAAAAAAAGGACAAAACTTTTTCCAAGGTCTTAAATAAAAAGGACCAGTGCATCATATCAAATGCTTTCTCAGCATCAATAATATAGTATGAATGTGCTCCTTACGTACCCACCAAAGAAGGTCAACAATTTTATGGACGTTATCTGTTACCAATCGATTGGAATAAAGCTGAATTGGTCATTATGGACCAGCATGGGCATAATATTATTTAAGCGCTCAGCTAATACTCTGGCCAAGATCTTTAGGTCCAAATTAATTAGTGAAATCGGTCTATACGACCCACATAAGTAGGGTCTCTGCCAGGTTTCGCCAGGATTGATATCCCAGCTACATTAGAATTAACTGAAAAGGAACCTCCCATCCCTAATAAAATGAAACATATCAGTAAAGGAAGAAACCAAAAGATGAGAAAAATGCTTATAATACCCACTAGAAAATGTTACGCATCCTGGCCTAGTGGGTACCGCAACTGGGCCTGCTTACCTCGCGCTGCCCTCCACTAGCTCCGGTCTTGCAGCTGCTGCCAGCTCCCAGCATCCCCAATGCTCACCGTAGCCCTCTCCAGCTTCCTCCATGCTACAGGCCTCACAACGAAGCTCCCGTCGGGGCTCCACATCTTCGGCCACCTCAGCCCCCACCCCTAGGCATGCACGTGGCCAACATCCTCAGTTTTAAAGGGCCAAGCGTGGGAAACCTGACTCAGATGCACCACGATGACATCACGTAGCCCTAGTATAAATAGTGAGGCCCTGTCCCCAGGACCTCGCCTTGGCAATCGGGTCGACACCATGGTGTAGTAAGTTTGCCTATTCCATGTTCCAGCGTTTCCGTGTTCCAGCGTTTCCTTGTTCCAGTGTTTCCTTGTTCAAGCATCTCCTTGTTCCAGTGTCTCCATGTGTTCCCGTGTCCTTACTCAGGTAGTACCTTCTCGGACTGATCTCTGGTACTGACCTCGACCTGTCTGATTACTCTCTTCATCTGCTGCCTGGAACTGACCACTGCCTGCCTGACTAATCTCTTTGTCTTCTACCTGGAACTGACCCTCACCTGCCTTGACTATGCTCGGACTGACCTTGGTATTGACCCCTGCTTTGGCTGACCACTTCTGGACGGATACTCTGATTTTGACCCTTGCGCTTCACTTGGACAATCTCTTCTGGCCTTTCGTGACTACCAGACCAACCTGCCTGGATTCCATCCACGGCCTTCACCCAACCAGACCCACAGGTGCTGCCTGCCTCACCCGGAGAGCCTTCCTGAACTGTTACCTCCCTGAGGTCTCCAGTTCAGGTCTGGTCCAGCTTCTCTGGACCAGCCGTGCACCCTTGCTTGTGGTGGGCACATCCCTCCGCTACCTCTCCGGGAGACCACCTGAGGCCCACCTAAGTCCAGGTGGTCCGGGTAACCAATGGCTCAACCTGCGGAAACCCCAGACTGTTATTGGCGAAGTTCCAGTACCCTCTGTCTCCTCGTGTGCTCTGCCTCCTGGTGGCAGGCGCTCTCTGGGTCTGACCAGAGGGCCTATCAATCCTGCACCAGGTCAAGGGTCCACCTCCAGTGCAACAGGTTGCCAAGGCCATGAACTCGGTGGAGTCTCCTGCCTTGCAGGCCATCCCTGGTCTGGTCACTCGTGTCCAAGAACAACAACAGATCATGGAAGTTTTGGCCTCCTCAATGGAAAAGATATGTTCTCAATTAGAGGAATCTGCCATGGCCAACCCAAGGGCTCTTGCCCATACCTTGCCCTCATGGGCACCGCTGGCCCTCCCACCTCCACCCCGTTTCAATGTGGATCCCCACCTCTGTCGAGGCTTCATAAATCAATGTTATATTCAGTTCTCACTGCAACCCTCGCTTTTTCCCGATGAGGCGACAAAGATCACCTTCATCCTTTCATGCCTTGAGGGGAAGGCCCTGGCATGGGCTTCCCCGCTCTGGGAGCATTTCGATGCAATTCTTCACCAGCTCCCTCAGTTCATCTCCATCTTCCGATGCACCTTCGAGGACCCACGTTGACAGGCAGTTGCTGGCCACCACCTACTCTACCTCCGTCAAGGTTCGCACTTGTTCACTGAATATACAGTGGAGTTCAGAACTCTAGCAACTGAGTTGGGTTGGCAAGAAGACTACCTGCGGGCACTCTACCTCAAGGGACTGCCTCCTGCCCTTAAAGATGAACCAGCCACCCGCAAGATCCCCATATCTCTGGAAGACCTGATCTCCCTGGTCGGTAGAATCAACTACTGTCTTTGGCAACGGCATCAGGAAGTAAGAGATCTTCGACCTTCTGCTCTACACCCACCCCGTTCAATGAGTCCACGGTTGAAGGCCTTACCAGCGGCTCCTCAACCTCCCATGGAACTAATGCAGATCAACTGTGGCCGTCTGACTCCAGAGGAATGTCTCCGATGAAGAAAATCTGGTCTCTGCTTGTATTGCGGTGGTTCCGGTCATCTCCTCCAGACCTGCCCTGTGTGTCCGGGAAACTCCAAAGCCTGAATCCAGCGGGGGTCCCGAGCTTGGGCGCTACAGTTTCTGGCCCTCAACTGTTGCTGCCTGTCTCCCTCCTTAGGAAGTCACATTCATTTGCTACCACCGCCCTCGTGGACACTGGGGCAACTGGAAATTTAATTTTAGAAGAGATTGTCAAACTCCTTCAGATACCAGTCCAACCACTGGAAGTCCCACTATTTCATCACCTCAATTCAAGGAGAACCTCTCTCTGATCATATCACTCACCGTTCTTTGGCCTTTCGCCTCACTGTTGGGACCCTCCATGATGAGGAGATCTCTCTCCTGATCTTGAAACAATCAATACACCCCATGGTCCTTGGACTTCCTTAGCTCCAGTTACATGTGCCTCACTTCGACTTGCAATCCCTGCAACTCACCCAGTGGGGTCCTTGATGTCATACCCACTGTTTATGACAAGTGTCTCCATCCGTGAC
Organism: Rhinatrema bivittatum; assembly: GCF_901001135.1. NCBI lineage: Eukaryota > Metazoa > Chordata > Amphibia > Gymnophiona > Rhinatrematidae > Rhinatrema > Rhinatrema bivittatum. Next base: position 320,995,653 of record NC_042615.1, on the reverse strand, counting down.
AGTCCTAGGCTCTACAACCCTTTCGGGTTTACCTGCCCCATACTTGGAATTTAAAGAGGTGTTCTCCAAACAAAACGCCGATATCCTACCTCCATTCTGAAATTTCAACTGCCCCATAGAACTCCTACCTGCAACCACATCTCCCAAGGGCAGAACCTATCCTCTTTCACGCCCAGAAACCCAAGCGATGTCAGCATACATCAAGGAAAATTTGGCCAAAGGGTTCATAAGACCCTCTACTTCTCTGGCAGGTGCCGGGTTCTTCTTTGTAAAGAAAAAGGATGGCAGTCTAAGACCATGTATAGACTACAGAGGTTTGAATGCAGTAACTCGTAGGTACCGGTATCCTCTGCTATTTATCAGTGAACTGTTCAACCGCTGCAAGGCACACAAGTCTTCACTAAACTAGATCTACATGGGGCATATAATCTGGTATGGATTCAACCGGAAGACATATGGAAAACCACCTTCAACACAAGAGATGGACACTATGAGTACGCAGTAATGCCCTTCGGGCTTTGCAATGACCCTGCAGTCTTCCAGTGGCTAATGAACGAGATTTTCTGGGACCTTTTGTACTCATTCGTCATAGTATATCTGGACGATATATTAATCTTCTACAAAGATCTGAAGTCTCATCGTTCCCATGTTCAAACAGTCCTCCAGCATCTCAGAGACCACCATCTCTATGCTAAATTAGAGAAGTGCATTTTTGAGCAACCCAGTCTCCCATTTCTGGGCTATATCTATTTATTTATTTATTTATTTATTTATTTATTTATTATTTATTTATAGGTTTTTATATACCACAGTATGGGCAGAGGACTGACCATCAAACTGGGATATATAACATACATAATAAAACAAAGCACTTCACAATCAATACATTAAAACATCACTTTAAATATCACATAAAAAATATATTAGATTAAAATGTTAGCTTTAAAATGTGTATATTGGTCTGTTAACTGATTTTGTATGCTAGGGTAAAAAGGTGTGTTTTGAGAAGTTTTTTTAAAATCCTTTGTGTTGGATGTTAATCGAATTTCTTCAGGAATGGAATTCCAAAGAGTTGGACCTGCTACTGAGAAAGCTCTTCTACGAGTCAAATCTAGGTGTGCTGATTTCACTGTAGGTACTTCGAGAATACACTCGGGCCGTATTGCAAAATGGCGCCGGCCGTATGGCCGTATTGCCGTATTGCAAAATGGCGCCGGCCATATGGCCGGCGCCATTTTGCAATACGGCAATACGGCCCGAGTGCAGGAGGTCGCTCCCGGACCCCCGCTGGACTTTTGGCAAGTTTTGTGGGGGTTAGGAGGCCCCCCCAAGCTGGCCAAAAGTCCCTGGGGGTCCAGCGGGGGTCCGGGAGCGATCTCCTGCGCTCATGATGTCAGGGGACAGGAACCAAAATGGCGCCGGCGCTATCTTTGCCCTGACAGGGCAAAGGTAGCGCCGGCGCCATTTCTATTAACGCAGCCGTGACCCGAGAGTGGAAGTTCACACCGGGACCCCCCCCCCCACTGGACCCCAGGTAATTCAAAACATTTTGGGGGGGTTCGGGAGGGTGGGGGATTTATTTTAAAGGGTCGGGGTGGGTTTTAGGGTTGTTTTAGTGTGCCGGTTTTCCCGCCCTCCTCCGATTTACAATTTAAACGATTTTAAAAAAAACAAACAAAAACAAAAAACAAAACCACGACGATCAGATTCCCTCCCCCCCCAGCCAAAATCGATCGTTAAGACGATCGATCACACGATTCACATCTCTAGCTGGTAATCCTATATATAGGGAATTACAATAATCTAAACTTGTCAGAATAAATGCTTCTGTTATAGATCGGAAATCTGATGGGTGTAATAGGGTTTTAAGTTTTTTTAGCATATGAAGTTTATAGAAGGATTTCTTTACTAAAATTGATATATTATTGGACATGGATAATCGGGAATCGATAACTGTACCTAGATTTTTGACGTGTGATTTTATTGTCAATGTTTGTCCTTCAAAAGTGAAGGTTTTGGGTGGTTGGTGAGTTGAATCAGGAATTGTGGATAAGAAAAGTAGTTCAGTTTTTGATGCATTTAATTTTAGTCTATTGTGAGACAGCCAAATTTTTATCGTAGATAGATATATATGTATTAGCAAGAAGGTATTTTTCCATGAATTAGTGATTGGTATGATAAATTGGATGTCATCGGCATAAATTTTAAAAGATATGTTGAGTCCAGATAGTAAATGGCATAATGGTAGTAAATATATGTTAAAAAGCATCGCAGAGAGTGATAATCCTTGTAGAACTCCAGATCTGGTCATTTACCAGTTAGATTTTGACGTTCCTAATGTTATTCTTTGTGGTCTTTCTTGTATGAATGAGGTGAACCAATGTAAAACAGTATCTATAATTCCTATTTGTTTAAGGTTTAATATTAATATCATCTCCATCCACGGATTCACCATGGACCCCGACGAACCCCAGGGTATTCAAGATTAGGGATGTGAATCGTGTGATCGATCGTCTTAACGATCGATTTTGGCTGAGGGAGGGGGGAAATCTGATCGTCATGGTTTTTTTGGTTAAAAAATAGTTTTATCGGGGGAGGGGGGAGGGCGGGAGAACCGGCACACCAAAACAACCCTAAAACCCACCCCGACCCTTTAAAACAAATCCCCCACCCTCCCGAACCCCCCCCCAAATGTTTTAAATTACCTGGGGTCCGGGGGGGGGGTCCCGGCACGATCTCCCACTCTCGGGCCACGGCTGCGTTAATAGAAATGGCGCCGGTGGCCCTTTGCCCTTACCATGTGACAGGGCAAAGGTAGCGCCGGCGCCATTTTGGTTCCTGGCACCCGACGTCACGAGTGCAGGAGATCGCTCCCGGACCCCCGCTGGACCCCAGGGACTTTTGGCCAGCTTGGGAGGGCCTCCTGACCCCCAGAAGACTTGCCAAAAGTCCAGCGGGGGTCCGGGAGCGACCTCCTGCATGCGGGCCGTATTGCCAAACCTTTTAAAATTACCTGGTGGTCCAGTGGGGGCGCAGGGAGCGATCTCCCACTCTCGGGCCATCGGCTGCCACTAATAAAAATGGCGCCGATGGCCCTTTGCCCTTACCATGTGACAGGGTATCAGTGCCATTGGCCGGCCCCTGTCACATGGTAGGAGCACTGGATGGCCGGCGCCATGTTTAAAGATGGCGCCGGCCATCCAGTGCTCCTACCATGTGACAGGGGCCGGCCAATGGCACGGATACCCTGTCACATGGTAAGGGCAAAGGGCCATCGGCGCCATTTTTATTAACGCAGCCGATGGCCCGAGAGCGGGAGATCGCTCCCCGCGCCCCCACTGGACCACCAGGTAATTTTAAAACCTTTTTTGGGGGTTTGGGAGGGTGGGGGAGGGTTTTTTGATTATCGGATCGGGCGCAGCCGATAATCAAAAATCCAATCGGGCCGCGCGATAAAAATTTTAAGATTTGGATCGGAACCGGAACCGATCAGATTCCGGTTCTGATTCACATCTCTAATCTATAGAGGAGTGAAATAGGTTGATCATTTTTACACTTTAATCTCTACCCACCTTGATTGCAGCTAGGTAGAGAGCATCAAGCTAGGTAGAGAGAAGTAAGTTGCAAAAGAAGAAGAAAAAAAAGAAAAAAAGGTAGGGTTTAGGGGGTGGGGAGGAGAGGGGAAGGGGAGGGGAGATTAGGTAGAGGTGTAGGAAACTGGGGAGCGTTGCCGCACGGAAATTGCAAAAATACCCCCCCCCCCCGCCTTGCATGTGCCATCCGCACCTACGTGCGCGGATTGTAAACTCCGGCATGCATGTGTGCGTGGCCCACAGATTTTCCACCATGCGTGCCGGGAAGTGCGCGCACATGAATGCGGCGCGCTTATGTGGAAAATCTACCCCAGGGCTCTAACGTGCGTGATAATGCCCTAACGCAATTTGATGAATGACCCTCTTGGGTTGTAACTGCTGCCCCATGCAGATTACTCCCTTGCCTTCTGTTTTTATTTAAGAACCATAAGTGTGGAGAGTGAGGATTGTGGGAATGACAAATGAAGTAGAAAGGGAGAGGGACAGAAAAGGTATAAGTGGGGAGAGAAGAGAGCCAAATGTGGCATGGCAGAGACAGGAGAGATGGAAGGCTGGGAAGGTGTCCAAACTATATGGGGAAGATAACTGGTTAGGGGGTGAGGAATAAGAGAAAGACGGCTGGGTGGGAGAGAGAGATCCGAAATGGAAAGAGTTGGCTTGGAGAAATAAGATTGGGATAAGAGGTGAAAAGTAAAAAAAATATAAAATGCAAAAGAATGAGAGATATGAAGTCATGAGGGATGGAAAGAGCAGAGAAGAGAGAGATAGGAAGAAGTAGGGGAAGGGAGATCTGGAGAAATAAACAGTCCTAGAAAGAAAAGTATCATGGCAAGAAAAACAAGGAAAGAAATCAGAAGAAGCCAAAAGATGAAAGCAGAGGAGAGAGAACAGTACAATGTGGGAACAAAAAGTAAAGGCAGAAAAGTATTATCTTCAATTTAAAAATCTGATTATATGGCAGGACATTTTTTAATTATCTTATATGTATTTTTTAAATGTTAACTGTGATGCTTGACACAGTAGTAGTATTCTTTTCTCTTGAACCAGCAGTTTCCTCCTGCTCCTTCTACTTCCAGCTCAGTCAGAAGAAGGACTAGAATCTGGTACCATGTGCCTTCAGTTGCAACTACTTAGGGAATTTTTCCCCCCTCCCAACTTACATTTAGTTCAATCAATTCAGGGATGGCCCTGGAGCAGGGGCCATGCACCAGGACTTCTTCTAGATCCCTAAAATCATAAGCCCTGAATCCATTATATGTCACCCTTAAGTGATAACCTTGAGCACCTCCCCCCAGGAGTTGTGAATGATGCTGGATGATCTAGGAAGCAGAAAACCCAAGCTAGGATTTGAACTACAGACAATCTACATTGCATTGTACAGCACTTACTAAATGAGCCACCAGCCTGGCGTGTAGCAGTGTACCTCTGTGTCTTGGAATTTTGGGTTGGGCATGGGATGTAGTGCGCAGTGCGCACTGCAATTTGCTTCTCTCCTCTGCAATCCCCACTGCTGCCTCCCTGAAGTCCATAATCAAAATGGGCTGTCTGAGCGTGCATAATAGAGTTTATTCTCAGAATTGGCACAACCCAGGTGGCGAGCTGCTAGAAGCAGCAAGATTGCCTACTGCTGTCCCCCTTCTCTCCCACCCCTCTCTCGTGGCATCCTTTAGCTCCTCACTGATGGCCTCCTCTCTTCCTCCCTGTCATCCTAAGCAGCCATGGATCCGTCTGGGGGCTGTGGCATGCTCATAAATCTCTGTGATACCTTCTCTCCTTCCTGGGCATGTTTCCAAACTAAGGGGAAAAGGGGGTGCCACATTGACTCAGGGACTGGGTAGTCACACAGGTGCCCTTGCATTTGAGCACCCATATGACTGCCCAGTGTGCATTTGAGGAATTAATCAGGTATGTTAGCAGTGGTGGACATCTGAGAGGTGGTATCAGCAGCTTGGGGATAGCAGGTTTATTGGACACCATCAGCAGGGGCTAAGAGAAAGGGCAAAGGAGGGGGAAAGGAGGGGGACAGGAGGTAACATCAGCACTGGTGTTGGCCAAGGGGATTGGGGAATGGGGTTGTCAAATTTTGAAGTTGCACAGGGAAGCCAGAAACCTTAAACTGGCCATGCTAGGTGAGATGGCAGCCCTAGGGATAGAGCCACTATGAAGCTGTGAACATGCACTGGCTTATTTCCACCACTTACTAGGGCCTATACTCTCCCCCCCCCACCCCCCTCCCCTTTCCCAGTGAACCACAACAAATAGAGCTGGTGGGGAGGAAGTGAAGATATGATAAAGCCTAGCTGAAAAAAAAGGCAGGCAAAGCATTGGAAGTATGAGATAGTGTTGGCTAGGAGCCTGTGGTGTGCTCTATTATGTTAAATAAACTTGGGACCCCTATTTTTCATTGGATCACCTTTACTTTTGCTGTTTTCTTGGGGTTCCAAGTGGTGGAGAAGGAAGCCCGGGCATGTTTGTAGAGAGAAAAGAGGGGGGAAACATGGAGCATTGCCACCATAGAACGTCATAATCCAGTGTCAGTCACACTTCCCTCTCTTTTCACTGCTATTCTGCTTTGCTTTCCATTTAATATATTACCCTATCTGTGCATGAGCATGTTATGCTTGTGAATCCTTGGACCGAGGGAGAGTTGACACTACCTGTGGGGAAGGGCCCAACAGGCTCCCACCGTAGGTAGGTGAGGCAGAAGGAAAGCAGAGGCCCAGCTGAAGCTTCATCACTACCAGCCTACTTTCCAGTTTCCACTTAGGTTGAGCCCTCACGTGCCGGGGCCAGCTGGAATTAGGTGGGGCCTCTGTGGAGATGGAAGCCCAGGTAATAGAAGCATAGCAGGCAGCACACTGAAGGATCAGAGGCAGGCAGTGAAGCTTGTGGTCAAGGTCCAGGCAAAGGTTGAGGCAGGCGGCGGTCAAGTTCCAGTCTGGTGTCAAGCCAAGGTCAGTCTGAAGGGAAGGAAGAAGGATGGCGAGGAACACGGACGAAATTCAGGAACTCAGCAATCAACTGCTCTAAAGAGAAGACCTATTGCCAAGGCACTGGCTGAAGGCAGGATCCAGCCTTATATAGATCCAGGGCAAAGATGGATCTATATAAGGCTGTGGGGCTTTCTCCGCAGTGGGCCCTTTAAATTCTGAACAGATGTTTGCGCTTGTGTGCCTAGGAGATCAGGTGCAGGAGCAGGACATCGGCGGCATTCCTCAGTTGCGAGTGATGGCAGTAGCGGCATCGGCACCACCCTGAGCCACATGGGAGCAGTAGCAGCTCAGGGCCACGAAGATGGGGAGAAATGTCAGTGGTGGCTCCCTGCCATTATGAAGGAGCCTGGGAGTGCACCAGTCGCAATGGAGCGGCATCAGATGAGCAATGCCAGCCATGGGGCTCTACGGCCGGCAAGCATAACAGTACCCCCTCCTCTAAGCCCCCTCCTGAGGGCTTAGGCTTCCTGGGATGGGAGGCATGGAACTGTTTGATCAGGTTCTTGTCTAATATATTAGAAACAGACTCCCAGGTTTTCTCCTCCGGGCCATATCCTTCCCAGAAGAGGAGATACTCCCATCTCCTGCCACGTCCTGCCATCTCCTGCCACATCCAGGACCTCTCGTAATTGGTACATGGAATCGCTCTCAGAAGCAATCTCCTGTGGCTGTGGCATCTTCCGAGAGGGCCATGAGAGTATCAGGGGTTTCAGGAGAGAGAAATGAAAGGAGTTATGTATCTTCACGGTTGTGAGTAACCGGAGTTACTGGCCCAAGTTGTCATAGCACCGTAAATAGCCCAATGTACCGAGGAATAAGCCACATAGATGGAACTCTGAGTCGAATATGACGGGTGGTAAGCCATACCATTTCACCTTGTTTAAACTGCGGCACAGGTCTATGGTGGAAAACAGTGAATTTTTTGGTCTTTAGACCCGCTTTCCGCAGCTTCTGCTGCATATGGCTCCAGAGCTTTTGCAGTTCTTGTGCTGGTGAGCTGCTGGTGAGGTAACTGTTAGAGGAAGTGGTAGAGGAGGTAGTGGCTGTTTGCCATAGATGATTTGAAATGGTGAGGAACCCATGGTGGTGCAAGGATGAGAGTTATGAGAAAACTCTGCCCAAGGAAGCAGAGCCACCAGGTCATCTTGACAGGTATTGACATAGGCCCATAAGAAGTTTTTCAATGTCTGATTTGTTCGTTCGGACTGTCTATTTGCTTGTGGGTGATATGCTATGGTGAAGTCCAATGTAATATTGAATTTCTTACATAGGGATTGCCAATATCTTGCGGTGAACTGAGTACCAGAATCAAAGATGATGTGTTTGGGGAGTCCGAGGAGATGGAACACGTGCTGAACGAAGAGTTGAGCTGAACGAAGAGTTGAGCTAATTGTGGAGCCAAGGGAAGACCAGGCAATGAGTGAAGTGTGCCATTTTAGAGAAATGGTCAACTACCGAGATGACCGTATTCCCATTGGAGAGAGTTAAATCCATGACAAAGTTGGTGGAGATGTGAGTCCAAGGTTCTCTGGGGGCTAGCAATGGCTGTAACAGTGGCCAAGGTTATCCTGCCAATTGTTTCTGCTGCTCCCAGATGGGACATGAGTCCATATAAGCCTAAACGTCCTTCTACATGTCAGGCCACCAGTAGAACTAGTGGAGCAATGCAAGGATCCAGGCTCGTTCAGGGGGGCCTGAGACATGGGAATTGTGGGACCAGCTTAACACTTTTTCATAGTACTTACGAGGAACAACCATCTTCCCTGGAGGGACAGTCATGGTGGAGGAGAGGAGGAGCCAGATGTGCCAGAGTGGTTCAGTGGTATCCTGAGTCTAAAAGGCATGAGAAAGAGCGTCTGCTCAGATGTTTTTTGGTTGTGGGCCTGTATCTGAGTTTGAAGTCGAAGCAAGTGAAGAAAAGTGCCCAACAGGACTGCCATGAGTTCAGATGCTGGGCCTGATGCAAGTTCTCCAAGTTTTTATGGTCAGATTAGATAGTTTTACGATGCTGTGCCCCCTCCAACCACTGACGCCACTCCTCCAGCATAAGCTTGATGGCCAGTAATTCCTTGTCGCCAATTCCGTAATTATGATCTGCGGGAGAAAACTTCTTAGAGAAGAAGGAGCTAAGGTGCAAGGTTCCAGAGGAAGAGCACTGGCTCAAGACAGTCCCTACACCTTTGGAAGACGTATCCACTTCCACAATAAAAGGATGCTGTGGGTCTGGGTGATGAAGACAGGAAGGCGGTCTTTAATTCTTGAAAGGCTGTCACAGAAGCAGGCGGCCAGAGCTTGGCATTGGTCCCCTTGTGGGTCAGGGCCATGAGTGGGGCTGACAACTTGGAGAAGTTGTTGATGAAGTTGCGATAATAATTGGCGAAGCCCAAGAATCTCTGTAAGGCTTGTAAGCCTTACAGAGGCCAATCTTGTATGCCCTTGAGTTTGTCGGGATCCGTGTGAAAACCCTGCTGGGAGACTACATAACCCAGAAATGGGAGGCTCTCTTTTTCAAATAAGCATTTCTCAAGTTTGGCATAGAGCTAGTGGTCATGGAGATGCTGGAGTACCCAGAAGATGTCTCAGCAATGGGTAACCAGGTCCTTAGAGAAAACTAAGATGTCATCCAAGTAAACTACACACTCTTAGAGGTCATGTTGTGGAACATGGCTGGTGCGTTGCACAATCCGAACGGCATGACCAGATACTCATAATGACCATCTCTGGTGTTGAAAGCCATATTCCTTCGCTGCCATCTCGAATCTGAATTAAGTTATACGCTCCCTGGAAGACCAACTTGGAAAAAATCCATGCTCCTTGAGGGCGATCAAAAAGCTCTGAAATTAGAGGCAAAGGGTGGCAATCTTTATGGGTAATGGCGTTGAAGCCATGATAATCTATACATGGATGGAGGGCCCCATCCTTCTTTGCCACAAAGAAGAACCCTGCACCTGCTGAGGATGTACAGTGATGGATGAACCCCTTGTCCAGATTTTCTTTTATATATTCCGACATGGTATTGGTCTCTGGTAAAGACAATGTTGCGCTGGAGGTGGATTCTTGGACTGAGGTGCGGTTGATGCAACCCGCAGGCAAGGGCCTATGTGTCCCCACCGTCAGCAGGTGGAGTGGGCTGAAGCTAGAGGCCACTGAAGCTTCACCTATACCAGCCCACGTTCCCCTTGGGTTGAGCCTTTGGGTGCCGGGGCCGGCAGAACTTAGGCGAGCCTTGAGATTGGACATCAAAAGCAGGTAGTTCAGCCCAGAGACAGCAGCCAGCAGATGGCGTAGTTCTATCCTAGACTGGTCCCAGTACAGGAACCCAAGCACCAAGGAACGAGGATTGACTGAAGGTGCTTGAGCAAAGACAGGCCAGAGCCTTAGGAGTCCAAGTCCAGAGGATAGGGACAGAGGCGTCACTTTCGAACTTGAATGAGAGTTGGCGGCAATTGGAAGGTGTACCAACAACATAGAACTCTGGACACAAAGGAGTCTATAGCGTGGTCATCCGTAGCAATGGTCAAGGCATGGAGAAGGCAGGCGTGGTCAGGCATAGCAGTGGTCAAGGCACAGAGAAGGCAGGCGTGGTCAGGCATAGCAATGGTCAAGGCATGGAGAAGGCAGGCAAGGTCAGACATAGCAGAGGTCAGGCTTGGAGAAGGTAGGCAACGTCAGACGTAGCAGAGGTCAGGTTTGGAAAAGGCAGGCAAGGTCGGACGTAGCAGAGGTTGGCACCAGGAGTCAATCAAAGAACAGATGAGACAAATGAGGAATCAGAAACTTGAAGACAAACTGGAACATGGCTCAAGGAAGCATGGAGGCAACGAATACTCAGAACCAAACAGGGAACCGAGGAGACCTGTTGCAAAGGCAACACTTCAGTGCGAGGCTTGAGCATTTATACGCTGAAGGATCTGACGTCCGCATCCGGGTCCGCGGCCAGGTTCCCGCCGCAGGCCTTTAAAATGTTTACTGATGCGCGCCCGCCTAGGGAGGGGCACGGCGCTGCTGGCGGCGTCTCTCTGTGAACCCTGCGGAGAGGCCCGACGGATGGAGGCATTCTGGCTGGAAGTCCCAGGAAGTGAAGCAGGGCCGGAGGCTCTGGCGGGAGCCCAAGGTCAGAACCAGCGGCCCACTGCCAAAAGTGACGGGGAGCTGGAGCCTGGAAGTTGCTTAAAAAGGTGAGAGAGCCGCACCGCAGAACTGCCGTGGGCGGTGAGCGTAACAGACAAGGGTTCCTACCACAATGACGCTTGGCACCAGGTAGTAGGTCTATGGTGCAACTGAATTCTCTCTAAGGAGGTAGAAAGTCTGCTGCTTTTTTGGAAAAAACCTGTGAACTGCGCATTCTGTAGAGGAAGCCCAGCTGAAACAATGAGAGTTGAGAGACATGGCCAAATAGGTACCTTCTCTAGGCAAGTTGTATGGCAATCATGACTTCACCAAGATAGTTGAAGAGAGGTCCAATTAAACTGCAGAGAATGTTGCTGGAGCCAGGATAATCCCAGGACCACGGGATGTATAGCTTTATCGAGAACATGGAATGCCAGTTGTTCCACGTGAACAGATCCCGTGTGAAGCTTCAAGGGAGTGGTAATGCGGGTAACTTTCCCCAGGAGAGGATCCTCGTGGATGGAGGAGAGAATCAGAGGAACCGGGCAGAGATCCATGGGAATATGGAGATGTTCCACAAGGGCCATCATGTGGAAATTCCCACCTGCCACAGAATCTACTAGGGCCAGCGTGTTGAAATCCTGGGTGCCCACCGAGAGCATCACTGGAAGCATTAATGAGAATGCTGGAGAAATGAAGCCTAGGATCAGCCCCCATTGAGTCCTAGGCCAGGAGTTTACCAGCCTTACTGGGCAGTGGACTATTATGTGGCTGGCCTCATCACAGTAAAGACAGAATCCGGCTTGTCGGCACCGTAGCTGTTCCTCCAGAGTCAGCCGGCCAAAGCCTAGTTGCATCAGTTCCTCCGTCAGGGTTCCTGAGGCAGAAGAAGCTCAGGGAGGAGGAGAGGGACACCGAGGGTGGTTGGCAGTGGCCATACACCTCTTGGAAAGTTGCAATTCTGGAGTCCGCTCCTGAAGTCGATGGTCAATCCTCCCAGCCAATTCAAAGATGGAGTCTAGAGAGGCAGGAAGTTCACGAGCTGCCAGTTCATCCTTGATTTGGGATGATAGTCCATCCAGAAAGATGGAGTGAAGACAATCCTCTCCCCAGTGGAATTCCATAGCCAGGGTCCAGAATTCAATAGTGTAGTTGGAGAGGGAATGACTGCCCTGATGGAGGTGGAGGAGCTCAGATCCGGAAGCGACCTGATGACCTGGATCATCAAACACGATCTTGAAGAGTTACAAAAACTGTTGGAGGTCCTGAAGGATGGGGGCAGATCACTCCCACAAAGGGGAAGCCCAGACAAGGGCCTTGCCATCCAACAGGGAAAGAATGTAGGTCGTTTTAATGATGTCATCCGGAAACAATGCCGCTTGGAGACAAAAGTGCATATTGCACTGGTTGAGAAACAATGGGGAGGAGCTGGAAGCGGTATGGTGGAGCACATGGGGGGGTGCAGGAATGGTAGACACCGGCATGGATGGAGTCGGCATGCCCATTGGAACAGAGGAGTCTAGGTGGGTGCTGAGGCGATCGATAGAGGCCACTAGAGCTTCAAGAAACTGTTGCTGTTCCTGAATTTTCTGGGCCAGGCCCTGAATGGCCTGCAGGGAAGAGGCCTCTACCAGGTCCATTGCCTTGGCAATCTGTTATGCTGGTGGACGTTTGGACGAAGGGGGAGTTGATGCTATCTGTGGGGAGGAGCCCCACAGGCCCCCACCAACAGTAGGCGAGGCTGAAGAAAAGCAGAGGCCCAGCTGGAGCTTCACCACTACCAGCCCACGTTCCCCTTAGGTTGAGCCCTTGGGTGCCAGGGCTGGCTGGACTTAGGTGGGGCCTCTGTGGAGATGGAAGTCCAGGTAGTAGAAGCGTAGCAGGCAGCATGCCCAAAGGTCAAAGGCAGGCAGTGAAGTTCATGGTCAAGGTCTGGGAAAAGGTCAAGTCAGGCAGCAACGCTCATGGTCAAGGTCCAGGCAAAGGTCAAGGCAGGCGGTGAAGCTCATGGTCATGGTCTAGTCTGGTGTCAAGCCAAGGTCAGTCCAAAGGGAAGGAAGAAAGACAGCAAGGAACACAGACAGAACTCAGTAACTGACAATCCACTGCTCTAAAGAGAGACCTATTTCCAAGCACTGGCTGAAGACAGAGTCCAGCCTTATATAGATCCAGGGCGATGATATCATCAACAAGGGTCGCAGGCCCTTTAAATTCTGAATAGAGGCACGAGCGCTCGCCTAGGAGGTTGGTTGCAGGAGCAGGAAATCGGCGGTGTTCCCCAGTGCGGGGGACAGCAGTGGCAGTGGCGGTGGCACCCTGAGCCACAAGGGAGCAGTAGCGGCTCTATGACGACAGCGGCACTGAGGGCCGCGAAGAAGAAGAGCATTGTCGGCGGTGGCTCCCTGCCACTATGAGGGAGCCTGGGATTGTGATGGTGCAGCATCGGGTGAGCAAAGCTAGCCACGGGGCTCCGAGGCCAGCAAGCATACAGGGCCCTTGTGTGTGATTGGGGTTTGTCTGTGTCCAAGTCCTCACTTGATCTTGACTACAATTATCCACTGTCTCTCTCATGTAAGTGTCTCTCCCCTTGGTAATCCCTTTCTGCATATACCCCCTGCCCCTATCACAACACCATGCACATCCAAGAAAATGGTTAGGGAACACTATGCTACTGAACATGTCACAACTGCTGCTGTCACAACTGAGTGAGAAAAGCCAGTGCATGTTTCTCAATAGATCAAGAAAATGGGGGACTTTGTAGCAGTGAAACAGGGAAGCAAAGCAACTAAAGAGAAGGAGTAAAGGTGATGTGGGTAAAAGGAAGATGAGCCGCAGAAGAGCTAACAACTGCATGAGGGTTCTCAAGAAGAGTTATGATCAATTTCAAGAGAGATATGTGCCTGCAGGCTCTTACCAAGTAGAGCTATGTCTGCCTTAAACAGAGTGAAGGTCTGAAAGCACTAGCCTATAAAGGTACTAAGTTTATTTTTAATTTATATTTTAACACTTTCTGGTGTTGGGCCATATGTCAAGAGCTTCTGACAGCTCTAAATAAATTTACAAGGCAGAAAAAAAACATGTTAAAGGGAAATATCTTTTTTACAGCAGAGCAAAAAAATGTAGACACTCAAGAATTTGCACAATTGAGCTCTGTTGTCATAAGAATATAAGATATGCTATATTGAGTCAGACCAAGGGTCCTCAAGCCCAGCATCTTGTTTCCAAAAGTGGCCAATCCAAGTCACAAGTACCTGGCAAGTACCCAAACATTAAACAGATTTCAAGCTACTATTGCTTATTAATTAATAGCAGTTTATGGATTTTTCCTCTAGGAACTTATCCAAACCTTTTTAAACCCAGTTACACGAACTGCTGTAACCATATCCTCTGGCAATGAATTCCAGAACTTAACTATGCGCTGAGTGAAAAAGAATTTTCTTCAATTTGTTTTAAATGAGCTACTTGCTAACTTCCAGCTCGATCCAGTAAGGCCGCGGTAAAAACAGTGAGGTAGTGTCAGGCGCACCCTTCCTCCCCGCACGCACAGTTCTCTTCACTAACTCCCCGATACTCTCCTCTAATCGCATGCAAATGCATGCCGCGGCTGTGAAGCGTTAGGGAAGGGTTATGCCCGCGCAACCCATTTTACTGTATAGGCGCTGTAACAGCGCCTATACAGTAACCTGGGTGCGCTGGTACCTGTCATTTCAAATGACATTTGAAATGACAGGCACCAGGAAGTGTAAAAAAGTTTAAAAAGTGTAAAAAACAAAAATACCTGTGTGTTATATAAAAAAATAAAACAATTTTAAATACCTGTCGGAGGGCCGTGGGTCCAGGCGGCCGGTGGGCGACGGGCAGCCATCAGCGGCATCCGGTAGTCCCTTCTCCCTTCCTCCCTCCCTCCCCTGCCTGGATGAGTGCCAAAATCGCACGGGCGGGTCGGCAGCGGGGGGGGGGGGGGGCGGCAGCAGGATCCAGGAGCGGCGGGTAGGCAGCAGCGGGGTCCGGGGGGGCAGGGGCAGCGGCAGCGGGGGGGGGGGCAGCAGCGGGGGGGGCGGCAGCAGGATCCGGGGGCGGCGGGTAGGCAGCAGCGGGGTCCGGGGGTGGCAGCGAGATCCGGGGAGCCAGCAGCGGCAGCATGTTCGATCGCGCAGGCAGGTAGGTGGCAAAGTAAAGATGGCCGCCTGCACGGGAAAATCGTGCAATTGGCCGCTGAAGACGTGACGTCACACCCCGTGACGCCAAACGTCGTGACGTCACGTCTTCAGCGGCCAATTGCACGATTTTCCCGTGCAGGCGGCCATCTTTACTTTGCCACCTACCTGCCTGCACGATCGAACATGCTGCCGCTGCTGGCTCCCCGGATCTCGCTGCCACCCCCGGACCCCGCTACTGCCTACCCCCCCCCCCCCCCCCCCCGCTGCCGCTGCCCCTGCCCCCCCGGACCCCGCTGCTGCCTACCCGCCGCTCCCGGATCCTGCTGCCGCCCCCCCCCCCGCTGCCGACCCGCCCGTGCGATTTTGGCGCTCATCCAGGCAGGGGAGGGAGGGAGGAAGGGAGAAGGGACTACCGGATGCCGCTGATGGCTGCCCGCCGCCCACCGGCCGCCTGGACCCACGGCCCTCCGACAGGTATTTAAAATTGTTTTATTTTTTTATATAACACACAGGTTTTTTGTTTTTTACACTTTTTACACTTACCATAGCAGGCCCGAGCCTTGCTACTTTTTCGTTTGTTTTTTTTTGCCCTGGTCCCGTCCGGTCTCGGGGCTGCAGGAGACCGGACGGGACCAGGGCGGGTAAGCAATGTTTTTACCCTACACTACACTACACTAACTCCTACTAGGGGGAGGCGGTAAACTAGCAGGTTAAGGCCGCGGCAGAACAGCGGGTTAGGGAGGAGATAATATCAGCGCCCGTTACAGTATCGCAGGGGAATAGATAATTCCTTCATTATACAGCTTTTTCGTTCATTTACATGCCGGGTGCGGAAAGGGTTATGCGTCTGTTTTCAGAAGCAATACGGACGCGTGAAACTGGAGACTGTATCGCCGAACTGCCTTGCGCGCCCGAATTGTGCGCTACGAGCACGTTACAGACGGGCAATCCTCGAGCGGACGATACTGGATCGAGCTGTTCATGAGGTGCCCCCTAGTCCTTCTATTATCTGAGAGAGTAAATAACAGATTTACATTAATCTGTTCAAGTCCTTTATTGATGTCATCATTTGTTTGAAGCATTATGAGCCAATGACTTGCAGACTCTAATTTCTGCGTCAGAAAAGTCATGTTGCACCAAATTACAGCCCAACAGCAATGGGAAAATGTCTGAAAATAAACATAAATTTTATACAGGACTTCCTGAATGATAAACATTTTCAATGATATTCATCAACCAATTACCTATCCCTTTTTTCCTCTGTATGTGTTGACATATAAGGGCCAATTCTCAACTTTTGGAATTAGACCCTTAAATTGGCCTATTTGAAAATTTACTAGGGCCAAGTGCCTAAATTTAGTCTCCTAGTTTCATTAAGCACCTAAGTTTATGGTGGCTACAGCAGCGGACTTAGGGCAGGGAATCAAAGCAAGGAGCTTAGCACAGATTTTTAGAACAAGCCACCAAACTTAGGAACCTAAATCTAGGCAAAGACATAGCAGGCTAAAATTTAGGGGGTCTAACTTTTAGACTCTTAAATTTATGAGAATTTTCAGCTGAAAACGTAGGCAACCTATGTTCGACTGAAAATAGGAACCTAATTAAGAAGCCTAAATGTAGAAGCTCAGGGGGGTTTTAACATCTCCCCATATTTTCTACCTGCCATATAAATAAAATAATATCTGCAGAATAATTCCTCTGTCTGAAAATCTCTGTCTAGCTAATATTATTTACAAACAGGCAGAAATGCCTCTTGGTTTAATAGAGAGAAATTCCCTGTGCTTTTTATTCCGCCGTGTCAGGCAACGATGTTCTGCTGCGCCTTCGACGGACACCTGGTGGCGCTGTGGCACCATTTCCCGACGCTTTAACTTCACTACCTGGTTTGTTGTGCAAATGATTTGTTTCCTTGGGACAGGAAAAGAAAAACTCAGGTCTGGCCTAGCAGCCTTTTAAACTCCATGAACTACACACGTAAACAGTTGTACGAATCTAGAATATGCATTTATATTTTAATGTATATGTTTAACTGTGTTCTGTTCCTCCTGCCATATGAGTATAATGACATCTTCAGAATAATTCCGCAGAAAGAGTATGTGGGTTAGGTATAATTTCTATAATCATCTTTTAGTTTTATTTTTTAACTTCTCTCTTTACATCGAGGATAAGTCCTTGCAAATGGAAACAGTCCGGACTAGCAATGTACTGAAACAAATAAAAATGACCTGTTAAATTCCATTGTATTTGTTTTATTATTATGCAAAGAAAAGTGTTTACGGGCCGGACTTTAAGGTGCTGGGGTATGAATGTTTTGTATCACTGCGGATGCAATTTCACATTTTCCGATGACTGAGAAATAGAAAATTAAAAAAAAAAACCCCGATTTAACAAATCATTTCCACTCACCGAGGAATCCAGATTGCTTATGTGTTCTTTCCACTTTGAGATTCTTTTTCTCTTACGCTTAAAGCCAATACAGGCAGATAATCATTTGGCCTTACAAACAGTGGCGTAGCCACGGGTGGGCCTGGGTGGGCAGGTGCCCACCCAACTTAGACCCAGGCCCACCCAACTGGCACCGGAACTGCAAGGCTGTCGCGGGATCCCATCCCCGCGACAGCGAACAAGAGAACCCACGCCTCGCGCGCCATCACGGCTCACGTGGGGAAGCGCTGCTGCGGCCGTATGGCCAACCGGTCTTCCTGTTGGGGGGGGGGGCGGAAGCGCCGCGCGCAGCTTCCGCTTCCTCCCCCCAATGGAGGAAGATCAGCTGCCTCTCCTGCTGCCACCCGTTCTCCTGCTATCTTCGGGCGTCGGGCCGTATTGCCCGCCGATCTTCCTGCTTGGGGGGAGGGAGGAAGCGGACGTTGTGCGCTGCGCTTCCGCTCCCCCCCCTTCCCCCCCCCCGACAGGAAGTTCGGACGCCCGAAGATAGCAGGAGGCCGGTGGCAGCAGGAGAGGCAGCTGATCTTCCTGCTCTGGGGGAGAAAGCGGAAGCTGTGCACGTGCTTGAATGTGTATGTGTGGATGAGAATGGGAGTGTGTGTGGGTGAAAACTGGAGCCTGGGTGTGTATGTGGGTGAGAATGGAAGCTTGAATATGTGGGTGAATGGGAGCTCGAATGTGTGTATGTGTGGTTGAGAATGGGAGCCTGGGTTTGTGGGTGGGTGAGAATGGGAGCTTGAATGTGTGTATATATGGGTGAGAATGAGAGCCTGGGTTTGTGTGGGTGGGTGAGAATGGAAGCTTGAATATGTGGATAAGAATGGGTGCTTGAATGTGTGTATGTGTGGGTGAGAATGGGAGCTTGAATACGTGTGGGTGAGACTGGGAGCATGGGTTTGTGGGTGAGAATGGGAGTCTGGGTTTATGTGTGTGGGTGAGAATGGGTGCCTGGATGTGCGTCTGTGTGTGCATAAGAATATAAGCCTGGGGAGGGGTGAGAAAGTGAGAACTTGAATGTGAGCTTGGGGGGGGGGGGTGGGGAGAGCATATGAGAGTGAGAGCTTGAGTGTGTGAGAGGGAGTCTGTGAGAGAAAGTGTGTGTGTGTGTGTGTGTGTGTGTGTGTGTGTGTGTGTGTGGAAGGGAAGAAGACAGTAATAGAAGAAAGACACTGAAAAGGAATTAGGAAATGAGCTATAAGGGAAAAAATAGGAAAAAGAGACCAGGACCAACTGATTAGAAAAATACAAAGATCAGACAACAAAGGTAAAAATATATATCTATATTTTGAGATGTTAGCAATTTAAATATAAGCAACACAACCGCTCTCTCAAAATTTATGGACAGGTAGGAGCCGTGTATAAAATTGTAATAATAAGAAGGCTAAAGTACCACAAATCACCGTGAATTATGTTTGTATCATTAAGTAAACCTCATACTTAGGCGTAGATGTGAATGCTATGCTGCATAATTTGGCATTATTTATCAGTAAAAAAACAACTAGTAGACCTGCATGCCTACAGCCCACCCATGTTAACCTTGTGCCCACCCAAAAAATCAATTCTGGCTACGCCACTGCTTACAAATATGGGGGATAACGCCGAGCTTTGGGACTGATCGCTCGGACCTGCCTTTCTCGGGAGGGGGGGGCATTTGCTGACTGTGACCGAGCGGGACCTGCAGCGCCTTCTCAGACAGAAAAGGCATCGAGAAACTCTCGCAATTCGTGAGTGCAGTGCAGGGGCCACATTCCGGCGCTCGGCGAACGACTTAACAGCGGAGAGAGCTCAGCTCCAAGGCAAACGTCCCCTAGTCGCAAGCTTTCCAGCAGCTAAAGGCTTTTTTTTTTTTCCCCCCTCCTTTCAGGCCGAGGCTCGGGGAGTGGGATTGCCAGGGAGACAGGGGCAGAATTTGCTGCTATGCAGACTGAGTGATGTTGGAAGCCGGCATCGGGGCGCGCTTTGCAAAGAGGAAGCCAAGCGTTACGAACGGGAACACAGACTGCCATTGTCCCGGGGGCACTTTAATAACCCACACCTACAATGTTCAACCTGTCGTTCGCAGAGGGGCAACCCCCCGGGACACCAAACCCGCGAAAGAGAGAGGGGGAGGGGGGTGGAATCGCAGAGCCAGGGAGCAGGCGCCACCGCGGCCACCAGCCCTGCCCTGCCCCCCTCCTCCCTCCCTGCCTGCTCGCCCTCCCTCGGCCGGCGTCTACCTTTCGCGGCTTCCCTCCGCTCTGAATCCTCCGTACCTTGCTGTAGATTCGGCTTTTCACCTTTCAGATCTATTCTATAGGACTTTTGTTTCTTTTTCTGTGTGTGGGAAGGGGGGGGGGGGTGGATATAGTTGAAGTCCAACAGGCATTGCGAGGTGCAGCCTTTCCGTATCAGAAAGCGGATAATCAATAATCTTTCTGCTTTTGTGTGTGTGTGTTGTTGTTGGTTTTTTTTTTTGTTGTTGTTGTTGTTTGTTTTAATTATGCATGACTTCTTTTCTGCAAATCGTGTGACTGTTTTTCCTTCTTTCTGCCATTTATTTATGTATGCATTTAGACATTTTATATATCGTCGTATATTCAGCTACAACACACACACACACACACGAGGGGAAGATGGGTTTAAAGTGGTCCCATAGGGACAGCGTCAACAAACAAGCCCTGGAGAGGATCACTGCTAGCGGTCAGTGACTGCAGTTCCTCGGAAACCGTGAACTGAAAACGCTTCCTTTTCTCTCTGTGCCTACTCACTTGAAACTGAGGCGGCTCGGGTTTCCTGGCCCAGCGGCACAGAGCTGGCAGAATCCCCCCCCCCAGCGTGTGCGCGAGGCTCTGTGTCGCGTTGGTGTCTGCAGGGCTCTGGGCAGAGGGGTGGGGGGGAGTTGTTGGGGGGCCTCACCCTGTATTCTTCTCGCCTTTGTACAGTAAGCGTGGGGGGCGCAGCTCCTGAGCGCTTTAAGTTTCCGATCCCTGTGAAGTTCTCTTTGCGGCAGGGCGTGCCCTGAATCACATCAAAAGCACCAAGATCCACAAAAGGAAGAAAAGAAAAAAAGGAAACTCAAGGAGGAGAGAGAGAGAGAGAGAGAGAGAGCAATGGGGAGGGGGGGAGCCTTTGCCAATGCCGAATACAGAATGAGCCCTGTGCCAACCCCACCAGCTCTTCTCTTCGGCTCTCCTTCTGGGAAGGGAGAGGCTAAAAAAAACCCCGAGCCGGCCACCCATAGCCACACGGCCATTGACTCGGACACTCTCTCTCTGACATGTAAGCACACGTGCCCTCCTCCTCCGCACCTAACGCTTGCATTCACATGCCTTTTCTTTCTTGCCTTGGTTTTATTTACTTTGTAATCCGCCTTTCCATCGCCCAAGGCGGAGCAGAAGATCAAATTACATAACAACAACATACAAGCAGTGTGCACACACACATCATGTGTACTGCTCTGTAGTAGTAGTAGTAGTAGAGGAGAAGATCCGTGCATCCACCCTGGGGGCCATGCAGAGCAAGAAAGGGGAGGCAGATGGACGGGAGAGACGGGCTCACGTCGAAAGTCGCTAATCACGAGAAAGATCCTGAGGCAACAAAAATAACATGTAAAAAGTAAAAAAAAAAAAAAAACTTCTTTTCGCTAACGGCAGGAAATTTCAGGTTTCTAAAATAAACTTTTGTCACGTCAGAGAGACAAGCAAGCAGGACGATCTGGGGTAAAAGCATCTTTGCTACTGCTGGTAAAAAGAAAAACAAAATCACCAAACGCTCAAGAAGAGTTTGCCTCGTTCCTTCGGCTGTAAGGCACCTGCAAAATAGCTTCTATAGGAGCTCCGATATTACCAGTGAAACTCACTAACTGTGATGTGCCTGACATCAGGATCCGTGCCGGCTTACTAGACCACACTCGTCCGTCCAGTACATATCCCCAACACTGAATATACAGCAGATCCACTAAGAAGTGTCCCATAGTCACAGAAACATCCATTCCTTTTATAAATTGCAGTTGTGTAGCAGCTGCAGATTGGTTTCTTTATTTTCAGGATTTTTTATGCCTTGAGGGGAAGGGGGTTTATTGTTTAGAGACAGACAATGTGAGTGTGGTGTGTGGTTTGACATGGATGGAAAAACTATACCCATGACAAAGTGCAGAGGCAATAAAAATCAAGGACAAGTTCCTAGAGGAAAAGTCCATAACACATTATTAGCCTGGTAGACTGAGAAAAGCTATTGCTGTCCCTGGGAGTAAGAAACAGGAATCAGATCTACTTTATGGGATCTGCCAGGTACTTGTGATCCGGACCGGCCACTGTCTGAGACAGGATGCTGGACTCAAAGGACCAGCTTGGCTCTTGTGTCCTAAGGCTCACTAAATTTAAACCTCAGAGGAGCTGCACCTTCCGGACCCCTACTCACTTTATATGTGAAAAAAGGAAAAGAGAAGCAGAGCAAAAGAAAAAAGAAAACAGTAAAACAGATGTTAAAAAGGACCAAGAACATGGGCAAACAGGGAAAAGAAATCCCCTAAGGGTCCTCAGTCAAAGGCGTTCGAAGGGTCTCCGGCGCCCGGGGGCCAATGCATTTGCATTGCCTCCCCTGCCCCCCAATCATTCGCCTTGTAGAAATGCTTGCGTTAACAGAAAGTCGCACTAATACAAACCCCAGGAAAGAAATGAACTGACAGACTACTGTGAGCTGCCTATGGAGCAAAATCTTCCCTGCCTGCAAACAAGCCGCCAATAAGTTTCCTTTCCCCTTCCATCTGCGGTACTGCAAGCAAACAAAAACAGCCTTTGATAAAGAATGAGACTTGAGTGTCAAGGACTGTGATGTAAAACTTCTAAATTCTTCCAAAATTTATAATTTTTCCACTTCTGACCATCAGGGAAAAAAAAAAGGAAAAACCATTCCAAATGTGTTCTTTTTCCAGACCTCACACATCATCACTGCAGTCTCATTAGAGCTCACTTTCTATGCCCTCGCCAAATACAGAATAATTGACTCCAAATTAGAAAGAGAACCATGGAGACAAAAGCAGAACTGGAAACCCCAAAAAGTCAAATTGTACCTGCAGTAAAACACCAGATAAATAAAAATTGCATTTTCCCAGTACTTTATAAAAAATAGAAATACTCAGATGAGCATTTCCAAAAAATGACACAGAGAAATCAAATTCTTCCCATTTCCCATCTCAGAGAAACAAAAGCCATAGCAGTCTCACTTTCCTAACCTACAAGTCCCCAGCAGTCTTGCTCCCCAACCCCTCTCCCCTCCCCTTAGACCTCCCAGCCAGAGTCACATGCAGTGCAATAATGCAAAAACAGAACCATCGCCATTGTTCATAAAACATAATCAAGAAATATAAATAAAATAGTAAAACCATACCAAAAAAAAATACAGAATTTAAGAACATAACATAAGAACATGCCATACTGAGTCAGACCAATGTTCCATCAAGCCCAGCATCCTGTTTCCAGCAGTGGCCAATCCAGGCCATAGAAACCTGGCAAGTACCCAAAAACTAAGTCTATCCCATGTTACTGTTGCTAGTAATAGCAGTGGCAATTTACTAAGTCAACTTAATTAATAGCAGGTAATGGACTTCTCCTCCAAGAACTTATCCAATCCTTTTTTAAACCCAGCTACACTAACTGCACTAACCACATCCCCTGGCAACAAATTTCAGAGTTTAATTGTGTGTTGAGTGAAAAAGAACTTTCTCCGATTAGTTTTAAATGTGCCACATGCTAACTTCATTAAGTGCCCCCTAGTCCTTCTATTTCAAAGCAAGTAACAGAGCATTTAATAAGAAAAACAAGTTAAAAAAATCTTTAAACGTTTCCAAAAAAATCAATACAATATTTCAATACAATAAAAATAATAAGGATAAAAACATTTCCCTCTTTCCATATCTGGGAAAATTATTGTGCTGGCCACTCCTGATAGTGATTTAAAAAAAACAAAAACATTTAATTTGTTTTCTTTTAGTAATCAGGACCAGTGCAAGGGTATTAGGCACCCTAAGTGAATTTTACAGTTTTGTGCCCGGCCTTCCTCCCCACCACAGCCCTTTGTACATACAATTTAAAATTATTAATTTATAATAAAATATTTTACATGAAAAAGGACATTCAAAGAACAGTCTTTTGAAGTAAAAGTATCACAGCAGTATGTTTATTATATTTACATGCATTGCTGTTGTGTCAACTAGAAAACCCTGCATACAAGTAAAAAAGACACTTGGAACACATATGGTATTAGGTATATTTTAATAAATGTTAGATGTGGGCTTGGTCTTCAGAAAGCTATTAAAAAATTAAATTTCAATTACAATATAATAAAACTTCCACTCCAAAACAGCGCTAACTGCAAACATTTCGCCAGGCTCTAGTACACCAACACTCCTTCCATTAGGAAAAAAGAACGAGCCAAACTACTATAGATCCCTACTTAGAAATGACCCATTAGCAGAATAAACCTCAGTCACACATGCAGAACAAAGGCAGACCCTCAACAAATACAAAATAAAGTTACTATAAAGAATAAATGGAAAAATGCAGACAAAAACTGAACTAGAAACCACAAGCCAGACTGCATGTAGTGCAACATTGGAAAAACAGAAACATCACCATTCCTCAGAAAACATCAAACAATAAAATCAAGAAATATAGGGCCAGATTTTCAAAGGGGTACGCACGTAACCCCCGAAAACCTGGCCGAAGTACCTCCTGCGCGCACCGAGCCTATGTTGAGTAGGCTCGGCGGCGCACGCAAGCCCCAGGACGCACATAAGTCCCGGGACTTTCCTGGGGGGGCGTGTTGGGGGGCGTGTCGCAGCAGCGCATCATTTGGGGGAGGGGCAGCGGGCGTGGTTCCGGCCCGGGGGCATTTCGGGCTGCAGGGTGGGATGGATCCGGCGCGCCTGGGACTTCTTCCAGTTGAGCCACCAGGCAGGATGGGATCCCCCAGAAACTGCTAGGGGTGTGCATTCGTTTTGAACGCATATGTAAAACGCAACTTATATTTTTAAAAGAGAAAAAAAAGGTTTGAGGAGAAACGCATCGCGAGTTCCAACTTATTCAACATAGCTATGTTGAATACGTTGAACCTAAATAAACACTTAAACCCCCCACCCTCCTGACCCCCCCAAGACTTACCAAAACTCCCTGGTGGTCCAGCGGGGAGTCAGGAAGCCATCCTTGAACTCCTTTGCGATTTCCTTACGGCGCCAATAGCCTGTGTCACAGGGGCTGCCCGTGCCATTGGTCAGCCCCAGTCACATGGTCACAGCGCCATCTTGTACTCCTACCACGTGACAGGTAGGTCATGTGGCAGGAGGTCGCTCCGGGACCCCCGTTGGACCGAACCGGAACTTTTGGCCAGCTTGAGGGGGCCTCCTGACCCCCCCCCAAGCTGGCCAAAAGTTCCGGTTGGGTCCAATGGGGGTCCGGGAGCGGAGGCGCGGAGGAGCACGTGACGTCGGCGTCACACCGACGTCACGCCAACTCTGGGATGGATGTCATCTGGTCCCAGTGATTTGTTACTTTTTAGTTTGTCAGTCTGATCTATTATATTCTCCATTGTCACAGATATTTGTTTTAGTTGCTCAGAATCTCTACCATTAAAGAATGTTTCAAGTGCGGGTATGTTCCCAACATCCTTTTCCATAAAGACCGAGGCAAAGAATCCATTCAGTTTTTCTATTTCCTTGCCTTCCCTGAGTGCCCCTTTTACCCCTCAGTCATCTAGAAGCTCAGCTGACTCCCTCACAGGCTTTTTGCTTCAAATGTACTTGAAAACCTTTCTATTAGTAGTTTTTGCCTCCCTGGCAAGTTTTTTCTCCAAGTCTCTCTTGGCCTGTCTAACTATGTCTTGCGTTGAACTTCCTAGTAATTAATCTCTTGCTTATTTTCATCATTTGGTTCTGCTTTCCATTTTTTTGAATGATGCCTTTTTAGCATTAACTGCTTCCTTTCCCTCACCATTAAACCACATTGGCAGTTATGTGGTCTTCCTTTGACCTTTTTTAATGCATGGCGTACCTTTTATTTGGGCTTCAAAAATGGATAAACAATGGCCATGCCTCATGCAAACTTTTAACCCTTGCAACTGCTCTTTTTAGTTTTCTTCTAACTCATTTTCTCATTCTATCATACTCCCTTTTTTTTAAAGTTATATGCTACTGAAGTAGTTGTACTTAATGTCCTGTCTCCAATGATTATATAAAATGTGATTGTATTGTGCTTGCTATTGCTTAGCAGCCCCACTACAGTAACCTCTCACACCAGGTCCTGCATTTCATCAGTTCTAACACAAGTTATTCCATTAAGAGATCATTTTATAGCATCTAGAAACGTAACTTCTCTAGCAGTTCCCAAATTAGAAATTGACCTGGTCAATACAAGGGTAATTGAAACCTCCCATTGTTATTGTGTTGCCAAATTTATTTGCTTTTTTAATTTCAGCTATCATTTCACAGTCTGTTTCTTAATTTTGACCCAGTGGCTGGTAGACTACATCCACTGCTATTCTCTTACATAGAATTTCTATCCATAAGGATTCCATACTGCATTTTGTTTCCTGCTGGACTTTTGTCATGCTTGACTCTGCCATCTTTCATATATAGTGCCATCACCAATTTGATATGCCCTATTACATCAATATAATTCATATCCTGAAGTCACAATGTCCCATTGGTTATTCTCCTTCCACCACATCTCTGAAATGCCTATAATGTCTATATCCTCATATAATATTATACATTCTAACTCAACAATCTTACTGTTCAGACTTCTGGCATTCACATACAGACATTTTAAACTATATCTTTTATTTGTACTTTCATTTCTCTTATTGCTCACAATAGGCTTGTTAGAAAATGATACAGGCAATTTAGAGTTCCACTAGATCTTTTAGCCAGCCAAATTGTAGGCGGGCAGTAGGCAGATCAGGTCAGTGCTATTTATCTGATTAACTTAATTGGATAAGAGATGATATTCACTCTTATCCGGTTATGTTAATTGGATAAGTTAGACCAGCCTAGGCTCAGGCCTGAGGCTGGAATCTCACCTAGGGAATAAGCTGAGACCCAATGCCGATGCCTTAGCCTAGTCCCGAGGCTGGAGTATGACCTAGGCATAGGCCACGACCCGATGCAGAGGCTGCAGCCTATGTTAAGTGCGATGCCAAGGTCTTGACCTAGGCCTGGACCTGATGAAGGGTCCTCAGACAAGACCCGAGCAAAGGCCCAGGCCCCATAAATTTTGCCCACTTACCTTTCCGGTCAAGGATCCCATGTCACGACCCAGGCTGGGGTCCAACACCAGGGCTCGGACTGGAAGC
Source organism: Rhinatrema bivittatum (assembly GCF_901001135.1). Classification (NCBI taxonomy): domain Eukaryota; kingdom Metazoa; phylum Chordata; class Amphibia; order Gymnophiona; family Rhinatrematidae; genus Rhinatrema; species Rhinatrema bivittatum. The sequence goes on along the minus strand of NC_042615.1, from coordinate 320,969,028 downwards.
CGGATCCTGATGCAGGGATCTGAACTTGGGCACAGAATAGAGGCTGAGTCCAGATACCAAGGCCTTGGCACAGATCACAGGCTGGATACCATCGCCAGGGCCTTGGCCTGGACCCTGATCAGAAGCTGGGTCCTAACTCCAGGGCCTCACCCTGGGTCCAGGCCTGATACCGGGGCCGAGACCGGCAGCCAGATCTTGATGCCTGGGCCTCTACTTTTGCCCAGGCTTGATGCTGGGACCAGGTCCAAAGGCTGTGTCCCAACACTGGGACTGCAACATGAGTCCAAGCCCGATGCTGGGGTTTCGGGCCAGGCCTTGCATACATCATCCTCTTTTCTATCCATTCTTCTTTACAATGATAGCATCTGCAGGGACACACTACAGTTAATTAATTCTGGCAACTCCCTCTTCAGTGGAAGTCATATTTTGGTGTACAGCTGTACATTTAAACTGCCTTACAACCTCTGCTGAGGAGGAAGGCCCCAGATTTAATTAACTCCGGTGCATTCCCAGCAGTTGCTGTCATTGTAAAGAAGAACGAAAAAAGAAAAGAATGACGTGTTTGAGGACTGGGCCTAGGCCTAGGCCTAGGCCTAGGCCTAGGCCCAGGCATTGGGACCTGTGCCCCGGCATCAAGCCCGGCATCAAGCCCGGCATCAAGCCCGGGCCTGAACTTTGGCCTAGGCTGAGGCTTAGGCATTGGAACCCAGATTCTGGGACAGGGCCCAACATTGGGCCTGGGTCCAGCCAAGGCCCTTGCATCGGGACCCGGGCTCCAGACTGGGCCCCAGTGTCAGGTCTGAGTCTAGGCCAATGCCTCTGGACTGTGCCCTGGTGTTGGACCTTGGCCCATGCTTTGGCTTAGGCTGAGGCCCAGGTGTCATGACCCAGCTTCAATGGGCCCAGACCAAGGACCCAGCATCCAGCCTAGGCCCTGGCATTGGGCCTAGGCTGGATGCTGGGTCCTTGGGCCTAGGCTGGGTCCTTGGGCCTAGGCTGGATGCTGGGTCCTTGGGCTTTCCTCCATGGTCTAGTTTAAAAGTTACTCTATCTTCTTTTTACATGTTACTATCAGCAGCCTGGTTCCACTCTGATTTAGGTGGAGCCTCTCCTGTTGGAAAATGATCCCCATTTCCAGAATTTTCCCCACTTCCTATCAAATGTAAAACTCTCTTCCCTACACCATCGTTTTATTCATGCATTGAGACTCTGGAGCTCAGCCTGCTACTCATTTTTGAGAATGCAATCCTGGAAGTTCTAGATTTCAGTTTTCTACCTAAGAGCCTAAATTTAGCCTCCAGAACTTCCCTCCTGTACCTTTCTATTTCATTGGTACTCACATGGCTCCTTTCCAGCACTCTCTAAAATATCTATGTGGCATGTGAAGTCCGCTACCTTCACAACAGGTTGATCCTCATGCCCACCCGCCACCCATCTATCTACATTCTTAATGATCAAACCACCTACTACAGCAGCTATCCTAACTCTTCTATCCTGGGCACATGGCTCTGGAGACACATCCTCAGTACGAGAGGATAAAACATCACCCGGAGGCCATGTCCTAACTACAGAATTACTTCCTGCCACATCAGGGTAATGTTCTCCTGCCAGTTGACCTTGCTTCTCCAAAGTAGCACAAAGACTGCTTGACTGGAGTTGGGACTGCTTTACTATGTCTATGAAGGACTTCTCTACATATCTCTCTGTCTGCACTGGGTGCACACATACAACCTTTCACCAACAAGTAAATAATCATACTTCACTCCCACACCAAGGGACTCACTCGGACGTCATCCAAGAAGACCGGCCAGTTGGCCAGGCGGACTTGGAGGCAGAGGGAGGACCGAGGGTTAATACTTTGGACTCCTTGCATACTAATGATGTTGCAATTAATAACGTTGTGAGTGGGGAAGTGCCGGCAGGGGAAATGCAAATGATTTCGGAGGCCTGCCGTGCAGGGGGGTTGAATACTGGTGTTATATTACCAAAATTAGATAAACCCAATGTTATAACTCTAGACTCTATCTGGCTAGCAATAACAATTTTAGAGAGGTCTATCTCTCTATTGGCTAACTCAATGAATAGTACTAGTAATATGATTCAAGTTATAGAGCCGAGAGTTAATAATCATGAAATACAAATTAAAGAGGTTACCAACAGGATAACATCAATGCAGGAAGTACAAAATACTTTGATTCAATCTGATTCATTTCTAAGGAGGAGGTTAGAAAATAAAATGCGGTATCTGAACTTAAGAATTCTTAATTTTCCAAGCATAAGATTGATTTCTCCTAAGGAGCAATTTAGAAAGTATTTAAAAGATATATTATTGATAAATACAGAACTTATACCTGAGATATCAAGAATATATTTTGTTCCTGTATTAAAAGATGACAATGATTCAAGACAAGGAGCTTTAAATATAAATTTGGAAACAGATTTAACAGCATATTTGGAGGCCCCTACGGAAGAGCATTTAGAACAAAGGGGAACACTGTTGGTATCTTTTGTCCATCCGGCTGGAAGGGACTTAGTTTTAAGTTTGTTTATGAAGAATCGTTCTAAATTATATTACGGCCAAAAGCTCTGGATATATCCAGACATTATGAAAGACACACAGAATCGTAGGAAAATTTTCGTAGGGTTAGCCCAGGAGGCTAGACAGTTAGGAGCCTTAGTTAACATCAGGTACCCTTGTAAATGTACAGTACAACATAAAGGGAAGAGATATATCTTCTATGACCCAGCTCAGATGAGAAGTTACGTTGATAATCAAAAAAAAGAAACCACTTCAACCTAATACCCATAGTAGGAGGTTAAGTAATAGCTGCTAGTTGTCCTCCTATTTCCTATAGATCATTTTTTATTATACTGCTCCCTATTCTTAACTAGAGATCCTCCGCCTTTTTCTTTATAATGAAAGTGGAAAAAAATAGTTTACTGATAATTGTTTGTTAAATATTACTTCTTGTGGTATGAAATATGTAAACTTAACACTTTGTAAAATGTTGAAAATGATAAATAAAGAATTGAAAAAAAATAAATAAATAATCATACTTGTGCTTCTCAGTTCAAAAGACTGAATAGTCCCCCAACTCACTACTGCAGCTTAATTTTATTGAGTTGCTAAAGATTGAAAAGCTGATTAAAGAATAAGTATATCTCACAATTTAAAATTTTTTAAAATTTGACTAGGGTTTTTTAATTATTTGGTGTCTTTAAATCTAAGATTTGTAAATTGATATCTAGGTTTCAAATCAGTTTGACTAAAATTAATCAATCAATACAATTAGGGGGGAGGGAGATTTATATAACAAATAAGTGACTAGCATGGGTAGCAATCAAACTAATGACTAGATTATAAGGAACTAGTACTCTCGCTTTTTCAGATCAAGTAAGTGGCATTTACAAACTCACACTTCTGATACTTACAAACAGTAACCTAACTTAAAATATCTGAATGTAGAAAGAAACAATAACAAGAAGGTAAAAAGATACTAACTGAAGCATGAAGAGAATTTAAAACATTGAAGCAATGTAATTACTAAATTGTGAAATACATTATATGATTTAATCTTATTTTATGCTATTTTAACTTTCTTTACCCCTTGACCATGTCTTAAACCTTGAGTCAAATGTATCGGAACAACTCAATTGATTGATAGATGCTGATGCCTATTTGTAAAAATTACATCCGTTACCCGTTATTACTTGTTGATTTATAACTATGAATGTTACTTTTGTAAACCGTTTGTCATCTTTTACATGGAACAACAGTATATAAAATGTCTAAATAAATAAACTCAGAAAATTAATCCAAAATCTATTATCTCTAAATGCACAATTATTTACACTTGCAAACAAGTATTAACTTTTACTAATTCACAAAATTAATCTAGTCTGCTATCCCTAAACACATACAATTCTTTACTCTTGCAAACAATACTAGTCTTAAAAACTAACACACAATATACACACAAGTAATAGTTTAATCTTTTCAGAAAATCAATATTTTTCAGGATTTAAGTGTTCTTTCCCAGCAAGTCCAATTTACCATCAGCAGATGAAGGTTCTGCAGTCAGCTTTTGTGCACATAAATCATATTTGTGCACAAAGCATGTTTTCTGTGCATAAATCCCAATTAAAAGCCCGGTATCAGAACTCCAGCTTCTGCCCATAGATTGACACTAGCACTGGAAACTTTACTTACCTCTTACCAGAATTAATCCAGAGCACCTCTCTGCATTCAGGGGCAGGGACAGGGGTGTTAATAGTTAATGCCTTCATTATCATTTGATTTCCAAGCAAGGGTACTAAGCAGAACACACAGAATAATGGATATACTACCAGTCCATGCAAGCTGGCTATATATGACCTTTTTCACATGTTGATAAGACTGCCTCTGCATATCAGGAAAGTGATAATGAGGATCAAGCACACGGTAGTGATGCCAATAATGTATTCTGTGCTGAAGCTATCTTAAAATCCTATATCCCACGCATCATGGTAAGGCAAAATATAAATTGAAATAAACTAAACCTAAACTACATGATGGAGCCCTATACAGTTTTCTTAAAATGCTCAAGGCACCTGAGCCATGTTTTTGCACATAAGACATGGTTGATTTTATTTGCCAAAATCAAAATATAACTTTCCGCCAGAATTCTTGCCTAAGTTGAAATTCTGAATGAATGAATGAATGAATGAATGCTGTCACACAAAGAAATTCTGGAGTAAGAATGAAAGAAAAGGAAAAGGCGGAGGGACATCGGTTGCTTGCACACTGTTTTTGGTTACAGTAAACATTGCCAGATTTATGGACACTAATCAAAAAGGGGCCAAACTAAAATAAATATTGTAATACAAAATAAATAAGAAAGAGAATGATAATTACTCTCTATGGGGGTTGAATTAGCACAGGTTTGAAATGCATGAGCAACGGTGCCATTCATCAAGGCTTCAACCTTAGCTGTCTATTTGCACATAAGCATTCATAATTCATTTCTCTTAACAAAGTGAAGAAAAAAAATCTATGAAAAGTAAAAATAAATCTTTTGCTCACTCACCTTACTCTTAGATCAATAAGAACCAGGCATATTGGCTCCAAGCTCCCTAGAGGCTCCCATTCAGAAATGGGAAAGAGGTTTGTAAGAGGTAGAGGAGGGAATGAATACTAAGGGAAGAAAATACTTTTTAAAAGTAGTTAGGAAGCTGGGCTGAGGACAGAAGTCTGAGTGATTAGCATACATTGGAACCTTCATGGCTAGTGAGGCTGCTCACAAGTTTTACATTTGTGCTAATTCAGACCCTTAGTATGTAGTTTACCATGTATCCAAGAGTCACATAGCAGATAACATCACAAAATATAGACACATATTTTTACATAAAAATTAGTAACAAACATAGCAGAAATGAATTTTACAATAAAAACTGTCTAAAAGTTCAAAATTGAAAAAGTAATGATTGGGAACTGAATCTATATCACTTGCAGGGTGTTACTTTGATTCGTCTTTAATTGAAAAAAAAAAGCATTCACATTGATGTTGTTGCTGTGTTACATTTCTATACTGTCTTTCTTGATGGACTCTCTACCTGGATAACATCAAGTTAGGTTGAGAGAACATTGTACAAATCTTATCTTTGGTTGAGTTTCCTCACTCCGAAGGACATCAAATCTTCACAAGAGTTCACTGTTCTGTTTGTACATCTCGCTCTGAATGTCAAAGTGGCCCCTAACCCCTACACTAATACCTAAACCTCACCTCGAATAACTAGATGGGCCTCCTATAGAGGTATAAATACCTAACTACTATGCAGGTCTCTCTCTCTCTCTCTCTCTCTCTCTCTCTCTCTCTCTCTCTCACTCTCTCACTCCCACTCCCACTCCCAGTCCCAGTGGTGGTAGGTAGCTGAAAATACTAACGATGCTATGTGTGAAAACATCACAAAGCTCAATAAAGCCATGTCGCACAGCTTAACGCAAATGAAAAAGGTGTAGTTATTAGCCGTGTTAAAACTGTGCAATATGGCATTGTAAAGCCAGCCCACTTGGCCAGAAATCCCAACCCAAACTCCACCCCTTTTCTAAATTAGCATAACACCACAATGCAGCTTGGAAAATAACCCCCTATGACAGTGAAAAGGGGGGAAAAAATAGCTTGCAAATCTGAACATTCATGAACTTAAACTTACCCTGGGAGGTACAAGATGAATGCCCATGATAGATTATTTTACAGGAGGCATGTGAGCAACAGTCCCCTGCTTACTTTGTATTTGTCACAGAATTGGAGAAAAGCCTTTGTAAATCAGGTCTTTTGAGATAGATAGAAAAATCACTATTTTATGAAGCTACTCTTTGAAGCTGAGTGTTTGTGTCACTTGAAACATATCATTGAAACCTGTGCAGGTTGGAAAGAAACATATATTTTCTGCTCAGTTTTGCATTTTTGGCAGATGTTTCGCTTGTTAGTTGTTTCCCTCTAATCTCATGCACACACAGATTGTGTTGCTCTTACATGGCTCTGATTAAATATCTTGCACCTCCCAGACAGCTTGAAGCCCATCAGGGAAGGGACAGGGCCAATCAAAGGAGGGCCAAGAAGGCTATTTGACCTGCTCCACCAGCTCAAAGCAAGCCTCAAATTTAGACAATTGTTCATTTGTTTGGCATCATGTTTTATTGGTATTATGATTGGGGGCCTCAAAACTGGATGTGGCCTGGGCCTCTCTACACCTCTGAAAGGACCTGAGCAGAGACTTATAAGCTTCTGATGTTTCAGATTTTTTTCAGTGCTTTAGGGAGATTTTCTCTTTATTGCTTTGTTATATTTTTTGTCTTGGCCATCATTCTTTTCTATGCCCTTTTATTATTGCCCTAACCTGTGAGGCTGAAATTCTCTTCCCCTGGGGTCATTCTTCAGCAGCGTACCCTTTACTCAGAATTTAGACTTTCTGGAAGGGCACCAGAAGCATTACTGACAATGATCGGTCAAGGGCAGGCAAGACCACATCAGAAGGAAAATCACCAGAAATGCAAAACTTTGAAAAAAACAAAAATTGATGTCTTTCTAACTGCCACAGCAGTTAGGCCCCAACACAAAGCAACGCCAAGCCATGATGTACATTTCAGCACATAACTATTCGCGGGGGGACACTGAAACAGGTGCCAGAATCTCTTAATGAGTCCAGTTCTCTCATATGTTGGTGGTGGTGTTAACAATTACAGACATGTATGCTTCAGTCCACAGCACGCATTCACATCATCCTCTGTAACGCTAGGCTGATCCTAAGCTCATGCCTCCCAGTGACATTTCTACCTTAAATACCCTATCCCAAAATCTGAAAACTAGAATTTAGAAAAAGAAGAAAATAGAGAAAGGAAAACATATAACAAATAAATAAATAAATAAATAGAAAAATATTTGACAAAACATGTGTCTAATGTGAGGGTGAAGAAAATCTTTTGAACTTTATGAAACATAATTAAATTAAAATAAAATACTCAAAATATTCATTTAAAACCTCTGGTCAGAGAGGACTGAATTTATGAATACTTTTGAGAAATGGCTCTCTGTTTCCCGCTCTTGTCAGCAAGATACATAATCCACTCCAGGGAATGCTGATGTTCACACAAACAAGTCCACCTGGTGAGGGCTGAACCTTGAAAACTATTGCTATTGAAGTTATATAAATAAAGACATGTATTGTTTCCGATTGTCCCTTAAGTGTTTTACAAAGAGCTTTTCTTCTAAAGTGGTGTGCTGGGCCTTAATGAGATTTTGTGAACTTTGATATGTTGCTGGAGGTTGATTTCCAGCCTTTGATCTACTTTGGCCTAGCAGGGATTTTCCAAACCAGTCCTGGGACCCCACAAACAGTTGAGTTTTCAGGATAGTCCCCTTGTATCTGTATGAGGTATGCGTGTATACTTGAAGACATAGAGGATGCAAATGTATCTTATTCCACAATTATTGTGGATACTCTGAAAACCTGACTGCCTGTGGTAATAGGACAGGTGTCTTTTGAGCTGTTTGGTCATCTGAAGCAAGAGTTCTAACCCTCTGACTATAGTAATGGTTGTAGAGTAATTGCATCCCCAAATTGGGTATGGTGGAAGAAATGTTAATCCTCCCTTCCGTTCCTCCTTTCCCCCCCCCTCCCCCCACCACCAAGAAGGGTGCATCCTCAGCTCAGAGTTCAGACCCTACCCTTGGATTTTAGACAAAACATGTCAGTATTAGAAAAATACAAGTGCACGCACAAAACAGAGATTTAGGACCCACTGCGCTAGGTATGGTGTTTGAATCTCTACTTTATGATAAACTCTATTTCCTTAGGCACATGAAAGTGAGGGTGGCAAAGCAGTGAGACCCCATGGCCTTTTCCTTTTGAGAAACAGCTCTCTGTTACCTGCTCTTGTCAGCAAGATCCATAATCTACTCTAGGAAGGGATGATGTTCACACAAACCTGGTGACAGTGTACCTTGAACTCTCCTGGACTTATATAAATAAAAAAAAATATTGTTTTTATTTGTTAAAGTCATCACTAAACCAGCCTAATTTCCTTGGGCCCATGAAAGTGAGAGAGACAAAGATATGGCAAATGTTTAATGTTCCTTGGAAACCAAATACTAATTGGAGCCTTAATGATTGCAAATATTCTTATGGCTGATTGAATTATTATTTTAAAAATAGTAAAAAAAAAATTTTCACCCCTGCAGTTTCCTTCAGTATCTTTATATTTCCAGCTCAGTTGAAGCCATGAGCTTCGATTTACAACTATTTGGAGGGGTCCCCTATTTTCTATCCCCTCTCCCCTTCCAGCATACCCAGATGGGTCACTGCAGCAACATTCCTGGGCTGGGGGCCATGCACTGGGGCTCCTTGCAGAATCCTGCGGTCGCGGGCCTCCATTCCAGCCACTAGTCCCCTCCAGTGGATCATCTTTCTCTACCTTTGCTCTTCTCACCTCCCCAGCTCACCCCCCTCTTTCTAACCCCATACAACCCTTTTCACAACCACCCAAACTCATCCCCAAGCATTTATTACAACCCCCAACTGATTTTCTGTTATCTCCTCCCTCATACCCCATCCCCATTTCCTCCTCATCCATCTCATCTATCAGCTTCACCTCCTCCTCTCCATCCCTTGTTTCACATTCCCCACTGCTGATCCTCTTTCACCCCCACCTCCTCTGACATCCCCAGCTGATCTTCTGCCATTCCCCCTTCTCTCAGCCTCCACAACGAATCCCTCCTGCGTCTCATCCCTTCCTTCTAATAGCCCCTCCTCCAAACATCCCCCTGGGCCATGGTCAGCAGCGACATTTTCTTTTGAGCTCTCGGCCAAAGTAGAAAAGACAACTGGTGGGAAGAGAAGGTAACATGCAGGGAGCAAGAAAGGAGGAGGCAGGTAGGACTGCATCAGACAAATGAGCTCTGCTCCCTAATCTGGCCCCTCCCCTTCTGTCATTTCCTCTCTAGCTTTGCACTGTGCAGGGAACAGAGAGGGGGGGGGGGAGGGGGAGGCTGTATTAGATATGGTATAATAAAGAAGAGCAACTCTGCTCCATAATCCAGCCCTCTTAATCAAGGACAGGATGAGAGGGAGTAGACACCAAAAGGGATCGTTTTGTGCAAGTTAGCTGAGACAATAGAGGGCTCATTAGGGGGTGAGGGATTAACATTATTATTAATCATTTGAATGGCACATATCTGCAGTACACAGTACAGTACAGAGACAGAACAGACAGTCCTTACTCCCTGGAGCTTACAATGAAAAAGGAGTGGCTCAGGGGCATGTGTCTGTCAGAAGGGGAATCAGGGGCAGTGTCTGTGTGGGTGAACAATAAAGGATAGGTGCCAGGTGTGTTTTGTGTGTCAGATTGGGTGGGAGATTAGAAGGAGTATGAACATGCAAGGGAGAGCAGGACCAGAGCATAGTAAAGAACCTCCCTCCCACTTGCCTTTCCCCACTCCATCTCAGTTTGGATCCTCCTACCCTCAATCTAGGATTCTATCCCTCAGATCCTGGAAGCTATCTTCATTCCTACCTCTTCCTGCTCCCTGGATCCTGGATTGACCCTCCCCAGCCCCTGAACCAAGATTCTTCCTCCTACCCCCTACTTCTTCCTACTCATCCATAGTCAGAGAACTTCCTATCTCTCTTCTTCCTCTTCCCCCATCACAGATTCCTGATCCTCCAGATCGGATCTTCCCCATTTCCCCAGTCTCCTCACTCCTTCTCCTCCCTTCTTCCCCACTCCTCACTCTTCTCCTCATATTTGCAGTCTCACCCCATTCCTGGGTCTCCTCCCTCTCTTCTCCCCAGTTCCTGGACATCCACCATCTCCTCTCCCCATCTCTGGTCCTCTCAATCTCTCCTGCTCTTCTCTTCATCCCCAAGATCTCCTCCTTGTATTAATGCTTGAGATTCCTTTTCCTCATCCAATTAAAAACTAAATTAATTGTACAAATACAAGCAAGGCTGTAAAACTATAAACGACTTATTTTTATAATGCAATATGAAACATGGAAATGTTTGCCAGTATGATTGAGAATTTCCTAATTCTCGCTGCAGAATCTACTCCTGAGTTGCTGCAGGAAACCATGGAGCTGTGCCTTAGACTTTCTGTTCCCTGTGGTCTGACCTCAGGTTGTGGTGGGGGCAAGGGGCAATGACAGCACCAGTAATGCCTAAGGGCAGCAAAAACTGAAATCTGTCACTGGATAGAGGACAGAACAGATAAGGAAGAGGAGAGACAGTGCAAGGAGAAAGAAAAGAAATATCACAACGTCAGGAGAAAAGACAAAAGGACGGGGAGGATAGGAGAGATTGCAGAATTAAGAGGGAGAGGAAAATAAAGAGAGAGCAGAAGGGAGGAAGTAGAAAGGACAGCACAAGAGTAAGGTAGGAGAGGAGCGTGGTCGGGTGGGGATGTGAAGGGCTGGCTGGGAATGAAGAAGAGAAGGAGAACTGAACACGGGTGGGGTGAAGGAGAAGTCTGGGAGGAGAGAGAGATTAGACTGAGGCCCTAAATAAGAAGAGGAAGAGGTCAACCTGTCCTCTGCTCCATCAAAAAGGAGAAAGAGGAGAAGGCAATTAGTACAGCCTTGTCCCCACGTAGGAGAGAAAAAGAATTCAGCTGTCATGCTTGCCCTGACCTGGAGACTTGGTACTGATAGGAGGAAAATGGAGGACTAAGGGCAGGAAGGGACACAAAGGAAGGAGAGCTGGGGAAGGAGGAATACAGAGGGGAGTTAAAGAGCTGTGGTGGAGGGGAGATGGAAGAGATAAAGATAAGTCTAGAAGGTCTAGAGATGCTTTTTCCATAGTTTCCTTTTCTCATTTTGAGCACTGGACAATTCCTACTTTGTGTAGAATTGTACAGCACATGTAGATAATCATATAAAGGAAAATAAAACTTCTTAACATAAAATCAATATTTCAAGTGATGAACTGTATGGTTTATGTGATCCTCAGTTGCATTCTGAAGTAGTTTAAACTGCACAGACTTGGGAGATGTATAACACTTGATTCACCCCCAGCAGGGGAATTTCTATAACTTTATTTCATGAGTCATGCCCATTTCAACACTGCTCTGTGTTACCCTTCTAGATTATTTATTTATATTTTTCTATGTTTATTACTCGCTTAATTACAAGTGCATTCTAGATGAGTTACAACATGCAAAATTAATACAATCAGAATACAGTCAACACAAAAAAATAAAAATAATCAAACATCAATAATTAATTAGACATCTATGAATACAATAATGCTCATAAAAAACTGAAAATTCAAAGCATAGCCATTAACCCCCCCAGTAAATATTTAAAAAAAATTTAAATTTTAAAATCACATTTAAAGTCCTATTAAATTGACAAATTGACCTTGTTCAAGATCAAAGAATACAAAATCAAAAGCCTGTTCAAATAAAAATGTCTTCACTATTTTTCTAAAACTCAAGTAATCCTTTGCAACTGGTTTCATGAGTGAGAAGCTAAACATCTAAATGTACATTCCTTGCTTCTTTTAAGGACTCAGATAACAATGATTCTTTTTTTTTTTAAATTTATGCTTTATTAATTTTTTAATTTCAATTACAAGTAAATATTTCAATGCGTTCTTCATATTCCAGAAAAGAAATAACAATATTAATTTAAAAGAAAAAATGCTTTGCTTTACAGCAAAAGGAAATACAATATCCTGGTCAGGAACACATTGTAATATATTTAGGCAATAGGGGGAGACCAAGATTATATTAAGCAGAACAAAGGTAATAAAAAATAATTTGAAATATGAAATACTGATACTTGAGGTTAACCAATAACCTTATTATTCTTAACCAACACTCCTAGATTCATTTAGGTACAAGATGGTCTACCTAAATAGCTACGTAACTGTGTTGGCTCAGAAAAAATATATTTAGCATTCCCATAATATATAAAGCAATGGCAAGGGAACCGTAACACAAAACGTGCCCCCCTTCCCACCACCTCGCCCCTCATTTCCAGAAATTTTCTACGTTTCAACTGAGACAGTCTAGCAATGTCTGGGAAAATCTGAATACACTGTCCAAAGAATTTTAATTTTTGAAACCTGAAATAGTGCTTTAATACACCATCTCTGTCCATTCTTGAGGAAAACTGGACCAATAACGTTGCTCTCAAATTTATCTCCATTTCAAAGGATTTTTCCAAAAAATCCGTTAAGTCTAGCGTTTCTTCTTCTCCTTTTTCTTGGTTGATGTTGTTATTCCCAGTAGGATTTCTCTGTACTAAATAGTAAGTAGATATTATAGCTGGGATCTTTCCTGTCGGGTACTTCAAAATATTTATAAAATAACTTTTCAATAAGTCTACAGGAGACTGCAATTTAGTTCTTGGGAAGTTAAGAAATCTTAAATTCGCTCTTTTAACTTGATTTTAAAAAAATTCTATTTTATTTTCCACCATTTTTTCAGATTTTATAAGGTTTAATTGCACCTCTTCAATTTTCTTAACTTTCCCTTCCAAAGTAACCATTTTTTCTTCCACCGAAACCAGCGATTCCTCTACTTTCTGTGTCTTTAACATTGCTTCTTGCACTGTTGAAGTTAAGGAAATTATAGATTTCTGCATAGTAATTAAAATGTTTTTAATCTCCTCCAACGAGGGAGCCAAAACTGAGGTGGTTAGTGGGGTTAGATTGTCCAACTTGTTTCCTACCTCCAGGAGTCCTTCGCCATTTTTCTGATGTTCCGGGCGATGTTCCGAGTGGTTCCTGGAACCCGCCAAATACAGGTTCTCCGAGGGTATTCTCTCCACCCCTCTCTGGTTACCACTCGGCATTAAGGAAACCTGCCCGGGTGCTTCTGCACTCACTGAGCGTTTCCTCGGGGGCTCCGGCAATGTTGGATATCCCGGGCTCAATGAGATCTCCGAGGTCAGGGGGCTCAACAGCTGCTCTCTGTCTGCCCCAGCGACCATTACTTCCGGGTTTGGTATCGGCGTCCTCGTGAAGGCTTCATCAATCCTCGGTTGAAGAGAGTGCTCTGGAGTAGAGGTAATTTCACGAACGCCAGCTTTCCTCTTAGAATGAGGCATTGTATTTCCAAAAAAAGAAATTTATTTGTAGAGTTCACTCGTTTAGAAATGTCCTTCTCCCGGGAGCGATGCCCTCACGACCTCACAGCTCAGCAGCCATCTTGGTCAGATAACAATGATTCTTAGGAATATCTTAAGATTCTACTTAGCTTATGCTTGAATACCATGCACAGACATATAAACTAGACAAATTATCTTAAAACATAATCAATAGTCAACTGGTAGCCAATGTAATTTTGCCAGAACAAGGGTCATGCATTCCCTAACTCCACAATTCACAACAATGCAGGCAGTAGTGTTTTGTACAAACTGCAATCTTTGAATATAATTGATAAATCACAAGAAGATTTTGAGAAATTGGAAGAAGACCTATCAAAACTGGGAGGCTGGGCATGCAGATGGCAAATGAAATGTAATATGGATGCACTTAAGGAAGAGTACCCAAATTATGGTTTCACATTAGGAGTCACCATTCAGGAAAAGGATCATTGTTGAAAATAAATTGAAATATTCTCCTCAGTGTGCAGCAGCAACTAAAAAAGTAAATAGAATGCTAGGAATTATTATGAAAGGAATGGAAAATAAAACAGAGAATATCATAATATTTCTGTATTGTTTTATGGTGTGACCTCATCTTGGATACTGTGGTCAGTTCTGGTCACCACATCTCAAATGTTTTATACTGTACTTCTCAAGCAAGCCAATGAACAGAGCATTGCAATAGCCTAATCTAGTTGTAATGAAAGCATGAAATACCATTTATATTGTTAGATTTTAATTTCAGGCAAGTAGACATCCACAGTTGATCACCCTGTATTCAACACACTATCACTAATTCCAAGAATGATGTTTCAACATTTTTTAGTTTCTGAAATAGCACCTGCTGATATATAGCAGCTCTGCTTTCCTGATTAAATGTAGTGTCCTTAACAATTATACTAACAAAAAGTAAATTTCAATAGTGTGCATAATTCAGGACATGCACATATCAATAGGTTTCCATCAAGATACACCTGTATTTTTTAAATATCTTTATTCTATTTTCATTGAATACAAAAATTATAAAATAGAAGTTTACAGAAAGAAACATAAATACATATACAATAATCAATAATAATAATAATTCCACTCTGCAAATCATCAAACATATAATAAGGGGTCAAATCAGGAAAATAAAACTATTACAATGAAAATAAACATAGATGAGATATACCTGACTTATTTATTTATTAGCCTATTTAACCTCCCCTAACATACTAAATGTCCAACACTCGCTCAGCATTTTTATTTAAAATAAAAGTTTCCAAATGCAAAGGCTCTGTAAACATAAACTTATTTGACTGAGAAATAATAAAGCATCTACATGAAAACTTTAAAAAGAATGCTCCAAGGGCAATCACTTTACTTTTCAATGAAAGGAAATGACAGGGGACATCAGGAAATACAGAAACCATTTGCCCACAAAAAGAAACATCTCTGTTTCCAAAGTATTTAAAGAAAACCAGATCTTTATCCTGTTGAGCACAAAATAAAAAAAAACTTAGTAGCCCTATTTGAAATTATATCTAAACGTTCTTCCAAAAAAAAGTTGTTATATCTGGACTTACTGAAAGGGCAAGCTGTCTATCTTGAACATCTTTATCTGAGCTTTTCTGCTTAGGCAAATCAAATATTTTAGATACAGGTGGTAAATTATCCTCTTCATTCACTAAATTCTCCTTCAAATATTTTTTAAACATTTCATTAGCAGATAGTAATTTTGTATATGGAAAATTAATAAAACACAGGTTTTTAACTCTAGATAAATTTTCCAGAGCCTCAATTTCATTATGAATAGCTACATAGAAACATAGAAACATAGAAATGATGGCAGAAGAAGACCAATCGGCCCATCCAGTCTGCCCAGCAAGCTTCACACTTCTTTTTTCTCATACTTATCTGTTTCTCTTGGTTCTTAGTAACCTTTGGTTCTATTTCTCTTTCACTCCCACCATTAATGTAGAGAGCAGTGATAGAGCTGCATCCAAGTGAAATATCAAGCTTGATTAGTTAGGGGTAGTAACCGCCGCAATAAGCAAGCTACACCCATGCTTATTTGTTTACCCAGACTATGTTATTCAGCCCTTATTGGTTGTTTTTCTTCTCCCCTGCCATTGAAGCAGAGAGCTATGCTGGATATGCGTGAAGTATTAGAGATGTGAATCGTGTCCTCGATCGTCTTAACGATCGATTTCGGCTGGGAGGGGGAGGGAATCGTATTGTTGCCGTTTGGGGGGGTAAAATATCGTGAAAAATCGTGAAAAATCGAAAAAACGTAAAATCGCAAAACCGGCACATTAAAACCCCCTAAAACCCACCCCCGACCCTTTAAATTAAATCCCCCACCTCCCGAACCCCCCCCCAAATGACTTAAATAACCTGCGGGTCCAGCGGCGGTCCGGAACGGCAGCGGTCCGGAACGGGCTCCTGCTACTGAATCTTGTTGTCTTCAGCCGGCGCCATTTTCCAAAATGGCGCCGAAAAATGGCGGCGGCCATAGACGAACACGATTGGATGGCAGGAGGTCCTTCCAGACCCCCGCTGGACTTTTGGCAAGTCTTGTGGGGGTCAGGAGGCCCCCCCCAGGCTGGCCAAAAGTTCCTGGAGGTCCAGCGGGGGTCAGGGAGCGATTTCCTGCCGCGAATCGTTTTCGTACGGAAAATGGCGCCGGCAGGAGATCGACTGCAGGAGGTCAGTTCAGCGAGGGTTCCGGTGCCTCGCTGAACGACCTCCTGCAGTCGATCTCCTGCCGGCGCCATTTTCCGTACGAAAACGATTCGCGGCGGGAAATCGCTCCCTGACCCCCGCTGGACCTCCAGGAACTTTTGGCCAGCTTGGGGGGGGCCTCCTGACCCCCACAAGACTTGCCAAAAGTCCAGCGGGGGTCCGGAAGGACCTCCTGCCGTCCAATCGTGTTCGTCTATGGCCGCCGCCATTTTTCGGCGCCATTTTGGAAAATGGCGCCGGCTGAAGACAACAAGATTCAGTAGCAGGAGCCCGTTCCGGACCGCTGCCGTTCCGGACCGCCACTGGACCCGCAGGTTATTTAAGTCATTTGGGGGGGGGTTCGGGAGGTTGGGGGATTTAATTTAAAGGGTCGGGGGTGGGTTTTAGGGGGTTTTAGTGTGCCGGCTCACGATTCTAATGATTTATAACGATAAATCGTTAGAATCTCTATTGTATTGTGTTCCATAACGGTTTAAGACGATATTAAAATTATCGGACGATAATTTTAATCGTCCTAAAACGATTCACATCCCTATGAAGTATCAGTTTTTCTTCTCCCTTGCCGTTGAAGCAGAGAGCTATGCTGGATATGCGTGAAGTATGTTTTTCTTCTCTCCTGCTGTTGAAGCAGAGAGCTATGCTGTATATGCATTGAAAGTGAAGTATGCATTGAAAGCCACATTAACTATCAACAAATATTGAATAAGCTTAATAATTGGTAATACCTATAGCCTTTGAACTCTCCGTTAATTTTACATACTCTTACCCTCCCCTGGGTTTGTTGTTTTTTTTAATTTGGAGATGGCAGCCCTCCATCCTTCCGCTCCGTGAAGGTGGAACACCAACCACTGGTCACTGGCATCCCGCTCCGTGAATGCCTCTGTGGCTACTGCCGCTCCGTGCAATGTTTTGCTGCCTCCTCTTTATACACCTCCTCTAGACCTGATGGACCTTATCTGTTACTCTTGGCTCTTAGTAACCTTTTGATTCTATTTCCCTTCTACCCCCACCATTAATGTAGAGAGCAGTGTTGGAACTGCCTCTAAGTGAAATATCTAGCTTAATTAGTTAGGGGTAGCAACCGCCGCAATAAGCAAGCTATACCCATGTTTATTTGTTTACCAAGACTAAATAATTCAGACCTTGTTGGTTTTTTTCTGTATATAGATCTACTTTTCTTCATTCCCCCTGCCGTTGAAGCAGAGAGTTATGCTGAATATGCATTGAAAGTTAACTATGAGACTTTCTCCCCTGCCGTTGAAGCAAAGAGCTATGCTGGATATGTGTGATGTATCAGTCTTTCTCCCATGCCGTTGAAGCAGAGAGCTATGCTGGATATGCATTGAAAGTGAAGTATCTGACTTTCTCCCCTGCCATTGAAGCAGAGAGTTATGCTGAATATGCATTGAAAGTTAACTATGAGACTTCCTCCCCTGCTGTTGAATCAGAGAGCTATGCTGGATATGCGTGATGTATCAGTTTTTCTCCCATGCCGTTGAAGCAGAGAGCTATGCTGGATATGCGTGATGTATCAGTTTTTCTCCCCTGCCGTTGAAGCAGAGAGCTATGCTGGATATGCGTGATGTATCAGTCTTTCTCCCATGCCGTTGAAGCAGAGAGCTATGCTGGATATGCATTGAACGTGAAGTACCAGGCTTATTTGGTTTGGGGTAGTAACCACCGTAACAAGAAAGCTACTCCCCGCTTTTTTTGTGAATGCAAATCTTTTTCCACGTTTCCTCTTGCCATTGAAGCTTAGAGCAATGTTGGAGTCGCATTAACCGTATGTATGTTTATTGAATAAGGGTATTATCTCTAGGCAGTAGCCGTCATTCCCGCGAGCCACCCACTCTTCATTCACGTCCTCTAGACTTTATGGATCCACAGTGTTTATCCCACGCCCCTTTGAAGTCCTTCACAGATCTGGTCTTCACCACTTCTTCTGGAAGGGCATTCCAGGCATCTACCACCCTCTCCGTGAAGAAATACTTCCTTACATTGGTTCTGAGTCTTCTTACCTGGAGCTTCAAATCGTGACCCCTGGTTCTGCTGATTTTTTTCTGACGGAAAAGGTTTGTCGCTGTCTTTGGATCATTAAAACCTTTCAAGTATCTGAAAGTCTGTATCATGTCACCTCTGCTCCTCCTTTCCTCCAGGGTGTACATATTTAGATTCTTCAATCTCTCCTCATAAGTCATAGCTAAGCTATCTTTTAATACGAGCTGACGCTGCACTTGATAGTAAGGAAACTTGCGAATTGAAAATAGCAGTAGTTTTTTCCAGTTCTTGTAACTGCTTTTCTTGTGATTCAAGGGAAGATCTGGACTCCAAAACAAAAGTATGAAACTGAGAGATGGATTGAGTCACATTGTTATCAAGTTTAGTAATTACTTTCCACAAGTCTGATAATGTTACATTGGGTGACACCAGGAGATCTTCACCTTTATCTAATGTATCAGGTCATGGTGTTATATGACCCTTTTCAGGATCAGGTAAGATGGATACGGGCAATGTCATGGTCAATATAGGATTATCTGCCTGATGACCAATACTCCCTAAATTCCCCACTACAGTCTCAGCATCTCGTGGGGAAACCAGCCTTTCCTCAAAGGATAAAGAGGCTGAAGGTTGGGTAGGAGGTCGGCTAGGGCCAGGACGCAACGAGGCACCCATAGAGGAGCCCCCACTGCAGGCAACTCACCCATCCATAGGAAATGGTTATCCACAGGGCCACGAATAACCACTGGAACTGGAGATGAAGTGTAAAACATAGATTTCCTCTTTCTCTCCATCAAGGTAAAGCTGTGCGCTGACGGCTGCAGGCATAGGCCTGAAGATTTTATAAAGAGTCAGACTCTCCGTAATGACATCAGCGTTCCTGGGCTGGGAGGGGTGTCGCCGCGGTTCTCACTTACTGCTGGTAGATGGACAGAGGATTTAACCGATGGGTCTCACAGGTATTCTCACCAAGAAAAGGCTCCCCCTACCCCTGTATTTTATAAACTGAGCAGTGGAAGGCACATAGTTTATAAATTAATTAGTATCACCGCTCCAAAAGTATATGTATATGTTTCAGTGCATGCATATTTTTTTAATACTGGGATCCACTTAATTTATACATATTTTATAAAAGTATAATTATTTAATGCATAAAATATATTCAACATGTGCATATAATAACCCTCGGTTTATACATGGAGGCAGGTATTTTATAAATCTGGCTGATGTATGCATGTATCTTGCTTATGAAAATAGCTACTTGTGTGCATACTTCCAAGCACCAGCAGTTCACTGAGCCATCCACCACTTGACCCAAACCTTCACTAGTTCACTCAAAGTCTCCACCAGTTCTCCCGCACCCTCTACTACTTGCTCCAGATCTCCCACCCACAGTAAAAAGAGATTTAATTTCATGACATATACATGTACACCATTTATACACTTTGTAAATGTGTTCATTTATTTATTTATTTATTTAGCATTTTTTTTATATACCGATGTATAGCAGAGTTGCCTTCACTCCGGTTTACATACAGAACAACTTGTTACATTGAACGATGTTTGAAATTTAAAAATATCAAAAATTAACAATGATGAGCAAAGACATAACAAGGAGAATGAGTATAACAGGATAACACAGGGTGGAAACCCTGAGTAGGTGAACAGAGATATCTGGGAACAATGAAAAACAGAGGACATCTGCATCATGAAACAAATATCATTCATACTTCCAAACCCCACCCCAGAACACCCTTGAAACATCCTCTTCATACACACATATTTTTCCACACTGCACATACTCCTGTCCTTCTGAAAATTAATTTATCACACACAGAGGCTATTTCATGTGTATGTGCAGTGTGATCATTTATGCACAAGCCCTCATATGTCTTTGAAAATTCACCTCGTAATTTTCATCTCATGGCACAGCTTCATTTTGGAAGGATGAAAGCATTCCCCCTTCCCTGCACATCAGCACTTCTCCCCAACTCTCCACAGAACATTCACCTCTTTCTTTCTCCTCACCTTTTGCCCGGCACCAGTATCTTTGCCCCTGCTCATCTTTCTCCACTGCACAGCATAATCCTCTCTTCTCTGACCAGGAAAATCCTTCTTTCTCTCCCTCCATGCTCTGTCCCTCTCTTTCCCTTACCATCTGCCTAGCACCAGAATCTCCCTTTCCCCCCTGCCAACCTACAGTAGTCAACATCATCTCCCTTCCCCTCCCCGACCTCTCTCGGTACCCCTCAACTGGCTACCCAACGTTATGCTTCCCTGGCCACCCAACATTGTCCTTTCATTCTCAGCAGGCTGATCCTACTCACAGAATCTTTCTGTCCTTCACAGTGGCTCTGGCCAGGGTTGGTTTTATCATGTTGGCGCCCTCAGGCAGAGTGGAACATTGGCACCCCTTTGAAGTTCTTTCGGCACATGGCCCTAATGCAAGCAGAAACAGGCTCCTCTTTGACCTGGATAGTTGGCACTTTCCAAATTTGGCACTCTTAGCAAGTGGTGCCCAAATCTGTCTTGGAGGACTCCCAGCCAGTCAGGTTTTCAGGATATCCAAAATGAATATGAATGAGAAATTTGCATGCACTGCTTCCATAGCATGCAATGTGTATCTCCTGCATAATTCATGATGGATTATCCTGAAAACCTGACTGGCTGGGGGTCCCCCAGGATAGGTTTAGAAACTAGGGATGTGAATCGTTTTTGAATGATTAAAATTATCGTCAGATAATTTTAAAATCGTCCAAAATCGTTTGAGTGCACAATACAATACAAATGCCCCCGATTTATCGTCAGGGGCATTTGTATTGTATCGTTAAATAGGACGCGGGAAAACTGGCACACCAAAAAAACCCTAAAACCCACCCCGAACCTTTAAAACAAATCCCCCACCCTCCCGAACCCCCCCAAAATGTTTTAAATTACCTGGGGTCCAGTGGGAGGCTCCCGGCGCGATCTCCCTCTCTCTCTGGCCATGGCTGCGTTGAGAAATGGCGCCGGTGGCCCTTTGCCCTTATCATGTGACAGGGCAAAGGTAGCGCCGGTGCCATTTTGGTTCCTGGCTCCCGACATCACGCATACAGAAGATCACCCCTGGACCCCCGCTGGACCCCCAGGGACTTTTGGCCAGCTTGGGGGGGGCCTCCGGACCCCCACAAGACTTGCCAAAAGTCCAGCAGGGGTCCGGGAGCGACCTCCTGCACGTGGGCCATATTGCCAATCTTCAAAATAGCGCCGGCGCTACCTTTGCCCTCACTATGTCATACGGGCGACCGTCGCCCATATGACATAGTGAGGGCAAAGGTAGCGCCGGCGCCATTGGCAATACGGCCCGCGTGCAGGAGGTCGCTCCCGGACCCTCGCTGGACTTTTGGAAACTATTCTGTGATTTTATTCTAAAGAATAAAATCACAGAACATATTGATAGACAGCCAACATGGATTTACTCAAGGGAAGTCTTGCCTCACAAATCTGCTACATTTTTTTGAAGGGGTGAATAAACATGTGGATAAAGATGGGCCAGTAGATGTAGTGTATTTGGATTTTCAGAAGACATCTGACAAAGACCCCCATGAGAAGCTTCTAAGAAAATTAAAAAGTCATTGGATAGGAGGCAATGTACTTTTGTGGACTGAAAACTGGTTAAAAGACAGGAAACAGAGAGTGGGATTAAATGGTCAGTTTTCACAGTGAGAGAGGTAAACAGTGGAGTGCCTCAGGGATCTGTACTTGGACCAGTGCTTTTAAATATATTAATAAATAATCTGGACAGAGCAACGATGAGTGTGGTGATCAGATTTGTAGATGATACAAACTTTTTCAAAGTAGTTTAATCCCAGATAGTGATAAATTGCAGTAGGACCTTGTGAAACTGGAAGATTGGGCATCCAAATAGCAGATGAAATATAATGTGGACAAGTGCAAGGTGATGCATATAGGGAAAAATAATCCATGTTGTAGTTACACAATGTTAGGTTTCATGTTAGAAGTTACCACCCAGGAAACAGATCTGGTCTTCATAGTGGACAATACATTGAAATAGTTGGCTCAGTCTGTTGCAGCAGTCAAAAACGCAAACAGAATGTTTGGAATTATTAGGAAGGGAATGGTGAATAAAATGGAAAATGTCATAATGCCCCTGTATCACGCCTTGATGAGACCGCACCTTGAGTACTGTGTTCATTTCTGGTCGCCGCATCTCAGAAAAGATATAGTTGCAATGGAGAAGGTACAGAGAAGGCTTACCAAAATGATAAGGGGAATGGAACAGCTCCCCTATGAGGAAAGGTTAAACAGGTTAGGGCTGTTCAGCTTGGTGAAGAGTCGGCTGAAGGGGGATATAATGAAAGTCTACAAAATCATGAGAGGACTAGAATAGATAAATGTGAATTGGTTGTTTACTTTTTCAGATAATATAAGGTCTAGGGGCACTCTAGCAAGTAGCACATTTAAAACAAATCAGAGAAAATTCTTTCCCTCAATGCACAATTAAACTCTGGAATTTGTTGCCAGAAGATGTGGTTAAGGCAGTTAGCATAGTTGGGTGTAAAATGGTTTGGACAAGTTCCTGGAGAAGAAGTCCATAAACTGATATTAATCAAGTTGGCTTAGGGAATAGCACAGGATTAATAGCATAGGATTTATGTAATGTTTGGGTACATGCCAAGTATTTGTATCCTGGATTGGCTGCTGTTGGAAGGAGGCTGGGCTTGAGGAACCCTTGGTCTGATTTAGTATGAAATTTCTTATGCTCTTACTTCGAGATATCCCCTTCAAATCATTTCATTCCAAATACCCTAACCTAGCTCCCCAATCTTTTCTAGCATGACTGGAAGGTTTCCCTGCTGTTATTTGTTGGTTTGTGGAAGAGGAGTTATGTTTATCTGTAATGTCATTTTTCCTTATCCAAAAATAAATACTCCAGTGCACTCAGCCCTGTGGGCAAAGCAACCCCATGATGTGTGTGATTTCTCTCTGACCTATTATCCATATGTCGGGGGGGGGGGGGGGGGGCTGCAAGTTCCAAACCCAACAGAGCCTAAGTGTCCCTAAACTGCAAAGAAACTGCAGTTAATTGTCAATGTATCCCAACTTGATTTTAAAAGTTTGGGAAGCCTTTCGGTCATAGTTAGCACTACTGGAGGGCAAAAAGGTGGTCAGGGATGGGATGAAGGAATGAAGAGAGCAAATCTCTTTTGAAATTCCCTCAAATATACTAAGCATTTTTCTCTTGGATGCAGAATGGGAGATCTTTAATGAATGAATGACACCCCACCCCCCCACCCTTACCCTTTTAGAATGTTAGCTCTTTCTGCCCTCTAATTTATTGGGCAGAGTGATATTATCTCCATCCCTACTATTGTCCTTGCACAACAACCCTTGGATGTGACCAACTAAACTATGACTTCTTCATTAGAACTGGACCAATAATTCCTAGGGCATTCATATCAAAATCTGCTAAAATAATTAGTAAGGTCCCAGTCCTTCAACTATTATGGAGGAGCTATTGCATTTTTAGGGGATAAGCAAGCTCATGGTGTATGGACCACGTTATTTGAAAGCACACGCTGCATTAGAGGGATTGGATTTCCCGCCTACCCCCATCTGCATCAGTTTTAGCCATGCAGAATCCTTCATCGAGCAGTTATCTAAACCACAGCACGTTGTTAATGCAGGTAAGGTTGCCCTAAGCCCAGTCCCCTACAGGAACGAGCACCTGTACCAGGATTTTTCTTACAAGTTTTCCTTCGACCTGCCTCTTGCATTCTTTTCAAAGACAGCGTGTTCATTAGCAACAAGCAAAGGGTACACCCAGAGAAATGGCCCGAAGCAGGCAGCCTGCCTCCCGCAAACTGCAGGCACCGGGTGTCTGAAGCAAACCTGATCTTAAAGTAACGCCGCCTTCATTGGGATCAGAGGATCGGCAAAGCAGACGCTACCCCAGACAGGCGGGGAAGTAAAATACACAAGAAAACTCTTCCTATTGAATGCTTAGGACAATAATTTAAGAGAGCTCCCAGGCAAACTGACTCAGCAATCAGGGACATTGTGGTTTCCATTCTCGGAATGAAATAATTATAATTCTGATAATTTATATAAAATTGGATATTGAATAACAAAATTTAAAATAAAATATTTATGATTTGTACAATCAATACATTACTACATGGAACTTCGTCTTCAGCACTGAAGAGGTTTTTTTTTGTTTTAATATCGAGTGCATTTCACTCGATTCCTGTCATCAGAAAGCAAATCATCTAGCCTACGAGTTAATTCATTGGGGTCATTTTGTGCTTTCTCGATGCGAATAGTATACACCAGAGCTGGTTAGCAATTCACTGATTGCTGTTCTACTAATGTTTATGAAGGGAAAGAAAGCCTTAAAGTTACAGCCATCCCTTATTGAGGTAGCCTGTTCCTTTTTTTATTTTTTTAAGTGATTAAATAAAACTACAAAGACACCTGTCCTAGCGCTGACTCTTAGGATGGGAGATGTCAGAGTTCCACTATTTCTTTTTAAGCGTTGATTAGTCCAAATTGTATATTCGCTTTGCGTTCAAATGATTTTTCTTATGCCTATTTTTTTTTCTTTTTTTTTTTTTTTGGCAAGCCTGGGATTTTTGCGAAGCGTTAAGAGAAAAGCCCTGGGTGTGGTGGAGCACCCTGCGAAGTCCCTCTCCGCCTCCCTGGGCAAGACAAGGCAGCACCCGAGCTCCGGAAGCGGGCGGGCAGGCGGACTTCAGCCGAGCCCTCGGCTACCGGGGTGGGGGGCTGCACTGTTTGCCACAGGAGACATCTGATGATTGCTCGTTAGTCCGACAGGTTAGAGATTATTAGCTTTCCTCCCCACCACAGCCGAACAAGTTTAATTAGCGGGCTCCACGGACTTTCCGGATGCTGTGACTCTGGCAACACTAAAGTGTAATTAGAATTGAACAGAAGGTGTTCAGTCAGCGATCACAATAACGCACACATATAAGGGCCTCTCCGTTGAGTGTAACGACTTTTATTGGACCAGCGGGGAAAAAAAAAAAAAAAAAGCCAAGGTCATTATGGCTACTAAAACTCTGCAGAGACACAAACTTGAATACTATTATGGTCGGGCAGAAGCAGTGCGACTGCTGCTGTCACGCGGGAAGCCCACATTTGATTCCTCAGCCTGACCTTCTGCTTTTTGGGCAGGGTAGAGCCGGGCACGGGGATTCTGGCATCGCACAGAATCAGGGATTATGGCCCCTGTCCCCCAAGTCTAAGCAGCACAGGAGAGAGAAGAGAGGTTATAACGGGGGGGGGGGGGGGAGAGGAGGGAGAACACGCGCAGGTGAAGGCTCACTAAAATGCCAGAAGGGGCAGGAGGAAACTGTCAGATCAAGCAAGCAAAACAACTGGAAAGAAATCCACCGTGCAAGCAAGAGCCCGGTGGAGACTGTGTTTGAAGAAAGATGCTCCGAAGCAGAAAAGTCTCTTTTTATCGGCTGTCCTCCAGAGAAAAGCAACTGGCTGCAAGGAAACCATTGTTCATGGCTATGTGAAAAAGTGGTGCGCTTACAAATTAAAAAAAAAAAAGGGAGGGGGGTGTTAGGAAACAGGTAGATAGAATATATTAATAGATAGATAGATAGAATATATTAATAGATAGATAGATAGAATATATTAATAGATATATAAGATAGATAGATAGATAGATAGATAGATAGATAGAAATCAAGCATGTTTCCCTGGGAGAAAATAAAAGGAAAACACTATAGTGCATCTGGGCCACGGGAGGAAAGGGCGCATGAATGACTTTTTCGAATTTATCTTATTAAAAACAGATTACGAGTATTTACAAAAGCACAATACTTAATGGGTCAATTTCTAAGTACCAGAGAGGGGCAGGTACTGACAGAAAGAAAAAAAGAAAAGGGAGGGGGGGGGAGTGCGATAGGAAAGGGCGCCCGAGGGGGGAGGAGGGGGGGCATCCTGCGGGGCTGAGAGTTAAACCCCCGGGGAAAAAGAACAGTCTGACAGCTGAGAAAGGAAAGCGAGTGGCAGAAAGAACCAACAACAAACTTCGCGTCCTCCCCGCCTTTGTCTTTGGTCTGTTGGGTGGAGGTGGAGCGCAAGCCCGGCTGCCCCTCCCTGCCATGCATCCAGCAGAGGCGGTAACATTATCCCGGGGCCAGGGCACAGACCCACAGGAGGGGGGAGGGGGGAGGCCCTAACCTTCCTCTCAGCCCACCTGTCAGAGGCGCGCACCTTCCCATCCCGCTTTATGGGGAAGTTTTTTTTGCTACTTATCGGTGTCTTGAAAGGGGAGAAGGAAAGGTACAAGTGGAATCATTTTTAGATGTAGTTTACGTGTTTGTATTCTGGGGAGATGTGTAGCATATCTCTGGGGGCGGGAGAAGGCAGACTGAGTAGACGAGACAAGTTAAAAAAAAAAAAAAAAAAAAGAAGGCCAACGCAGCCGTTCCTGAACTTTTTTTTGGTCTGTTCAGGAATGGACAGCACTTCCCAAATCCGCACGCACAGCCACTGTAACGCGGGGCAGTAAGAATACTAAAGGGATTCTTTCCGCTGCAGGGCCCGGGAGGGGGAGGGGGGAGGTCTGTGCCATTGGCTGCTCGCACGCGACTGCCCGCGCGCCTCTATTGGCTGAACCGACACGCGACCGGCGCCAGCAGGAGGAGGCGGCGGCTGCAGGAGCAAGCGGCCGGGTGGAAGGGAGGAGGAGGAGGAGGGGGAGGGGAATGACAGTAGATTGTGGGGGAGGGAGTCGGAGTGGGGGGTGGAGGAATGGTGGCGCGTGCCGCTTTTAAAGGGGCGCGAGCGCCTGCAGCAACCGGAGAAGCTCCGCGAGCTGCCGTGCGCACGCGACCTTGTGTGATCTTTCAAGTGCGGGGGGTGAGAGGGGGAGTGAGACAGAAAGAAGGCAAAAGTAAAAGAGAAGTAAAGAAAAAGAGGGGGGGGATAACAGAAGAAAAGTAAAGAGACTAAAAACTTTCTCCTCCGGTGTTGTCCTTTTTTGCCGTGAATGTTGCATGCGGTGCGTATGCACGTGCATCGCTGCCGAGGCTGGAAAAGAGCGCCCGGGTCTTGCACGCGTCTGAGTCGCAGCAGCCGCCGCCAGCACCCCCGGCTGCTGCAGCCATGTCCCGGCTGCACGTGGACTGCTGGGCACAGGTGGCAGCGCTGGACGACGAGGACGACGACGACAACGACGACGACGACAACTGCGGCGGCGGCCACCACGACGAGGACCGGCAGCGGCAAAGTCTGCTGGCGCGCGAGTCGGAGCTGTACCCGCAGCAGGCTCTCGCGCTCCTGGACGCCTCGGACCCACGCGCCTGGCTGGCTCCCGCCTTGCAGGGCACCTGCGCGGCACACGCCGACTACCTGCTGCACTCGCCCGCTCACCACCCTCACCACCAGCACCACCACCAGCACCACCTCCCCCACCAGCACCCGCAGGAGCAAGCGCCGCAGCCGGACGATGAGGAAGTGCTGCTGCTGGGGCGGGGGGCGGGCGGCGCGGCCAAGGTGCGGGAGCAGCTGTGCCGGCTGAAGGGCCCTGCGGCGGCGGCGGCGGCGCTGCCGGAGGAGCCGCGCGGCTGCCGGCAGCGCGCGCCCTCGTCCTCCTCCTCCGCCTCCTCCTCGGGCAAGCCGGCCCACGGCGTGCAGAAGCAGCGGCGCATGGCGGCCAACGCGCGCGAGCGGCGGCGCATGCACGGCCTGAACCACGCCTTCGACCAGCTGCGCGACGTCATCCCGTCCTTCAACAACGACAAGAAGCTCTCCAAGTACGAGACGCTGCAGATGGCGCAGATCTACATCAACGCGCTCTCGGAGCTGCTGCAGGCGCCGCCGCCGCCGCCCGCCCAGCCCGGATCCCCGCAGGCGGCAGCCGCCGCGGCGGCGGCGGCTTACGAGCCAGGGGGGGCGGCGGTGGCGGCGGCACCATCCCGCTCCTCCTGCTCCTCCTCCTCCTCCTCCTCCTCGGGAAGCTGCCGGAGATGCCCGGGCGCCGCCTACGCGCTGCAGCTGGAGCCGCTGCACTTCTCCCTGCCCGAGGGCAAGAGCCTGGCGCCGCCCGTGCCCCCGCTGCTGCCCCCGCTGCCGCCCCTGCCCCCGCCGCTGCTGCTGCAGCAGCCCCCGCCCCCGACCTGCTCCTGCTGGACGGCAAGAGGTCGCCCCGCTCGCAGCGCAGCGACGGCGAGTTCTCCCCCCGCTCGCACTACAGCGACTCGGACGAGGCCAGCTAGGAAGGAGGAGGCGGGGTGGACTCGCTGCTGCTGCTGCAAAGAATTAGTTCAAGAATAATAAATACAAATGTATTAATTCTAACCCCTCCATCCCCACTCCCTGCTTTTTTTTTTTTTTTGCAAAAGTGAACTTAAAAACTGGACTAAAGCAAAAGAACACAAAAGCCAACACAGGGCGCACCTGTGCCACTTGGACAGGAGACAGATAGGAGGTGTCCGGAGTCAAGTCACTGTTGTGTTGGGGTTGTTTGGGGGCTGGGGGTCATGTCGTTTGTTAGCACACATTTTGGTATGCTCTGTTGCGTTTTGCTATAGAAATTGCTGGAGATGCTGTCTGTAGGTGTCACTTTGGTTTTTATTCTTGGGGGAGAGTTTACTTTTTAAATTTTGGTTTGTTTTTAAGCTTCTGCATACAGAGGGCTTTTTTTTTTTTTTGCCTGTTCTAGTACCCTGCCAAGACTGATGTTGCCTGTAAAAACCCTGGAGCTTTAGAAAAATAGCACATGGCTACATATAGATGGGACTATATATATACATATTTTCTATTTTTGCCATGGGCACCCCTAAATGTACAAATGACTTTGAGGAGGGGGGGGAAAGGTCTTCCAAAATATCGAACTTGTATTGCTGATTTAAATACAAATTGAATATGAGAGATGTAAATACCTATTTGCCTTTGCTGTAAATAAATGAAAGGGAGAAGCTAGTTTGTGTACGGTACTCTAAGCTTCGAGATTTTAGCGTCTGGAGAAGCTTGACGCATGCACTTTAAGAGCCAGTAATGGCATAAATAAAATGTGGTTCAAAGAGATGGGGGTGAAGGGGGGGGGGAATCTGCCAATCTGAGACAATATTTAATTACGTCACTTAAATTCTTTTGCGCTTTTCGCAGATTGTTACAACGAGGATAACGAATTTTGTTGTGTCAAAAGTTTTTGTTAATTTCAATTTGCTTGTGATGTTAGAAACCTATTTATTATTGAGTGCTGCCATTTCTACTTATTCTATTGTTTTGGTTTTTTAATGTTTTCTACAATTAAAAAAAATGTTTTTTTGATCTAGTAAAGCCAACTGCCAGCGATTTTATGTACTTTTTGGAAAGATAAAATAAAATTTGAAAAACAATAAACTTGCTTGTTATTTCTTCTATATATTTGCTGTGTACATATAAAATGTAACAACAGTCGTATGAGAAAACGGTGAAGAAAATCTGCAAGCAATCGTTGAGAGAGAAAAGTAAAGCAATGTACGCTTTATGATAATTTAAACTTGTATAATTGCTGAACGCATGAGAAGCCTTCATATCATTTTAGAACAAAATAAAATATGCTTGAAATAAATTATCTGGCAACGTAACTGAATCGGAAAAGTTATTGAACCCGGCCAATACATATACTCATATCACTGGTGATGACGTTAGTTCCAGGAGCATCCTGCAATCGTTGTGCCTTCGCAATATTTTGCAGATTTCTTGAATTCGGGGTTTATTACAGTTCACACTTACACCCCATGGTTTTCGTGTCTTTTATAAGAAATTCGTTTCATTAAATGAGAGCCTTCTGGACTTCAAAGGAGCTGGCAATGTATAATTGTTACTGCCTTTCCCCAAAACTCACAGCTGCTCATATACACACGCTCCCTCTCTTTCCTATCCAGAAGAGAAAGGGATGTTCTACTAGTAGGTACCCAGGAGGAAAACGTAACGCTTGACCTGGAGGGAGGGAAGTGGCACATCCCTGGAGGTAAACACTTGCTGAGATGTGTCCTCTTTAACCCGTTCAGTGATTATCTGACACCTGAGAGTTTATTTCGCTATTTGCAATTTCAAACGCAGATTGGTTTTTACTTTTTACTAGCCTTCATTGTGTATTGCCTTACTTGGCCACTGCCCTGCAGTAGCGTTAAATAAACTGGCCAAATACTGTATGAATTAACAGAATTCGCAGTGCCAGACATGATTCAATAAATGTGTAAGGACTGGGAGCCAGACCTTACGATATGTGCCTCCTTTCTCATGTTTCTCATCTGTAGGTTTCTCCGCAGCACATACGTCCCATATTTTGGTTAGGAATTCCAGGTCAAACAGAGAGGTGTTGAGGCGGGGGGTCCCTACCTAGTGATTTTAAAGCTGCGAAAACCTGTGTTTTCTGAGAGAATCAAATGGGTATTCCAAATCCACTATCAAAACACAAGGGGTTATGGAAAATAGAGAACAGCCCCTTTGCTTTCCAGCCTGTTACATTTCATGTCAGTCTCCTGAGGGGAACAGCAAGAAGTGCCCATTCTGTCACAAGACAAGAAAATCACAGAAAAGAAGAGCGGTGTTGAGCTAGACGAATCAGACCCTAGCCGATTCGCCTAGCTTAAGGGGCTTTTGCTGTCCAGTTTTATCCAAGTGGGAAGTGGAGTTTCCGGTGAAATGCAGCAAGGGAGAGCTGCACCTGTCTCTTTGGTAACCTTCTGCACTGTAGGTTTTGCTGTACTGGCGATAACCATCACGGATCTTGTTGCTGGCTATGTACATAGCATGCGTCTGCCTCCGCACTTTTACACTGTTAACCTAGCGCTCGCCATTCCCCTCGGCACTGCATTTTCACAATAAAGCCTATTGCTTCTTTTTTTTGTCTTTCCAGATTTTTGGGAGATTATTCTTTACCTGCCATGGCGGTAGGACTTTTCAATAAAGCAGGCGTGCGCTCTCCTGTATCACAAACCTTGGTCTAGTCTAGATGGACTTTATTCAACCAAGACCTATTTCCTGCTCCCTCTCCCTCATAGGCACAGAATGGCGAAAATAAAATAAAGCTCTATATTTTGTGTCTCTCCACCCAAACATACACGCGTCTTTGTTAATGCTCTTTTAAAAGAAATACAATTAATTAGCTAGGAGACCTCTTAGAGATCTCCCTGTGACAAAAAAAAAAAACATTCTAACGGCAGATTCTGTCCATAAGAACTTCTTTAAAAGGGAATTCTGTTTATTTAAAAAAAAAATGCATTTAATTTATGAACTCGAGTCGCGTTATAAGAGCATTTTTTTTATTTGAACTGCCCTAGAAATGTGCTTATTATAGGAATAAACAAAATCGCTTTGCTTTACGGGGTTGGAAGTATTCTTCTGAAAAAAAAAAAAACAATACCATTTTGTGTTCGTTGTAACATAGTACAAATCAAACTATATATATATATATTATTTTTTTTTTGTATTTTCCATAAATTCTACAGCCTGCACCGGTGTAAAACCCGATTCAGATCCGAAATGCATCCCTTCAGCCTCCACTGCCAGGTTGACGCACAGTGGTATATCTTGGTGTTCACAGTCGTCGTTTGTTTTTTTTTCTTTTTCCCCTGTGGTCTTTTCTTAATGGACGATTCATAGAAAGCATACACAAAGGCCCAGTTCTCGGTCTCAGATCCTCCTAACATGTTTGCATTCTTACACTCCACTAACGAGCTGTAACCTAGAGCTGCAGGTTGCTGCAATCTCATTAATATTTTGAGCAAGTTGGGCTATATTGAGTATTTCGGAGTGCCCGTTCCCCATATGCCGGACCGCTCCTGCCATGCTGGCTGATCCCTTTCTCTCCCTATTATTAGCAATTAGCCCGTCCCCTTCTAAAGTCGGATCCAAGTAACCAAGGCGCTGGCGAAATAATCGAGTATGCGTGCAAGCTGAGCCTGCCTCATCTCCGCCACACGAGACTGGCACGTCCCGTCCCAAATAAAAAAAAAAAAAAAGTGATGGGCAATAAAAAAAAAAAGTCGAAAGGATTTTGCATAACGTTCGTTAACTTAATAACGGGGGCCTGTTCATCCGCGTTATGGGTCTTCTTTGCGTCTCGCTTGTATTTGAAAGGAGACGGATTTCTGGGTGGGTGCCGGATGACACTAGATCGAATGTAACCTTGCTCCTGAATCTCGAAACCTGCCATATGAGATAGCACATAGTCTAGACAATCTCTACACACACACACACACACACACACACACACACACACACTCCTCTTCCTCCGCTCTCTACCAAGCTGAAAACTTCAGAAACTACGTTTCCCCTTCACCTAAGCCAACGATGGAAAGCATTATAAGAGTGACCACCCGCTCAAAGTGAAACTGGCCAGGTTTAATCACTTTCCACCAGGGGAGGCACAGGGGGACTGCGGAGAAGGAGCTTAAAAGTCGTCCTTGGGTTGGTTTCCTGGCCGCAGACTTGGAGCCGTTTCACATATTTCCCCTTGGCATGGCAAACATACAGCAGCTGCTGCAGCGGCGGCGGCTGCTCCTCGCCGTTGTACGTTTCAGAAGCAGGGCACTCGGAGGCTGCTGCCCCCGCCCGCACCATAGTGCAACCGGCCCCGCCTGTCTGTTTGCCGCCCCCCCTCCTGAGTCCCTGGCCTGTGGACAGGGGGTTGATTTCGGGGGAGGGAGGGGGTTAAAAAAAAAAAAAAAAAAGCCTGCCAGAAACGAAAAAAACAAGAAAGGAGAAGAAAGGAGCCGGGGAGCGAGAAGCGTGGTGGATGTGCCGTAATGCGAGCGTTGCTTAATTAGAGGAGGCTGACAATAGGGGCTGGCAGCAGCCTCTCCCGGCCGCGGTGCTGGGTGTCTGCGAGGAAACACGCGCTGTCAGCTGGTGAGCGCTCTCTCCATACAGCCCAATCCCCCCGGGGGGCTGCACTCCCCAACCTGACACCCTCCTCTCCCCCCCTCAACACACACAAATCACCAGCCCTCTCCGCAGGGGCAGCTTGATCTCTAAGCCTCCGGCCGCTCCCCCTTCCATCCCTCACACCGCACTATTGATCCAGTCCGCCCCATCTCAGGCCACAGCATCTGAGCTCGTATACCTGAGCTTTATGTGTTTGCGCTCTGCTGGCATCTGCTAATCGGGTGTCCTTGTTTTCAGCAATTTGGAGCAAAGGGAGAGCATAACAAACATTTTTGAGGTTCAATGGACAACAACAACAGCAAAACAACCTGCATGGTTGAAAGAAATAGCATTTTGCGTGGCCAGGCCGTCCATGTCTTGTGACTTTTTGAAATGCTACGGTGATAAGAGAGGGCAGGAATTTGCATTTCCATGAAAAATGCTGTTAAAAATCCATTTTATTAATGCGTCAGCACTGGTCCTTCCATAGCAAGAACCGTAGAGCCAAAAACCTGAAGTTTTGTCCCCAAAATAATTCTCGTATGCTATTGTTATAGCAGTTAATTCTGCTATTTTCTACCTGTTTAAAATTAGTAATAAATAATAATATGAGCATATCTATATCTACATTCATTATTACTATTATTATTTACAAAAGATATTGACCCCTCTTTGTATTAAAAAAAAAAAAGCAGTGAGTTAGAGGATTCTTTCTCACTTATTGTAAATAAAGAGAGATAGATATATTTTTATTATTAAGGATGTGTTATAATATTAAATAATTTGAAACCTATCATTAAAATCATCCATTGTACCTGAAGACTGGAAGGTGGCCAATGTAACCCCAATATATAAATAGGGCTCCAGAGGTGATCTGGAAACTATAGACCAGTGAGCCTGATGTCAGAGCCAGTAAAAATCCTGGAAACTATTATAAAGAATAAAATCACAGAACATATAGATAGACATGGTTTAATGGGACACAGCCACCATGGATTTACCCAAGAGAAGTCTTGACTCACAGATTTGCTACATATTTTTGAAGGGGTTAATAAACATATGGACAAAGGTGAACTGGTAGATGTGGTATATTTCGATTTTCAGAAGACATTTAACAAAGTCCTTTATGAGAGGCTTTTAAGAAAACTAAAAAGTCATGGGATAAGAGGTGAGGTCCTCTTGAGGATTGCAACTGGTTAAAAGACAGGAAACAGAGAGTAGGATTAAATGGTCTGTTTTCACAGTGGAAAAAGGTAAACAGTAGAGTATCTCAGGGATCTGTACTTGGACTGGTGCTTGATCTGGAAACATAAGAACATGAGAAATTGCCATACTGGATTAGACCAAGGGTTCATCAAGCCCAGCATCCTGTTTCCAACAGTGGCCAGTCCAAGCCACAAGTACCTTGCAAGTATCCAAAAAGGGGTACAATGAGTGAGGTGATCAAATTTGCAAATGACACAAAATTACTGAGAGTAGTTAAGTCACAAGCAGATTGTGATAAATTGCAGGATGACCTTGTGAGACTGGAAAATTGGGCATCCATATGGCAGATGTGGACAAGTGCAAGGTGATGCATATAGGGAAAAATAAACCATGCTATGGTTACATGATGTTATGTTCTATATCAGGAGTTAGCACCCAGGAACAAGACCTGAGAGTCATAGTGGACAATACATTGAAATTGTCTCAGTGTGCTGTAGGGCTCAAAAAAGCAAACAGAATGTTTGGAATTATTAGGAAGGGAATGGTGAATAAAATGGAGGATGTCATAATGCCTTTCTATCACTTCGTGGTTACACCGCACCTTGAATATTCTGCTTGCCGCATCTCAAAAAAAGATATAGTTGCACTGGAGAAAACACAGAGAAGGGTGATCAAAATGATAAAGGACATGGAATAGCTCCCCTATGAGTAAAGGCTAAAGAGGTTAGGACTGTTCAGCTTGGAGAAGAGATGGCTGAGGGGGGATATGATAGAGGTCTATAAAGTCATGAAAGGAATGGGTAGATGTGAAATGGTTATTTACTCTTTCAGATAATGCAAGGACTAGGGGGCACTCCATGAAGTTATCAAGCACATTAAAACAAATGGGAGAAAATTCTTTTTCACTCAATGCACAATTAAGCTCTGGAATATGTTGCCAGGGGATGTGGTTAGTGCAGTTAGTGTAGCTGGGTTTAAAAAAGGTTTGGATAAGTTTCTGGAGGAGAAGTCCATAAACTGCTATTAATCAATAGGGAATAGCCATTAGCCACTGACTGCTTGTTGCTGGCATTAGTAGCATGGGATCCATTTAATGTTTGGGTACTTGCCAGGTACTGGTGGTAACTTGGATTGGCAACTGTTGGAGACAGGATGCTGGGTCTGACCCAGTATGGCATATCTCATGTTCTTTTCCATCTTCCCTGTGAACTGTACCTGCAAGAGCTGGACGGATATGTAATTAGAAATTAATGTGCAGTCTCTTAATAAGAAGCAATAGTCTGTCCCGAATCACTGAGCAAAACGACTGAGAGAACACTGCTTACAATAATCATAGGAAGTATTATGGCACATTTCACTCAAACTGGATTCGGAGAAACCAAAAGTGGACGCCAATAAACAAATCAGCATTCCCAGTGTTGTGCAGTCAGATAGATTCTGCCTCTGATTTCCTTAAAACAACAGATTTAACTCAAACCCTCCCACTCTGGCTCGTGTCATAAGTCGAGAGGAAGCAGGTTTTGGCGGATAAAGTATGTACATGGTACCATTTTTAAATGTAGCAAAGTGCTGCAAAGCAATCGGAAGCAGCTCTAACTTGTAGGAAGGACCCATTCGTGCAATTCTTTTAGTGGCGGGGGAGCCGAAGTTAATGTGATTTGTTTCTCGGCGTGGTCGGCTCGGAGCTTCGGTCTGCAAACCTCCCTTGCGGGGCCTGCATTCAGTGCAGCTCCCGCGCTCCTGCATGAATTGCTCCTTTCACTTGGACTTTTCCAAGCCATCGGAAAGAAGGGCGAGCGTTGCTCTGAAGTGGTATCGTGTGGCTGAGGACGACGTTGTGGGGCAAAACAAGCCAGTAGAGTGCCAGGGGGGCAACGTTTGCATGCAGGCGTGCGGTCTCCATTCCGCTCTCCCCAGGTCAGGGCTGTCACTGTGTCCGTAGCTTTTCTTGCTCGTGAGTTGGCATTTTTAACACGTTAGCGTTTTCCCTGGCGTGAAAGGCTGCAGTCATCAGAAATACCTAAGCCATTTCATTCCTTGCATTGCTTAGGACTTTTTAAAGACATCGATGGGGGTCTAGGTCGCTTTTTAGTCCCCTGCTTTCACTTTCTCCCTCCTCAGAAAAAAAAATGCCAATATGGATCGTCTTTATTTCAACTCCAGGGACTTATTTGGTAAGAACAACGTTAGAGAAACCTCATTTTTTTTACATCTGAGCTCGCATAAGGGATCGCCACGTAAAACAAGAGGTTTCTCTTGGACACAGTTCTTTCCATCTGCATGCTACTTCTAGTGCTACTTCTAGTGCTATAACTGTGTGTAGTAGATCACTTTTATTTATTTTTTTTGCTGAGAAGCAATTGATTTCTCAAAATATAAAGCAATTTTATTGACAGCTTTACAAGTTGTTTAGTATTGCGCGTAGGGGCGATTTCTTATCAAAAACCTCAAATATGTTTTGTTTTGTTGTTTTTCCTCCTCTCGTGGGGCTGAGCCGTCGTAGACGGCCTCTCCCAAAACCTTGCTGAAAGGCCACCCGTGCATGAGGCAATGAATCTTTCCATGGTGGCCATTGCCTAACATGGTCCACTTGCTGCGACGGAGTGAAACAAGCGGCCTATTTATTTAGTCCAGGCTGCTTGGGATCTTTGCCCCCCTGGTCTCCTCTCGGAGGCCCTTGAGTAGTCAGGCAGAGACCCCAGACTCTCTCCCCCTCGGTGCGCGCCCAGCTCTGCCTTTCTCTCCCTCCCTCTCTCTTCCGCGCACACGGACAGGGATCGCCTTGAACTTTGCAACAGGTTTGCACGTGACGCTATTGCCGAGGGGGGTGTCAACCTTTCCAGCGTTTCTGAAAATACCGATTATACGGGGCTGCTTTTCAGCCTCGTTCCGTTTCTTTTCTTTGTAACATACTGTACAATGCAACATGCCTGGCGCTCAGTCGTATTGCTTAGGTTTTTGTTTGTTTTTTTCCAACAGAAATTCATCTCCTTGTTTTCTTTTAACACCCTTTTCCGTCAATGATTTGCAATTTAATATTTGGCCGTGGGTGTTAAATCTCACACTATAGGTTGCGCAGCCTGCCCCGCAAACCTGCAGTGGAGGTGGGCGGGTGGCAGAGAAAGCGAAGGAGTGTGTGTGTTTATATATAACCCAGCAGACGCGAAATATTTAGCGCCATTATTTCTTCTAGGGCAGTATTCACTCCCCGAATAACCCCTTGCTTGGCTACTGAAACCAACAGCATATAATATCGACTTTATATACAATAGGGCGGTCATTCTTATACAGCCTAAAATAGAAAACAATGATAGCAGCAAATGACATATTAACAACTCGTCGATAGGGCACAAGAATGGGCATGAATGTATTTATTTTTCGATTTCACCTATTCTGTTCCTTTGGAAGTCTTCTGTGACCAGACTGGGTAGGAGAATAAATACAGCCGTGATGGAGAAAGAGACACCGTGCTCCTTCGCGCGAAAGGGCAGCTGTGAAATTGTCTAACCCTTTGGTGAGAGGGCGCGTCTTAGCGCGCGTATCGGCGTCGCTCTGCGGGTTAAACGAAAGCTTTACGGAGAACGAAATAATTCCGAGTGTCAGGCGAATATTTTCGGGGCAGGCAACTGCAATATTTCTAAATCATACTGAGCCTTCTATCAGAGTTAAACTATCGAAAATAAAGTTGAACCTGTTGGCGTACAACGGGCACGATCGATAATATTGATTAAACCAATCCGCCGCTTATTTCCCGTAAGGGATGGTTTCTTTCTTTTCTCCGTATCTCTGTCCGTAAGAAGGGTCCCGGTCAGAGTCTGAGCGGAAAAAGCCGTTTTAAAGGAGGACGGACGGGCACATCGATGTCAGGAGCTTGCTGGGGGGGGGGTTGTGCTGGCAGAGGGGGGTGAGAGGGACCAGCGTGTGCCACCTGGCTAGAGCCTTCGTGGCTCTCCTGCTTCTCTGCCTTCTCCCCCCTCCCGGCTGTCTGCCTCCGCCGTCCCAGGTCCAGGATCCCTAACGCGGGCAAGGCTTGAGCGTCAAGCTAAATCGCAAAAAAAAAAAAAAAAAGTGGAACAACTTCCCTGAGCCTCCCACGCCTCTCCGCCTCAGGGGCGAGACCTGCGGTACAGGCCGGCGATTTAGCGCACCTGTATAGAGCGGGCGATCGTCCACTACTTGGTCGCGTCCTTGACTCGCGCAGTCTTTGCTCAACATTTGGGAGTGCGCCCTGTGATTTCGTTTAATACATCCAGAGCAGACACTCCTCTTCCAAGCCGCAACGTGAAGGACTGGCGTCTGGTTTCAAGTACGGTTTAAGCTTTTTTTCCATTGTCTGAATTAAAAAAAAATCTTTTTAAAAAGTAGGGTCTTCAGAACACCACTTTCACTGACTCGCAATTTAAGGAATCTCAGGTTAGGAGTTTGTTAAACAAAGGCAGATATACACAGTTATGAGGTGCAGGGCTGCAAGGGTGGTAAGACACAACAGATATTTTCTGTTTTATCAGACAACTTTATAAGTAAAAGCTCAGCAATTAAAGTTGCACTTTGAAATTCATAAATTCATAAATGTATCTTTAATATCGAAAACAAAAGAGCTGGACCTGAAAAAAATTAGGTGCTAATTAATATAGTTATCTTTCGGCGAAATTAACGCTGGTAAGAAGGTAAAGATTTAACACCCACGGCAGGGAAAGTTGCAATTAGAGTTGCTATTACCAGATAAGCAAATAAATCACGATTTTGGTTTTAATTTTATTTACCCCCAGGTCTATTACAAGTATCAATTTTTCTTCTTTTTTTTTTTTTTTAATTCGGCTACAGTTTTTTTTTCATTTCAACTTAAGTCTAAAAATAAATAACTAGTGGCCAGCTGAACTCCAAAGGAGAGCGTGGAAACTAGTCAAGGAGAAGGCCCAAGGTTGCAAACTCAGAATAGTATGTGGATTAACTGCAGTCATTGGGAATCTTGAGCCATCTTACCGCAATTATTAAATTCTCCTCGCCCCTGCTTAAGGCACGAGCCACCTGCCACCATTAGTTAACACGGTGCAAGTGTATGAGTGTACTTCTAGGCACAAAAGCCCATATTTAGACAACATTCCTGTTCGGGTGTGACATTTGGGTCTGTGCGTTCTGATAAGTACGCGTTTACATTTGCCAAGTTAGGCATCTTGTTGAAAATGTACTCGGTTTTTTTCTCGGGCTTTCTCCTCTCCTCTCTTCAATTAGCCTCACCTCTCCAATTTTATTTGCCACTTAGGGCTGCTGCACTAAAATGTGAGCGGCTTCACAAACACGATGACAGGCGGAAACATGGCAGAGTACATCGCCGTGTTTGTGAATTTTAAGGCACGCTATTTGCAAAACAATTATACAAAATCACGAATGAGCTGAAAAATCACTCATATCAGCTCAGTAGCAATTATGAAGTAGCAAAATTACATGCAGAAAAATCAAGCAAAATTGTTATTTTCTGCAAAACGTAACTACAAAGTGGTGTTACCTGGCCTTTACCGAGCAGTTGGCTGCAGTGTCGTACATCAACCACTAGGTTTGCTATACCCTCGACAAAGACTTCCACCCAGAACTAATTGAACCTACTTTCCAGGATGTAGGGGGTACGCCAGTACTCAGTCAGTAGATATGAGTGGATCCAAAGTCCCTTCAAAATTTCGCGTGGATAGGACGCCAAAAAGAAAAGTTACTAGGGTGTTAGGGGTACATGCGGGGACACACACACACATCCCAGTCTCTTAAGCATTCTTTCCCTTTGGAAAATAGGCTAAAAACCATGGGTGTGCACTGATATTTATTTTCGTTTTGTTTTCGTTTTCATTTTAGTTGTTTTTCTTTTTGTCTCCTTAAAAAAATGCAAACAAACAAGAAACAAAATGAAAACCAACGCCCCCCCCCCCCACAAAAACAAAAACCGACAAACACTCCCAAACACTTCCTTGTTCTTCCCTGTTTCTCTCCGCCCCCCCCCCTGCACCCTTTCCACCCCCCCCCCCCTCCATCCCCCAGATCCTCTTATCAAACGTCTTCATGGGGCAAGGGCAATCCTCAGTCGCTCCTGATCCATTGCCACCTCCAGTGGAAATGGTGCCAGCAAACCGAAGCCAGTGCCAGTTTGAACGGCAAACATGAGCAATGACGCCCGCTGGCACCATTATCCATAGCAGCGGTGATGGGACAGGAGCAACTGGGGGATTGCTCCCGCATCGTGAAGACATTTTCAGTAAGAGGGTCCAGGATAGGGAGAAGGAAAGGGAGAGAGCCTAGGGAGTGGGTTGGCTTTTTTTTTTTTTTTTTTTTTTGCGCGGCAAACTAGTGGCCTTCATTCGGAACATTTTGTTTATCTTTCTTCCGTTTCGTTTTAAAAACTATTTGTGGGGGGAAACCGGAAATGTTATTCACATTTCCAGTTTCATTTGAAATGAAAGCGAATCCCTAACAAATAATGCCTCTTTTTTTTTTTTTTGTTATTACATATATCCATTCCTCCTGCATAGGAAGCAGAAACCATAGATCTGAAAAGAGTCCTTAAAATTAAAAAAAAAAAAAATCGTGTAGTGGTCATAGCTGCAACCAAGGATTTGAGAATCCTTGTTATCAATTTTTATATGCGCCTTGCATACAAGGTAAAAGAACATGTCAAGGGGAGACAAGTCCGTCCATCTGGCTCCTCTGTCCATTCGTTCGGTGAGCAGGTAAGTCTGCCCACAGTGAAGGAGCAGCGCAGACGGATGGACTTAGATAATATGGAAGTCTCCTGGCAGTGCTGGAAGCGCATGGACACGGGTGGAGAACAGAACAGTGCGCTGCATGTACATTGCCTTGCTTACAAAGAACTCATGCGGAAACTTCTGGGCACTCTACAGAGGAAGACCCCCATGCCTAGTTTGCTAGATAAGCATATCTCCACATTATTAATAGTATTATTTTAATGAGACTTCCTGCATACCTACCATACTGTAATTGTTTAGAAAGCCTTTCTGCTGCTTATTGTAATTCATTTTTTTATGACCAAGAAATAAAACGACATAGGTTTTCCACGCCAAAAGAATTCCGTGGAAGGCAAACTGCACTGCGGAAACAATCTCTAGCAGTAGTTTACTGAGAAACGATCAACCGTTTCCCTGGCCGTGCATGTGATATCTGAGCTGTGTTTCATGTTCCCCCAGCAGTTTAAAGACCCGATCTTTATTAACTCAGTCAAGTCGATGTCTTGTGCCTGCCTGTTATCTACTGTCAATATTTTTGTATGACACAGACAGATATCCTGTTCAGTTCCTGCTGGATAGGAGGTAGCAGAATAAAAGAACTAGACAAATATGTGCTCTGCAAATTACTCTTGAGTGGGCAGGTTAAGAGATTAAGGTGAAGTGGAGTCTACGTATGCTGTCTGAGGTGCTTATTTACAGTAGTCAGTGCTACCATAATAATAGTTTTTTTTTCTTTACAGGAAA
This sequence comes from Rhinatrema bivittatum, assembly GCF_901001135.1. NCBI lineage: Eukaryota > Metazoa > Chordata > Amphibia > Gymnophiona > Rhinatrematidae > Rhinatrema > Rhinatrema bivittatum. The sequence goes on along the minus strand of NC_042615.1, from coordinate 320,927,102 downwards.
TAACTTTTTAGCATTTCTGAAAGCTGACACAGTTGTAACAAAGCGTGTGCAAACCCCAGATTAAGTTTTGAGTGCATGAATCATTTTTGTCTTCTGAATTTGACATCTCTCTCTCTTTTCTTTCATGCACTTCATAGTTGTCTAGACTCTAGACAATCTATCAACAGAGTCAAATACCCAAGGACCCGGTTGGCCAGGTTAACATTTTTTTCTATTGACACAAAATGGGAAAAACCTTTACATCGATCCCGCTTTATTTTTTTTCACTGCTTTATTAATTAGAATATCAAACTTTCTGGATAGAAAGCCTTTATATTTGTTTAGCTTTTAAAAAACAAAACCAGAAAAAAAATGCCAGCCCTTTCTGGACATGATCATAGACTGCTTCTTCCTTCCTTCCAGAACTGAAAGTCATTAAGATAAGATCAGTGGTTTTATCAGGGGAGGGTACAGAACTGGACAAAGGTGAACAGGCTGGAAGCAGATACTTCTGGGCTGTGATCCTATACTGAAGAAGCACCACAGAGTCATCACTAGTCTGGGCTTTCCTTCTGTGGGTTGGTCACACGAGGGAATGATCAAAATCATCATCATCATCAACATCATCAAGTTATTTCTTTTTTGCCTTGCCACTTTTCAGTGCCCAAACTGAAAAATAAAAATTACAGAAAACTGCAAAAACTACGATGGAAACCTGTGTCGGCTCTCATTTTTGAATAGTCAGGATTGGGCAAGCAAAATTAGGATTCCTCAAACTGGAAGTACATTTCACTTAAACTTATCCATTCATTTGTTTTCTGAGTGCCCCGTTGAAACCATGTACACTGCTGGGTAATCCAAATCAAGCCAATCTGAATGGCTGATCCTGGCATTTCCTGATATATGGCCATGTAGAAAGTCCGAATCAAGCTGCAGTTACATGCACATATTCAGAGTGCTGAAATGAGAGTCTATCGTATTGTCCTATTCATTGGTACTCAGAAAAAGTTGGTAAGATGAAAGTAAAGAAATCTTTAGTTCAATTTAATCAATAGGGAATGAACAAGAACTTTTCTACAGTCACTTAATTTTCCTCTTATGTTTTTATTTTATTTCATCTATTCTAACCTCTTATCCGCGTTCCAGTTTGCTTTCCACTAGTGTGCCCCCAAAAAATTTTGGAAATCATTATTTATTCTTTTGCTGCTTTAGCTTGGGCCATTTTGGCTTCCCTGCTCCCAAGGCTTACCTGAAATTCAAAATTTTTAAGACCTTAAATAAAAAAAAAAACTTTAAGAATAATAGCTCCAAGTAATTAAAGGGAAATTATTATATTTCAATTACTTCCACCCTTTCTTCTCTAGAGGATTTTGGAAGTAAAGACCTCTTCTATTGATGTACTCTAAGTTTCATGGCCCAATTTTTCATGACATTGGGTAAACATTCTCAAGTACATACCCAACTGGATCTCCTTCATATTGAGCACCTACATGCATTTCCCAGATGTGAATACATTGCCTAGATTTGGTTATCTAGCTCAGTGATTACTTTTTCTTAAGGTTTACATTATTAACAACAACTATCAATGATAACAAGAATTTTAGAAAGTTCATACATATATCAATCACACTAGTTCACTGATTTCTTTCTTCTGATGTTTTGAAAAACAGGATACAGACACTGAGAATAGTGAGAAAAAATACTGAAAAGTACAGGGAGTCAAACACGTGTATAACCAAGGCTCAATCAGCTTGATTGGCAGTCTGTGCGCCTGTTTGTTTATTTACTTATTCAATTTGATTACATGCCTATCCTCATAACTCAAGGTGAGATAACAATTCATAATAACAATATATAAAATAACAAAAATCCATACAAAGAAGAGAACAACACAAGATAACACTTCACAGCACAAAAAGAAGGAAGACAGCATTCCCTTCCCCAACTAAGCCTTTGCATCTTCCCATAGCCTTCCTAGTTCTTAGTCAAGAGATAAACCATCATATAAAAGAAAAATATTAAAATGAAAAACAGCAAGCTAAACTAGGTAAATATCTTAGCAAACATTGAGGTGTTTACCCTGTAGCATGAGTTTGAACATTTTATGGTTTTTTTTTTAAGTTCTGCTGCCATGGGTGCAGCAAATTTTCATAAATCTGCATCGTTAATGCATTTTTTTTAATGTGTTTGGATGGTTTTTTTTTTGTTCTTTCTTTATGGAGAGGGGTTATGAGAAAATAAGGAATCTCAGGGACTGGTATGAGGAAGGATAGGGATTAGCATCATAGAGGGAAGGAGGAAGGATCGGAGAAAGAGGGAGGGTGGGAATGGGGAAGAGGAAAGAGTAAGAACGAGGATCCAGAAATAGGTTGGGGGAGGGGGGGGAGAAGGATTTGGCATCAGGGAGAGAGGAGGAAAGGATCAGGAATTGGGAGAATCCAAGATTGGGGTGGGGGGGGGGGGGTCTGGGAACAAGGGAAGTAGCAGAGGTAAGATCTGGGATTGGGGAGCGGAGAAGGAAGAGGGCAGATTAGAGAAGGAAGAAAGGAGGATCCAAGATTGAGGAGGAGAGGAGATAGTGGATTCAGGATTGAATAGAGGAGGGAGGATCTAAGATTGACAGTGGGAGGTCAGAAAGAAGTGGAAATGAGAGAGGACTGGGAGAGGGAGGATCCATGTCAGGGAGAGGGAGAAGGTGGGTCCAGCAATCTGGCTCCCTTCTCTTGTGGTCGTGTTGTAACTAACGCAAATTATGTTCAGGGAACAGGAACCCTTTCTTCTGGTCCTCCTCTCACTCTGCCTCTTATCTGAGTCATGGCACCAGATGTGGCGTTCTTCTATTGTTGTGGTATTTTTTTTTTCTTTTGGCTCTGAGGCTTCAAGCTCTTCCTCTCCTGGCCACTTATGTTCAGGATGTTATATAAACACATTTTGGAACATTTCTTGGTGGCTAAAATGGTTTATCTGCATGTGTGTATACATATATATATATAGCTGCATTTCAGTTCCCTGTGTGACCATAATCTTGTTCTGAACTATTTCCTGTAGGCAAGGAATGCTGTTAGTTAATCTGCTCTGTTTAGAATATATTCATTTGTAGTATACAGGTCTGTAAGGATCCAGCACTGTTGTGCTAAATAAGAAACAGGTACTGAGTCTGACAGACAATATTCTCTACAATTGCTACTGTATTCTTCGCCTCATCAGGATCTCTTTCCCCCTTTTTCCTCTGTTTCTTCGTCTTCATCTTGCATGAGTTTTCCAGCTTGCAGGGACTCCTTAAGAAAGCAACTACATAGCTCGATTAGCCATAGCTTACTTAACCACTAACCATGCTTCTGACAATGTAATAACAACAGCCTGCCATTTTATTTCTCTCACCAACCAGCTTTTATACATTTATACTACAAAATGGCTACTAATTTATGATGTAAACTGGCAGTTATAGCAACCATGTTTATGGAACATGCATGAACATACAAGCTAAAACATAGAATCTTTCCAGAGATTAAGAAATACATGTCACATTGACCAGAAACATTTTGGTGCTGAGATTGTTTATACTTTGCTGAAGTTTGGCCTATAATTTTACCCTGGCTAGGACCATCTCTGCTGTTCCACTTTTGTTTTTCAGGTAACCCTCTCAGTCTTGCACAAGGGTTATCACATCCACCCCCTTTCTTCTTGCTCTCCTTCTCCATCTCTAATCTTATCACCCTCTGCCCCATCTATGGTCCTATCTCTCACATAGACCCTTCCTGGTAACAATCCCTCCCTCCCTCTCACAGACTCCCTAATACAGATCCCTTCTCACACATACCACCCCTAGTGCTAATCTTCTCTCTCATACCCATATCCTCTTTATATCTGTTGTGATGGCTCCACTGAATGATGGTATACAAAATCAGTAAATAAACAGTAAATAAATAAATACCCCCATCCTTTTTCAAACCCCACTAATCCTGTTGATCTCCTGTTTAACATCTAGTCCTGATAAACTACTCGCTCACAATCCCCCTCACTTGCAAGGATTTCCTATCTTAGAACTATCCTCTCCTCCCAGTATCTTCCATTTGCTACCTAGGGACCAAATTATGGTTTTGAAATGTGCAGGACACCATAGATCTCTTTATGGCAGGGAAGGGAGGTGAATAGGGATGCGACCTTGAGCCCTGCACTCTGGGAAGCCCTATGCCATCGCGGAAGCCCGTTCCCCAATGCTATAATTTATTTTGTTATTTATTTATTTTTTATTTGATGTATATTCTGCCTGTATTGCTAACTTTCATGCTAAGTGGATTACAGAAGTAAAAAACTACAACACATCACCTCATAAAATAAAATATAAAATATAAAACACACATCACCTTGTAACAGCTTGGGGCTGAAGCCATGCATATCTGCATTCCAAGATCCCACTGTGGTAGATCTGTCCAGGCTCCATTATCCTCCCAAGGTCAGCCCCGCTCTTTGGTGCCCTATGTGGTTAAAACAACAAGAAGTCAGGCTCCTGGCAGCAGAGGAGAAGGCTGCAGCCTGAAGCATTACTTTTCCTATCTTTCTGCTACCAAATGACCCGAGGAGATGGGAGGGGAGAAGTGAGGCTCAGCATGGGGAGAGAGGGATTCGACAATGGAGGGGTTTGGCAAGGTGAAGAGCAGAATGAGGAGAGGGAGAGAGTTGCATGCTTCCATCGCAAGATCACCTTCTGGGGGTAATCCTTGCAGGGTCAGTCAGTTTCCTATAATTCTGCAGTCAATGGCGAAATCTGCAGCAAGGGTCAGGTTTTTCAATTCTTGCCATAGCCCCCAAATTCATGGAAAACCAGTGTCTGTGAAGATACTCAGCAACTGGAGTTTTATTTCTGGAGCCAATTGAATCTCCACCTCCTTTTACACCCTAAATAATATGCAGTTTACAGACACATACATTGTGCATTGTGGAGTTTGCACTGTACTGCATCAGAAGGAAGTCATTAACTTGGTACATTTTTCAAGCAAATGAAACTAATACAGGGATGACAAGTTCCAGTCCTTGAGGGTCAGGTCTATATTTCATGATTTCCACAAAGTATATTCATGTGATAACTTTGCATACACTGGATTCAAGAACCAGGTTCATTTGTTTTAGGGCACAGAAAACTAGATCTGTTGGCAGCGATTGAGACCTGGAATTTGCCATCGCTGAACTAAAATGACTATGTGCTGTCATTCTATTTTTGCTCTATGTGAATGAAAAGTGGGGAGGGTTTTATCAAACAGTGAAAAGAGTGTCAAGTTATTGACTGATATCTGAAATTGTGGATTGAGTTTCAAATGCATGGTCATCATTCTGAGTGCCTGATATGAACTAAAGAGTAGCTAGCTGCTAAGAGTTAACTCAGGACTTGGTGATTAATTTTGGATTGGTGCAACTCTTGGATACATTGGTTCTTTAGAATCCCATGCAGCATTTTCTAAAATTTCTTGGGACAAGATTCAAGCTGTTTGCTTGCTCACTGGTATGCCATGAACCTCAGTGATATTTTTCAGATACTTTTGGGTCAGTCAATCAGATACATTGACTCATCAGTTTTTTTCAGTGCCTATTGCCAAGATATGCAGATATGTGGCTATAATGGACTATGATTACTGTTTCTGAGTATTGTACTGTGTATCTAATGTTATAGAATTGGAACCTTATACTCCCCTATTCCTCTATTCAATTTCTCATGTTATTGTTCTATGAAAAGCCTGTTGCGATATTGTGTTCAAATGTGAACCGATGGGATGTTCCCAACGACCGTCGGTATATAAAAATACTAAATAAATAAATAAATTAATTAATTAATTAATGAGTCTGCATACATTCCAGGAAGGATAACCCCAGAGGACAGGAACTGTATCCCCAACCTGCCTCTCATTGGACTGTGACATCCTGTTTGCATGTTGGGAATGGGGGAAGTAAGCCCTCCATTGTCACCTAAGTACATAAGAATTTGCCATTCTGGGTCAGACCAAAGGTCCATCAAGCCCGGCTTCCTGTTTCCAACAGTGGCCAGTCCAGGTTACAAGTACCTGGCAAGTACCCAAACACTAAGTAGATCCCATGCTACTGATGCCAATAGTAGCAGAAGCCATTCCCTAAGTCAACTTGATTAATAGCAGTTAATGGACTTCTCCAAGTACTTATCCAAACCTTTTTTAAACCCAGCTACACTAACTGCCTGAACCACATCCTATGGCAACAAATTCCAGAGCTTGTGTGTTGAGTGAAAAATAATTTTCTCTGATTTGTTTTAAATGAGCTACATGCTAACTTCATAGAATGCCCCCTAGTCCTTCTATTATCTGAAAGAGTAAATAACCGATTCACATCTACCCATTCCAGACCTCTCATGATTTTAAAGAACTCTATCATATCCCCTCTCAGCTGTCTCTTCTCCAACCTGAACAGCCATTTCCTCATAGGGGAGATGTTCCATATGACAGATGCCTGTATCTCCCTGCTCCTGGCAACGTACATCGATTAACAATGCTGAACAATAGATTTGTTCCACATACAGAAGGTAGTAGGTGCTGAAGGAAATTCATGGGCTCTCTTTTGCCATCCTCACAATATTCCTGTCTGAGGCAATAACAATTCTTCTTTCAGAAAAGATAGTGCTCGTAGCGCTGCTCATAAACACAAAGAAGTTTATTACAGTAGTTAGTGAATTATCAGCCGTGCTTGTGTTGCACATTAATCCTTCGCAAACGCAAATCAAACATTGTCATCAATCACTTCATTAATTTAAAGGGTGGTCAAGTACTACATGTAAAATAAAGTAATTAACCATGGTAATTTGTTACTAATTTTAACTGAGTAACTACTTATTCTTAGCTACGGAGAAAATTAATATTCTGTCCTGTTTAGAGCCTGAAGACTCCAAGGAATCGTCACAAAGGTCTATTTATCAAAGCACAATAAATTTGGAGTACTAATACTGGCATTGACGCAGTGAATTGAAGTTTTAATACCGCTGTTAACTTTGTGTTCCCATAATACTTATTTAGTTTATTTATTTAAAACTGATTTATACTCCTTCCTACAGTTCAGGGTGGATAATAATGAAACATATTCATAAAATTTCAATACAAAACTAAAACCATCACTAGAACATATAAAAATAGCAGCATAATGATATAAGCCTGTGACTAACATGGCCATCTACTCTGCTATATTACAAGCATTCCTATTTACAATTGTTTAAAGTGCTGTTATAAATGTCTGCACATCGGAAAGTGCGTTCACATCAGATGGAAGTGTGTTGCAAGTGCTTGGCCCAGCCACAGAGAAAGCTTTCTCATGTCTCACAAAGGTGAGCATGTCGCATGGAAGGATCCGTTAATGCTCCTTGCTGGGAAGAACTTAATGATCTTGATGGAGCATAAATACACAGTAAAGAATTAATCCAAGGTGCTTGTAGGTTATTTAGCAGCTTGGGTTCAAAAGAGCCAGTTTACAATTGACACGCCACTGAACGGGGAGCCAATGCGAGGAACACAGAACAGAAGGAATGAGCTCCCACATACGGGTCCCCATCAGTAGACGGGCCGCTGCATTTTGGACTGTTTGAAGTGGGTGGAGTGTGCTTGCTGGAATACCTAAATGTAGAGAGTCACAATAGTCTAAAGCTGGAAAAATGAACTTATGTAGGGTTATATGGAAGTCGTCAGGAATCAGCATAAATTTTAAGTGGCAAAGCATCCTTAAGAAATGAAGTTCTCATTATGGACTTAATCTGTGATTGCATAGAAAGATGTCAGTCTAAAATAATACTCAGGTTTTTAATCTCACGGCAATAGGAAGTTTTTTTTCCCCTTCAAAGTCGAATATTGATGGTAACCCTTCTAAGGGAAATCTGCTTGATATTATCAACTCAGTCTTGTAAACATTCAAGATAAGTCTGTTGTGATGCAACCATCTCACTTTTGACACATTTGAAGAAACTTGAAGGTGGCTAGGAAAGAAAAACTGTATGTCATCAGCATGTATTTTAAAACTGAAGGCAAGAGCAGACAAAAGCTTACATAACAGGGTTAAACAGAGTATGGCGGACAAAGCTGATCCCTGGGGAACCCTCATTTCCAATATATACGAAGAAGATAGAACCAAAGAAATAATGGCAGAAAAGGACCATCCAGTCTGCCCAGCAAGTTTATGGTAACATCTGCTGCACCGTGCAGGCTACCCCTGTGCGTATCAGTTTCCCAGACCGTAAAAGTCAGGGTCCTCATTGGTTGCTGCTTGAATCCAAAGATGTCCCATCCTTTGTTAAAACTTGCTGTTTCCGTTTAGTCAAGTAAGAACAAAATTATGCGTGTTCTGTCCCTGCTATCCTGGCCGCAGTGAGCCTAGCCCTATTCAACAACACCTGATGATGAACCGTGTCAAAGGTCACTGCTATACTGCATCTAATAGCACCAATACATAAGAAGTGCCAAAAGCAAGCCTCTTTGGATCGTGTCAGTACTGGAGAGCAGCAATGTTTCCATACGGAAGTATTTTCTAAGCCCAAATTGTTGAATGCTGAATGCTCATCCATGAAGTCGGTCAGTGGGGACAGAACTAGGGATGTGAATCGTTTTAGGACGATTAAAATTATCGTCCGATAATTTTAATATCGTCTTAAACCGTTATGGAACACAATACAATACAGATTCTAACGATTTATCGTTATAAATCGTTAGAATCGTGAGCCAGCACACTAAAACCCCCTAAAACCCACCCCCGACCCTTTAAATTAAATCCCCCACCCTCCCGAACCCCCCCCCAAATAACTTAAATAACCTGCGGGTCCAGCGGCGGTCCGGAACGGCAGCGGTCCGGAACGGGCTCCTGCTCTGAATCTTGTCGTCTTCAGCCGGCGCCATTTTCCAAAATGGCGCCGAAAATGGCGGCGGCCATAGACGAAAAAGATTGGACGGCAGGAGGTCCTTCCGGACCCCCGCTGAACTTTTGGCAAGTCTCGTGGGGGTCAGGAGGCCCCCCACAAGCTGGCCAAAAGTTCCTGGAGGTCCAGCGGGGGTCAGGGAGCGATTTCCCTCCGCGAATCGTTTTCGTACGGAAAATGGCGCCGGCCATACGCGTATGGCCGGCGCCATTTTCCGTACGGAAAATGGCGCCGGCAGGAGATCGACTGCAGGAGGTCGTTCAGCGAGGGTTCCGGCGCCTCGCTGAACGACCTCCTGCAGTCGATCTCCTGCCGGCGCCATTTTCCGTACGAAAACGATTCGCGGCGGGAAATCGCTCCCTGACCCCCGCTGGACCTCCAGGAACTTTTGGCCAGCTTGTGGGGGGCCTCCTGACCCCCACGAGACTTGCCAAAAGTCCAGCGGGGGTCCGGAAGGACCTCCTGCCGTCCAATCTTTTTCGTCTATGGCCGCCGCCATTTTCGGCGCCATTTTGGAAAATGGCGCCGGCTGAAGACGACAAGATTCAGAGCAGGAGCCCGTTCCGGACCGCTGCCGTTCCGGACCGCCGCTGGACCCGCAGGTTATTTAAGTTATTTGGTGGGGGATTTAATTTAAAGGGTTGGGGGTGGGTTTTAGGGGGTTTTAATGTGCCGGTTTTTCGATTTTTCGATTTTTCGATTTTTAACGATTTTTAACGATTTTTCACGATATTTTACCCCCCCAAACGGCAACAATACGATTCCCTCCCCCTCCCAGCCGAAATCGATCGTTAAGACGATCGAGGACACGATTCACATCCCTAGACAGAACCACAAATAAAATAACTTTTCATTTCAGTCACCCTGTACACTTTCTATTTCACAGGCACACACACAAGCAGGCTCCTAATCTCTCTCTCTCACACAGCTCACATAAAAAGCAGGCTCCCAATCTCTCTCTCACACAGCTCACATAAAAAGCAGGCTCCCAATCTCTCTCTCTCACATACACAGGCACTCTCACAAGAAGACTCCCAGACCCTCTCTCACTTTCACAGGCACACACACAAGCAGGCTTCCAATCTCTCTCTCTCACACAGCTCACATAAAAAGCAGGCCCCCCCCCCTCTCTCTCTCTCTCACACAGGCACTCTCACAAGAAGGCTCCCAGTCCCTCTCTCTCTCTGTTTCACAGGCACACACACAATCCGGCTGCCAATCTCTCTCTCTGTCTTTCAGACCCTCTCTCTCTCTCTTTCACAGGCACACACACAAGCAGGCTTCCAATCTCTCTCTCACACAGCTCACATAAAAAGCAGGCTCCCAATCTCTCTCTCTCTCTCATACACTCAGGCACTCTCACAAGAAGGCTCCCAAACACACAATTGTACCTCTGCTCATTCTTCAGCACTGCTGGCATGGGTTAAAGTGGTGGCCCAGCAACCAGTCTCTCTTCTCCTCCAGCAGGCATCGCTGCCACGTCTCCCTTCTCCCCTTTCAGCCCCGCTTACATGAGCTCCGCCAGGCGCCACTGCCGCATGTTTCTTCATTTTTAGCCCCTCTGGCCTGGACTCCAGTGGGCATCACTGCCTGTCTTTTTCCTTCATTTTTGGCCGTGCCGGTCTGGGCTCAACCTGGTGCTGCTGCTGCTGCTGCGTCTTTCTCTTCTTTTTTGGCCCTACTGGCCTGGACTCAGGCAGGTGCTGCTGCCGCATCTTTTTTCTTCTTTTTCAGTCCTTCTAGCCTGGACCCTAGCAGGTACCATTGCCACATCTCTTTTTTTTTTTTTTCATTTTTGGGCCCACCAGGCTGGCTCCGGTGGGTGCCGCTGCCACGTCTATGTCTCTCCTCACTTGGTGGGAACCCTGCCAGTGCTGACGAATGGGATCTCGCCTCACTGGTGGGGGGGGGGGGGTGAAAACCCCACCAGAGACACGAATGTTGCCTTTCCTCGCTGGCAAGCGGATGGCAACCCTGCCAGCACCAACAAATGGGTTCTCTCCTTGCTGGCGGGGGGTGCGAACCCTGCCAGCACACCAACGAACAGAGCCTCCCTTACCATGCGCCAATGTTCCCATCTCCCTGCACAAGCTTTATCAAGGGCGATAACTTGGCCTTTTGATGTTGACATCAGGCTAGCATGCAGGTCGATAGGTGGGCCGGAATAAAAACCTTTAAGGGCTGGATTTGGCCTGTGGGTCATAGTTTGCCCAGCACTTCTGTAATACAGATTATGTGTCAACAGGCCTGGAGGACAATATGTAACGCATAGATTCACCGCTGGGGAATCTAACACCATCACGTCATATGGCTCAGCAACAGCATTCATGACTGACAATTTTAAATGCTTTAAAACAAAGCTAACAAGCCACCACTCTCTCCTCGATGTCCGTGTTTGTGCTATTATGGCATAACCAGGAGGAGTGATTTGATTCAATACTGAAATATCCACAACTAGTTAACAAGGTTCAGTGATACATACACAATCTGGATTGGTATCAAGCATTAAATCATATATAAATGGTGTTTTTATTTTTCCCTTATCGACTGAGCATTGACTAAAATAAATGTCAACATCAAAAGAATTGTTATAGAACCTAGTGGCTTCATGTTAATCAGGATTAAATTTGATTCAATCATACCAGCTTTGTCTCTCACATTCTTTCATAAAGTTCCATACCTGCACCTGTCCAGTTATTACCAGAATCATCCTCGGTTCAGACTCTTCTCTAAGATTAAACATAATACTATGTGATCTGGGTGATCAGCAGTAAAGCGAGGAAGAGACCGCCAGCAGGAACCACCTCTAAGTGAAGTCTCCCTCAAAGTCTTGCACAAAGGAGCTGTTTTGTGTGCTACTTCGTGTGCACACCTTGAATGCGAGCACCTTTGGCATCTACCTGGGCCTCTTATATGCAAATTGTGCCGAAACATTCTTATTAACATGCAGATAAATGCAAAATTTAAGCACATCTCTCATCTATTATTTATTACAATTTGTTCGGTTTGCTCACAGTTATAGATAATCAGGTAATTTGCATAGTTTTGTATCTCATTATCCCATTAACAAAAAAAATGAGCATTGTTAATGCAGAGCATTAACACTTGTGTGAGCATTAGTGAATTTTAGTAAATAAATTCCACAGTGCTACAGAACCTTCTCTAGGTCATTGGTTCACCTCTAGTTCAGGTCAACAGGGACTTTAAATGTGGCCTTTGCGAAATGAGGTGATGGTCTCAATTCAGCAGCAGTGTCCCTAATTTCTGGCAAGGGCAAGAGGTGAGAAAGAAAGCAGATCAAGGTCAAGATACTGAAACACACCAGTTTTCCTGCAGAACAAAATTACTACAAGGGAGTTTTGCAAACTTCCACTGTCACCCACAGCAGCCTGACTCATAAGATGATAAGAGACCAGACTATTCTGGTTGGGAATGTGGAGACAAGAGAATGGACAGGCACCTGCATTGAACCTTCAGGAAAACCTGATATCTCTGTGTCTGAGCTTCACCATATACTCAACAATTAGGAGGATCATGCTTCCTCTTTAAAAGATAGACCCCAGCCTGAGCTACCACTGCCAAACGGGCCGATACAGTACAGTGGAGCGCATGTTGATGGCCCTATTAGTTATTCCCGCGTGATCCAGAAAGCAAAATGTGCAGCGAAGCCGCACATTTTACTTTCAAAAATTAACGCCTGCCCAAAGGCTGGTATTAATTTCTGCCGGCACCAGGGAAGTGTACAGAAAAGCAGAAAAAACTGCTTTTCTGTTCACCCTCCGACTTACTATCATAGCGATATTAAGTCGGAGGTCCCAAAATAAAAAAATAAAAAATTTAAAAAAATTTAATTTAAAATTGGCCCACAGCCCGCGGGTCGGAAGACGATGCTCAATTATGCCGGCGTCTGTTTTCCGAACCCGTGGCTGTCAGCGGGTTTGAGAACCGACGCTGGCAAAATTGAGCGTCAGCTGTCAAACCCGCTGATAGCCGCCGCTCCTGTCAAAAAGGAGGCGCTAGGGACGCGGGCCCTAATTTGCATAGGCCACCCTCCTGAATTGCGTGCCCAAGAGAGTGGCTTGTGCGCTCGCCGGCTCTCCCGCGCATTTTTCTGTATTGGCCTGATATATATATACTAATATGAAATGCATCCTGTTTTTGTGGATGCTCTGTCAGGGCAGTTGCCATTGCCCTAATGACAGATGTGTCTCCGGAAAAAGAAAAAAAAAAAGCATAGTTTTGCTAAAACATGGCCATTTTAGAGGTAATTTGGTAACATCTTGCATAAGTTAGGTGGTGGATACAACGTTACACAAATTTTCAGTGCATTAATGCATAAATCCACTTTGAAAATTATGCTGGTACATAGACAGAATTATACTTGTTATTTGGTGCACATAGCTTTGCTGAGAGTATTTGCATGCATGCTTTTTAAAATCAAAATGTGTGTGCATAAATTCCAACCCCACCCAGACTCCATCCCCTGGAATGCCTTTCCACTATGTATGTAAACGTTCACACCTTACTGGGCCTGATTTTCAGAGTAATGCAAGGGTTATGCATGGAAAATCAGCATATGTGTGTAAGTAGCATGTACATATGTATTTATGTATGTACATACTCTTTTGCAAACATTGCGAGTTTGCGGTGTCACAAGTAAATGTTAATAGGGAAAAAAACGGGGTGCATTGGAGCGTTCTGGGATGGGGTTCAAGAGTACCAGCACAAATTGGTATTTTGTAAGCGGTGTACAAGCATTCTTTGCTGAATTTGTCCATATACTTTTACACCTGCTGAGTGGCAGAAGCTGAAATTGCACTTGTCTTTTGTCTGCATTTTTCAGATGGGAGGTCTAGGTAAAGTGGTGGGGGATCAGGAAAAAGTGCTGGAGGGTCTAGGTGAACTAGTGGAGGTATTAGCGAACCGGTGATTCCAAGTACGCAAATAAATAAGAGCCTGTACTTTCTAAAATACTTACCTCCACATGTACCACAGTGTTATTATGCAAATGTTATGAATATTGTGCACATAAAATGTATGTGTGTACTTTTATAAAACTCTTACCTCCATATGTAACTCAGTGTTATCAGGCGCACATGAATACTATGCACAAAAAATGTATGTGTGTACTTTTATAAAACAGGTAGAGAAAGTGTGCACCTCCCTGCATTACAAAAATACACTCTCACTGCCCACACCTTTGGGCAGATATAAGTGAAATTTTATAAATTGCATAGCTCTAGCCTCACAGTTTATAAAATACTGCTGTACCTTTAGACATGTCTGCTTATGCCCGTGTGTGCTGACTCAGGCACTGTTGGAAATTATCCCCACAAATGTGAATAGTAACACATCATTTTATACTTGTATTTTTGCACTTTTATTTAAAAGTGACTTATGGTCTAAAAATGGAACAAAGGGGTCTGTTTGGAAGATGAAACTGTGATGGCTGAAAACTGGTTGCTACATAGATATACTCTGACACACAATCAGGTCTGGTCTGGGAACCCCTCCTCAGGTCCCAGGATGAGAGAGAGAGAGAGAGAGAGACAGTGAGCAATGATCCAAGAATTCCCTAACTGGACTTCAGGAGGCACTAAGGGGCCGATGCAATATTTTGGTGCAGAAAGCGGGTGCTAAACAGTCAGCGCCCCCTTTCTTAATGTGCCCCCAGGCGACCACCCCCCCCCCCCCCCCCCGGGGGTGCCATGCAATATTTAAATTAGGGGTCGCATTAGCAAGGAGGCGCTAGGGTCGCTTGTGCGCCCCTAGCGCCTCCTTGCTAAGGAGAGCCCGAGTGCGTCGGCCCTCCACTGGTTTTCCTAAACTCCGCATAGTCGCATATCCAGGGGTTCAGGAAACAGAAGCTTTTCAATTGAGCGTCTGTTTCCTGCACCCAACTGCAGTGCTTTTTTTTTTTTATTACTTTTTCTAAAATTAAATTACTTTAGATTTTCTTCCTACTTAATATTGCATCGATATTAAGTTGGAGGCAGTTCAGAAAAGCAGTTTTTTCTGCTTTTCTGTACTGGTTTAAGGAGCACTCAGTTATTAACGCCTGCTCCAGGCTCCAGACAGGCATTAATTTCTGATCGCTAAATGTGCGTCCTAGAGGCACATTTTTAATTTTTGCATAGGGAGTGAATAGCTAATAACCTCATTCACGTGCATTTGCATGTGATTAGCGCTATTAGATTCACTCCACTTTGGAAGCGGGTTGTAGAGGTGCTAATCCTCTTATTGCATAAGGGGATTAGTTAGCGCCTCTACAACCCGCATCCAACTGCTGGCTAACAGTACACTCAGCTGAGCGCACTGTATTGCTTCGGACCCTAAGGGTGTACATGGGAGAAAACTTTGGTTTGATTACCTTATTCATTTCAGTACAATTTTGTTTTCTTAATTGTTTTTTAAGTTTCCAGTGCTAAGAAAGACCGTGTTTGGCCATCACATGTCTCTGTATTGGGGAGTAATTCTTAATGCCCTCATTTGCATGGGATTTCCATGCAAGGACCCTAAGTTGCATTCCCACTTTAGAACGCTCATTTTGTGAACGTAAAACTCCTTGCTGCATCGGCAGTAAAGTTTACTAATACATTCACAAAAGGAATGCTCAAAAGCAGGCAACGTTGTGCATTGGGCAGAACATCCCTTTCTGCATCAGCCCGACTGTGCGCCCTAAGATCCCCTCATTCTGGTCAGGGGAGGAGCAGCAGAGAACAGAGGCCCAGGAATCCCTTTTCCCTTGCCCGGGAGAGGAGTGTAAATCAGCATGGTCCCAGGAACCCCCCAGGAAAGCTGCAGTAACTGTTGCAAGCCCCTGCAATATTCTCCCCGCAGACAAACTGCAGCAATCAGCTCCCACCTGGAAATTTCATCTCTCGGGCTTGAGGGGATCTTGGACTGGGAGGTGAGACCTTGGACTGGGAGATGAGAAAAATGTTGGTGTCAGCCTGAAGATCTCTTCCAATGCATTCCACTGGTTGCTACTTGTCTATATACTAACAGAGAACTTTGTGGGTCTATGTGAATGCAATGTCTCATTGTATTAAAACACACGCTTGAATTTATTTTGTTAAAGTGCACGATACAAAATGTTGTAGAAAAATCATAATTGCAAACAAACTAACACCCGCTGTGCAAAGTAATCAAACAGAATTGACTGCGGCAAGCCATAGCTGTTTGCAGTACCAGCTGTCAGAGAGCTCGATGTGAGAACAGTTTCCGTGTGGGTATTTTCCAGACTATGTTTTATCAGCATCCTAAACACTGTACTGTTTAATCACTCTCTCCACAATGTTCTCAAAATAAAATCAATGACTCATTTTTTACAACCTGGACCAAAAGAGTCAATATTGCATTACTTACGTAAAGCTCCCATTCCTAATTTCTCTGGGTTCAGGACCAGCCTGACTAACCCCCCCCCCCCCCCCCAGATGGGTGGACTCCATCAGTCCATGGATACTTGGTGCTTGGTGTCCGGTGCCTCTCCCAAAGGAAAAAGAGTATTATGGGCAAAGCTTCCTTCCTTTCCCTCCCATCAGGGGGGACACCCCCCCCCCCCCACCACCACCAAGACAAATTGTCTCTGAACAGGGCTAGCAGCACACAGAGACCAGAAATTAAAGAGAATAAACCTACACAGACACAAGCTAGCACATCACAAAGAAGAACCAGGAAGCACCTTTTCAGGACCGGAGCACTGCCCGAATGACCTGATGATCAAGATACCAAAAGAGAAAACTTCAGAACAATTTAAAAAAGGTAAGACTTTTGAAATTAAAATGCTCAGATATTGCAAATCAAATATAGAAGGCCTTAATAGGGACATGGGTTTCCTTACTGATTATCAGGAGAATCCTATCTCCCTGTCAGTCTTTTTATCACTCAGCTGACACATCACCCTTCCTCTTCCCTTCTCCCATCACACCACCATCTGTGAATCACTTGAGGACATCATCAATGAATTTGTTTTCCAACAATCAGGAAAGAAAATGTGTTAAAATTAGCAGTTTACCACAATACAAAGCAGTAACTTATCAAATGCAAAAAGATAACAAAGCAACATCAAAAGCACCCACAACTAATTGTATTGTAGATACTGCACTCCACTACAATTGTGCATTTGTCGTGTTAGCTAAGGACCTTCATAATAGTCATGTACAGTTACTTAATATTTTGTTTACCTTCCAGCACATATGGGTCACCTTTAATCATTAATCCACAATGTCCACTTTTATATTCTTTTTTTTAATATTTTTTAAATTGATTGCATAGAAAAAGCAAAAGGTGGAAAAAGTTATTTCCCTGTAGGACTAAGGAAAAACATAATGCCCGATGTGATATCATATTTTGCACACGCTGCACTAGGGGCTGAAATTTATAATTCCATTATCGGTCTATTTCTTGTTACACCTTGCTGAAATGGCGACTCATGTTTCAGCACAGCATTCTGCAAAAACATGTTGCTGTATTAATTAAAATTAGCAGCTATCCCAGCCATTCCTCTGGAATGATCTCCCCTGAGAATAAATCCGAAACATCCTTGATCAAATTTTGTAAATTACTAAAGGCTCACCCGTATACACAAGCATTTGATAATTGAATATGATGTGGTTGCTCTTTTTTTTACCAATTTGGAAAGCGATGTCATCCTTTCTGTTTGGTTAGAGAGTAATTTTAACTATCTGCAGTGGTTATGTAGTTGGGTTAGAATCCAATCTAATATTTTCCTAGTAGTCATTGTGGAATTTTTGTAAGTAGGCTTCTTGCATATCCTGTACCTTCTCAGCTTTTGGGCCATCCTCTTATTTGGGATGGGTTTCAGTGCAGTAAGTGGGTTGGGAGATACTGAAGAGGGTTGGTGACACAGAGATGAGAGAGTAAGGATTTCATTCCTGGATCTCACAGAAAATTAGTGTAGGAGAAGACTTGGGTAGGTTCTCAAGGCCTAATCAAGTGAAGAGGTTTTTGGAGACTTAAAGGTGAATTTTAAAAGCCCAGCGCGCACCACAATTGGGAAATGTGAGCACACGTAGGGCATGTCTCCCACTGTGCGCACATCTCACTCAGAATCAAAAAGGGGCATGGTCTGGGTGAGGCAATGGGCAATGGGCATTCCAGGGCAAGGCCAAGAGATGGGCACGCAAATACCTATGCTCCTGGGCGCGTGTAGCTTTACTTCAGCTATGGAGGAAGTTTAAAAAACAAAAAAATAAAACAATATCTGAGGGGTTTAAAGGTTCTGGGGTAACTGGGGGTAATACAGGCTATTAAACCAGAGAGGTTAGGAGACTATGAAACCAGGGGTTTTGGTCTTGGAGTGGATGTGTGTCAATTATAAAATTCCCTGATTTACATGGTTGAAACCCAATTTGCGTGGCTGAGCATGCCTACTTGCGAAATTAGGCACACACATACATGTCAGCAGTTCATCATAACATATGAGAGGGCAGCTCCGATCGGAAGGTAGTTTGGATCAGAGATAAATAAGTCTGCCCAGAGGCAGCCAAGTCAGTGAAACGATTGGCCAACGTTGGCAGTTTTTTGCTCCGTCTTCCTGATCTATTGAAGAGAACGGTGGTAGTTTTTGTTCCGTCTTTCTTATTCATTGAAGAAAACTGCAACATTAAGATACATTTCATCTTTATGGAAAAGAAAAGATATAAGAACAAGAATATATATGAATTAGACATAATTGCAGTGTCAAGACAAGTTTTTATTTTGAGAAAATAACATAAAAAGCATAAAAGCAGAAGAAAATATGTAAAACTTTTTTTTTAAATAAAGTTTACTAGTGTGGATGGACTGAGATTTTTAGACCAATGATTGAACAAATCATGACTTTAAGCTTGGGCAAATATGTCATGTGATATTTCTGAGGTGTTTTTCCTCCTTTTCTTACACATTAGAATTCAGGATAATTTTCAGGAGATTGTTATGAAAGATTTTTTTGGGGTTACACAAAAAAGTGTGCCAAGGCTATTTAATAACATACGCTCCTATGTGTGTTTCTTTTATAAAATTGCCACGTCTCTGGGCATGCGCTGACACACACACACATCAATGTGCACCCGCATGCCCCTTTGAAAGTTTATGAAGACAGAGTTTATGAAGACTGAGAGGATTTTTGAATATTTGTATAGCCAATCCCTCGTTTTAGTGCTTTATACTCAACTAGAGGTGCTATGGGTCTGGGTTCAAGTCTGGACAAGGAGGACAATTTCTCTTCTAGGGCCTCTGGCACCTTCGATCACAATCTCCGTAACCACTTCACACTCTAGGGCAAATAGTTCAAGGAGATACCAAATACTGAAGAATAAGTGTAGGGAAGCCAGAATCGATACAACAGGGAGAAACCAGGAATCACAGAAAGGTTTGTCCATCCCCCTACTAAGTCCACACTGGGATTCTCTCAAAGAAAAACTCTGCAGTCCATTGTTGGTGTTCAAAGAAAATATAGTCTTTACTGTAACTTAAAGAAGAGGATCCAGGTCAAGCTGACAAAAATAAGAATCAATATACATCCAACGATCAATAAAAAGCAAACGGTTTCTCTGTTCATCCTCCTTCTGTTCACTTCCCTTCCTGCCCTTGTACCTTCATCCATATTGAAAATATCCCCACCAGTGGGAGAGGGATAACATAAGAACATAAGAAATTGCCATGGTCGGAGAGAGGACCTAAGATGGCGCCCTGAGAGGGTGTACCTTCGCTAGCTCCGGCTCCAGTTTCTTCTTTATTCGGCTGAGAGAGCCGTAGATATCGAAATTTCCAAATGCCTCATAAAAGGAAAGGTAAAGTCCGGGTCTTTCCACCGGACCCAAGCTCTGCTGCCGGACAGCGATTGATTTCCGACTTTGCCCTCCAACCAACGCAATTAAGGGCGGCAGACCCCGCTGGAGAGCAGGCTGGAGGAGAGCCTTACTCCCCTGGGGAACTTTCACTGAGCCCTCCCGAACCTAGAACACCGCCGCGAACTTTGCCTCCAACAGTCGACCGAGGAGCTGAGTCGCAGCCCGATGACATCATCGGGAGAAACTCGCTGGGTGGCCCAGACGCCGACCGAACGAGTGGAGAGCAGGGAGTCATCTTGGATCCCCGAGAATTTGAAACGCCGGGTGGAGAAGGTGGAACGGCAGTGGCAACCCCCAGAATATCGGGTGAATCTGACGAAGTCGTCGGTCTCGGGGTAAGAAGTCTCTCCCGGCAATTGAACAAACCGGCGGTAATAACCCTGGATAATATCTGGGAACTCATGGCAGGAATGTCTTTCAAACTAGATGTACAAGCTCAAAAACTTGACGAGATAGCCGCTAAGGTCGGAGTTCTTGAAAAGGACACAAGAATTAAATTTAAAGAGCAAGATAATTCTATTAGGAAAATTAATGAAGATATAAAAAGCCTCCAAAACGCAAATGCTACAATGGTCTTAGAAAAAGTATCTTCTTTGAGAAGGCTAGAGTCTATTGAAAATTTCATGAGACATCTTAATCTAAGACTGTTAAATTTTCCAGTTATATCAGGGGAAATACCCCTATTGACTTTTAGGAAATATGTAATGGAGGTATTAAAAATACCATGTGAAGAGATACCACCTGTTAAAAAATTATTCTTTTTGCCTAAGAGAAGCAGCACACCGTTAACATTTCCTCCACAGTCAGACTTTCAGAACCTGACAGATTATTTGGAAAATTCTAATGATGAAATAATGGATCGTGCGGTGCTTTTTGTTTCCTTTTTTGATGAAGTGGCGGTCTCACTGATAATGAAGAATTATTTTAAAAATATCAATGTTTCTTTTCATGGGGCCCTAATTCGAGTATATCCAGACCTAGCTAAGTCTACGCAATTGCGTAGAAAAGAATTCCTAACTTTGAGAGCTGAGACCATAGCATTAGGGGGTAGCTTTAAGTTACGCTATCCCTGTAAATGTATCATTCAACTGGCCAGAAATACCTATGTTTCTTTTTACCAGAACAGTTAAGGGCTTTTATTTCTGGTAGGAGACATCCTGATGAGGAATAACGGGTATATATAAATAAGTTGGTGGTCAGGGCTCCTAGACTTGAAAATGCTTATGTTATGTACTCCTCGTAAGAGTTTCTGTTCTCTCCTGTTTTTCCTATGTAATAAGAGATTTAGATAGAGATATTTTGATTTGTAAGTTATAAGGCTGGTTAGCCCAGATTATTTTGTTTACTATATCTCTGTATTTCCAATACAAATGTTTATTTGTATATTTGTCAAAAGATTATAAATAAAAAATTTAAAAAAAAAAAAAAAAAAAAAAAAAAAAAGAAATTGCCATGCTGGGTCAGACCAAGGGTCCATCAAGCTCAGCATCCTGTTTCCAACAGAAGCCAAACCAGGCCACAAGAACCTGGCAATTATCCAAACACTAAGAAGATCCCATGCAACTGATGCAATTAATAGCAGTGGCTATTCCCTAAGTAAACTTGATTAATAGCCATTAATGGACTTCTCCTCCAAGAACTTATCAAAACCTTTTTTGAATGCAGCTACACTAACTGCACCAACCACATCCTCTGGCAACAAATTCCAGAGCTCTACTGTGCGTAGAGTGAAAAATAATTTTCTCCAATTAGTCTTAAATGTGCTACTTGCTAACTTCATGGAATGCCCCCTAGTCCTTCTATTATTCGAAAGTGTAAATAACCGAGTCACATCTACTCATTCAAGACCTCTCATGATCTTAAAGACCTCTATCATATCCCCCCTCAGCCGTCTCTTCTCCAAGCTGAACATCCCTAACCTCTTCAGCCTTTCCTCATAGGGGAGCTGTTCCATCCCCTTTATCATTTTGGTTGCCCTTCTCTGTACCTTCTCCATCGCAACTATATCTTTTTTGAGATGCGGCGACCAGAATTGTACACAATATTCAAGGTGCGGTCTCACCATGGAGCGATATAGAGGCATTATGACATTTTCCGTTTTATTAACCATTCCCTTCCTAGTAATTCCCAACATTCTGTTTGCTTTTTTGACTGCTGCAGCACACTGAGCCGACAATTTTAAAGTATTATCCACTATGATGCCTAGATCTTTTTCCTGGGTGGTAGCTCCTAATATGGAACCTAACCATGTAACTACAGCAAGGGTTATTTTTCCCTATATGCAATACCTTGTACTTGTCCACATTAAATTTCATCTGCCATTTGGATGCCCAATCTTCCAGTCTTGCAAGGTCCTCCTGTAATGTATCACAATCCACTTGTGATTTAACTACTCTGAATTATTTTGTATCATCCGCAAATTTGATAACCTCACTCGTCGTATTCCTTTCCAGATCATTTATATATTTATTGAAAAGCACCGGTCCAAGTACAGATCCCTGAGGCACTCCACTGTTTACTCTTTTCCACTGAGAAAATTGACCATTTAATCCTACTCTCTGTTTCCTGTCTTTTAACCAGTTTGTAATCCACGAAAGGACATCGCCTCCTATCCCATGACTTTTTAGTTTTCGTAGAAGCCTCTCATGAGGGACTTTATCAAATGCCTTCTGAAAATCCAAATACACTACATCTACCGGTTCACCTTTATCCACATGTTTATTAACCCCTTCAAAAAAAATGAAGCAGATTTGTTAGGCAAGACTTCCCTTGGGTAAATCCATGTTGACTGTGTTCTATTAAATCATGTCTTTCTATATGGTCTACGATTTTAATTTTGAGAATAGTTTCCAATATTTTTCCCGGTACTGACGTCAGGCTCACTGGTCTATAGTTACCCGGATCACCCCTAGAGCCTTTTTTAAATAGTGGGGTTACATTGGCCACCCTCCACTTTTCAGGTACAATGGATGATTTTAATGATAGGTTACAAATTTTAACTAATAGATCAGAAATTTCATTTTTTAGTTCCTTCAGAACCCTAGGATGCATACCATCTGGTCCAGGTGATTTGCTACTCTTTAGTTTGTCAATTTGGCCTACTACATCTTCCAGGTTCACAGTGATTTCATTCAGTTCGTCTGACTCATCACCCCTGAAAACCATCTCTGGAACTGGTATCTCCCCAACATCCTCATTAGTAAACACGGAAGCAAAGAATTCATTTACTCTTTCTGCAATGGCCTTATCTTCCCTAAGAGCCCCTTTAAACCTTCGGTCATCTAATAGTCCAACCGACTCCCTCACAGGTTTCTTGCTTCGGATATATTTTAAAAAGTTTTTATTATGAGTTTTTGCCTCTATGGTCAACTTAATTTCAAATTCTCTCTTCGCCTGTCTTATCAATGTTTTACACTTAACTTGACAATGCTTATGTTTTATCCTATTTTCTTCAGATGGATCGTTCTTCCAATTTTTGAAGGATTTTTTTTGGCTAAAATAGCCTCTTTCACCTCACCTTTTAACCATGATGGTAATCATTTTGCCTTCTTTCTACCTTTCTTAATGTGTGGAATACATATGGACTGCACCTCTAGGACTGTATTTTTAAACAATGTCCAAGCCTGTTGAACCTTTAACCTTTGCAGCTGCACCTTTCAGTTTTTTTCTATTTTCCTCATTTTATCAAAGTTTCCCTTTTGAAAGTTTAGTGTTAGGGCTGCAGATTTACTTATTGTCCCCCTTCCAGTTATTAGTTTAAATTTGATCATGTTATGATCACTGTTGCCAAGTGGCCCCAGCACCGTTACCTCTCTCGCCAAATCCTGCGTTCCACTAGAATGTAGTTCCAGTTCTGGCAGGAACTGGGCTGAAAAAAAAAAGTATCCCCAAGCAAATAAAGTAAACTGGGTTGCAAAAAGTCAAACACTTCAACTGTAATCCAAACTCTCAAAAATACAGGACTTGAGCTATTGGCTAAAAATGCAACTTCCTTCCTTTACCCCATCTGTTAACTAGTCGAATGGCAACATGATCTCTGATTCCAGTGTTTTGGGATACCATGGGTATGCCCTTCCCTCAGGCACTGGTCAGTCAAAATCCAAAGTCTTCTCACAAATCTCTTCTTCAAAACGTGTTTGGAAAATGCTTGAATTGCCTTCTGTGAGATCCAGGGGGAATCTCCAGCTCTCCAACCACCATATCTCAAAAAGGACAGAGACAGGATGGAGGAGGTCCAGAGAAGGGCAATCAAAAGCATGTGGTGGGGTCTGTACCGAAAGACTTATGAGGAGAGATTGAAGGATCTGAATATGTATACCCTGGAAGAGAGGAGGTGCAGGGGAGATATGATACAGACCTTCAGATACTTGAATGGTTTTAATTATGAATGCTCCTCAAATCTTTTCCGGTGGAAAGCAAGCAGTAGAACTAGGGTTCATGATATGAAACTTCAGGAAATATTTCTTCACAGAAATGGTAATGGATGCCAGGAATGCTCTTCCACAAGAGGTGGTAAGGACAAAAGCAATAAACGAATTAAAAAAGACATGGGATAAACATGTAGATCCCTAAAGGCTAGAGTTGGAAATTAAGATAAGGGTGCATGGGGGTAATCAGCATGAAGCAGCAGCCGCTACTAGGGGTGTGCATTCATTTCTAACATATTGATAATCCGCAACGTATAGGGCCATATTTGTTGTATTCATGGGGAAGCAAAACATATCGCGATTCCCTACAAATACAACAAATCTTTGCCGAATTATTCGGCCGTCTAAAGGAGCGAATTTAAACAAACCCCCTCCCACCCTCCTGACCCCCCCCCCCCAAGACTTACCAAAACTCCCTGGTGGTCCAGCGGGGGGTTCAGGAGCCATCTCCTGTATTCAGGCTATTGGCTGCCAGTATTCAAAATGGCGCTGATGGCTTTTGCCCTTACTATGTCACAGGGGCTACCAGTGCCATTGGTCAGCCCCTGTAACATGGTAGGAGCACAAGATGGCTCCTACCATCTTCCATATTTCCATCACAGGAGCTCTGTAGAGGGGCCCACCCAGGCATTTTCGTATAATTCCTCTTATTTGCCATTCGATGCCACAACCTTTGATACTTTTTGGCCCCTTGCTATGTCGTGGCTTGCCATTTGGGTGGCATCTCTTTTGGGGAGCTACCCCTCGGGCATCTGTCAGCCTGACGACTGCTGTGGGGTGTGGACTCCAGTGATACTGGGAAAAACTTGGATGGCTGCTTGGGCATCCTTTACAAGATCTGCATCAGCACATTTGTCAAGCTATTGACTGCTGCAGCCAGCGTCGTAACACTTTGCGTGTTTGCAGCTGTCTGATCTCGCAGGATCTGGTTCTGCCTGTTGTCAGCCCATCTGAGGCACACTAGCTCTGCCTGTATGTGTTGGAGGTGTACCCCATGCCTCCTTTCCAGCTGGTCCAGCTGCTCATGCATGGACTCCTCTGTTGGTAGTGGGGATGTTATTGGTGCCGGTGCTGGGCCCGGTGCTGGGCCTGGTGCTGTGATGGTGTTGTGAACTGCAGGACGTTGGGCCTCCAAATGTACCATGATGGTGCTTCAGGGCTGCCCTTGCTGAGGGTGTGGAGTTTCAGGCTGGCGCTGTGGTGTGCTGACTCGAGGTTTTGATGATTCTATAGGCTCCCATCCTCCTCACGCTCTCAGCTGCCGGTATTCAAAATGGCGCCGATAGCCTTTGACCTTACTATGTCACAGGGGCTACCGGTGCCATTGGTTAGCCCCTGTCACATGGTAGGAGCACAAGATGGTGTCCATCATCCATTGCTCCTACCATGTGACAGGGGCTGACCAATGGCACCGGTAGCCCCTGTGACATAGTAAGGGCAAAGGCTATCAGCGCCATTTTGATTACTGGCAGCCGACGGCCCGAGTGCAGGAGATGGCTTCTGGACCCCCGCTGGACCACCAGGGACTTTTGGTAAGTCTTGGGGGGTCAGGAGGGTGGGGGGTTGTAGTTAATTCAATTTTAGCTGGGAAACAAATAAGAATTAACGCATGAACGTATCGGGGGCCTCCCTTGCCGAATGCAACGTATCTGCCCTCCGATGAATACGAATCCCGAATGCAACATATGGCGTCCCTCTGCACATCCCTATTAGCATATTAATCTACTCAAAAAAATAATTTTTTTACTCCTGGGTTATAGGACTTACTTGAGGAGAGGAGGCTAGGAGCACCCTTTTTCGGGAATCTAGAAACATCTTTATGTGTTCGGGGAAAAATATATATAAACTTCATTATTTAATTTTAAAATACACTTGCAAGGAAATTTTAGTTGGAATGCTGCTCCTAATGTTAGGGCTTCTTGTTGTAGTGCCAAGAAGCCTTTCCTCCTCGCCTGCGTGGATTTGGCTAGGTCTGGAAATATCTGAATAAACTGGCCATGGAAATTTACCCTTAAATTTTGGAAAAAGCTGCACATTACAAAACTAAGGTCTGGTTCATCAACAAGGATATTAATAGGGTAGCTCTTTCTACGATCTCAATTGTAGAGGATTCTAAAAATTGTATTAGATTTTGCAAATCTAACTGATGTTGTTGATCATTACTTCCTCTTACACTTCGAAAAGGTAAAAAGTGTACCCTATTTAATGATGGCAAATTTTCTAAGGGTATTTTCAAGACCTTGGTTAGATATCTCTTTAATGTAACTCTGGGCTGTTCACCATAATTGTGGGAAAATTAAGAAGCCTAAGATTAAGACATCTTAGGCGATTTCCCATATACTCTATTTTCTTATTTAACAACTGCTGTTCTTGTATAATTGAAGATTGAACTTCCAGCCTTTTTTTTAGCACAATCTTCCAGCCCTTGAATTTGACATTTTTGCTCTTCCATTTTAGTATTACATTCTTGAGAAAAATTGTCCACCTTTTGTGTACAAGCTGCTATTTGCTGGGAACATTTTTTAACTTCAGACCCAAGCTGTGCCACGAGTTCCCACAGGGAGTCCAGTGTCACTACTGTTGGTTTAGGAAACAGATTCTCCACTTCATTTTGAGGCAAAGAAACTTGAACTGCAGTGACAGTATTCTCCTTATTCATCACTGAAGTTAAACTCACAAAGTCCCCGGTTTTTCCCTCTGGAAGCCTAACAGAGCCCTCCGGCTCGTTGGATACCAAAACCATATCTGGGATATTTTGTGAGGTTGTCGATGATAATTTCTTCAGGACTGGGGGACTTAAGGTGACATCTCCAGATGAGACAGAGGCTCCTTCTCCAGCCTCAGCAACGGAGGAACTTGCCCCTTCCATATGTGGGTAGAGAGCTGTGTACTGCGGGATAGTAAGCTGTCCCGATGGGATCGTGGGAGTAGAGGGATAAACTCTAACTTTCCCTTTTCTCTTTGGGGGCATTTCTTATAGCATGTAGAAAAACATAAGAGGCATACCTGGAACAGAGCAGTCACAGCTTGGATGCCGCTCTAATAAATCTCCTAACCTTCGAGAGGTAGAGATTACTTTGAGAGGTATATTTTTCAAATCTCGCTTCAATGTTGTTAACTTCTGATGATAAACGTTTTCAATTTCCCAGACAAAGCCACGCGTCCCTTTGGCACGTGTGGCTTTGCTGACACACCGGCGGCGGAATGTACTGCTGTAGGGCTGCTTTTAAGGCCCCTCTGATGGTCCCAGTTGATGACATCAGAGGCAGGGTCAGCAAGCCAGTGTCTGGGACACCATCGGAGCAAACACCAATTTACTTCTGGCAAACAAGTAGAATATCTCTTGCAAAGTTCTCATTCTCTCACCTCCCAGGTGCTCTTTCACCACTGTAGGGCCGCTTTTAAGGCCCCTCTGATGGTCCCGAGTTGATGATATCAGAGGCAGGGTCAGGAAGCTGGCGTCTGGGACACTTGGAGCAAACACCAATTTACTCTGGGCAAACAAGTAGAATATCTCTTGCAAAGTTCTCACTCTCTCACCTCCCAGGTGATCTTTTCACCACTGTAGTGCCACTTTTAAGGTCCCTCTGATGGTCCCCAGTTGATGACATCAGAGGCAGGGTCAGGAAGCCGGCATCTGGAACACTGTCAGAGCAATCACCGTAAGAACATAAGAACATGCCATACTGTGTCAGACCAAGGGTCTATCAAGCCCAGCATCCTGTTTCCAATAGTGGCCAATCCAGGCCATAAGAACCTGGCAAGTACCCAAAAACTAAGTCTATTCCATTCTACTGTTGTTAATAATAGTAGTGGCTTTCTCTAAGGGGCAGATTTTCAAAGGCTATGCGCATAACATACGAGCGTAACCCGAGAAAATCTGCACCTGCGCGCACAAGCCCCGGGACGTTTATGTCCTGGGGCTTGCAAAAAGGGGTGTTCCAGGGGCAGGGCACCAATCCGGGGGCGTGCTGGGGGCGGGACCGAGGCCTCCAGCACTGCTGCCGTACTGAGGGATGGCGTTCCGGCAGCCGGCCGGCGCGCACAAGTTATGCCTGCCCGGAGGCAGGCGTAACTTTCGAGATTAAGGTTAGGAGGGGGTTTTAGTTAGGGCTGGGCGGGGTTAGATAGGGGAAGGGAGGGGAAGGTGGGGGGTGGAAGGAAAGTTCCCTCCGAGGCCGCTCTGATTTCAGATTAGTTTTAAATGTGCCACATGCTAACTTCAATTTACTCCCAGCAAACAAGTAGAATATCTCTTGCAAAGTTCTCACTCTCTCACCTGCCAGGTGCTCTTTTCGCCACTGTAAGGCCGCTTTTAAGGCCCCTCTGATGGTCCCCAGTTGATGATGTCAGAGGTGGGGTCAGGAAGCCGGGATCTGGGACACCGTCGGAGCAAACACCAATTTACTCCTGGGAAACAACTAGAATATCTCTTGCAAAGTTCTCACTCTCTCACCTCCCAGGTTAAGAGATTAAAGTTATTATGAGATTTTTGAGAAGGGTTTTGGAAATTCTGTTTTTGAAGCTGGGGAATGTTTTTCCATTTGATATCCCTGGCATATGATGGAACGGAAGGAGAATTTACCTAGCCTTATTGGAGAAGGCATTTTGGACCAGGACACAGTTAAGAGCAGGGAGTCATCAAAAAAAGCAGTATGGCCCGAGAAACTATTTTTTCTTGATTCGCGTTTTTCTCTTCCAGGCAATGATTTTTGGGATGATTGCAGGACTTCACTTTTCAAGCTTAAGTAAACCTTTTTATTCTTTGAACACTAACCTTGGACTCTGAGTTTCTTTTAGGTTAAGTGTGCCCTTTTGGATCATCAGACCTCTTCCCTGTGAATATAAAGTTAAGTGTGAGAGTGACTGTGCAGTCTGGTTGCCGCACCATAGCATCCAGGGTGCCAGAGGCTCAGACCTTCTGCCTACCAGGGTTAAAGTCTGATGTATGAGAGTGAAAAAGGTGCAGAAGAGTAAAGAAGGCCTAGTATCGGGGTCTTGCCCTCGCCTCGCTGGCCACTTTTGTTCAGAACAGCCGGCAGGTATTGAGCTTGGATACAAAATCTTTTATGTTAGAAGAGACGGAATTGCACACTCATAATAAAATCATTTCCATTACCTTCTTGCAAGGTGGCCTAACTTTGCATCACAGACCATTATGTGTTAACATTTCACAAAGGATTATATAAGAACTGGATGATACAAAATGGCTTTAGAATTGGCTGGAACATGAATTAGACCAGGACTGCTTACAGAGATTTTGTATTTAAGCCAGAGCTCAATCCACTGTTCAGGTATCATCTGCCAGAGAGGGAGTTACACTTATTATGATGCGTTGTGTCTTTGTCTTCTTCAATGTAATTTTATGATTGATACTCTATTACCTAACTAGAACAGGTGACAGTGCAGGTTACAAATGTTTTAAATAAAAAAATAATCAAGTAACACCATCCTATACTTTATTGATTATTCTGTTTTGACCCAATGCATGGGTATAGCTACTGAAAGCTAATATGAAATGTATTAAATTAATCCAATAAAACAGTATCACCTTATATGTTTTTTGTTGACTTTTATATCTGCACATTCAAGCGGATTAACAAGGTAGCCACACTACTCATCTTCCCAACTCTCTGAAATCAATCTTGTGAATAACTTTTGTCTCCAACCGTTTACTCTTCACAACAAGTTGGCACATTGCCCACTCATTAGAGATGTGAATCGTGTCCTCGATCGTCTTAACGATCGATTTCGGCTGGGAGGGGGAGGGAATCGTATTGTTGCCGTTTGGGGGGGTAAAATATCGTGAAAAATCGTAAAATCGTGAGCCGGCACACTAAAACCCCCTAAAACCCACCCCCGACCCTTTAAATTAAATCCCCCACCCTCCCGAACCCCCCCCCAAATGACTTAAATAACCTGGGTGTCCAGCGGCGGTCCGGAACGGCAGCGGTCCGGAACGGGCTCCTGCTATTGAATCTTGTTGTCCTTCAGCCAGCGCCATTTTCCAAAATGGCGCCGAAAAATGGCGGCGGCCATAGACCAACACGATTCCACGGCAGGAGGTCTTCCGGACCCCCGCTGGACTTTTGGCAAGTCTTGTGGGGGTCAGGAGGCCCCCCCCAAGCTGGCCAAAAGTTCCTGGAGGTCCAGCGGGGGTCAGGGAGCGATTTCCCCCGCCGCGAAATCGTTTTCCGTACGGAAAATGGCGCCGGCAGGAGGGTCGTTCAGCGAGGGTTCTGGCGCCTCGCTGAACGTCCTCCTGCAGTCGATCTCCTGCCGGCGCCATTTTCCGTACGGAAAACGATTCGTGGCGGGAAATCGCTCCCTGACCCCCGCTGGACCTCCAGGAACTTTTGGCCAGCTTGGGGGGGCCTCCTGACCCCCACAAGACTTGCCAAAAGTCCAGCGGGGATCCGGAAAGACCTCCTGCCGTGGAATCGTGTTGGTCTATGGCCGCCGCCATTTTTCGGCGCCATTTTGGAAAATGGCGCCGGCTGAAGACAACAAGATTCAATAGCAGGAGCCCGTTCCGGACCGCTGCCGTTCCGGACCGCCGCTGGACACCCAGGTTATTTAAGTCATTTGGGGGGGGTTCGGGAGGGTGGGAGATTTAATTTAAAGGGTCGGGGGTGGGTTTTAGGGGGTTTTAATGTGCCGGCTCACGATTCTAACGATTTATAACGATAAATCGTTAGAATCTCTATTGTATTGTGTTCCATAACGGTTTAAGACGATATTAAAATTATCGGACGATAATTTTAATCGTCGAAAAACGATTCACATCCCTACCACTCATTGCTCAAATCTCTGAAAGCCCAGGGAGGGAAGGAGGTAACTGAGTTGGCTGGTCTTCTGTGACACACAGAGGAGAGAAGACATTTTCATGGCAGTGTGCACAAACAGCTCACATTATGAGGGAAGCAATGAAC
Source organism: Rhinatrema bivittatum (assembly GCF_901001135.1). Taxonomy (NCBI): domain Eukaryota; kingdom Metazoa; phylum Chordata; class Amphibia; order Gymnophiona; family Rhinatrematidae; genus Rhinatrema; species Rhinatrema bivittatum. The sequence continues at coordinate 320,895,994 of NC_042615.1, read as the reverse complement.
CACAGCGACTGAGCCATTGTTTCCTGTGGCACTCAGCAGGAAGGGAGGACATACCACATCGGTGGGTGACTGCAGGACCTGTAGCGAGGATAGGAGGAAAGTGTGATGGTCTGGCCAGCTCTTGCAGCTAACAGCAGGAGCACAGGAGAGAACGATGGTATTTGGCTCCTTTACACAAACTGCAAGTGGGCATGGGAGAATCACAATGGCTGGCTCCTGTGACTGGTTGGTGGCCCTTGCCTCCTGTCAGAGAGCTCGATGTGAAAACCAGAGAACTAACTCTCCAAACAACATTTCACTATCCCTGGAAAACAGTGCTGAAGCATTCACTTGCCACAACTCTCTAAAACAAAAGTGTTGACCCTTCAGTTTGTCTTGAAACTGGGATATTACAAAAATAGAATTGGATAGACTTGCCAAAATGTTTCAACACATTTTTGTGGGTTTCCACTTGCCTATATATTCATAGCATTTATTCTTTTACCAATGAATATAGACTTCTATGATCCAACATATTTTTATTGTAATCGCTGGTAAAAGAACTCACACATCTTGTTTTTTAATATGTAGCAGTATAAGTAATTATTTGATTTGCTATTTTTTCAATCCAAACTTAACTCCAAATTTCCTTTCATTTTAAACACTTCTTGATTTCTTTCTCTCTCATGTTAACAATGTTTTTTGTCTTATTAATTTATTGTTTGTTTTTTTTAGTTCTGCAAGTATACATTTTTTATTTTGTTGTTATTCTTATGTTTATTTTTTTGTGATATTGTTTTGTGTATTGTTGATTGTTAAGTATTTTTGGGTGTTCTTTGGTTTGCAATCCACTCAGGATAATGATTTTAAAATCAGCAAAATGTAAGTGCTCTAAATAAATAGACAAGTTAAATCCTCAGCTTGTTTTTACATGCAGTCATATTAGAATTATCTGGCGTCACTCGAAGATCACATATTACTCCAATTCTTTTTTCTTTTCATTGGCTACCGGTTAAATATAGAATTCATTATAAAGTATTGACCATTATTCATGCACTCATTTATAATACAACATCAACTTGGCTTTGTTCTAACCTTCGTATTTATGTTCCCATTAGACAACTCAGATCATTTTCAAAAAACCTCCTAGATGTACCTTCTATTAAGTTAGCCAGACACGAAATAACTAGGAAAAGGGCCTTCTCAGTGGCTGGCCCTATACTTTGGAATGCACTTTCCGACTCTCTCCGTCTTATTTCTTCTTCTCAACAATTCAAGAAAACATTAAAAACTTATCTATTTCAGAAAGTCTATAGTTCACTGACCACCTCCTAAAGTTAAATGACATTTCACTAGAACTGTTCATTACTTACATCAACCTTCAGCTCATTTTCATTTACACTATTCAATTTCACCACATTACTTTACTTATTGCTGGGCCTATTTATTAGTTGCCATATTTGTTTTATTTTTTAATTTAATGTTGTTTAATTTAATGTTGTTGTTTTTAGATTACTTTTTATTCTTGTGTATGTTTATTGTAAACCGTTTTGATTAATTCTTTGAATTATAAAGGCGGTATATAAACATTTGTAAATAAAATAAATAAATAAATAGTAATCATTTGCTTTGCTATTTTTTTATATCCAAATTCAGCTTCAAACTGCCTTTCATTTTAAACACAATTTATTTTTTCTTCATTATATCTATGCTATTTTATGTTATGATTCTGCGTGTCAAACAGCCTCCCAACCACCAGAGGTCCCCAGGGAGCTGTCTCCAGTCCTGCCTGACATCATCCTACAGCCCTGCAGATTGCCTTTTCAGTCCTGTCTGGCTTCTCTCTCCAGTCCAGCAGCCTGCATTCTCTGGCCTGTTCAGCTTCTCCTGAGTTTGTTCCCTTTCACTCCAGATTCCAGTCCAGCATTAGCCTTGTTTTTTTTTTTTTAATTTATATTTTATTAAGATTTTCAATGTAAATAACAATAGCAAAAACAGTACCATCCGAAGTGAAGTGAACACAGACAGTTTAACAAATATCAAAATGGTACTTCACCCCCAGGTGATCAACATCCAACCCTAGTCACCCTTCTCCCCCCACCCCCCCAGGAACCGTCACATTTCCAAGACTCAAGGTGTTGCCGTAAACAGGAAGATACTGTCCGTGCAAGTGTCTCAGTGAGTTTAATTTTGAAACGTCTTCGGTAAGTGTAGAGGTTGTTGTCGCTAGTTGTTCTGAAAAATAAAGTAATATAATATCGTCCAAAGTTCATTTTCCCACCGGGTATAAAAGTTGATTATTTAAGAGAAGCAGCGTTCAAGGTGCTGGGTCATCTTTGAGGGGTTGCCACACTTTATGATGAGAAGCCAGTCGGTTATGTCTAAGTGCTGTTAAATAATCCAACCGCCGATAGCCCTTTAATGTAACAACCACTTCGTGGAGGTGCGGGAGAGTCACAGACTTCCAATATTTGGCGACATTAATGCGTGCTGCCAATAAGGCAAAAGTACAGAATTTACGCTGATGTTGGGCAAGTCCATCAAGGGGTACATTTAAAAGAGCATGTACAGGCCCCCATTGAAAGTGATAACCCAGTAAGGACCGTAGCCAATCAGCTAAAACCTGCCAGAAAGTGACTATTTATGGGCACTGCCACCATATATGGAAGTAAGTACTGATTTCACCACAGTTCCTCCAACAACATGGAGATATAGAAGGGTAAATTTTATGCAAACATTCGGGATCAAAGTGCCATCTATATATCAATTTATAGCCATGTTCTTGTAATCTGGTGGAAATGATGCCTCTTCTAGCTCCCTGATAAATAGTATCCCATGTTTTGACCGGTAGTGACTCCCCCAGATCTTGTTCCCATTTCGAAATATGTGGAGGCTTTGCATTCCCCCCAGGGCTCAGCAGTTGATACATTCTTGAAATTCCTTTAGTCAAAGAATCAGAGTTAATACAATAATTTTCAAAAAGAGATCTACTCCCCCTCATTCTCCCCGAATTACTGATAGCTGTGAGGAAATGGCGAATTTGTGCATAAGCCAGAAATTTATTATGATTGAGATGATATTTGTCTGCAAGTTGTTGCCACGGTAAGGTCTTCCCCCCTTGAAAGAAATGACCCAGGGTAGTTAGACCTGCATCATGCCAGGCTTGAAAGGTCCGTGACTGAAAGCCAATAGCAAACTCCTTATTATATAGGATGGACGTCTGATAGTAATAAGGATAGTTCCCTACTAATCTGGGCTTCCATCTATGCCAAATCTTCATTGTGGTCTGTAGGGACCAAGGATTATCCCTCACAGACTGCCATGTATTTCGTGGCTGCCATGGCAGAGCTCCAATGGCCATGGAGCCCAATATAGATTGTTCAATATTAACCCACTGTTTACCAGTATACCTTCTAGCTAAATCCAATATGGCCCTTAATTGTGAAGCGACAAAATAGGCTTGCAGATCAGGGACCCCAAGTCCACCTTGGAGTTTGGGCTGAAATAAGATGCGACGAGCCACTCTAGGGGGTCTCTTCCTCCAAATAAAATCAAATACCTTTTTTTGAAGTCTGCGGAGAAGGTGTGTAGATAGGAATACAGGTAATGTAGAAAATAAATAGAGGTACCGGGGAAGGATTTATCAGAACCATTTACTGCTCTTGAGGACCACAGTTTGACACCTCTGAAGGAACATCGTGAATATCTTTTACACTGCAGTAGATTCCAATTCTTATTACTTTTCTTTTAAATCTTCTGCTGTTTTTTTTTTTTTTTTAATCCCAGATGGTGTGTTCGGATGCCTCCAGCCCTCCGAGAATGGCCCTTAGCATTGCTCCTTTGATCTGGGAGTAGCAGTAAGCCATCTTCATTTTATCTGTAGGATCGAGGGTGGAACCAGGGCACTGCAGCTGGACCTTGCTCGCCCAGGACAGGAGAGTTCAACTTGAATATCCTACAGCCAAGCACTGCAGCTGGAGCCCCTATAGCCCACATTTTAATTACAATTTGTGCCTTACTGCCTTGTTTCTTTTGATATTGAGAGCACTGCTGTCCCAGGGACCATGGGGTCAGCTGCAAACTTCTGCCAGAATGAATGGACACCCACACATTCTATTTTAATTAGTGGTGCCATCAGATTAATACTGGGGGTAAAGATGTGCTAATATTAATCCATAATGGTACTGTGCATTCATTCTGGAAGAGCATAGAAATGAGAGGCTGCCGGTGGTACGGGTGAGTAATGAGCCTCTCCCCTGCTTGAGAAGTGGAGGCAGGAGTTTTGTTAGTACGGCTTGCTTTACTGGAGAACACGATGTACAAGTTTTACTGATAAGCAAGACAACAGTGTACATATTGTAAGCCGACGTGTACCATAGACTTCCTTTAGCCTTTTTACTCAACAGGTTTAAAAATTGGTTTCCTGTCAGTTTCCAACTGCTTTATAAATTGACTTGAAGACAACAAGGAATGTGCTTATAAAGGGTCATTTTCGACAGGGTGCGTAAGTCAGCACATACATGTATAAGTGCATGCACACCATGTTCTGCCTGCATTTTATGAACCGTGTGGCGTGAACAGCACAGTTTATAAAATACCATGTTTCTCTGCTCCGAAAGTATGCGCGTATACTTCACTAACAAACATTTTTTCATGCTTTCTATATCAATTCTATAAAAGTGCACACACATATCTTGTGCACAAAATAATTGTAATATGTACATTCTTACTGCGGTTTATGCGCGGAACCAGGTATTTTATAAAGTATGGGGCGGATTTTCAGAGCCCTGCTCACGTAAATCCGCCCAAAACCGGGCGGATTTACGCGAGCAGGGCCCTGCGCGCCGGTAAGCCTATTTTACATAGGCCTACCGGCGCGCGCAGAGCCCCGGGACTCGCGTAAGTCCCGGGGTTTTCGGAGGGGGCGTGTCGGGGGGTGTGTCGGGGGCGGGCCTGAACCGCGCGGCGTTTTCAGGGCGTGTCGGGAGCGTTCTGGGGGCAGGCCCGGGGGCGTGGCTATGGCCCGGGGCGGCCCGGGGGCGTGACCGCGCCCTCCGGACCCGCCCCCAGGTCGCGTCCCGGCGCGCAGGAGGCCCGCTGACGCGCGGGGATTTACGCCTCCCTCCGGGAGGCGTAAATCCCCCGACAAAGGTAAGGGGGGGTTTAGACAGGGCCGGGCGGGTGGCTTAGGTAGGGGAAGGGAGGGGAAGGTGAGGGGAGGGCAAAGGAAAGTTTCCTCCGAGGCCGCTCCGATTTCGGAGCGGCCTTGGAGGGAACGGGGGTAGGCTGCGCGGCTCGGCGCGCGCCGGCTATACAAAATCCATAGCCTTGCGCGCGCCGATCCAGGTTTTTAGCAGATAGGCGCGGCTCCGCGCGTATCTACTAAAATCCAGCGTACTTTTGTTTGCGCCTGGAGCGCAAACAAAAGTAGGCTAATCGCGCTCCTTTTAAAATCCACCCCTATGTGCGTACTCCACATATGAAAATACTTGCACACGTACTTTTAATCACCAGTTCTCTGACATTTCCACCAGATCAATTACAAAAAGAAGTACTCATAGGGGCGGATTTTAAAAGGAGCGCGAATAGCCTACTTTTGTTTGCGCTCCAGGCGCAAACAAAAGTACGCTGGATTTTAGTAGATACGCGCGGAGCCGCGCGTATCTACTAAAAACTTGGATCGGCGCGTGCAAGGCTATGGATTTTGTATAGCCGGCGCGTGCCGAGCCGCGCAGCCTACCCCCTCCAAGGCCGCTCCGAAATCGGAGCGGCCTTGGAGGGAATCCTCTAACGCCCTCCCCTCACCTTCCCCTCCCTTCCTCTACCTAACCCACCCGCCCGGCCCTGTCTACACCTCCCCCTTACCTTTCTCCGGGGATTTACGCCTCCCGGAGGGAGGCGTAAATCCCCGCGCGCGAGCGGGCCTCCTGCGCCGGGCCGTGACCTGGGGGCGGGTACGGAGGGCGCGGCCACGCCCCCGGACCACCCCGGGCCGTAGCCACGCCCCGTACCCGCCCCCAAAACGCTGCCGACACGCCCCCGAAACGCCGCGACGACCGGGCCCGCCCCCGACACGCCCCCCTCGGAGAACCCCGGGACTTACGCGAGTCCCGGGGCTCTGCGCGCGCCGGTAGGCCTATGTAAAATAGGCTTCCCGGCGCGCAGGGCCCTGCTCGCCTAAATCCGCCCGGTTTTGGGCGGATTTAGGCGAGCAGGGCTCTGAAAATCCGCCCCATAGAATTTATTTACTGAAAGAGCTATATTATGGGACCAACATACACGAGCATAAGTTATAGACTTTCACCTTATCGCTGCTCTCTCATATATAACCATAGTTCCAAGTAAATACTTTTTGCAAACATTTTTAACTTGTATATAAAAATATTTAAATCATTACTTCCCTGAAATATTGTCCAGTATAACATCACATTTTGAGATTTACACTCTGCTTTAGGGACTTCCCTATTTCTCCTTTCACAGTTGCTTCTTCATACTTCACTCTAGGTTACTCTCCAACTTCAAGATGCTGCAAACACAAGCAGAGAAGGTTTAAATGTCAACATTGACCAATCATCATCAAAAGCTGCATTCCAACACAAAAAATGGAAGCGCCAATGTTTGCTCATTTTGTACAACATCAACATTGTTTTAGTGACATTCGATCAACAATTATTGAACAAATAAGGTTGGATTGAAGTGTGGGAGATCATGATTAATTATTGTTTTGGAGGGAACAAGAATGGATTTACTGTGTCAACTCACTCTACTCTGCAGGAATGAATACTGAAATTGATTGGAGTGTTTTTCTCTGAAGAAATAAATTAAGCGCCTTTGATTAATTAGAACAAATAAATTATATGATCAGTTATAGATTGTATCAGTAATTCCAGTTATGAGTAAGTGCTTAAATAATGCAAGATAAGATGATTGGTCAATGTAGGTATTTAAACCTCTCTGTGTTTACAGTCATCTTGAAGCTGGAGAGTAAACCAGAGAAGAAGAGGTTGTCAAAGGAGAAATATTGAAGTCCCTGAATCAGAGAAGCAGAGTGTAAATCTCAAAACATGATATCTTGTTGGCCAATATTTTAGGGAAATAACAATAATTTTATATGGAAATTAAAAGTGAGTAAAAATTATTTACTTGGTCCTGTGATTATATAGAGGAACACAGCCAGCATGGATTTACCCAAGGAAAGTCTTGCCTCACAAATCTCCTACATTTTTTTGAAGGGGTGAATAAACACTTGGACAAAGGTGAACTGGTAAATGTGATGTATTTGGATTTTTAGAAGGCATTCAACAAAGTCCTGCATGAGAGGCATCTAAGAAAACTAAAAAGTAATGGGATAGAAGGTGATGTCCTTTTGTGGATTACAAGCCGGTTAAAAGACAGGAAACAGAGAGAAGGATTAAATGGTCTGTTTTCACAGTGGAAAAAGGTAAAAAGTGGAGTGCCTTAGGGATCTGTACTTGGACCAGTGCTTTTTAATATATTTATAAATGAACTGGAAAGGGGAACGATGAGTGAGGTGATCAAATTTGCAGATGAAACAAAATTATGTAGAGTACTTAAATCTCAAGCAGATTGTGATAAATTGCAGGTGGAACTTGTGAGGCTGGAAGATTGGATTCCAAATGGCAGATGAAATGTAACGTGGACAAGTGCAAAGTGATGCATATAGGGAAAAATAACCCTTGCTGTAGTTACACAATGTTAGGTTTTAACTTAGGAGTTACCACCCAGGAAAGAGATCTAGACATTATAGTGGATAATAAATTGAAATCGTCAGCTTAGTGTGCTGTGGTGATCAAAAAAGCAAACATAATGTTAGGAATTATTAAGAAGGGAATGGAAAATAAAACAATGGATGACATAATGCCTTTGAATCACTCCTTGGTGAGAATACATCTTGAATACTGTGGTCAATTCTCAAAATAGATATAGTTACACTGGAGAAGGTGCAGAGAAGGATAAGCAAAATGATAAGGGGCATGGAACGGCTGCCCTATGAGGTAAGGCTAAGGGAGTTAGGGCTGTTCAATTTGGAGAAGAGACGACTGGGGGGGGGGGGGGGATATGATAGAGGTCTACAAAATCATGAAAGGACTTGAAAAAGTTAATGTAAATCAGTTACTCTCTCAGATAATAGAAGGACTAGGAGGCACTCCATGAAGGTAGCAAGTAACTCATTTAAAACAAATCAAAGAAAATTCCTTTTCACTCAGGGGTAAATTTTAAAAAATTGCGCGATCGTGTACTTTTGTTCGCGCACCAGGCGCAAACAAAAGTACGCTGGATTTTATAAGATACGCACGTAGCCGCGCGTATCTTATGAAATCCGGGGTCGGTGCGCGCAAGGGGGTGCACATTTGTGCAACCTGCGCGCGCCGAGCCCAGCGCGCGCTGCCTGTTCCCTCCGAGGCCGCTCCGATTTCGGAGCGGCCTCGGAGGGAACTTTCCTTCGCCCTCCCCCCACCTTCCCCTCCCTTCCCCTCCCTTCCCCTCCCTAACCCACCTCCCCGGCCCTATCTAAACCCCCCCCCCCTTACCTTTGTTGGCAGATTTCCGCCTGCTAAAAGCAGATGTAAATCTGCGCGCGCCAGCGGGCTGCTGACGCGCCGTCTCCCGACCCGGGGGCTGGTCCGGAGGCCTCGACCGGGCCCCCGGACCAGCGCCATGCCCCCGGGCCCGCCCCCGAAACGCCGTGGCACGCCCCCGAAACGCCCCGGGACTTACGCGCGTCCTGGGGCTCTGCGCGCGCCGGCGGCCTATGCAAAATAGGTGCACCGGCGCACGAGGGCCCTGCACACGTAAATCCAGCTGGATTTATGTACGCAGGGCATTTAAAATCCGCCCCTCAGTGCATAGTTAAGCTCTGGAATTCATTGCCAGAGGATGTGGTTACAGCAGTTAGTGTAACTGGGTTAAAAAATGTTTGGATAAGTTCCTAGAGGAAAAATCCATAAACTGCTATTATTTAATAAGCAATAGTAGCTTGAGATTTATTTAATGTTTGGGTACCTGCCAGGTGACTTGAATTGGCCACTGTTAGAAACAGGATACTGGGCTTGATGGACTCTTGGTCTGACTCACTATGGCAATTCTTATGTTCTTATGTTCTAACAAGAGTGAAACTTTGTATGTCATGCTTGCGAATGATGGTCATAATATAACTCTTTGAGTAATTAAATTTTATGAATGCTTCTTTTTGTCATATCATGATTTGTGCACACACATATTGACTCTTTTGTGCACTGTGACTGCCATCAGTTCACCCACACCTCCACAAGTTCATCTAGACCCTTTACCACTTCACCCTGACCTCCCTACACTTAACCCAGTCCTCCCACCCAAAAACTGCAGACAAAAGACACTTGTGGTCTCATTTCCAGGACTCAGTTTGCAGGTGTAAAAGCATGTGTACATTTGGAAATGTCTATGCGAATATAGTAACTTGTATGTGAACTACTGAACTCCATCCCAGAATGTCCTTAAACTGCCCCCTTATTTGTTTACATTTACATGTGACACTGCAAGTATTCACATACCTCAAGCTTTTACAAAATGGCTGCTGCTCATGTGAATACATGCTATTTACATACCCACCTTCCAATTTTACATGTTAAAACCTTTGAAATGTATCATAGTTCTCTTTCCTTGATGTACAGGCATACAGAGACCATGGAGGGCCTAGACATGGTGCCTCACATTTAGACTGCATGCCGGAGGGGAGCAAAGAACAGGAAACAATCAACCCTGCTACCTTATGAGCTGAATTCCCCCAAATGCCTGATCACAAAAAGAGGAGAGATATCAGATCTGGTGTATATGAAGAAACTGCTCCCATAATGCAGCTGAGTTGATGCTAGTCCGTGAAACACTTCCTGTTTAACAATTTGCAAACTATCGATGAGGAGCCTCACATGAATTACAAAACAAAAGAAAGAAAGAAATCTTGAAAGAAATCTGTCTAAATGGCAAAGCCATATGTGGCTACATTCTAGCCGCATAATTCAGGGGCACTCCGGGGGCGGGCAGGAGGTGTTTCAAGGTGGACCAGAAATAGCCGTATAAGTTATACAGCTAACTCTGATAGTTGGAGTTAGCCACTTAACCAATGTGGTTAACTCTGGTCGTGCCGTAGGCCTGTCCTAAAGTTAGCCAGATATATTTATTAGGCATATGCAGAGAAAAAATTGTCATTTTTGTTATTTGGTTCCTTTTCAGGAGGTTTTTTTCATGAATTTCAGTTTGTGGATTGTTTGATTTGTTTTCATTTGTGAGAAGAAAACAAATCAAACAATTAAGAAAAACCAAACCTGCCAAAAAAACATAAATGAGGCCTCCTGGGACCTTCCTCCTGCAAAAATGTCGGGGTCAGGATCCCCCAGACCCCACTTAACTGGTCTGGTGAGGATCCACTGGTTTCGGCCTAGGCCCAGGCTGAAGCCTTGGTCTTGTGTAGGTCGAGGACATGGTAGCTCACCACCACATCAGCTTACACAAGGCCAAATCATCAGTCTAGGCCCTAGACTTTAAGATAGCCGGGTATATTCAGCGGCTCAGCCGTGTCGCTGAATATCCCCATTAAGTTAGTCAGATAGCTATATCTAACTAACTTAACTAGCCACTGAATATCAGCTCCCCAGTCTTCTGTGGATTCTTTACTTTTTCATTTGTAAGGGAAAATGCTTTAGAACTGTTTATAAACTGGTTTCAAATGCATAATCTAGGAAGCAAAATGAGATCTATACTGTAATTACCTTGGTTCCTTCCCTTTAGGACTCTCTGCTACAAGGCTGTTTGGATTCCAGTTTGTCTGTCCTAGTTGCATAAAAAAGAGAAAAGACATCACCATCACACTCAAACCCACAACCAGTACTAGCACAGCAGAGAGAAGCCAGACCATCAAAACAAACCATGTAATGAAACAGGCATCCTGTACACAGGAGTACATTTTCAAAGGCGTTTTGCGTGCAAAAATAGCATATATCCAAATAAGTAGCATGTACTCATGTATATGCTGTTTTATAAACATGGAGAATACACACAAATTTTCCATTTTGTGCATACATTTTACCAGTAGAAAAAAAGGGGCAGGTTAAGGGTATTCTAGGGTTGGGTACAGACTCATGCATGGCAGTTGCTATTTTGTAATAGATATATGCATTTACATTACCAAACATATTTATTTATTTGTTTTATATTTCGCATTTCAAAGTGGATTACATTCAAAATTACAAACTGGATTACATAGTGGATTACATTTAAGTGCATTCATATACTTTTACCGCATGCAAGTGAAGATAGACTTGTCTGTTTGTAATTTTTGGGTGGGAGGTCTGGAGGAACTGATAGGGGTTCACAGTGAAGTGCTAGAGGGTTTAGTTGAACTGAAGATGGACTGGGTGAACTGGCAGAGGTATCAGGGAAGTGGTGATTTCAAGTAGCAGAGTAGAGGAATTGCCTAGGAGTCAGTGACAGATTTAGGGTTTTAGTGCCCCTAGGCATGGTCAGTGCTGTCAGGTCCTTTTACCTCCTCTGCCCTCCAAGGTTGGACAACAGGGAGCAGAAGGTCTAAGGCATAGTCCCATTGTTTCCTGTGGCAGCTCAGGGGTAGATTCTATGGCAAAAATTTAAAAATTCTGAAGCAAACTCGTAAACATTTCCATTTTTTTATTACATTATAAAATTAATTTGTTATAAAGTATATGTATTAGTATGGCTGGGGCAAGGCGCGGTAAACGCCATTTTGGAAAATGGGGCTGACCTGGACAGGTACGGGAACCATTACAAGGTAAGGGGGTCGGGGGTGGTGAGGTGGGAGGGAGACCTTGTGCTCTCAGGGGGGCCGGGGAGAGGGACCTTCTACTTTTGGGAGCTGGAGAAGGGGAGCTGGAGAAGGGGAGGTTGAGGGAGGAGCCTCTTGCATTTGAGGGGCTGGGGGAGGGGGCCTTTCACTATTGGGGAGGACCAGGGAGGGTCCTTCTGTTTTTTGAGAACCGGGGTGAGGGGACCAGAGTAGGGTGGCCACCACCATGCGCATACTTTGAACTTTATTTTTAGTTTAGGGGAGTCAAGACTGCCTCAACCAGTGGCCCCAGGTTGAAACTGGGGTCAACAATGATCCCCACTCAACTTCCCCATTTAGCTGCATGTTGGTTTTTTTTCTTTAATATTATTATTTTTCCCCTACCGCTTTAAATGTGCATCAAGAGCCTCGGGACCCATGTTAGGGTCCCAGGCCTCCCACCACACATCTAACACATGCCATAATGTGTAGTTATTTTATCACAGCTAACCAGCTTCTCAGTCAGCTGCAATAAAATATTAGCATAGAATTGCCTAGTAATGACCTTATTTGCATGCATTTGCATTAGCCAAAGAAGGTCATTGTAATAGGGGAGGGTATCTGGGTGGGAAAATGTTAATTATCATGTAGAGTTTATGTTATCACCACAATAGTGCATCTTGCAGAGATATCGCACAATATATGCACATTAGAGCCTTATATGGTGACATAAGGCCCTAATGTATTTTAATGAATGACCCGGTAAATAAGTACATTACCGAGTATTTTCAAAATGGTATACAAGCATACTTAAAATAAATTGCAAAATAACATATAAAAATCAACACTAAAACAACAATTTAAAACATTTTAAAATTGACAGCATTTACCTTACACGTTCCTCTACTTTATATCAGCAATCTGCATTCTCTCTTCTTCATTATTATGTGCCTTTTTGAATAGTTTTTATGTATGTTATTTCGTAATCCACATTGAACAGAATAGATTTTGTGGAATAAAAGATGTAATAATAAATAAAAAAAATAAATAAATAGATAAAAGCCTCCACATATAAATTGGGGTTATTACACTTACATGTTATTTTTTTTCATGCATAAAATATGCATGCGCATTTTTATAAAATAGGCAGAGCAAGTAAGCGCTTTCATTGCACTGCAGATATTCGCAGGTACTGAAACATACATGCATACTTCAGAGTAGAACTAAGTAAGTATTTCATAAATTGTGCAGCTCCTACCACACAGTTTATGAAATACTTGCATTAATCTCTGCACATCCATTTGTGTGCTTAAGTGCGTATCGCGAATCGGTTTAAGAGTTAGGCATCTACTTCATAGTGTTACACATGTTAGGTTTGCTTTGAAAATGACCCCAGGAAAACTACCTGTATATATTTTATACTTTCTAATTTGTGCAGGCAGTATTTTCAAGGAAAAATACGCACCCACTTTTGAAAAGTCCAAAGTATGTGCATTAAGTGCCAGTCTCATCCCTGGGAACACCTCCGTCCCCTGCGGGTAAACTTCCAAGCACCATCAGGCCTGTGCATGCAGGTTTCTCCGTTTATAGGGCGGGCAGTTTTCTGAAAGGCCATTTCCATGGGTAAAGCACTATTTTACCTTCAGAAATGGCTTTGAAAAATACTCTCTACATGCATTAAATTATCACACTAATATTTTGCTTGGTGGTAAGTTAAAAAAATATTATTTTTTCATTCATTTTTGTGAGTTGCCAGCTTTTTTTTTTTTTTTTTTTTTAATGATCACTATGGCAATAAATTATATTACAGTGAGCAGCTAGCACTCATTAGATGAGTTCCTAGGCCTGTGCTGTGTTCTTTGATTAGATATCATTAAAATGGATCCTTTTTTCGCTAAACACAACATGACCTTTGGAGCCACCCTATACTGTATGCTAAAGATTAATTCAAGATTTTAGCTTTACACACCCTGCAATAAACTTTTATTTTATTGTAACCGAACCTAGTGCTATTTGCTCTTGCTTAATAATGATTTGTGAACTCTAAGCAGGTGCACTCAAGGATATGATGCTATATCCAACGACTGGAGCTAAACTGATGTAGAATTATCATAAGATACACACAGCAAATGCAATTGTTTTGCTCTCTGTAGGTCACCAGGGGTTCTGTTGCTTAAACAGTAGAATAGATGGAATATTGAGGTATATTTATTAAAAAAAATAATTACCACAAGCTCAAATCATCAAACCCATTAAGGCTAATTCAATAATGATGGCTAACATTTATCTTGCAAGCTAAACTGGTATAACGTGGATGATAAATTCTGAGCTAATCACTAAAGCCTTAACGGCATATGCGTTTATTAACAAGTGGACAATAAACCAAATGTGTAGATGCAAGTTAATGAGCATAATGAGATGCAGATTAAAGCATAATGAGCTCACACTAAATCATGTGCTAATTAGTAACCATATCATAAGGCCAAAAATTTAGCGCCCACTCTTGACCACACATTATGCATTGACTGCAAATGCTACAAAAGTCAACTGATGACTGGAGGTATTTTGGCTGCTGAAGCAAGAAATGTTGCAGAAGCAAAGAAACAAGAAAATGACAGAAGAGAGAAGGAAGAAAGAGAGAGAAAGGAAGGAGAAAGATGAATGGTGGAGGAGGAGGAGGGGAGATGAGAAGAGACAGAAAGGAGAAAAACAAGAGACAACAGAGATGAGCAAGAAGGTAGCCACATCCCTAGATTTTCATGCAAAGGGCAACCTGTCTCTGACAACACTTCTCTCAAATGTCATTTCTCTCTGCACACCTTGCATTGGCCCTTTATAACTCGCCAGGTCTTTATGGGGTGAAAGGAGATAAAGGCCAGACCTTGGGTGGAAGGAAGGGAGAGCAGTACTGGCTTGGGAGGATGGAAGGAGTTGCTAGAAGGTTGTGTGGAGCCTGCAATACGGCAGCCTCACATGCAGCATGTGTCAGGATCCTTATCACCTGAGGAGAAAGGGATGAGAGATGGTAAGGAGAATAGAGGGATGGTAAACTCATCTCCTTTGTACCTCTTCATCCAACACCACTCTCTACTATTGTCCATACTCAAACACTGCTGAGAGAAGAAGCAATGTGTAAGAATGGTCCCTAACACTCAAACCCTCTTAATAAATGTAACACATAATTATTTCCAAAGCCAAATACTGTTATGGGCAAATCATATAAAAACGCTGTTATAAATGTTATACACACTACAGAAGGTAACAAGTAAAACAGATGAAGTAGAGAATAGATAAGGCATTCTAACCTGAATATCATTCTCTTCTGCAATAGAAGACAGTATGAAAGGAAAGCCTGGCATTCGTAATATCTGTCAGTTTCCTTCAGCAGTTAAGCCCATGCTTCATAGGCTTTTCAGATACAGGGTGCAGTAAGAGGCCTCTGCACCCCCTCCCCCCCCATTAGAATGAATGACCAGCTCCAGGCCTTCCGTCTCTGGTCTGTGGAACCTGCATGATGTGGGTGGTGTGGATTCAATAAAAATGCTAGACAAAAGGGTTATTAGGAGACTCTCAAAGCCCTGCTGATGGACGAGGCCATAGTTGGTGATGGCTTCTATCAGTCTTTTCATGGACCATTACTCCCAATGAAACATTGATTGCAGGAACACCTGCATCCAATGCTTCTGTAAACACATTTCCTTTTCCAGAGACCTGAAGCCTTTGTGGATGCTGTCGTCCCAGCATTACTTGATTCTCAGCTGGCAGAGAAGGTGTGATGATGTGGTCTTCTGTAATCTTTGAAGGATGGGTCCATCTAGATGCGGATGGAGTTAGCCATGGGGACCTGATATGGCTTGCATGTGATGGTAGGAACTCTGCTGCTGACTCTATGTCAAAGATATCTCTGTCTTTAGGTCTGATATGCTGAATATCAGAAATCAGAGACTTAACCTACTCCTCAGATTCTCCAGGATGAATATATTTGGCCTCCTCCACTAGTATTTTCCTCGCTGGGGCTGGGTTAATGTGTTTGTGTGTATGTGTGTGTTTGTGTGTGTGTGTGTGTGTGTGTGTGTGCTCTGCACAACAATTGCACCTGTTAAAGAAAGAAGAAACAGGTATGTGCACTTGACACCCCTCCCTACTCCCTTCCAATGTTGTTCCCATCCTGGGTGCTGAGTCCATCCTACCTCCCAAAAAGTAACCATGGTTAACTAACGTATGTAGAGATGGGTGAAGTTCCAAGCATTGCACTTTGTTTTGAGATTGTAAACTGCTGACCTGCTATCTTGTCATGCCATTCTACTGCAGTATCCAGGTCCTCATTGGTCATGGCTTCCAGTCCCATGAAGGCACAGAGCCTTCCTTCTAAGAAGATGAATTGCTGCTTTCTGTCTTGCTCTGACGTTACCATGTTCTGGTTGCCTTCTCCCTAATGGAGCTCCTGGTGCCAATGTCAAATTTGCTTGACAGTCCTGGGCACTATTTGTAAGCTGCTTGTTACATCAGATTTTTCTTGATGCACTGCTTCTTGGACTTTAATGTTGAATCTTTGCCAAACAATATGCCGTAATTTTCAGGCTCTTTTTGTTGTCTTGTGCATGAGCATCTGCTAGCAGGCCCTTGCCTCTGTGCCAGTGATACTTGGCCCTTCCTCCTCATTATCCTCATCCAATGTTTGTGTTCCAAATCATTGCAGTGGGGCCTTCCTGCCAACTACTCCCACGGCCTTCTCCCCTCTCCTCTTCCTTCTGCCTGCTGAGCCTTAACATTGGACACTTCCCTCCTTCCTGTAACTCCTTAATCTGGCCTTCTCCACTCCTTCCTCTCCCCATCTACTTCCTCTTCCTTCACTAGCATGTATTCCACTCCAATGCTTTATTTACTACTTCAACTAAATATTAATAAAAGCACTACCAGATGTGTGTAGCACTGTCCAGATGCACACGAGAGACACTCCTTGCTCTGTGGAGTTTATAATCTAGTCAAGACAGACAGAGAAGACAAATACATGTTTCAAAAGAGTCAGGTAAAAGATGTAAAATCTCGAGGTGGGTTAATCAGTCTGGCTTAACTGAAACCAGGGTCCAGTTTATCTCATTGGGTAAAGCTGTAACAATTGAAGTTTTGTGTTATAAAACCAGCTAAATAAATTAAACAGGAAATGGGGTGGATGGGTGAGGGGTGAGGAGGATGAATCTCAGAGAGACAGCATGTATCCTCCTTTCTAGTACGTAAATGTATTTCATGAGACCAGCTTGCACATATTTAAAACCAAATAGGTAAATACAAAAAACCGAAAAGCAAATTAAAAAGTAGTAGAAGGAATCATGGTATAGCCTTCAAAGAGACACCAAAGCATAACATAGTCTGTTTTTAAGAATGTGCATTCTTGACGATCATGATAAGCCTCTTGCTTATCTTCTCCTTAGCACCTGATCTCCTAAGCACACTCTCAGTAGTCATACTCCTACCACACCTGAACACATAGACCGTCTCACAAATCCATCCCTACTCCCCGATCTCCATTATAACTCCTCATTTGCAAACCCTAAAGCACAGATTGGCAAACCCTGAGACCAACAAACAGATAAAACTTACCCTCATAAGCACACCAGAAGACAAAAATCAGACAATATGAAGAAGAAAGGTAGAAGAAACAAGAGGCACAAGATGCCATACACCAAGAGGTTCAACAACCTATTCTTTCCCATTAATTGAATCCTCCATACCCAGGTCTAGTTGGTCTCTCTTCTCTGTGTGCAGCACTGATAGAAAGAGCAGGTTTTTGCTTCTTTTTTTATATATTTTGAGAGAGTGTGAGAAGATCTGAGTGAAAAGCAACACACAGCATGTGCAAAATAGCACCCAGATGGTAAATAGCATGGCGTGCAGTCGGTGTAACTGCACAATCCTTATTTTCTCACTAGCATGCATGTTAAACTTAGCCTGTACTTTTAAAAATTTGGTCAACTTTTTAGTGATTATACACTCTGCAAGTCTGCATGTCAATATTTAATGATTTTAACTTGAACACTAAAACCTTTAGGAGCCAATATAAAAATGTATCTGGTTATGTAAGCTATCCGGCTAACTTAACAAGGGATATTCGGCGGCACGGCAATGCTGCTCCGTATAACCAGATAAGTATTTGAGGGGGTCATTTGTCAAAATGTGTTAGGGTGTTATTGCCCTAACACCCGTGATAATGCCGTAATGCAACCGATAAACACTGCATCACAAAATAGGGGTAGATTTTATAAATTTACACGCGCGCGTACTTTTGTTCGTGCACCAGGCGCGAACAAAAGTACGCTGGATTTTATAAGATAGGAGCATAGCCGCACGTATCTTATAAAATCTGTGGTCGGCATGCGCAAGGGGGTGCACATTTGTGCAACCTGTGCGCGCGGAGCCCGGTGCGCGCTGCCTGTTCCCTCCAAGGCCGCTCCGAAATTAGAGCGGCCTTGGAGGGAACTTTCCTTCCACCTCCCCTCACCTTCCCCTCCCTTCCCCTACCTAACTAACCCCCCCGACCCTATCTAACCCCCCTACCTTTGTTGGCAGATTTACACCTGCCGAAAGCAGGTGTAAATCTGCGCGCGCCAGCGGGCTGCTGGCGCGCCATCACCCGACCCAGTGGCTTGTCCGGAGGCCTCAACCACACCCCCGGGCCGGCGTCACGCCCCCGACACGCCTCCCGCCCCGCCCCGAAATTCGTGCCGCCCACCCGACACGCCCCTTTGCAAAGCCCCGGGACTTATGCGTGTTCCGGGGCTTGCGCGTGCTGCCAAGGCTGTGCAAAATAGGCTCGGCGCGCGCAGGGGGGGGTTTGGGGTAGGTTTTCGGGGGGTACGCGCGTATCCCTTTGAAATCTACCCCGATGTGTATTCAAATTTTATTCAAATAGGAGGAGTTATTGGAAATGAGGACTGCTTAATATAATGCACACTATCATGGATTTAATGCTGGAAATAGCTATACCCTTTTCTTGGCATTATGCTTGTAATGGTTGTATGGTAGGGATTGGGGGAATGGGAGTGGGGGTGGGAGAGGGAGAGAGAGAGGGAAAGAGAGAGCTTCTGTAGAAGCCCCCTGATTGTTGAACTATTTATGCCATTGTAAGAGGGGGCACTAGTAACTCAGGGTGAAGTTTATGGGGGTGAGTTGTGTTTTAGAGGGCAGTTTAACATGCACAGTCATACATATAAACTGCACAGTTACCATCAGTGAAGATTTAATGTGATTTCTAGGGATGAAAGGTGAAAGAAGAGATTTGTATCATGTTCTCTCTACCTTGCTTGATTGCAGCTAGGTAGATAGTGCATCAACTTAGGAAGAGAGAACATTTATTTATTTAGTTTAGTTTTATTTTTTTTCTGTACCGGTATGCTGGTACAATCATACCGGTTTACAATTTGACTTAATCAAAAGTAAATAAGCAATATTAAACACACAAAAGCATTCTGTTTGATAAAATTATTAAAATACCTAAAACAATACATAAAATACTAGCAGCATTAAAAACTATCGGGCCGATACAGTAAAGAGCGGTAGGGAGAGCTGCGTTAGTGCCGGGCGCACCCACGGTTGCCGCACGCACAGTCCAGCTCACCTCCCGCTCGATACTGCATGTAAATAGCTTGCAAATGCAAGCTGCGTCTAAGAAGAGTCCGTGAAGCGTTAGGCCCGCGCAACCCATTTTACTGTATAGAGCGCTATACAGTATCCTGGGTGCGCTGGCCTAACGCTTCATGGACACGCTGGTATCTGTCATTTCAAATGTCATTTCAAATGACATTTGAAATGACAGGTACCAGGAAGTGGATGGTTCTCCTACGCTCGGGATTGCCAGTCCTCTCTCCTCTCCTCCCGAAGCAAGCAACGAAAGTGGAAAAAACAAAACAAAAACAAAAAAAAAGCGAAAAAGCAAAAAAAAAAAAAGTAGCAAGAGAGAGAGGGGAGAGAGGACGGACAATCCTACGCTCGGGATTGTCAGTCCTCTCTCCCCTCCTCCCGAAGCAAGGCGCGAAAAGCAGCCTTGCTTTTCGGGAGGAGGGGAGAGAGAGGACTGGCAGTGAAAAGCAACGAAGCGACTTACTTTATTTGCAGCCCCCCTCCGGAGACGGACATCGGCGACGAGGGACCGCGGCTTCCCTGCCTCCAGCTGCCCGCGAAGATGGGTGAAAGCGGCCCTGTGCGTGCAATTGGCCGCTCAAGACGTGATGTCACATACCGTGATGCCAAACGTCATGACGTCACATCTTGAGCGGCCCAATTGCATGCACAGGGGCCGCTTTCGCCCGTGCGATGTGTCTATCTTCGCGGGCAGCTGGAGGCAGGGGATCCGCGGTCGTCTTCTCCGATGTCCGTCTCCGGAGGGGGGCTGCAAAAAAAGTAAGTCGCTTCGTTGCTTTTCACTGCCAGTCCTCTCTCCCCTCCTCCCGAAAAGCAAGGCTGCTTTTCGCGCCTTGCTTCGGGAGGAGGGGAGAGAGGACGGGCAATCCTGAGCATAGGATTGCCCGTCCTCTCTCCCCTCTCTAGAGAAATCTTCTGTACCATCAGCATTTCATAGAAATTACCATAACCCTACCCATAGAAGATTTGTCTTTTTGCAGACGACACTAAGATCTGCAACAAATTGACATGCCAGAAGGTGTGGAGAGAATGAGACGGGATTTAAGGAAGCTGGAAGAGTGGTCAAAGATATGGCAGCTGAGATTCAGTGCCAAGAAGTGCAGAGTCATGCATATGGGGAGTGGAAATCCAAATGAACTGTATTCGATGGGGGGGGGAAAGGCTGATGTGCATGGAGCAGGAGAGAAACCTTGGGGTGATAGTGTCTAATGATCTGAAGTCAGTGAAACAATGTGACAAGGCGATAGCTAAAGCCAGAAGAATGCTGGGCTGTATAGAGAGAGGAATATTATTTATTATTATTTTTGGATTTTTATATACCGGAAGTTCCTGTATACAATACATATCACTCCGGTTCACATTTAACAGAGATAACTATCGCCGGGGAGGCGGTTTACATGGAACATATCGAAATAATGAACGGATAATATATAATAAAGTACAATCTATTGGGAAAACAACTAAGATCAACTTAGAACAACTAAGATCAACTTAGAACACAACTTGGAAACATATAACTGAAGCAATATAAACATTAGATTATTGCTGTAAGGCAAGGATGGTTGTTGTTCTTCTTGCTTTTAGCTCTCTGGGAAAGCTTGACGGAAGAGCCAAGTCTTAAGTTTCACTTTAAAAGTAGTATGGAATATCAAGTAAGAAAAGGGAAGTGATTATCCCCTTGTACAGGTCCTTGGTGAGGCCTCACCTGGAATACTGTGTTCAGTTCTGGAGACCGTATCTCCAAAGAGACAGAGACAAGATGGAGGCGGTCCAGAGAAGGGCGAACAGAAAGGTGGATGGTCTTCATCGAATGACTTCTGAGGAGAGATTGAAGAATCTAAATATATATACCCTGTAGGAAAGGAGGAGCATAGGTGATATGATATAGACTTTCAGATACTTGAAAGGTTTTAATGATCCAAAGACAACAACAAACCTTTTCCGTCAGAAAAAAATCAGCAGAACCAGGGGGTCATGAGTTTAAGCTCCAGGGAGGAAGACTCAGAACCAATGTCAGGAAGTATTTCTTCACGGAGAGGGTGGTGGATGCCTGGAATGCCCTTCCGGAGGAAGTGGTGAAGACCAGAACTGTGAAGGACTTCAAAGGGGCGTGGGATAAATACTGTGGATCCATAAAGTCTAGAGGACGTGAATGAAGAGTGGGTGGCTCGTGGGAATGATGAATGATGACTACTGCCTGGAGATAATACCCTTATTCAATAAACATACACATGGTTAATGCGACTCCAACATTGCCCTAAGACTCCAACATTGCTCTAAGCTTCAACGGCAAGAGGAAATGTGGAAAAAAGGATTTGCATTCACAAAAAAAGTGGGGAGTAGCTTGCTTGTTATGGCGGTTACTACCCCAAACCAAATAAGCCTGATACTTCACTTTCAACAGCATAGCTCTCTGCTTCAATGGCAGGGGGAATGAAGAAAAGTGGATCTATATACAGACAACACCCAACAAGGACTGAATTACATAGTCTGGGTAAACAAATAAGCATGGGTGTAACTTGCTTATTGCGGCAGTTGCTACCCCTAACTAATTAAGCTATATATTTCACTTAGATGCAGTTCCACTGCTCTCTACATTAATGGTGGGGGTGGAAGGGAAATAGAACCGAAAGGTTACTAAGAGCCAAGAGTAACAGATAAGTATGAGAAAAAAAAAAAGAAATGTGAGGCTTGCTAGGCAGACTGGATGGACCGTTTAGTCTTCTTCTGCCGTCATTTCTATGTTTCTATCTCTTGACACAATTAAACACTGTAATAAACTTGCCAAATTCTTTGCCAACAATATTACTAACATCAAATCAGAACTGAACCTCATCACCTCAGATCTTCCAATGTATACAGAGTCAACCTCACCCTTGCACTCCCTTACCTGCTTCTGCCCCCAATACTAGAAGAAATAGACAATCTCAAGCCCACAACTTATCTGGACAACCCATGCTCAATCTGGTCTTCTCACCCACCTCCAGAACATCATAAACTCTTCTCTATAAGAAGGCTACCTTCCTAAATGTCTTAAGAAGGATGTGATACAACCCATGCTGAAAAATGGAACCTGGACTCTAGCAATCTGAGCAACTATAGACCAGTCTTGAACCTCCCTTTTCTCAGTAAAATCATTGAAAAAGCAGTCCTGTGTCAACTAAATTAATTTCTTCAAGCCACTAACTTCTTGGATCTTTTCCAATCCAGCTTTAGCACAGAAATGGTTCTGATATGCCTTATGAATGAATGGCCCAAATCTATACTTTGACTGGCTCTCCTAGTGCTCTTAGTCTTTTCAGGGGCATTTGACACCATAGACCATGAGCTTCATAACACCTGCCTAGTCGACCTTGATCTCTCTGGCCAGAGCAGTCACCTGGTTCAAATCCTTCCTCTATGACCTGCACCCAAACCATCTCCCTGGAATAGGCCTTCTCTTACCCACACCCCATACAGTGCAATATACCACAAGGCTCCATTCTGTCCCATACTTTATTCATCACGTACCTGGTCCCTCTTGGAAAACTAATCATGGAATGCCAAATCCTCTATCACACCTATGCGAATAACATTCAGGTACTGTGTCCCCTGAGCACCAACCCTGACCAAGCAATCTCAAACATTAACATCTGCCTCAAGAGGATTGCAAGCTGCCTTCACCTCAACAAGCTGAAGCTCAACCCCCCAAAAACTGAAATGCTGTGCATCGGAAAATCGGACCACTGCCACATCCACTCCAGAGTAACCCTAAAATGGTATTATCTCTCCATTCTATAATGCACAGAGATCTAATCCTGAGCTGAGGAGAAATTTACTCAGTGACATACTGTATATAAGTCATGGAGTTTGTATGACCCTAAAATATAATTCAATTTACTATACAGGTTTAATTTTAATTGCAGTCTTTATTAGGAATTGGACATTGCTTCTTGTCCCTTGATCTCTTGGTTGAACTGTGGTTGTATTCTTGTCAGTTTCTTGGATGCAAACTATTCACATATCTATGCTCAAGTTAAGCAATGCACTGAGAATATTGATCTCTGTCACAGATTGAGTTTGGGAATCGGGAGATTATGGTTACTTTTAAAGAATTTATTTATATGCAAGGGAATTTATTTATATGGAGCGAATAAAAAAAAATTACCTTTTAGAAAATGATTTGCTTTTGATACCATCCTCTTTCTTTTGGTTGGAAACACCTCCGCTGTACTCCCTCTTCTTCTCTTTACTCTGCCTAGGTTTATTGATTGTCTTTCTGAAACCTCCCTAACAATATTCCAACAGGCTGTCAATGAAATTCAACTGAAAATATCCAATACTAATTTGATCCGCATGCGGTGATGCAAGTCTATTTAAATAATTAAAATAAAAAAATCTCAGGGAATGAAATCCTGGCTGTGCAGTGACTATGCTCCTGAAATATCGATGTTAAGAAAGCATTTAACCCTTTGGAGACCATGGATTCCAATCTCTTCCCTTTTTTCAGGGCACTTGTCCATCATGGGACGTTTTGACTTCAGGTTTGCTTTACCGTGTAGATTTATATCCTCTTGCGAGCGTGCCCAGAGGTACTAAAGTGACATAGGAATATCCTATCACTTAAAACAAAATGACATGAAAACATGATGTTTTGTTTATTATGTCTTTATCTGTCATTTTCCATCCTAAAATGATGTCATTTGTGTCATTCTGGCAGGTTCTAAAGCATTTCAGCACTGCACCATTCACAAAAGTATATGTGCAGTAAAAAGGGGTGCTCACTGTAAAAACAATAGCAGGCATTTAAAATGAAACAATATACTTATCCAACAAAAGAAAATAAATGGGAAACAAAATGAAAAATGAAATAAAATGGACATTTTTTTCTGTGACACTGCTAAAGGAATATAAAGTCTAATATACAAAGCAGGGCTAAACACCACATCAAAGGCCCCTAATTTAGGTGCTAAAGCTAGCTGTGTATATTCAGTGAGTACTGGCACCTACAATATTTTTTTGAATATAAGCACTAGGAGTCTTAGATTGAGGCACCTAAAGTTAGGCCAGATATAGGGATGACCTAACTTAAAATAGACATTTAAATACAGTTAGGTGGCACAGTGCTGGAAATCATCACTGAGTATACAACTTTGTTCCCTAATCCTGGCCTTTCCATTTATGTCACTTATATTTAGGGACCTTCTGATCTTAGACACCTAAATTTAGATACCTAGAGCTGCAAACTTTTGATGTAAAATGACTAGGCCCCTCTTTAAGTTAAGTGCCTAGACCTTTCATATGGGGCTCATAGCACCTAAGGATGTGAAGGCTCACTATAAAGCACAGATCTCATTTCCCTTTCCGATAGATGAGTTTGAAATGCATTTCTGTTTCAGTTTCAAATGCAATCTGTGTAAAGCTCAAAAGGGAATGCATTTCAAACCATTGGGGGGAATGTTAAATGAGGAGAACAGAATTCTCATTGACAACTTGATGTAGCATTGTTAAGGATTTGACACAAGATCTTGATCTTTCTCTCAGTTTGATCAAGCTGTTAATACATTGATGATAGAGAGAAGCAGCTGCTCTGAAAGTCTAATTAGATAGTAGTACTATCAAACTATGGGAGTCATTTTCTATCCCTATTGCACGCGAAAATGGACTTTTCGCGTGCGATAGCTAGATTCGGGTGGAGTCGGGGCAGCGTCGGCATTGGAAGAGGAGGAGTCGGGGTGGCATCGGGGCGGACATTGCGGAAACTTCGCTGGCGGCGAAAAGGTAAGACCCCTTATCGCCACCAGTAGCGCGCCCAATAGCGCCACCTTTCATGGTGGCGCTATTGGATGCGAAAGCCGGCAGCAATAACACTGCGATGGTGCGATCGCTGCCGGCTTTCGCAGGCCCGCCCCCTGCTTCGCCCCCCCCCCACCACCCATTACCGCACAATTCAGGAAGGCGTGCGAAGATAGAAAATCCAGCCCTATTTTTGGACTATTGGTCTTTTCTTCATCAGCATTTGATGTACTCTAACATTCTTGCAGTTATGCCTAAACTAATGCTTCAGTTTTCTTGCTGGTTTATATCATGGGAAATATGGTTTCATTGTAAAGATCGCTCTCCTAAGTGATGCCTCACAGAATATCCAGCAGAGGTACTTTGTACCAATTTCACTAATGCCAAAAAAGAAAATACTAGAAAGACTTGGGAAAGTTTGTTTTCATTTTTACATATTGATGCTCGTCCCTAATCTATTAGTATTTTTTTCTACGTCCTTTTGCATTTGATTCTGAATCTGCTCCACTGTCTTCCCCAAAGCAGGAGATATATGCACCATAAGAGATAGTCCCGTTCTCACAATGGCTTTCCAAATTTCCTCTAGAATAAACTCCAGTGGTCTTGCCCAGATGAAAAACTCCCTGCTCACCTTGTTGCTCCAGAGGGATTCTTGGAGGTGCTTGCAGAACTCTTGCATTGGTAGTTCTCACTCTCTGCATGTCAGACTCTGCTCTTCCGATGCTACTTACTCCTTCATTGTCAGGTGCCCACTTCAGCCTCTTTCCTGCGGCTCCCCCTGCAACTGGACCCAGGCTGATGACATCATCCTCCAGTATCTGCCCAGAAGCTACATGGGTAAGTAGAGCTCCCACCCACTGCTGCATCAGGGTCTCTCTGGCACTGGGGTTGCACTTTTTGAAAACGAAACAACAAATGAAAGCAAATAAAATGTTATTCTTTTATTTTGTTTAATAAAATGTCCCCTTACATTTCAAATGAATGCACATCCTTACTATACAGTGAGAGGAGAGGAGCTCTGCCACATACATAGTAAACAGAAGGAGCAGAATCTTGTCTGCACAGGTATAATAAGAGAACAGAACGATGGAGAAAGAGGGTATCTGAAGAGGATAAAAGGAATTCCCTTAATCAGAGTCAGTAGGTGAAACAGTCATAGAGGGTTTAAAGAAACCCTTGCTGATTGGGTGCTGTGAATGTTTAATTGGAATGCACAGATTCCTCCCCTCATGCTGTATGACAGATGGTTAACACTAAAGATGTTTATTTGCGGTAAAGAATACCAACAGGATGGAATACCATCCTGTTGGATGGGGAGTGTTTTCTGGGTCAAGCATGTACACCTGAAGGGCCTGAACCTTCACCCTTGAATGGAAACAAACCATACCCAATGCCTCCCTTATCAAGGGTAGGCAATGAAATGGGAGTTACACAGAAAAGAAGGAAATTTATAATTTTCCAGAAATAGCTCTTGGCGTACCGACAGCAGTCTGCAATCATTCATCTACCAACTTCCCATAACAAATTTACTATAGGTTTACTGGGAACATTGAGTTCCAGAGCCATGCTTTGTTTGACTGTAGCTGCTGAAAGCCAAGTAGCTTGGTATCCTTTGCAAGAGAAGGGTTTGCGTTTAGTGCAATACTAGTCTCCCTCAGGCTCATCTGTATGAGAAGTTGGTACTTAATAAGAGGAACAAAACAAGTCCCAAAACAGGGAAGAAATATTTGAACAATCCACATATTAAATTTCAGCCCCAATTTTTTAATATGTTAACACAAATCATGAAATACTTCAATCAGAAAAGTATCTTTCTTATATATAAACAAAGTACTATTTTAGTACCTAATCATCACATTATAATCATAGGTCTGTAATGTCCATTTTATCAATTCAGATTTCTTTATTGAAATTTTAACAAGAAAACAAAACAAGACAATACAATACAAAACAATGCAATTACAGTAATAAAGGGTCATTGTTACTCAAAGTATATAATACAGGGCATTATCAATATTATTAATATAGCAACATAGTAATGACGGCACAAAAAGATCAAATGGTCCATCCAGACTGCCCAGCAAGCTTCCTATGGTAATAACTGCTGTTCCATGCAGGATACCCGCAAGCCTTATGTTAAGGATGGTAATATTAAAAATCAAAACTAAGCAACTGTCAAACCCATAACAAAATTACTGCTAGCAACATTTTTACAGAGTGAGCAGCCTTCCTGATAATTCATTCAATGCTGCTGCTTGAACGTGCTTTGCTTTTGGACTTGGATGTAGAAGTAGTCCTGCGTTTTTCACCTAATGTCTGCATATCAGTACCCTAGACCATAAAAGCCAGGTTGTCGTCTGAATCCAATTCCTCTTCACCACCCCGCAATCCGCACCATCGAATCATAAACTGATGCTGCAGTTGCATCAAAATCATGTATGCTATTGGTTAAGGGTAGTAATCCCCATGTGTCAAAATCTTATTTATTTTATTTTATTTAACACTTTTTTATACCGACCTTCATAGTAATAACCATATCGGATCGGTTTACATAGAACAAGGGTATAACTGAAGCAATAAATAAAATAGTAATTAACAAGAGAGGAGAATAAGGCAAAGTTACATTTAACAAGGAGTAAAAACTTGGGAAGCTTAAAGCTGGAAGAAAGAAAGGCAGGAGGAATTATAACATAATACAAAAGGAATTTAGGTTAGAGCATAATGTGCTTTAACCTGTGATTGTCCTTCGTTCAAAAGGATAGTGGACCTCTATCCTCTATGTCCATGAGAGATAAAATATGATTAGTGATTAAGGGTAGTAATCCATATACCTTCTGTCAGGGGTAGCAACTGCCGCTCCATGCTGGTTACTCCCCCATGCACACTTTTCGTAATTTCCAACTCTAGCCTTTAGGGATCCATAGTGTTTATCCCGTGCCTTTTTAAATTAATTTACTGTTTTTGTCTTCACCACTTCTTCCATAAAGGGCATTCCAGAAATCCACTACCCTCTCCATGAATAAATATTTCCTGAAACAAGTCAACCCCCTGAAGTTTCATATTGTGACCCCTAGTTCTACTGTTTACATTATTTAAACCATTCAGGCATCTGAAGGTCTGTATCACATCTCCCCTTACCTCCTCTCATCCAGGGTATATATATTCAGATCCTTCAGCCTCTCCTCATAAGTTTTCTGGTACAGACCCCACACCATTTTGGTTGCCCTTCTCTGAACCACCTATGTCCTGTCTCTATCCTTTTTCAGATACGGTCTCCAGAACTGAGCACAGTAGTCCAGATGATGCCTAACCAAGGACCTGTACAAGGGCATTATCATCTCTTTTTTCTTACTGGTTATTCCTCTCTCTATATACAGTCCAGCATTATTCTGGCCTTAGCTATCATCTTGTCATACTGCTTAGCCACCTTCAGATTATCGGACACTATAACCCCAAAGTTCCTCTCCCAGTTCATGTATTAGTCTTTCACCTCCCATCACATCCAGCTCAGATGCATGACTCTGCACTTTTTGGCATTCAAGCCCAATTGCCAAGTCTTTTACCACTCTTCAAGCTTTGTTAAATCACTTTTCATTCTCTCTGTTCCTTCAGGCATGTCTAATCTGTTGCAGATCTTAGTAACAACTGCAAATAAACAAACTTTTCCTTACATCCGTTCTGCAATGTGGCTCACAAAGATATTGAACAGAACCGGTCCCAAAACCGATCTTTGTGGCATTCTACTTATGATGGCTCTCTCTTTAGCATATGTTCCATTTACCATTACACGCTGTCTCCTGTCAGTCAACCAGTTTGTAGTCCACTCGACCATCTTGGCACCGAGTCCCAACCTTCTTCTTTTATTCACGAGCCTTCTATGTGGGACTGTATGAAAAGCTTTTCTGAAATCTAAGTAAATTATATCTAGTGATCTTCCTCGATTCAATTCTCTAGTTACCCAATCAAAAAAATCAATCAGATTTGTCTGGCAGGATCTTCCCCTGGTGAATCCATGCTGCCTCGGGTCCAGAAAACCACCGGATTGTAGATAGTTCGCTATCCTTTCCTTCAGCAGCATCTCCATTCATTTTCTAACCACTGAAGTGAAGCTTACCAGCCTCCTCTCTGCTACCACTCTTGTGAAGTGGGACCACCATAGCTCTTCTCCAGTCACACGGCATCACTCCCGTTTCCAGGGATTTAATGGTCTATCAATAGACCTGTCTGAACATCTCTGAGATCCCTCAGTATCCTGGAATGCACCTCATCTGGCCCCATGGCCTTGTCCACGTTCAGTTTTCCTAGTTCTTCCCATACATTTTCTTCTGTAAATGGAGTTTCATCTACCCTACCCCCTCTTTGGTCTTCTCAGCCAGCAACAGTCCTTCTCCAGGGTTTTCTTTTTGTGAATACCAAACTGAAGTATGCGTTTAATATTTCTGCCATTTCTTCGTCTCTCTCTGCACATTGCTCCTTGTCAACTTTCAATTTCATTATTCCATTTCAGGCCTCCCTTCTTTCTGTGCTATATCTGAAAAATCTTTCTGTCACCTTGCTTTACCTCTTTGGCAATTCTTTCCTCCACCTGACTTTTTGCTTTTCTAATTTTTTTCTTTGTCTACCTCAATTTTACCAGGTATGTTTTCCCTGTGTTTCTCTTTTAGGGATCCTTTATTCTTCTTAAACACTTTTTTTTTTCCTTTATTGTTTCAGTCACCTTCATTGAGAATCAGATCGGTTTCTTTATCCTCTTACTTTTGTTTACTTTTCTAACATATAGATTTGTTGCCTTTGTAATAGTTCCTTTTAATTTGGCCCTCTGATGTTCCACCTCACCCATTTTCTCCCAGTTTTCTAATTCTCCCTCCAAGAACATCCCCATTTTGACAAAGTCCATATTTTCAAAATTCAAAACTCGGATCTTCGTGTGACTTATCTGTATCTTATGTGCAATATCAAACCATGCTGTTTGATGATCACTGGTGCTCAGGTGGGCACCTACATGGACATTAGAGACATTATCCCTAATTGTGAGCACTAGTCTGAGTATCACACTTGTGGGTTCCATTATTTTTTGTTTGAGCAGAGCCCTTTGAAGGGCATCTACTATCTCTTTATTTTTTGTAGATTCCACAGAAGGGATACTCCAATCTACATCTGGCTGATTAAAATCTCCAATGAGCAACACTTCTCCCTTCTTTCCCACATTTTCAATGTCTTCCACCAGCTCTCTGTCCAGTTCTTCTGTCTGAGTCGGAAGCCTGTAGACCACACCCATTTAAATGGAAGCACCATCTTCTTTTTATTAGGACAGCCCATAATCCTTCTTCCCTACCCCTCTTCGCTTGCATTTTAGTTATTTGGATATTGCTTTTGACATAAAGAGCCACTCCTCTCCCTTTTCTGACCTATCTGTCCTTCCTTAATAAGTTACAGCCAGGATGGCTGATTCCAAAACAGTCGAAGAAAAAAATCAGAAAATATGAAGGAAAATTACATTTTAAAATAATGATCTAATTTTCTCTATACTTCTACCCATTTAGATATTCTATTATATTTAAAAACCCCACACTTTTTCATATTTATGATACATGTCTATATTCAGTTCCATCAAAAATGGATATCAAAGTACTATTTTCCAATTGGCAAGAATTGCTTTGCTAGCTATTGTCAATAAAAAGTCTAACAGTATTCCTTGAGAAAAAGAAATATGACACTGCAAGATTGCTGACTTCAGGATAACTATTCAGTATGTGAGTTGAAGATTAAAATTAAAGATTTTAGTAATTCTATCCTTTAGTTCGTAATGTCCATTTTTAAATTTTTAATTGCACAATATAGCTGCAATTTACTGAGTCCTGATATGGATCTATTTTTTCACATCCACTGGCTCAAGGGCAATTTGCATTCGCATAATGAACTCAAATGACTCTTATTAGGTCCTTTTACCTTCAATATTATTTTTCAATATAAAATAACATAGAGGACCATTCAAATACAGATGCATCCATAGAAATTTGCTATGTAAAGTCACATTATTGGGGTCCAGGTTTGATAGACAACCTGATTTTGTCAGTGACATATTAATGACATCATGAAGCTACGAATAGCATCCAACAGAACATTCATAACAGTACCTTTCAGAATAATTTAGTCACAAGAAGCATCATTTATTAGTAAAATAAAAAATGATTCATATATGTCCAGGAGACTAGATAATAGAAAACAACTTTATTGCTTCATTCAGTTTCTGGGATTGAGATGCGGTAGGCGTAAAATTCCAGTACTGTTCTCAGAAATTTAAGAGGGCTAAACAATTAACCCTCTGTCCAATGTAAAAACTTGCTTAATGACTGTCCATCTTAAATTGACAAGTTTATAGTCAAATTATATACCATGATACACTATAGGAGCCTGTACCTTTTGTATTCATAGACAACAATGTTCAATAAGCCTGAATTTAACATGCTAATTAGTCCGTATTTCATAGATCTTATCAAAAAGTCAAATAATAAGATAAATAACAAACATAGACCTAGATTTATCATTTTGCTATAAATTTTGCAAGAATAATACCCGTGATAAAGAAAAGGTATGAGAGAGTGAGAGAGAGATAAACTCTGTAAAAGTATAATTCCTCTGTAGGAAGGGCAACTAGTAACTCGGGGTGAGGTTTTGGTGGTGGTCTATGTTTTGGGGGGGCAGTTTTACATGCACAGTCAATGCCACAAACAGCACAGTACACATCAGTGAAGATTTGATTTTATTTGGAGTGGTGAAAGGTACACAAAGATGAGATTTGTACATTATTCTCTCGATCTAGCATGATAGCAGCTAGGTAGAGAGTGTATCAAACTAGGTTGAGAGTACATTGTACAAATCTCATCTTTGTGTATCTTTCCTCACTCCAAATCACATCAAATCTTCACTGATGTGTACTGTGCTGTTTGTACCACTGACTGTGCATGTAAAACTGCCCGCAAAACCTAGACCAACACCAAAACCTCACCTCGAGCTACTAGTTGCCCCTCTTACAGTGGTATAAAAAGTTGACTAATATGTGTGCCACCCCAGAGTCTCTCTCTCTCTTTCTCTCTCTCTTTCCACCTTGAAATGGATTTTGCAATTTTTGGTGCAAATCCCATTTTGGGCATAACGCCATGAAAATAAGTGTAGATATTTCTGGTGTTAAAACTCCCAATAATGGGCCAGATTTTCAAAAGGGTACGCACTTAAGATACGAGCGTACCCCCTGAAAACCTGCCTGAAGTTCCCCCTGCGCGCGCCGAGCCTATGTTGAGTAGGCTCAGCGGTGCACGTAAGTCCCGGGACGCGTGTAAGTCCCGGGGCTTTCCTGGGGGGGCGTGTCGTGGCGGTGCGTCATTTGGGGGCGGGGCCGTGGGTGTGGCTCTGGCCCGGGGTGTTTCGGGGGCGTGGCCGAGGCCTCCGAAACGGCTCCCAGGCCTAGGAATCGCACGCCGGCGGCCGACCTGGCGCGCACAAGTTACGCCTGCCTCGGGCAGGCGTAACTTGTGCAACAAAGGTAGGGGGGTTTAGGTAGGGCTGGGGGGGTGGGTTAGGGAGGGGAAGGGAGGGGAAGGTGCGGGGGTGGAAGGAAAGTTACCTCCGAGGCCGCTCCAATTTCGGAGCGGCCTCGGAGGGAATGGAGGCAGGCTGCGTGGCTCGGCACGCGCAGGCTGTCGATTTTGCACAGCCTTGCGCGCGCCGAGCCCGGATTGTAACTTACGCGCATCCCAGGACTTACGTGCGTATCTATTAAAATCCCACGTACTTTTGTTTGCGCCTGGTGCGCGAACAAAAGTACGTGTGTGCGCAAATTTGTAAAATCTACCCCAATGTGTGTTATACTATTGCACTCAATGCTAAGCACCCCTCATTTTAATTTACTCTGCCCTAACTCCTCCCATTAGGGAAAATTT
This sequence comes from Rhinatrema bivittatum, assembly GCF_901001135.1. Lineage (NCBI taxonomy): Eukaryota > Metazoa > Chordata > Amphibia > Gymnophiona > Rhinatrematidae > Rhinatrema > Rhinatrema bivittatum. The sequence goes on along the minus strand of NC_042615.1, from coordinate 320,862,868 downwards.
AAAAATTTGCATACGCATCTCGCAATGCATTTTTTATTGCAGGCTTTTAAGCGTTATCATGGGTATTAGGGTTCTAATGTCCATGATAAGGCTCTAATGCAATCTGATAAATAACTTCATAGGTCGACAGTCAGTGTTTCTACAAAAATGATATTCAACTCCAGAACCAGGCTGTGCTCAAGAAAACCCAGAATAGTAAGTGATCAAAAAGACAAGACCACTGGAATTATCTCATTCAAATTAACTGGAGGCATGGACAATTTTATGAGCAGGTCTCAAAGGAAATTGCAGCTAAGTGTGACTTTTATTGTGCAATTAAAAATTCAAAAAATGTATACATGGACATTATGGACCTATGATTATAATGTAATTGCTAGTTACTGAAGTAGTATTTTGGTCGTACATTGTATATGAAGGTGCTTTTCTAACTGAAGTATTCCTCAATTGTATTAACTTATATAAAAAATTTTGTGTTGAAATTTAATTTGTGGTCTTAATATGACGGGCACAGAAAGGAGACACTGAGGGGCGGATTTTCATACTCCGCGAATAGGCCTACTTTTGTTTGCGCTCCAGGCGCAAACAAAAGTACGCTGGATTTATTAGATACGCGCGGAGCCGCGCGTATCTGCTAAAAACCTGGATCGGCGCGCGCAAGGCTATCGATTTTGTATAGCCGGTGTGCGCCGAGCCGCGCAGCCTACCCCCGTTCCCTCCGAGGCCGCTCCGAAATCGGAGCGGCCTCGGAGGGAACTTCCTTTTGCCCTCCCCTCACCTTCCCCTCCCTTCCCCTACCTAACCGACCCACCCGGCCCTGTCTAAGCCCCCACCTTACCTTTGTCGGGGGATTTACGCCTCCCAGAGGGAGGCGTAAATCCCTGCGCGCCAGCGGGCCTCTTGCGCGCCGGGCCGCGACCTGGGGGCGGGTACGGAGGGTGCGGCCACACCCCGGACCGCCCCGGGCTGTAGCCACGCCCCCGTACCCGCCCCCAAAACGCTGCCAACATGCCCCCGACGACCGGGACCACCCCCGACACGCCCCCCTCGGAGAACCCCGGGACTTACGCGAGTCCCGGGGCTCTGCGCGCGCCTGTAGGCCTATGTAAAATAGGCGCACCGGCGCGCAGGGCCCTGCCCGCGTAAATCCGGGCGGATTTACGCGAGCAGGGCTCTTAAAATCCGCCCCTGAGAATATATGTGCATGTTATAAAATAGCCTCACCACACACCCATGTGTGCGCAATTTTAAATGCATACGTGCAGGGCCAGTGCAAGGGGATTAGGTGACCTAGGCACTTTCTGCCTTGTGCCACCACCCCCTCGGTCGCGCCGCCAGCCCCATTAGGAGGCGCAAGCCATGTGGGGACGCGAGCAGCAGCACCGCTGCTTGCGGCCCCACATAGCGCGCACTCCCTAATGGTCGTCACCCTAGGCCCAGACCTAGTTGCCCTAGTGGTTCCTCCGGCCCTGCATGCGCGCCTATGCAAACAAATCCCTACCATGTAAGTAGGGGGATTTTAAAAGACTTGCACGCCGACCCCATTACCTATTTTGCAAGTTCATTCCCAGTTCACCCAGATAAGGAATAGGACTTCCAAACCCCTTTAATTTAATAGCTTCCCTTCTCATGTTAGCCCGACTCTTAAAACCCCGCTGATTCATTTGTCTTTATTTTATAATTTTCATGCCATCCATAGCAGAAGAAAAGTCATGTGGCAGGAGACCCCAGCGCATTGCCTATGCACATAAATATTTATGCGCAGATTTCAATGTGAAATCCAGGAGCGCCCATGCCCCACCCAGTACACTCCCATGCCCTGCCCCTTTGTAGAACTTTTCATTTGTGCATGTAGCAGCAAGTACGCATGTACTTGGGCGGCTTTTAAAATTCGCTCAGCGTGCACCGGCCCATCTTGTGCACTTCTCTCCTGGTTTTGGCATCACTGGGCTTTTAAAATTCACCATTTTAAAAATGAAATAAGCAAAAAAAAAAATAACACGAAACAAAAGCAATAAGACAAAAATAATAAAAACAATAAGACAAAAATAATAATAAAAAAATAATAAAAAGCACACCCGTAAAGGACATCAGGTAGCAATAAACAGGCAAGGTGCACTCCGCTCTGTGGGTTCGATATATCTCTTGATATGTTGTTTCAAAATGTAGACTACACAAAAATGGTAGTCCCAAATGGTCAGTTGTTATTTTAAAAAGTTTACCAATAATAGGATGCACTTAGGGTCAGTATTAGACACACTGGGGCCAAGGGCACAAACTAAAGCGTGAGCTCAGTCAGTGCCAGGTGCCCTGAAGCACTGCCTCATTGACATCCATGATATCACTCAGCTTTGCCAAAGGGTCCCTTTATGTTACTGGGACCCCAGGCAATGACTTTTGGCTTCCATCACCAATTCCAGCCCTGGATACATGCCACAGAAACATTGATGAGTAGCACTTGTAAATAAACACTACATTTCACATGGACAAACCTCCTGTTTTCCCTATGTTCCCTTTTCTTATCATTCTGAGAAGCCGATAGTACAAAGGCGAATTTGAGAGGCTAAGTACCCTGTTTTGAATCTCTCTTCCTAAACTTCAAATGAAAAAGTCATGGGGCTGCTCCCCTGCTTCCTCTCTGAACAACTCCCTTCAACCCCCTATGGAGTCTTAAATCGGATTCCAAACCCAATCAGACATAGACTATTGTCACCTCAACACGCACCCGTGCTTGTAAGCATGAGGAATGACTTCCAGGACAAAGAGTCACTTCTTTTAGGGTCTCGTGATCCTCTCTAAAGCCAGTGGAAGCTCTGACAGATTTATTCAGTTACTCCCTACTCCCTACTCCTATGAAAATCTATCTTTTATATATTCTTTATGGATATCCTGAAAACCTGACTGGTTAGGTGTGCCTCCAGGAGAAAGCTGAGAAGCACTGTCCTAGGGGCTTTCTCAATAGACCCAATTCATAGGAGCTGGGCCACAAGCTGAGTATTCCATGGCAAATTCAGAGCTCAGCACAACAGATGCTTGCTTTTCAGTGACCAACTGCAAGACTAAATGCAGTGAACCAAGAACCAGAGACCTCTAGTGATCTCATTATATGTTGACATTACAAAGGTTTTCTGAACTGTATTTGAAAGGGTTTAAAGACACAACCCCATTTTTTAAGGTATGATTCTACTTCCATTAGAAACATCTGGTAAAACTGCAATCAATATTAAAAGTTATTTTCCCATTGACACAGGATGTGAGAAAAGCCTTAGCGAATCAGGCGCTTATACATAATACATCAACAATTACCCACATGAATACATTTGGTAGAGCAATAATGTTCCCTTCTGTTATGGGTGCGAACTCCATTACAGGTTCTGTGTTTGGAATATCAGGCTCTGTTCCTGAAAAATACATATTTGCATTATCACACAAAAATACATTTTGTAAAAGTCATTTACAAGAAAACCATGTTATAGCTTAAGAGATCCCTCTGCAAATAAGAAAAAAAGATAACAAAAACTAACAGTTTCATTTACTTCCATGCTACGTGCAAATATGCGCAGAGCCGGTCTTGGGGGGTGGGCAAGCTGGGCGGATGCCCAGGTGTGCCATGAGCTCAGGGGCACCAGACTTGGGAACGGCTAGCAACTGCATGGCGTCATCACTGCCCATGACGATGATGGCTTCGTGAGAGCGAGCGCCAGTTGACTACACGTGCTATCTGAAATGCACATCTCCTCTGCTTCACTTTCGCTCCTTCCCACTCCCCCTCCTCCCCCACGCTGCTCTGCATGCAGACATTCTCAAGTCTCGCCTTTGAATGACAGTGGCCCCCCCTGGTTCGCATCTCAACTAAAAGGTAAGTGCTGCTGCTGCTGCTGCTGCTGTCTTTGTGCAGATTGTCAGCGTGAGGTGATGGCAACCACGTGATGCCCAGCTCATGCTGCCAGAGTCTAGCCTATGTTGAGACCGAATTGGAAGCCTTCTCCACCTTTCCGCCTCACTCCCCCCAAAAAATGGATTATCCAGTGCTGTCTCTGTGGTCTGACTATCTTCACCTTGTCACTACAGGGGCTTTTTCTTGCTTTATCCAAAAGGAAAACAAAATCCTAGCCTGTCCGGCTATGACTGAGCTGTTGTTACCCCTCCATCTGCCCAGGCACAGCTACCTCCCTTGGACTGCTGAATTTTATCTTCCAACTGCTGCTGTATGCAAGCCTAAGGAAAAGTTTTAACACAGTTTGTTGCTCTGTGCTGCTGGGGATAGGGGTGGGAAGGGGGAGTCCGGAACAGGATTGTTGTCACTTGGGGGGGATGGGGGGCCAGGACCCAAAGCTGAATATTTTTACATGCATGGGAAGGGCCGAGGGTCAATGCCGACAGGATTTTTTTTCTATTTTTAAACTTTTAGGGGTGTTGAGGCCGCCTTGACTGGCAGCCCTGGGTCGAGACGGGGGTCAGCACTGATCCCCTCTCAGCCTCCCCGTTTGGCCGCAACATTTTTTTTCTGCTGTTTTAAATGTGCGGCGGGAACCTCAAGACCCACATTAGGGTCCCAGGCCTCCTGCCATACATCTAATACATTTCAAAGAGGTTCTATGTCTTCTCAGTCGGCTGTGATAAAATATTAACATCAAATTGAGTACACATGACCTTCTTTGCATACATTTGCATTATACATGCATTCAAATCACATGCAAAAAAGGTCATTGTAATAGGGAAGGACATCTGGGTAGGCAGATACAAAATATAGCATATATCTTGAAACATACACAATAGAGCATGTGTTAGAGCCCTAACGAGGCTTGATGCATTACCCAGTAACGGGCCGATATAGTAAAAAATGCGGGAGAGCGGGCGAGCACCCGCTCTCCCAGCGCGCGCACGAGCACCCGCTCTCCCAGCGCGCGCACAGGATATTCTCCTGTGCGCGCGATACAGTAAATAAATTTATTTAAATTAGGCCCGGCGGTAAAAAGAGGTGCTAGGGACACTAGTGCGTCCCTAACACCTCTTTTCGGTCAGGAGCGGCGGCTGTCAGCAGGTTTGATAGCCGACTCTCAATTTTGCCGGCATCGGTTCTCGAGCCCGCTGACAGCCATGGGTTCGGAAACCGGACGCCGGCAAAATTGAGCATCCGGTTTTCAACCTGCGAGCCACGGGCCTATTTCAATTTTTTTTTTTTTTTTTTTTTTTACTTTTTTAAATTTTCGGGACCTCCGACTTAATATCGCCATGATATTAAGTCAGAGGGTGCACAGAAAAGCAGTTTTTATTGTTTTTCTGTGCACTTTACTGGTGCCCAGAGAAATTAGCGCCTACCTTTGGGTAAGTGCTAATTTCTGAAAGTAAAATGTGCGGCTTGGCGCCATGATATTAAGTCGGAGGGTGCACAGAAAAGCAGTAAAAACTGCTTTTCTGTGCACTTTCCCGGTGCCCGGGAAAGTGCAAATGCCGGCCAGCAGCGCACTGTACTGTATCAGCCTGTACGTTAGATGCCTAATGCTGAAAATCTATGCTATGTACCTAACTTTTCATCTGTGCCCTAACGCTGCCCCATAGCCACCCACTTTTTAGGCTTTAAAAATAGATGCCTACTAGAACTAGGCACCTAAATTTAGAGACTTCACCCTACTCAATTTAGGTGCCCAGCTGCCAAATTAGGCACCTAAACCCTTTGAAAATGTACTCCATAATATACCACATTTGTACTAAGATAACAGATAAGAGCACTGAGATTAGAAGGATTATTTTCCAACATAGATAAAGTAATCAAACATGAACTTTTCTTTTATCTTCTAACAATTTATATGTAAATATTTTCCATGAATCTTGATATTTCCCTTTGTTACAGACCTAAGGCCTGAGTCATGAAGGTCTTTTTCCCATAGACATAAAATGGGAGAAAAGCTTTTTGTGTTCTGATCTACAATCAGACTGCAAACAGAATGTATAATTGTATGTCCTACTTATAAAACTAGTCTGGTTTAGCAAGTGAAAGCCACTGTATTAGCATCACTATTTCTTTTTTTTTTCTTTGACAAAATGTTGTCCCAAATTTTCTTTTTGGGTTCCATATATTGATTTGTGAGTTCTTGATCCCTTTGTTTATTTCTGATATGCATAATATATACATGCATCGATGAATAAGCAATTAAGGAATCAGCTTTGTCCAACGGTAGCACAGGTTATGCAATTTCAAACTTTTGTCCACTTTTTCAAGCCACGTTAAAATCTGAAGTCTGTAACTTATTTTAATTCTGTAGATCATATCAAATAAAAGTACCAGGTCTGGAACCCAAAAATTCTTACAGAACTGAAATATAATGTTCTGGTTTATAGGATAATAGTTTTCCATGGTGTGAGTCTAGGTGATATGGTGCTGGCTACCCTCCAGTTAGCAAGGGACTGAGTGCAAACCCACCACACCATCCAGCTGTGAAGTTCCCAGTCCTTCACTACCAGTGCCCTGTGACTTCCAAATTTCTACAAACAGAGGTCAGTCTTATACAGAACACCCAAGTGCTCAGTTAGCAATGATCCTCTGCTGTTGCTTTCACATGTCTGCACTTCAGTCTAGACTGACTTGATGAAGGAAGCATGGTTCCTAAAAAAGCTAGTCATAAACATCCTCCTTTTTGTTGATCTTCTGCAATCAAATCTGGAACTTTATTAAAAAAAAAAAAAAAGTAAGTATTGCTTCTAAAGTACAATGTCCTTCTGACAGCTCAGACTTTATATGGCAAAAATGTGGCAGTTCTTTTCTTCCTCCTTTTCCATCTCTGTATCAACACCCTGTTAGGGCGTAGGACCCTTGCTTTAGTGTTACATGTATTTCTCCCTTCTTCACACCCAACATTCAGTCCCCTCTCAGATTATACCATTTCTTTCTTCATAAGATACCTTCCTCCTTACAGTATCCTTGCATAGTCAAAATTGTATAGTCAAAGCCATTACCCAACCTTTACATTGATAATCATTGCCTTGATAACTGTAACATCCTGTTCTTTGGTTGCTTTATCTCCCACGTTACCTCCTTGCAGTCCGGACTGTAGCAGTGAGAACCATCTTTTCCTGTTTCAGATGGGTCACAACCATGTCCCCCCCTAAGTTTTAATGCGTACACTGAGATCCAAATCCTTTCTATATTCCATTTAAATTTACCTTCTCTTTTGGAACCTGGGCTCTTTTGCCTTTCCCTCCCTCTCAGCATTCATTTCTTGATAACTCCTTGCTGCCCAATTTCTTGATACATGTCTTACTACACTCTTGCTAGGCCTTTCTGCTTTATGTCCTTTTTATCTCTTCGGCTGTCTTTCTAGCCAGCTGTCCTCTACGTCTGAAGCTTTCTTTTCTTTGCCTGTGCTTTAGCTATATTCCAGTCCAGCTTGAAGAAACACTTTTCCAGAAAGGCATCCCGTTACTTTCCTTGAAACTTCCTAGTTTGACACTGAGAAAAAGCTCTAATCTCCCTGATACATTAATTGTCGCTATATTAATTGTTGTCTGTCATACTACTGACAACTAAAAGCTCCTGCTCTCATAGATACAATGTTTCCCATTCCTCTCATTTAGTATGCAAATACTTTGGGAACCTCTTTACCTATTGTGTTACCTGCATGTGTTAACCATTTATTTTATTCCTTTCTTATTTATTTATTATTTATTTTTAATTTTTATATACCGAAGTTCTTGTAGGGACTACAAATCACTCCGGTTTACATAAAACAATGAACTGCCCAACAGTTAGTGTGAAGGGGCCTATGGTCCCTTTACTAGGTCTGTGCTCCTCCCAGCTGAGGATGTATTGAAGTTAGTAGAGTGCACAGGGGTGCAGGAAAGCCTAAACTGTTTCTGATCAGGAGGAGGAGTAAGGTTAGATGTCAGGAGACTGAGAGGAAGCAAACCTATTGTCTCAAACGTGGAGCATGGGGGAGAGGGATATCCTGTCTTCTGCTCCTTTCCATCAGACATATAGTGAGGATGGAGGGTAGCGCTTCAGATACGCGACTGTAAGTATGTTCCCCTTTTGTTTTCAGCAGTGGGGTGGGCAATATCCCAACTCTGAGGAAGTAAATGTCTCAGTCTGGGTTCATCTTCTGGAGGGGAGAAGGAGGATCCTGATCCAGGGTCTGTGTCTGAACAAACGATCTTCACAGGAGCAGCAAGAAGTGTGTGTCGGGTGCGTGACCATAGGTGTGGCAAGAAGAAAGGAGGAAGGGGGAGAATTGCCCATCTGGTGCTCTGAGCCAGTGATCAAGGAGTCCAAAGAAATCCAGAGAAGAAGAGGAGGAAAGTGTGCAGGAGAAAGATTTAAGCATTAGAGAATCAGGTATCAACAAGGGTTCTTGGGTGTCAAGGAACCCAGCACCTCTCCAAGGGAACCTTAAACCCCATGAAAAGGAGAGAGGGAATCTGAGGTGACATCTCAGTACCTTCTAAATGCCAAAAGATGATACCACTTACAACATTTAGATTTTGAACTGTTTCAGTTAAGTCTTTTCATTTTGGAACAACAGTATAGTATACTATGTGTAGTGCTTCCTTGGTACGTTACCATCTCCATCTAAATACCTTGAGCCTTGGAGGTTAGACCTTCACCACCCCCAGACAAAGAATCTGTACCAGGGTTTCAGGACGAAGTCAGGTCCAAGCCCTGGTTCTGAGTAAGCCCCTCAAATTCAAGCTATACTTGGAAGGGGGCTACATTATTTTTTCTTTATCCAGCATTGTGTATAATATCAGTGATATAAAAATCACAGTTATGGAATCTTATACCATATTCCTTTACATGCCTATTCTGTGCGGTATAACATACACTACATGATTCTGCTCAGTTCTTTTATTTTACAAAACTATTATTTTACTTTTTTAAGTACTTTTTTTTACATTAATATGCTTTCCCTCAGGTATGTGAACACATGTAGAATCTGCAGAAAACATGGTGCATGATATGGCAGATATGAAAACAAATCTGAAATCAAAACTTTTGATTACAATTAGCTTAATGCAGGAAAATGTATCCTCTTCTTCATCTATGTCACCATCATCTTCATTAACATGGTAGAAATGAGAAGTCAGCAAGTTTAATTATCTGTGGGTTGACGAGTATCTGGCCATTCTCCATTTTCTCAAATATGGCAACTCTGTGTGTGAGATAAAGAATGAAATAATTAAATGTCTTCTCCATAATTTCATAATTACAATTTCATTTGGTGAGAAAGTGGCAAAAGCCTTTTTCCTTTCGTGTAGTTTCCCTTTCTTTTGGCATTATAATATCTCCTAACCAGCTTCCCAGAGACCTTCATCTGATGGATCATTTGCTGAGAAACCCTGAGCTAGTGGTTCCACCAGAAGAGAGGCGCTATTTTGAACGCCAAGTGATGGAAAGGAAGTGCTGTACCAGATGCCCAGCCTCAAAGAGATCCTGAGCTAGCCATTCAATACCTGAATAACACCATCCAGCTCAAGGAAGATGCTAGTCTGGCTACCCAGCCACCGAGTAATCCTGTGCCAGAGGTCCAGCCATTAGTCCAGCTTCGGAGAGACCTGAAGTTCTCAGTCTAGCCTTAGGGAGATCCAGAGCCCTCAGTCCAATCTTGGGGAGACCCCAAGTCATCAGTCTAGCATCATAGGAACACCACGTCAACAATCCAGCCTTAGAGAAGGTCATATTCCTCTGTCCAGTCTCAGAGGGGTACCAGTCCAACATCTGAGTACCAAAGACATCCTGGTTTGGTCCTTCAGCCAACAGCTTCTTGTCGCATGCTTCAGGGCCTGGAAGCCTTGATGCAACACTTCTGTGCTTTAGGAAACCCGATTTGGCACCTCTGCACCCTGGAGAACCTGGGTCCATCCAAGGCCTACGGGATGTCAAGGCTATCAGGAAGATTCTGGTCCTATTTCTCAGCACTCTAGATATTGATCCAGCACCTCAGCACTTCAGAGAACCAAACTCTACAATTCAATGCCACCAAAGCTCTGGTTTACAGCCTATGCATCAGGAAGATGCTGCTCTTAAACCACAGTCCCAGGAGGACTCTGGACCTAGCCTACATTATCAGAGAGACTTTGGGTCAAGAGCTCAGTTCTGGAAAGACACCAGTGCAGCTTCAGTGTACCCGAGTAATTGGACCCCACTGACTGCAATCCAAGGGAACCAAGTAGCTGCCAGCCACAACACCCATGCTAAATGAGATCCAGGAGGAGGGGATCTTAAAGGGGGGGATACTGTCATGGTTTTGCCTATTTAATTCGGCGCCCACCCTCCTTCAGCCACCACCTTACCTCTGTCGGGGCTCGCGCGATCGGCGTGGCCCATTCGGGGCAAGAGCCCGCTCACCCCGCGTGAGCCGAGCAGAGACGAAAGCAGCGCAAATTCAATTAAATTGAGGCGGAAGGGAAGCAAATAAACAGAAAACAACCACCACGAAGCAGAGAAACTACGCGGTGAGTCTGAAACCGCGCCCCCAGGGCAGCCGGCCTATCAGCACATGGCTAGAGCCCTTTAAACTTTCGCGCTTCCCAGCGGCCTTCCCTTTTCGGCGCCCACCCTCCTTCAGCCACCACCTTACCTCTGTCGGGGCTCGCGCGATCGGCGTGGCCCATTCGGGGCAAGAGCCCGCTCACCCCGCGTGAGCCGAGCAGAGACGAAAGCAGCGCAAATTCAATTAAATTGAGGCGGAAGGGAAGCAAAAAAACAGAAAACAACCACCACGAAGCAGAGAAACTACGCGGTGAGTCTAAAACCGCGCCCCCAGGGCACCCGGCCTATCTCGCGGTGAGTGATAAACACACCCACCGTACGGCACCCGGCCAATCAGAGGGCAGAGGGAAACCCTTTAAATTTTAGACCGCACGGACAGCGTCGCGCGCCCAAAGGGGCGCGACCTAAGGGGCTTGCCCCTTAGTGAGCCCCTTTGTGACCCCAGGACATTCAGACATTCAGCCTGCCTCGATAATCCACACATCTCCTCTTCCCCAAGCCTAATCGAAGACCTCTAGCGAAAACAACAACCATCCTCTCAACATTCACCCCAACATTCAGTTTCTCATTCAGCAGTCAACTTACAGCCTCAGTACTCAGCCAACCACCTCAGCATTCAACCTACAGCCTCAGTACTCAGCCAACCACCTCAGCATTCAACCTACAGCCTCAGCATTCAGCCAACCACCTCAGCATTCAGCCAACCACCTCAGCATTCAACCTACAGCCTCAGCATTCAGCCAACCACCTCAGCATTCAACCTACAGCCTCAGTACTCAGCCAACCACCTCAGCATTCAACCTACAGCCTCAGCATTCAGCCAACCACCTCAGCATTCAGCCAACCACCTCAGCATTCAATCTACAGTCTCAGCACTCATCCAGAAAAAGATTAACACAACCAAACATAATAGTCAGACCTCCTCAAAGATCACTTCCACAATCCATTACCGCCACAACTTCACAGGACACCTGGTACTGACAATCCCATCTAAAGCCATCTCCCTAGTACAACCATGTTACTAGGGCACCCAATACATATTATACATCACAACTCCAGCTTCAAGATGAAGCCCACGCCTAGATACCAACCTATAACTCGTAGAAATCTAACCCCTGTAATGACCTCACCAGTTACACAACTACTTGGACTGCCTCTATTCACCTTATCACTCTTCAATGCCCAGTCAATCACTAAAAAAAACCCACATCCTTAATGACCATTTGCTAGACACCGGACCTGACATCTGTGCCATCACAGAGACCTGGTTAAAACCCTCAGATACAGTCTTAATAAATCAATTGCCTACACAGACATATGATGTCTTCTCCTTACCCAGAAAGAAAAAAAAAGGAGGAGGTCTCCTAATAGCTGCAAAAAAACTTTTTAACCTCACGCAACAACATATCTATACTATACCCAAACTTGAGGTAGGCTTATTCAAGTCTAAGTCACTTCAAATCCTCCTCACCTACGCTCCTCCCGGACTTTTAGATCATGATGCCTCTCCTATGGTAGAAGTTATAGCCAAATACCTAAAACTAGATTCTCCTGCCATAATCATTGGAGATTTTAACCTCCACATTGATGCCAATCCTCGATCGACCAACTGTGATGCATTCTTATCAGCCCTCTCGGACATGGGCTTCAAACAGCATATTAATCAACCAACACATAAAGCAGGTCACACTCTTGACCTTATCTTCACAAATTCTATTCTCACTCCACTCTTTCCTCCCTTATGCCTCCCAGTCCCATGGTCTGATCATTTTATGATCAACTCCACCTTCAGGTCATTGACAGGATTGACCACACCTCATCATCCTACCACCCTATACTACAGGAAAACATGTCCTTCAGAAGATCTTGGCAAATCCCTGATCAGAAAACTTCCTAACTTGGATCTTTCCAATCCTAATTCAGCTATCACCTCATGGCACAACATTACTGAAATGATAGCCAACGATTTATGCCCACTGTCAAAAAAGAATATAAATCCTTCTCAAAAAAATAAGCAACCGTGGTTCTCAAATGAACTCCGCACTCAGAAGCAAAATCTAAGACGGAAAGAAAAAGAATGGAGGAAGAATCCTAATCCCCTCTCTCTTTCCATATACAAAACTACTCTCCACCAGTACAGATCAGCAACACTTCGAACAAAAAGAGATTTCTATGCTCACCGCATCCATGATAGGCTGTATGATGCGAAGGCCCTCTTCTCTTATGTTTCGGAACTTACCAAAACGGTTCCTCCTAATATCCCTGACGATACAGCTCAATCGAAGGCCAATGACCTGGCCTTATTCTTTCAAAACAAAATTACCAATACCCTCACCAGATTACCTACCAGCACAAACCCTCTTCTTCTGGACACAGTTCTGCTACCAAACACTGACATAAGATTGGACTCCTTTGATCCTACCCACACTTTAGAGGTAGAATCCCTGATAAAAAGAATGAAACCTTCGTCACACCCGCTGGACCAAATTCCTTCCAAGTTACTGATTCTCATACCAGAATACATATCCAAATATCTGGCCGATATCATCAATTGTTCCCTTTCACAAGGAACCTTCCCGGACGCTCTCAAATTGGCCACGCTCAAACCCAAACTCAAAAAATCCAACCTGGACCCGGAAGACCTCAATAACTACCGCCCCATATCAAATCTCCCATTTGTAGCTAAAATCATGGAGAAAATTGTAAATAAGCAACTTCTGCATGGTCTTCCAGCCTCTACTATTAAACCTCTCCAGTTGCTACAAAATGCAGCGGCAAGAATTTTGACAAATACCAATCGGAGAGAGCATATCTCTCCTATTCTAAAAGATCTCCACTGGCTCCCAGTAAACTTCCGGATCCTTCATAAATCTCTCACAATCATTCATAAAAATATCCACCATCAGACCCCTCTTGATCTGCTTCATCCTCTCAGATTGCACTCGACGGCCAGGCCTTTGAGAGATGCCTACAAGGGTTCTTTACACGTTCCTCCAATCAAATTAGTGCACCACACAAATATCAGAGACAGGTCATTTTCTACAGTAGGCCCTTCCATTTGGAACGCCATGCCTCCGGACCTCAGACTGGAAACCTGTCTAACAACTTTTAAAAAGAAACTAAAGACATGGCTGTTCAGCCAAGCCTTCCCTACTACAAACCCCACTGCCTGATTTAGAATTGTCCACCACCCACCTATGTAAATAAAATTTCAATTTTCTCATACATAGTATCTATTAAAGAGGTTGGCTCCTTGCCCCCTCTTCTGTATATAGTATTTATTTTAATTATTTACTTTCCGTTCACCCCTTCTTTATTTCTTATTCCAAGTTAAGGCTTCCTTGTTATAATGTAACTGTATGCTCCGTACCTCTTGTTGATTGGTTAATTATATTTTTTTTGCTTAGTTCATTGTAAACTGAGTTGATTTGATTTGTATCAAGAAAGTCGGTATATAAAAGCCTTTAATAAATAAATAAATAAATTACACAGGCTCTCTGTCCAAAAGTTCAGCCTGCTGTGCAGTCTCCCCTCCAGCAGGAATACTCAGTGAACCTTGCCTGTAGCCTTGCCAAAGACTTCCTCACTGGTTACACTATGCCTAAGCCTCAGCCTCATTTAACCCTACATTTCATTACCTAGTTGCCTCTTTGAGTCACCTTGGCTCTCTGACTTGGTCACTTTGTTCTCTCATTCTTTCATTCCTGTCCTGCCTTGTGGCCTACCCAGACCTCCTATCTTATCTTGCAGCCTACTCTGGCTTTCTGCCTTGTCCAGTGGCCTCTCCTGGCCTTCTGTTTCATCTTGTGGCCTCCCAGGTCTCCTTACCTTGCTCTCTGGCCTCCTTCACTTGCTCTCTTGCCTCCCAGCTTTGCTCTCTGAACATCTAGGCTTCTTTACCTTACTTTTGGCCTCCGGGCCTGCTAGGCTGTCATACCCAGCCTTGTACCCCATTGGGCTTCTCTGTTCTGTCTAGTCAGTCCTGTCCTTTTCTAGTCCAGTCCTCTCCATTCCTTGTTCTGTTTTGCTCCACCCTGTCCAGTTCCTTGTCTGTTTCCCAGTCCTTGCAATGTCTATGGTTCATCTTGTACACTATATCCAGTCCCCAGTCTGAGCCTGCATCCAGACCCCAGCAAGACTCTATATCCTATCTTAGCTCTTGACAGTATCCAGTCCTCAATTCCAGCCTTATCTCTCCAGCCTCATCCAGTCTGCTCCAGTATCCGGTTCTCAGCTTCCAGCCTGCTCCAGACCTCAACTTCCAGCCTGTCCCTGGCCTCATTTCCTGCCTGTGCCTTTTCTGCCTTGTCTCTGGCCTCTCCTGCCTCATCCAGCCTGACTTACCATTATGTTCTGCCGAAGAAGCTAAGCCTTACCAGTTCCCAGAACCCAAGGGCTCAACCTGCAGGGGAGGGGGCTGGCTAGGCACAAGATAAACCCAAGCCTTGCCCTGCGGTCCTGCTCTGCTCCTGTGGCACTGCACCTAGAGTCCAGCTTGCACCCACATGACAGCACATTGACAAAAAATTCCATATTTGTCTTTACATTATCAAAATTAAGTAGTTTTCCAAGCTTGCTTAGATCTGTATAATTTGTTTTTATTGGGTGAGGAAAAGGGATCTCAAGTATCAGTAAAGGGAGGAGATCTCAGTTGGGGAAAGGAAAAGGAGAAGGTAAGAGAAGGATGGGGAGAGGAGAAAGTGAGGGAACTGGGAATTGGGGAGCAGAATGTGAAGGAAAGAGGACTGGGGATGAAGAAGGTTGAAGGAGAGAAGACTGGGGATGGGTGATGGGGAAGATTGGGAAGGAGGGAAAGAAGGAAAGAGCCATAACTTGTGAATGGAGGAGAGGGAAGGGATTGAGTAAGGGGAGGAGGGAAGAGGAGGGGCTGGATAGTGGTTTTCAGGATCTAGGGAAAAGGAAAAGGTAAGAAGAAGAGAGGTTCCAGGATCTGGAGGATAGACTCTGAGGGTTAAATGGGGCTGAGGCTTAGGCATAGTGTAACCAGTGAGGAAGTCTTTGGCAAGGCTATAGGCAAGGTTCACTGAGTATTCCTGCTGGAGGGGAGACTGCACAGCAGAGGTTCCAGGATCTGGAGGATCCAAAATTTTGTGGGGTGAGAGAAAGAGACAGGTTGTCCTATCTCACACACACACACACACACACACACACACCGGTTACCAATTCCTTCTCTCGCACACACATAAACATTGCCCTATCCCTCCATTCCTTTCTTTCTCACACACAGTCACATGCTCCTTCCCCTCCCTGCTGATTCCCTCTCATCTCACATTTTCTCTCCTCAATCCTGAAGATCCCCCACTCAGCCCTTCCTAACCTCTGCAAAATGATCCACCTTTGCTCTGTTTGCTCCAGGTTTATCCCCTTCCCTCCTATCCCTGAATGACAGTAGGGGAGGGGCTAAATTAGGCAGTACAGTAGCTCTTCTTTGCTCTGCTCTGTCTGCTTCATGCTCACCTCCTCACTTCCCAGCACGCTTCCTAAAGGAACTGGATCAGAAAGCAGTGGGTTGTCCTCTGCTGAGTGAGATTCAGAATAGCTAAATGGCTGCAAATCTTCAGCCAGCCTGCTGCCCACAATATTTTGCCACACTAGGCACAGGCCTTGTGTGTCTATTGACAAATCCAGTCCTGTCTATATGGATGTTTCAGGACTTGTCTGCTTAATACTATTCACAATAAGCCATTGAGACCTCTGATATCGTCCTCTTCCTCTTGCATTAGCTAGGCTCTTACCTTCTTCATTGTCAGATGATACTTCATCATATAACAGAAAGCATGAACACTGAGCCACCTTAATCAGCTATGCCTTGTCTTGTGTGTTCTGTGCATCATCGCTATCAGTCATCCACCCTGGATCAGTGCTACAAATGATTTGCTGTTATTCACACTGCCCAGTCTCCAGTAATATAGTTTAATATTTGGAAGAAAACGATAAAAGCATCATGTTTCCCAAGGGCCAATATAGCTCAGGATACAGAAGTGAAAGGCCCTAATCTTGGGGATACTTTTCTAGAAACTCTCCATTCACAAAAGATTATCTTCACTAATCAGTAGCAGTTATGATGCAGGAACAATTTGCCTTTAAAGGGGAAACTATAGTTCAAGCTCTCATCCTTGATATAATATCTTTTGGAAGGATTAACAATGACCTGCACTTCCTCTTTGGGAAAAAGTTCAGTGCAAACAGACTTTATTTCTACCTCTCATATACAGTTTGCTTTAATAGCCTTTCACTTCGCTATTTCTATTTCATTTGTTTGTTTTGCTGATGTCCCTTCTTCCCTTATCTACTTTAACTCACCCCCGGCACAATGTGAGGCGCTAGAGATTGCTGGATTTTATAATGCCACACGAGTTTTACTCGTCTCTACCGGATGTACACCAGTAGAGGTATCCAGAGGTGTGCCCTGTTGACTTATCTAAAACATCAACAGAACCAAGTAATAAATCTGCCACTTGGAATGCTTCATAAAATCTTAACTGATGGCATATTACACGTGGAATATTAACTTTATTGATCCCTTCAGCCTAAACTAAAATGCAGCCAGCTTGCTAAGCATTTGTTTGATGCTGGGGCACAGACGTAGATCTGTCTTTCATAAAACCCAGGGGCCTATTGCATTTTCTGAAGACTGTCATGTATGTCCAATCTTTACCTTGTTTACTGGCAAATTTTCAATGCAAAATGTTAGTTAAACTATTTAGAACATAAGAACATAAGAATTGCCATACTGGGTCAGACCAAGGATCCATCAAGCCCAGTATCCTGTTTCCAACAGTGGCCAATCCAAATCACAAGTACCTGGCAAATACCCAAACATTAAATAAATCTCAAGCTACTATTGCATTGCTTATTAATTAATAGCAATTTATGGATTTTCCCTCTAGGAACTTATCCAAACCTTTTTTAAACCCAGTTACATTAACTGCTGTAATTGCATCATCTGGCAATGCATTTCAGAGCTCAACTATGTGCTGAGTGAAAAAGAGTATTCTTTGTTTTAAATGAGCTACTTGCTAACTTCATGGAGTGCCCTCTAGTCCTTCCATTAACTGAGAGAGTAAATATCCGATTTACTTTAAAATTGTTCAAGTCCTATCATGATTTTGTAGACCTCTATCATATCCCCCTCAGTCGTCTCTTCTCCAAAATGAACAACAGCCCTAACTTCCTTAGCCTTACCTCATCAGGCAGCCATTCCATGGCACTTATAATTTTGGTCACCCTTCTCTGTATTTTCTTCAGTGCAACTATATCTTTTTTGAGATGTGGTAACCAGAATTGCACACAGTACTCAAGATGTGGTCTCACCATGGAACGATATGGAGGCATTATGATATCAAGCATTTTATTTGCCATTCTCTTCTTAATAATTTCTAACATTCTGTTTGCTTTTTTGATTGCCACAGCACACTGAGCCAATGTATTATCCACTATGATGCCTAGATCTCTTTCCTGGGTGGTAACTCCTAAAATAGAACCTAACTTTGTGTAACTACAGCAAAGGTTATTTTTCCCTATATGCATCACTTTGCACTTATCCATATTAAATTTCAGCTGTCATTTGGAAGCCCAATCTTTCAATCTCACAAGGTCCTCCTGCAATTTATCACAGTCCACTTGAGATTTAACAACTCTGCATAATTTTGTGTCATCCACAAATTTGATCACCTCACTCGTCATGCCCCTTTCCAGATCATTTATAAATTTATTTAAAAAAACACTGGTCCAAGTACAGATCCCTGAGGAACTCCACTGTTTACTTTTTTCCACTGTGAAAACAGACCATTTAATCCTACTCTCTGTTTCCAGTCTTCCAACCAGCTTGTAATCCAGAAAAGGACATTGCCTCCTATCCCATGACGTTTTAGTTTTCTTAGAAGTCTTTCATGCGGGACATAGTTGAACACCTTCTGAAAATACACCACATCACCTTTGTCCACATGCTTATTCACCCCCCTCAAAAAAATGTAGAAGGCTTGTGAGGCAAGACTTCCCTTGGGTAAATCCATGCTGGCTGTGTCCCATTAAACCATGTCTATCTAAATGTTCTGTGATTTTATTCTTCATAACAGTTTCCAAGATTTTTCCCAGCACTGAAGTCAGGCTCACAGGTCTATAGTTTCCCGGATCACCCCTGGAGCCCTTTTATATATCGGGGATACATTAGCAATCTTTCAATCTTCAGATACAACAGATGATTTTAATGATAGGATACAAATTAATTGAAATAGGTCTGAAATTTCATTTTTTAATTCTTTTTTAACCCTGGGGTGAATGCCATCTGGTCCAGGTGATATACTACTCTTCAATTTGTCAATCTTCCAGGTTCTCTGTGATTTGGTTCAGTTCATCTCAATCATCACTCTTGAAAACCGTCTTTGCATTTCTACCCATAAAGATTCAATTGTGCATTCAGTCTCATGCAGGAACTTTCTCTTTTTGAACTGTAGGCCATCATGGACATAAAATACCACCCTGCCTCCAAGATGCTCCTCTCTGTCATTGCGATGCAATTTGTACCCTGGTATAGCTCTATCCCATTGGTTATCCTTTTTCCACCATGTTCCTGAGATGCCAATTAAGTCTATGTCATCATTCACTGCTATACACTCTAATTCTCCCATCTTACTTCTTAGACTTCTGGCATTAGTATACAAACATTTCAAAGTGTGTTTTTGTTTGTATTAACATTTTGCTTTTCAGTTTACAGGGATAAAATGGAATTTTTTAGCTCAGGTAAGTTTTTTATTATAGGCACTTGGACTACTTTTCTTATTATTGGAACCTCTCTGTTGGGATGTCCTAACTCTAATGCTTCATTAGTCTCCTTTGAAGATACCTCCCTCCAAATCATGCACTGCCGAGTGACTGTCGGCTTTCCCCTTTGATTTAGTTTAAAAGCTGCTCTATATCCTTTTTAAATGTTAGTACCAGCAGCCTGGTTCCACCCTGGTTAAGGTGAAGTCCATCCCTTCAGAAAAGATTCCTCCTTCCCCAAAAGGTTCCCCAGTTCCTTACAAAACTGAATCCCTTTTCCTTGCACCATCGTCTCATCCACACATTGAGACTCCAGGGCTCTGCCTGCCTCTGGGGACCTGTGCGTGGAACAGGGAGCATTTCAGAGAACACTACCCTGGAGGTTCTGGATTTCAGCTTTCTACCTAAGAGCCTACATTTGGCTTCCAGAACCTCCCTTCCACATTTTCCTATGTTATTGGTGCCCACATGTACCACAACAGCCAGCTCTTCCCCAGCACTATCTAAAATCCTATCTAGGTGTGCTTGAGGTCTACCATCTTTGCACCAGGTGGGCATGTTACCAGGTGATCCTCATACCAGCGGCCACCCAGCTGTCTACATTCCTAATAATAGAATCACCAACTATGATGGCCAACCTAACCCTTCCCTCCTGGGTAGTTGCCCTGTGAGACAGATCCTCAGAGTGAGAGAACAATGCATCACTTGGAGAGCAGGTCCTTGCTACAGGATCTTTTCCTGCTACACCCGGTTGATGTCTTCTGATCATGAGACCTTCCTCCTCCAAGGCAGCACCAGGGCTGCCAGACTGGTGTTGGGACTTAGCTACAGTATCCCTGAAGTTCTCATCTATATACCTCTCTGTCTCCCTTATCTCCTCCAGGTCTGCCACTCTAGCCTCCAGAGTTTGGACTCATTCTCAGAGAGACAGGAGCTCTTTGCATTGGATGCACACATACAATTTCTCACTGGTGGGTAAAAAATCATACATTTGACACGCGATGCAAAAGACTGGAAGGCCCCCCTCTTGCTGCTGGACAGCTGCCTTCATCTTAAATTTGTTCAGTTCCTAGTTAAGTTTTAGGTTGCTATAGGAGTAGGACTGCATATATTTAGGGCCTTTTAAATGTATTAGTGTATTCACTATCGGGTGGATTTTCAAAGGGGTACGCAAGTAGGATACGCGCATACCCCCCGAAAACCTACCCCAAACCCCCCCTGCGTGCACCGAGCCTATTTTGCATAGACGCGGCAATGCGCGCAAGCCCCGGGACACACATAAGCCCCAGGGCTTGCATGGAAGGGCGTGTCGGGGGGCGTGTCAGGGGCGTGCTGGGAATGACGCGGCATTTCGGGGGTGTGTCTCGAGTGACGCGTTGTTTTGGGGGCGTCGCTGCGGGCGTGGTTTTGGCCCGGGGGTGTTCCGGGGGCGTGGCCGCTGCTTCCGGACCAGCCCCCGGACCGGAACACGGAGCGGGGCAGCCGGCCCGGCATGCGCAAAGTTACGCCTGCTTCCAGCAGGCGTAACTTTGCCGACAAAGGTAGGGGGAGGTTTAGATAGGGCCTGGGGGGAAGGTATTAGGTAGGGGAAGGGAGGGGAAGGTGGGGGGAGGGCAAAGGAAAGTTCCCTCCAAAGCCGCTCCGATTTCGGAGCGGCCTCGGAGGGAACAGGCAACGCGCGCTGGGCTCGGCACACGCAGGTTGCACAAATGTGCACCCCCTTGCGCACGCCGACCCCAGATTTTATAAGATACGCGCGGCTATGCGCATATCTTATAAAATCCAGCGTACTTTTGTTCGCACCTGGTGCATGAACAAAAGTACGCCCTCGCGCAATTTTATAAAATCCGGCCCTATATATCTGGTAGTGACCTATAAGGGAATGATTAAACTCTTGATAAGGTGTGGGGAATTTCCAAATTTAAGTTAAAAGACTGATACATTTTTTATTTTTTATTTAATTTTTTTAATTTATTGAGTGTGAAAGTGTCAGTTGCCTATACATTAAAGGATGAGCTAGGGTGGTTGGGAGAGGGGTTGTTGCGATTCCCAGCCCTGGGACTCTGCGACCGGACTCTTACCTCCCGCTGGCCCTCTCAGCATGCCACAGCGTCCTCCGATTCCCACGGGCCTTGGTAGGCCATCTCTGCGGCAGCGGCCCCACAAGGGAGACGCCGCCGAGCTCCTCTCTCTGACCCCACCCCTTAGGCGCGTTTACAAGAGGGTCAGATTTAAAGGGGTCATGGTGGGAAACTTCAGCCAGCCCCTTGGATGACGTCAGAAGCCGGCAGGACATTTAAACTCAGCTGCTGTTCCAGTTCCTTGCCTTGCAACGAGGTTCGCTCCCTGGAGTCATCGAGTTGCTGATCCTGCTTGTTCCTGATCCTGCTTGTTCCTGTCTACTGCTTCTGTTCCAGCATCCCCTTGGCTTGTCTTCCTGGCTCTTGACTTTGGTATGTTCATCGTCATTCCTGCTTGCTGCCTGTCTTGATCCCTGGTCTGCCTTCGGTTCCTGCTGTCTGCCGCCTGCCTCGACTGTTGGACCATCTCTACGTTCTGCTCCTCTGCCGCCAGCCTTGACTTCTGGAATTCTCTTCAGACTCTCTTCCCAGGAGACCGCACCTAAGTCCAAGCGGCTCGGGTCCCCAAGGGCTCCTTCCGGGGGGACCTCGACTCTCCAGTGGTGAAGTTCCTGTTGGTCTCCTGGCTCTGATCCGCCTCCCGGCTGTGACGTCCGCTGTGGGTTACCCCTCAGCATATCTTCATCATCTTCTAGCCGGCTCAAGGGTCCACAAATGTAACAGGGGTGGGAGAATTGGGAAATACAAATACACAAACTTCTGTTTTTTGCCTGCCTTTATGATTACCTACTTAATTTAAACTAGTGATGTTCACCTGCCACTCAAGAACCACTGGTCTAGTCTGGCATTCAGATTATTCACAATAAATGTGCATGAGAGAGATTGGCATACAGTGGATGCAGTTCACATAAATATATCTGGCCATTTATCTTGTGGCCAGCTAAGTTGAATTTTATTTTAAGTTAGCCATAATATAGATTGATTTCTTGCAGACATTTATCCTTCTGCATTATTTTTTTTTTTTTGCATAGTTTGAAATCTATCATTTTTCCAAGCTATATAGAAATTTGAGAATCCCTGCTAGTCTGTATTTAAGTAAGTGTGTTTTTTAAATTAAAAAAGGCTATCTTCAAGTGTTGTTAGTCCCCTCCCATCCTGCCCCACATCCACCCACCCGTAGGGTGTTTTCTTCCAAGGACTTAGTTTAAGTGAATAAGATTTAAATACCAATCTAACAACTTGTATATTAGTCACTATTAGCAGAATGTCTTTTATTCATTGTAACAATATTGGTGCTTATGTTCCAAGGTCTGCCATATGGAGACTTAAGGTTTGTCTATCTTGCTTTCAGCTATCTGCAATGAAAAAGCAGCTGACTCATATGAAAGTAGAATTGCTCAGGTTTCAAAAAACCTCCCCTTTCTGGTAGCATCCAGAATAGCTCCCCCAGCTCCCACAGAGGATTCAGGAACCCAAGAAAAATGGTTTATAATGGGCTCCAGTACAACAAGGCATGTGAAAATCTGACACCCAATTTCCCCAATTACATGGTATTCTGAATATCTACCTCCACTCCCATTGAGAAGTCAGACATCTATGATTCAGAAACCCAGGAATAAATGGATTATAGTGGGTTTTGGCAGAATAAGACCTATGATAAAGAGACATCCACTCTCCCCACCATTACCCTTACATAATATCTTTTTTGCATTGGATAACAAAGAAGCTCCAGCAATAGAAAATGAAGGGATGTCTGAAAGAGATATAGTCAATCAGTGTACCCAGAAACCCTTAAACTTTATCAAAGGTTATAATAGGAAGATTCTTCTGCTGGGAGACTCGGTCATGAGATGAAACAATTAGGGAAATCATTTTGATGGAGACACAACAGTTAAATGTCTTACAGGATCCTCAGCCAGTAGATATACCAATCAGGTAGTCAATGCAATTATAGAGGAAAGGAGAGACTCCAATATCAATATTTTCATCCATCTGGGGACCAATGATCTTTCTAGAAATGGTATCCTTGAGAGTACAAAAAGATTTCCAAAATGTAGGGAAGAAGATTAGAAACATGGCAAAGACTAGTGCCTTTTCAAAAATATTGCCTGCTCATGGAAAGGGGAAGGAAAGGATCTGCCATATAGATAACTTCAATTTCTGGCTTAAAACATGGCATAAAGAAAGTGGTTTTGGATATATTGGAGGCTGGGGATGTGTATAGAGCAATAAAAGTTTATATAGTAAGGATGGTCTACATTTGTCCTTAGCAGGAGAGAGGATGCTAAGTCAGAAATTCATAACATACATTATCAGGCATTTAAACTAGAAGACGGGGGTGGCAGGAGGTAATCAAGGAAATTGCTATGTCACCCCCCCCCCCCAAGCAATACAGGAATTGAGAGGAAAAAACAACAAAATCAATCAGTTCAAAAAAGCAGAATAATTGACTAGGAAGAACAGCAAACCAAGGGAGAAAAATTGGAAAGCTATGTCCACAAATGCTTGTAGTCTGGGTAATAAAATCCCAGAGTTGTAGGCCTTAATAGTGGAAGTAGACTTGGACATAGTTGCTGTTAGAGAGACATTGTTCACTGAGTCTTATCAATGGGATATGGCCATCCTGGGCTATAACTTGTTTGTCCTATATAAATGGAAGGACAGGGACGAACGAGTAGACAAGTTAAGGTCCATTTAAGAGAGCATAGAAGTAGGATCAATACTGTCAATATGGAAGCCCCAATGGTAAAACATTGTGTTCATTATTCTCATATGTTTCAGCATTTACAATGGACTGTATTAGATCAAGTGGTAGGTTCTGAGCGTGGCAGCGACATTCAAACACAGTTAAATTACTGCGAGCAAAAATGGATATATAATTTATCTGCACAAGGTTCGTCTGGTATGAATGACACAGTGGATTGGATGACTCTAATTGGACATCATAAACATGTAATTTTACTATTGCTCGTTGTTTGGTTTGAGAGATCGATCATTGGTTGCTGTGATATCCGAAGGCTGGTTTAAAAACAGTCCAGGTAAAAACAAGATGGAGGATTGCACTGGAAACGCTGAAAGATGTGAACGAGTGACAGCGAAAAGTTTGGAGCGTATGTATGCTGAGTTACGGTTAAATGTTGTATTACCAAGCCAGCATGTTAAAACAAATGTTCTTTTTTATGCAGAATTAAAAGAAATAATATATCGCCCCTGACAAAGCATTTAAGAAACACGAGCCATGTCCGGCGGGCAGAACATATGATCGCTCCTTCAGCGTTTAATTGCTCAACGTGGAATGATAAGTGTTACTAAAAAAATTCAAATAAAAAAAAAACAGTTCTAAAAAATTAGTGAAACCAAGACCATTGATTATAAATGGTTAAACAATACTACATACGATGCTAATCATGTAGGAATGGGTATTGTATACCCTTGGAGAAGTGAGAATATATACACACCACAAAATAAGTTTTCTCACATAATATATGAGGTCTAGTCTCACAAACATAGTTTCCATGCTGTATATGGTGTTTTGTTGATTTATGTATCAAGTAGTTACATCGTATTAGCAGTTCAAGTATATAAGTGTTAAAAAAAACCAATATCCAAGCAACTGAAATGTAAGGGATGTGGGTAGGGAAGAAGTATTATGGCTATCCTAAAATAAAGAAGATGGTGCTTCCATTTACATAGGTGTGGTGTACAGGCCTCTGACTCAGCAGAAGAACTGGATAGATATCTGGTTGAATATATCCAAAAGGTGGGAAAGAAGGGAGATGTGTTTGTTAAAGATTTTAATTTGCCAGATGTAGATTGGAGTCTACAAGGTGCCCTTCAAAGTGCTTTGCTCAAATGGTAATGGAACCCACAAGGGAGGGTGTAATACTTGACCAAGTGCTCACAAATGGGGAAAATTTCTCTAATATACAGATAGGTGCTCACCTGAGCACTAGTGAACATCAGACAGAATGGTTTAATATTGCAAATAAGATTCAGAGATGTCATATGAAGACCCAAGTTTTGAATTTCAAAAGTCTGGACTTCGTCAAAATGGGGATGTTCATGGAGAAGACTGGGAGATAATAGGTGAAGTGGAACAATGGGCCAAATTAAAAGGAACTATTACAAAGGCAACAAATCTATATGTTAAAAAAGTAAAAGGAAACAGAAACCAATCTGGATCTCAAAGGAGGTGGCTGAAAAAATAAAGGCAAAAAGAACAGGGTTCAACAAGTATAAAGGATCCCAAAAAGAGGAACACAGGGAAGAATACCTAGAGAAGCTAAGGGAGACAAAAAAAGAAATCAGGAAAGTAAAAGGTCAAGTGGAAGAAAGGATTTCCAAAGAGGTAAACACTTTTCAGATATATCAGAGAAAAAAGGGAGGCCCAAAGTGGTATAATGAAATTGAAAGGTGACAAAGAGCAATTTATAGAAAGAGATAAAGAAATGGTAGAAATATTAAACAAATTCTTCAGTTCAGTGTTCACTAAAGAAGACCCTGGAGAAGCACCTTTTTCAGCTGACAAGACTGTAGATGGGAATGGGGTAGATGAAACTCCATTTATAGAAGAAAATGTATGGGAAGAGCTAAGAAAACTGAAAGTGGACATGATCATGGGGACAGATGAGGTACATCCTAAGATACTAAGGGATTTCGGAGATATGCTGGCCAGACTGCTGAAAGACCTGTTCAATAGATCCCTAGAATTGGGAGTGGTGCTGTGTAATGGAGAAGCGTGTTGGTGATCCTGCTTCACAAGAATGGTAGCAGAACGGAGACTGGAAACTACAGGCCAGTTAACCTCACCTCCATGGTGGGAAAATTAATGGAGACTCTGCTGAAGGATAGGATAGTGAACTATCTACAATTTGATGGGTTGCTGGACCCAAGGCAGCATGGATTCACCAGGAAAAGATCCTGTCAGACAAATTTGATTCTTTTTTCATTGGGTGACTAGAGAATTCAATCAAAGAAGAGTGCTTGATGCGATTTACTTGCATTTCAGCAAAGTTTTTGATTATGGTCCTGCCTAGCACGCACATAATTAAAACAAGAAGCTTGGGAGTTGGTGCCAAGGCAGTGGAGTGGATTAAAAACTGGTTAACTCACAGGAGATAGTGAGAAATGGTAAATGGAACCTATGAATGGTGTTAAGTGGTGGGCCACAGGGATCAGTTTTGAGACTGGTTTTTTTTTTCAATAACTTTGTCAGTGACATTGTGGAAGGGATAAATACTAAGATCTGCAGAGAGTGGACATGCCAGAAGGAGTAGAGAGAATAAAAAGTGATTTATGAAAGCTTGAAGAGTTGTCGAAGACTTGGCAGCTGGGATTCAATGCCAAGAAGTGCAGTCATGCATCTGGGGTGCGATAATCCAAAAGAGCTGTATGTAATGGAGGTGGGGGGGAGGGTGAAAAACTAATGTGCATGGGTTGGGAAAGGAACTTAGGGGCGATAGTGTCTGGTGATTTAAAGGTGGATGGAACAGCTCCCCTATGAGGAAAGGCTGAAGAGGTTAGGGCTGTTCAGCTTGGAGAAGAGACGGCTGAGGGGGGATATGATAGAGGTCTTTAAGATCATGAGAGGTCTTGAATGAGTAGATGTGACTCGGTTATTTACACTTTCAAATAATAGAAGAACTAGAAGGCATTCCATGAAGTTAGCAAGTAGCACATTTAAGACTAATCAGAGAAAATTCCTTTTCACTCAACACACAATTAAGCACTGGAATTTGTTGCCAGAGGATGTGGTTAGTGCAGTTAGTGTAGCTGGGTTCAAAAAAGGTTTGGATAAGTTCTTGGAAGAGAAGTCCATTAACGCCTTTAATCAAGTTTACTTAGGGAATAGCCACTGCTATTAATTGCATCAGTAGCATGGGATCTTCTTAGTGTTTGGGTAATTGCCAGGTACATGTGGCCTGGTTTGGCCTCTGTTGGAAACAGGATGCTGGGCTTGATGGACCCTTGGTCTGACCCAGCATGGCAATTTCTTATGTTCTTATGTTCTTAACCAACCAGTCACTTCACTCAATCAGCTAAATGTTTAAGCCTTCTTTTATGTTTTTTACTTTTTATTTTCCCCTAAGGGCTTTAGGTTCATTTAATATCTGTGTTTGGGACCCATATCCCTACTGTCTTAAAATGAGAGAGGGGATCTGAGACAGGGCACTTTAGATCAATGACCAATGAGAACTGGGACTTTACTTCTCACATAATATCAGCCTCTTTCCCCTCTGGTTATAGATTGTGAACTGGAGTTTGGTGAGGAACATAAGAACATAAGAAACTGCCATGCTGGGTCAGACCAAGGGTCCATCAAGCCCAGCATCCTTTTTCCAATAGATGCCAAACCAGGCCACAAGAACCTGGCAATTACCCAAACACTAAGAAGATCCCATGCTACTGATGCAATGAATAGCAGTTGCTATTTCTCAGCACTTCACCAGGGCCGGTGTCTCAGATAAGGGATATCTCCAGCATGACTGGAGAATGCATTGTTTCTGGGGCAGCAGCTTCAATGGGAATCCCAAGGAAGAAAATGTGGTATGAACCGAGTGAGGGATTTTTGCTCGATGGCTATAGTTTCATCATTGCTGGATTCAGCAAGCATCATGGGAAAAAAGATGGTGTTGAGGAGCCAGTTGACAGACCTGGGATGTGTCCTGGAGGTTCTAGTTCCCTGTGCTGTTCACTAGGGTATTAAAATCTGACTATAATTTTCCTGGGTGGAAAGCTCAATATCAAACTTTTATAAACCAGTATCCAAGTTGCTAAGCTTGTCCTTTTCTCCACTACCCTTTCTATAAATAAATAAATAAATTATACCCCCTTTCACCCTCTTCCCATGACCTCTCTTCGAAAGAGGCCTATTGCCTACAGATGTATTCCTTGAAGGTAATTGGAATTTAAAGGTCTCTGTCATAGAATATCTCCCCTTTCCCTCCTTTCCTTCAGGGTATGTACTGTATGTTTAGATCTTTAAGTTTACCCACATATATCATATGGTGAAGACCATTGACTATTTTAGTAGCTGCGCTCTGGACCAACTCTCTTTGGTAAATATGTAACTGAGAGCCATTATCAGTTACCAGTATGTCCTGGGAAATGCTACATAGAATATGTTAGTGCATGGGAGAGGATCCATTCAAATTCAGCCCTTCCCTTTGTGGGGTCTGGAATGACCATTCCTCTGAAAGGCTTTATAACAGCTTTCTCCTGAGAGACTGTGGGCACTCCTTTATGGTTTTTGGAGATTTAAGAGGTGGTCAGCAGCTTCACCTGATTTGTATTTTTTTTAGGATCAGTCAGATCCAGCCTGGATATCCTGACCAGGGGTCGGGAGGGATGTCCTTCCAGTCTACTCACTAGCTGGTTGAGATATCCCTCTGAGATGTTTTCTGACATTTAAGATTTGTCATGGGAGGAGCCTTACTGGACACCTGGGCCTTTCTTGGATTCAGGGCACAGGGAACCTTGCCTGTAGGATGCCCAGGGATAGGGAAGACCTGCACTTCAGAGATGGTGATCCGCTGTAAGGAGGAACTCCAGTGTTATTTTCAGTTAAGGAAAAAGGACATCAAGTTCAGACATCCAGGAGGAAGATTGTTTTGGCTGTCCCTTCCTTCCTGCATTAGAGCAGGGTAAGATACCTTCATCCAGGGGTCCAGAGGAGAGACTATGAGAAATCTAAGGAATTTGAAGAACTCCTCCTAAGCATAAGTAAAAGAACTATAAAGATCCTTGAGTTTTCACCCCCTGGAGAGAGAGAAAATTTACTCTCTGTGCAAGGATAGAATTTTTAGCCATCTTTGGTTTCCCCGATCAGCTTAAGGGTTACCCTGCCACTGGGACCTCCATTTCACCTAATCCAGGATTGCCTGCTTGAAAGATTCCTGCACAGATAGAGGTAAAGACTAACTAAAGACAGAAAGACTGTGGTGCTGGAAACATATTTATTGTGCCATTTGCAACCATTTTATCAGTAAAGACTAATTTTAGGCCCTAACCCAGTCCGTCCAGTGTATTTATTTGGGCACACAGCACACCCAGTGAAGAAAAATTACCCCTCTCCCAGGGACACCCAGGAGGAAGTTAGTCACCCTTGCACTGGCTCTGAAAGTTAACTCTTTCCCCCCATAAAAAGAATCTACACCCTGGGGAAGGAGTCAGATAGAAGAGCTAGCCAGGGTTCCTGCCCCAAAGAGTTTATAAATTCTTTTTGGCCCCTCCCGTGCAGGACAAGCACACCAGGGTGGGGTTACATATATTATTTTGAAAGTGCAGTCTCCAGAATTATTCCAAATCAGGTCTCACCGGAGACTTATACAGAAGCAATATCACCTCCTCCTAGCTATTCCTCTCCCTATGCACCCAAGCATCCTTCTGACTTTTGCCATCATCTTATCTACCTGCTTGGCCCTTTTCAGATTATCAGATAGGATCATCCCCAGATCCCATTCCTGTTTTGTGCACAGTAGAATATTCCCTGTGCCATACTGCTTCCTTGCATGTTTGTAACCCAAATGCATAACTCTGCATCTTTTAGCATTATATCTTAGCTGCCAAACTCAATGCTGTTCCTCAAACTTCATTAGATCCTTCCTCATGTTTTCCATATCTTACAAGGTATCTACTCTGATGTAGATTTTGGTATCATCTAAATAAGGCAAATGTTTCCGCCCTTCCACAAAATTGCTGTTGCGTCGGCTGGCCTTCTTTACATGGCCCCACTGCCCTGTCGGGGGCAGGCTCTGGCTTCCCCACAATGCTGCCCTCCTCTTCGCGGCCCTGCTTGCAGCTGGCAGGCCCCGAAATGCGGCAAAGACACCGCCACCATCTGCTCCTCACATTCAGCCTCCCCAGGGCTCGCGCGCCTACGTCTCTCTGGTTTATTTAAAGGGCCCGTGGCACACTAAGACTGCCGGCCCTTTCCGGTGATGTCGTCTGCCTGGGACTATATTAGGCGAGCCCTGACACTCAGAGCTCACCTTGGCAACAGGTCTCCGCACTTGTCATGTGCTTGTTGCTTGTATCTGATCCTGTCTACAATCCTGGTTCCTGCTCCTGTCCCGTACCCGGTCCTTGCCTTCCTCATTGGACTGACTTCTGGCTTCAACCCCTGCTATGTTATGCAGGTACAAAACTTAGATTGTAAGCCCTCTGGGGATAGAGAAATACCTACAGTACCTGAATGTATACCGATGTGATATCTCAGATCGAATGTCGATAT
Source organism: Rhinatrema bivittatum (assembly GCF_901001135.1). Lineage (NCBI taxonomy): Eukaryota > Metazoa > Chordata > Amphibia > Gymnophiona > Rhinatrematidae > Rhinatrema > Rhinatrema bivittatum. The sequence goes on along the minus strand of NC_042615.1, from coordinate 320,832,288 downwards.
ATAAAAATAATAAATAAATAAATAAATATGCTTCACCACGTTTGGATTGACTTCTGGCTTCGACCCCTGCTACTCTTGACCATGCTCGGACTGACTTCTGGTTTTGACCCTTGCTCGTTTGACCGCCTGTCCTTGTCTGCCGCCTGCCCCGACTACAGCCTGCTCTTCATCTCTTCTACTAGTATTACCCTGGACTTGGCCTTTCAGGCTCCGGCCTTCTATTACTCAGGCGCCACCTGTCCTTGCCTCTGGTTCTCCATTGGCGCTCGGGTCTCTGGATCCCTGCCTCATCTGGACTCGCCTTCATCTTCCGGTTACCTCTGCTGGCCCCTGGCTGAATCCTACTTCGTCTACTGGGACTCTTTGGATGGAGGCCCATCTAAGACCAGCCGGCCCCGGCACCCAAGGCTCAACCTGCAGGGAACGTGGGCTAGTATTGGCGAAGCTCCAGCTTGCCTCTGTTGCTCATCCACCTCCACCTTCTGACAGTGGGGACCCATAGGGCTTGCCCTGCGGGTAGCGTCAACCCCACCTCGGGCCAAGGGTCCACCTTCGGCATAACAATTGCTTCTGAAAATGTTAAACTGAACTGGATTGAGGATTGATTCCTGTGGCATAACACTAGTAATACCTCTTTTGTCGGAGTGAACTTTATTTACCAATACCCTTTGTCACCTCCCACTCAACCAGTTTCTAACCGAGTCAGTCACTTTAGGGCCTACACCTAGGGTGCTCACCTATGTGGAATTGTGTCAAAGGGCTTGTTGAAATCCAACAAGGGAGAATACTACATCTAGTGCTCTTCTCTCGTCTAACTCTCTGATCACCCAGTCAAAGAAATTGATTAGATTACAAGACGTACCTCTGGTGAGCATCATACTGCCAATGATCTTGTAATCAATTGGATTCCAGAAACTGTGATTCCATAAATATGCTTACCACAGAGGTCAAGCAAACCAGTCTGTAGTTTTCACTTTTGTGAAGAGGAACCACATGCGCCTGTAGGGAGACTCCCAAATTGGATCCCCTTTTTGATTTCTGGTTGTGCAAGATATTATATATGGGGGATTTGGACTGATTATATCTGACTTGTTTGGGAAATGTTTTGTATGGTTGTATCTGTAGTACTAGTAAATGACCATTGGATAGTGTTTTAGAGAAGCGAGCATTATAATATGATGTGCTAAGGTGGGTTGTTTTAGGGACAGGTGGGGTGAGGGGTCCCCTTAAGAACCCAGAGGATGTGACTGGTGAAAGAGGTTTGATCAGGAGGTATAAAAAGGGAAGGATTTGGCAGGAGCTTGTCCTTTCTACTTTGACCATTTGTTGCTGCCCTTTTGGTATGGTGCTGGTAAAGGAAGGGGACCTTTAGGATGTAGTGGCCTGGAGAGGCCAACGTGTGAGCTGGTGGGCCCGGAGACCCTCTCAGGGAGGGCAGGACCCTGCAGGGGCTCTTCCACCCAAGGAGAGAGGCCCAAGGCTGTGAAATGAGAAGGATTTTTTTCTTCCTCCCAAGGAAATAACCAGAAACTTGGGTGACGACAAAGCAGTTCCTCCCTATGAGGAAAGTGGCCAGGAGCAGCAGGAGTACGGGATGATTCCGATATGAAGAGTGCTCCAAGAAGTCCCTTATGTGGAGGATGCCTACCCACTGTGGGAATGGAGAAGAGAGGAGACTGAGTTGGAGATCAGGGTCCATAGAATTATGAGCAGTTCTGGGAGATGAAATAGCATGTCTCCTTTGGATGTGAATTTTGGTATGGTATAGCCGTGGTAGCCCAAGGGAGAAGATTCTGGAGTAAAGCCCAAGGGAAAGAGTCTGGAGTAAAGTTTAAGGGAGTGAACCCCATTCCTTTATTAGAGTGCTGGGGCTGAGATAAACTTGAAGAGGAAGCTGAGAGTTGAGCCTGATCCTTGTAGTTCTGGGTGGGTTGACAGAACAACAAAAATATTGTACTTTATAGAATGTCAATTTTTGACTTATTGAAGGAAACTAGCAACTTTTTTTTGTGTCATTTTAGTTCATTAAATCCAAAACAGTTCAATAATGGCAATGAAAAAAACCCAAATAGCATGCACTGTTTGCAAATAACATGTGCTATTTTTCAAAACGAAAATGAATAAAAAAGAAAAGAAAAACTTCCAAAACATAATTCAGGCAAAAACAGCCAGAACATGAAAGTAATAAACCAAATCAAGATTTTTGACTGTGCAAACTTCTAATCTCAGGACTATTATCATATATTGTATATGTAAAATGCTGGACAAATATCTGCCTTTCCCGATGGAGTAAGGACTTGTAATATTCAGTTGAAGATGTGATAATTATGAAGAGTAATTTTTTTTGCCTGTAACCTGTCAAGTTATGTTCATATCTGAGTTCATTTTTTTCTCTACTATTGTAAAAGAAATCCTGATTTTAGCTGCATTTGTTTTGTTTGTAAAAACCTGAATTTCCTTTACAGGGATTTAAGAGGTACTTTTGAGTACTGGTTGATTTACCAGAGAAATCTCATTATGGAGCAATAAAGTTGATTGTGCAGGTTAAGGCTCCTAAAAATAGAATGTTATACAGTAAAAGCTTAATGTGAACTTAAAATATAGTCCCAAATTATCACTTACTCATAGGTAAATGAGGGAGCATCATATGCAAATGAGGTTTTTAACAGATTCAGAGGAAATAACATGATTTCCTGTCCTCTACCTGCTATTTACCAAGGATATGATAAAGGGGAAAAAAAAAATGAACACCTGCTTCTTACCAGGTGCTAGATTATTACCGGACTCACTGTTGTGAAATTGCCGGAGTTAACTGGCCCCAAAATAAAGGACTATTTAGCAAGGGAATACCTTCCTCTCCAACCTCTTGTAAAAAAAATAGCAGCATCACACCCCCCCCTCTGAGGCTCTTACCTCATGCTTCCCTCCCAGGAGGAAGGACAGCAAACCCTTCTGGGGCAGTCCTTCCTGATCCTCCCCTCAGTATGTGACAACAGCCCCCTCCCCACCCGGATCCTCCCCAACAAGCCTTCCCCCGGGCATCCCTCCTCCAAGCAACTCCCCTCACACCTGATCAGTGAAGGCACAGCAGTCTCAGTGACACTTCCCAGACCCGATCAGCGGGCCACCTTGCACCTTCTGATTGAGTTTGAGGGGGTATCTGGGAGAGGGGGTTGTGTCACTGGAAAAGCTGTGATCCCACCGATTGGGGTTGCAGGGAGAACCAAAGGGGGCTGCTGCCATTCTTGCTGAAGTGGGATTTGCCCTGCAGGAGGCTGCTTTTATTCTTGCCAGAGGGTGGAGGGGGAGAAAAGGGAGGGAGATACCCCAGAGAGAGGGCTGTGTGGTGCCGTTGGTGGTGCTGAGGGAGCGTGGATTTAGCAGATTCTTTATCAGGGGGTGTTCGGTGGAGAAAACCCCACCTGCCCCTGCCACTTCGAGCCACTTAGCAAGGGGAGTTTCCCCATAGCTAGGGTGGACAATTACACTTTTTGCTGTTAATGTCTACTTTAGTACCGAGGAGACATCATTAAGGGAAAGTTTTAGAATGCTTTCAGTAAAATGTATTGCAATGCATGTTAAGTCCCTTTTTAATGTGCACCTTTACATTTTACCATGTCGTGATTTTAACTAGTGTGAGTTTTTTTATTGCACAGGCCCCTAAGTCAATTTTAATTAATTCTCCTTCACAGGCAATGAATGTATAATTTTATTTTATTTATTTATTTTTTTAGCATTTCCAATGTCCACCATCCAGGATGGAGGACCACTAGATGGAGCAATCCCCTGGTACTTTTGCATGGAGATCAGAAGGAAGACCAATGCAGTGGGCTCATGTGCTAATAGACAACTAGTCTGGTTAGCATTGCTTTTTGTTGCGCCGGGAGGTAGACCCTTGGCCTAGTGCACGATTGGTAGGCTCCCTGGTCGGACCCAGAGAGCGCCTACCACCAGGAGATGGAGCACAGGAGGAGACAGAGGCTAGCTGGAGCTTCACCACTGGCAGCCCGAGGTCCCCCTGGATTGAGCCCTTGGGTACCCGGGCCGCTTGGTCTTAGGTGGGCCTTGCAGGATCTCCATGAGAGAAAGTTTCAGAGGTGTGCCCACCATGGTCAAGGGTGTGCGGTCGATGTCCAGGCGAGAATGTCCAGAGGTCAGAGTAAAGTACAGTGTGGTCAGTTGAAGCAGGGTCAGTTCCAGGTGGCAGTCGGATGTGGTCAGGCAGGCAGAGGTCGGTTCCAGGTGACGGTCAAACATGGTCAGGCAGGCAGAGGTCGGTTCCAGGCGGCGGTCAGACGTGGTCAAGCAGGTGGAAGTCAGGTCGGAAGAAGTCAACGTGGTCAAGCAAGCAGAGGTCGATTCTGGAAGATCAGTAAGGTGAAATAGCAGAGTTCAGAAACTAGCAGATACCTGTAGGCAAAAGCACGCAAGAACCTTCATTGCAAAGGCAAGCTCTGACTGTCAGAGCTTGCCTTATATAGGGCAGCAAGGATGACATCATCTGAGGAGGCCCAGCAGCCCTAGCGCGCCACGGCCCCTTTAAATCTTGTAGAGAGGCCCGCGTGCACGCGCTAGGAGAGTCCCCAAGGAGAGGGGAACTCGATGGCGGCGCACAGGCCGCGAGATCGGGCCGGAAGCCAGGCGGTGATGGCGTCCCCACCGTGCCGCGCGCCCAAGGGAAGCCGCCAACACCGTGGAAAGAAGGTGAGAAGAGCCGGCCACAGAACCCGTGGCCGGTCTTTGCAACACTTTTGTGACCCATGTAAGCTATAGAGCAGGAGTGCTTAAACCAGTCCTCTGGCCCCCTCCCCACCTGAAGCCAGGCAGATTTTCAGGATATCCATAATGAATATGCATGAGAAATATTTGCATATGTAGGAGGTAGTATATGCAAATACATCTCATGCATATTTATTAAAGATGTCTTGAAAACTTAACTAGCTGAGGTGGCCCCCAAGGACCTGTTTGAGCACCCCTGCTATAGGGCCTAGGTGTTAATTTCTAGGCCTGTATACACTGATTGCTTTCTATCTAGGGTACTCACTTTGTGGAAATCTTAAACATTTCTCTGGTTAATGTCTTGCATATGACTGCAGCAGTCAAATGAAGCAAGGTCATTAATATGTAGGCACATTGGAACATCTTGTCAAGAGACCCTTGGATGGAGATGCTGTATAGCTTGGATGTTACATGTAAAGTCCTTGAGGGGGACTTTTAGCCCACTCTAAGATCTAAATTCCTTGATAAAGATACAGTTGGTATACCTCTTGCACAGGCCAATCAGCAGTGATTTCATTTGTCATTATCCAGACAGCATACTGATGGGTGTCATTCTTGCTTAAGTCAGGAGTATACATGCAGTAAAAAACATATGGTTGACCTGTGTCTCTTGTCCTGCTCAGAAAGGGACTCCAAAGTATGAAAGAGTACCCACTTGTAACGTGTATCTATTATTGTGAGATTAAATTTCTTTATGTGTTGTAACACGATGCATTATTTCAAGAGGTGGAGTTTAAATATCCCATGTACCAAGCACAAATCCTGCTATGGATTGCTTAGCAAAGGATCAGATGACATTTCTACTAGAATAACAGTGAACCAGGAAGCCAGTAGATGAACTGTAATTTACCTGGGCTGTGTTAACTCTTGTATTTTGAGGGGCAATGAAATTATCCAAATGAAGCGTGGATTGATTTACGCTGTGATTAATGTCTCCAGGGTTGTATTGTAATAGCAAAGAATTGGAAGCCATTGCCATTCTTCTACAATAAGGATGCAATCTTTCTTGAATAAGCACTAGAAAGTGAAACATGCTTCTTTTTGCATTTAGTCAACTGACATTGCTTTTAATATTCCAATATGATGAATTTTATTACTTTGGAATGCTGATTGGCCAAGATCAGTCAGCCAACACAACTGGTAAATCAAAAATATTCCATTATGAACTTCTATAATATGACATTAACTTTCAAACCGGCACACAGGTGCACATGTGCGCACGTTTGTCGGCCTGCGAACAGGGACACGGCTATTTAATAACATGTGCCCGCATGTTATAAAATAGCCCCGGCTGTGTGCACAAGATTGCCCAATTTTAAATGACCTGTGTGCCCAAAAAACGCTTCTATCATGTAAGTGGGGAGATTTTAAAAGGGACGTGCGCCGATGCATTTGCCAGTTTTACGATTTCATTTCTAGTTCACCCAGTTAACAGATAGATCCTCCAACCCCCCCCCCCCCCCGGGTTTGATAGCCTGTACACCCCCCAGTTCCCCCAGACACTTAAAACCCCTCTAAAATGGTTTGTTTTTTACTTACACACCATCCATAGCAGAAGTAAAGTTTCGCAGCAGGGGGCCTTGGTGCACACCAGATTGTGTAAGTATTTACGTACAAATTTCTGGTGAAAGTCTCGAAATGCTCATGAACCACCCATGCCCTGCCCAGACCACACCCATGCCCTGCCCATTTTTGAGGAGTTCCAATATGTGCGCACAGCAGCATTTCCTATATCCAAGCGGCTTTTAAAATCTGCTCAGTGCACGAGCCTGACATATTCGCGTATCCCCTGATTTCAGCGAGCATCAGGCTTTTAAAATTCACCTTAAAGTCTATAATGGGTAGAAATAGTCCATTTTGATTGACAGCTTAAATGACCATTGGCATTTAAAGTTGCAATATGAGGTGGGATTAACCATGTCCCACTAAACATAATAGAAGCCTGACAAACATGGTCGCTCCAGAACAAACATGATGGAGGTTTACAAAATCATGAGAGGACTAGAATGGGTAAATGTGGATTGGTTGTTTACTCTTTCAGATTATACTAGGATTAGTGGGCACTCCAAAAAGTTAGCAAATATCACATTTAGAACAAACCGAAGAAAATTTGTTTTCACTCAACACACAATTAAGCTTTGGAATCCATTGCCAGAGGATGTGGTTAAGGCAGTTAACTTAGCTGGGTTTATAAAAGGTTTGGACAAGTTGCTGAAGGAGAAGTCCATAAACTGCTATTAGTCAAGTTGACTTAGGTAATGGCCACTGCTTGTTGCCGGCATTAGTAGCATGGATCTACTTAATGTTTGGATACTTGCCAGGTATGTGTATACTAGATTGTCCACTGTTGGAAACAGGATGCTGGGCTTGATGGACTCTCAGTCTGACGCAGTGTGACAACTTCTTATGCTCTTATGCTTTTAACATTTGACTTGGCTTTCTGCTTCACTTGTAAGTCAACCTATTGCCTCTACCAGGAGCTAGGGAGGGAGAGAAGATAGTACCCACTAAGATGATAGTTATTGCCAGTCACAGAAAGGCACTAAGGGATAGTCTTGGAGGAGCCTTCCCTCCTGATCTCAAGACTGCCAAGGGTATCTGAGCTGTGCAGGCATGCCAACTCTGCTATGAAGTTTACAATGTAGGGAACTGGCAAAAAAAAAAAAAATATATATATATATATATCTTTTATGGGGTTGAAAAGAGACAAGCCAATTTTTAAACACAAAATATTCTCTAGAAAGATTGTAAAGACTTGCAAAATGAGACTTTCAATTCTCAGAAAATTAACTTTTGTCATACAGTCTTAATATTCCCCCCCCCCCAACAAAAATGGTTGATTCTCTACAGAGCTACACATATTTTATAGGCTTTTCAAAGCATTAAGTAAAAGATTCCTTGAAGGGCATGGCGATGCCGTTATCGTGAAGAGTCGCTCTTTCCTCCTGCTCCCTTGAAGCCAGCGGAGCTTTTATATCTTTGATGATCCTGAGCCCGATTTAGAGTCCGCTTTCCAGGTCTCAGTGGCGGACGTCAGTGGTATCCCAGAAATCGATTCAGCAGCATGGATGTCAGGGTGCACCAAGAAACCAGGAGCAGAAAAAGTGAGTGGCGGCAAAGACAAAATGATGCCAGAAGCAGGCTTGACCTCCGGTGGCCTGTCCGACGCAGTGCTGCAGGACCTTACTCGCACTGTGCCTGTCATTCTATCAGACCAGCTGCAGAAGATCCAGTCGTCAGTGGACGAACTGCGGGACAAAGTGGACACCTTTGACACCACCATTAGCAGCATGCAGGGTAAGGTCTCTGAGAATGATGACCACGTGCTTGCTTTGGAAACTGCTACCATGGAGCTGCATGAAAAGAACAGAGCACTGGATCTCAAACTGGATGAGCTTGAAAACAGAAGCCGGCATAACAATTTATGGATTCTGGGGGTCCGTCCAAGGGGAGGCCTTGATTACTTTTTATGAGAAATGGCTCCCAGAGGTGCTTCATGTCAACATGGAGGCTCAGCCAATTTTGGTATTTATTTATTTATTTGAATTATTTTATAGACCGTCATTCAGAATTTTCCCATCACAACGGTTTACAAACAGGCACAAAATAAATTACAATATAGAATTAAAAGTGTCATCATAAAAAAGAAAGAGCTCACAGGCTGGGAGCCGGAGGCCTAGATCAAGATCGGCCTTGGCAGCTGATTGTAAAATTTCTGAACTTTACTGACAAAGAAAAGCTACTATCTGCCTATTGCAAAAGCAAAGCTCTTTCATATGAAAATAGTAAGCTGCTCCGTTTCTCAGATTTTTCAGCAAGAGTCCTGGTGGCCCGCAAAGAATTCACGCCATACTGCACCCAGCTATTTCATAAAGGTGTATGCTTTTCATTACAGTTCCCTGCTGGGGAGTCACGGATCCTTGCTACAAGTTCTGAGGCCAAGGAGTTCATGGCCCAGCTTAGATGATCACCGGTCTGTTTTTATGGATGCTGGACTTGCTGTTGTTCCAGAAGTGATCCTGATCATTGGGTTGGCTCCCCGTGTGGCTGCCTAGTTGTAGAGCTGGGTTGAGTTTATTCAGCATTTCCAGCAAATTTTTCCTGTTCTGTTATTTGTTTTGGACCTGGGGGTTCAAGATTGAGAATTTCAGTCCCTACTTTCTTCTTTGGAGACCTCTCCCTTTTTCTTCTTCTTTACTGGAGGGCTGCCCTTCTTCCCTTTTGAGGTATCATCAAGTGACTCTGAACTGTGCACTCGCTATTTTTTGCAATTATCTCTCTCTGGTTGAAGGGCAACAATCTGGAGACTCGTCTGATGCCAATACATGTGCTATTGATCCCCAATATGCCTGTGCGGTGGGCTTCCTTCGCAAGTTCAAGTGAGACCTGCTGGTTGGACTTGCAATTTATCCGAAGTATGGTTCAGGACCTAAACAAGTTGCCTTGTGCCGCTGGCTTCAGAAAGATTCTGCTCAAGAGAACATCTACCCATTGGTGAAGTTTGCAGAGTCAACATTCTTCATCAAGGACACAGGGTGGTTTCTAGGGGTGTGCATTAATTTGCAACTTATTGGCAATCCGCAACTTATATGCCATATTTGTTGTATTCGTGGGGGTCACGAAACGTATGGCGAACCCCTACGAATACAATGTATCACTAACAAATAAAACCCCCACCCTCCTGACTCCCCCCAAGTCTTGCCAAAGTCCCTAGTGGTCCAGCGGGGCTCCTGGAGCGATCTCCTGCATTCGGCTGTCGGCTGCCGGGATTCAAAATGGCACCGATAGCCTTTGCCCTTACTATGTCATAGGGGCTACCAGTGCCATTGGTCAGCCCCTGTCACATGGTAGGAGCACAAGATGGCACCGGCAGTCCATTGCACCTACCATGTGACAGGGTCCGACCAATGGCACCGGTAGACCCTGTGACATAGTAAGGGCAAAGGCTATCAGCGCCATTTTGAATGACGGCAGCCGACAGCCCGAGTGCAGGAGATCGCTCCGGGACCCCCGCTGGACCACCAGGGACTTTTGGCAAGTCTTGCGGGGGTTAGGAGGGTGGGGGGTTGTAGTTAATTAAATTTAAAGGGTTCGGATGGGGGTTTTTTTTGGGAAATGAATACATATGTAACTAATGAACGGATCGGGGTCCCCCGAGAACGGATGCAACGGATTTGGGTCCCGATGAATATGAATATCGAATGGGATGAATCCGTCCCTGCTGCACATCCCTAGTGGTTTCTTGGGCAGGAGATGTGGGGTTTCTTTGGTATTAGGGGGTGGGTACCCCCCATATTCTAATTCTGCTCTTCATTACTCCTTTTCTTACTTTACTTGGGCTAACAGTTCCCTAATGCTTACAAAGATTCAGTTCTTACTATGTTCTACCTCAACTGCTTTTCTCTGTTTTTCTAACTGGGGAACTGGCCCTTACCTAGGTAACTCATCTGCCTCATGTTTCAGGACCTGTAATTCTTTTGGCTGGGTGGCTAAAAATGGGACTATTAAGCAGGGTTTTTGTTGGAATGTGTGAGACTTCAGTTCATCCGGTTCTCCTCCTGACATCCATACACTCGAGGAGTCCCATTGTAATAGTGCCCTAGTTAATAATGACACTTGTCGTCTTTCTCATGCATCTGTTCCTTTTTCTGGCTATCTCCATTCTTTCTTTGCTGATTAACTTGATGCTACTAAAGGATTTGCTCCAAATGGTGTTGTTGCTCTTCTGATCCAATATTTTATTTGTGGTGACCATGCATATAAAGAATTACCTGCTAACTGGGTAGGTTCATGTTTTGTTGCTTTTGTCTATCCCCCTGTAAACATTCATAATAACTTCTGATATTACTCATTCTCGACATTGGTTTCCTCATTCTAAACATTCTCTTCCACAATCTGAACAATCTGAGTTGTACTGTGCTTTTTCTTGGCTTAATCACACTTCTCCCTTGACTGAAGGGGAATCTATAGGCATGTCTATTTTACGCTTTACCCCTCCCCTTGCTATTTCTGGAGTTGCTGATATTTTCTTTTCTGGTAAGACTTGTCATTTGCAGGCAATATTAAAAGTTATGGCCTCTGAATATGAACTTGCTTTTAAAGCTATTGCTTCAGAATTATGCCAGCTGCGTACCTTTTCTCTTCAAAACTGTATGGCTCTTGATTATCTTCTGCTTTCTCAGGGAGGTGTTTGTGGTGTTATCCATGATCAATATTGCTTATATGTGAATGTCACTACTCTGAGTGGCGCACATTTGATGGCTGAACTCACTGTTGTGAAAGATTCTGAAACTATTTCTCATTGGTTTTCTGATTTCCTTACTTGGTTTGACTCATTAGATAGTATTTGGCAAACTATTATATACATTTTACTTGCTAATATTATTGTTTCTTCTTTAGCTTGTTTTACTCGATTATGTATTTCTTTTTCTTCTAAAGTAATTATTTTGCAAGATTCTTCTGCACAGTAGATCTCTTTGCATATGCAAGACCTAGATTTGAAGCCTCCTACTGTTACACTCAGGCCTGTCTCTAAATATATTCCTGATCGAACTACACATGTCTCTAATTATGTTACTATTACCCTTCATTGTCAGCCTACATATTTAAATTTACATTTCTCTTGATTATGCCCTTTGCACCTTCTACCCTGCATTTTTGCTTTCACACAATTTTTTCTCACCTGTCTGTTTTTTCTTTTTGCTGAAGAACCCCGCTAGCTGGTGCACCTGCTTGCCACTCACCTTTTAGTGATGAATCCTTCAATATGGTTTGCGGATTCATTAAGAGGGAATTGTGAAGGTGAATGTCTAGATACACCTGGAGAGCCTGAACCTTGGACAAAATTAACTTTATACCCTTGCTAACTTTTACCCTTGCACTGATCTCATCTTGGTGCCTGTTTCTGCAGGCACTATTTTGAGATGTAAGAGCAAAGGAAACTTGTGGTTCGCAAGGAAAACAGAAGTGACAAACAATACTCATTGTTCCCTTTGGGTGACTTTGCAAAAAAGGCAGGAACTTAGCTATACGGAGGACCTTAGTGCAGACCCCACTGATGATTTATTTTTGACAAGACAGACATGGGAATACCAAAGGGAGAGGAAAATGCTGATGTAGTTAATGTAAGGGATTGGGGAAATAAAATAAATGCACACCAACACATGATGCCATTTATAGATCACAGTGAACTTTTGTATCACTGCACAAAGGGAAAAAGGGGAAATTAGAAAATATATGATAAAAATATAATCAAGAGGGATGTAAGGGTGAGAGTAAATGAGTAATGAGACATAGGAAAAATATGTATCCTGACGTCATGGAGCAAGGACCAGCAATGGATATGGCACGTTCTTTGGTGGAGTGTAGATGGGCTATATTGGCTTCTTGGTTAAATGTGGTCCTAGGGAATGTAGTTTTCCAGGGGCAACTGGCAAATTTGATTGTTTTGAAAATGTATACAGCTATTTTGTCTGCTCAAGCTGGAAACAGAGATGGGCTATTGGCTAGTTTTGATGCTGAAAAAGCGTTTGACTGTGTTGAGTGGCCCTATTTGCAGTGGGTGCTGGAACGATTCAGTGTCGGACTTTCCTTTTTAAGATGGTGTCACCTTTTATATCTGACCGCTTGTGCAGATATTGGTTAAAGGATACTTGTCCAAAGTGTTCGAGCTAGGACGGGGAACCAGACAAGGTTGCCCCTTTTCACCAGTGCTTTTCATGTTGGGAAATTAGCAATCAAGCTTCGCAGCCTGTGTTCTTTTCAAGGGAGATATGATAGAGGTCTTTAATATCATGAGAGGTCTTGAATGAGTAGATGTGAATCAGTTATTTACACTTTTGGATAATAGAAGGACTAGGGGGCATTCTATGAAGTTAGCAAGTAGCACATTTAAGACTAATTGGAGAAAATTCTTTTTCACTCAATGCACAATTAAGCTCTGGAATTTATTGCCAGAGGATGTGGTTAGTGAGGTTAGTGCAGCTGGGTTCAAAAAAGGTTTGGATAAGTTCTTGGAGGAGAATTCCATTAACTGCTATTAATCAAGTTGACTTAGGGAATAGCCACTGCTATTAATTACATCAGTAGCATGGGATCTTCTTGGTGTTTGGGTACTTGCCAGATTCTTGTGGCCTGGTTTGGCCTTTGTTGGAAACAGGATGCTGGGCTTGATGGACCCTTGGTCTGACCCAGCATGGCAATTTCCTATGTTCTTATGTTCATGTTTTTATCAAGCACAAAGAAATAAAGCTTAGTTTGTTTGCAGATGATTTTTTGCTTTTTATTGGTAACCCACAGTGCTGTCTTCCAGAGATTATTGGTACTATTACTGACTTCGGGTGTTTTTCTGGGTTACAGATTAACTATGATAAATCCAAGGCTTTTCCCTTGCATATTGCCTTAATGGATAAATGGGTGGGTCAGTTCCCGCTCCAGTGAGCAAGAGACCAGTTTCGGCACCTGGGGATTTATTTAGCTCACACTATGGAAGATTTGTGTGATCTTAATTTTGATATGGTTTTGACACAATCAAATCCCTTCTCCTGTGGTAGAGATCCTTGCCACTATCTTTGTTGGGGAGGTGTGCTCTGGTTAAAATGGTTGTTCTTCCCAAGGTGCTGTACCCTTTACAAATGCTGCCTTTATTGATTGATAATAGTAGAGTTTGCAAGTTCCGTTCCCTAGTGAGCTCGTTTGTTTGGAACAATAGAAGGGAATGGATCCGTTATGATGTGCTGTGACTGGATACAAAAAAAGGTGGAGTAAGGTTGATGGATTTGTGAGTTTATAATGTGGCTTGTCTTCTTTGTCTCCCACAGGAGTGGGTATTGGGTAAGTGGAAATTCGATGTGGAAGATTTGTTGGATGATTGGACCTCCTCTTATTTGTCAATTAACTTGGTTCATGCACAATATCTTGTCCTTTAAGCATTGTGGGTTGTTGCTTTCTGGCTGACAGCAGCACGGAAGGCATGGAGGTGGTGGCGCAGTCTTCTGGGTTGGGAGGCTTGCATGTCGCCTTTTCTTACCTTGGTGGGGAAACTAGAGTTTCTACCCGGGATTCAGAGTGCCATGTTCTGTGTTTGGGCCAGTAAAGGGGTAAGAAACTTGGCATCTTTAGTGGATCAGGATGCTTCCTGTTGGTTATCCTTTCTGCAATTATGGGAGGAATGGGAGCTACCGCACAGTCATTTCCTGGCATATTCGCAGGCTTGTCATTATGGAAGAAGTGTTTGTGCTGGAAAGTTGTCTAAGCTTATTTTTATGAATGAGGAGGATAACTTTTTTTATATTAGGCCCAAATTTAATATAATTTCAATTTGGGTTTCTCACTTATAAGACCTTCTACCTGCTTGCCACATGGAACATCTAGCGGCAAAGTGGAGTGACGATCGGGAATTTATTGATCCGGGCATTTTGAGCTTGGCTTTTGCATTGGCCAATAAGTTTCTTTTGGCTGCGGATATGCGGGTGATCCAACTACGATTGCTTCACTGAGTTTATATTACTAGGGCTTTAGAGGTTAAAATGGGACTCTGGGGATCCAATTTGTGCCTCAAATGTAAAATTAACACTGTGTCATATGTTCACTGGGTGTGTAAAGCTTCAGGGGTTTTGGGAAGCCGTATCTGATCTTTTGGACGAGGTTCTGGGACGTGGAATCCCCTGGTCTGGTAAGTTAATCTACTTGCATACAATTGATAAGAACTCTAAGCTCCCGCAGGGGAGAAAGTGGATTTTGGCGGTAGCAATGCTGCTTGCGAAGAAAATTGTATTATCGTGCTAGAAGACCGATGAAGCACCTGCATTTGCTCAGTGGTTAGCGTTGATGCGGTTCACTGCGCAGATTGAGAACTGCAGTTGAAAGACTCACCCCCAGAAAGGGCTTTTCTAGCCTTTAAAGGTTATTTGGAGCTTTGGAGGACAGTCTTATGGAAATGTGAAGCGAGCCATCTCCTTGATTATGTTCACGATGGACCTAACATTGCTTCCCAATCTTAGGTATTGGAATGAGTGAGTGAATGCTGTGTGACTGTAGTGTGTGAGTATGTATGTGGGGGGGGGGGGGGTGGTTCAGTTTTCTTCATTGTAAAATGCTATTTAAGTCTAAGGGTTATATTATTATGGGGATATTCTTTTTTTCCTGAAATGCTGTTCTATTCTAATCTGCTATGTATCCGATTGAATTGTATATTATGCTTGTTGGCTCAGTAAACACATTAAAAAAAAAAAAAGAAAGTAAAAGATTCCTCCTTTTAGGAAGTCCAGGAAGATGTCTTGGATTTTCAGCATCATGCATCTGATGATTGTATTTTTCCCTTTTACCCATAACTGAAAGAAAAAATGCCATAGTGCCATGAGTGGCACTCCTTTCTCATAGCACAGAGAAGTCTTTCAACCTTATCACTACAAATGTTCTATGTAAGACTCATTTGTTTAGTCATCCTACTGTTATATGTAAACCGAAGTGATTAGTAACATTGTTACCAGAACCTCGGTATATAAAAATGTTAAATAAAAATAAATAAATAAATAAATAAATAAAAATAAATGGTAAAAGATCAAAAAGATAGCAAAGAGTCACAGGAGCTTCAAGGAGCTCCTCACAATCTCAAAGTCAGTCAGGTAGAAGAAACCCTGAAAGTGAGTATCCAATCCACCCCACCCAGACAGGCAAGAAAGACCAGGTAAGACCCCTACTTACATGCAGAGTACGGTATACACAGATAGAAGTAGAAGATGGGAGCTGAATGTCTGATTCCACATAGCAAAGCACACTAGCATTCATTGTAATATACATCAGCACTGTAGAAATATAATACAATATCAGAAAATCACAATAACCTGGCAAGCATAAAATGGCATTGATTGTCTAGTCATCTACAAGAAAGACTTATTAGGGCACCAACTAAAAATGTTATTTATAAGTCACTATTGGCAACTCTCAATATAATTTGCAAATATTTATCATTCCCTAAAAGGGCACCCATAAATCAAAACATAAAATCAAGAACCTTGAGACTTTTTGGTGTCAGGTTTTATCTTCCTGTATTTTTGCAACAAAGACGGCAAATATTTAGTGTTGCTAGTAATAAACCAGAGTAACACGTCGAACCCAGGCCAGGGAAAGGACAAAGTCCTAGTAACCAGCACAAACTTTTACCCTGTCACACCTTTAAATTGTAGAGGTTGGGTTTTTGTTTTGTTTTGTTTTTTTTAATTCTCGTTTCTTTCTAGGCATGTAAGTGATACCTGGATTGTAAACTAAGCTGCTGGAAAAAGCCAGAAAACAGCATCTCCTGCTAGACAAAGCAGTATAAAAAAATCGGGAGGGAGGGCTGGCAGCCAAAAGTTATCACCAATCAATTATTTATTGGTTAAACAATGGGAGAGCATGCACAAGCAGCAAAGCTGCACCAGCAAAAAGGATTACGTTGTAACAAAATAAAGATGTGAAAAAAAAAGTTTGGATGCTATTCCTAATAATTAGAGACTGCTAAAATGAAAAAAAAAAGGAACAGCTGAATTATTCATCTGGTTTCATTTTGTTAATTGCAGGAAAGTTTGATGGGGGAGTTACATGATGTAATGTTTACAAAGCAAAATGCAGCAGAAGTAATTTTAGGCTTAGGGTATCAGTCCTGGGTGCATAAGGCAAGCAATCCCATGAGATATTGCTTAAGAAGAATATGGTATAGCAGCCTGCAAAAAATAGATTATTCTAAGAGCTATGTGAGTTCACAGCTGCTTCTGGATTCCATCATGGAAAGCTGGTAGGCAATCAGAGGAAGGTTGCACTCAGTGGTTCACTGAGCTTCTTGCAACCTAGTGAACTATGTAACTGTTTAACCAAGCTTCCTTTACACTGGCTTCACAGTTTCAGATTGTATTACCTATCATATAAGACAGATCAGTCACAAGCTATGTAACGTGACAATCAGGGATGTTACACTGGGTTCAGCTGATCCCTCAACCATGTTTGTTGGAAAGCTGACAGACGTGATGAACTCCTAGGCAGTGAGAGTTCAAATTCTGTTTCTCCCTCCAACAGGTCTTTGGCAAGTTACTTCATCTTCCATGGTCTTGAGTACAAACTTAACTGGTCAGTTTTTAAAACAAACAAAGTTACACTAGAGCACACTTACACACGTATGTTTTAAAATGCACCAACCACGCCTAAGTATGCTCCTAATTTTAAGAAGTTACTAGAGTGTAGCTAGTGCATGTGGGTCTTCAACAAGACCATGTCGGCTTTTACGCAGTATGTCAGAAAATTTTAAAAAATACACGAGGGATAACCCAGTTTTTCCAATTAATCCACTAGTTTGACCAATTCATATCAAAGTCTTCCAGACCCTCTGGATCTTCATCTTGCATGCCTCCCCCCCCCCCCCCCCCCCCCAATTGACCCAGATGCCTCACCCTGTCCTATAAGCCCTAAAACTTGGGGTCTACGGACTTATTCCTCATGTAGAGCAGCAGTAAAGTTACATAGATAACAAGCCGATGAGCGTCAAGGTCTCCGTTTTTAAAATTCAGAGTTATGTGCATAAGTCTTGGCCCCGGCCTGGAATGCCCATGTCCCACCCCTTTTCAATCCCCTTATTCGTCATGCACACACGGGTACACATGCGCATATTTTACAGCTTTTTAAAATCTATGTTGCTCACACATACCCACATATGCATATATGTAGACCTTTTTGTGCAAGCAATGCTTTTAAAATTGACCTCTTAGCTTATGAACTGTGTGTAACAGGGAAATATCTATGATACCTGAATTATAACTCATCTTGAGCTTTGCTTGAGAAAGGAAATAAATCTAATTCATGACAATGACTGGACAGCCCTACACATACTCTATAACAATAATCCCCAAACTTATTAAGGTAAGGGCCACATAGGACATTTCAAATCATCAAGAAGGCCAGGGGATGGGACTTCTAGCTCTTTGGATGATTTGAAATGCTAGAAAAAGAATGGGACAGGATTCTGGGGCTGTGGCAGATACAGTGCCAGTAATATTTCTAGATTTCTTGGAAGTTGGCAACCCTGCCAAAACCCCGTAAACCCTGCTTCCTGTCTTCCCCTTCTCCTGCATCTGCCCCCTGATGTAGAGGGGACATTTGTGTGGTGGTGTATGATGTATCCCTTCCCTCAACATTCTTATTCACCCCACCCTCTCATCCCCCCTTCCCTCTCTCACCCCTTGTCATTCACTCACTCTCCTCTCCTCCATGGTTTTCCATATCTCACCTCTCTTATGCATACCCTACCTTACTTTCCTCTTAATTCCCTCTCTTTCATTCACACACCCTTCCCACACCCTTGCCCTCCATTCACTCTCCCCTTTCAAGAAGACCTTTCCCCCTTTTTTCTTTCCAATCATTTCCCTAGATGTATGCAAGGATATTTGCCAGAGCCAGTCTCCCAGGTGGTAAAATTGCATGCCATACAATTTCAGATCAGGGAAAGCTTAGCCTCCCATGTCTACCGGTTTCATGAAAACATTCAGTGCTATTCTTGCTATTTTCCCCACCCATAAGAATTACCTGACAAGGCCCCCAAGTAAAGTTAAATCACTTTTCAGTAGATATATAGTTAACAATTGAAAGACATACCATCACTTGGAGAAAATTATAATAAGAAATAAATGTATCTTCCCCGTCAATGAAATGTGGAATTGAAACCATTTAAGCAGGAATTTTTTAGTAGAAGAAAATAATTGAAAAATATTTCTTTTCTGCAATGTTTTTTTTGCATAGGCTTGGCGGTACGCGTAAGTCCCGGGGCTTGCAAAAAGGGGCGGTCAGGGGCGTGGCCAGGGGGCGCAGTTAGGGATCGTGGGCGTGTCCTGGGGCGTGTGGGTGGTCCAGGGGCGTGGCCGAGTGCCCCGACACAGGCCCCCCCCCTGCCCTACCTTTAGGGCAGGGGGGGCCCTATCTAGACCCCCCCTGCCCTAAAGGTAGGGGGGGGTCTAGATAGGGCCGGGGGGTGGGTTAGGTAGGGGAAGGGAAGGGAAGGTGTGGGGGGGTAGAAAGGTGTGGGGGGGTAGAAAGAAAGTTCCCTCAAAGGCCGCTCCGATTTCGGGAACGGGTATTTTATAAGATACGCGCGGCTATGCGTGTATCTTATAAAATCCAGCGTACTTTTGTTCGCACCTGATGCGCGAACAAAAGTACGCGTGTGCGCTCTCTTTTAACATGTACCCCTGAGTGTAAGATAATTTTCTATGATTTGTTTTAAATGTGTGACTTGCTAACTTCATGGAGAGCCCCCTAGTCCTTGTATTATCTGAAAGAGTAAATAACCAATTCACATTTACCTGTTCTAGTCCTCTCATGATTTTATAGATCTCTGTCATATTCCCCTCAGCCGTTTCTTCTCCAAGCTGAACAGCCCTAACCTTTTTAGCCTTTCCTCATAGGGGAGCCATTCCATCCTTTTTATTATTTTGGTCTCCCTTCTCTGTACCTTTTCTAGTTCAACTATACCTTTTTTGAGATAATGCAATCAGAATTGCACACAATACTCAAAGTGTAGTCTCACCATACAGTGATACAGAGGCATTATGACATTCTCTGTTTTATTTATCATTCCCTTCTAAATAATTCCTAACATTCTATTTACTTTTTTGATCACTGCAGCACACTGAGCCAATGATTTCAAAATATTATCCACTATGATGCCTAGATCTTTTTCATGGTGGTAACTCCTAATATGGAGCCTAACATCATGTAATTACAGCATGGGATAGTTTTCCCTATATGCATCTCCTTGCATTTGTCCACATTACATTTCATCTGCCATTTGTATGCCCAGTCTTCTAGTCTCACAAGGTCCTCCTGCAATTTATCGCAATCTGCTTGTGAAGACTACATCAATGAAATGTTTGCTGAGGCATTAAAGATTTATTTATTTATTTATTTATTTATTTATTTATTTATTTAACAGTTTTTATATACCGGCGTTCATCAAAGATATCACGTCAGTGTACATTGAACAGAAACATTATGCCGGAAGGCGTTTGACAAGAAACTCGTTGGGTAAAATGGGAATAACTATTAGTAAAACATTATATAAAATTTATAAGACAGGAAGAAAATTACAGAATAGAAACAGTGATAAATAATATTTTTTTAAGGTAATGGTACAACAAGATATATATATATATATATATATATATATATATATATATATATATAGGGCAATGTAATATATACGAGATGTGAAGAAATACAGGATACATTGAAGCTGGAGAGGAGTTTGATAGGGTTTGCATTTGAGTGAAGAAAATCTAGTGTGAGGGGGTACAATGGAAGTTAGGAGGGTGGGGAGTGGTATTAGGGGTAGGCCTGTGTGAATAGCCACGTTTTTAGTTTTTGTTTGAAAGTTTTTGAGTATATTTCTTGACGTATGTCAGTAGGCATTGCATTCCATAATGAAGGACCAGCTAGAGAGAGTGCTCGTGCTTTGGAGGATGCGAGGTTAGTGAGTTTAGGAGAGGGAGTGTGAATAGAGGCGCGGTATTGGTTTCTGGTCGATCTAGAGGAGGAGTGGAAGTGGAGAGAGTCCTTAAACCAGTTCATGTCAGGGTTGTATAGTGCTTTATGAATGATTGAGAGTGTCTTGTATTGTATGCGGAAAGCGATAGGTAGCCAGTGTAGTTCTTTTAAAACCTGTGTAATGTGTTCATTGCTGCGTGTGTTGGTGAGAATTTGGGCGGCAGTGTTTTGCAGAATTTGTAGTGGGTGGATGGCATTTTTGGGTAGACCTAAAAGGAGAGATGGAAAAATTAAGCAGAAGGGAAGCAGAAAATGGACCACATGATGAAAGCTGGATCTAGATTACCATAGCCACTAGATGCTATTCCCTGATTCCACTTTCCCTTGAGCTCAAGAATTCATATGCAGCTCTGGAAATGGAAAAGGAGAAACCATCCCAGGAAGATAAGGAACCAGAACTCATAAACTCAAAGCTTCAGGATCAGCAACCACTGCACCTAGAAAGCAAAAGTGGTGATCTGTGTCTCCTTTCTGAGTTCATGGAAACATCCATCTGCCAACCAGACATTATATCTGGTAGGTGTGCTGTTTGCCAGAAAGCAAATTCTGAGACATTACAGAGAGATTGCCAAACACCATCAAGCCAATTGATTAGATTGATAATACTGCAAGGTACTGCACAGAAATATCAAAACTGACATCATGGCCCTGGGTGAGAGGGTAGAGCATATAGGTGTACAAGTGGTATTATTCTCAAATCTCCTAGTCAAGGATAAAGGTCAGGCAGAGAAAACACATCTGGAGATGAATGCATTGCTTCATTGATTGTGTCAACAAGAACATTTGACTTCATGGGTTATGAGATGATAATCCAAAGACTGCTGAGTAGAGATGAGGTCCACTTGCTCAAGAAGGAAGGTTCTTCCAAAACAGACTGGCAAATCTACTGAGAAAGGTTTTAAACTTTAAATTAGGAATGCCTTCAGGTATGTAAAAACATTAAACACTAGTAGAGAAATGGGAAAAAGTGCAACATCTGGAAAGCTATGCACACTCATGCTCATAATATGTGAAATAAAGCCCCAGATTTAGAAGCAGTCATGGAAGAGGATGGCTTTGATACAGTCAGTCATGTAGATGTGGTACACAGAGAACATGACTGGGATACAGTTTTCAAAAATAATAATGAGCAAACTAGCCCTGCATATTTCATCAAACATCAAAGAAACAAGCACTAATCAAATACTTTGATGGGAAATAGAATCAGACTCAATCGTGCTCTCTCAGCTGTAATCTACTGGCTCTTGCCTGCAATGGGCTACAACAAGTATCATATGAATGAGCACCTTATTCACCTTTTCCCATTGCTTTAATACTAATTATCTTACCACTATGTGGACCAAGGTGAGGGATTCTGCTAGTGTGTAGTTCCTGTGTAAGCTTTGTTTTGTTTCCCCAGAAGGAAATCAGTTGTTTACTCTTTCAAAGAGTACAAAAATAGGGAACAGCAATGAAGTGACTAGGTGATACTTTTAAAACTAATAAGAGAAAGTATTTTTTTACTCAATGCATAATTACGCTCTAGAATTCATTGCCAGAGGATGTGGTGAAAGCTGTTAGTTTAGCTACACTTAAAAAAGATTTGGACAAGCTCCTGGAGGAAAAATCCATAAACCATTATTAAGGTGGAGTTGCAGAAATCCACTTCTTATCCCTGGGACAAGCAGCATGGAATCTCTCTACCCCTTGGGATCCTGCCAGGTACTTGTGACCTGGATTTTCCATTGTTGGAAACAGGATACTGGGCTTCATGGACCTTTGGTCTGACCTAATATGGAAAATATTATGTACAAATCTTATGTAGGTGTACTGGTGTTCTGGGCCTGGTGTAATATCTTTTGTGCTGCCTTTTTAAAGGTTGGGTTGTTGTTTGAGTTCTAGGAGGTAGTGCTGTTATGAAATGGCAGTTTGCTATATAGATTCTGAGTGCGTTTTTTTTGCAGATTTTTGTTTTGCTTCACAAAATGGCAGTAGAAGGTGTTTCTGGTGTTACTGAGGTGACAAAAGGATTTGAATATACTTTTTTTTGTATGGTGAGTTGTAAGGGTAAGTGTCCTAGGTCCGTTGGGGAAATTTCTGTAAATGAGGAGTGTGTTACAGAACTGGAGTGCAGGATTTATATTGAAATTCTCTCCCTTCCTGTATAAACTCAAGACTTCATGCTCATATCCATATAGAAGAATTGGATAAATGAGGCCATTAAATAATTTTAATGGTAGTTTTACTGGGAGGTTGAAACTGGCAGGATTTTTTAAATTGCATAGAAGGACCTTGGAACTTTTTCTTATTGTCTTTTAAATCCAATTTAAAGGGAAGGGGCCAGGCTGTAAGGTGGGCATGCTGGGTGGGGGGGGGGGGCAAGGCGGGGCTTGCAACCCCGTCTCCCCCCCCCCCCCCCCCCCCCGAATACTTCTGTTTAGAGATGCTACTACTTCTGGTTCAACTCTCTTACTGGACCACACTCTTGCAGAGCGATATCTTCCTTCTACTACACATCTCTCTTATGGGCCTTAAAGAAAACATATAAAGGAGGAATATTCTCCTCTGTCTCCCTCTAGATGTCGGGATCCTGGAGCCTTGTTTCTGCAGCTGCCAGGCCTGCTCCTGCTGCCCTGGCCAGTCCTCTTTCCCTGCGTCTCTCCTGGTTAAGTGCCTTGCTGTTTTGTTTCACCATTCTTGAGGTCCACATGGTCTTGCCACCCTGTTTCTCTCTTGGCTATATTGAGGTGTTTTGACCTGTGTTACTGTGTTGTTATGCTAAAAACCCCTGGCACCTTCTCTTGTTTAGAAACTGCAGGAAAAGTAGTAATCGGGGGACTAGTGAGGCATCACAGGATTGCAATCAGTCTTTGCTCAACAGGATACTGTAACTGTATTATGCATGTGTTCACTGTACCTCGCTCCAAACTTTGGAGAGTGTGGGCAATAAGTATTTTAAATAAATAAATAAGATCATGTTGTGGTGTACCCATGAGTCCTCTGTGATCCAGTTTTGGATCTTTTCCATGTTTGGAGGACTTATTCTGTCTGCCAAATGTTTATGACATTTGTTTAAGCATGTGAATATTTTGTCATGCAGCTCAGGTCCTATTGTGACCCTCTGTAAAATGCCTGGGGATTTCTTTTTGATTCAAGACTTCCAGGTTAGGAACAACTGCATGGGAGGATTACCCTAATGTTTCCATAAGAGCTTTCAAACATCCACAGTACAAATGTGATATATACTATGTGATGGAAAAGCAACTCATTGGTCTAATACTTATTAAATTACATGTCTTCCAAAACAAACAATGTATACCCTGCTGGAGTCAAGTCTCTATCACTTATGGGCAAAGATCTGTTTACTTAGGGACATACAAATGTTATAAATATTCCTAAATAAACTCAACTGCTGTTTTCAAATATCTTACGGGGAGTGGGGTTTGTGTGCATTTAATTTTCATTAAAAGGCAAGTCTAAGGTTATGTTTGAAGTCTGGGTTATAAACTTTTCAGTTTACCTTAGGGCTGTCAAGACAGATGTCGAATAAGTGCAGAATGAACAATACAGAAGATTATGATTCATGCCTCTATTAACTCAGAACAACCTATTAATAAATAATGTAGTTCAGAGGAATTAAGTTGGTAGCATTTCCCCTGTGGATGTTAACCTTATACCACAGGTACCTCATAATTGTATGTGATTTCACACCAGTGCAATAAGATGCATACGTTTTACAATGCTAAAAATATGTTACAACTCAAATTTGACACTAAATGTAAAATTCAACATGCAAACAAAACATCAGGGCTCAGGTCCAGGTGGACCGTCTGGGAACTCATCTGATATATAGATGAAGCTTGAGGAGACAGAACACCAGCAGGACACAGTAGAGAAAGAAGTCTGGGACATTGAAGAATCCCATGGTCGTCAACAATCCTTTTCCATTGGAAACAATTTAGTAGAACTAGGGGTCATGATTTGAAACTCCAGGGAAGAAGACTTAAAACCAATGTCAGGAAATATGTATTCACGGCGAGGGTGGTGGATGCCTGGAATGCCCTTTTGGAGGAAGTGGTGAAGACTAAAACTGTGAAGGATTTCAAAGGGGCATGGGATAAACATTGTGGATCCTTAAAGGTTAGAGGATGGGAATAAATAAATAAAAAAGCTTGAGGGTAACCTGCACGGAGCAGCAGTTACTACCCTTAACAAAAATGTGGGGGTAACCTGCATGGAGCGGCAGTTACTACCTTGGGAAGCTTGCTGGGCAGACTAGAAGGGCCATTTTGGTCTTTTTCTGCCATCATTACTATGTTACTGTGTTACTATGTTAATCAAGGAGTGAGTCTGTGAAGAGTAGCGAGTGTGTGAACCCTTAATGCTGTGGCATAGTTGACAAAACCTCGAGGGAAAACCCCTGAGGTCTATGCCAACAGCTGGCAAACGTGCCCTATAGCAGAAAAGTCTGTAACTTACCTTTATGAGCTGCCTCCCCCCCAAGTTGAGCCCTAGGGTTCTGGTGGTCAGCAGGACTTAGGCAGGTCTCTAGGGCTGTGATGATAGCAAGAGTCCAGAGATATACCAGGAGCAGAGCAGGCAACAGGCTAACACATTCAGAAATGGGCCAAGGTCAGGGCAGGCTGCAAGCAAGAATAGTCAGGGCCTGGCAAGGGGTCAGATCCAGGCATCAGGCAAACATGGTCAGGTCCAGGCAAAGGTCAAGATCCAGGCGGCAGGCAAACATGTTCAAGTCCAGTCAAAGGTCAAGATCCGGAGAGGCAAATCAAGGGTGGACAAAGGCACTGGACAAAATGAATAAGGGAGACAAGTCGAGACTGGAGGACAAGGCTGGATGAGGCAAGACTGGACGAGGCAAGGCTGAAATATAGGAACCAGAAACACAGGTGTTGCATTCATGGATCCTTGGGCCAAGGTGGGGTTGACACAACCTGCAGGGAGGAGCCCTGAAGTTCTTTACCATCAGCAGGTGGACCCAGATGAAGCAAAGGTCCAGCTGAAGTTTTGCCTTTACTAGCCCACGTTCACCTCGGATTTAGCCTTTTGGTGCTAGGGTCAGCAGGTCTTAGTTGGGAGCCTCTGTTGATGGTGGAAAGGTTCATCGTAGGGCAGGGTTGGTCTAGATGGAAGACAGGCATATCTGGTGGCATCCAATGGTTGGTGGCAGACAGTGGTCAAGCATATCCAGAGGCAGGCAGTGGCAGGAAGTGATCAAGCATATCCAGGGAAAGGCAGTGGTCAGTGGCAGGCAATGTTCAAGCATATCCAGAGGCAGGCAGCGATCAGTGACAGACAGTGGTCAAGCGTGTCAGAGATCAGGCAGAAGACAAACCAGGTATCCGTCTGAAGGGATAGGCAGGGCAGGAAGGTAAGGAGAACAGGCAGGCAACAATGCAGACACTGAAGAACTGAAGATCCGAAAACAAGGACACTGAAACTGAAGAACTGAAGACAAGGACGCTGAAGACAAGGCACTGGAATGAAGACAAGATGCTGTAGCAACTCGCACTACTTCAGTGTAGGTGGATATGTTGCTGAGGAGCTGGAGGAGTATTAGCACATGTATAGGCCTGTGTAAGTGATGTCATCAGGAGGTGATTCCAGGCTTTTCCCACCATGGGCCCTTTAAATAGAGCGATGTCAAGCACATGTGCCTTAGGGAGAGTGGGACAACTGGATTTGGTGGCATCCTTCTGCGTGGAGTGGTAGCGGCAGCTTGCCGCATTGTAGCACAGCAGCCTGCCATGAGAAGACCAGGGTAGTTTTGCTGCATTGGGAGCCAATGGGAAGGCCCAGCCATTAGGGTATGTGTAGCGGTTCAAGGGTGCAGCCTGCAGACAGCCAAATGCAACAGTACTCCCCCTCTTAAGCACCCTCCCTAGGGGTATGGGTTTCTTGGAATACTGATGATGGAAGTCTCTCAGGCTGGCATCCAAGATGTTGAAGACTGCTTCCAAGAATTTTCTTATGAGTCGTAGTTCTTCCGTGCAATTAAGTATTTGATTCTTTTGCCCCTCCAGTAGGAATCTAAAATCTCCTTGACTTCGTATATAGATTTTCCGTCAATAGCCATTTCCCGTGGATTTGGTGGTGCCCTAGAGAGGCATGAGAGTACTAGTAAGTACCAACACATGATAGACATTTTGGATCTTTAACATATGTGGCAACTTGAGTTGGTATGTGATGGGTCCCAATTGCTGGAGTATGGGAAAAGTTCTAACATAATATGGAGCTAAGCACATACAGGAAAGCCATAAGTATAGATGCTGAGTACTTAGCCACATCTTCTCTCCAATCTTGAAACAGGGAGCTGATTTTCTATGGGCATCCACAGTTTTTTTGGCTCTCTCAGCACTCTCTCAGTCAGGTGATTGATCCATTCCCAAAGTTCATACAATTCCTAAGAAGAAAGTTGAGCCACTGGTAAAGGCACTGTTACTGACATTGGCAGAGTAGGTAAAGGTTGCTTCCCATAAACTAATTGGAATGGAGAAGATCCGGTGGCTGCATTGGCATGGTTGTTATGAGAGAATTCAGTCCATAGCAAGAGAGTGGCCCAGTTGTCCTGGCACTCATTGATGTATAAGCAGAGAAAGGTCTTGAGAGTACATTTTGTGCGCTCTGCTTGTCTGTTCCTTTGCGAGTGATAAGCAGTGGTGTAGTCTAGCAAGATGTTAAACTTCTTACAGAGAGAGAACCAGTATTGGGTGGTGAATTGTACTTCTCTGTTTGACAATATGTGCTTTGGCATGCCATACAGATGAAAGACATGAAGAGTAAAGAGGCGCACCACTTCTGGTGTAGACGGAAGATCTGGTAGTGGGACAAAATGAGCCACCTTAGAGAAATGGTCTATGACCACCCAAATCATGATGTTGCCATTTGAGACAGGGAGGTCCACGATAAAATCCCCAGGGTTAGCCATGCAGTGTTTTTTTGCTGTGCACAAGTAGGGCACAAGTCAATGTCGGCCTTGTCATCTTGCTGCATCTGAGGTTACCAATAGTGTTGCTGAAGCAATTCAAGGATTTGTTCTCACCCAGGATGATCTGCAACACAGAAGTCATGGGCCCATTTCAACACTTTCTCATTTAGTCAGGAAGGTACAACTGTCTTCCTTGGTGGGACAGTTACCGTGAAAGCCAGGAGTATCTTAGCTGGATCAATGATATGTCTTGGAGATTCTGGGACATCCTCAGTCTGAAAGGAGTGAAAGAGTGTGTGCCCATTGATTCTTGAGTGTTGGATGAAAGCACTGTTCGAAGCTGAAGCGAGCAAAGAACAAAAGCCAGTGGGCCTGCCTTCCTTTTAGCTGCTGAGCTTGATATAGATGTTTAAGGTTTTTGTGATCCGTGTATATTGCAACACAGTGCTGGGCTCCTTTGAGTAGGTGGTGCTACTCCTTGAGGGCTAGTTTGACAGCCAAAAGCTCTCGATCTCCAATGCTGTAATTGTACGCCACAGTGGAGAACTTCTTTGAGAAGAAGGAACATGGACAGAGTACTCCTTCAGGAGTGTGTTAGCTCATGACTGCCCCCACACCTAGGGTAGAGGCATCAACTTATCATACAAAAGGCCTCGTAGGATCTGGATGACATAGGCAGGGCCCATCCACAAAGGCATTCTTCAATTCCTGAAATGCCTCTAATGCTTTGGGTGGCCATTCTTTGGTTTTGGCACCCTTGAGGGTAAGGGCAGAAAGGGGATCCATCACTGAGGAGTAGTTTGGGATAAACTGATGATAATTAGCAAATCCCAAGAATCTTTGTAGAGCCAGAAGCTTCACTGGATGAAGCCAGTCCCTGATGGTCTTTACCTTAACAGGATCCATGCATAGCCTGAGGGAGCCATCCTTCTTCGCAACAAAGAAGAATGCAGCCCCAGCCAGGAAAGACAAAGGATGGATAAAACCACGTTCCAAGTTTTCCCAGATATAATTGTACATGGCTTGATTCTCAGGAAGTAACAGAGGATAAACGCATCTCCATGGGGGCTTGGTCTCTAGGAGGAGTTCAGTCTCACAAACGTATGTGCAGTGAGGTGGTATGTTCTCAGCCTTTCTTCAAAAAGACATATTCATATTCTGCGTACTGCGGAAGGAACCCTGCAAGAATTGTGGACATGGTTATAAGTCAATGAGGCTCCACATGCTCCAGGCATGAATCCACACACTCATGGCCCCATTGGGTGATTTGTGGGGTAGCCCAATCAAAGTGTGGATGATGCTGTTGGAGCCACGGTAATCCCAAGATAATGAGGTAAATGGCCTGGGAGATCACATGCAGGCTGAGTCTTTCCATATCCAGGAGACCAGGATGTAAGGTCACTGGTACCATGGCCAGGGTACCTTGACCTGGAAAGGCATCTCCCTAGATGGAAGACATTATTAATGGAGAGGCCCTCTGGACAATGGCAATAAGGAGTTGGTCAACAAGTTCCTTCAGGAAAAAGTTCCGTGCTGAGCCCAAATCCACAAACGCTTGTGTGGTGAACCATGTGGAACCCAACTCCAGGGTCACAGGAAGTAGCAGTTAGGGAGATGGAACAGTAAGGCCTAGAGTCCCTAGGCATTGAGGTTTTCCGACCTCAATGGGCATTGAGCCAACAGATTGCCCTGGCCATTGCAGTATAAGCAAAGGCTCTGCTGTCTGCAATAGAGCCTCTCCTCTGGGGCCAAATGGCTACGGACCAATTGCATGTGTTCTTCGGGAAGAGTAGAGGTCGAGGGAGCAGGAGCTGGAGGTGAAAGTGGGCATTGCAACCAGTGTCAATGTGATTTTTCTTCGAGGTGGATGAATCTTTCATGCCCTCTGCTAGAGACAGCAGTCAATTTTCCCAGAGTTTTTCTAAGGAGGCGGGAGATCCCGAGCAGCAAACTTATCTTTTATTTTTGAGGAGACACCCTCGAAAAATATTGCAACGAGACTGTCCACTTACCAGTTGAGCTCTGTGACCAGCATTTGGAATGGTATGCCATACTCTGCCAGGGTTCTGGAGCTTTGATGGAGGTGAGATAATTCAGAAGCCATGGCAGCCAAACAACCAGGCTCCTCAAAGTTGGTTCTGAACAGTTCAATGAATTGTTGCAAGTTGTGCAAAAGGGGGTCCCCACGCTAGCAGAGGGGAGAGGTCTATGCTAGGCCAGTTTCATCCAATAGGGGAAGGACATAAATAATCTTGGTCTGATCATCGGGGAACAATGGTGCTTGTAGAAAGAAGTGCATATGGCACTGATTAAAAAATCCCCAACATTGCTTGGGGTTCCCGGAATTCCAGGGTGGAGCTGGCAGCTGTGGTATAGGATGGCAGGAGGATACGGGAGATAGCAATACTGATGCTGGTGGAAGTGAAACCACCGAAGTGGATAAAGCATCCAGTAGATAGGTGGTCCATGCAGGTGGTCAGGAGTTCCTGGATTCTCTACTGATCCTGTAGTCTATGGGCTAGACCTGAGATGGCCTGCAATGATGCAAAGTCCACCGGATCTATGGCCTCTGTGAACTGTTGTGTTTGTGAATCCTTGGGCTGAAGTAGGGTTGATGCAAACTGCAGGAAGGAGCCCTGCAGGCTCCTACCATTGGCAGGTGGACCCAGACAAATCAGAGGCCCAGCTGGAGCTTCGCCTTTACCAGTCAACATTCCCCTCGGATTTAGCCTTTGGATGCAGGAGCCGGTAGATCTTAGGTGGTGGCCTCTGCAGATGTGGAAAGGTTTGAAATAAGGCACCTGGGTTGGACAAGATGGAGAACAGGCATATACAATGGCAGGTAGTAGTCAGTGGCAGGTAGCGTTCAAGCGTATCAAGAGGCAGGCAGTAGTCAGTGGCAAGCAGCGATAAAGCACATCCAGGGGCTGGCAGTGGTCAGTGGCAGGCAGCGGTCAAGTGTGTCTGAGATCAGGCCGAGGTCAAACAAGGTATCCATCTGAAGGGAATGAAGGGCAGGAAGGTAAGGAGAAGAACAGGTGGGCAACGATGGATACACTGAAGAACTGAAGATCTGATGACAAGGATACTGGAACTGAAGAACAGAAGACAAGGAGTCTGAAGACAAGGCACTGGAATAAAGACAAGATGCTGTAGCAACCCGCACTACTTCAGTGTAGATGGACCTGTTGCTGAGCCACTGGAGGAATGTTAGCACAGGCCTTTTATAGGTCTGTGCGAGTGATGTCTTCAGGAGGCAAGTCCAGGCTTTTCTCGCTGTGGGCCCTTTAAATAGGGCAATGTCGGGCATGGTCAAGTATCTTAAGAAGAGCAATGGCCTGCTACAAAAAGACCAAGGGGAGTCAAGCTGTGTTAGGAGCCGATGGGGAGGGCCAAACCATGAACATAAGTGTGGCAGTTCACAGGAGCAACCTGCGGACCGCCAAATGCAACAGCAGGAAGTAGTAACTTGTACTGCAAGCTGGAAACCTGTTGCTGAGGTGAGAAATGACTGTAGGGCAAGAGTTTAAATACTCCAGGAGGCTAACATCATTAAAAGGCACCTCTCAAGGGTTACCACCTCTGTGCGTATGTGTGCCTATTTGAAGGCCAGGTCACAGCAATCATAGTGGCGTGTAATGCTGGGTCCAGTGGTGTTCCCACCACGCTAAGGCCAGGCCACATCCGGGCCTATAGGCAAAACAAGGTGGCTTGAGAGGCCGGCTTCGGTGGATTTCACTTCTGTTGAGACTGGCCAGTCTCAGGGGTGAGGGCTGCAGTTTGCAGGGCTTACCTGTGGGCCACGAATCTTAACAGTAGCCCCCACCAAAACCCCACTCCCAGTTTCCTGAGCTTGGGCTTCCTTTGAAATTTTGTCAGAGATCTTGGACCTCCTGACCCATGAAGTTCACCTCTGAAAAACTGTCAGAGATCGGAAATGATCTATGTACATGGGGATGGCATCCAAATATGATTTAAAAGGGTGATGATTCTGTGGAAGCTATGGACAAATTCAGCCCACAGAAGGAGGGATGCCCAATTACCCTCTAGTTGGTTCATGTAAGCATATAGAAAGACCTTGAGGCTTTGATTCACCCATTTGGTTTGCCCGTGGGGGTGAAAAGTAGAGGTGAAATCCAACGTAATTCCGAATTTCCTGCACAGGTCTTTCCAATATCTTTCTTAGCGGGCCAGTACCACAACTTGAAGTCAAATTGGTTAAAAAACAATTACCTGCAAGCTTGCCTGGGATTTAACCTCTAAGCTTGTGCTAGATGTGCAAGGTTTTTGTGATTTGTATAAATGATTACTGGGTGCTTAGCTTATTCCAGCAAGTATCTCCATTCTTCTAAGGTTAGCTTGACTGCTAGCAGTTCGTGATCACCAATTGCATAATTCTTCTCTGCAGGAGAGAATTTCTTTGAAAAATAGGAGCAGGTCACGAGGATGCCATTAGGATTGTGCTGTAGGAGGACAGCTCCTATCCAGAAAATGAATGCATCTACCCTCAGAATGAATATTTTAGATGGATCTGGGTTGTGTAAGCATGTTTCAAGGGTGAACTCCTCTTTCAACCGCTTGAAAGCTTGAATAGAGTCTGAGGTCTTATTCTTGGTGTCCGAACCTTTTTTAGTAATGGCTGTGAGTGGGGCTGCTAAGGAGGAGTAATCATGGATAAATTGCCTGTAGTAATTTGCAAACCCAGGAAGCAATGCAGCACCTTGAGGCCTACCAGCCAGGCCACTCTAGTATGGACTTTAATTTCTCTGGGTCCATCCAGAGGCCTTGTCGTGAGACAAGATATCCCAAGAAGAGAAGTTCTTCCTTTTCAAATGTACACTTCTCTAACTTAGCATACAGGTGGTGCTCACAGAGTCTTTGGATGGTCACGTGATATCGATGCTCAGAGAATGATTTTGAAAAAAACTAGGATGTCATCCATTTAAACTACCACATGTGAGTAAAGCAGGTCCCGAAAGATCTCATTTACCATAACTTGAAAGACTGCCCGAGTGTTGCTCAACTCAAAGGGCATCACTACTCATAATGTCTGTCATGAGTTTTAAAAGCCATCTTCCACTCGTCTCTCTCTTGGATTCTGATCAGGTTGCATGCAATCGAACCCCCAAAGGTCCAACTTCGTAAATACTTGTGCACCCCAAAAGCAGTCAGAAAGGGAAGAGGATATCAATTCTTCTTAGTAATAGAGTTAAGTCCTCAGTAATCAATGCAGGGATGTATCAACCCATCCTTTTCCCAATGAAAAAGAATCCTGCCCCTGCAGGTGAGAAAGAGAGATGAATGAAGCCTCATTCTAAATTCACCTTAAATTATTTGGATGTGGCCTACATTTCTGGAGTAGACAATGGATATACTCTGCCTCTGGGTGGAACCTTGCCGGGAATCAAGTCGATAGCAATCATAGGAGCGATATGGTGAAAGGACCTCCATCTGTTGTTTACTGAAAACTGTGAAATTAATATACTGTGGTAGAGGCCTAGAAGTTCTGACATAATTGTCTGAGCAGCAGGTACCATAGGGGAGTCTTTAGTGAGCCATTGCTCATGACAAATAGGACCCTATCTGGCAGTTTTCAAAGTGGTCCAGTCAATGTGGAACTGATGTAGTATGAATCATGGCAGGCCCAGGATAATTGCATTGATTGCTTTAGCAAACACATAAAGGCTGATTTGTTCTCCATGCAAGATCCCTGTTTGATTGGTCAATGGTACTGTGACTTTTGTAATCAGTACAGGTAGGGGATCTCTGTAAACAGTAAATCAAGAGTGGGGTGTCTGAGGGAATTGTGGGTAAGTGGCAGTGTTGGAGCAGCGCCTCATGATAAAGCTGCCTCCAGTGTCAGTATCCAGAAATGCAAGAATATCGATAAAAATATCCCTGATAGATGTACTGGGTCCAATAATTGTGGAGAGATGCAAGGATGACCTAGGGCGGCCTCTCCAACCAGGCCTAAGGTCATTGAATTTTCTGATTTGTTCAGGCAGAAGCTTATGAAATGCCCAGGAGTAGCGCAGTATAAACAGAGGTTAAAGTTATGGCACCTCTGCTTCTCTTCAGCCGATAGCTTAAAATGATCCACCTGCATAGCTCCGGCTGATGCAGGTCCTGACTCTGGGGGAGAATGGATAGCCATAGGATGCTGAAAATTTGGAGCATAATGAACGGAGTGGTGAGCCGAACATCTCTTCTTGGCATATTCTTGAAATCTCAGGTCCAGTCATATGGCCAGGCTAATCAGGCCCTCTAGAGTATCCAGTATGTTTCAGACAGCCAGCTCATCTTTAATGTGATCAGAGAGTCCTTGGCAAAAAATTGTAATGAGGCTGTCACTGCCCAACTATATTTCAGAGGCCAAAGTATAGAAGTATACTACATATTCTCCCACCGACTGGGAGCATTGCCTAATCTGTAGGATTTCCAATGCCTTGGAGGTCGTGCTCCCAGACTTGTCAAAAATCTGTCAAAAGTCTTGGAGAAAATGTGCCAGATCGCCCAGGACCAGATTATTCCTTTCCTAAAGGGGTGAGGCCCAAGACAGGGCAGGGAAAGAATATAGGTTACTTTGACTCAGTCTGTTGGAAACAAAGGTGCCTGCAATTCGAATTGCATCTGACATTAGTTAAGAAAACCTCTGCAATTCCTAGGATCCCCCATTATACCTTGGTGGCAGAGGCAGGTGAAGAATGGGAGTCACAGGCCACAAGACGGGTGCCAGAACAGGAGCCAGAGCAGATCAGGCCGCAATGCCCTGAAGATATCTGGCCATGACATTCAGCTGATCTTGCTGTTGTTGAAGTTGGTGTGCAAGGTAGCAGAGGCAGAAGGAGAGTCTGCCGAACTCATGGCCTCAGCAATCTGTGAAGAGTAGCAGGTGTGTGAGCCCTGTGTGCTGCATGTTATGACCACTAGCCACGGGCATCCGCAGCAGGCTCAACTCACGTCATGTCATGCCTGTCTGTCCAATTCCGGTGCTCTCACAGCGGTGGCCAGTCACCACCGCCACATTCCTCCTGGCCCTCTGCACTGCACGTGGCAGCTGGGATGCCGCCAACCAGCATTCAGATCCTGGGTCTCTCTAAACACGCACGCTATCTGCCCTTCCTTTAAAGGGCCTATGGCGGGAACTCCGGGTTTGTCCCCGGCTGATGACATCATTGACCCGGAGTATTTAAACTTCACCTCTAGCCTCTACTAACCAACTTGGCAACGAGTTCCATGGTTCCTATTGGTGCCATATTATCTCCACAGACTGGTTGTTCCTGTCGTCGGACCTCTGCGCTTCTCTTTCCGGGTTCCTCTCTCAGCGGCTCCCACTGCGCTGGCCCTGGCTCAGCTCAACCTTCCTGGACTCTCTCTCAGCACTTCCTGCTCCTCAGGGCCAAGCTCAGCGCAACCTTTCCAGGACTCTCTCTCAGCACCTCCCGCTCCGCGGGTCTGGCTCAGCACCATTCTACCTGTGAGCTCCAACCGCAGTAACCGCAGCTTCTGGGAATCCCCACGGTACTCCTCCTTGGGGACTTTTGCCTCAGTACCTTCTCTCTTCGGGAGTAGGTTCAGCACAGTGCACCTCCAGACTGAGTCTCGGCGCCCTGCTCCTCGGGGCATCCTTCTACGCTACCACTACAGAGAGTCCTATTATCAGCTTGCCATTTCCCAGGCAGTGCCCCTGCACTGCTACCCTCCAGGCACCTGCTTCAGTGGATTTCCCGCTCTAGCCTTTATCCAGCAGACTACACTTCATGCCTCTTCACCTGCATCTCCTCATCTCGAGGCCACTCCCATGTGGTCCGGTTCTACTCTCTTCAGAGCTGCAGTGGTGTTGCACTCCCTGAGACTCTTTATCCTCTCACCTCCTAGAGTGCTCCTGTCTTGAACTGTGCCTAATCTCTCTGACACTCTCTGCACGCACTCGCCTACCCTCTCTGGGACCAGCCACACAGGGGCACTCCTACGTCCTACCGGCCCCGGCACCCAAGGGCTCAACCTGCGGGGGAACAAGGGTCAGCACAGGTGAAGTTCCAGCTTGCCTCTGTTCCTGGCCAGCCTCATCTCCCGATGGTGGAGACCTGTTGGGCCCAATTCCTCAGGTAGCAACAACCCCACCTTGGGCCAAGGGTCCACAATTCCTAAAACTGCAGCATAGTTGATGCAGCTTCAAGGGTGAAACCCCAAGGCCTATGCCATCAAGGCAAATGGGCCCTGTAGCAGGACAGGCTGGAGTTTCAACTTTTACTGCCATCTCCCTCACAGGTTGAACCCTTGGGACTTGTTTAAGTCCCTAGGGTGGGGGTGATAGATAGAGTCCAGAGATGCACCAGGAGCAGATCAGGCAACTGGCTAACAGAGATGGGCCAAGGTTGAGGCAGGTTGATAGCAAGAATAGTCAAGGTCAGGCAAGGGGTCAGATCCAGGTAGCAGGCAAACATGGCCAGGTTCAGGCAAAGCTCAAGATCCAGACCGTAGGCAAATGTAGTCAGGTCCTGTCAAAGATTCAGATCTGGAGAGGCAAGCCAAGGGTGGATGAAGATACTGGATGAGATGAATAAGTGAGACAAGGCGAGGCTAGAGGACAAGACTGGACACGGCAAGGCTGGAAGACAAGGCTGGACAAGGCAAAGTTGGAAGACAAGAACCAGGAATGCAGGAAATAGCAACATGTACTGCAAGCAGGAGACCTGTTACAGAGGCGAGGAGCGGCTGTGGGACCTAGGCTTAAATAGTCCAGGAGGCTGATGTCATCAGGAGGCACCTCTCAAGGGTTCCTGTCACTGCACACTAGAGATGTGCATTCGTTTTTGCCGAATTGGAAAATTGCAACGAAATTGTCCAATTCGGCATGTTTCAGGGAACCCGAAAAAAATCAGGATTTTCCCGTTTTTTCGCAAAAATTCATTTTTCTGATTAGTGTGCACTAATGGGAGTCAGTGCGCTAACTCCCCGTTAGCGCGCACTAACAAAAACTAACAAAAAGTAACAAAATCTAACGGTTTTTGTTAATGCGCGCTAACGGGGAGTTAGCGTGCACTAACTAAAAATCGATTTTTCGCGAAAAAAAAGACCCAAATCGAAAAAAAACGACATTTTCCATGGCGGCTGAAAAACGAAGAACGACACGAACACAAAAAACAATGCACATCTCTACTGCACACATATAATATGCACATGTGCATGCATGCTTATGAGAAGGCCGGGTCATGGCGATGATAGTGGCATGTAATTCTGGGTCCAGCAGCTTTCCCGCAGCACCGAGGCCACTCTGCATGGGAACCTACAGGCAAAATAAAGCAGCATGGAATGCCGGCTCTGGTAGCTTCCAGCCATGCCGAGCCTGGCTGGCGTTGGGATTATATGCCGCAGCTCGCTGAACCTAGCCATGGGCCACAAATCTTAACAGAGTCATCCAGTCCAATTATTCTGGTACCCAGTAATTTAATAAATATATATTTTATTTTTAGCCTGCCATTCCAAATGATGCTCAAGCAGCTATAAAGATCCAATGGGAACCTTATGAAGGAGTGAGTCCTGTAGCAGGGTCATGCTATACAGCATAGGCCAGAGAAATGTACCATCTGTTCATAGCACCCCATGGAAGGATGCTGTTATGGTCCAATTCTGTTGCTATAGCAGAAATAACCCCTAGTAGACTATATAGTTAGATTGTAAGACCTTTTACCTCTTGCTCCTCTGTATTTGATTTGCAGGCCTAAAACCTTGGTGTGGAGCCTAGGTACTAGGTGAGAAATTTGCTGCTAGTTCAGACCCCAGTAGGCCACTACCAGACATATAGTGAATTCACTAATACATTTAAAGGAACTTAGACACATTCCTACTCCCATAGCAACCTAAAACTTAACTAGGAACTGATCAAAATTGAGATGAAGGCAGCAGTCCAGCAGCAAGAGGGGGGCTTCCCAGTCTTTTGCATCGAGTGTCACATGTATGATTTTTTACCCACCGGTGAGAAGTTGTACATGTGCATGCGATGCAAAGAGCTCCTGGCTCTCAGAGAACGAGTCCAATCTCTGGAGGCTAGAGTGGCAGACCTGGAGGAGCTGAGGGAGCTGAGGGAGACAGAGAGGGAGCTGAGGGAGACAGAGAGGTATATAGATGAGACCTTCAGGGACATAGTAGTCCAGTCCCAACTTCAGACTGGCAGCCCTGGTGCTGCCTTGGAGGAAGAAGGTCTCATAATGGGAGAGCACCAACCAGGTGAGGCAGGAAAGGATCCTGTAGCAAGGACCTGCTCTCTAGGTGATGCATTGTCCTTTCGCACTGAGGATATCTCCCTCCCTCCCCAAGGCCTACTGCCCAGGAGGGAAGGGTTAGGTCGGCCGTCATAGTTGGTGATTCGATTATTAGGAATGTAGATAGCTGGGTGGCGGGTGGGCGTGAGGTTCACCTGGTAACATGCCTACCTGGTGCGAAGGTGGCGGACCTCACGCGTCACCTAGATAGGATTTTAGACAGTGCTGGGGAGGAGCCGGCTGTTGTGGTACACGTGGGCACCAACGACATAGGAAAATGTGGGAGGGAGGTTCTGGAAGCCAAATTTAGGCTCTTAGGTAGAAAGATTAAATCCAGAACCTCCAGGGTAGCATTCTCTGAAATGCTCCCTGTTCCACGCGCAGGTCACCAGAGGCAGGCAGAGCTCCGGAGTCTCAATGCGTGGATGAGACGATGGTGCAAGGAAGAGGGATTCAGTTTTGTTAGGAACTGGGGAACCTTTTGGGGAAGGGGGAGTCTCTTCCGAAGGGATGGGCTCCACCTTAACCAGGGTGGAACCAGACTGCTGGCGCTAACCTTTAAAAAGGAGATAGAGCAGCTTTTAAACTAGAACAAAGGGGAAAGCCGACAGTCGCTCAGCAGCGCATGGTTCGGAGAGATGTATCTTTAAAGGATACTAATGATGCATTAGAATTAGGGCATCCCGACAGTGAGGTTCCAATAATTAGAAAAGTAGTCCAAGTGCCTGTAACTAAAAACTCACCTGAGCTAAAAAATTCTAACTTATCCCTATCAATTAAAAAGCAGAATAAAAATACAAACAAAAAACAAACTTTGAAATGTTTGTATGCTAATGCCAGAAGTCTAAGAAGTAAGATGGGAGAATTAGAATGTATAGCAGTAAATGATGACATAGACTTAATTGGCATCTCAGAGACATGGTGGAAAGAGGATAACCAATGGGACAGTGCTATACCGGGGTACAAATTATATCGCAATGACAGAGAGGAGCAGTCGGGAGGAGGTGTGGCGCTTTATGTCCGGGATGGCATAGAGTCCAACAGGATAAACATCCTGCATGAGACTAAATACAAAATTGAATCTTTATGGGTAGAAATCCCTTGTGTATCAGGGAAGACTACAGTGATAGGGGTATACTACCGTCCACCTGGTCAAGATGGTGAGATGGACAGTGAAATGCTAAGACAAATTAGGGAAGCTAACCAAATTGGTAGTGCAGTAATAATGGGAGACTTCAATTACCCCAATATAGACTGGGTAAATGTATCATCGGGTCACGCTAGAGAGATAACGTTCCTGGATGGAATAAATGATAGCTTTATGGAGCAATTGGTTCAGGAACCGACGAGAGAGGGAGCAATTTTAGATCTAATTCTCAGTGGAGCACAGGACTTGGTGAGAGAGGTAACGGTGGTGGGGCCGCTTGGCAATAGTGATCATAATATGATCAAATTTGATTTAATGACTGGAAAAGGAACAGTGTGCAAATCCAAGGCTCTCGTGCTAAACTTTCAAAAGGGAAACTTTGATAAAATGAGAAAAATTGTTAGAAAAAAACTGAAAGGAGCAGCTACAAAAGTAAAAAATGTCCAAGAGGCGTGGTCATTGTTAAAAAATACCATTCTAGAAGCACAGTCCAGATGTATTCCACACATTAAGAAAGGTGGAAAGAAGGCAAAACGATTACCGGCATGGTTAAAAGGGGAGGTGAAAGAAGCTATTTTAGCCAAAAGATCTTCATTCAAAAATTGGAAGAAGGATCCAACAGAAGAAAATAGGATAAAGCATAAACATTGGCAAGTTAAATGTAAGACATTGATAAGACAGGCTAAGAGAGAATTTGAAAAGAAGTTGGCTGTAGAGGCAAAAACTCACAGTAAAAACTTTTTTAAATATATCCGAAGCAGAAAGCCTGTGAGGGAGTCAGTTGGACCGTTAGATGATTGAGGGGTTAAAGGGGCACTTAGAGAAGATAAGGCCATCGCGGAAAGATTAAATGATTTCTTTGCTTCGGTGTTTACTGAAGAGGATGTTGGGGAGGTACCCGTAATGGAGAAGGTTTTCATGGGTAATGATTCAGATGGACTGAATCAAATCACGGTGAACCTAGAAGATGTGGTAGGCCTGATTGACAAACTGAAGAGTAGTAAATCACCTGGACCGGATGGTATACACTCCAGAGTTCTGAAGGAACTAAAAAATGAAATTTCAGACCTATTAGTAAAAATTTGTAACTTATCATTAAAATCATCCATTGTACCTGAAGACTGGAGGATAGCAAATGTAACCCCAATATTTAAAAAGGGCTCCAGGGGCGATCCGGGAAACTACAGACCGGTTAGCCTGACTTCAGTGCCAGGAAAAATAGTGGAAAGTGTTCTAAACATCAAAATCACAGAACATATAGAAAGACATGGTTTAATGGAACAAAGTCAGCATGGCTTTACCCAGGGCAAGTCTTGCCTCACAAATCTGCTTCACTTTTTTGAAGGAGTTAATAAACATGTGGATAAAGGTGAACCGGTAGATATAGTATACTTGGATTTTCAGAAGGCGTTTGACAAAGTTCCTCATGAGAGGCTTCTAGGAAAAGTAAAAGTCATGGGAAAGGTGGCGATGTCCTTTCGTGGATTGCAAACTGGCTAAAAGACAGGAAACAGAGAGTAGGATTAAATGGGCAATTTTCTCAGTGGAAGGGAGTGGACAGTGGAGTGCCTCAGGGATCTGTATTGGGACCCTTACTGTTCAATATATTTATAAATGATCTGGAAAGAAATACGACGAGTGAGATAATCAAATTTGCAGATGACACAAAATTGTGCAGAGTAGTTAAATCACAAGCAGATTGTGATAAATTGCAGGAAGACCTTGTGAGACTGGAAAATTGGGCATCCAAATGGCAGATGAAATTTAATGTGGATAAGTGCAAGGTGATGCATATAGGGAAAAATAACCCATGCTATAATTACACGATGTTGGGTTCCATATTAGGTGCTACAACCCAAGAAAGAGATCTAGGTGTCATAGTGGATAACACATTGAAATCGTCGGTTCAGTGTGCTGCGGCAGTCAAAAAAGCAAACAGAATGTTGGGAATTATTAGAAAAGGAATGATGAATAAAACGGAAAATGTCATAATGCCTCTGTATCGCTCCATGGTGAGACCGCACCTTGAATACTGTGTACAATTCTGGTCGCCGCATCTCAAAAAAGATATAATTGCGATGGAGAAGGTACAGAGAAGGTCTACCAAAATGATAAGGGGAATGGAACAACTCCCCTTTGAGGAAAGACTAAAGAGGTTAGGACTTTTCAGCTTGGAGAAGAGACGACTGAGGGGGGATATGATAGAGGTGTTTAAAATCATGAGAGGTCTAGAACGGGTAGATGTGAATCAGTTATTTACTCTTTCGGATAGTAGAAAGACTAGGGGACACTCCATGAAGTTAGCATGGGGCACATTTAAAACTAATCGGAGAAAGTGCTTTTTTACTCAACGCACAATTAAACTCTGGAATTTGTTGCCAGAGAATGTGGTTCGTGCAGTTAGTATAGCTGTGTTTAAAAAAGGATTGGATAAGTTCTTGGAGGAGAAGTCCATTACCTGCTATTAAGTTCACTTAGAGAATAGCCACTGCCATTAGCAATGGTTACATGGAATAGACTTAGTTTTTGGGTACTTGCCAGGTTCTTATGGCCTGGATTGGCCACTGTTGGAAACAGGATGATGGGCTTGATGGACCCTTGGTCTGACCCAGTATGGCATTTTCTTATGTTCTTATGTTCTTATGTTCACATCTAGTCCCCAGTGAATTGTTTCTCTCTTTCGTAATTCTGTTTTAGAAGGAAATATTTGTCCACCCTTCCTGTTCAGGAGAAAGGAAAAAGTTTTCTCAAGTCTTGGACAAAAGCCTATT
Organism: Rhinatrema bivittatum; assembly: GCF_901001135.1. Classification (NCBI taxonomy): domain Eukaryota; kingdom Metazoa; phylum Chordata; class Amphibia; order Gymnophiona; family Rhinatrematidae; genus Rhinatrema; species Rhinatrema bivittatum. The sequence continues at coordinate 320,790,837 of NC_042615.1, read as the reverse complement.
TTTGGGAGAAAGGAGTTTTGTTTTTAGTGAATGGATGTTGCCTTATGTTTTGGGGAAATCTTTCAGGTCATCCTCTCTCACTCAGTGCCAACATGGAAGAAATTGTTTGGAGGAGTGAGTGCTAATCCATGCCACATTTGGAGGAGAAGGAAACAAACAAGCTACTCATTTGGTGTTCACCCAGAAGGGAATGCAGAGAAGGTGCTCACAAGATATCACAAGGAGGAGAGGAGTAGTGTTGAGTTTCAAGATCAAGTATTGGATCCCAAGTATAACAAGGAGAAACCTCAGTAAAAAGGAGGAAGTAACTTTGCCAGTTACAAAAGGGCAGCCCTGTAGCCCAGGGAAGTACAGAAGAAACCCCAAATTAGAGAATCAAGGGAACACACAATTGTATTTTATACTTCACATACCCATTATGGATGTTATAATCAACCATGGGCCTGATATTGAAAGTGCATTCAGCACTCGATAGCAGGATAAGTAGTGTTACGCGGCAGACCCGCGGCATGGCCCCCTTACCTTTCTACAGTGACTCCAGTCTCTAGTTCCTCCTCGCTGGTGGTGGTGGGCCGTCAGTTTTGTCCTCAGGCCTTCCCTGGTGCCTCTGGCTCTGCAACAGTCCCTGGCATTCCCGGTCCTGCTTCTACTTCTCGTCGGGCCTCTCCACGTGGCCTGTGGAGAGACGCTGCAATTCGCGTCATGCCCCTCCCTAGGCACGCGCACGCACGCATCATTGATTCTTAAGTAGAGACCGTGGCAGGAACCTAGCCGCAGCACCGGATGATGACGTCAACCTGACCATAGTATTTAAGCTCAGGCTCCGCTTCCTAGCATTGCCTTTGCAACAAGTCTCCTCGCTGGTTGAGTACTCATTGCTTCCTAGGGATTTGTCTCATCCCTGCATTCTTGTTCCTCGTTGTTCCTGGTTCCTGTCTCTTTGTTCCTACCCACTTATGCTTCAGATTGACTACATGGACTTCGACTTTGCTTCGCCTGACTACGCTACTGCTTATCTCCAGATCATACCTCTGCTTCGCCTGACCACGCTACTGCCTATCTCCAGACTCAGACCTCTGCTTCGTCCGACTATGCATTGCCTATCTCCAGACCCAGACCTAGACCTCTGCTTCGTCTGACTACGCATTGCCTATCTCCAGACCCAGACCTCTGCTTCATCCGACTATGTACTGTTTATCTCCAGATGCAGAACATCACTTTGCCTGATTACACCTTGACTACCTCCATGATCAGACCTCTGCCTTGCTTGACTACGCTCTTGACTATCTCTGTGATCAGACCTCAGCCTTGCTGCCAGCCCTGACTCAAGCCTGTCTTTGGATGCTTCTCCAACTTACTCCCTGGATGTGGTTTCTTGAGGCTTTGGCCTGCTTTTGCTCGAGCGCCCCCTGTCTGCCTTCGTTCCATGGCGCCCAAGTATCCAGTCCGGAGTAAGACTGTATTATCTCTCACTTGCAGTCTCTGGGCTGAACGAACTTCTTCTGCAACTACATACAAAGGCCCACCTAAGTCCTGCTGGCCCCGGAACCCAAAGGCTCAACCTGCGGGGAACGAGGGCTGGTATAGGTGAAGCTCCAGCAGCTTCTGTCTATCAGCCCACTCCGCCTGCTGACGGTGGGGACCTGTAGGCCCTTGCCTACGGGTTGTGTCAACCCCACCTCAGCCCAAGGGTCCACCTCCAATGCAACAAGTAGGACTTATCCAGCTATCTAGCAGGCTGCTCAATATCCGTGGCCACTAGATAGCTGGAAAGTCACTTATCCGGCTTTTTCTTATCCGGCTTGAAAGTGAGTGGGCAGTGGGAGGAACTGGGCAGTGCTACCTAGCTGGATACTTTATCTGGTTAAGTAGTGATATTTAGCGTTAGCCAGATAAGTTATGTGGGTAAGTTTTACCTCCCAATGAGCAGGCTTATCTTAGCCGGATATGACTTATCTGGCTAAGTAGTGGCTTGCTCGGGGATATTTGGCAGCAAAGACATGCCGCTACATATCCCTTGTAACTTAGCTCCAGTGGAGCAGAATTAAATGAGGATTGTTCCTTCCTCTCTTGTGAATAGAGCAGACCCCACAGAAGCATAAGTGGGGGTCGGAGAAGTAGTTGACCAATTTATGGGGATAGGAGGGGGAATAGAGGAATCTGAGGTGGCACCAGCTTGGCTTGGCTCATCCCAGTTGGACAATCCTGGGCTCAGGCTTATTGGCAGGGTTGGAGGGGCCCAGAGAAGCCCAAGAAGACCCCGGTAAGTGGGGGCTCGCAAGGGCCCTTGTTTGTTTTGATTTAGTTTAGAGGTTAACGTTTATTTCAATTTGGCAAACCAACCAAACTGAAATAAAGATTTAAATGAACCAAAAACCAATTAAAAAGAAACACAAAATGAAAAAATGAATTGAAACAAAAATTTTTGTTTGCACAATCCTAATAAATGGACTACATGGTAGCGGCAGCTAGATCACACCACTTACTGTATCTTTGAAAATAAAAGCATTTGCCAGCTGACTTGTCTGAACCATGAAGAAACAAGTGAAAGCCTTCCTAGATTTTTCATTTACTACAATATGTTTAAACCAAACTTCAGTCTCACTTCATCTTTTACAGATCTGAAAAGCAAATGGAACCAATACAAGTGCTTCTCGATGTACCTGCTGCATGCCATGCTCACCTCGACTTCTCAATAGCAGACCTCACACTTTGGAACTCACTAAATCGGTAGCTCCATAGCACGCAGGACACTGAAGAGTTTAAGAAAACTCTAAAGACATTTCTGTTCACAAAGGCCTTCAAAGTCCTCCAAGCCCAATAGGTGATCTGCTGAACAGGATTAACTGTCACCAGCTGATCAAATATCACTCTATAATGTTATTGTTGATAGGATCATCTATGTAACAGTTTTATATATGTAAGTACTTTGTTGAAATGTGTATGTTTTTATGTGCGGGATATAAATAATTTTTAAATAAATAAGTGCTCTGGTAAAAGAAAAAAATTGTGTGTGCCTGAAGAGACATCTGTGCAAGGAAACTGTTGTTCATGTGGTGGAGTCCTATGAACTGTGGTGATACAAAAGACAGATTGAAAAGAATGCCCAATCTTACTTGAGTTACATTTTGTTCCCAAGGCAAAATTACTACTTGGTCATCCAGAAAGAGTGTCTACTGTCTAGTCATCAAATTGGCACCAGAGATATTGAGGTATAATCTGCAGGGGAGACCGTGTCTCCTCATCACAGATCATAACCTGCTCAAGCGTCTGTACATAATGATGGAGTCTAAGTGCCATTATTACAAGATGGAAATTGACTCTTCAACTCTACAGCTTAAAAATCCACCTACTCTCTGGCAAGGAGTACCTGAACACTGACTTCGTAAGTACACAAAAACATAAGAATTGCCATACTGAGTCAGATCGAGAATCCATCCAGCCCAGTACCATGCTTCCAACAGTGGCCAATCCAGGTCACAAGTACCTGGCAAGATCCCAAACAGTAAATAGATGCCATGCTACTAAGACACAGTGACAAGTAGTGGCTATTCTTCGTCTATTTGGTTAGTAACAATTTATGGACTTCTTCAGGATTTTGCTCAAATCTTTTTTAAACCCAGCTGCACTAATTGCCTTAACCATATCCTCTGGCAATGAATTCCAGAGCTTAATTGTGCATTGAGTGAAAAAGAATTTTATACAATTTGTTTTAAATGTGCTACCTAATAATTTCTGGGACTGTCCCTTAATCTTTGTATTTTTTGATAACATAAATAACCAATTTACATTTATCCGTTCTATTCCACTCATGATTTTATAGACCGCTATCACATTCTCCCTTGGTTTTCCCTTTTCCAAGTTGAACAGCCCTAACCACTTTAGCTTTTCCTCTTAAGGGAACCATTCCATCTCCTTTATTATTTTGGTCACCCTTCTCTGTACCTTTTCCAATGCAACTATATCTTTTTTGTAGAAGCAGTGACTAGTAGGGATGTGAATCGTTTTTGAACGATTAAAATTATCGTCAGATAATTTTAAAATCATCTTAAATCGTCAGAGTGCACGATACAATACAAATGCCCACGATTTATCATCATAAATAGTCCTAAATCAAATAGGGCACGGGAATTATTTGGGGGAGGGCGAGAAAACCAGCACACCAAAACAACCCCTAAACCCACTCCGACCCTTTAAAACCAATTCCTTACCCTCCCCCACCCTCCCGAACCCCACCAAAATGTTAAATTACCTGGTGGTCCAATGGGGGGGGGGTCCCGGTGCGATCTCCCGCTCTCGGGCCATCGGCGCCATTTTGGCTGCCACTAATTAAAATGGCGCCGATGGCCCGATAAAAAAAACCCCACCCGACCCTTTAAATTGACCCCCCTTAGCCTCCCCCACCCTCCCGACCCCCCCAAAACCTTTTAACATTACCTGGTGGTCCAGGGGGGCCTCGGGGGACGATTTCCCGTTCCCAGGCATCAGCTGCGCTAAAAAAAAATGGTGCCTATGCCCCTTTGCACTGGATGGCCGGCACCGGCCAATGGCACGGATACCCTGTCACATGGTAAGGGCAAAGGGGCATCGGCGCCATTTTTTTTAGCGCAGCTGATGCCTGGGAACGGGAAATCGTCCCCTGAGGCCCCCTGGACCACCAGGTAATGTTAAAAGGTTTTGGGGGGGTCGGGAGGGCGGGTCGATTTAAAGGGTCGGTGGGTTTTTTTTTAAGCACGCGGGCCTCCCTAAAAAAAAAAATTAGCGATGTGAATTGGAATCGGAAACAATTCCAATTCACATATCTTAACGATCAGATTCCCCCCCCCCCCCCCAGCCGAATCTGATCGTTAAGACGATCTGGCACACGATTCACATCTCTAGTGACTAGAATTGCACACAGTATTCCAGGTGTGGTTTCACCATGAAGCAATGCAAAGTTATTAAGACATTCTCCATTTTATTCTCCATTCCTTTCCTAACAATTTCTAACATTTTGTTTGCTTTTTTGATTGCTGCAGCATACTGAGTCAAGGATTTCAAAGTATGATGCTCAGATCCTTTTCCTGGGACATAACACCTAATATGAAATCTATCACTGCTGGTTACTTTCCCTATATGTATCACTTTGCACTTGTCCACATTAAATTTTATCTGCCATTTGAATGCCCAGTTTTCCAGTCTCGCAGGGTCCTCCTGCAATGTTTCACAATCTGCATAACAACTCAGAATAATTTTGAATCACCTGCAAATTGGATCACCTAACTGCTTCTTCCCCTTTTTTAATATTTATAAATGTATTAAAAAACACCGGTCACAGTGCAGATCACTGTATACGTTTCTCCACTGAGAAAACTGACCATTTAGTACTACTTTCTGTTTCCTATCTGTTAACCAATCTACAATAGGACATTGCTTCCTATCCCATGACTTTTTAATTTTCTCAGGATTCTCTCATGAGGAACTTTATCAAATGCCTTTTGAAAATCCAAATACACCATATCCATTAGATTACTATTATCCACATGTTTATTAACTCCTTCAAAAAAAAGTAGAAGATCGGTGAAGTAAGATTTCACTTGTGTAAATCCATCCTGTCCGTGTCCCATTAAACCACACCTTTCTACATGTTCTATGTTTTTGTTCTTTCACATAGTTTCCATGATTTTTCCCAGAACTGACATCAGACTAACCAGTCTATAGTTTCCTGGAGCATCCCTGAAGCCCTTTTTAAAGATCAGGGTTACACTGGCCACCCTCCAATAATCAGGTACAATAGAAAATTTTAATGATAGGTTACAAATGACTAGTAATAGATCTGCAATTTCATTTTTTAGTTATTACAGAACTCTGGGGTGTATACCATCTGGTTTGGGTGATTTGCTACTCTAGTTTGTTAATCTGCTCTATTAGATCTTACAACTTCATGGTGATTTGTTTCAGTTCTGAATCATCACCATTGAATATCATTTCTGGTATGGATATCTCCAAAACATCCTCTTCAGTAAACACCAAAGCAAAGAATTAATCTAGTCTTTCAGTGATGGCCTTATTTTCCCTAAGTGCCCCTTTAACCTCTTGATCATCTAATGGTCCAATCAACTTGCTCACAAGCTTCCTGCTTCATACATATTTTAAAAAGTTTTTATTATGAGTTTTTGCTTCTATGGCCAGCTTCTTTTCAAATTCTCTTTTAGTCTGCCTTATCAATGTTTTACATCTAACTTGCCAGTGCTTATGCTTTTTCCTGTTTTCTTCAGATGGTTCCTATTTCCAGTTTTTGAAAGACATTCTTTTGGCTAAAATAGTCTCTTTTACTTCATCTTTTAATTCTACTGGCAGTCATTTGGCTTCCTTACACCTTTTTTAAAGCATGAAATATATCAGGACTGGGCTTCCAAGATGGTATTTTTAAACAATGACCATGCCTGATATAAACTTTAACCTCATTTTATTAGTCTCCCTTTTGAAAGTTTAAGCTAGAGTTGTATATTTACTTAATGCCCTCTCTCCATTAATTAAGTCAAATTTGCTCGCGCTATGATTACTGTTGCAGAGCAGTTCTACTGCCATTACCTCTCACACTAAATCTTGCAATCAACTAAGAATTAGGTATAAAATTAGACCCCTTTTGTTGGTGCCCAAACCAGCTGCTCCATGAAACAGTCATTTATTTCATCTGGAAACTACTTCCCTAGCATGTCCTGATGTGACATTTACCTAGTCATTTTTTGGGTGATTGAAATCTCCCATTATAACCGTCCTGCCAAATTTGATAGCTTCTTTAATTTTTTTAGTATTTCATCATTTGTGTATTTATTTTGACCAGATGGACAACAGTATATCCCCACTGCTATACTTTTCCCCATCACACATGGAATTTCTACCCATAAGGATTCTACTGTTCATGTAGTCTCCTGAAGGACCTTTATTCTGTTGTACTCTATGACATCACTAACAGAGAGGGCCACACCACCATCAAGTTGATGAACCCTAACATTGCAATATAATTTGTACCCTGATATAGCACTGTCCCATTGGTTATCCTCATTACACCGGGTTTCTGAGTATTATGCTTGCCACCCGCGGCAGCCCCGTGGTGCAGCCCACTCACCATTTCAAGCAGACTCCGGGTTCCAGCTCTCCGTCGCTGGCTGCAGTGGGCCTCCGGCCCTGACCTCGGGCTCCTGCCAGTGCCTCTGGCCCTGCTCCACTTCCCGGGACCTCCAGCCAGGACGATTCCCTCTGGCGGGCCTCTCCGCGGGGTTCACGGAGAGACACCGCTGCGAGCACCGCGCCCCTCCCTAGGCGCGTGCGCATCTGTGAATAATTTAAAGGGCCCGCGGCGGGAACCTGGTCGCGGACCTGGATGCTGACGTCAGATCCTTCAGCGCATAAATATCCAGACTTCGTTCTGAAGCGTTGCCTTTGCAACTGGTCTCCTCTGTTTCCTGATTCAGGTTCTGAGTACTCGTTGCCACCGTGCTTGCCCTGTTCATGTTCCTGCTTCTCCTGGTTCCTGGTCCATTGTTCGTCTTGTGTTTGATTGACTCCCCGGATTTGACCAACACTACGCTTGACTTTGCTTGCCTCGCTTCTCCAAGCCTGATCTCTGCTAAGCCTGACCTCGCCTGCCTTCTCCAAGCCTGACCTCTGCTATGCCTGACTTTGCCTGCCATCTCCGTGCCTTGACCATTGCTACATCTGACCATGCCTGCCATGTCCGTGCGTTGACCATTGCTACGTCTGACCACGCCTGCCTTCTCCATGCCTTGACCATTGCTACAAATGACTATGCTACAGACTTTCTTGAGTCCCGAGTTTCACGTTGCTTGCTACACCTTCCTATTGCCGCCAGTTCCTATTCAAGCTCGACAGTGATACCTCTGTCCCTATTCTCTGGACGTGGACTATTAGGGCTTCGGCTTTCCTTTGCTCAGGCACCCTCAGCTACTTCTCGTTCCTTGGTGCTTGAGTTCCTGTTCCTCATCCCATCCAGGATAGAACTAGACCACCTGCTGGCTGCTATCTTTGGGCTGAACCATCTACTAATTATACCTGACCTCGAGGCCCGCTTAAGTCCTGCCGGCCCCGGCACCCAAAGGCTCAACCCGAGGGGAATGTGGGCTGGTATAGGTGAAGCTCCAGTGGCCTCTAGCTTCAGCCCACTCCACCTGGTGATGGTGGGACCTGTAGGCCCTTGCCTACGGGTTGCATCAACCCCACCTCAGCCCAGGGATCCACCTCCTATGCAACACTGAGATGCCAATTTTCTCTATCTATTCATTCAATGTTATACATTCTAACTCTTCCATCTTACTTTTTAGACTTCTGTCATTAGCATACAGACATTCAAAGTATGTTTTCTATTTGTATTAGGCTCCCTCTTCTCCAAAATGTTGCCCAGTTCCTAACAAAATTAAAATCCTTTTCCCTGCACCAACATCCCATCCATGTATTGAGACTCTGGAGCTCTGCCTGCCTATGGAGTCCTGCATGTGGAACAGGAAGCTTTTCAGAGAATGCTAGCCTAAATTTGGTTTCCAGAACCTCCCTCCCACACCTTCCTCTGTTGTTGGTGCCTACATGTACCATGACAGCCAGCCCCTCCCTGGAACAGTCTAAAATTCTCTCTAAGTAACACTTGAGATCTGCTACTTTCGCACCAGGCAGACAAGTTACCAAGCAATCTTTCATGACTTCAAGTCCTGTGAAGAGGGAAGTAGGGCTTCTGCTGTGCATTTATCACTTATACATTAAGGGAGAAGTGTGTGCAGGGTATGTATCTCTTACAGGAGAATTGTAGAACCAAAAAATGTAGACATCTCATAGAATAATCCAGCCAAGTGTCAATGAAAAGCACTAAGAAACAATGATAGTGAGAAATAACAAAAGAAAAAACACAAAAGAGACCGATAAGTGGGTGTAGGGGTGGGGGGAGGTCAAAACCTCACTTACGTCATAGATAGAGTTGAGAATGCAGATATAAAATTGGAAAACAGGTAAGAATTCATCTTAGAAGGAACTGGAGATGAAAACAAGAGAGAGCTGCTTCGAGAGAAACCTAAAGAAAAGCCTAATGCTCTGAAGCAGGAGCGTTAGAAAGCCTGAGATTAAGAATCCAGGAGGAGTAGTTAGGATAACACTGTTTTAAAGAGAAACTAGACACTAAAGAGAAGTATGAAGATATACTAAACATTCTCAGTACTGCATACTTTTCTTAGCTTCTATAGTGATAGACTTTTCAAGACACCAGAAACTAGAGATTGCAAAAAAAAAAAAAAAAATGTTGATTCATTTTATTCATTCATTTTGTGGGGACCTAAATTAATTTCTTTAGTTTCAAAGTGAAAAAAATATTTGTTTATTCATTGTATTTCTTTTTTCTTTTGCCATTAACATTAATGGGGCATTGCAGCTTATTTTGGGCTCTAAAATTGAGGTTTTCTCATCAATTCTCATGAAACTTGGGGAACAAATCATCAGAAGGGGGAAAGAACTCCAAGGTAACTAAATTGTGACAAACTGGCACTAGGGTTGTGCAGAAGGACGCCATACATTGCATTCAGGATTCGGATTCTTTGGGGGACTGATACGTTACATTCGGCTGTATGGCACCCTGATGCGTTAATATAGCGATTTCTATTCATGTCCCAGCTAAAATTAAAATTAACTACAACCCTCCACCCTCCTGACCCCCCCAAGACTTACCAAAACTCCCTGGTAGTCCAGCGGGAGGTCCGGGAGCCATCCCCTGTACTCTCACACCCTCGGTGCCGGTTTCATCATGGTGCCGATAGCCTTTGACCTACTATGTCACAGGGGCTACCGGTGCCATTGGTCAGCCCCTGTCACATGGCCATCGGCGCCATCTTGTGCTCCTACCATGTGACAGGGACTGACCAATGGCACCGGTAGCCCCTGTGACATAGTATAGACAAAGGCTATCGGCGCCATTTTGATTACTGGCAGCCGATGGCCCGAGGACAAGAGATCGCTCTGGGACCCCCGTTGGACCCCCGTTTGGCCAGCTTGGGGGGTGGCCTCCTGACCCTCACAAGACTTGCGCCATTTTGAATACTGGCAGCCGATCGCCTTTGCCCTCACTATGTCACAGGGGCCGACCCGGTCCCTGTGACATAGTGAGGGCAAAGGCGATCGGCGCCATTTTGAGTACTGGCATCCGATGGCCGGCATGCAGGAGTTCACTCCCGGACCCCCGTTGGACTTTTGGCAAGTCTTGTGGGGGTCAGGAGGCCCCCCCAAGCTGGCCAAAAGTCCCTGGGGGTCCAACGGGGGTCCCGAAGTGATCTCCTGCCCTCGGGCCATCGGCTGCCAGTAATCAAAATGGCGCCGAAAGCTTTTGCCCATACTATGTCACAGGGGCTACCGGTGCCATTGGTCAGCCCCTGTCACATGGTAGGAGCACAAGATGGCGCCGATGGCCATGTGACAGGGGCTGACCTATGGCACTGGTAGCCCCTGTGACATAGTAGGTCAAAGGCTAACGGCGCCATGATGAAACCGGCACCGAGGGTGTGAGAGTGCAGGGGATAGCTCCCAGACCCACCGCTGGACCACCAGGGAGTTTTGGTAAGTCTTGGGGGGGGGGGGTTATTTAAATTGATTTATTTAGGTGGCCGAATTGTTCGGCGAAGATTCGTGTATTCGTTAGGAATCGCGATACGTTTCGCTTCCCCACGAATACAACGAATATGGCAACATCTGTTGCAGATTGCCAATACGTAGGGACCGAATGCACACCCCTAATTGGCACCAAAAGTGGCATGAATAGCCTAAAGCTCCATAAAGTGGCAAAGCGCTACCAGCATTGGTAGGAGTTCTCCAAGGCATCATCAGAGGAGCAAAGAAGAAAGCTAGTGTGGGAAGAACATCCCAAGGCTCCAAAAGAGGGCACCAGCAACAGAAGCATGAACTTTGGATGGTAGCATGAGAGGCAAAGTGGCATCAGCATCCTAAGGCACAATGAAGACAGAATAAAGAAAAAAAGCTGGTAGGAATAACCCCAAGATATTGATAAAGAGACAATGCAGCACACAAAGTGGTATCAGACACCATGAAAACATGAGAGGTGCAAAGCAGATCCCCAGAGTGGCAGGAACACCTCAAGATGGACCCTCTGGGGTCCTTTTCCCTGCACCAACAACCCATCCATTCATTGAGACTCTGGTGCTCTGCCTGACTATGGAGTCCTGTGTGTGGAAGAGGTACCTTGCTGCCATACTCTCTGGGGTATGGCAGCAAGGTACAGTGACAGAAAGAACCCCATTGTTAAAAGTCTGGGCATGGCAGGAAGGCTGAGTGGCATAAATACTTCCAAAGTGTAGTACGAGGGATATAGCAGCAAGGCAGAGTAGATTGGGAGATGTCAATCATTCTGTTGAAGCACTTGTCAATTGCCAGATTCAGTACAAAAGAATGAACTGTAAGAACATAAGAATATAAGAAATTGCCATGCTGGGTCAGACCAAGGGTCCATCAAGCCCAACATCCTGTTTCCAACAGAGGCCAAACCAGGCCACAAGAACCTGGCAATTATCCAAACACTAAGAAGATCCCATGCTACTGATGCAATTAATAGCAGTGGCTATTCACTAATTAAACATGATTAATAGCAGTTAATGGACTTCTCCAAGAACTTATCCAAACCTTTTTTGAACCCAGCTACACTAACTGCATTAACCACATCCTCTGGCAAAAAATTCCAGAGCTTTATTGTGCGTTGAGTGAAAAAGATTTTTCTCCGATTAGTCTTAAATGTGCTACTTACTAACTTCATGGAATGCCCCCTAGTCCTTCTATTATTCGAAAGTGTAAATAACCGAGTCACATCTACTCGTTCAAGACCTCTCATGATCTTAAAGACTTCTATCATATCCCCCCTCAGCTGTCTCTTCTCCAAGCTGAACAGCCCTAATCTCTTCAGCCTTTCCTCATAGGGGAGCTGTTCCATCCCCTTTATCATTTTGGTTGCCCTTCTCTGTACCTTCTCCATCGCAACTATATCTTTTTTGAGATGTGGCGACCAGAATTGTACACAGTATTCAAGGTCTGGTCTCACCATGGAGCGATATCGAGGCATTATGACATTTTCCGTTTTATTAACCATTCCCTTCCTAATAATTCCTAACATTCTGTTTGCTTTTTTGACTGCTGCAGCACACTGAGCTGACGATTTTTTAAAGTATTATCCACTATGATGCCTAGATCTTTTTCCTGGGTGGTAGCTCCTAATATAGAACCTAACATCGTGTAACTACAGCAAGGTTTATTTTTCCCTATATGCAACACCTTGCACTTGTCCACATTAAATTTCATCTGCCATTTGGATGCCCAATCCAGTCTTGCAAGGTCCTCCTGTAATGTATCACAGTCTGCTTGTGATTTAACTACTCTGAATAATTTTGTATCATCCGCAAATTTGATAACCTCACTCGTCGTATTCCTTTCCAGATCATTTATATATATATTGAAAAGCACCGGTCCAAGTACAGATCCCTGAGGCACTCCACTGTTTACCCTTTTCCACTGAGAAAATTGACCATTTAATCCTACTCTCTGTTTACTGTCTTTTAACCAGTTTGTAATCCACGAAAGGACATCACCTCCTATTCCATGACTTTTTAGTTTTCGTAGAAGCCTCTCATGAGGGACTTTGTTAAACGCCTTCTGAAAATCCAAATACACTATATCTACCGGTTCACCTTTATCCACATGTTTATTAACCCCTTCAAAAAAATGAAGCAGATTTGTTAGGCAAGACTTCCCTTGGGTAAATCCGTGTTGACTGTGTTCCATTAAATCATGTCTTTCTATATGCTCTACATGAGTTTTTATTACATTCCTTTGATTTTCTTATAAAATGGGCTTTCCAAATTAAACTGTTATCACATTCAGAACATAATGGTTTCTAAAGAGTGTGGTTTGGTTTTCCTGGTAAGTTGTAAGATTTGCTTTATTTAGAAGGTTTTTCCCATATCCTGTACCTGAACTCTGACCGTTCCATTTTCTGATTTTCTGGTTTTGCATGAAGGGCTGGCTTGCTGCAATAGTTACTTACATACAATTACTTACTGGTGCCACAATTGTTCCCAGTTCCCATTGACATCTATAACCTGTAGACTTCAGTGGCCTATAGAAATGAATTGGGGACAAAATGAATGAAATGAATAGGATAAGTTTTATTTGTAGGAATGCCACCATTTATTTTGGGACCCCCATGAATAAAAGAAATGGAACCCATTTGTTTTGGATGTTACATTCATTTAAAATGAATGCACATCTCTTCCACAATCCACCTCGGCCCTAGGCTGCTACCATCCAATGCTCCTCAAGCAACTTGCAGTATATCTGCATACTTTTCCCATTTGCCTTGGTGGTTGACTTTGGAAGTCAACTCCCACCCCTTCAACTTCTTTTCTCTGCCCAGACTATGGCTGATTACTTCCATGACAAGATTAACAAAATTGGTCTTGAGTTCTCAACCAGGTCACTTCTACCCTTACTTCATACTTTTCCCCTTCCTCTGGCCCTTGCCAGCTCTCTTTCTTTTCTGAAATCACAGTGGAGGAAATTGCCCATTTTCTCTCGTCCTCCAAACTCACTATTTGTTCCTCTGACCTCATTCCCAGCCAGCTCCTCAGCTATATTTTTCTTGTAATCATCTCTTCTATTTGTCACATCCTCAATCTATCACTTTACTCTACAATCGTCCCTGCTGCCTTTAAACATGCTGTAATCACACCACTCCTGTGGACTCTACATGCCCTGCTAACTATTTTCCCATTGTCCTCCTCCCTTTCGCAGCCAAACTACTTGAACATGCAGTTCAGTTCCACTGTCTTGACTTTTTTTTATCTCAAGCCATTCTAGTCCCACTTCAATCTGATTTTCAACCTCTAGTTTCCACAGTCCTTGCCAAAGTCTCCAAAGACCTGTTTAATATGAAAAACAAAAGCATTTACTCAATCCTTTTCTTCCTTGACCTATCTGCTGCTTGTGACACTGCTGATCACCCCTTTTTGCTTGATACTCTGTCCTCACTTGGATTTCAGGTCTTCATTCTGTCTTAGTTCTCTTATCTCTCCCATTACACTTTTAGTGTGTCATCTAGTATATAATCTTCTACCACCATCCCACTATCAAATTCAGTGTGCCTCAGAGAACTGTACTGGGATCTCTTATCTTATCTCTCTATACCAGTTTCCTTGGTGCTCTGATCTCCTCCCATGGCTTTCAGTGCCATCTTTATGCTGATGATTCCCATATCTAAATTTCTACACCAGAAATTTCATCAGGAATTCAGTCCTATATCTCAGCCTATTTGATTGACATTGCTGCCTGGATGTCCCACTACCACTTTAAACTCAACATGACTAAGACAGAACTCATTATATTTTCTCCCAAACCTGCTTCCCCTCTTCCTTCATTCTCTATTTCTGTGGATTACACTGTCATCCTCCCAGTCCCCTCAGCTCATAACCTTGTGGTCTTCTTCCACTCCTCTCTCTTTCTCCACACATATCTAAAACATTGCTTAAATGTGTCATTTCTTTCTCTATAACATCACCAAAATTCATACCTTTCTTTCTGAATGCATTACCAGAACCCTCTCTTCACGTCCCACTCAGACTACTACAACCGGTTCTTCATAGGTCTCACAGTGATCCATCTTGCACCACTTCAATCCATCCAAAATCCAGCTGTGAGACTTCTCCTTCACCAAAGTCACTATACCCATTTAAGCCCCATTCTGAAGTCACTATGTTGGCTCCTTATCCATTTCCACATATAGCTCAAGTTTCTATTACTCACCTACAAGAGGCTTCATTCTACAGCTCCTCACTACATCTCCTCTCTTATCTTGCTCTACACTTTTCTTCTTGAACGCCAGTCATCAAGCAAGTCACACTTACTTATGCCTTTCTCCTCTACTGCCAACTCCTGATTCCATGTTGCCCATATGGCTGCACTGTATGCTTCAAATACAGGGTGGCCCATGGAAAGGTAGGCTACTTTTCCATGGGCCACCTTGTAGTATTACTGACTGAGTTAGTATGTCATGCTCACTCTTTTGCATTATTCAAATCAAGTCTAAAAAGCCACCTTTTTGAACTGCTTTTATATCTTATCCCCTGATGATCCCACTCACAATCGTATTCATTTTAACAATTTTCTTAATAAATACAATTCCCAAATTTGCCTGGTATGTTTGCCTTGATTAGATTGTAAGCTATACCAAGAAGGGGCTGCCTCTTATGTGTTTGGAACAGTGCTGCATACATTGAGTAATGCTAAATAAGTAATAAGTGATAATAGGCCCAAGGACAGCAATAACTAAGAAACAGAATTTTTGTGTTAAGCAAGAAAGCCTGCCAAAGAGTGGAATAGAGACATGGACACTTTCTTTTCTGCTTTTCTCTGAGAGTTTTGTTTTCAAACTATGATCTGGACTTAGACTGAGAGGGCAAGCCTGTGGGAATTGAGTTGCAAGGATATACAGTACTATTCCTGCTTATTCAGGTCTTGAAAATGAAATATCCATAGAAACCTAAATCTACCCCTTTCTCAACTAGAGTCTATCATTGTCCTGAGAAAATGTTGAGTGCCCAGCTCTGATGCTGCTGCATCACATTAACATGCATTCTAATCATAATTTGCAAGGAGCTACTGTTGCATTCATTTTATTTACTTTTATATTTATTTTTTGACTTAAAATATTTGTTACCTACCCTTTCATGGCTCAGGGCAGGGTAATAGGAAAACATGCATAAAAAATGTAAATATAAACATTTAAAACTAATCGGAGAAAATTCTTTTTCATTCAATGCACAATTAAACTCTGGAATTTGTTGCCAGGGGATGTGGTAAGTGCAGTTAGAACCGGATTTTAAAAAGGTTACGTGCGTAACCAGTCTTACGCGTGCCAGGCCTATTTTCAAAAGGCCCGGCAACGCGTGTAAAGCCTGGGGCTTTACTAAAGGGGGCGGGGCGGGGGCGGGACCAGAGGCTCCCGACAGAGCGGCCTTTATAAAATAGGCCCAGCGCGTGAAAGCCACTCTACGCACGTAAATCCACTGGATTTATGCCTGTAGAGCTTTTAAAATCCTGCCCTTTGTTACTAGCTCACTATTGCTAGAACAACAGATACTTTTTGTATTCCTGACCTTATTGACTTAAGTTCTTTAAGTAGCTCAGTTAGGGATTGGTCTCTCATTGTCATTATACTTGATGCGATCAAGGATTGGTTTTGTATACAAGCACATTAAGTTAAATTTGTTAATAAAGGAATTCATTTAATTTTATAATACCATTTTTGTACTCGGTCCATTAGTGCTCATTTCCCTCATTGGGAATATTTTGGTGTATTCAGTGAGCACTTTATACTCACATTCACATTTCCTAAATTCTATTAGTATATATATATATATATATATATATATATATATATATATATATATATACAAACAAAAAAGCACTATAGCTTGTAAAATAATGGGAATGGGATTGTAAAGTCTTCATTTACAATGTCCCTAGACCCCTACCCAGTCGGATGAACAGAAACAAACTCAATCTTCCTGCACGGAAGCAAAGTAACACTTCCATTAGGCTATTCACTGACTCTTTTCTTCAGTAGTGAAGTTCAAATGATTGTATTATGAGCTCTGCTGAACTACAAGTGTCATCATGCTGTTTAATTCGAAGCTTCATATTCATCTTCACATAGCAGTGAACTTTCTACAATCCAGTAATACATTCATAAAGGTTTAAATATGGGAAACAGTAACTGAATATGTTTGGAAACTTTAGAGTTAATTCATTGAGATAAAAATGAACTGCTCTTTTTTGGGTACAACATCAAGCTCTTCACAGCTAAGAAATAAAATGGGTACCTGTACAGGAGACAATTATCTGGTTATTTTCCGTGCAAAAAAGTATTTTTCATTATGTCCAGAGCGGAGCTAAATCACAAATCATCCTTCCTCCCCTCAGGTGGGAAGCTAGTCAGCTCCTACCCTGCAGTGTGACCCCCTTCCCCACAGGTGGCCTGTGCAGTGAAGAGTAAAAAGTCACTTCTTTCTAAAATACACAAATGAAGACTGGGAGTGGGGGTGTTTGGGGGGTGGTGGGAGAGAAAGGTGGAGCACATACACTTAACCCATGCTGAATACATATTAACAGCTGAGAAGTTCCTCTCAGAGGAGCAGAAGTGTCCGTGTGCAAAGCATATAATAAGTGCAGCTTCACCTCCGAGGATACAGTTCTGCAATTAACTTTTCCTTCAAAGGTGTGTGAAACTGAAGCTGGATGCCTTTCAAGCTCATTTAAGAGAAAGTCGAACTAGGTCTACATTAACGCTTAAAAAATTTCCATCCTACAAAGTGAATCATGACCTCCAGGAACAAGCTGCCTGCAAATTATGGCTTGGGGCAATATAACCAGTACAACTTTGTTGCCAGTGCTTTAGCAATAGGCTATTGGTAACATACTTGACGGTAACCAGTATTTGAAGACATTATTGTTTATCAAAAGGGGGGTGGAATAAACACAGAGGATCCCTAAAGGATGGAAATGAAGAAAAGGGGTAACCTGTGTTAACTGGGGGTAACCTGCATGGAGAGTCAGGGGTGGGGAACAACCTATAGGAAACAGTGGTTACTACCTGTAGGAAACAGTGGTTACTACCCTTAATAAAACCTGCATGGAGTGGCAGCTACTACCTTTAACAGAAAACACCTACATTGAGCGGAAGTTACTACCCTAAAAAAAAAAAAAAATGCTTGCTGGGCAGACTGGATGGACCACTGGGTCTTTTTCTGCCATCATTTACTATGTTAGCATGTAAGTAGTATTTATCTGCCTACTGTCTGTCTCCCATCTCACTCTTGTCTCTCTTCTTTAATATTTGGTGCATACAACAAAATAGCTTCTTCCCCTCTACTCACAACTGTTTAGTGCAAGCTGAAAGGCGGGGTGGACAACGTTTGACATACATTTACTTTCTGCAGTCTAGTTAAATCAGCTCTGAATTTTTCATGAAGGCTTCAATAATCTGTAGCCTGTGGCTGCTGAAGCTCTGGGGGTTTCTCCACTACAAAGAGGTGGATCAGCTCTCACTTCCCATCTGGCACTGGGTGACAAGGACAGGCAAGGGGGGGTCCGCAGGAAGGCTGAAGGAGAAGAAAGCAGACATGGGCCCCTCTATTGTGGTGCACGAAACAGCTCAAATATGTGCTGCTGTGTGGCTGCACCTCTTCAGTGCCTTAAGACACTAGCTTCTGACTGGGCTTCAGAATATATTCTATGAACGTGCTTAACTGACAGAGTCATCACAACAGCTGTTTCTTACGTAGCACGGGGGGGAGCAGAACACTCATCTGTCAAACCTACAAGCCTCAGAGCAGAGACACTCTGCAGTTTAGGTTCGGAGCAGTATCGCAGCGTGCCATATGGCATGCATCTTACTTAGGTAGAGCCTGGTGTACAGCCAGTGCACATTGTCCTAGGTTTTGTCATAATGTTAAAATAGAATTACTAGTCCCTTGAATCAAACAAAAGGGGAAGAAACAGGCATGCTTTTTAAAATGCATTGTAAAAGCTTGGAATCAATTTTTAAACAACTTAGGGAGAAGAAATAAAAGCATACTTACTTTTCTAGGCAGTAAACTTTTAAAGCAAGTAAATGTCCCTATTCCTTTTGAGTTCACAAAAGCAACTGAATGGTGACTCCTACTCTCATAGAGCCCTTTTTAAGATCCCAGAGCTAAGAGTCATATGCTCAACTATGCATAGTCAGGGATCTCAGCAGAATAAAGATATATTTGAAGTTTTTCAGTGGCATAACCTGCCAACTACCTCTACCTTGATTTCAACATTCTGCCTATCAGATTGTTCAATTGCCTGACACATCACCCATCTCTAAGGGCCCCGTGTACTAAGCATTTTGCTTATGGATACAAAATGGGAAAATCTCTGATTGCGTCTGGCTGTAAGTCTGCTACAGCATCAATATGCACAGTGAAACTGCTTTGATCTATTGCATTGCAGCCCACAGGGGCACACTTTAACATTAAAAAGTATTATTATCAAAACACCTCGAGAGGTACAGAGAGAGAGATCTATATATATATATTATTGATATATATGGTTTTTATATATAATATATATATTATCTATATATATATTATGATATATATGGTATCATGATTACCATTGTTTATTGTATTTGCTTTGATCTTGTTGGTATTTTTTGATATATATCATGTCTATGTTATTTCAATTTCTCTGTAAAGCCTGTTGCTGAATTATTGTTTATTGTAAACCGAGGTGATGTTTTTAACGTGCCGCGGTATATAAAAAATCACTAAATAAATAAATATAGATATAGATATCTATCTATCTATATCTATCTATCTATATATATAAATAATTCATAGGTGCTCTACTTTAAATTAAGAGCTCTTGTTGCTGATATATTTTAGTGTTGAAGTGGCAACCACTGTGTACAGGTTTGCTCGCTCACTGTTCTTACCGTCAAACCCACATGTGTTAGCAATGTTAGATAGGAGGACATAGCTGGCTGTAGCAGAGGCTCTTATCTTCCAGCAGGATGTCTCACAGAGCGGTCCTGTTCCCTTGTCATTCAGTCTTCCACTGCCTGAAGGCCTCACTTACTAAACTTTACAGCATCTCTTGACTGCCCCCTTGTGCTGCTGCCTTAGCTCTGCTGCCAGATCTGGAAGCCCTGATTCCGTGCACCTCCTAGGCTCACCATGAAGCCGATGTAATAAGGTGTCCTAGATCGAGCAGACATGTTTACTTCCATTTGTGCACCTATTTTGTGCGTTAAAATTCTTATTAAATTGTGAATGAAGATGCACACTCAAAAATGTGCACACAAACAGGAGAAAAAGTGTGCACTCAAATTAGTGCTGCTTTATGTAAATCTCTTGTTAATGAAGATATTAACTATCACTCCCCAATTCAGGGAGGTGCGTTAAAGCCCAGAAAGACTAACTCATGTTTCTTAATGCTGTAAATTTAACTCCTGAGTCAGAGATACAATAAAGTTAATTCTATGGCTAGTGTTAGAATGGCTAGTGTTAGAATGAATGAATTAATTAATTGATTTCTTACTCTCCTCACACTAAAAAGGCCAAAGCCATTTACAAAGTAAAACATACATAAAATAATTTACTTAAATAATAAAATAAATAACAAATACAAAATAATTCAAATACAGTAAATAAATATGAAAAAAAGTTACATTATTATAGAGTCATCTGTATCAAATACCATTGAGAGAATAATCAATAAAAATCATCTAAATGGCCTGTTGCTGAAAAAGATTTTTGAGCATCACCTTAAACATTTTGCCGCAAGGATTCAGTCTCAATTCAGTTGGTAAAGGGTTCCATATTGCTGGGGACGCTACTGAGAATGCTGAGTCTCTGGAAGAAGAAAGATGAGCAATTCTAACTGAGGGGATGTCTAACAAGCCCCGCTGAGACAAACGAAGCACTCTAGATGGTTTACACGCTTTTAATAAAGTATTAGCCCATGAAAAAGTATTTGGGTTCAGCAATTTTGCGATTAGCATACCAACTTTATAAGCAATGTGCTGTTTAATGGGCAACCAATGTAAATCTATTAAAACTGGAGTGATATGTTGATTCCGTTTAGTACCAGTAAGGAGGCGAGCTGCAGAATTGAGAAGCAGCTGTTGTTGCGGCCCCGACCGCCTCCCCCATGATCGGGGCCGGGTCCGCTTACCTCCGCTCCGGTCCGCGAGGAGAGACGCTGAAGTCCTGGGCCGGTGGGCCGCATGGCCGCGGCGTCTCCACATGGAGAACGCCGTCCAGGCCGACAGAAGCTCCGCCCTCCTCCTTTGCCTCGCGCGCGCACGAGGAAGGCCCTTATGTGCGTCCAGCACCCGGAAGTGAGGGACCGCCTCCTGGCTGACGTCAGATGCCAGGCCTGCATTTAACGGGCGCCCAGACTCCGAGAAGGCGCCTTGCAACGAGGTTCTTTGAATTCTAGTTGCCTTCCTGACCCTGCTCACTGCTGGTTCCTGGTTCCTGGGTCTCCTGTGCTGTTCCAGTTCCTGCTTCAGTGACCTTCTTCATTTGTCTTCCTGGTTCTCGATCCCGGTCTGCTTCTGAACTCTGCTTGTTAGCTGCCAGCCCAGACCCTGGTCTGCTTCTGGACACTGCTTGCTTGTCACCTGCCTTGCCCCAGGGCCTACTCTGACGTCTCTTGCTTGCAGTCCTTCTCTGGCCCATAAGTCCCAAGGGCCCAAATCCCTACGGGCTCCTCCTGGGGGGATCCCGGGTCCTGGGTGAAGCCAACTGCCGGTCACTAGATTCCGCCTCCCGGTCTGCTATAGGAACCCTCCTGGAGCCCGGCCCAAGGGTCCACCATCTCTCTACTATAACAGTAACAGCTGTAGGGGTTGTAATGTAGAAGCCAGTAGTCCTAAATATAGGCTATTACATTAATCAATCACAGGAAAAATAATAGCTTGAATAACCATTCGGAAGTCAACAGGAATTAATAACTTTTTTAGACCAGCAACAACTCAAAGCTTATAGAAACCTGATCGAATAATGGCTTTAATTTGAGGTTTAAAGGAAAGCTGAGAGTCAATTAAAATGCCTAGACTTTTGATAGAATCAGATGGATGAAAAGCACAATTTCCCAAAGAGACTAAAGAATAATTCTTCAAAGAATAAGATGTTTTAAAACCAGAAATTCAGTTTTAGATATATTCAAAGGCAACTATTATGATGTAACCAAGATTGAATTGATGAAAAACAGAGTTGTAAATGATCTAAAGTTTCTTTCCAAGTCAGACGTATAAGGATAAAAAATTGTATGTCATCAGCATAGCTCTTGTATCAATCACATGTCGTGGCAAGCAATTTTGTAATCAGGGCTAAGTAAATATTAAACAAAATAGCTGATAAGGCAGATCCTTGTAGAACATCAGTGTTAAGATTAGTCAGTTGAGAAGTTTGATTCATATAAATCACATATTGAGTTCTATTCTTGATAAAAGCCATAAACCATAAAACCAATCCAACACCTTGTCAGATATACTGCATTCTTGAAGGTGAAAAAGAAATATATCATAAGAACATGCCATACTGGGTCAGACCAAGGGTCCATCAAGCCCAGCATCCTGTTTCCAACAGTGGTCAATGCAGGCCATAAGAACTGATCTACTAAATTGAACGCTGCTTATATATCAAGCAAGACCAGCAGAAACTCGCTACCATTATCTAGACCCCTTCTAAAAGGATCAACTAGTGAGAGCAATAAAAGTTGTGTACTCATGGATTTCCGAAATTCAAATTGATGGAGATTGAGAATCTCATGATTTTCAAGATGAATATTTAGCTGAGTCAATGCAGCTTGCTCAATAACTTTTGACATGAAGGGTAAGGATGAGGTGGGCCTGTAATTACTTAAATCAAAGCCATCTAAAGTCGATTTTTTAAGGATCGGTTTAATAGCAGCTTTCTTTAAACTGTCCGGAAAGGATCCTTCCTCAAATGATTTGTTTTCAGTTAGAGTAAGAACAGGGACAACAGGTCTTTGTTGGCTTCAAAAAGCACAACAGAGCATTTGCTCGAAGGACAAAATACAGTATTCATAGTGGAAATTATATTTACAATTTTGACTTGAGGGACTTGGTTAAACGAGGACCATGTAGAAACAGTTGGCAAGTCTGAAGTACAATGCCATGCAGGAACATTCAAAAATTTAGAGCTATTATTTCCAATTTTTAGTTTGAAAAATCTCATAAAAGAATCATCAGAAAGGGAATTAGGAGAAAAGGAATCTTGAGAAGGCTGAGACGTTAATTGTTTAGCAAATCAGAAAAGGGCTTTAGAGTCAAAGCCAATTTTCCTGATTTTTTCAGAGTAAAAAGGTTTCTTCGCTTCTAACATTTTGGCTTGGGATTCGGCGAGTAAAAATTGAAAATTGCTTGCCATTCCATGTGTGGGAGATCTATGCAAAGACCATTCACATTTTCTAAGGGAACATCAAAATTTAATCAGGTCAGAAGTAAGGCTTAAAAGAATGATGTTGGGTTTGAATTGCTTAATAGGTGCTATTTTATCAAGTGTATTAGACACAGTATCATTCCAAAAATCAATTAGATTATCTAAGGTATGAAGTAGAGGGATACTCAAAGCCATTGAAAAATAAATCTAGAGTTAGTCAATGGTGCTAGACCTAGAGCTCCTGGGTGCAGGGTCTTGGATTCAGGGTGGAACCCAGCACCTAGGAACTCCAAGTCCAGGATCATGCTATCAAAGCACTGTAGACTAGTACTGGTCCCATATGTGCAAGTAAACTTTACTTCACCTATGACCCAGGAGTGGATGGGGTAATCCGGTGACGAGTTTTTTGGTTAAAAGAATTTTAGGAGGGTGGAAAAGGGAGAAAGGTTTGTCTCCAGATAGGAGGCTTCCTATATGTTACAAGGACCTTCGGGTAATTGTGGGATGTTTGCAGAAAGTATGCTGGTCTGAATTCAGAACAATCTCAGGACACCTGGATATCAAATGTTCCCAGGTATGCAGAGCAAAAACATTTTTGTATCCTTATTATTTTTCATTACTGGGTCTTTGTGTCTGCTATTTTTAAATATTTTGTTGGTATCTGGAAATGTTTTATATGAGTTTTTAATTATTGGATATTCCACTCATCAGCTGTTTCGAAATATGTTCTTTTTGTTAGTACAGTTTTACTGCTGATGATTTTATATTTCTTGATTTGTTTTGTAAGGATGGGTGATGTTTCTTTTTTCCTTTGTTACACTGCATACAGAGACTCTGGCTTGTTGCAGTTTCCAATTCAGTTTTTTCTGCATGCTTCTTGTTATGCGTTTTGGTCTCTTTATTCTATGTTAGGTGAGGGACAGCACGTGATTCAGGTGAGGTTTTCTGCTGGCGTGTTGTTTCTGTGTAGGACTCTATAGCAGCCTGACTTGGTCCGTTTTCCTAAAAGGAGATGTATTGGTGTCTTAAGGCCTGGTGTAATATTTTCAGAGACTTATTGTACTTTAAAAGTGTGATCTTACATAAAATGCACACATTTACTTGTATTTAGTTTTAAACATATTGTATGGCTCTCATGGAATTACATTTTAAAATATATGGCGTTTATGGCTCTCTCAGCCAAAAAGGTTCCTGACCCCTGGTATAGAGCTTAGCCACTACTGCTGCTTCTGGTGTGTACTACAGCCTGCATGGAAGAAGAGTAAGAGAGCTGCTGGAGGGGGTAAGTAAAGATGGCTTTTTAAGTTCATTTTTCTTGATTGACTGCCATTTTAATTATTTAATATTATGTGATGTGTCTGCTTTTTTTGTTTGAGCAACAAGTATAGCTTTGGTTTATGTTTATTTTATATATTTTTATTTATTTATTTATAAAAGAGTTTCTATACCGTCGATAAGACAAATCATCTCAATGGTTTACATGGCATAAAAATGTCAAATAAGTGTTCTGTTATAAATACAGACTTCGTTATTTTCATTAATGCACAATGTAAGTTAATTGTGTGTGGAGGCGGGGGGGGGGGCGGCATAGCTGACGTTTCGCCTAGGGCGCCTAATACCCTTGCACCGGCCCTGCGCCTAAAGCAGGTCCCCAACCACCGGTCCGCGGACCAGTACCGGGCCGTTGGGGTTTTTTGCCGGTCCGTGGCGCCATGGCTGCTGCGGGGAGGCGGGGCGAAGCTGGCGACCTGCCTCCTCCAACCCCAAAAGAGAAGAGACATGGCCCAAAAAGGTAGCGCGTCGCAGTAACGTATGTTGCTGGAGCCGCGCAGGCAGGAAGGAGGTGTATCAGCCACTGCAGGTGCTCCTCCTACTTCCTTCCTGCCTGCCCTGCCCCGGAAGACAAATGTTGCCGGAGCCGCATGGGGAGGAAGGAGGAGGCGCGTCAGCCGCGTGGGTAGAAGAGGCGCTTCAGCCGCGTGCAGAAGAGGAGCAGCGGGGCCAGGAAGACTAGGGCCACTGCAGAGCCCATCCTGTGGCAACCCGTAAAGAAGAGGCCCAGAGGTGAGAGAGAGGTGTGTGCGAGTATGAGATGAGTTGAGAGACTGTGTGTGTTTGCAGAGACAGCATGTGAGAGCCTCTGTGTGTGTGAAAGAGACAGCATGTAAGAGTGAGAGCCTGTGCTTGAGCAAGGCAGCATGTGGGGGTGTGAGAGAGCCTGTGTGTGAGACTCAGACAGCCTGTGCCAGTGAGAGCCTGTGTATGTGTGTGTGAGAGAGAAATGCATGTGAGAATGAGAACCTGACTGTGTGTTTGAGGGAAGAAGACAGGTGGAGAGAAAAGAAATAGAAAAAAAGGCAATATAAAAGGAAATGGCAAAAAATTAGAAAGGGAAGCAGATGTAAAAAAAAATTAATTACTTTTTACTGATTGGCACATGTAATCTTTGGGAATGTGCAAGAGTAGCACTTTCTCTATGGCGGATCTCACAATGTACGAGATCAACATGGA
Source organism: Rhinatrema bivittatum (assembly GCF_901001135.1). Taxonomy (NCBI): domain Eukaryota; kingdom Metazoa; phylum Chordata; class Amphibia; order Gymnophiona; family Rhinatrematidae; genus Rhinatrema; species Rhinatrema bivittatum. The sequence continues at coordinate 320,765,299 of NC_042615.1, read as the reverse complement.
GGAAGTGGAAACCCACGGGGCCTGCACAGAGGAGGCAGCAGAATGGGCTTCAGTGCCAATAGCAGCAATCAGTGCCTCCCCAATAGCCACGTGGCAGCAGTGGCAGTAATTAGATTAATTGTTTGACTCAGCTGAAGGTGACAAAGTATGAAGTGGGATGTGAAATCAGCTTGATCTGGTGGAGAATTAGGATTGCTGTTACACATGAACTGTATTTGGCAAACATAAAGGGAGCCAGGATAATCAATTGATGCCTGCAGCTGAGGACTGATTCATTATGACTCATGTAGAAATTAGTGCATTTTCCAGATTAGTCTGCATAACACAATTCTCAACATTCAGCATTATTTCTGCTGCATAGAGTTTTATCTGAGAGGCTCTGAGGTTGTGAGGGAGCCAGTAAGAGTGAGAGCATGAGTGTGTATGAGAAAATCCAGGGGAGTAAGAGTGTGTGTGAGTGGGGGGGGGGGGGGGGGGGGAGAGTGTCTTACACCCTGAGAGTGTATCAGTGTCTGTGAGAGCGAGAGGTTATGGTGGGTATAAGAGCATGAATGTGTATGTATGTGACAGTGTATGTATGAGAGAGAATGGACATGTGAGAGTATGTGTGAGAGAGAGAGGATAGCCTCCTAATCCTCGACAATATCAGGGTGACTGGAAATCAAGAGCTCCCATGTATGGGCAGCAGGGGCTTTTTAAAATCCTTATTAGTTTTAATTATTGTGTGTTATTTGATATATGTGCTGTTTTGAAATATTATTGGTGTTTGGGAAATTATAAAAATGTATATGATTTTAATTAATAGAAATTCTATTTATCAGTAATTTTAAAATATTCTTTTATTAGTATGGTTTTACTATTATAACTGATGCTTTATGTTTCTTAATTTTATTGTTTTATGAGGAATGGTGGTTCTGTTTATAAATGTCATAATAAATAAGTATGCACTAAAATCCAACCCCATCCATAACCCCGCCCCCATATGACCAAAGCCCCACCCTCACCCCGCCCTCGCCCTGCGAGGGCGGGGCAAGGGCGGGGCAAGGGGTCACCGCAACATGAGGAACTGTATTTCGGGGTCACGGCATTAGAAAGGTTGAGAACCACTGCTATAGAAACTTCTGCCTTTTGCATAATACACACCCCGTTAAATGAATCCAAGGAAGCCTCCCACACTTCCAACTCGTCTTTTACCCTGCGAGTCACTCTAATAAAATGATGACTAGCCCGTACTCCTACTGTCGTGCTGGACAATCTCCTAATAAAGGCTCGACCCATTGGAATCACCCTACATGCAAAATTCAGTGCTCCTATGAGAGACTGCATCTGTCTTAACGTGACTTTCGATAACTTACGTATACTCTGCACTAACTCTTTCAATCTATCCACTTTCTCCGCCGGCAAACGTGCTTCTAATGTTACCGAATCTAGCTCAATACCTAAAAATACTAACCTCGATACTGGGCCCTCCTTTTTCTGAACCGCTACCGGTACTCCAAACTAATTTGCCACCTGCAAAAATCCTTCGAGTTGCTTCTGAAATATATCGGTCTCGGCCGGACCCACAAACAAAAAATCATCCAGGTAATGCAAAATCCCCCCGCCTCCTGTACTTTGGTCCACCACCCATTGCAGAAAAGTGCTGAACGCTTCGAAAAAAGCACACGACACAGCACAACCCATCGGTAGACACTTATCTATATAATACAGACCTTCAAAACTAAAACCCAACAGAGGAAAGCAACTCGGATGAATGGGCAGGAGCCAGAAAGCCACTTCTATATCCGCTTTGGCTAATAATGCTCCCTGTCCTGCTGATTGCACTAAACTAACAGCCTCATCAAATGACGCATAACGAACAGAACAAATATCCCAAGGTATATAATCGTTCACAGACTTGCCCCTCGGGTGCGATAGATTCAGGATAAAGCGGAACTTACCCTGCTCCTTCTTTGGAATAACTGCAACTGGAGACAAGTGCATATTTACATAAGGTTGCAAAACAAACAGTCCTGCCACCCTCCCTAATCTAATTTCTGCCGATATTTTTTCCCTTACAATAATTGCATGTCTACTAGCAGACTGTGCATTCTTTCCTTTTTCCCCTCTACCAGGTCCCACGTAAGGAATAACAAAACCCTCTTTAAACCCTTCAAATAAAAATTTTGCATCCTTTCGATTAGGATAACTCTCCAGCCAAGGGCTCATAGCTTGTAAAGAGACTGGAGAGTCTGCCAACCGACACCATTCTTTAAACTCCCCCCCCCCCCCCCATCCTTGCATTCCACTAGATCCTTGTCCACATTTAATGGCTGAGTGCGCTCCTCCACAGATAGAACAAGCGTGTCTGAACTTACAATCCGGGAATAGGCAGACCGCTTTGTTAAATCGCCAACATGTGTCATTCCCTCCCACTCTGGACTTACTTCCCTGAATGCCCTTACTAGATTGTCCTCCCAACCAAAAGGAATGCCCGACCCCACTACTACTTCCCGACCCAACTCCCCCTCCCAAGCCGCTACTCCCTACACCTGTCGCTTTGGCCCCGCTAGCCCCTTTATATGTCATTTGTGTTAACCACAAATTAATATCCTGAGATCCCCATGACATCGCTTTGCTACCTGCCATCTTGTCCCTGAATTTCTCATCGTAGTTGAGCCAAGCCCAACCTTCATAATCCCGGAACGCACCCAGAATGCTATCTGCATAAGATAATAAGGCTCCATATTGTGATGAATCGTAATGACCCACCACGCTAGCAAGCCTTAAAAATCCCCTTACCCAGTTCACAATATTCTTTGCTACCTTAACACCCCCAGACTTATAATGCTTCTTTTTATCCTTCTTTTTGCTCTTCTTAACTCCCCTCCTCCCTTCCAATAATCTAAAAATGTTCACATATCTTCTCTTACGTATCTTTCTGCGAAGCTTGCTCGGAACTCCTTCCCATAACTCTGCCAAAGTAGCACTAGCTGAATGACCTACCCCATGCAACGGCCCTTCCTCTAACACTGCTTTGTACCTGGGGCCTGACTCGGATGAATCCTCGGATGAATCTGAATCACTGGACGAAGAACTAGACACTAGAGGAAGGACTTTTCTTTCTCCTTTTTGCCTTACTTTTATTACTCTTCCTCACATTTACTTTCTCACCTGAACTTAATGATACATCGATCCCATGCCCGGCTGCAATTTTCCATTCTCCCCTTTCCATGCTGCTGCGCTCCTGACTGGCCGCCTCTCTTGTGAAATCCCTTTCTCTCCATGCTTCTTGACCCGACGTCCCAAGCAGGGCTTCCTCCTCAGGTTCTGAAATAAAAGATACCTCTCTTCCCCTACAATCCCCTGCTAACCTGTCACACTTGCAATTAAGCTCCCTGAACTTTGTCCTTCCTAAGCCCAAGTCTAGTAAGTTACTCCTCTTTTGGACCGGGCGGGCCGCTAACTCCGTGGTACCATAGCTGGGCGCAATACCTGAAGGCCCTGCAGATGTCTCCCTCCATACAGGCCAGCCTCCAAAACATTCCTGCTCTCCCCAATTATTACTCCCCAGTTTGGTCAACTCCTGACTCCAAAACTCCTCCTTTTCTGCATCCTCTTCATGCTCTAACCTGTCTCCCCTCCCCCTGGAACAATCTACCAAACTGCTTGGAATCACCGGGACCGGCATCATCTCTCGAGGAAGCATCCCTTTCCCCTTGCTTGCAACCCCTAGCGAAGCAAAACTCCTTTTCACACCCACCTCCCTAGCCGGTACAGCCTTTTTTCCTGCTCCTGGATATTTAATAGCCATTGGCTTATGTTCTTGTACGCTCACCACACTTTGATTCATACTCATCATATCACTGCGAGGACCCCGCGCCCCTCCTCTCCCCACACCTCCTGAACGCTGACTATTCCTACCCCTAGCAGAGGAACCTCTCGTCGCTGCATACTTGCCCTTGTTCAATTTAATATGCTCGATCGACAGACCCGCGGGGCGCGCTGCACCAAGTGACTGATTATCCACCTGACTGCGAGGCGAGGAACGCCCGCCCTCGGACAGGAAGCTGAACTCGAGAGCCGAGGCGTTCAGGAACACCTCTGCCACATCTTCCGCAGGCTCCGCTCTGAAGCCAGCTGGGCTGGAAACTGACAGGATTCAGCCTCAGTGGACTCAGGGCCACTCTCCCCCGAGTCCGCCGGCATGTTACAGGAAGGAAATTGGCCCGAGGGCGGGACCGACGCAGGCTGCAGGGGAGCCGTGTGTGCAGAGTACAAAATGGCCGCCGCGCTAGCGGGGCCAGGCACCGGCGACGGGCCGCTCGTGAACTGGCGGGGGAGAGCCGAGGCTGCAGGAGGAGAGACAGGGAGGGGAAAAACCGCCGCTGGAGGCCTGGGGGTGCTCGGAGGATCGCGGCCGCGATCCCTCACCTTCTTAGGCATAACGGGTAGAAGGTAAGGTTATCTGACAGATTTTCTTATATTTTTTTTTTATGCCCAAACCGCCGAAACAAGATAGCAATATACTGTGAAACTTGTTTTTTTTTTTTTACGCTATGATTCCGTTTCGAAGGCACTATACCGTACCCTGCGATCCCAGAAAGCCTCGACCTGCTGCCTCAGCCGTTCCTCACCGACTGAGCGCGAAACCCCTTCACATCCTTCCTCATACCTCTGTTAACCAATCCCTGCCTCCCTTTTTAAATTTCCCTCATTCTATTGGCCTTTACCTCCTCCCTACCCCCCTTTCCTCTCTATCTTTACCTAACTGCTCATTCCCGTCGCTCGCTTGTCTCCAGTTATATTCGCAGCGCGAGACAAGCTCGCCCTGCTTCAACAAGGTTGGCCATCACTGTACTAGCTAGTTCCTTCTATATAAATGAACATTTTTTATTTCAATTTTCTCCCTACCCTCCTAACTTGGCAATAGTCTGTGTAAGTACAGATTTGAGACAGGGAGAGTGGGTGCATGGGAAAAACAAGCAAGGAACAAAATACAATCTCACTCCCAAATTAAAAGAAATATAGTTCAAAGCACAATCAATTACGCAGAATCCCTAAGCAAAAAGAAAGAAAGCACAATCTTCCCTCAGCAAGCAATATTTTACTTAAGCAAGTACGGAAGCTCCCAGTCTCAGCAGCTTTGGCTTCAACAGCAAGTACTGTATCTCAGACTCATCCGCCGATCTGCTCCTCTGTTGCTGCCTCCCTCCTCTATCTCTGGCAATTAGAAACCACAATTTTAAGAATCTTTTGTTGTTTTCCCCTTGTTGTTCCTGAAGTCATCCTGCACAATACATTTGTTCCATATAGGTTATTTTTTGACGTACTGTAAGCCCTGGCCCCTGCCACAAATTCTGCCATTTTATCTTTAAAGCAAGGGCTAGAAAAATGGCAAACAGGTCCTTTTGAGTACAAGGGTCTGTGTGGACATTAAAGATCCTACGTTTTGCGAAAGCACTTTACTCTGGGAATGTTATGCTGATTAAATTCCAATAAATATTGTTGGAAGTCTTCTGGCAATATCCTTCATGTAAATAAACGCTAATTGGAGTAAGAAAAATGTTGCTCCTTTGCCCATCGAACATCTCTTGTTTTACATATCACTTTGGATTAATAATAGAAATGAATCATACTAAATTTCCAGGGACAGACCATTTAGCAAGTTTTCATTTTTGCGATAGTTTATGTTACTTCAATTAGCACAACTATTCTGTACTTAGCCACTTGCATTAAAATTACAGTCAGCAAATACGGTCTCAAATGAAAAACAGTAAAATACTGCATCTATTGGAAAACATTGAAGATATGGTTCTGAATTTAATAGCTTATCTTCCTCAATCGTTCGACAAACCTTAAATTTATTTTCCAGGTTACTCGAGATCTTGCAGATGCTATAATTAATTCAATTTGGCTTCAAGATCATACGTTAGCTCACAAGAGAACAGTCTTGTTCAAGGTTAGTAGTTTATTCAGAATTTTTTAATAACTTTTTATTTATGCATTTTAAAAATGTATACAAGAATAATCTAGTGACAGAAGAACAAAAAGGGTCAATATTAACAAATCAGAAAACAAATCCACTTTAGGAAAAAACAGTCCTCCCAGCTTTCCCCCAGCCCACAAATAAGGGAACCAATTACACAATTCTAAGAAATCATAGAAAGAAAAGTCAATAACAGCAATATATATAACAGAGGAATCTAACATATTGAGGATCCTTAAACCGAGTAATGGGACTCATCTGGTGGTAGCAGGGACAGCCTCACTAACTTCAGTTGACTGAGCTAGCTTATCACTCAAAAAGAAGGATAATTGAGATGGAAGAAAAAAGATATATGAAGCAGCTTTGAATCTAACATAAGAAAAAAGGCCCCAATCTGTAACACTCTTGGCCTAAGCATGAAAAAACATTTCCTCTTCTTTTGTGTTTGTCTAGATACGTCAGGGAACACCCTAACTCTCAAATGCAAAAATGATTCTAAACAGTGCTTAAAAAAAAGTCTAAGAATCCAATCTCTATCAGGCTCCAACACAAAAGTCACTATCATTGTTGCAGGTTCCACCAAATCACTGTCAGAGGCCTCCAAATCTTAGAAATGTCCATCTTAGAAGGTATCAATGGTTCTATAGCTTGGAAACCCTGCTGAACCTCGTTGCCCTTCTTTAGGGGCGGCAGATAGAAAGCTTTAGACAGTGGAGGTATCGCCTGCTCCAGAACCTTAAGTACCTCAAGTATCTTTAAAACATATCCTTGGGAGGTATATGAGATGCTTTAGGGAAATTTATAAATCACAGATTTTTCACTTGTAAGGAGTTCTCCAAATTTTCCAGCTTATTCTGAAGCATTAGATCTTATATCAAAAAGTCCTAAGTGGGTTTCTAAGAGCCAACTCTTGCTTGACTTCCTTAATGTTCTGAGAAAATGCAACATTAGTGACTTTGAACAACTGTATTCTATTTTCATTCTCATTGCTTTTCAATAACAAAGGGTTTAGCTGGGATGTAATAGAAATTCCCAACCTCTCAATAGTCTCCCAGATTGTCTCTAATGTAAATTGCGAATGTCTTACCAGCAAAAGTTGTTTAAAACTTTTCAGGGGCTCAACAGCAGGATTGGAGCCTTCCAGGAGAATCCTATCTGGTGCTGTTTCAAGCTGCACCGACTCCATCCATGCTTCTTGGTCTCAAGAAACTTCCGGGTTAGCTGGTGTGATCTTCTAGATCAAGGATAGAGAGATGGTTTAGCCTGGGTCGAATGATGTACCTATTTCTCATCCTCTGCCTCCAATGGCTGCTCTCCCTATCTTCCTTCTCCACACACAACATGAGTGTCCGTGGGGCCCAATACAGTGACCGCCGAAGAAGCTGCAGAGTAAGATTACTCCCATGCTCTGTGCTTGTGACCTGTATGCGGCATTGATTTGAAAGGAAAAATATACAGCAACAATATGACAGAGGGTCATGCTGAGAGTGTTGCTAGTGTCATCTTGGATCCCTTATTCAAAATTTTTAGATGACTCAGCTAGCACCTAAAGCAAAGTGACCAAACTACTAAAACTGAGAAAAATTTTGCAAAGGACATTCTGTGTGCTAAAATGGCAAATAGTGGGAGGGAAGTGACATCATCAAGTGAGATGGCTGCTTGAGAGAAAGGCTCCCAACCTAAATCTACAATCATTCTCCAAATTGAGAAATCCCCGGTGTTGGCGCAATCTTTTAGCCTGTACAGCAGGGATGGGAAAAGCGAATTTAAAAATAGATTTAAAACACTTCTCCTTTACAGATGCGGCAGTGGCTAACACACTGGGGCCTGGAGAGGAAATGGCGCCGGAGGTATGCAGCGATCAGAGCACAGTTGTGACTGAAGGCGCACTGACCTGGGCTGAATTCCAGGACTGTTTTCAAGAATTGAGAGTTGACATGGCCAGCCTTCAAAAAGAGATCAGAGAAATACTGACTGACAACCTAGGTGAGATAACAGACGGGTGGAAGAATCTGAAACCCGGCTAGATAAACAGGCCTCTGACCTAACTAAATGGCGGGACGAGCAGAAGCGATTAGTAGAAGCTACTGAAGAGCTGTCTGTCTGCATAGAGGATATGGAAAATAGGTCCCCCAGGGCAAACTTACGCTTCCGAGGAGTACTGGAGGGGGCTGAATTTGTGGACTGTTTCAAGGTAGTCTCTAGCATTTGCAAAGCTGTAGTGGCATGAGATGGAGAGGTGGAGGATACTCCAGTTATTAAGCTGGAAAGAGCGCATAGGTCATTGGGAGCAATATAGAATAACCAGGCTAGAGATATCGCCTGTTTTCATAACTTCCTCTTAAAAGAGAAAGCTGCAAATTTGGCAAGGAGGTCTGGAACTCTAATTTGGCAGGGATATAAAATTGAAATATTCCAAGACCTTGCTTTTCCTATTATCTGGAAAAGATGCGAATTCTGGGACATTGTTGTCTTTTTGTGTAATAGGAGTATCAGGTTCACTGTCTTTTTCCTTTTCGGCTAAGTTTCACGATAAGTGGAATAACATCTTTTGTGAAGACTATCCAGGAAGCTGAGGAGATTCTGCTGGTGGCAGGTATGGCATTCCCACACGTAGAAGCAGTAATGAAAGTATCAGAAGGTGACAAGCGGCGAGAGGACCCACCAAGATGGTAGAGAACAGGTAAAGGAGGAAGAAGGCTACAATGCCAATCGGGTGTATCATCATCATTCAAGGAAGCTCCGAGAACTTAGATTCTGAGAGCTTCTTGGAACCTTTATATCATTGATAATGTGCTGTCTAGCTGGGTATACATTAGATAAGCACTAGAGATATATTAGATTGCTCATATCTAAGGAGGGGACATTATTACTGGATGATAAATAAGAACATAAGAACATAAGAAATTGCCATGCTGGGTCAGACCAAGGGTCCATCAAGCCCAGCATCCTGTTTCCAACAGAGGCCAAACCAGGCCACAAGAACCTGGCAATTACCCAAACACTAAGAATATCTCATGCTACTGATGCAAATAGATGGGTTTAGGTGGGGGGAGTGTGGAGTAGCGGTCTGACAAGGTGACTTCATCCCTCAGATTGGAGGGGGTTCATGCTGGTGATAGGTGGACCAAATCTGGAAATGAGCAGGAGGGCGGAAGGGTGTTAGGGGAGATGGTAAGGGGCTACCATTTCAGCTCAGGTTGGCAAATGAGGTTCCAAAGAATATGGAGAATGAGATGACTTTGTATTGTTGTATGGCTGAATGGGTGTTGATCCTGGGGGGAGTGACCTTATGGATGAAAGATTGTAAGGAAGAATATAGAATAATGAAGCAGAGAAGAGTGGATGATATTTTTCAATCAGGGGTTTCAAAATAGTTTCTATTAATTTCAAGGGCTTGAATTGTCCAGTTAAGAGAAGTCTATTTTTTCAAGAAATGTTGAGGCTTTAGGCATTAGGGATGTGAATCGTTTTAGGACGATTAAAATTATCGTCCGATAATTTTAATATCGTCTTAAACCGTTATGGAACACAATACAATAGAGATTCTAACGATTTATCGTTATAAATCGTTAGAATCGTGAGCCGGCACACTAAAACCCCCTAAAACCCACCCCGACCCTTTAAATTAAATCCCCCACCCCCCCGAACCCCCCCCCCCAAATGACTTAATAACCTGGGGGTCCAGCGGCGGTCCGGAACGGCAGCGGTCCGGAACGGGCTCCTGCTACTGAATCTTGTTGTCTTCAGCCGGCGCCATTTTCCAAAATGGCGCCGAAAAAATGGCGGCAGCCATAGACGAACACGATTGGACGGCAGGAGGTCCTTCCGGACCCCCGCTGGACTTTTGGCAAGTCTTGTGGGGGTCAGGAGGCCCCCCCCAAGCTGGCCAAAAGTTCCTGGAGGTCCAGCGGGGGTCAGGGAGCGATTTCCCGCCGCGAATCGTTTTCCGTACGGAAAATGGCGCCGGCAGGAGATCGACTGCAGGAGGTCGTTCAGCGAGGGTTCCGGCGCCTCGCTGAACGACCTCCTGCAGTCGATCTCCTGCCGGCGCCATTTTCCGTACGGAAAACGATTCGCGGCGGGAAATCGCTCCCTGACCCCCGCTGGACCTCCAGGAACTTTTGGCCAGCTTGGGGGGGGCCTCCTGACCCCCACAAGACTTGCCAAAAGTCCAGCGGGGGTCCGGAAGGACCTCCTGCCGTCCAATCGTGTTCATCTATGGCCGCCGCCATTTTTCGGCGCCATTTTGGAAAATGGCGCCGGCTGAAGACAACAAGATTCAGTAGCAGGAGCCCGTTCCGGACCGCCGCTGGACCCCCAGGTTATTTAAGTCATTGGGGGTGGGGGATTTAATTTAAAGGGTCGGGGGTGGGTTTTAGGGGGTTTTAATGTGCCGGTTTTGCGATTTTACGATTTTTCGATTTTTCACGATATTTTACCCCCCCAAACGGCAACAATACGATTCCCTCCCCCTCCCAGCCGAAATCGATCGTTAAGACGATCGAGGACACGATTCACATCTCTATTAGGCATCTATCATTTTCTGTCAAGATACTCATTTTTCCAAATGGAAAGAATGGCTACTTAGTGCTACGGCATTTCCGCAACAATTTCACACTGGAGCACCAGTAGGGAAGACGTATTGTGGGGTGGGTATTCTTTTTTTCTAAATCCGTGGTGGCAGACATACAAGCAGAGATGTAGAGGGTAAGTATGTCCTATTCAAGATAAAGGTGAATGATGTAATGTATACCCTACTCAACTTATATGCCCCTAATACTGAACAAGGCCAATTCTTGGATAAATTTCTGGTGTACTGGGGGAGTGGGTGGAAGGCCACCTTATTGTGGGGGGAGATTTTAACATAACTAGATATCCTTATTTAGATAATATGGGTTCAGGGATGGGAGGTGGGAGGAAACATAGATAAGCACTAAAAAATTTGATTACGAACAGAGGATTGATATATGGAGGCTGCAAAATCCCAAAGCTCTGGAATTATACCTTTTTTTCCCATATGCATAATTCTTATTTTAGGTTGGATTTTTTTCTTAATAGACAGATCTTTGGTGGATTCTATTAAAAAAGCAGACCTGGGTAATATTACCTTGTCGGATCATGCCCAAGTCTGGTTAACTTTACAATCTTCTGATAGGGAGGCCTGAATGCATTATTGGAGGCTAAATAACCATTAGATGATAAATCTTTCATTACTATGCTTATGGAGGATATTCAGAAATATTTGGTCCTTAATAACAAAGGTGAGGTATCTCCTGGAACTATATGGGAATGCTTAAAGGCAGAAGTGCGGGGCAAACTGATTTTGTGAGCCTCATTTCTTAAAAAAGAAAGGGAGTTGAAAAGACTACAGTTGTTAGAGAAGACAATGAAACTAAAGTTGAGCCACAAGAGAACTATGGAGATCCATAAATTACAGAAGCTAGAAGAGGCTAGAAGAGAATTGAAAGAACTAGATATAGCAAAGGTGGCATTTCAGTTAGATCTTCTAAAGCAGAAACATTTGGAGTTCAGCAATAAAGCTGGACATCTGCTAGCCAGGAGATTGAAAGAGAGGGTTTCTCCTTCCCATATTACTAAGATTCAGGCTGCCTCCTGGAAATTTCTATATACCACTGGCGAAATTAGTAAATGATTTATACAATTCTATGAAGAGTTATATGGCTCAGATATGTCGGTGATATCACAAGATATTGATTAATCTCTAGATAGTATGGATTTACCAGAGGTGCCCGGAGGGATTAGGGGATTACTGAATGAAGAGATTTGAGCCAGTGAAGTTTTTCAAACCATTAAAAAACTGTAAGGTGAGCAAATCCCCAGGTCTCAATGGCTACGCTGCCAAGTTCTATAAGGTATTTTATTCTGTTCTGGTCCAGCCTTTGATTAATATGTTTAATGCCTTGCAGACGGAGAGTACTATTTCTTCCATGGCTCATACAGCAGTATAACTATCCTCATGAAGGAGGGAAGAGACCATACATTGTGTGGCTCCTACCGGCCTATATCCCTGATCAATATTAATTTGAAAATATTGGCTAAGATTTTGGCGGTTAAGCTGGGGAAGATAGCACCAATGCTTATCAATTCAGATCAATCTGGATTTATACTGGGGAGTTTGGCCTCAGACAATGTCAGATGGGTCACTGAACTGATCTGGAGCACACAACAGAGGCAGTTGCCAGCTGTCTCATTGGCGGTGGATGCAGAAAAGGCCTTCGATCGAGTGCATTGGCCCTTTCTCTTCCAAGTGCTGGGAAAGATGTGCTTGGGAGAAAGCTTCATCGGGTGGGGTCCAGAAGCTATACAAAACTCTGAGGGCAAGTATAAAAATCAATGGGTGGTTACTCATTTACTCAACATCTTTTGAGGTGAAGAGAGGCACCAAACATGGGTGTCCCCTCACTCATTTATTGTTTGCTCTGTCACTGGAACCCTTCACTGAACAGGTGAGATGTATTCACCAGATTCAGGGTATAAAGGTTGGGGAGGTGAAATACAAAATATCTCTTTTCGCTGATGACCTCTTGTCCACGGTTACTAAACCTGAAACATCACTGAAGGCATTGTTAGAGGAGATGAGATCTTTTGGAAGGCTTTCTGGGCTTAAGGTTAATGAGATAAATCTGAGTTGCTGAATATCTCTGCACCTGAGGATCGCTTTTGTGGAGCTTGGCAGCATGCTTCCTTTTAAATTGGCTAAGGAGAGGGTGAAATATTTGGGGGTTAAAATGGGTTGGGGTCTGGGAGGATTATTCACTTTCAATTATGATCCATTAATTTGGGAAATACAAAGGGATTTAGACAGGTGGGATAGAATAGATTTTTCTTCATTGGCAAGGGTTGCTATTATTAAAATGAATGTCTTACCCTGCTTTTGTTATTGTTTTCAAACCCTCCCGGTTGCAGATCCTGAGGGAGCTTTGAGAGTTTGGCAATGGAAGCTATTTCAGGATAAGCTAAACGGTATTATGTTGCAGTTCAAATGGGAGTTGTGATTGGCTGGCATGCACAAATGGAGCAGAGACCTTGGATCTCTATTGCCCAAACAGTAGTGGGAGATCCCCCTTTGGAGGTGAGGGTACGGCAAACGGGGAATCCACTGACTACAGGGGTGACACCTTTCTCCAGGTTGGTGTTAGAGGAATGGAGAAAATGGATAGTTAAGTTGGCAGGAGATAGGCGGGTTTTTCACCGCACTTCCTTCTTGTTTAATAAACATTTTAGGCTGGGGATGGAGAGGGAAGAAATAAAGAGATGGAGAGGGAGGGGGTTAACCAGACTGGAGCAAATCTGGGATGGACAAAAGCTGATTACCTTTCACAGTTTTGCAGCAATCGTACCCCTTGATGCAGAAAGACCAATTCTCCTACAAACAATTGGTTCATTATTTTTGTTCAGAGAAGTTTCACTGGGAGTTGTAAAAAGGGATAACACCTTTTTGTAAACTTTTGTGAACAAGTGGATGTTTAAAAGGCCTATATCTCAGATTTTTGCATTGTTGAATGAGGAAATAAAAGGAAAGGTGGCCTATCAACTGGCATGGGAGGCAGAAGAAGGGGAATGGGATCAGTGTTATGTAGTTCTTGGACGGAGTTCAGACTCAGCCCAAATAAAGGAGAATGGGTATAAACTCATGTATAGGTGGTATCTGATACCAGCTCAGCTATAGAAAATGTCACTGATGAAATCTGACAAATGTTGGAAGGGATGTGGGGCCAGAGGTACTTTCTTTCATTTATGGTAGACATGTCCTAAGGTAGATAGCTTATGGGACAAAGTACTGGATCTCATAAGGGAAGTGGTGGGCTTTCCGGTACCTGAAAACCCTTAAATGTGTTTGTTAAATATCTCCATGGGGTGGGCACCAAGCCTCAAAAGCGCTTGATTACACAATTAGTAACTGCGGTTAGGTGCGGGATTACTTACTGGTGGAGGGGACCTGACCTGCCGTCTTTGACTGACATTCATTCCAGGATTGAAAGGGTCCAATATATGGGGCGACTCACAGTATTGCAAAATGATAACTTGTAGAACTTTGGAAAAATATGGGAACCTTATTTGCGATGGAAGTGTAAAGGGCAACAGAGTTAGAACTTAGTATAGGGGGTGGAGGGGTCAGTGGGTAGGGAGGAACTGGGGGATGGGGAGAATGTGAAGAATTGTATTCTGTGCTTAGATTGTTATCTTATGTTTAAAGGGAATTACTGCTGGGTGAAATTCTTTGGCAGGTAGACATAGTAATTGCGCCTGGGAGGTAAGGGATTTATTTTCTTGTCGTATAAAATGTTGAGTCCAGATAGCAGCTTGTTAATTCAATTTGTATAGTGAACTGCACTAAATTGCTGATTGTTATACCGTTACCTTTTTCATGGCCTGCTAACAAAATCTGAATTGCAAAAAAAAAAAGGCAAATAGTGCACATTAAATGGGATAGAGCACATTATTTACCATGTTAGCACACAGAATACCAAAGTTAGCCGGATAAACTTATCCGGCTAACTTTAGAAGTATATTTCTGTACTTCAGCCGCATTGTTGAATATAGCTGGCTAATTTTAACCAGCTAACTTTACAACACCAATGTGGCCTGGCCAGACTTAGTGCCAGATTCATTAAGGCTTTTCTCCCATTTTGTGTTTAAGGGAAAAACCCTTAGTGAATCAGGTAGTTAGCTGGCAAAGTTAGCCGGCCAACTTTGAATAGTGGAGTTAGCTGAATACCTTAGCCGGCTAACTCAACTCCTCCTAGTTATACCCCAGAATACCCCTTACTTAGGCCTAGATTCATGAAATTGCTCTATTTAGTGCAGAAAGATGGCGCGTTAGTGGGCGTGATTAAAAAGGGGCGTGGCCAGGCACATTTTTGACATTCTGCATTGCGTTGGTAAAAATCGAAACTCACAATATTTTTTTGTGTTGCGGGATGCAGTATCGCGGTGTGTGACGCATTAGCCTTTCCTGTGTCCAAACCGTCGGGCCAGTACGCGCAGAATGGGTTTTCAAAGCCACCCAAATACATGCGTACCTCCCGCTCTGCGCGCATGTGAAAAGTATTGAAAAAAGAGTGGGGCGTAGGCGTGTGCGGGGAGGCCAGTAAATGTGCACTTATATATACTTACGTGCACACCAGAGTCCCCTGTCTCTTAACTTTACTACTGTTATGGATGGATTTTAAGTCATAAAAGAAAAAATCTAGGCTTTTCAGAGGGCTATTACGGTTTGGGGTTCCCAGTTTGCCCTAGTCTGGGCGAACTGGAAACAAACTGGTGAAATTGGCAATGGCGTCAGTGCGTGTCCCTTTTAGTGTAAAACCTTTTTATTAACCAAAGTTACAAAAAATACACAAACCTTCAGCATGCAGTGTCTCTTATGTACTCCAAAGACAAATCAGAAAAACTATCAAACATTTGCCATTTTCACCTTCTTTTTTCCTCTCAAACCCCCCCCTCCCTTGCAGTCCAGAACTAATTCACGTGACCCCCATCCCATCCTTAACATCCCCCACTCACGTGATGGAAGCAGGATTTGCACGCACATGTGCACATTCATTTCAAATAGGGCGCACATGTACGTGCATTCAGCCTATCTGATACCATGCGCACATATACTTGCCAATGTAATACAATGGCAGCATGGTATCAGATAGGCTGAAGCATATACATGTGCGCCCTATTTGAAATGTACATGCAGATCCCATTTTCATCATGTAAGTGGGCCAGTGAAGCCATTCAAATAGTACACTTCCCCTAACATAGAAGATTTAGGAAGACAGGGCAGATAAGAAAAGTTTAATTTTTGGACCAGCAGGGCTGTGCAGGTGTGTATGAGAAAAGCCCTTGTTTTATCGCCCACAATAATAGCCACCATAATAGCCATGACCCACGATAATGGCAGCTATCCCGCAACAAAAACTTTATTCACTCTAATGCCAAAAAAAAAAAAGGTGTTATTTCCCCAACGTTAAATCCCATGTTAGTGTGTGTTAAATTTTCATGTCATGTGGTAGGAATCCCTCGTTTTCAAAAAAACTAGCTTTTGCATACTCATTTTAATATTTGCATACAAACGCTTGAAGGTTTAAAGATCACGCATTTATCAGGCATTAGACCCCTTTTATCACACGATGAGGCCCTAATGCAATACGATGAATGACCCTGTTAGCTGGCTAAATCCTTGCCAGCTGAAAAAAAAAAAGCTGTTTCTAAGCTATCTTCTGAAATTGGAGATAAATTACAGAAGTCACTTCTACTTTTTCTTTTTATTCGGCGGAAGGTAGTATGCTCTAGAAACAGGAGGAATTAATTGTGTTATGACTTTAAATATCTCCACCTAATAACACCTAAACATTACCAATGCAGAGACAGCTGGAAGCCTAGGAAAATTAATAAGCCTCAGGTTCTGAGTCCTTGCCAAATTCTCCAGATTTTCCACTTTAGAGTACAAATATAGATTATCTTAACAGCCTCTTGAATCTCTGCCATCTTACCAGCCTGTTTTTCAACTGCTTTTACATGGCACTAAAGTTCCTCCAACTATGTCTCCTGTGCACTCATTTTATTTCCAAGATCCTGCGGCTTATCCAAGGTTAAAGAAATCTGGACAGAGTCTTCCCCAGCCCCAAATTAGCCGTCCACATTTCTTCAAGAGTAAACTCCCAAGGCCTTTCTAAGGGAAAGTCACGCCTCTAGGTCTATAACATTCCCAAACTGCCTGATACCTGATAATCTCCTGAAGAATCCAACACAGGGGTATGTCCCAGGCATCATAGAAGCAGTTTTCCCCTTCCAATGCTGGAGCCAGCCTCAGTATCCACCACGGAGCACAATCCCTCAGTTCTCCCTGCCAGTGTTGCTTGTCTGAGCAGGTCATCAACCAGTGCCGGATTCAGGCCAGTGTGGAGAGCTTCTCCCCTGCACAGGGATCCATCAGGGGGACCCTCTCGCCTGGGATCAGCAAAGCGCACTTTGATCTGGAAGAGGCAAGAGCTCGCTCGCTCCAGAGATTGCTCTCCAGCCTCTGATGGAAGGTGCACAACAATGATATTTATCAGACCCAAAGGGTAGGTCTCTGTCTTTCCTTTTCTTTTCAATGAGGAAATCAATGGCTCATCAAGAACTCTTGCTGTCAGGGCCGGTACTAGCTTTTTTGCTGCCCTGTGCGAACAATTACGGTGCGCTCACCCCGCCCCGTTCATTCATTCTCTGTCCCGGGCCCAACAAAAAAAGCCCAACTCCCTTCAGTGATACAAACTTTAAAAACTGACACCATCCCCCTCCCCCCACAGAACCCATGGCTGGTGCAAGGGTATTAGGCGAACCTTATAGCTTTGTACAACGTGCCCCCTCCCCCCCGCCTCAACCAACACACACAGTTAAGAGTTATGCATTTATATTTTACATGGAAAATATCAAAGTATAGTATTCTGAGGTAAAAATATCACTTACATTATATTTTAATGATAGGTTACAAATTTTAACTAATAGATCAGAAATTTCATTTTTGAGTTCCTTTAGTACCCTAGGATGCATACCATCCGGTGCAGGTGATTTGCTACTCTTTAATTTGTCAATCTGGCCTACTACATCTTCCAGGTTCACAGTGATTTCGTTCAGTTCGTCTGACTCATCACCCCTGAAAACCATCTCCGCAACTGGTATCTCCCCAACATCCTCATTATTAAACACGGAAGCAAAGAATTCATTTAGTCTTTCTGCAATGGCCTTATCTTCCCTAAGAGCCCCTTTAACCCCTCGGTCATCTAATGATCCAACCAACTCCCTCACAGGTTTCTTTTTTGGATATATTTAAAAAAGGTTTTATTATGAGTTTTTGCCTCTATGGCCAACTTCATTTCAAATTCTCTCTTCGCTTGTCTTATCAATGTTTTACACTTAACTTGACAATGCTTATGTTTTATCCTATTTTCTTCAGATGGATCCTTCTTCCAATTTTTGAAGGATGTTTTTTTGGCTAAAATAGCTTCTTTCACCTCACCTTTTAACCATGACGGTAATCGTTTTGCCTTCTTTCCACCTTTCTTAATGTGTGGAATACAAGACACATCCCACTTGGGGAATGTCAGGAAACATTACACACTCCTACCGTCTCTAACATCATGCATCCAGCATAGCAACATAGTAAGGATGGCAGAAAAGACTAAATGGCCCATCCAGTCTGCCCAGCAAGTTTCTTATAGTAGTAACTGCCGCGCTGGACAGCTTACCCTATGTTTCTGTTAAGGGTAGTAATACTGCTAGCAACATTATTATGGGGTGAGCAGCCTTGATATTTCAGACAATGCTGCTTGAATGTGTTTTGCTTTTGGCCTTGGCTGTAGAAGCAGTCCTGTGCTTGTTTTCCTAATGTCTGCGTATCAGTACTCTGGACTGTAAAGGTCAGGGCCCAGTGTTGGCTGACATCTGAATCCAATTCCTCTATCACCCCCCCCCCCCCCCCGTATTCATTCCGCACATATTTTATTAATTTTCTTATATTTCCGTTTAATTTTTGTATCTATTTTGTATTTCATGATTTGCTTATATGATTTATTCTTTTGATTGATCGTAAACCATTCATGATATACTAATTGAACGACAGTATATAAAAATTAATAAATAAATCATCGAAACAGAAAGCGATGTTGCAATTGCATCAAAATCATGAAAGCTACTTGGTTAAGGGTAGTAACTGCCACTCCATGCAGGTTATCTCCATGCACCCTTTTCTTCATTTTCTTGCTGCTACTACTACTACTACTACTGCTACTACTACTTAACATATCTACAGCACTATCGACATACGCAATGCTGTCAAACATACAAAAAGACAGTCCTGCTCAATAGAGCTTACCATCTAATAAGACAAATATACAGGACAAGAAAGTTGGGGTATTTCATAAAGTAAGAGAATGGTTAAAAAGAAAAGAAAGTTAACAAGATTAAAAGAAGACAATCAGGCATAAGATTTAAAAGCAGTTTCAAAAAGGTGGGTCTTTAGATGGGATTTAAACATGGCAAGAGAGTGCATCATTAAAACTTTTCAGGTATCTGAATGTCTGTATCATCTCTCGCCTGCTCCTCCTCTCCTCCAGGGTATACTTATTTAGATCCTTTGGCCTCTCCTCATAAGTCTTCCGTTACAGACCCGCACACCATTTTGGTCACCCTTCTCTGGACCGTCTCTGTCCTTTTTGAGATACGAGCTCCAGAACTGAACACAACACTCCAGGTGAGGCCTCACCAAGGACCTGAACAAGGGCATTATAACCTCCCTTTTCATACTGGTTATTTCTCTCTCTCTGTGCAGCCCAACATTCTTCTGGCTTTAGCTATCGCCTTGTCACATTGCTTTGCCGCCTTCAGATCACCAGACACTATCACCCTAGGTCCTTCTCCCAGTCCATGCATATTAGACTTTCACCTCCATCACAATCAGCATATGTGAAGACCCTGATGCATATTAGTAAGGGACACCTTGGTGATACCTTTACATCAGATCCAGTCAAGGGTATGAGGTGAACCTTCTGCCTTGCGCCTGCCCCTTCCCCCCTTTCCGGTCCAGGCTCCGGCCCCATCCTCATTCACTGAGACAGGCCCCCTCCCTTACACACACTTCAATTCCTTATCTCATTCACACCCGCACCCTTACATAGGCTCCCTCCCTCTCACTAACCCCATCGCTCTCTCGTACACACACAATCCCTCTCATTCACACACACACACACACACACACACACAAAGCGAGGTACTGCTCGCGGCCCGCCAAGTGTCTACATTTCTTGGCCGCAAAAAGAATGGGTGCCGCTCACGGCCTGCCGAGCCTCTACTCCTCTCGGCTGTGAGCGGGATGGGCTCCGCTCGTGGCCCCACATGGCCGCTCTTTGCAGCTCCCTAATGGCTGGCGCGCTAGGCGACCACCTAGTTCACCTATTGGGATGCACTGACCCTGCTTTACATATCACTAAAAATATTTGTAGTATTCTTGCCAGCCAAGGATTCTGGTAGACATTTGACCTTCTTGTTTCCCTCTAACTGTTCCCCTAAGTGGATTCTCTGATAAATGAGTATCCCATGAGAATGAATTTCTTGATTTTTTACATTATTTTGAAACTACTCTTGTTTTCCCTTCTAAACTGGGTGTCTCTCTTAAACTCTTTCACCATTTCAGCTACCTTTTCAGGAATAACTTCTATTTGCAATTGCAAGAAGGCATTCGTGGAATCATTTGGGAGATGTGTCACTGATTCATAGGTCTTAACCTATCAGGATTCATTGTAATCCATCTAATTCTAGTCCTTTGGATTTTTTGTTGGAGTAAGGGGTGGATTTCCTGGCCTTTGGATAAGGTGGGAGGTGCCTTTCATTCTGACCTGAGTTAAATTACCTCTCTCCTCAGTACAGAAAGTCACATACAAATACGACAAGCCCAAACAATCCAGAAGACGTGTTTAAAGTCAAAAGACCCATAATCATCACACTGATTCATTCCCCTAATATGAACCCTTTTATTACCGTGTTGATTTTTTTACATTTTTCCTTTGCTACCACCTCATGTAATTTCCCAGAATTGAGGACAGAGAGCACTTTATCTGGGTAGAGTGATATAAAATCTGACCTCTGCCTTTAAGAAGTCTATACAAGAAAACCAGGAAGTGGAGTAGGTTGCTGTGTGGAAGGGAAAATGGAAGTATAAGAGAAGAGGGAGGATTTTCTACTTTCCCTTTCCCCTGAGCTAAAGCACTAGCAAGTGTGAGACCTGAACCAACTTCAATGAATCTCCTTTTATCCAGACCTTTAAAATTAAAAAAAAGACCTCAGCAAACCCCAGGAGACCGTAGCAAAGAAGCAGGTGAATAATAAGATTATTTTCTAATTTCCCTATCCACAGAGCTAGAGCACTGACTTGCAAGCACACGATTCTGATTTCTAGTTAATGCCTGAATTAAAGCTTCTGCAAGAACCCTCTGCATAGCCACTACCACCATCATGAATCCAGGTAAGTCTAGGTGCCGCTGTGCTCATGCAGGCATCTACTTGACTCATTATAGCTTATATGAATGGTGGGAATGGACTCTGGGAAGAAGATTTTAAAAACAGACAGCATGACCATAATTCAAAAAAACAAAAAGAACAAAAAAGAAAGAATAAATAGGTATAAGACTTAAAGAAGAAGCAAGTATGGCAAGGAAAGGCAAGCTGGTATTTTGAGGACTCTAGCTAGTAGTACTGCTTTAAAAATGGGTCTTGATTGAGAAGCTTAGTTAAAATAATAACACCTGTCCAAAATTAAAGGTTAAAACTAGATTGGTTCCCCTTTCAAATAGCATAACAAGTCCTTGTTGGGTTAGATCAGAGAGAATAATGTTAGACAATGAGCCAAAGAAAGTAGTGAAAAAAATAAATAATCTACAAGGATGCCAAATATATGACCCCATGAAACTTGGTCTTGAAATTCTATTGTGTGTGATTTGTAGTAAAGGTATTAAATGGACACTATCAAGTTCAGGCTTTTGTCTGCTGAGGTCAGCAGGTTGAGCCTGCCCCTCATAAATTCTACATTTATGGCCCAGCATGCCTCTGTGCACAGGCAGGGACTGACTTCTGAACTCTTGCAACCTTAGAGAAAAGGAATGCTACGCTTCCAGAGGCATAAGAACCTAGAAAGGGCGGGCACCGTGCATCTTGCTTGTGGATACAAATGACGACTTCATTTCCTTCCGTTTCAGTCTGATGTTTTTGTTTACAGGAATATACTCCAGGCTGCTCAGCTAATGCTCCTTCGTGCTGTAAAAAAAAAAAAATGAAGAGGTCTGTGCTTATGATCCCTGTACTAACTCAGCAGTCTGTGTCTTTACCCTGAGAGAGTGTAAGCACAGCTGTAGTGCTTTCATCTTGAAAAGGCACTAGTCCACCTACCTTACCATAGAATAGTAAATAAAACTCCTTTTCATCTGACTTTGGCCATTGAAGACATCTATAATTCCCTGATGTTCTTATTTCTTGCATTTTGCTTTTGTGGTGAAGGTTTTGGGAAATGTCACATTAGTTAAATTTACAAAGATGTCGTATGAATGAAACTTGTGGCATATGTGTGCATGACAAAACTGGTCTTAGATCAGGGGTCCCCAACTTTGCAAGAGAAGGGCCACATAGAACATTTGAAATCACCAAGAGGGCCAGATTAGAGAGGGGTGGGGGGGAATCCTTCTCAGGATTGGCTGAGCTGAGGTGGGAGGAAGGGAGAGAGAGAGAGAGAACCTCTTGTAATTGTTTGCTGAGGATTTGGTAGAAGGGGCATGGACATGGTAGGAGCACAAGATGGTGCCGATGGCCATGTGACAGGGGCTGACCAATGGCACCAGTAGCCCCTGTGACATAGTAGGTCAGAGGCTATCGGCACCATTTTGAGCGAGGCAGGCCCGAAAGTCAGAAAGCATGGAGGGACAAATCGCTCGCGGGACCCCGCTGGACCACCAGGGATGTTGGTAAGTCTTGGGGAGGGATCGGGATGGTGGGGGGGAGGATGTATTTAATGTTTTATAGTAAATTTTAATGCTTGGGGTGTGTTTTTTTGAGCTTCGTTTTCCCGCGTCGTTTTTGGCCCGGTTTCGTTTTTCCCACTTAGTTTTTTGTTCGTTTTTCCAAAAAACTAACCGAGGAAAAATGAACTTTACCCCGAAGCATCTGACTCAAAGAACATTCGCTGGTTATTGCATTGTCTTCTTTTCCTCTAAGGCAAATGTCCACACCAGCTGGCCACTCTGATGGTTGAGTAAAGCCCCTCTGGAGATTTTCTTCCGATGTTGCTTTATTCTCAAATGCTGAGAGAGAGTACACCTGTCCCTTTGGAGACTCAGTCTTAGACTTCTGGTGAATGGTACAATCATAGGGCTCCAGTGGAGGAAGAATATCAAATACTCCCTTGGAGAAGACATCCCAGAAGGGGGTGCATTGGAGCGGCAGGCCCGGTACTGCTGGAGTCACAGGTCTGGCAATACTAGGTGATATCTCCTTAAGGCATTTCCCATGACATTCTGGGCCCCACTGGGAGATATCCAGAGATGCCCAGTCGAATTGGGGTTGGTGTACTTGCAACCAGGGTAACCCCAGGACGATGGGGTGCACAGCCTTTTCCAGTACGAAGAAGGAGAGCGATTCCATATGAAGAGCTCCAGTGCAGAGAGCAACTGATTCGGTTTGGCAAGCCACATCTCCCAGTAAGGGCTCTCCATGAATAGAGGATAATCATAGTGGATTTTTCAACTTGATGAGGGGATCCTCAAATATTCCACTAGACTTCTAAGAATAAAGTTGCCTCCTGCCCCAGAGTCCACCAGGGCAGGAGTCTGAACCATGACTGGTCCGTAAGTCAAAGAGACTGGGAGAGAGAGAGTATGAGAGGATGCAATAAGGCCTAGGAATAGTCCTCTGTAGGACTTTGGCCTGTCCGTGCTTTCAGATGAGTGGAGCATGTAAAGGCATTGTGGCCGGGCTGACCACAGTTCATGCAAAGGGCGCGCTTCTTCCGAAATCTTCTCTCTTTGGAGGTCAAATGACCGTGACCCAGTTGCATAGGTTCATCTGTATCAGCAGCAAGGATTACTGGAACCATCCGAGGTGTAGAGACAGCACTGGCCTGTTTCAACCCGGGTACCACCCTAGGCTGGAGTTCCTTCACCTTGTCCCGGAGTCGTAGATCAATCCGAGTAGCTAAGGCTATTAATTCGTCCAGCGAGTCAGGTGTTTGGCGGGCGGCCAGCTCATCCTTCAAACGGTTATCCAGGCCTCTGCAGAAGAGAGTCTTGAGACATTTAGGGTCCCAGCAAAGTTCTGCCGCAAGAGTTTTGAACTCTATGGCAAATTCAGCCAATGATCTGCTGCGTTGCTTCAAATCCACTAAAGCAGAACTGGCTACAGACATTCGAGCAGGGTCATCGAAAACGGATTTAAACAAGTCCATAAATCCTTCTATGTCCTGCAAAATAGAGTCCTTGCATTCCCACAAGGTAAATGCCCATGACAAAGCCCTTCCATCCAGGTATGAAAGGATGTAGGTAGTCTTGGAGAGAGCTGTAGGAAATAGAGATGGCTGTAAGGCAAAGTGCATGTAGCACTGGTTCAAAAAGCCCCGGGTCTTCTGGATTTCTCCGGAAAAGTGGATTGGAGCCACCAGTGGTACAGCAGTCTTCAAAGTTACCTCCGGTGACTCACCTTCTTGGTTGGAGGTTGTGCCTTGAACCTTCTGTGTGTGTAGTTGATGAAACGCGGAAGTAAGCTTCTCCAAAGCATCTTGCTGATCCACAATGCATTGGGCCAGGCCTGGTATGGCCTACAAAGCACTGAGTTGTGCCGGATCCATGGAGTTAGCTATCTGTTCCAGATTTGCTAGGTAATTAGCAATCTGTTCTGAATCTGATGCTTGATGGAAGGAGCAATCAGATAGTAGTTAGCAATCCATTCGGGATTTGTAGTTATGAGAGTTGAGGGTAGATCCTTGGACCAGTGGCAGATGACCACGCCCCCGGGGAATGATCCCGAGAGGGACCACCGGTCAGGCTCAGAGTTAGGAGACAAACACACACTAGTTCTTTATTAGACAGTATACTGAACCACCAGAGATGGCAGTAGTGAGCTTGGTAAGCTCGGCTGGGCTGTAGTCCCTCAGATATTAGAACAGCGATCCCTGGAGGCTGAGCTGAAGAGAGACTGAGATATAGTGAGTAGGCAGGGTATGCAGATGGTAACACTCACACAATGTCCCAATGAAACCCATGAGCTGGAAATATAGGCCCTCGAGGAGCGAGTACCTAGTTCCAGGGAAAG
The DNA here is from genome assembly GCF_901001135.1 of Rhinatrema bivittatum. Classification (NCBI taxonomy): domain Eukaryota; kingdom Metazoa; phylum Chordata; class Amphibia; order Gymnophiona; family Rhinatrematidae; genus Rhinatrema; species Rhinatrema bivittatum. Next base: position 320,740,488 of record NC_042615.1, on the reverse strand, counting down.
CTCAGAGAGAATGATGGTAACTCACTGATGTAGCTGATATAGTTGGTAGTGAAGACTTCCAGGCAGAGGAGTATATGAAGCAAGTCTGGGATCAGGGCCCTCGAGGAGCGAGTACCGGTTCCAGACTGTCACCTGAAAAAACAAGGGGAGAGCGAGGCCCCCGAGGAGCGGGTACCTCTGGTAAGTCCGAGGAGGCAGAGTAGCTTAGGTAATGAAACCCTTGCTAACTCCATCTGTTAGCAAATTCCAAGACCTTAAATATCCGTCGCAGGTGACGTCATCTTCGGGGGACGCCCCCGAGGTTCGAGCCAATGCCGGTACTTCAATCGGGGCCGTGCTGCGCGCCCGCCCCTAGGCCTCCAGGAAACATGGCGATTGCAGCGTCGGGCTGGTCCGGGAACACCCAAGGGTCCTCGGCAAATGGACGCCGCGGCAGCCAATCTTCCCGAGGACGGAGAGGGAGGCGCCAAGGAGGTAAGGAGGGCGGAGAGAGGGTGACGGGCACCGATGGACACAACACAGAGCGGGATGCCTGTGGTGTACCACCTTCATGGAACAGAAGGCTGGAGGGCTGCCACCTCAAGGAAGCAGAGGGGTGGGCAACAGCAGGTAGTCTTGCCAATGGGGGGCATAGGCAAAATTTATTAGAAGGTGAATGTTAAGCTTGTTCAAAGTATTGTTGGTTGTTGATGCATAAGTTAATGTTTTGTATGGCTGTGGCCATTTCATCCACTCAATACAAACAGCATTAATTATCTGGTATTGCGTCTTTATGGTCAGGTGCGAAAAAGGGGGGTAGGGGGAGGGTGTCCGGAAGCTACGGCTTGTCCAAGTTAAGGAAGTTGCAGCCAGCAAACAGAGCTTCATGCATGCAAGTATGGAAGCTGTAGGACAGGGTGAGAAAAGGATATTCTTTCTGCATGCCTGCCAGCAGATACATATTTAATGTGGCTTCATCATCTCCCATAAATGCTGACTAGAATAATCTCCCGGGGGCATTCTGTGGTGATCATTCATCGTTAGAGCCTGCGTCCAGAGCTTCTCCAGAACAGTCAATATTTTCCCCCACACAACACCTGTTGTTGGGGGCTAGCTTAATTACTTTTTATTGTACTCAATGGAATTAAGTATTTATTACGGTGCCTGCAATTCCCAAGTCTGAAATCGACACCCACCTAACCACAGAGGCAAACACACACAGAACAATCTAACATTGCAAACAGTGCTTCACTGAAGATTGGACCACCGCTGCCCTCAGTAGGAGATGTGTTATCATTGTTGCCATGTATCATTTATAAAGTAACATCAGTGAACACATGGTTTTGTACAGTGCAGAGCGGCTGAAAGCTGAAAGATCCTCCAGCTCCAAAGAACTTAACAATGCAAGTGTAGAAAGACCAAGGAAAAGTGTGTGTGTGTGTGTGTGTGTGTGTGTGTGTGTGAGCGAGAGAGAGAACAAAGGGTGTCAGTGTCACTAACTAACTAACTCTCAGGTCAGTATAGTAAAAGCATGCTTTGCTTAATGATCAAGCTAACTTCCTTTAGAGCTTTTTAAATAGTGCGCTATTTGCAGAAGCCCTGGTATTAAATGGTACATATGTGAGTCTGTTAAATTTTAGTATGCCACTGCCTTCATAAGCAAAACATGAAAAGAGAATAGTAACGCCCTCATTAATATAATTACTATGCCATATACAAAGCCCGCAGTGCCAGAAGGGAAATTTCACCTGCCCTCTTAGTGTGTGTGTGATTTGTAACTAATAGTCCGAGTTTGTAGTTAATTCCTAGTGTGGTGGTGTTGGCACGCTAGGAGTAAAGATCTCTGTCCCCTCCACCAGCAACATCTCTCCCTATGCTTCTTGGAAAGAAAACTCTCCCCTGGACCCTAGCCCCCCCCCCCCCCTCCCTTCCCCAGGTCAAACTGGCAAGAGGAATAGTAACTTACTTCCTACTGGCTCAGCCTCCAGTGTTGAACTGATGCTACCCAGCAAAGCCAGTAGGAGATAAGATGCTGTGCAGCCAGCTTGGCTTGGGTGGGGAGAGAGAGAGGGGTAATGGGGCTTAAGGGGTTCAGACAGGAGCCCTGAGAGAGACTTACACTGCCTCGGAAATTGGGGAAGGAGGGATAATACTAGGGGTGTGTTTGGGATGGGGAGAAGGGATGCTGCCTTAGCCTTAAATGTCCCCTTAGCTAACTGGCCTTTTACTTTAGGGCCAGTCAGTGAATGGTAACTTTAAAGATATACAGAGTGCATGTGCCTCTAAGGGCCATGATCTCTTTGGCACTGCCCTTACATTGTGCACACCCTTTACATATCTTCCTTTCATCAGAATCAGTATCAACATCATCACTTTTATTTATTACCCGCCCTACCATAAATTATGCCCAAAATGATTTACAACAATAATAAAAAAAAATTCTCATTGAGACTTTTGAGTATTGATAAATATATAGTAAAACTAATAAAATAACTAGAGATGTGAATCGGAACCAGAATCGGTTCGGTTCCGGTTCCGATTCAAATCGTGCATTTTTTTTCGTCTGGCCCAGTCGGTTTTTTTTTTTATCGGCTGCGCCCGATCCGATAAACAAAAAACCCACCCCGACCCTTTAAAACCACTCCCTTAGCCTCCACCACCCTCCCGACCCCCCCAAAAATGTTTTAAAATTACCTGGTGGTCCAGCGGGGGCCCCGGGAGCGTTCTCTCATGCTCGGGCTGTCGGCCGATAAACAGAAAACCCACCCCGACCCTTTAAAACCACTCCCTTAGCCTCCATCACCCTCCCGACCCCCCCAAAAGCATTTTAAAATTACCTGGTGGTCCAGTGGGCCCCGGGAGCGATCGCGCGCTCTTGGACCATCGGCTGCCACTAATAAAAATGGCGCCGGTCGTCCAGTGCTCCTACCATGTGACAGGGGCCGGCCAATGGCACGGTTACCCTGTCACATGGTAAGGGCAAAGGGCCATCGGCGCAGTTTTTATTAGTGGCAGCTGACGGCCCGAGAGCGGGAGATCGCTCCCGGGGCCCACTGGACCACCACGTAATTTTAAAATGTTTTTTGGGGGGTCGGGAGGGTGGTGGAGGCTAAGGGAGCTGTTTTAAAGGGTCGAGTGGGTTTTTAGGTTGTGTCCTGACTCCCGTTAGTGTGCACTAACCCGATTAACGATTTTTTCACAATAAATCGGTGGAATTTCTATTGTTTCGCACTCTTTAACGATTAATGACGATTTAAAAAATATCGGACGATATTTTAAATCGTCAAAAAACGATTCACATCCCTAAAAATAACCTCCCTCGTCTAAACCCAGCTCACAAAATAAAAATACAAACCCACCCATACCCCCATTTTCAGTCTAGCCTCACAAGCAATAAAAACAGAAATTATTCTGGGAAAGATTTTCTAAAACCATCAAGTTTTCAACTGCTCTTTAAATAAAGAGAGTCTAGAAATAGAAGGCTTTTCTTTGAGCAAGGTATTCCACAAAGCTGGCCGTCTAAAATTGAAAGTCTTTCCTCTTATGAGTCAACTGAGCAGACTTTACCGAGGATATAGTTAGTCACCACTCTGACTCTGAATGTCATGAACGATTTGGCTGAAACCTCATTATTTGTAAACTCAGATATTCAGGTGCTAAGCTGTGTAGGGCACAAAAAAACCCCAAAGCCCCAGACTTTAAACTGAATCCTTAACAAGAGAGGCAACCCATGTAAATCTTTCAAGGTTGGAAAAATATGTTTAAATATTCTGACAACCAAGATCACACAGGCAGCCAAAATCTGAGCTATCTTGTGACACAAATTTAAAGGTAAACCTAAAAAATTACTATTACAGTAAACTACTCTCGGGGTGATTCGTGCTTGTACTATCCCATTCTCCTCGGCAGAAATGCTCAGATTTTCCAAAATGCCCATCAAGGCATAAACCAACCTTTCCAAGACTTGGCTACACAATAAGAGATCTTCATCAAAAACAACAACCAATCAATTTACAGATTATTTACAAGACAATGGAAGCCCATTAAACATCAAGAAAAGTTTATACATATGCCATTTTCAGAGATAGCATGTATGGTCAAAATAACTGCACTAAACTCAACAAACTAAGGCCTGGATTTATCAAAATGCACTAAATATTGCATGCAATAGGAAAAGGGGTGTGTTTTATGATAATAGAGAGAGAGAGAGACTAGCTATAAGGCTCTCATACTAGGTGGGTATTTATACCTCTTTAGGAGTCCTGCCTAGCTACTCAAGGTGAGCTTTAGGTATTAGTGTAGGAGTTAGGGGCCACTTTGACATACAGAGTGCGACATACGAACAGAACAGTGCTCTCTTGTGAAGATTTGATGACCTTCGGAGTGAGGAAACTCACCCAAAGTGAGATTTGTGCAATGTTCTCTCACCCTAGCTTGATGGTAACATCTGTTTGTACGTCGCACTCTGAATGTCAAAGTGGCCCCTAACCCCTACACTAATACCTAAACCTCTTCTCGAGTAGCTAAGTGGGCCTCATATAGAGGTATAAATACCTACCTCTAAATGACCTCTAAATTTCAGCATTCTTTTTAGTTTCTAAATCCCTATGATTTCTCAGTGAAATTAGAGATGGAAGAGATAGAATTTACTGGCAGTATAGCATAAAAGAACAAGACTCCATGAACCTCAAGCACCTGCTTCAAATCCTCTAGGCACTACTCAGTTCCAAATTAAGAAAGCCTCTAGGTCCCTAAATCCTGTTGACCTTAGTTAGAGTCAGTGTGGAGAAAGAGAGAGGGGTAGTCCTTCTAGGCTGCAGTGATTGGCTACGCAGTCTGCATAAATGCAGGCAGAGTGAGTAGATGTGACCATTTTAATTTCCTTGGAGAGTTTTGGAGTTCTATGACTAACATACCTGAAACTTGTGATTTCCTGTCACCCTGAGATTATCACGTGGGGGGGGGGGGAGCGTGGTAGCAGCATGTGCACAAACTCTCACACTAGCACACTCACATGTTCACTCACACACATCTCATTCTCACACACTCACTTCTTTCTCTTGTCCACACATATGCACTTTCTCACATATACACACACTTCTCTCCCTCTATAATACACATACACTCTCACACACATATACACACTCACTCACATCCCTCCCTTTTCCACACCATACACACTTTCTCTTCTCCCTTTTTCACAAATACTCACTTCTTTCTTTCTTCCACATACATACATGCACTTTCACACATATATGCACTCACTTCCCTCCTTCCACACACATACATGCATTCACTTCTCTCCCTCTTCCACAGTCATATGCACACTCACTCCTCTCCCTTTTCCACACACACCCACACACACATTCACATTCATTCACTTCTAACCCTCTTACACACACACATCCACTCTCAATCTTTCTTCTCACCTTGATCCTCACTTCCCTAGGCCTGCAGGACAAGTACTCTACTTCCTCCTCCTTCTGCAGCTTCAGGCCCACTCTACAATTGTTTCATTTTCCATGCGTGGTCTGACTCTGCTGCTCTTCCTGCATCTGCAGTTCCTTGTTTCCCCTGGGGGAGGAGCTATGCTCTTGCTTGTCTCTCTCCTATTGCAGAGCCCCAAGCTTCTCCTCATCCTCCTGCAGCATGGCTGCTGCCGCTCCTTCTCCTGCACTGTTCCAGCCATTTTTTTCTTCCAGCCTTCTGCAGCAGGTGACCTGGAGTTTTCAGGTGTTGGCTCGAAGAGGGATTTATACAAGATGGTGCACCTGAGGGCAATTTCAGGGTGGATTCTACAGGGAGTCATGCTTGGTCCTCCAATGAGGGATCTTCTAATTCATGGACCTCCCTAGGAGTGGGGAAAGAAGGGAACATCACTGTGAGCTGACACTATGCTCGCATCAGATTCTCTCCAAAATATAACCTATTAGTGAAGGGGCTCACTACTTACAGAGAAGTCTGTCACCTGGCTATGAAGACCCCAAGGTCTAGCTTGACATTCTCCTATAAGAAGGACTTTGCCAGGGTATGTGAGACCCCATTCCCTTTGCCAGGATTGATGATCTTCCACTACCAGTGGAAAGCATTATCTTGGCTCTCCGAGGTATTTGTGCTGTTCAAGAAGTTTTGTTCCTATTTTAGTTGGGAGGAATTTTTTGTGTCACCGTGCCTGCCTGTAAGAGATGTAAAGTAAGATGTGATTTTCTTTGGAACTCTCTCCCAGAGAGGTCTTTGTACCATCTTTCCCCCTAAGAAAGAAAGGATGCATGTGAAGAGAATCAGGCCTTTTACAGAGAGACTTTTGAATTTGCTTTGGAAGATCAATTGGAGGCTGGCTGGTGACTGTTTTTATATTTTTGAGACTTGGATACAGTAAAGGTTTGATTTTAGAACACCCTAACAATGAGTCCATGTGTATCTTTTGAGTACTAGGGGCAATTTACTAACAAGTACTACAAGGAAAAAGCTGGGGAGACAGAGACTGATCCACCCCAGGTACCTTGGCCCCAGAGATTGAATCCTTCTCCCCACTAGAAAAATCCGGCCCTTGGGGCTGGATTGGGAACTGTGAGTGTGAAGTGTGGCCGCAGAACTCGATGTACCCCTGCTTTCTAGTTGATCCCCAAAGAGGAGATTATACTAGCAAGACACTCAATCTTCTTCATGCTCAGATCATAAGTCCTTTATTACTTTTCCCTGTGAAATGTCTCTCTCCTTATCAGATAATCACATTTTTTGTGAAAAAAATAAGAACATATAAATTTATAGAACTACTGAATATTTTTTTCTAAATTGAAGAATATTTCTTTAAATGAACCTTGCTATTTACAATATGGTGTGATTTTCAAAAGTGTTTGTTTAAAAAAAAAACAACAACAGTTTTTCCTTTTTATTTTTGTTGCATTATGACATAAAGTTACTATAGGCATGACAGTTCTGCAGTGACATCAATGCACTTTCATATACGGAGCTGCATCCTGTAGTGCAGGGCTTCCCAAACCTGCCCTGGGGACCCCACAGCCAGTCGGATTTTCAGGATCTCCGCAATGAATATGCATGAGATACATTTGCATAGTATGGCATGCAAATGTATCTCATGCATATTCATTGCGGAGATCCTGAAAACCTGACTGACTGTGGAGTCCCCAGGACAGGTTTGGGAAGCCCTGCTGTAGTGACATCTGCTGCCCAGTTCCAGTTGTCATATTACCTCTGGAATCAATTACAAGCACCTATTTAAGGAAATGCAAAACAAACAGTGGTTCCAAAAGCCCAGCCCACTATAGTAAATTTATGACTAAAATGTTATTTAATAGTAATATTCTTAACAAAAAATGAATAATGGTGTCCCTTTAAGGAACTGTGTAAACAGGTGTCATTAACAGTTATCTCCGGTATCTACTGTTTTGTTGTAGCTCTGAGAGAAGAAAATAATTATGTAAATACAAATTCAGATAGTCATCCCATGTACTGCTGTGAGATGGTGATGTGCAAAAGAAAACAATTTGTTTTGTTTCATCCATTCATTTCTTGGGGACCCCAATTCATTTCATTAGTTTCAAAAAGAAAAAAAGTGTGTTTACTCGTTTGATTTGTTTTTTCTTTTGCCGATAAAGTCAATGGGAAAAGCACTGCAGTCTGTTTTAGGTTCCATATTGGGGTTTTCTCATCAATTCTCATGGAACTTATGGGAAGAGATTATCAGAAGAATGAAATAACTCCAAGGTACCTAATCTATGGAAAAGTGGCACCAAACGTGACATGAATATACAGCGCAGCTCACTGCTTCAATGGCAGGGGGGAAATGAAGAAAAGAGGATTTATGTTAAGAGAACCAACAAGGACTAAATTGCACAGGCTGGGTAAACAAATAAGCGTAGGAGTAGCTTGCTTATTGCGGCGGTTACTACCCCTAACCAATTAGGCTTGATACTTCACTTTTATGCAGCTCCAGCACCGCTCTCTACATCAATGGCGGGGGTGAAAGGAAATTGGAACCAGAAGGTTGCTAATAAGGGCCCTGACCTCAGCGGTCAGAGTAACAGATAAGTATGAGAAAAATAACTGTGAAAGCTTGCTGGGCAGACTGGATGGGCTGTTTGGTCTTCTTCTGCCGTCATTTCTATGTTTCTATGTTTCTAAGTATGTAATAGCCTAAGGCTCCATAAAGTAGCATCATTATTGGCAGGAGTTCTCTAAGGCAATATCATAGGAGCAAAGAAGAAAGTAAAAGACTCTTATTGCCACTTTTTGAAACTCCTGGGCCATCTTCCAGAATCACTGAAACAAGCGTCACTGTCACCATTATTAAATAAAAAAGCCTAACCTTGAAAAGTCCTTGATGGCTAATTATAGGCCTAGCTTATCTACAGGATTTTTTTTACTAAATTAACAGAATCTGTAGTTCTAAAGCAATTGGCAGAGCATGTTGAGGATAATGAAGTCCCCAATCAATTTCAATTCAGCTTCTGGCAGTCTTTGAGTACTGAAATTCTGTTACTCTCCCTATTCCATTAAGTTAGGAGAGGTTTGGAATCTATTTCTGGATATGTCTTGGTAATGGCCAGACATATCCTTGGCCTTTGACACTGTTGACCATAAGATCTTGCTATACAGGCTGAAGGAGATATGTACCTCTGATACTGTCTGGAAATGGTTCAAATCCTATCTATCAAATGGATGGATTAAGCTCTGATTGGTTCATGACGCATTCAGGTGTTCCACAGGGATCCACATTGTTGGCATTACTTTTCAATTATATATTTGGCACCAATTTTTTAATCTCCTAGTTACTCTTTGCTCAGGGTTTGGAATTTATGCCAATGATGTTCAATTATATATTCCATTGGCAAGATCATGGTCTGATTCTACTGCTAAGCCATTGCTTATTATGACTAAGCAATGGCTTAGTCATAATAAGCTCACTTTAAATTTGGAAAAAATGGAACTCATAGTGGTTTACCATAGCAATTGAGATTAAATTCCACTGAACATGCTAAATGATAATGCAGATGTATCTATCTCTTCATAAGCCTGAAGCCTTGGAGTAATTGTTGATTCTAAATCGTCCTGCATTCCTCAGATTAGATCAGTAGTTGGTGTGGGATTTTATAAATTTAGGTTATTAAGAGATCTTAAACCACTTTTAAACCCTGGTAATTTCTGTGCAGTAGTCCAGGCCTTTTTGTTATCTGCATTAGATTACTACAGTTCTCTATATACAGGTCTACCATTCTCTTCGATTAAACTGCTACAACATTTGCAGAACACTGTGGCACATTTAATTACTGGCCATAGCAAAAGTAACCATATCTCTCTTGCTCTTCCTGACCTCCACTGGCTCCCTGTTCAGTTGTGGATCAGGTTTAAGGTGCCTATGCTAACTCACAAGCTTTTGGCTATTACCTCCTTACCTTGAGAAAATGCAAAGTTATGTATGTGTAATCTTGTAAGATCACTGAGGTCTTCCCAGATGTCACTACTTGATGTTCCCTCTGTTAAGCAGGCCGGGCTTTCTGAAACTCGGAAATGTGTATTTTCTACCATGGCACCTTCCTCTAGAATTCTCTTCCCCATTAGCTTAGGACTATAGAAAGTCCAAAGCAATTTAAAGTTCTTTTAAAAACATACTGTCACACGAACTGTCAACAAAGGCACCCTCTCCATTCCCCCTTTAATAAAAGCCCACCTCTCCTCTACTAGGGATCGTGCATTATCCATTGCAGGCCCTAAACAATGGAATGCCCTCCCTACCACGCTAAGGCTGGAGCCATGTTACGCCAAGTTCAGAAAAAAACTTAAAACATGGCTCTTCCGACAAGCCTACCCTGATTAATCTTCACCCCTCCTCTGTCCTCCCCTTTCTCTCACCAGCCCCTACCTCAATTGAACCCCTCTGTACATTGACTCCCGTAAGTAACTTGCCTAAGCCTTGTATATAGTCCTGTAAATAGCCTGTTACAGTCTTAATGCTTTAATTCTTTGCCTTCTGCTCTATGTATACTCCTCCATGTTCGCCCTCCCTGTTGATTGTATTTTCAGCCTTTAAGTTACAATGTGAACCGGTATGATGTATGCTTACTAATACCGGTATATAAAAGTTTTTAAATAAATAAATATTTATTTATTTATTTATTTATTTAAACAAGTGTTTGTTTAATTTGGAATTCCGTGTTTTAAGCCTGTTTATTTACTAATTTTAAGTTTTTTGGGGGAAGGCTATATAAGAATATAAGAATTTTATCATACTTATTACATTTTAACTGGCCATTCTGGTTTTATTTTAATTAGTGGTTTTAGTTTATTTTACTGTATATGGTATATTTTTATCTATTATGTATGTTTTGAACTATAAGCCATTGCGGACCTTGGTATCAGCAGTCTATAAATGCCAATGAATAAATAGTTTGGGAGAATATCCCAAAGCTCCAAAAGAGGGTATCAGTAACAGTGGCATGAACCCTTGATGGCAGCATGAGATGTAAATTGGCACCTTAAATGGAATCAGCATCCTAAGGCATCATGAAGGCAGAGCAAAGTAGAAATGGTGGCAGAAATAATACCAAGGCACCAATAAAGGGTCAAAACATAAAGAGTGGCATCAAAATACCAATGCAAAATGTGAGGTGCAAAGCAGCCCCTCAGGGGGCAGGAATACCTCAAGGTAAGGTTTAGGATTTGGCAGCAAGGCACAGTGGCATAAAGAACACCAAGGTATAAATCTAGGCAAGGCAACAAACATGAGTAGCATAAAGACCCTCAAGGTATAGCATGAACGGTATAGCAGCAAGGCATAGGAGATACCAGTCATTCTGTTGCAGCACAAGATTCAGCACAAGAAAATTAACTATAATAAGTATCATTTTCTTGACATAAGCTTTTTTTAAAATTTTCCCTGCTTGAACATGATCTAACTGCAGATGTGTGGAATTTTGATTTTCTTCTGAAATTGGCTTTCCAAAATAAACTTTTACCACATTCAGAATATGTCAATGGTTTCTCTAAAGAGTGTGGTTTGGTTTTCTGGTAAGTTGTGAGGATTGCTTCATTTAGAAAAATTTTCCTATATTCTGTAGCTAAACTCTGGCTTTTCCATTTCATGATTTTCTCCCTCATACTAGGTAGGTATTTATACCCCTATATGAGGCCCAGCTTCTTACTCGAGGTGAGGTGTAGGTATTAGTGTAGGGGTTAGGAGCCACTTTGACATGCAGACTGTGACGTACGAACAGAACAGTGCACTCCTGTGAAGATTTGATGACCTTCGGAGTGAGGAAACTCACCCAAAGATGAGATTTGTGCAATGTTCTCTCCACCTAGCTTGATGTTACCCAGGTAGAGAGTCCATATGCAGATATCGTAATGCAAGAGAAAATGGCAGTCTGGTAGGCTAGGCACATTTTATAACTTTTTGGTGAGTACACTAGGAAATTATTGGTGTTTCTGGTAATTACAGACATTATACAACCATTTTTTATTATAGAAATGGTTAGAAATGGTTAGGTAAGGGGTGCTTTTGGGAGGTTTGGAACTCATTATGGTTATTTCCATTATTTCCTATGGAAAAATAGTCTTGACTTACAACCAACTTGAGTTACAACCAGCCCTCTGGAACCAATTGAGTTCATAAGTCAAGGGTCCACTGTATATGGTTTCTTTCCTATTTTGCCTGTATTATTTCCTTCAGACTGAGGGCTTTTCTGAACACACCACTTCAATATAATCAACCAACAAGGAAGGTGGGAAAACCAGGCTAATAGAAGAAAAAGAAGAAATTTAGAACAGGTGCTGTGGTAAAAGAAACCCGTATCTTTTGTCTTTTTTCACATTAATGAAACACCCCCAGCATAACGAACCAATGAGAAAACTAGTATGGGAAGAACACCCCAAAGCTCCAAAGTTGGGCACCAATAACAGTTTTCTAATATGGCAGCAAGTCCCCTATTATGTTATTAAAAGTTTGACAAGTCCCCTATGATGGAATTATGTACGGCAGGTAGGAATGTATGCTTCAGTCTCTGCACTGCTCACCTAGTGCCCTCATTGCCCATTGCCCAGACAGACAGAGACAAATCAGTAGCAGCACAGAAATCCTCCCAACTCTCTCCCACACTCCCCCAAGGGACAGGAAAAAACCTTCAATACAGAGCTATTACCTGCCTGTCTTTCTCTGCTGACTGGTACAGTGACAGACTAAAATGAGCAGCAGTGAAAAAGTTAAAAAACTAATGGGCCAATACAGAAAACATTGCAGAAGAGCAGGCGAGCGCCCGCTCTCCTGGGCAACGAATCCAGTAAATAAATTTATGTAAACGAGGGCCCGCAGTAAAAGGAGGTGCTAGGGACACTAGCACGACCCTAGGGCCTCCTTTTTGACAGAAGCAGCAGCTGTCAGCGGGTTTGACAGCCGACGCTCAATTTTACTGGCATCAGTTCTCTAACCCGCTGACAGCCACGGGTTCGGAAAATGGATGCCGGCTAAATTGAGCGTCCTTCTTCCAACCCGCAGGCCGTGGGCAGATTTTACTTTTTTTTTTTTTACTTTTTTAAACTTTATTTTTACTTTTGGGTACTCTGACTTAATATTGCTATCATATTAAGTCGGAGGGTGTACAGAAAAGTAGAGATGAGCTTTGTTTTTTTCTACCGGGTCGTTTTTTGAGTCGGACGCTTCGGGGTAAAGTTCATTTTTCCTCGGTTAGTTTTTTGGAAAAATGAACAAAAAACTAAAGGGGGAAAAACGAAACGGGCCCAAAAAACGATGTGGGAAAACAAAACTAAAAAATACCCCACTCCAAGCATTAAAAGTTACTATAACACATTAAATACAACCCCCCCCCCCCCCCCCCCCATCCCAATCTCTTTCCAAGACTTACTAACATCCCTGGTGGTCCAGCATGATCCCGTGAGCGATTTGTCCCTCCGTGCCGTTGTGCTGTCTGGCCTGCCTCGCATCAAAATGGCGCCGATAGTCTTTGACCTACTATGTCACAGGGGCTACCGGTGCCATTGGTCAGCCCCTGTCACATGGTTGGAGCAATGGATTGCCGGCGCCATCTTGTGCTTTGCATGTTGCAGGCGCTATTAGTTTCGAGGGGGTTGGCCATGTCAAAACAGCATCCTCCCAAGTCAATGATTACAGAAGGAGGATTGCAGGAAAATATCAGCCCAGGGGATATTTTTAACCGGCCCACAGGATATCTGTGACTCATTCGTGCACTTTCCGTGCAGCACATGCTTCAACAGCTCCCAGAACCATACTTTCTTACTTTAAGAGGTACATCATGTGACCTGGAGCTTGGAAGAATTGAGAGAAAAAATATCCAATACATTTCATAATTTTCCTAAACAACTAACTACAGCACACCTTAGTCCAGAAATGAGCAAACTGAACTGCAATCCCCTTTTCATCCATGCAATCAGTTGCCCCCCCCCCCCCTCACACACACACACACACACGTTTGGTTACATCTCTAATATATATCCTGGTCTGCTGTTAAAATTGCTTGCCAACAATCAAATGTTGAACCAATTGCCAAGTAATGAGACAACCACACTGCCAACCAGTGGCTCAGACACTCACACAAAACATTTGCTGTTGTGCTGCTGCTCATGTGCTCACTCAGCAAGTGCCATCTTGCCCCAGCACTGCCACATCATTATGTAAAAATTCTTGCTTGTTGCCAGCTTTTCCTCAACCCCCACTCTTTCCTAGTCCCACCTCTTCTCAACACCCTCTTTCTCTCAGAGAATCACTTATTCTATAGCCAGCTGCTCCTATCAAAGCCTAGCCACCTCTCTCTTCTTTTTTTTCTGTCCTCCCTCTCCCCTCTTCTCTCTTCTTTCTCCCCTTCCTCTCCCTCCCTTTTCCCCCCCTTCCACCTTCCCCTCCCCTCCGCCCATTTTCCCTCCCCTTTCCCCTTCCCTTCTCCTCCCCTCTCTCTGACCTGCTGTTCCCCTGGTATATACAAAGTATATACCAGGGGAACACACACATTTATATGTTTTTTTTAATATGTTTTTTAATGTTCTCCTATCTTTTTTTATGTTCTTTTATCATTTTCCAACAGATGCTATGTCTTGGTCCTTTTAAGTTATTGTTATTATTATTGTTATTATATGTTTATTAAGTTTCTTATTAGAATTGTTCGCTAAATGGTGTATTTTTCTGTCATGTGGATCCTTGTTCAATGACTTGTTTGTGTAATTATTCTCTTTGGATTTTGCTGACTGCATCCTCTGGGCCTCTGTCCCTCCTGATGCAGCCCATGTGGTGAAACATGGTCCGTGTCAGGGGACTGAACTTTTTCTCTAAGTATCCTTGAATAAAAGGTGGAAACGTTTGCCTTGCGTCTTCATTTTTTATTTTTTGATTAATTCACTACAAGGATCTGTGATCCTTCAGCACTGTACCATTTTTACTTATGGTTAATCACCACTAACGTACACTGCTCATCGTCTCCACTTCCTATTTGCTGATTCATAACACTCCCCATCAAGCTTCTTTTATGGTGGTAACATTTATGCACATTATGAACCTGGGAGCATAGTTTTAAGTCCTGAAAATTCTCATAAAAAACATTCAGCCAATCTACATACTCATAGATAACTCCTTCTATGCGCATACATTTTGGCTAAGCTCTGGAAAATTTACCCCACAGTGAGATAATATAGTGCTAAAACCTACTGAAAATGTTTATTTCTATTATTTGAGACTTGCAAATGCAAGAAAACTCCCCAGTAATGTTGGGCTTATCAGAGATTTATGTACTTCTGCGGAAACTTCTTAACAAAACCAGTGATGGTATTAGAGGACAGACATGAAAACCACAAAGCAAAGAACATATTTTTGAAAAGTGTTATTTTCTTTTCCTGAGAATGCACAGTACTGTACATTATTACGGCAGCATCTTAAACCAGCTAACATTTAAGTGAGCTACAGTATCTTGAAGCACTCCTTTGGAACAGAAAGTACAATTGCTTTCTGCACTCCGTGGGATGAATTTACAAATCCCCACTGTGAGGTGCAGAATAGCAACTTGCAGCTGCAAAGTTTGGATGACCAGAATTCAAGGGTTTCCTCACTACAGAAACTTTATATACATACAGTGCCAGGCAGAGAACCTGGGTTTTGATATAAATAGGGGGGGGGAGTCCACAGGGAGCTGAGAATGAAGGCTCTTGGCACCAGATCCCAGCCCTAGTTCCGACTGAGCTGGATGTACAAAGGAACAGGAGGAAGCTGCCAGGTTTAAAAAAAAAAACTGTTTGTATTCACCCCTGCCCCAGTTATAGAGGCTTAGGGAGTGTGAGTCCCATTTAAAGGGCTTATTTATTTTTATTTTTTTATTTATTTAACTTTTTTATATACCAACATTCAAGACGGTGGTCCCATCATGCTGGTTCACAAGAAACAGGGGTGTAATTATAATAAACTTTACCATTTAAACATTTAAACAATTACCATTTAAACAATAGTGCAGAAAAGCAGTTACATATAACAAGGAAAACAATAACTTGGAATGAGAAGGGAAATGAAGATCAGATAGTTATATATAAGTATAAATAACATTGTAAGAGGTGGCTATTAACGCTAATGCTAGCGGAGCGTGTTGAAAGAAGGAAGTTAGATGGAATTGGAGTTAGGAAAGGCCTGCGTGAACAGCCACGTCTTGAGTCTTTTCTTGAATGTTGAGATGTTGGGTTCCATTCTAAGATCCAGGGGAATGGAGTTCCATAATGTTGGATGTTGAAATGGACCCTGGATGGCAGGGAACACAGAGCTTCTGTAAAAAGGCATTCCACACACTGGGCTGGTATTTATTTACCAATGGTTTACATTTATTATTGAGATAGAATAGGTGCAAATATTTACAACAGAAAGAAAAATACAGTCACTCTTTCTATTCTTGCTGGATAGATGTCTCCTGTCTGCCAGCTCCTCAGAGTTAGGGTGCTGGCTTCTTACTAAGCATTCTGGGTTGAACTTTCAGAGCCTTTGGGAAATACTTTTGTTTAGGACAGAAAAGACGCCATATGTTGTTGGAATCTGTGGGAGGGAATGCTAGGGAGTGCTCCCGATTCCGGGGAGATGTGTGCCCTTGGACCATGACGCGACTGCAGAGAGGAGCTCCGTGGAAGCACCGCGGCAGGCAAGCCGTGTCCAAGCATGGGAGGAGCAGACTGACCAACACCCTAACCTCCACCTAACTTGAACGCACTGGTAGAAACCCAGCAACACTATGCTGGTCTCTGGGGTATCACTCCGGCCACTCGATAGCCCTTTTGGACCTGCCACTGGATAGCAGCAGATGCGGCAGGACGGATAGAGGTCGAGGACAGGTGATGGTACTAGAGCTTGGAACAAGATGAGACCTTGGCCTTGGACTAGGCTGAAGACTTGAACAAGATGAGGAAGCTTGGAGGCTCAGATGAAATGAAGACACGTGGGCTTGGGACTCAGATGAGACGAGGCCACTTGATACTTGGGAGCTCAGAGGACACTTGAAGATTCAGACAAGATGAAGACGTGAAGTGACTTGGAACTCAGATGTGAGGTGGCTTGGAACTCAGACGCAAGATGCTCAGACATAGGTGGAGATCAGAAGTGGATTCTAGAGAGTCAGGCGAGGATTCCGGATACTCTGATGAGGATTTGGAACTGGGGATAACTCAGACAAGGATAAGGACTCAGGATACTCAGACAAAGTCAGAGGCTCAGGAACTAGGAGGAATCCAGGCAATGCTCGAAGACAGATCCTGCCAGAAGAGGGCTCCAGCCACCAAACTCAGACACCGGATAGAAACGGATTTACTCCCAGGAAGGTCAGCTGAAGATGAGGTCCGGGGCGAGTGAGCTGAACCCGTAACTTAAGGACTGATGGTACTTCAGGATCAGAACCTGACAAAGGACATCAGAAATGAGACTTGGATCATCAGGGTTGGAATGTAGGACATCAGATAAGAATAGACACCAGTACCTCAGGACATCATGACATCTATGGCATCTGGACATCAGGCGACTTAGAGAAGAGGACTACAGGGATGACTGGAACATGACGGACGAGGACATCAGGAGAATGGGACGTCTGGACATCTGAAGACAAGGGGACATCAGGACATCTGGAGATAGGAAGACGTTAGGACACCTGAAGACGAGAAGATATCTGGTGACACGGTGACATCAGGACATCTGAAGACACAGAGACATTGGGACATCTGAAGACACAGAGACATTTGGAGACACGGTGACATCAGGACATCTGAAGACACAGAGATATCGGGATATCTGAAGACGGGATCGAGAGACCAGAACTTGGAATGAAGACAACGACGAAGGTTCAAGAACCATGGACGAAGACAAAGAGGACCAACGAAGAACAGAGTGTCTTGGAGAAGTGAAGAGGGATCACAGAGGACTCCTGGAATGAAGAGCTGGAACTGAAGATCCAGGAGGGGTCCGACTCCATGACCAACTCCTTGCAAAGGCGAAGAGAATTGAAAGCTGACCCCTTTTGTAGGGCTGAAGAGGAACACCCCCGATGACATCATTAGGAGGAGCCAAGAGGACTGGCCCTTGGTCCGTGCCTAAGGAGGCAGGACCAGGGACAGCAGCCATGCTGAGAAGAGGAAGGAGCAGGCCTGAGATGTCGGGGGCAGCTCCTGCCATGAAGAGAAGCTGAAGACGGCTCCAGGCTGAGTGAAGGGAGAACCGAAGACTGAGACTCCCCGCACAGGGGAAGAGAAGGCATCAGCAGCCTCTGGGCTGCAAAGAGGAGCTCCAGGGCAGCCTCCTGGTCGCAGAAGAGGATGTGGACGATGGCGGCCTCCTGGCCGCGAAGAGAAGCTTCGGGGCAGTCTCCTGACCGCTGAAGAGAAATGTCGGCAACGGCCTAGCCGCGAAGGATCAAGAGGAGGTGGCGCCCAAGCCTCAAGGACGGCAACAGAGTCGGCAGAGGCCTCTAGGCCGTGAAGAGGAACGTCAGCAGCAACAGGCCTGCCGCATAGAGGAAGATGATTGGCGGTCTCCGGGCTGCATGGAGGCCTCGACAGCGGTTCCCTGCCACGGGCAGCGACGGGACTGGCAGCAGCCTCCGGGCTGTGAAGGAGTGACGACTGGCCCACAGGAGGTATCGATAATAGCGGCAGCCTCCAGGCCACAGGCAGGACATCAGCGAAGTCGGCAGCAGCCTCCAGGCCACAACCAAGGTAGGGAACTGCTCGCAGCCTAGCTGCGGGCAGGATCGTAACATCTGTGCCCAGTATGCTACTGTCTGTCCACTAAGCCAAATGCCAGGGCTGTGTCCTTTGTCTGAGAAGATCAAATATACTGGTCCCTCAGGTATATCAATGCTCAGATGACTCCTACTGGAAAGATGAGGTTATGGGTGTTTCACACCCTATAAACATGCTCCCAGCTTCTCAGGGATTCTTACCGTTTAATGTTTGGGTACTTGCCAGGTAATTGTGGCTTGGTTTAGCCACTGTTGGAAACAGGATACTGGGATTGATGGATCCTTGGTCTGAGCCGGTATGGCATATCTTATGCTCTTATGTTCTTATATAATTGGGCCTCCCTTCTCCCATGGGCCAAATTCTGCCATGATAACCATGTAAACAGTTCCACTGGCTCATCTCCTTTTTATAGTGTTCAGATGTCATCCCCGTATGCCAAGACCTGATCTGATTTCAGTCACATGCCCAGCAGCTAATCTGATGGGGCATGAATTCCAGGAACTTTGGCAGAATACACACCGCATCCTAGAGCAAGCATCAGAGCAGTTTAAAAAACAAGCAGACAAGAAACATCACCCAGCCCCTCAGCTTCACCTGGGAAGCCTGGTTTGGCTCAGCACTAAAAACCTGTGGTTGAAATGTCCTCATTGAAATTTGCTCCACAATTCATGGGTCCATTCCCCATTGAACCACAATTTGGTCCAGTAGCCTACAAACTCAAATTACCTCCGTCTCTGCACATCCATGTCTTCCAGGTATTTCTGTTAAAACCTGCAATTCTCTCTTGGCCTAGCCAACTGCCTCTCCAGGTCACCAAAGTTTCCGCAGAAGAAGACACCCAATTGGAAGTCCAGGAGATTTTGGAATCCCAGAAGGTATAAAATCAATTCCAGTAACTAATCTCATGGAAAAACTATGAACCCGAACACGCAAGTTATAAACTCAGGGGTCGGTGCACACAAGGGGATGAACAATTGTGCATCTTGCGAGCGCTGAGCTGCGCTGCCTTCCCCCGTTCCCCCTAACCTGACCTTCTCACCCCTTCCCTAAACTTTCCTCCCCTTAGCCCTACTCTAACCCCCTCCCCCCCAAAATTTTTTATTTACCTTTTGCGCCTGCCTCTGGGCAGGCGCAAGTTGTGTGCGCTGGCCAACTGCCGGCACACAATCCCAAGCACAGAGACAAATGGCCACTGTGCCTGCAGCCTCTAACCCCATCCCGCCCCAGACCATCCTGCCCCACCCCCGCCCCCGCTCCGCTCCTTTAGTAAAGCCCCGGGTCTTACACACATCCCGGGGCTTTACGCGCATCACGGGGCCTTTTGAAAATAGGCCTGGCGCGCGTGTAACCCTTTTAAAATCTGACCCTTAGTGTTTAGGTACTTGCCAGGTTCTTATGGCCTGGATTGGCCACTGTTGGAGACAGGATGCTGGGCTTGATGGACCCTTGGTCTGACCCACTATGACATGTTCTTATGTTCTTATGTTTTGGTGGGGGGGAGGGTTGTTGCTTTTTCCCTAATTTCATAGTTAGTGCGCACTAAATGGACTTGATGTGCACTAACATGAAACTAAAAATAAAATGTTGCTCTTTTTTTCTTTTGTTTTGTGGTATCAACAAAATGAAATAGACAATGCCTTTGATATTGTCCATTTTGTTTCAAATGAATGAACATCCCTAACGGAGAGTAGGTCTAAATGGTCAATTTTCTCAGTGAAGAAGGAATGTGAAGTGCTTTAAGGATCTGTACTTGGTGCTTTTCAATATATTTATAAATGATATGGAAAACGGAATGACGAGTGAGGTAGTCAGATTTGAAGATGACACAAAATTATTCTAAATTGCTAAATCACAAGCAGATTGTGAAAAATTGCAGAAGGACATTATGAGACAGGTAGACTGTGTTTAGAAATGGCAGATGAAATTTAATGTGGACAAGTGCAAAATGAGGAAAAGTAACCCACACTGTAGTGACCAAAGAAAACAAGACTGGTGTATAAAAGAGACCTTTATTCTTAGAAAAACTTGCCCGACTCTGGCCAAGTTTCTTTCTAATGCAGAGCTGCCTCAGGGGCAACTAAAATCAAAATCAAAACACATATATCAGAAATGAAAACAAATGTGTAACAATAAAACATACATTAATAATTGTGTAAAATAATGATAACGTAAATCAACAAACAATAAAACCAAAGTTAAACAGAAACATAAAAGTATGTATGTGTGTGGAGACATCACAATGGCACATAAGTGATACAGAAACAAGAATGAGTCATACGTATAAAATGCGAACTAGGTGAAGATATTTGATGGGGCATAAGAGGTATTAAATACTTGTGTAGGAAAATCTTTAAAAATAATCACTCCAGTCAACGGTCAGCAGAGGTATACATGCATATTGTAAGATACTCTAGAACAGACAACTTGGTGTTAGGCTAAAGCATATCAATATACTCACAATTCTCATCTTAACTTTTATAGCGTGTCAAAATCAAATAATTTTTTTAAACAAAAAATTAAAAACAAAAAATAAAGGATACTGGCTGTGCATCTAAAATTACAGTTATAAAAGGTGATTACATGTTGTTTGGTTCTATATTAGAAGTTAACTCCCAGGAAAAGGACCTGGACATCATAGTGGACACTACTTGGAAATCCTTGGTTCAGTGTGTGATGGCAGTCAAAAAAGCAAACAGAATGTTAGGAATTATTAGGAACGGAATGGAGAATAAAATAGCGAATGTCACAATGCCTCTGAATCCCTCCATGTTAGGCCGCACCTAGTGAATTGCTTGCAGTTCTGGTCACCGTATTTCAAACAGATTATAGTTTCATTTGTGGAACCAGATTTCCCCCTCACTAGGTGCTATACAAAAACTCTTAAAAATATTAGACAATAGCCACACTCTCAGGCCGATGCAATACAGTGCTCTCAGCCAAGCGCACTGGTTAACCCGTGGTTGGATGCACGTTTTGGACACGCGTCCACAACCTCTTGTGCTATAAGGGGATTAGCATGTCCAAACCCCCCCCCCCCCCCCACCACGTGAAGCTAATAGCACTCATCACATGTGAATTCATGTTGGTGAAGCTATTAGCTATTCTCCCCGATGCAAAAAAAAAAAAAAAATGGGCCCAATGCGCACATTTTTATCCTCAGTAATTAACGCCTGCCTGGAGCAGGGTTAATTTTTGAGCAGCCCAAAAAGTGTACAGTAAAGCAGAAAATACTGCTTTTCTATGCTTCCTCTGTCTTAATATCATGGCGATATTAAGTTGGAGGAACAAAAAGGAGGAGAATGTTTAATAAAAAATGTGTCTGCCAGCGGTCAGGTTAGGAAAAGGGACGCTCGTAAAATTGAGTGTCTGTTTTTCTAACCTGCTGACAGCCACATCTCCTGGGCGTCTGTAGCCGAGGAGTCGCTAGGGGCACACAGTTTCCCCTAGTGCCTTCTTTTTACCATGGCAGACGATTTAAATATTAAATCTTGTGCCCCAGAGAGGTCGATCGGCGGGCGCTCAATCATGAATACCTGTTTTTTCCGTGCTGATATTACATCGGCCTGCTAGTGACTCCAGTAATATATGTAAGGAGATCAGCAAGACCATATGCTAATCTAACTGTTTCAGAAATTACATAACCTTATATTATTTTAAGCCATTTATTATCCAAAAAAAAAACAAAACAGGGGTGGGTAAGAGTATGGGGCAGGGGTGTGGCCTGCTTATTGTAGTGGTTGCTACCCCCTAATTGAGCTGGATGTTCACTTGGATGCAGATCCGGCGCTGCTCTCTACATTGGTGGTGGGGTGAAGGGGAATTAGGGCTGGAGGGTACTGGAAGCAAATAGTAACAGGTGGGTGAGAGAAAAAGGTTAAAAAAAAAAAAAGATGAAGTGCGTAGCTTGCTGGGCAGACTGGATGGGCCGTTTGGTCTTCTTCTGCCGTCATTTCTATGTTTCTATATTAATAATCTCTACTATTACATTAGTATTTATCTGATAAATGGATCATTGAACTTCTGGGTGGATATACCTACCACATGATGTATTCCCATATATGATAAAACTATGATTTAGTCCAATAGCAACTCTATCAGTTATCTATTTCTAGCAGTTTCTGTACCTTCATGATTAAGGGGCGGATTTTCAGACTCCACGAATAGGCCTACTTTTGTTTGCGCTCCAGGCGCAAACAAAAGTACGCTGGATTTTAGCAGATACGCGCGGAGCCGCGCGTATCTGCTAAAAACCTGGATCGGCGCGCGCAAGGCTATCGATTTTGTATAGCCGGTGCGCGCCGAGCCGCGCAGCCTACCCCCGTTCCCTCCAAGGCCGCTCCGAAATCGGAGCGGCCTTGGAGGGAATCCTCTAACGCCCTCCCCTCACCTTCCCCTCCCTTCCTCTACCTAAACCACCCCGCCCGGCCCTGTCTACACCCCCCCTTACCTTTCTCCGGGGATTTACGCCTCCCGGAGGGAGAAGTAAATCCCCGCGCGCGAGCGGGCCTCCTGCGCGCCGGGCCGCGACCTGGGGGCGGGTACGGAGGGCGCGGCCACGCCCCCGGACCGCCCCGGGCCGTAGCCACGCCCCCAAAACGCTGCCGACACGCCCCCGAAACGCCGCGACGACCGGGCCCGCCCCCGACACGCCCCCCTCGGAGAACCCCGGGACTTACGCGAGTCCCGGGGCTCTGCGCGCGCCGGTAGGCCTATGTAAAATAGGCTCACTGGCGCGCAGGGCCCTGCTCGCCTAAATCCGCCCGGTTTTGGGCGGATTTAGGCGACCAGGGCTCTGAAAATCTGCCCCTAATAATTCTGCTACGAGCAGTCTTTGCTTCGCTAACTGTTTTACTGCTGACAGTAAGCAACTTCTATGTGATCTGCACAGTGAGTTTCAGCTTGGCCTTGGAAAAAACCACAAACAGTCAAAATCCAGCTTGCTAAAATTCTACACATTGGAAAAGCTACAGAGAAGGGCAACCAAAATAATAAAAGGAATGGAACAGCTCCTTTATAAGGAAAGGCTAAAGATGTTGGGGCTGTTCAGCTTGGAGAAGAGACAACTGAAAGGGGATATTATAGAGATCTTTAAAATCATGAGAGGACTAGAACAGGTAAATTGGTTATTTACACTTTCAAAAAAACAAAAAATTAGGGGACACTCCATGAAGTTAGAAAATAGTACATTCAAATATAAATTCACTGGAAACAGGCCATATATATTCTTTTACCCCAGCTCACTAATTGTATTGTTAAGGAGTGATCAAACACCTTTCTAATGCAAATGTCAAATTTTTTATTCATTCAATGAAGATTTTTTAAATGAGCATATACACATTACTTCCTACAAAATCTGATTCAATACATATCAAAAGTAACGTGATCTCCCATTCATAACTTCGCACACCATTCACAACTCTATCCCAATCATACACACCCCATAAAAAACTTGTATAAATACATTCTGTGACACAGAATTTTAAAAAAAAATGTCATGCTTTTCAAATGACTGCTCCCACAAAAACAAAATTGCAATGAATTTCACATCAGTCCTTAGACACAAACAGTTCCTCCAATATTATCCTCCACCGGAAATGGATGTGATCCGTCATTTAGTCCGGCACAGACTGCTCAAGTTTACATGTATCCTTTCACTTTATCAAGTTCATGAATCACATAAATGTCCCAAATCATGTTATTCAAAGCACAATTCAAATTCCAAACAACCTGAAGACTGTAGTTAATGGTCACATGCTCAAGTTCTCCAAATGAATGTACTTTACAACACGCCCGACGCCATGGCGTTTCGGCGGCCGTCCCGCCGCCTGCATCAGGGGACTGTTTCAATTTAATCCTGAATCCGGACCTCAGCTTTCAGATTAACACAGGCTCGCTGGCACTGGCAGATCTTTATATGTGTCTTCCGACTGACAATGTTGAAAAAAAGACATTTGTTCACTGAAGCATCTTAAGCATGGCATGTCATATTTTCAGTGCCACTATGTTATTCAAGGCAATATTATCATACTATACAACAAACCACCCCCCTCACACACACCAGAACAAACTTACCCACAGTCACCATGAAAAACCAACTTCCTTTCGCGGCTGTGAGCTTTACCGCAAAAACTCCTTGGTTTAAAACCCCTCAAACCACACCCCTCCCCTGCCCCATGTTATGACATCATTAATGCACAGCAAAACTCTTAGACAAACTTCCATATAATCATTTGTAAATTTTCTTTCTCACTGAATGTGTTCAAGAGACCTCATCCCTTCATCCCACACATGTCGGCTCCTTCTACACCATATTCACTAATACAGTCATTTCTAAATCCCTCAAAAAACTCTCATCCCACCATAAATGAAATACAGCCCCCACTCCCTAATTGAACACCCCCCCATTCCACCTCTCTGTTCAAACCTCTGGGCATCACAATATCCCATTCAAAAATGTATTTTTGCTCTTTCCTCACAAGTAATTTGCTTACATCCCCTCCCCTAATATCGAAGGGCAATTGCTCCACCACCACAAATCTCAAATCTTCCACTTTGTGATCCATCTCCTGCCAATGTTGGACCAGGGGCGCTTCAACCCGATTGCACCTCATGCAACTCATATGCTCCTGTATGCAAATCTTCAGTTTCCTAACCGTCTTGCCAATGTATTTGAAATTGCAGGGGCACCAAATCAAACATACTCTTTCAGCCTCACAGGTTGTTCATGATTGTAACCTGAAACAAGGACCGTCTTCCAATATTTCTTTACTTGAAACTGATTGTGGACATACCTTACACGGCCACAAGGACTGTGTCCTCTAACACCATCCCCTCCCTCTGATTCCATATGTATTGCTGCATGGACCAGTCTAACTCTTAAATTTGTAGCCCTAGAGTATGCGAACATTGGTTCTTCATCAAAGACCTGATGAAGTTTCAAAATATTCCAATGCCTAACAATGTTCTTCCGTACCTTCCAGGCATCTGGGGAAAAGGTAGTACACATGTCATATTTGACTATCTTTCTTTTGAGGCATCAATAACAAGTCTCTATTCACCCATCTCCCTCTTTTCAATGCCTTTTTTAAAACTCTATTAGGGTACCCTCTAACCTTAAACCTTTGGAACATTTCCCCAGCTCTTAACATCTATTCAGCATTTGAAGATCACAACTTTCTAAGATGAAGAAATTGTCCCATAAGGATATTCTTTTTCAAAGAGGCCGGATGAGAACTTCTAAAATACAGGACAGTATTACGGTCGGTATTCTTTCTAAATATTGTAAACATAAACTTATTGTTCTCTATAGTGATTTGAATATCAAGAAAATGTAAAATGCAGGCATCAATTTCTGCTGTAAAATTGAAATTTGGATTTTGTGAGTTCAACCAAGACAAAAAACAATTAAAATCTTCTCTTGAACCCTCCCAGATCACCAAAATGTCATCAATAAAATGCTTCCACAATTTGATCTTTTCCTTGCGGTAAAGCTCACAGCCGTGAAAGGAAGCTGGTTTTTCATGGTGACTGTGGGTAAGTTTGTTTTGGTGTGTGTGAGGGGGGGTTTAACATGTCCTGGTTGAGTGGTTTTTTGTATGTATATTAATAATGGGGATGAATCATCAAATAAAAGAAGCCTTCATTCAGGTCCAGTGTTTTAGTATTTCTTCAGTGAACGTTGAGACGAGGAGTTCCCAATCAGGTCGGGTTTATCCCGTTTATAGACAATGCAGTTAAATGTTTTGTATGAAAGGAGAGATTTATAAATCTATGAAGGGATGAGGTCTCTTGAACACATTCAGTGAGAAAGAAAATTTACAAATGATTATATGGAGGTTTATCTAAGAGTTTTGCTGCGCATTGATGATGTCATAACATGGGGCAGGGGAGGGGTGTGGTTTGAGGAGTTTTAAACCCAGGAGTTTTTGCGGTAAAGCTCACAGCCGCGAAAGGAAGTTGGTTTTTCATGGTGACTGTGGGTAAGTTTGTTCTGGTGTGTATGAGGGGGGTGGTTTGTTGTATAGTATGATAATATTGCCTTGAATAACATAGTAGCACTGAAAATATGACATGCCGTGCTTAAGATGCTTAAGTGAACAAATGTCTTTTTTTCAACATTGGCAGTTGGAAGACACATATAAAGATCTGCCAGTGCCAGCGAGCCGGTGTTAATCCGAAAGCTGAGGTCCGGGTTCAGGATTAAATTGAAACAGTCCCCTGATGCAGGCAGCGGGACGGCTTGCCTAAACGCCATGGCATCGGGCGTGTTTGTAAAGTACATTCATTTGGAGAACTGGAGCACATGACCATTAACTACGGTCTTCAGGTTGTTTGGAATTTGAATTGTGCTTTGAATCACATGATTTGGGACATTTATGTGACTCATGGACTTGATAAAGTGAAAGGATACATGTAAACTTGAGCAGTCTGTGCCGGACTAAATGACGGATCACACCCATTTCCAGTGGAGGATAATATTGGAGGAACTGTTTGTGTCTAAGAACTGATGTGAAATTCATTGCAATTTTGTTTTTGTGGGAGCAGTCAATTGAAAAGCATGACATTTTTTTTTAAATTCTGTGTCACAGAATGTGTCTATACAAGTTTTTTTATGGGGGCATGTATGATTGGGGTAGAGTTGTGAATGGTATGTGAAGTTATGAATGGGAAATCATGTTACTTTTGATATGTATTGAATCAGATTTTGTAGGAAGTAATGTGTATATGCTCATTTAAAAAATCTTCATTGAATGAATAAAAAATGTGACATTTGTATTAGACATTTGCACAATAGAATTAGTGAGCTGGGGTCAAAGAATATATATGGCCTGTTTCCAGTGAATTTCTATTTAAATACAAAACAGGTCCAGTGCGGTCTTGTTTGGAATAGTACATTCAAAACAAATTTAAGAAAGTTATTTTTCACTCAATGCACAATTAAGCTCTGGAATTCATTGCCGGAAGATGTGGTTAGGACAGTTAGCTTAGCATAGCTGGGTTTAAAAGGTTCCTGGATAAGTTCCTGGAGAAGAATTTAAGAAACTGTTATTAACCAAGTACACTTAAAAAATAGCCATGAATTATCACTGCACAATAGCAGCATGGGATGTATTTATTGTTTTGCTCTTGCAAGTACTTGTGACTTGGTTTGGCCACTTCTGGAAACAGGATACTGGGCTTGATGGCCCTAAGTCTGACCCAATATGGCAAAGTTTTATGTTCTTATGAGTAAAGTCTGCCCACTGCTCATTCACTGAAATGGTGGCAAGTGGCACACTACGGTTTTTGTAAGACTTTTTCCAGATGATTACTTTTTCAAACAGCATTGCCTCAGAGCACACTTACAAGTCAATGAATGGAAAAATGCACTAATATGCACAAACTCTTCATCCAACACATTGTAGTTAGACTTAAGTGCTGGATATGTTGGAATCCGAGATGTGTACTAAAATTGAACTGCTAGATGACATGAAATTGCCTCTAATCTAAGAAAATGTGCATTCAGATGAGTAAATTAAAATTACTATTCTAGAATCATCTGAAGAAGATAGTCATACAGAAGATTACTGAGATTAAGAATCTCCAGCATACATCATGTTAAACAGAAGACTTCAAATTTTAGGTGAAGCATTTTATTTTAGTTAAATGCATCTCATAGTCAATTGCACCTTTCTTATTTAATACCATTAAATGTGCCTTTGCAGAAATAAATGGTAAATCTTTCCACTTAACAAGTATTTTTAGGGGTGAATTTTAAAAGAGTTGTTTGCGTTAAAAGGCCTGTATACACGAGTATCTGGGCCAATTATGATGAACTTGTATTTTAAAATGGCCCAGTTACACACGTATATGCGTGTGCACAAGCAACCCAATGCATAGAAGAAAGGCATGGAGGTAGGGCATGTCAGGGGCATTCTAGGGCAGGGCTAAATTTATGCACATAAATGCAGATTTTAAATCCAGTGCCTGCAGCATGCATTGGGCTACTACCCAGGCTAATTTACTTCTGCTCTTGAAGTGTAAGTCTGAAGAAAACTCATTTTAGGCCTAAAACAGCTGAGTGAGGGGTCTGTGTAAACTGGGGGTAGTATAAGCTGAAACAACAAGAGGGTTTCAAAGACCAAGAGATAGACTGGGCCAACTGGCTGTTTACTTTACGTGCACATATTTAAAAATCAACTTAAAATCAGCATGCATTAAAGCCAACAAACTCCTAACGAAGCCATGCGAATAATGTTTTCTCGTGTAATCACTTAAAATTAGGAGTATACACATACGCATACTAGGTGTATTTTAAATCATACACGCACACTTTTGAGGACATTTTAAAATTCCTGCATGTGTGCTCTTGCGCACGCATACACACACATAAGTGTAATGGTTTAGCGGTGTTTGGGTGGATTCTTGGGTACTGTGGCAGATGACCCCGCCCCCGGGGAGAAGCCCCATGGGGAGCCAAGTACTGGGCTAGACTTCGGATGCACAAACACAGAATTAGATCTTTTATTGTACAGCTTGAAGTATACCAGCAGAGGTGGCAGTAGTGAGGTGATCCAGAGGTAGCAGTCTCGGGACCCTCGGCAGAGGGAACCCGTCTTACCCCGTTGGTATAGGGGGATTCCGGTGTAGGTTTCCCAACAAGGCAATGCTGTAGATGAGACAGACTGAGAGTTAGATTACTCACTAAATGGTAACTGTAGGTTGGCGATTCCACCAGGCAGAAGTAGAATGTACAGGCACCGAGGCAGGGAGAGCAGGCCCTCGAGGAGTGAGTACCTGATCCCTCTAAGCACCTGAAATAAAGCAGAGGGCCCCTGAGGAGCGGGTAAGATTAGAGATTTCCCCGAAGGGCAGAGAGAGAGCTTCCAGTGGCAGCACGGAAGCAGCAGAGTAGCTTAGACTGGACAAGGCCAATCCTTGCTAACTCGGTGAGCTAGCAAACAAGTACAGGCTACATACCCGGATGGCATGACGTCACTTGAGGGGGACGCCCCTGAGGTTTGCACAATAGCTGGAATAAAGACATGGGTAGCGCGCACACCCTAGTAGGCCCTTGAGAGGAACATGGCTGGAGGCAACGCCATAGTCGTTCCGGGGAAGTCGGAGAGGACGGCTTGCAGACGTGGCAGTAGCCATTTTCCCAAGGTAAGCGGGAGAAGCCGAGAAAAAGCTGAGGCAAAAGGGGCGAAGCCGTCTGACCGTGACGGATGCAACAATAAGTGGGTGCACGTGCACTCATTTTAAAGTTACCATCTTCTTGTATTGCCATAAATATTTCTTAAAGTTTTAGAACTTCCAAACATTGTGCCAACACTCGTCAAAAGACAAAGGAAGCTTTGTTGGCTATGGCAATACCTACTTAAAGTCATTTAGAAAATGAGAATCAGTTCCATAGGTTCTAGGAAATCAACATTTATTCATGCTGTTTGTCATGGCCACCATTTTTAAAGATGACATCCAAATGCCAAGATTATAAAAGTGACCCTCGGGCAAAATTTCATTCTAAGCTCTTCAAAAATTATTTTTAGGCATAGAAAAGTGCACATGTTATATGTATGACTGGACTATATACATTATTGTCTGTCAAAAGTAACATGACCTATCTAGTCCTCTGGCAAAATAGATTTTTAAACCGTTTAACTATCAATTGAATGGAGGAATTTTTTTGTTTTGTTTCATCTGCAGTTTTCCTATATATGGTGCGGCAGGCTTATTGCTTAGGCTGCGAGCCTCTTTCACACTTTAGTTTTTAGTTATTTGGTATACTCGTTCTTTCAGCGATTGTTAGCTTTAAAGTGTCACAGTAGGTCTGAGCACACAATGGCCTTCAGGGTACCAACGAAAAGAAACAACAGGATGCCTGACTTCTTGACTTGTCCTATGACCTCGAACCCATTGGCAAGTTCCAGTGAGGAAAGTGTTTTGGCTTTAACACTGTCACTTCCAGATTCTTCCTTTCATGCTGTCCTTCTTTCTCCATAGACAGACAGCGACAATGAATCAGTCACACGTCAGGAGCTTTGCGCCCCTTTCCCCTCAGCTTTTACATTTTTCATAATGTACTGTGTTTTCCATCTTAATGAACTTTGATTTTCTGAAATTAAGGTCAGCAAGCAAGCTGCAAGGTGATACCTTTTTTTTTTTTACTGGACTAACAATACATCTGTGACTTACTTTGAAGAGTTAAGGGATCATAAAGAAAATCCAAACGTATAAATTACTCCCCAATCATCCTGTTTTATCTACAGCGGTGGTTTTCAACCCAGTCTGCAGGAGCTGCCTGGGCAGTCTATTTTCAAGATTTCCACAATGAATATGCATGAGATAAACTTGCATACAATTGGAGGCAACACATGTAAATATATTACATGCGTCCTCATCATGGATATCCTGAAAACCAGACTGGAAGGGCAGTACCTGTTTTAATTAGAGAATCTGAAATTGAGAGCTTTCTCTACTTGAGTGTGTTGAGTGAATAACTGTTCCACGACAGGCCCTACAGAAAACCAAGAGTGAGAACAGGTGAAAACAAAGAAGATTATATCACACTATCAGAATGCTACTGTCCTTTATGCAAACAAAATTCACTGAGTTGCTCTTCAGCTTTAAAGTCAGCGGCAAGATTAAAAGTGGTATCAATTCACTCACCCGTCCTCTCTCTGCCTGATACCCAAGCTCAGGCATCAAAGCCAAAACACCTTATTTATAGTGCTAGCAACTCAGTAAGGTAGCTGAGTGATGTTTTGTCCCATCTATCTTTGTGATCTTAATGGGGAAGCCTTGATAACGTTACCGGCTTTTGCAAGCAAGCTGTGGAGGTGGCATTTCTACCAATCTGCAATGCTGCTGAACTGCTCGCTGTGGATCTTTTGTGGCTTTGACCTTCAAGTCTTTCACTGTAACCGTTCTGTTCTTTTTCAGTGGACTCTTCTCTCAGGGGACCATGATCTCAGATAGCAAGAGGGTGGAGATAGCAAAGAAGGCTCACACACACAAACATATCAATTACTGTGTTTGAGAAGCACCCCCCTCCCCAATTAGAGATACATGTCTGATCCTATTCACTTCAACACAACCAGCTATTCACCTAGAAAAGCAGCTTGCCAACAAAGGCAAGCCACGGAGAGTCGTTTTGCAAACAAAATGAAGCACCATTGGAAATCAAGGAAATCATCAGGGTCTCTCAAACTCACTTCAGATTAATATATGGAAAGCTCACAATGAACTAAACATGAGAATTTGCATCAAAGGTATAAGCAGAAGGAATTATTTTGGATTAAAAGGATAGCTATTACTAAATAATACATTCCGAAGTGCCAGCAGATATTTTAACTTTTTTTTTTTTTTTTAGAGAAGAATATGTCAGGGTTTTATGGACTCAGTAGCTTTTCACTTCTGTCACTGTGGGGGCTTTCAAGGCAGCTTTGGAGAGAGAATGGCCCATGCTTGCAAAATGTAACTATACAGTAGGCCAGAAAGCAATTGGAGGGATGGGGGAGGCAAGCAAAGCACTGTCACCTTCAATCAAGCAACTTGCTGCTCATGTTTCAAACTTCCAAATAAAATACAGTGTATAGGAACATGTACATGACCCTCGGACAAGAAACTGCGGCTGAAAATGAACCTGTGCTCTCCCGGCCCCATGCTCATTCAACTTCTGTGCCTCCTGCACCCCCACTGCACTCAGCTCTAGAGTGCAACAGTGCCCAATACGTCTTCCAAACGGGGCTGAAAAACATTGCATTCAACCCCATTTTGTAAATGAGAAAAACCAGTTGCCCTGCCCCCCCATGTCTTTAATCGTCATCCTTTTGTTTCTTGGGATTCAAATTTGACTATTTTGGCCTTACCTACAAAATCAAACCAAAGTCCACAGAGTCTTACAGGAGAAGAGTCAGGAAGAAGGACAGCACAATGAATGATCGGCAGGGCTGACAGTATGGGAACCTGGGTGCTGCTAAAGCTCAGCAAGCTCACCAGGGCCCCCTTTAGCAGGTGCTAAAACTAGCAAGCTAGGCGCTAAGGACTTAGGGATTCGTTTTCAAAAAAGGGGTAAAGTGCCTGAGTCAGTCAAATTCCTGCTGGTCAGATTATGCTGATTTTCAGTCCAGTCTATTCAGATAGATTTCTGACTGGGAATCAGCCTAAAATTTAGCCAGCTAGAATTAGGGTGGCTCTGCCGAAGCTTAGCTATAGCTATTGTTCAAAATCAGTGCTGGCCAGCTAAGTGAGCTCGCAACTGCCTGGACAAAATCTTAAATTTGGGGGACACCAGCTCCCCTCCCTGCTATCCCCTCTCCCTCCCGCCAGATTCCGAAAGTCCAAACAGATATCCCAGCTACCAGAGAACTCCTTTCCTCTCCCCCCTTCCCAATCTCTCTGCAAGCTTGGCTTCCAGCATTACTCTGACAACAGCACTCCTAGCATCATTGTCAGAACAGCATAGGATGCCAAGCTGGGAAGTAATAAGACCTTCTCCTCCTGCCAGCATGGCTAGGAGAGAGGCGAGCTGGGAGGGTTTCTGGGGGAAGGGTGGCCAGGAGGTAGAGTGGACGACGAGGGCTGATGGCACCCCCTGCTGGACTTTCACCTGAGAGTGGGAGGGAGGAGGGGTTGCAGAGGAGCTCTTAAGCCCCCACACCACCAGATTTTGACTGTTGGGATGGAAGGAGATTGCGAGGGGGCTGTGCCCTCTTTCCTGGCCCCACCAGGAAGGAGGGGTAGTCATGGAGGGCTGTTGGCACCGGATTTAGGACTCCTTGATTTGGCCAACCAAGTTATATAGCTAGCATTGAAAATCAGAGCTAGCCATCCTACCCCTGACCTAGTCATGGCCCAGGGTTTGGCCAGTTAAAGTTAGCCACCTAGTGAAACTTAGGAGGCTGAATTTATCTGGATGGCTTAAGAATGTTTGTAAATAATGAAACAAAACACAATTTAAGAGCACAACAAAATAAAAACAATATAAAAAATGAACAAAATATTTCCCATGTAACCCCCCGCCCCCCTAGAAATAAAGGGCAATCCTACAAGTACTTTGCTACTGCCATGATTGGGCACAAATGTTTTGCTGCATGTCTTCTATATCCTGCATGATCTCAGATGGTTCCCACAGCTCTCAAGGCAGGTGTTGCAGTCCAGAAAAGACAGCGGCAGGTTTATTCACCGTTATTTATTTAGATTTTTAACTGGTCTTCCCCCCAGAAGCCCAAGGCAATGTACAATGACTGAAAGTCACAAAATATAAAACAACCCATAGCATCAAAGCCCTCCAGGGAAGCCATCGAGGGGGAATTAAGAGGGCTGGTTAGGAGGCACCGCTTCCCATCAAAACTTGGCTCTCCTCAGCAATCTTTCTACCTCCAGCCCTGTGTGGCGTGGATGGAGGGGGACACAAGGAATATAAGGGGTTGTTGTCACTTGCTTGTTTGTTTTTTAAGTAGGTGTTTAGTGAAGAGAATTGGTTTGGCTGGAGAAAAGACTTCTCTGACCAGTGACCACAGGGGAGGAATTTGATGAAGTGATTGGTTTCTATTTGGTAATGTATAAAACTTTAAAACTGTATTACTGTTATGGTGTAGGTACTATGTCTGTCTGTTATCTGTATACATGGGGTAATGGCCCACTGAGTTTCATTACTAAGGGAGCTGGGATGGCCGTTCCCCTGAGAGGATATATAAGCAACTCCTTCCTGAGGGCTGAGGGCTGAGGACAGGGGCGGATTGGCCTATTGAGGGATCGGGCATCCCCCGGTGGGCCGGTCGCTCCAGTCACGTGGTCTGCCGTGCGCGGCCGTGACAGAGCCACGCTCGGCAGACCACGTGATGTGTCCTGGGCCGGCCTGGGCGGCGAATACCCGGGCCGGTCCGACATCGTGAATCCGCCGCTGGCTGAGGAGGCAGTGTAGTTGTGGCTACAAGTTCACAGGAGGTGTTGGAGGGTGGGTTTTTGTTTGTTTTTTGCCTTCGTTGGATTTTTAGGGCCTACCCTTGGACACAGATACCACCTGCCTGCAGTTTCCAAGCAAGGTCGAGGGTAGCTAACTCTGCAGTCCACACCTTGGCTGCAAAGTGGTTCTCTGGGTTGTTTGGGGGATTTTTTCTTTTTTTTTTTTTTTTTGGTAAGAAGCCTGTAAAACCTCTGGGTGTTTCCTGGAGGGAGGTCATTGGGAAACCTCTCCCTAGAGGGCCCAGAATAGGCAAGATCTGCCCCTCTGCAACCTCCTGCAGGTGGTGACCTGCAGCACGGGTCTTCTGGCATTCGGATCAGTTCTGGGGGAAAATGACTCTTTGTTAGAAGAACCAGGAGGAAGAGGTTTGCTGCTCCCCCCCCCCCACTTCCTGTCCTAAAGAACGGAACATCAAGAGCTGTGTGTTACAGAGTGGATCCCTTCCATCGTGGGATTCGAGATAGTGAGACCAGAACTGTGCAAAAGGACAATTCGAAACCCATTGAGGACACCCATTTGAAGTCTTCATCCCTGGGGAGAGAAGACATTGAGATTCTCCGTGCAAACCTTTCTACAAATTTTTACCAGCTTTGGAGTGGGTTTTTTTCTGCCTAAATAAGGATATCCTGCCCACTTAGGAACCGCTTTTCATCCAAACCTGGGATGGTGAGTGTTTCCCATGCTCTGGTAATAAGAGACCCGTGCACAGATAGAGGCAAGGACTGTGAGCGTGGTGCTGAGGACTCTATTGACTACTGCCATGCACTCACCTGATTTACCCGCAGTAAAATTTGTTTTGGACACTCAAATCTGGGTCTCCGGTGTTTTGTTGCCACTTGCAGCACTCACGGTGGGAAAAGAAAGTATAACTCCCCCAGGTCACTCTGGGCCCAGGAGACTCCCTTCCCCACATCAACAAAGGACTGAGGCCCTGGGGATAAAGAGAGTGGTGTGTGAGATCCTAATGGGATCCTACGCGAAAAGTCCCTTTTTGCGTGCAATACCTAGATCGGGGCGGAGTCGGGGCGGCGTCAGCACCGGAAGGGGAGGAGTCGAGGTGGCACTGGGGCGGACGCGGCAGAGACATCGCTGGCGGCGAAAAGGTAAGAACCCTTATCACCGCCAGTAACGCACCCAATAGCGCTACCTTTCACGGTGGCGCTATTGGTTTGTGAAAGCCGACAGCGCTAACACCGCGGTGGTGCGATCGCTGCCGGCTTTTGCAGGCCCACCCCCCCCCCCGCTTCGCCCCCCCCCCACCTCCTGTATCATGCGATTCTCAAAGGCCTGCGATTTTAGAAATTCCAGGCCCAAGAGTCCAATATTCAAAAAAGATGAGCACCTAAATTTAGGACCCTAAATTAAGTCCCTAATTTCAGCCAAACTTAGGAGCATAGGTTTTCAGCTGAAAATTCACATAAATTTAGGCTCATAAAATATAAGGTAATAAATTTGATCCTGCTATTTATTTTCCTAGATTTAGGCTCCTAAATTAGATGCCTAGTTCTGAAAATCAGTAGTAAGCTCCTAACATTCCTTCCCTGCCTTAACTCCACCCCCATAGCCACCCACTTTTTAGGGTGGCTATGGGTGGCTATAGGTTGCTAAATTTAGGACCCTAGAATCACAAATTTAGGCACTCAGGCCTAGAAAATGTTTAGAGGGTCAGTTTAGGAGACTAACCCCAAATGTTAGGAGCCTAAATGCTTTGAAAATTGGCTACCTTGAGGTTAATATTAAAAGAAAACTGCAAGCAGACAAGTTTTCCAGCTAAAGTTAGCCGGATAACTTGCCACTGATATTCAGCGGGATAAGTCTTTTGCTGAATATACTCACTTATATGTTTCCAGATAACTTGCAAATCTAATAGGCTATATTTTAATATAATATATTTATTTATTTATTTAGAGACTTTTATATACCAGTATTAGTAGCTGATTAGGTTTGAAGTTATCCAGGTGCCTAGTGGTTAGCGCAGTGGGCTATGAACAGGAGACCAGGGTTCAAGTCCCACTGTCTCTCCTTGTAACCTTCAGCAAGTCACTTTACCCTCCATTGCCTCAGGTACAAACTTAGATTGTAAGCCCTCTGGGGATAGGGAAATACCTACAGTACCTAAATGTAATCCAATCTGAAGTGCTGCGAAAAGCAGAATATAAAAAAAAATAATAATAAAAAAAAATAAATAGGTGTCTACAAATTGATCCTTTACCGACAATATTAAAACCTAGCCGGTTGAGTGACAGAAAATAAATAATTAAAAAGAAGATCTTTGTGGCCTGCAGGCCTGATCTCCTACCTCCCACGTCACTGAAAAACTCAAATTTATGTTTGGCACAGTGCTTTAAGACACTCAAAAGATTTTTTTAAAAACTTGTGGACCTATTGGCTCAAGGTGCTTCTCCCTGCCCCTGCTCCCTGAATTCTCAAAGTTTATCTGGCCTCCAAGCCCTCTCCTAATTCCCATCCCTCTCCCTTCCCATCATCAACCATATCTGGAACCCTCCCATCCCATTTGGCACCTTATAACCTGTACACTGCCAGGAGCATGAAACAATTGTGCACCTTCTGGGAGCATCCAGTTTTGCTATGAGCATCTGACAGAAATGCTGGTAGCTTACACTAGCAGCTTTGCTATCCGCCAGGATCAGTGTGATTGTACCACAGTCCTGTTGGTGTAGGAGATTTGGAAGTTGCCAGATGTGGCAGGAGTGCTCCAATTGGCATTGCCAAAGGGAGGGGTGAGAATTAGGAGGAAGCTCAAAGGCCAGCTAAAATTTCAGAGTTCTGAGGAAGTGCATGGAGGTTCCTTGGACCTGCAACTGTTAAAAAATCTTTTCTGGAGATTGGAGGGGAGGGAGGCTTCAGGCGCTATGCCTGCCATAAATTTGAATTGTTATTGGGGTGGAGGAATGGAGAATTTAGACTGTATGTACACAAGAATTTTTAAATTTTATTTTCATTTTTCTTCCACTTAACTGGCTATGTTTTAATATACCTTAAGCATAAAACCATGAATGAGAGTCATAATAATTTTATTATATCATAATACAAAACATATGAAATAATTTAAAAACCCAAAACTACATCCATGTACCCCATTTGCTCCACATGCACAAACCCCACCCTCATAAAAACATTTAGATAATCAATGTGTATATGCACAAATATCAAAATACAGTTGCAGATTACAAGGCAATATACAAAAATCTTTAGCACTTAACTCGCAATATACAAAATGTAAGATGTACAACTATTTATCACTACAAATGAAAACAACAAGCCCACCCGCCCAAAGCATTGCCCGTAAAGACGAGGCTTGTAATAAAACCACAAAGGTTATAATAATTTTGATACATATATCCCATTAACTTTTTTATGTGAGATTAATTAAATGCAAATAGCCTAATATATGCTAACTGTTGGCATATATCCACTTATTCACTGCCAACAAAACCTGGCAACTTGTCTGTAATTCCTTGCTTGTATTACTTCAAACGGATGGCTGGTTAACTTCTTCAGATATTCATACATGCCCTGGGTTCTCACACATATTCCATTCCTTCATATACCCTGATGGCTGGTTAACTTCTTCAGATATTCATATATGCCCTGGGTTATCATATGTGTTCCAGGTCCCAATCCTTCATGTACCCCTACAAGGGACCCTTGTTTCGCCGACCCACGGCTTCATCAGGGGAAATCAACTGAAAGAATTAACAATATCATCACATCTATCTATAAATGTTTTTTCAAAAAATCTAACTTCAAAAAATAACTTCAAAGAAATTACATTTTTTAACAAAGCAAAAGTCCGTGGCTGCTCACTAACCTGGCACCCCTCAATCATTTTCACCTAAATAAAGCAAAGAACCCCGACATAAATGGGACCATGAACCTCCATCTGTGAGGGAATAAATATATAACCATGTAAGAAAGCACCCCAACATTTTCACACCTCAAAGACACACTACTTCACCTCAAAGTTTACCACTGCTCATATGAAAATGACCCCGCATCACAGCTCACCATTGTACAAAGACAGCTCGGTTTTCCATCAACTTGAAGAAAGTTTTCAACTGTGTTTACTGCCACAAACTGCCACTGTTCCTACAACCGCAGAACTTCTCCAACTGCAGCACTTTCCGCCCTAGTACGTTGACATTGTGCCGACGCATCGAGGGTTGTTTGTCCAATGGCATACATACGCCCACGGAAATCCACTCCCTAAAACATCACACCCAATGAACCAAGCCTATGCAGAAACGTTATGACGCCGTATCCAATGTTGGCAATTTAGTCATGTACTGACCCCCACAAGAGACCATTCCTTAAAAATGGCAACCTCAGTCACAATCCAAAAAATAATATAACCATATACAATCCCTCCCACACCCCATCACACACACCACAACCCAAAATAATGACCAAAAAATAAAATACATACATCCATCCTCCCCACAAAGCCCAGGATAACAACCATAAAATAAAATAAAGTAACATAAATGCTGAACAATGACATCCATCCACATGCACTGCCAATCACAAAACCTCCACCATCCAAATACT
Source organism: Rhinatrema bivittatum (assembly GCF_901001135.1). Taxonomy (NCBI): domain Eukaryota; kingdom Metazoa; phylum Chordata; class Amphibia; order Gymnophiona; family Rhinatrematidae; genus Rhinatrema; species Rhinatrema bivittatum. The sequence continues at coordinate 320,701,754 of NC_042615.1, read as the reverse complement.
TCAAAAACCTTACATTCACCCACATACATAAAATGCTTGCAAACAACCACACACATTTTCCCCAATCCCAATACCCCGCTATACCCACTTGCATGTTGACCAAAAACCACATCATATTGCCATCCAGACATACCCATACTCACCAAACACCGAACATGCACCACTGTATTTACCACTTGCAGAAATATTTACAACTCAAATCACAACAAATGCACATGCCACATACACCTGCCATCCACTCCACAAACAAAACCATACTCACCAAACATCAAACATACACCACTGTATTTACCACTTATGCAGATACTGACTGTTCAAATCACAACAAATACACATGCCACATACACCTGCAATACACATCAACTCCACAAACAAGACCCAAAACCCTAGTACAACACCGCGTTGGAATGTAGCATACCCCATAATGTTCCCCAAGGCCACCACAAATGTGCCTCATGTCTAACCAAATGCCTACTCCCAACTAGCGAGTCCAACCTCTTTAATCTGACATCAAGGGACAAATAACCTACATCACAAATTAATCCAGTTATTAGCACCACGACACAAACATGAGATATTTGCCACAGCTAATTACATGAAAGCTGATCACTCTACCTCCCCATTTAATCCTATTGGTGCCAATGTCTGCCATTCAAAAATGAATTTCTGCTCCCACTGTCTTAATAGATGTGAAATGTCACCCCCAGGTGAAAGCAAACATTGCTTAACCACAAAGAACTTTATATCCTCTATGACATGTGTTATGCTCGTCGGTCGCAGACGGCTGCGACCGCTCTTGCTCACCTCTTTTTACACAGCATTGACTCCGTCGGGAAGACTTGCGGCCTCCACCAGCTATCCTTGGTCTGCCTACCACTCCCAGGCCTCACTAGACGGCACGGATGCTGACAACCGCCATTTTGCCCTTGGAATCCCTTAGGCGCACGCACGCACGGATTAGTCTAAGCACGTCATGGCAGGAACCTCAGGGGCATCCCCTCCAGATGACATCATTCTGCCAGGATACTTAAACTGGCTGGCCCTGCCTACCGACAACTTGGCAATGAGTTCCCTCATTGCTGAATCCGCTTCGCTCACCACGGACTTCTGTTCCTGTTGCTGCCTCTTCTGCATAAGATGATCTGGGTACCTGCTCCTCGGGGGCCCTTACCTCATTTCTGGCTATCCGCTCCTCGGAGGGCCTAACGTTTCCCGGGGGTTCTCTTGGAACCTTCGCTACAGTGATACCTCTGCTCTGCGGACTTCTACCATACCTTCTCTAGTGAGGAACCCTCATCAGTGTACCCTGCACTGCGGACCACTACCATACCATCTCTAGTGAGGAACCCTCATCTGTGTACCCCGTGCTGTGGACCACTACCATACCATCTCTAGTGAGGAACCCTCATCTGTGTACCCCGTGCTGTGGACCACTACGTACCATCTCTAGCAAGGACCTCTCATCGGTGTACCCCGTGCTGTGGCCCACTACCGTATCACCTCTACTGAGGAACCCTCACCAGTGTATCCTGCGCCACTGACCACTCCCGTATCAGCTCTACTGAGAAGCCTCATCGGTGTACCCCGCTCTGTGGACCATTGCAGTATCTTCACTACAGAGTTATTCCCTTTGGGTATACCCCACTGCATAGACTGAGACTTTCTCCTGCACTCTCCTTCCACGGGCAGTGCTTCTCTCTTCTTAATAAAGACTCTAACCCATAGCTGTGTCTGACGTCAACTGAGACCTTGCCTCCCGATGGTGAGGCTCACAGGGCTCCTCCCTGTGGGCAGTACCATCTCTCACCTCAGCCCAGAGCCCACATACTTACAAATCCTAACAGCATGTTGGGCCTGAACCCAATGGGACACCAAGGGAGCACTCTCTCTAATGGTACGAAAGCAGCTCTTATGTTCAATAATACATTGATGTACAGGCACACAATCTGACCGATATATATCATTGAACACAGACACACAATGGCATATACCACCCGGGCAGTGGAACATGTGAAAGAACCAGGCAGAACATAGGAATGTTTCAATTTCACATGAGAGAATTGTTGAATTGACAAAACATTTACTCATACTGAACACTGTCCACATGATAGGTACCCCTTCCAAACCTGAAAAGATGGCTGCACAAACCTTTGTTTCACCAGTCTATTACTTAAATTCCTCCCTCTCCTGACTGCAAAGATTGGACTTTCCTTAAATGCCAGTAAAGCCTTCAATACCGGCCAATGTCTCAAAATAATGTTTTTAACTTGTGACATTCTAGATGAAAATGGCAATGAACAAATCACCCTGATATGGGTTCCTTTGTGCCTTTAATCAAAAGATTATCTCGATTCACATACAGGCCCTGCTTAAACGCTCTTCTGACATTTCCATACGAGTACCCGCGGTCTATGAATCTCTCAGAGATTTCTTTAGCACTCTGTCTATAGGTATAAGAGGATGAACACAACCTTCTGTACCTTAAAAATTGCCAAAATAGAATATTCTCCTTGAGTCCCCGTGGGTGAAAACTCTGGAAATGTAGCAAGGTATTCCTGTCAGTAGGTTTCCTATAGACACATGTCTCAATTCATGAACTCACAATTTGCACGACCATATCCAGGAAAGTGATCCGATCTGAATGTGTTTGAAAAGAAAACTCTAAATTTGCGTCACCTTGATTGATGGTACTCATAAACTCTGACAATGCCTCTAAACTACCACTCCATAAGAAAAACAGATCATCTATGTACCGTCTCCAGAAACTGACTAAACCAAAAAGTTGGGAGGGATAAATATATTCAGTCTCAAAATGGGCCACATAGAGACCAGCTACTGATGGAGCTAATGGGGAACCCATGGGAATGCCACGTATTTGATGATAGACCACTGAATCAAAAACAAAATAGCTACGGCTAATTACCAGCTCCTCTAACTGCATAAAAACCTGATACCGATTATCCAGTATCCCCAAACTTTTCAACACTTTAGCAACAATGATTACTGCCGGATTCTGAGGGATGCTAATATACAATGATGTAATGTCAGCTGTAACAAGAACCATAACCCTAGAAATGTCTTGAACTGAATGCAAGAATACAATGAAATCCATGGAGTCTCTTACATCAGAAGACGTTTCCACAACCAATGGTTGGAATAATTTATCAATGAATTTCGCAATGGGTTCGAATACTGAACCAATCCCTGCCACTATGGGACGTCCTAGTGGATCAGATAAAGACTTATGAATCTTTGGAACCATATAAAAATATGGAACCAGAGGATGCTCTTGATAGATACAGGTATTCCCTATGAGAGATAGAATGTGATGCCAAAGCCTGATCTAACAATTTGTTGAATCTCAGCAGTGGGATCATGATCTATCACAGTGTAAGTTTGTGCATCACTCAGCTGCCTCATGATTTCCTGAACATATTGAAGGTGATCTAAAACAACCACAGCTCTACCCTTATCTGCAGGCCTGATAACGATAGAGGTATCCTCCCTTAACTGTTTAATGGCACCAAATTCATTCTGAGACAAATTAAATTTAATTTTCTCTTGGGAATCCTCCAAAGATTGCAGATCTTGTAACACCAAGGATTCAAACACTATAATTAAAGGATGAGGGGGGTCAGAAGACATCCAAGAAGAGGGTTTATATAACCCTAAACTCCCTTGATTCAACAACATACCCGATCCAAAATAGTCCCGCAATTTAATGCATCGAAAAAATTTATAAAGTTCAATATGCACATTAAATGGATCATATTTCTCAGTGAGGATAAAGGACAACCCTTTATTCAAAATTGATCACATGGACTGAGACAAAGTCTTAGATGACAAATTAAAGACCACCTGATGCCCCACACCCGTGTCATTAACCTGATCATTTAATGCTGTCTGTACCTGTGATGATATCTCCTCTGAAATATTCTTTGTTCCTGGCTGCCCCGAGCTGCCCTGTTTTGAGATCTTCAAAAAGGCATACGATAACCACCCATGTCATTAGAATGTAATCCCTCTTCATTGGGGACATTGAATGTCATCTTTTTAGGGGGCACTCCAGTCCCTTCTAATGTTCTATCATCATCCGAGGATTTCCCAGATGAAGAGAAATCCCCTCTGCTCTTACCACCCCCTCTCTTACCCTTTTGCACCCATGAATACACAAACCCCTGTGTATAATCTTTGTCATCCAATAGAATTTATTTAGTTTAATCTTTTTAGAATCATTTTTAAATTAAACTTATTGCTTCTGAAATTCAGATACCTGAGCATCAAAAACTTCCTTTGTGAATGTATGCTGAATCACCTCTGTTTCCTTCGATATATTTATTTATTTAGGATTTTTATATACCGACCTTCTCAATACAAGTATCAAATCAGGTCGGTTTCCATAGAACAAAACTGTCGCGGTTAAGGCGTTACAATAAACAGAGTTTCTGAACATAAGAACATAAATAAATATTACATAGACAACAATAACTCGTCAAAATAACGTGAATAAATATAGGGAATGGCTAAAAAAAGGGGTAGTGTAACTTGGGATATACAGTTAACAGAAAACTGTGTTGATGGGCACAAACATGAGTAATGCAAGAGCTCGAAGAACTAATGCATCAACAAAAGAGTATTTTCAAGACAAGTGGGCTGTCCAGATCATGGGCGGTCGAGGAGCTTATGGTGGACTATTTTGCTCTTTGACCGGTGTCAGAATGTTCCTGCGATTCTGGATAGGCTTGCCAGAAGAGCCATGTTTTTAGGTTTTTAGGTATATCCTGTTTGATATCATTAATATGTTCTTTAATATGTGATATAGTGAGTAACATCAGATCATAGGCACATCAGATCATAAGCACATAGGCAGATGATCTGCCTATGTGCCTATGATCTGGCACATAGGCACATAGGCACATTTACTTAGAACGGCATTCCATTTAGATACATATAACTCGTTATTAAGAAAGAACGTAGGTTCCTTATTAATCCTGAGACCTCTCGGGATTCTTTTGACATGGCAATATTCCAATAGAGTCATCGCATGTAATTCCATCCTTATTAATTTTTTATGCAATCTCAAAAAATTATTCCAATCCCTCTGTGACAATTCATTGATGGGTGTGTCCAAAAGTCGTAATCCAGATATAATATCATTAGCGGCTTGGTCAGAAAAACTCAAAAAAGAGCTATCCATAGTTCCCAAAATATACCTACCCAATATATTAGATAACCTGAAAGGTAAACTGTAAATGGGTAGAAGTACATATGACTCTCACAAACTATACCTTAAGCACAACACCATGAATGAGAGTCATCAAAATTTTATTATATCATAATACAAAACATATGAAATCATTTAAATTCCCAAAACTACATCCATGTACCCCATTCACTCCACATGCACATATCCCAGCCTCATAAAAACATTTAGATAATCAATGTGTATATATACAAATGTCAAAATACAGTTACAAATTACAAGGCAATATACAAAAATCTTTAGCACTTAATTTGCATTATACAAAATGTAAGATGCACAATTATTTATCACTACAAATCAAAACAACAATGCCCACCCGCCCAAAGCATTGCCCTGTAAAGAAGAGGCTTGTAATAAATCCACAAAGGTATAACAATGGATTTAAATAACAAACGTATCATGTATAATAACTTTGATACACATATCCCATTAACTTTTTTATGTGAGATTAATTAAATGCAAATAGCCTAATATATACTAACTGTTGGCATATACCCACTTATTCACCGCCAACAAAACCTGGCAACTTGTCTGTAATTCCTTGCTTGTATTACTTCAAACGGATGGCTAGTTAACTTCTTCAGATATTCATATATGCCCTGGGTTCTCACATATATTCCATTCCTTCATATACCCTGATGGCTGGTTAATTCTTCAGATATTCATATATGCCCTGGGTTATCATATGTGTTCCAGGCCCCAATCCTACATGTACCCCTACAAAGGACCCTTGTTTCGCCGACCGACAGCTTCATCAGCGGAAATCAATTGAAAGAATTAACAATATCATCAAATCGATCTGCTTTTTCAAAAAATATAACTTCAAAAAATAACTTCAAAGAAAATACATTTTTTAACAAAGCAAAATACCATGGCACCCCTCAATCACTTTCGCCTAAATAAAGCAAAGTACCCCAACATAAAAGGGACCACGAACCACCATCTGTGAGGGAATAAATATATAACCATGTAAGAAAGCACCCCAACATTTTCACACCTCAAAGACACACTCCTTCACCTCAAAGCTTACCACTGCTCATATGAAAATGACCCCCGCATAACAGCTCACCATTGTACAAAGACAGCCTGGTTTTTCATCAACTCCTTAAGTGGAGCAGACTGGGAGGGAATTGGAGAAGGCCCCGAGGTGTCACCACACTTAATTGCTATAGTTGAGCCCCCTTGCGTGTGCCGACCCTGCATTTTATAACATGCGCATGCGTAACTTTTGAAAATCTACCCCTTAATGAACAGGTTGTTAATACATATTAAAAGACATACTCTGAAATGTCTATAGAAATCCTAGAAGTCTAAAAATAAGATGGGAGGGATAGAGTGTATAGCACTGGATGAAGAGGGAGATATAATTGGCATTTCAGAGACCTGGCTAAAGGAGGATAAAAATGGGACATTGTGATACCAGGATACAAATTATATTGAAATGATAGAATAGATCACATAGTGGAGAGAGGTGGCACTACATGTTAGAGCATTGAGTCAGAACAAACCACAAGCAACCGAGCTGCGGCCAGCATTCAGTCAAACTATAGAAACCAGAACAAATGCTGGAATAAAGTGATACAGTCCCAGATTTAGATAAGTGTATAAATCCAAAATTTCTTTTATTCAAAAGATGGCAACTCCACTGTATATTGAACACAATCTTTCATGCACACGGGGTCCCCCGACACGGACTCGTGTTTCGCCAATGGCTGCGTCGGGAGGGATGCCCAAGATTTTTGTTACAGGAATTCTTAGACGGAGTTCAAAGATTCCGGGCATGGAGCGCTCCATGCCCGGAATCTTTGAACTCCGTCTAAGAATGGTCAGTGGTCTTCATTCTACAGCATGTGGGGACAGACTCTAAGATCTAAACATGTATACCCTAGACTAAAGGCAGGATAAGGGAGATATGGTACAGGCACTACATACCTCCAAGGTGTCCAAGTGCAGGAGGCAAGCTTCTTTCCACACAAAGGAGGCTCTAGAAAAGGTTGAAAGGGGTCAGATTCAGGAGTAATCTAAGGAAATATTTCTTTACAGAGAGGGTAGTGGATGCATGGAAGGGCTTCCTTGTGGAAGTGGTGGAGATGAAGATAGTATTTAAATTCAAAAAAGACATGGGATAAATACAGAGGGTCTCTGAGGGAATGGTAAGGATTGTAAAGATGAATAGCTGATGTGGATGGGCACACTAGAAAGGCCATATGGTCTCTCTCTGTTATGTTTCTCTGTTTCTATTTTTCCACTTTTGCTTTTTAAATGCTGGGACTACCCGCCAGTGTTACTGTGGTTGCCAGGCCACAGTTTTGGATCTTTGCAGCTTCGAGTCTGCAAGCTGCCTAAGGACTATGCATAGGACAGTGGTGGCCTATGTACCTTGCTCCCTTCAAACATCTGATTTTTCCCTAGCAACAATGCCCATTAGAGTCTAGTACCCTTGTCAGCACAATGTTAGGTCCTAATAATTCAACAAAACAAAAAAGATAAAACAAAATGAGGCAACTTTATCTTGCTCAATCCTTCACATAAAATCATTTCTCAGAAACATGATCAAGCATTTGAGACAACCAGCATTTAACATAAAAAAAGGGTTTGGGGACTGAAATCTATTCACATTGCAGATGCTTGAAAGATGATTGAAAGATGGAAGAAAATATGATATTACGACAAGCGTTTACTTCTGCACAGTGAACAATTGGCCCACAGACTGCAATGTTGAGTTTTAGAGCATTAGTGTGTTACTAAAGAAAAGTTTCATTTCAAAATCTTTTTAAAAAATAAGTCTCTGTTCCAGGAAGGGTTTAATGCTTGCAAAGCTAACTAAATAAACTAATTTACAAAGTGCTGATTTTTTTTCTCTAAGCCTATTACTGTTTAGATGCCAGACCTCCCTTATATAGCTGTAAAGTAAAAATAGAAACATTTTCAGCACATGAAGTTTGAAAGGCTAAAAGGATTTTCCCATTTTGTGTCTATGGGAAAAACATTTTGTGCATCTGGTCCTAGTTAATTTGCCCATTTCCTTGCCTTCAGGAATAACATAGACCCTACCTGATCTTTACCCTCACTTTGGAACTATTTACAGCATCCACCATTCAGTTTGTGAAGAAATACTTCCTTTCATCCTATACAAGCCCCTCCTCACTCCATGAATCCTTGTGTGGCAGGCCCACTGGTCGCCCACTACGTGGCTCTAGCTCCTAGCCCTTAGGATTTATATCAGCTTAGGTGGAGACAGGATTCCTGCATAGGCCCTCCCCTAGGGGTTGCCTGTGAGTGATAATATCCTAGTACAGTGGTTCTCAACCGGTGTGTCGCCAAGAACACGCAGGTGTGTCGCCACACTTCCCGGTCCCCCGCTGACCCAGCTGCTCCCCCTACCCAAGTGAAATAGGTCCTCCGCTCGGGCTTAAAATGCTGATAGCCTGGGCGGAACGTGGCAGGACAGCTGGAGTCAGTGGCACCGGCGTGCTCTCTTCTTCCCGCGCCCCGGAGGAGGAAGTGGTGAGCAGCAGGTGTGTGCGCGGGTAGAAGAGACCATGTTAGTGCGGGCAGCATTGGCCCGAAGAAAAGAAGAGAGGTGCAGCCTGAAGGATGAGCAGCACAGCTCGGAGTAAAATGAGGAACAACATCAACCCTCGTGGCCGATGGGACTCCTTTCTCCGAGAGGGCTGAAAGTGAAGGAGGTTGCTGCCACTTTTAGGGTTGGGAGGAGGCTGCTGCTGCTGCTGGTAGTACGGAGGAGGGGGGGAATGAGTGAATGAGCAAACATGTGTGTGTTTGTGATCCTGTATGTGTGTGTGTGTGAGTGAGACAGCATGTATGTGAATGATTGAGAGTCAATATATGAGAAAGAGAGTATGTGTGTGATTGAGAGCTGGTTTAGATGAGGGAGCATGTGTGAAAGTGAAAGAAAGAGAACATGTGTGTCTGTGTGTGATTGAGCTGGTTTAGGTGAGGGAGTATGTGATTGAGAGCATGTGTGAAAGTGAAAGAAAGAGAGAGCATGTGTGTCTGTGTGTGATTGAGAGCTGGTTTAGGTGAGGAGCACGTGAGTATGTGATTGAGAGCCTGGGCGTAAATGAGAGAAAGAAAGAGCATGTGAGTCTGTGTGTGATTGAGAGCTGGTTTAGGTGAAGGAGCATGAGAGTATATGATTGAGAGCCTGTGTGTAAATGAAAGAAAGAGAGAGCGAGCATGTTTGTAAGCATGTGAATGAGAGCCTGTGTGTGAGAGAAAAAGACAGCATGTATGTGTGTGATTGAAAGCCTGTATGTGTAAGTGTGAAAAGAGAGACAGCATGTGTGTAAATGTGTATGTTATGACCGTCCGTCGCAGACGGCTGTGACTGCTCTTACTCCATGTGCTGCTGCCCTCTCTTCCTTTGGTGAGCTCGCAGCTGTGGTTAGCCACTTCTGACGCACGTTGCCCTGTCCTGGGACCCCACATGGTGGCAGGGAAGCCACCGACTGCCATGTCTTCTCCGGGCCTTTCTAGGCACGCGAGCGTGCTACAGGGCCCTCCTTTAAGGATGCTAGGGCAGGAACCTCAGGGGCATCTCCTCCTGATGACATCACTAGTCCTGGACTCTTAAGCACCACCGGGGCCTGACTCTAATCGAATTGGCAATGAGCTCCCTCATTGCTGATTCCTGCTGATCCCTCCTCAGACCGTGGTTCCTGGATTCTGCACTTCCTGACGTGAGACACTCTTCGAGTACCTGCTCCTCAGGGGCTCATTCCTGTGTCTGGCTATCCGCTTCTTGGAGGGCCCTGCACCTCAGATGCTTGCTTGCCAGCTTCTCCACTTCTGGAACTACTCTGCTTCATGGAGACTCAGCGTTGGTGTATCCCACTCTGCGGGCCATTGCCTCTTACTTCAGTGACTGTGCCACGCTTCCCCGCTCCTTAGGGCAGCGTTCTGTGTTCCTCAATGACTGTGCCATGCTCCCCGCTCCTCGGGGCAGAGCCTGGAGTACTTCAATGCCTGTGCCGCGCTTCCCTGCTTCTTGGGTTAGCATCTTGTGGACTTCAGTGTCTGTGCCTCTCTTCTCCGCTCCTCGGAGCAGCGCTTTGTGTACTTCAGTGACCGAGCCACACTCCCCGCTCCTCAGGGCAGCGTTCTGCTTCAACATCAGAGACTGTGCTCACACTTACTCCGCTCCTCGGGGTAGTGCCCCGTGCATTGCCAGAGACCCCTGGGGCTTCCCCGCTTCTCGGGTAAGTCTACGTCATTCCTCCCGTGCTGACTCACCCCGTGGCTCGCCCCTTGGGGTTGTTCCTCAGCACTCCTCCATACCTTGCCTTGCATTCCCCGCTCCTCGGGGCCTGCTCTGCACTTCACCACTGGGAGTTCCTACTCTAGCATTTGTACCCACACCCCAGTCTCCCGCTCTCTCTACACTCCCTGGGCTGTGTCAGCTGCTGCTACAGACCTCACCTCCCAACGGTGAGGCCCAGTGGGGCTCCTCCCCGTGGGCGGTACCAACTCTCACCTTGGGCCAAGGGCCCACTAACTCACAAATCCTCAGTGTAATTGAGGGAGAAAAAGCAAGTGTATATGTGAGTGATTGAAAGCCAGTGAGAGAGAGAGAGAGGAGAAAGTTGCAAGCAAACCATCCCTCCTCCTGCTAATTCAAAACAATCTCAGGGCACCTGGATATCAAACGTTCCCAGGTATGCAGAGCAAAAAAATTTTTGTATCATTATTTTTCATTACTGGGTCTTAGTGTCTGCTATTTTGAAATATTTTACTGGTATCTAGAAATTTTTTATATGAGTTTGTAATTATTGATTATTTTATTCATCCGCTGTTTTGAAATAATCTGTTCTTTTTGTTAGTATGGTTTTACTGCTACTGATTTTATATTTCTTGATTTGTTTTATAAGGATGGGTGATGTTTCTTTTTTTCCTTTGTTGCACTGCATACAGAGACCCTGGCTTGTTGCGGTTTCCAGTTCAGTTTTTTCTGCATGCTTCTAGTTATGCGTTTTGGTCTCTTTATTCTTTGTTAGGTGAGGGTCAGCACATGTGATTTAGGTGAGGTTTTCTGCTGGCGTGTAGTTTCTGTGTAGGGCTCTATAGTAGCCTGGCTTGTTCCTTTTTCCTAATAGGAGATGTATTGGTGTCTTAAGGCCTGGTATATTATCAGTGTAGCCTTTTCTTAGGTAAGGTGGTTACTGTGTTTAAGTGCTGGAAATTGGTGCTGTTTACTGTTTATGCAGTTTCTGTTCAGACAGTATATGTATTTTTCCCTTGTGTCATTCTTAACAATAAAAATAATACTGGACCCGAACCTTTATTTTTTATTTCCGCCATGAATTGTTATGAGCGGTGTGTCACACATGTAAGCGTGGTCTGTCACGTGTGTCAAGATGGGAAAAAGGTTGAGAAACACTGTCCTAGTACACAACAGGGGGGGGGGGGGTTAGCCCTAGTTAGAGTGTGGCAGGGTAGATTTGATTTCAAGGAGGAAGGGGTGTTTTCCCTGTGCTCTCCCAGTTAGGCCCACAACTTAGCACTGAGCGGGAGAGACACTGCCCTGCCAGGTCCCAAGAAGTGGACTGGAGGGAAGAGAGAGAAGCAGAAGGATTTTTGCAGATTTTTTCTGAAGTTTTTTCACAGTTTTGTCCTGAGCATTATGGTAAGCAGACCCCTTGCTCAGTGGGTCAGGAGGGAGCTGTGACTTGCACAGTCACTGCAAGATAGGATTTGCAGTGACTGTGCAGACAGAAGTGTTTTTATAATAGACTGAGGGGTTTTTTTTTTTACCACCAAGAGGGAAGGAAGCTGCTTTCTGCCATCCTTCCTTGCCCCACCCGGTTGGAAGTTGTAAGGAGCGCTTTCAGTGGCTGGCCCTTCCTCCTGGAAGGCTATATCTGTCTTTTGAAGATGAATCAGAGAGAGAAAAGCGGAGAAGGACATCTGGAGACTCCCAAGGTAGTTTCTACCCCAGGGACACAGGACACTGCCAGGTTGGCGTTCGGGTTTCTTCATGGACCTCAGGTACTGGGTAGAGTATGCATCACGGTTAGGACAGCCCCAGCCCGCCGGGGACACTTATCATTCCCTAACATGGAGGATAATCCAGTTTCAAGCCCCTGCCTGGAGGGACACATTCTCAGAGTTAGAGATCAAATAAATTCCGGCTCATGTAATTCTAAGGACTCTGGATGTAACTGGACATTTTATTTTCTGCACCTCTTTGATGATTTTGAGCTCAATTCAAGTACATTTTAATTTGAACACCCATCCAGGGAGTCCAGCCTGGTTTGTAAGTGTACCTGTCCCAAAGAGCAAGGGTAACACACACCTATGGGATACTACACAACCTTGTGTGGGCCAGGAAGGTTTTCTTTAACCTCCACAGAAAGGACCCACCCCTTGGGAAAAGAAGGTGGGGCAAGAGACTGAGGAGCTAGCCACGTAATATAAATTATTTTATGGCCCTTTGGAATTGGACATGTTCCCCGGGAAAGGGTTACACTTGCTTTAGATTGTACTGTAACCCCACTCCGGTGTCCTTATCCTGCACGGGTGGGGCCATAAAAGAATTTATAAACTCTTTAGGGCAGGGACCCTGGCTAGTTCTTCAATCTGACTCCTTCCCCAGGGCATAGATTCTTTTTATGTGGGAAAGAGTTAACTTTCAGAGCCAGTGCAAGGGTGACTAACTTCCTCCTGGGTGTCCCTGGGAGAGGGGTAATTTTTCTTCACTGAGTGTGCTGCGTGCCCAAATAAATGCACTGGACGCACAGGATTAGTGTCTAAAATTAAAGTCTTTACTGATAAAATGGTTGCAAACGGCACAATAAACAGGTTTCCAGCACCACAGTCTTTCTCTCTTTAATTACCTCTTTTTAGTCTTTACCACTATCTGTGCAGAAATCTTTCAAGCAGGCAAGGGATCCACCCTCCTGGATTAGGCAGGGTAACCAAAAGATGGTTGGGAAAACCCCTTCCCCAAAATGGCCAAAATCCAGTCCATGCACAGAGAGTAAATCCTCTCTCTCCCCGGGGAGTGAAGCCTCCTGATGGGTGACCTCAATGATTTTCAAAAGTCTCCTACTCACAGTTAGTAGATCTGCAGGATCTTTACTCTTGCTCTTTTCCCGTGAAGATCCCAATCGGGTGGGATCCGATGTCCAAAGAGCGGCTTAGACTGTTTCTCCACTCCAGGCAAGAAGGGCAAAAATCTTCCTGCTGGGCAAGTAACCAAAAATCTTTCTCATCCCCAAAGAATACTAGCATAGAGGTTGTTCCTTATAGTGGCTCACCACCTCGAGGGCAGGTCTTTCCTATCCCTGGCCGTCCCAAACACAGGGTTCTCCGTTCCCTGAATCCACCAGGAAAGGCCCAAGTGTCCAGCTGGGCTCCTATGACTTAAAATTCCAAAATATTCTCATGAGGAAACCCTTAACCAGCAGGGAGTGGAGAGGCAGGGAAATCCCCGACCTTACTCTCAGACTGCCAGCCGGGAGGGCCAGAACCCCAAGAGTAGGCCCAAAATCAATATATGTAAAATCTCCAACTCTTCTCTCAAATTGCAAATTTATAACTGCCCCCAGAGCTCATGGCAGAGCGCTGCTATGAAAACCTCTGAAGTGGGACATCCATTCCAGCACCACCAAAGGGAGGACCTGCTTATGAACGGATCATCCCCTAATTATTTCTTACGAACTTACTCTATATGACATCTCCTAGGGCTTAATAATAACCGGAAATAGCTCCTCAGAAACAATACTTGCTTTTAGGATACCTTTAATATATCTCCCCCTTCTCCCTCTATTCCTCTACAATATATATATATATATATATATATATATATTTAAGACCATTAAATCTCACCTCATAGGTGAGGTTTTTATCTCTGCTCTCTCTATAACCTTCTGCAGATGTACATCTAAACTAACCACAGTGCTCCAGTCCAATCCAGATGAGGCTTCACCATGATTTGTACAGAAGCAATGTCGCCTCCTTTTCAATAGTTATTACCTCTTTATATTCCTCACAGTATTCCAATGCCTCACCCCTTTTCCTAGTCTCACTATTTGGAAGCCAAGGGTTCCTCTTCCCCTGGAGCAGGTTTTCCTCTTTAAGGGGAAGGGCCCAAGAAGCTGAAGATCCCCCCTCAAGGGGAAATCCCAAAGGAGTGTGAGGGAAGTTCCTGGGAATGAGACTGAGTCAGAGCCCGGAGGAGACTATGGTGTTGCCACAGGTGGAAAAGGTTTTATGGAAACAATTGAACTACGAAGATGGGGCTGCTACTGGGATGAATTCAGTGTGGAGATGTGAGTAGGGATATCAAAACTCTCGGGCCGATTCAGTAAAAACGCGGGAGAGCGGGCGTTTGTCCGCTCTCCCGGCGCGTGCGATTCTGTATTTAAATTAGGCCCTGCGGTAGAAACGGGCAAAAGGAGACGCTAGGGACACTAGCGCGTCCCTAGCACCTCCTTTTGACCCAGAGCGGCGGTTGTCAGCGGGTTTGACAGCCAACGCTCAATTTTGCCGGCGTCGGTTCTCGAGCCCACTGACAGCCACGGGCTCGGAAACCGGACGCCGTCAAAATTGAGCGTCTGGTTTTCGGCCTGACAGCCGCCGGCCCAATTTAAAATTTGTTTTCTTTTTTTTTTTACTTTTTACACCCTTCGGGACCTCCGACTTAACATCGCTATGATATTAAGTCGGAGGGTGCACAGAAAAGCAGTTTTTACTGCTTTTCTGTGCACTTTCCCGGTGCCGGCAGAAATTAACGCCTACCTTTGGGTAGGCTCTAATTTCTTAGAGTAAAATGTGCGGCTTGGCTGCACATTTTACTTACTGTATCCCGCGCGCATACCTAATAGGTCCATCAACATGCATTTGCATGTTGAGGGCGCTATTAGGTGCCGCGGGTTGGACGCGAGTTTTCCACCCCTTACTGAATAAGGGGTAAGGGAAAATGTGCGTCCAAGGGCAGGTTAACAGTGCGCTCCATCGGAGCGCACTGTACTGTATCGGCCTGTGTTTGGAGGAAGTGCACTCAAGCAATTACCTGAGAATGTTGCAAGTGAAGTTACACATGGAAGTCTGCTTTGAAAATACTCTGTAAAACCTGCAGCGGCTTTACCACTATGTGGGCTATGAAAATTATTCTTCCCATGTTCATTTATTTTTCTCTATTTATTTATTTTTTTTGGGGGGGGAGGGTTTGAGAGCGCTGAGAAGCTGTTTATTGTTCTTGTCAGCATTCGCTTTACGAAGCCATTCCCATTCTGACAGCAGGGCACAGTATTCTGGTAGTAATGTTTGTCTTAGATGTCTTTGAAAGACACGATACCGATTGCTGGATCAGTATGAAAATTAAATTATCCTAAGTTTTTGTTGCACATTGGGCTTTCGAGATTGCAGAGCTTCCTTATCTGAAGAAGGGTAAAGAAGGAACCCATGCGATTTTGAGAGCTTATGCATGATAACAATTATTTTTATATTTCTTATGTGGAGCCAATAACAGGTGTCACAGCCTTCAAGGAATGAATTCTCTCTGGTCACTGGATCTCCACTCACAGGGAAGCATGAAATAGTTTGTTTCGCAGTGATTGGAACTTGAGTTAAGATATTGTTTATGTCAACAGAATTTTCTTTAGTCTTTTCTGTGCCATCTGGTTTTCATTGTATTTGTTTTACGATCCAAAAACATTCAAAACAGTATACTCTTCTGTGTTACAGAATTTAGGGTTAATGTAATATAAATTAGAAAATTAATAGAATGGGCATTATAAATAAATGAGTGGGAGAAATCAGCTCCAATTAACATTGTTTTGTTTACCTGCAATGTCAAGACCAAAATATTAAATCTTATTTAAAGGTGAATTTTAAAAGCTGGATGCGCCCCGAAATTGGGAGCTGGGCATGCCAATCTGGCACTTGCGTGTGTCCAGCTGATTTTATAGGGTGGGCAGGTGCGTGCACAAGTGCCGATGAATGGATACCTCACATTGGCCAAAAAGGAGGAGTGGTGTGGTCATGGCCATGCAGGTACCTACGCGCCTAGGTACACGCCCAGGTCGAGTGCCACCTAACTTTCCTTCTACCATGGAGGAGGTGTAAGTTTTAAAAAAATAGAGTTACAGGCATCTGTGAGGGGTTTGAGGGGTCTAAGTTAACTGGGAGAAGTGCAGGCTAAAGGACTAGGGGGGGGTTGGGAGGACCTAGCAGAACACTGGGCAAACTGGTGGGTGAATTGGTGAAACTGGTCCTCAGCTGGACGTGCATCTGTTATAAAATACAGGCAGTTGTGCATCCTGATTTATGCTGCTGGGGCCTACAAGCTTAAAAGCAGTCGCAAAGATACGTGTGCCTGAGCTATTTTATAACATAAGCATGTATTATGTGCATGCTATAAAAGTGATGCGTCTCTAGGCATGCATTAAGGCACATTTCTATATGTGTTCCTGCGCACCCTTTTGAAAATTACCATCCCTGTGTATAAATTACCTGCTGAAATATTCTGGTCTGTGTTGCTGGAACAATGATATAAATATGTACAATAATGGAAAAGCAAGTAAAATGTTTCTAGTTTTCAACTGAAGTGAGAGATAAGGTTTGTCGTCACTAAAAAATAAAATTGCTCTCTCCAAGATGCGTGGACCAAGCAATTAAATATAAAATCCCGAAACTGAAAATGAACTGGAAATAAATTGCGTAATCTAGATATTAAAGCCCTACAATACACATAAGATTATAATCAGGACAAAAAGCACTTCTCCTTTAAGAAGTTACAATGAGGAATTTTGATTAATGGATGAATCAAATAAACATTTGTAGCTTTAAGACCATCCTGCCAGCCCCTCACAGTTTTCCCTATATGTTTACATTTGTCCCTGACATTCACATGACATCTTATAAATTACATTCATGAGATTATACAGAAAATCTGCTAATTCCCCTACAGAGTGAATCCATGGCACTCTTTCAGAGCAGCGAGTATGGTTTCACGGGTTAGATGTACATTAGAAGGTCTCATGTGCATATGAATTTGCTTGTGGCTTTACTCAACTAGGGTATCCAGGGGGAAGGAACAATGTTCCTCTTTACAAGGTAAGGTCCTGCATTGTTCCACAAATAGCCCGCCGATGAACATGAGATGGCAAAGTCATCTTCATTAGACGGAATTTAATAGTGAATCAAAGTTCTGGTGGAGAATAGATTGATCTAAACTTTAGCCTCCCTTGGGTCCTGCTGAAAGATTAGAGGGAGAGAGCAGAACCCTGGTAAGCTGAATGTATCAGATTGATTTTCACTAAGAGTTACTTCTGTTGTAACCCCTGAGAACCACCCAGTTTAACTCTTTGCAAGGCTGGACTCCAACGCGTAATTTAAATAAGTCAGAGGGGTCAGTGCTGTTCAATTTGTATGCATATCAGCAATATCTTTTCTGCCCCGCACGGTCAGGAAGAAGACTTCCTGAATCAGGACTAGGAAAGAAATGTCAAATTGGTGAAGATTCAAACAGGTTTTCTTTAAAAGTACAGCAGTAACCTTTATGGTTTTCATGAAGCCCGCATAGAAGCAGCCGTCAGATGAACAGGACTTCAGCAGGAAAATAAAAAGAGGTGGCTGTTAATTTGCTTTTGCCTTGGTTTCTTTCGTTCTGCAGAACTTAGGCACAAACCGTTCTTCAGTATAGAGGTAAACCCTGCTCCTGTGAAATCTCCTCGCTTGCAGGTACCCTGCCAAGCTGTGATCAGGCAGGAAAGCGTTAAATACAGTGGGGGGTACTGGCAGAACTCACCAACCAGCACCTGTAGAGCGGGATCAGACACATTCAACAAGAAAGGAAAGAGAAACAAATGTGTTAGGTGATCTTTACAGTCTAAAGAATTCCCTGTAGTGCCACTGGGCATTTGCTATTCGCCTTTCATTTCCAGCTTCCTTTCAAAGAGTTTATCAAGTGAAAAGAAAGCTTAAGGTGGGTGAGTATATCAAAGCCCAGAACAGCTGTACAGTAATCAGTTGGGTTGTTGCAGCATCCTTTCCCCTTTGTGGATGCTTTATAACGTGTTAAGTGGAAGTGATAAAACCCAATGACAAAAATCAAAATCATCTGATTAAAACAAAACAAAAAAATCCAAGATGTAAATTATAAAATCAAAACAGCTTCCTGTTCACTCATGAGTAAGGTTACTCTTTCCTAAAAGCGGAAAGGCACAGATTGTTCTAAAATATTCACTGAGTTTAAAATAATGTGTACAGTATCCATACAGATATTTAAAAGAATACTTCCTATATCTTTCCCATTTTTTAATGTACTTCCAGATTCCTTTTAAATAATATATCCTACATTACTGTATAGTTAGGGAGGAGGAGACAAACATGAATTAGTTTCACATTAGATAATATTCCATCAACCCGAAAATCATTAATCCACTATACAATCTGTTTGTTTTCTTTCTTCTAAATCCAATAGAATTTGTAGTATGAAAAATGCTGAGATGATGTATTACAAGTAAACTCTGATGGATTGTATCTAAGTGAAAAAAAAAACTACAACTCTACGAATCACGTTTAACTGGTTAAACAGACCCTAGGTTAAATTGTGGCAGGGTGGGAAGGTAGTTGAGAGCTGTGGGTGGCCTGTTTATTATTTTTAATTTTAATCAGTACTCAGAGGTTTTTTTGTAATGGAGGAATGATTTTTTTTATTTGGTAAATGAACAAACCAGAAGAAAAAATTAAATGAATGAAAAAAAAAATTGAAACAAAACTGCGTAAAAAATGTTGAGGTTGCAGTTGAACATTCCTGTTAACTCTAACATCAGATCCTGCATTGTAGTGAGGATTAAATCTAGAGCAGTCTCCTGTCTCATCGGTTCCAGGACCAGCTGCTCCATGTATGTGTAGAGACCTCCTAGGTCTCCATTATCCTGTTTGTCCCTAGTTCAGGCAGTGGGTAAGGATTCAGGGAGGATGCAGGAGTTTGCAGGTACTTCCTGTGAGGCCTGGATTGGTCAGTAAGCCTGCTTAAAAGCAGGGAGGGCACAAGGAGCAGTGTGGTATTTTGTGTTGGAGTTCTGAGGATCAGGTGAGTGTTGTGGTGTTCTCCAGCTTAGGCTCAATAGTCTGACCTAGGGGAAGAGACCTTTTCTGTGTCATTACCCCCCAGGTCTGGAACGCAGTGTCTGGTGAGATTGATAGAGGAGTGTTTATGAGATGAGTTTTCCTTTTGGAGCCTGGTCCTACCCAGGAGGATTATCACCCCTGCCTGTGGGAGGTCAGGTTGAGGTGCTGTGATTCCCTTTCAACCAGCTAAGGAGGGAGGAATGGCAGTGACCATAGAGAAGAAGAAGCAGTTAGTGCATTTCAAGAGGTTTTATTTTTGTGTGTATGTGTGTTTTGTCACCAGTTACCGCCCCTGTGAAGGAGGAGATTCTGAAGTTTGGACATTTCTTTTTGGGATTTCTAACACCAGAGATCCAGAGCTAAGAACTAAGAAATACAGAGAGAGAGAGAGAGAGAAAAGGGACCCAAGTCCCCACTAGAAGCCCTCATCCTATCACTACAGGGTGTTAGGTTTTGCCTAATGCTTGCCACCTATGGGACATTGACTCAACTGAGTGGGATTGAGAATTGAATTACAAGTGGACTCTTATTATTTTTGTGAAATGATCAGCTGGAGAATTGTGTTGCAAATTGAAGTATTTTGATTACAGTATATTTTGTCTTAGAAGCCCTCACCAGAGTGTCCAGTGTCTTCATTAAGAGTCAGGGAACCTCTAAAGCAAGGACATCCTGATAGTGAGTACAACTGAGAGAGAAAGAGATGGAGGGACTATGTGTTAGCCCCCTGGTTGCCTTGGGTCCCTAAGGTTAAATCTTTTGCCTGCCAGACTGAACCCATGGACCCAGGACCTGTGAACTGTGAGATAAAGGAAAAAGAGTAAGAGAAAAGGAATTGTGGCTCAGGAACAACATTGTACCCTTGTATTCAGGACGATCACCGAAAAAGGGGATACATATGGAATCTAGAAACTTTACTTCCCTTACATTTTCTCGACCAATATTTGGGTACTTGAAATCTCCCATTATTATTGTGTTATCTAACATATTAGCATTTCATTATATGTCTCTGTATCCTGGCCAAGCAGATGGTAGGATATCCCCCCACAGCTATATTTATCCTTATCACACAGGGAATGTCTATCCCTAGAGATTCCATGTTGCATTTTGTCTCTTGCAGGACTTTTATCCTATTTGGCTCTATGACATCCTTAACATATAGCAAAACCCCTCCACCAATTTGACCTGGCCTATCATTTTGATATAATTTGTACCCTGGTATCACAGTGTTCCATAGGTTATCTTCCTTCTACTAGATCTCTGAGATGCCTATCACGTATGTCATGTATATCGTTCAGTGCCATATATTCCAACTCTCCAATCTTATTTTTTTCCACTTTTGGCATTCACATAATGAGAATTCAAAGTATGCCTCTATCGCAACCTATCTATTGGGCTATTCTAACTTTCCAGTTCTGCCATTATCCTTAGAAGATACCTCACTCCGAACCATGTGCTTCTGAACAACTGTTGACTTTCCCCCATGATTTATTCTAAAAGCTGCTGTATCTCCTTGTTAACATTAGCACCATCAACTGATTAAGGTGGAGCCCATTCTTTTGGAATAGGCTCCCCTCTTCCCCAAAATATTGTCTAGTTTCAAACAAATCAAAAGCCCTCTTCCCTGCATAATTGCTTCATCCACACATTAAGATTAAGGACTTCTGCCTACAGTGGCTTTACTAAATACATCTAGCAAATATATATAATATAATATATACGTTTATTGACTTTTCCTCTAGGAATTTGTCCAAACCCCTTTCAAACCCTGCTATGCTAGATGCTTTGACTACATCTTCTGGCAATGATGTCCACAGCTTCATTGTGCATTGAGTGAATGCACAATGAAGCTGTGGAATGTGCTTTCTCCAATTTGTTTTAAATCTGCTGCCTATTAGTTTTATGGTGTGTTGTCTGGCCTTAGTACAATTTGAAAGGGCCAATAACTGTTCCCTATTTGCCTGTTCTACCCCAATCATGATTTTAAAAACCTCTATCATATCCCCTATCAATCATTTCTGAGTCAAACTGAAGAGCCCTAACCTGTTTAACTTCTCTTCATAAGAAAGCCGTTCATTCCCTTTATTATTTGTATTGCCCTTCTCTGTACCTTTTATATTTCCACTTTAACTTTTTTGAGATAAGGTGACCAGAACTGCAATATTCAAGGTGCGATCTCACCAAGGATTGATAAACAGGGGCAAGGAATCATGATATCCTCCACATTATTCTCCATTCTTTTCCAAATCAATCCTAACATTCTATCTGATTTTTGATTGCCACCACACTTTGAGAAGTTTACCCCTTTCTGAAGTTTGATTGCCACCACACTTTGAGAAGTTTACCCCTTTCTGTGCAAGGGGTAATTTCACATAGCACTAGCTGAAAGTATTCTGGGACAAAGGACTGGGACAATATGGAGGTAATTATCAAAGGAATTACACAGGCAAATGTAACATACTAGCAGCAATTTTCAAAAGCTTTTTACTCATATAAAGTGCATTTACACAAGTAAATCTTATGGACAATTCAAAGGCATATATTGTAGCAATATTCAAAAGCCTACTTATTCAAGTAAAATCCAATTTTTAAGCATGTAAATGCTTTCTAAAATCAGGCCCTATGAGCATAGTTCACAGATTGTGAAATGAATAGAGTTTTCATTTGGGAGGTGCTAAATGTTGTCTTCTTACTTTACTTTAATTCCTCTTTGTCCCTTCCTCCAAAACTCCGTTCTGCCTTCTCCCATTTGGCTCCTCTCTTGCTTCCTCCCTTCCCCATTCTCCCCTCTCCCCCCTCTTTTTCCATTTCTCTTTCTCTTCTTTCCCCAGCAAGTCTTCTTTTCTCTCTCCTTCTTCATTAGTTCATCTCTGTTACCTCGAACCTCCAGCACCTTTCACCACCAAAATTTATGTTGATTTTGCCTACAGGCTGCTGGGGAACCCCATCATCCATGACCCTAATTCCAGTCCAGCATCTATGAAAACATAGAACCCTGGTAACCATAGTTACATCCATGCCCCTTTCGTTTCTTATCAGTCAGCAGGGAAAGGGGAAACCCCATTATCAGCGGGTCGATTTCAGTCTTCCAGCAGGGAATAAGAAAGTCCCACTGGCCACAGTAAATTCTAACCCCAAGTCTCTTATCAGACAGTGGCAAGTTGAGAAATCTAAAATGTCAATATTCCACTCAACCAGACTCCGCTTACCTGACTAGACTCTCCCGCCTAGTCTCAGCATATAGTTTCTGCCCAGTTATAGTTTCCTCACAGTTATGCTGTCCTTTTGCTTCCCTGCTACTCTAGCCCCCCAAGTTCTTCCTCCTTGTTATATGTAACTTTTTGCTCTTTGCTTTTATGGTTAATTATTAGACCCTGTTCCATGTAAACCGATTTGATATAATATTTTTTTCATGAAATTTGGTATAGAAAAGTGTTAAATAAATGGTAGATCTCAGTCCCATACCTCTCTTATCAACTAATAGGAAGTTTTGCAACCTTTGTCAGCCATTGCTGATTCTGTATTAAGCATTATGGGAAATGTCATTTGTTTTTTTTATTTATATACCAACATTTGATCTCAATTGAGATATCACACTGGTTTATATTCAGGTTCTAGTAGGTATTTCTCTATCCCCAGAGGGCTTACAATCTAAGTTTTTGTACCTGAGGCAATGGAGGGTAAAGTGACTTGCCCAAGGTCACAAGGAGTGACAGTAGGACTTGAATCCTGGTCTCCTGGTTCATAGTCCATTGCTGTAACCACTAGGCTATTCCTCCTCTGCTAGGTCAAACTGTTATGTTTTCAATTACATAAATTGGTCTCTGAGCTACATCTTTCATAATCTTTGATGACACCAGTATATTTTGGAACATGCTGGCATCATTTTTAGTCCTGCCAAATCTACTAATTAATAGTGATCAATAATGTGCTGCAGGAGGTGCTCAGGAGCCCCTTATTAAATTATTTCATAAGACTGTAGCCATTTCTAGGTAAAGACTTGGATTTGGCAATGAAAGGAACCTAACTGGTAACTTTCTCAATGATGTCATATACTCAAGCTGTTATATTTGTCCAAGGAGGCAAATCACAAAAGAGAGATTTGCCCAGCTTGGCTGTTTTTATTTATACAGTTCATGCCAGGGTTTTTTTGTATTAAATACTTATAATCTAATCTTACCTCCAGCTGGTAGCACTGTTTACCGTATTCAGGGGTCTCGCAGTGAATTCAGCTCTCACGGTGAATTTGGCCAAGCTTGGCCAAATTGCCACGGGAGACCAGGGACCTTCTAACAAAAATGCAATGGTGTCAGTGGGATTCGTGCTTGGCCCATTGCCCTTCTCCGACCTGCCTGCCCCACAAGATAATCATTGGTGGCAGTGTGAGAGATGCAAATTTCCCCTCTGTGCCTCCCAGATCCCCTCACTCATCTGCTTATGAAATTAAACAGAGGAGGAGACGGGCAGCCTTGTAGCATCTCTGGTGCCTTTCTCTTCTCATCCCCTGCGGGCCCAAGTATCGTGTTTTGAACCATATAGTAACTCGGTGATCACAGGAGGAGGGGAGAAATAGAGTAACATAGGGATTGTGAGAGGAAAAATGGAGTGACTCGAGAATCACGGAGGGATGGGGGAATGGAATGAAGCTACTGGGGATTGGGAAGGAGGGAGGGACAGAGTGAACTGAGGATAGGGAGGAAAGGAGAGAGGGATGAAGTGAACTGGGGATGGGACAGGAAAGGGAGAGAGGGAGTGAACTTGGGGATTGCAGGGGAATGGAGGGACAGTTAACTGAGGATTGTAGGAATGGAGGGAGTGAACCGATTACAGGGAAGGAAGTGCAGAGTGAACAGGTAATGGGGGCAGGAACTGGGAATTTCAGGGAGAGAGGAGTGGGACGGGGCATGAATGAACGAGGGTAAGTGAGGTATTTGAGGCGGAGGGAATGAACCAAGGTTTGGAGGGGTTTGTGGGGGGGAAAGAGTAAACCAGGGTTTGTGATGGAGAGGGAACCAGGATGAGTGAGGTTATCAGGTGGGAGGGAGGAAATGAAAGAGAGTGAGGGAATCTGAGGTGTTTTGGAAGGGAACATAAGGGAAAGAGGGGATGGAGATGTGATGGGGGGGGGCTGTAGTTTTCTTCCTTATCCACCCCATCCCAATCTTTCCTCTTTCTCCTTCTCCTTCTTCGCCACCCTCATCCCTAGTACTACCTCGTTCCTCCTTCCCTTCCACATTCCAGTCTTCCCTCCTCTTCCACCCCATCCCCAATACTCCCTTCCTTCCCACCTGTGATCCTTCCTCCTTTATCCCAACTCCTGACCCTCTTCTCAGCCCTCCCTCCTTTCCCCCCATTCCCTTTCCTTACCCTCCCTGAATGCCTCATCCCATCTGACTTCACCCTCTGTCCTCTTCCATCCTTTATCTCTCTACCCCTTCTGCCTAAGATTCCTTCTTCATTTCTCTCCTCTGCAATCTCCTCTTCTTATTTCCAGATCTCTTACTCTGCTTCCTCCCCAGCCCTGATCACTAAAATCCCCTGTTCTTCTAATAAAGAACCAAATTAATTGGACCCAGAAATGCTGGAAAATGACTTAATTTTTATAAAGTTAAAAAAAATGCATTATTAAAATTTCAAATATATGCATATTTGCCACATGATTGGTACAGGATTGTGAAAAATCTGCCACAGAATTTGTCATCTCTTGCTGCAGAATCTTGAAAATTCTGTTGCAGGAAAACGGGGGCTCTGATAAAAGGTGTAGAGAGTTCACACTCAGAAGAGCAACATCCTTTAGAATCCCAGATTGTCACAGACTGTTAGGATTTAACTACTAGCCTCTTAACATAAGCTCCTGGACAGGGAAATTTACAACCAAAGTCCTGGATATGACACAGAGAGGCAGCAAGCTGCTATTATTGACTCCTTTTTAATACATCAGACTGGGGCATAGTAACATAGGAAACAATGACAGATAAGACAAACCGACCCATGCAATCTGCCCAGTTGAGATTCTTTCTCTCTGATCCTCTATCACTTTGGATAGATGAGCATATAAATTAAACCAACAGTAGCTTCCCCATGCCTTTTATCTGACTTCTCAACCCTTCACTACCCTCTATCTGTGCCAAGCATGTTCACATTGTATTACAGTGATTGCCTGCGTGGGATTTGGGTGGATGTAAATGGGAGCCTACCTGGTGTGTGTGTGTGTGAGTGTGAGAGAGAGAGAGAATTGGAGCTGCCTGGGTTTTGTGTGTGTGTATGTGTGTGTGAGAGAGAGAGAGAGAGAGAGAGGGAGAATGAGTGCTGCAGGTGGATTCCAACCTGCCAGCAGCTGAAATGAAGATGAGGGCCTGATGCTGCTGGTAGATCCCAGCAAAGAAGAGCTGGAGATGCCTGTGGGTTTGTCTGAGAGGGAGTGTGTGTGTGTGTATACATAAGAAAAGAGAGAAGAAATTCTATGCATCCCTCTCCCACTAATCCATGACAATCTCAGAGTGACTGGAAATCAAAATTCCCAGGTATGGAGACCGTGAATTTTTAAAATCATTTTTAGTTTTATTTTTCAGGTGTTATTTGATGTGTCTGCTGTTTTGAAATATTTTATTGCTGTTTGGGACATTTAAAAAAAAGTTGTATATGAGTTTTTAATTATTTGATCTTTTATTCATCAGCTGTTTTTGAAATATTATTAGTATGTTTTTAGTAATATGATTATGTATTTATTTTATTTCTTGATTTTATTGTTTGATGTTTGGGGAATGGTGATGGTTCTGTTTTTTTCATTGTGGCACTGCATAGAGTGTCTGGCTTCTTGTGGTTTCCAGTTCAGTTGTCTGCACATTTGTATTTCTATGTTATGGTTGCTCTATCCTGTATTTGGTGAGGGTCTGTTTATGTTCTGCATGTGTGACTGAGGTGAGGCATTTTCCTAATAGGAAGTGTATTAGTGTTTTAGGGCTTTTGGAGGATCAAATCCACACCCAACACACATCACAATAGCCTAATACCATATGGGTTCCACGTGTTTTTTTTTGCAGGGATTTCTGGTTGGCATCACAGCAGTGCATTTAAATATAATATAAGTGATATTTATTTATCGTATTTATTTATTTAGACTTTTATATTCTGCAAGTCACACTTTTTTTATTATTTCAAAGCAGATTACATTCAGGTAATGTAGGTTTTTCCCTATCCCCAGAGGGCTTACAATCTAATTGGATCATTTTTCAAAAAGCGTTATGGCATTAATGTGTGCGATAATGCGTTAACGTACACATTAATGCCATAACGCATGCAAAAAGTATAGTAGTGCATGGCGTGAATGCAAATTTTTGAGAAGGGTGGGACTGGGGGAGGAGTTTGGGTGGGTTTTAGTTAAATTAGGGGCCATATCATGCCAGAAATAACTACAGCTTTTTCCCTGATGTTAAGCTGTGTGATATGTCTGAAATGGCCATAATACAAGTTGTAATGCATTTTTGGAGTTGCATTTTGGCTAATTTTTGGGCTTGGGGTGAGGGAGAGAGAAAGTGTGTGGAGAGAAGTAGAGGGGAGTAGAGTAGATGGAGAGAGCGCCTCTCTGGAAGGTTGCACTGTGTGCACCTACTTATTTCTCTATAGGAGGGCTACCTGATAGGTCGAGGTGAGGTGTTAGTGGTGGTTTAGGGTTTAGGGGCCAGTTTCGCATATAGAGTGAGACGTACGAACAGCACAGTACACCTTGGTGAAGATTTGATGTCATTTGGAGTGAGGAAAGTCTCACAAAGATGAAATTTCTACTAAATTCTTTCACCCTAGCTTGATGGACTCTATAACAGGGTTACCATCAAGCTAGGGTGAGAGAACATAGTACAAATTTTCATCTTTTCACTCCAAATGACAATTGGGCAAATGGCAATTGGGCAAACACAATGAATTAACACAGCTAAGTTGAATATATTAGTCTTTTCAAGAATGAGTGATTTATAAATTTGAGCAACATATGGAATGAAGATTTTTGCATTACTAAGGGCCTCATTTTCCAAGCACTTTACCGCGTGCGATAAATTCGCAAATCGCATTAACAGCTGTTAACGCGATTTGCGAATGCAAATTAGTCATTTGGTATTCAGGGGGCGGAGCATATGTAAAGCGGGAACCTGTGTATCGTGTGCAGCGAAACGGCCGCAGTGTTAGCGCGGCTAATAACTACAACCTCGCGTTATGGACTGCGTTACGGGCCTGAAAAGGATTACCACCATCCATGATAGTCCCAGACAGCCTGTTGAGAGAGAGAGAGAGAGAGAGAGAGAGAGAGAGAGAGAGAGAGAGAGAGAGAGAGAGAGAGAGAGAGAGAGAGAGAGAGAGAGAGAGAGAGAGAGAGAGAGAGACTTACTATAGTGCCTATGCCCTACATAGGTATTTTAACCCCTATGGGAGGGCCACCTACTAACTCGGGGTGGGGATTAGGTATGAGCGTCGGGGGTTGGGGGCCACTTTCGCATTCCACATGAGACCTACGGACTGAACAGTGGTCTCTAGTAAAGATTTGCTGGCCGTCGGAGTGAGGACGCTCACTCCAACCGGAGATTTGGCCAACATTCTCTCCACCTAGCATGTTGTTGCCCAGGTAGAGTGTCCATCAAGCTAGGTAGAGAGAACGTTGCCCAAACCACTTCTTGGAGTGAGCGTCCTCACTCCGACAGCCAGCAAATCTGCACTAGAGACCACTGTTCTGTCCGTAGGTCTCATGTGGAATGCAAAAGTGGCCCCCAACCCCCGACGCTCATACCTAATCCCCACCCCGAGTTAGTAGGTGGCCCTCCCATCCCTCCCATAGGGGTTAAAATACCTATGTAGGGCATAGGCACTATAGTAAGTCTCTCTCTCTCTCTCTCTCTCTCTCTCTCTCTCTCTCTCTCTCTCTCTCTCTCTCTCTCTCTCTCTCTCTCTCTCTCTCTCTCTCTCTCTCTCTCTCTCGGACTATCGTGCACCGCGATAAAAGAAACCGGCAAATATCGTGCACTGCGATGAAAGAATCATCGTGCACTGGGGAAACATTGCGTGCGGTGCTAATGTTTTCGTGAATGGCGAAAACATCGCCGCACGCGATTTTTCCCCACTGCACGAAAGAAGCCTCATTTGCATTGGTAACGCCCCCTAATGCGTTACCAATGCGATATTGGAAAATAAGGCCCTAAATTTGAATGTGATTTTCATCGGTTTTAACAAACATCAAAACTAAAAAAGGAAAAAGAAAAAGAAAACATTTTTTTGCAATTGATTAAAGTATGGTGGTTGAAGGTTTTCAAGACCAATGATCACAATTACCTTGTACATGTTATATGTTCTTGGTAGAACAAACATGAGGCTCTGAGGTCTTTTCTTCCATTTTTAAATATCTGGGTAGACCCACATTGAATTTTTTGTTTAAAAATTGAGAGTGAAGTTTTGCTTGTTTGGTAGTATCAGTGCTTCACTTAATACCTTGTATTGTGAGAGATATATCCATTCCAGAAATGATATTCAAAGGTGATGATTCAGAAGAAATGAAAAAAAATCTCAGTGAACCTGGAAGATGTACCATGGTAAATTGACTAACTAAAGAGTAGCAAATCACTTGGGCCAGATGGTATACATCTCAGAGTGCTGAAAGAACTGAGAAATTAAATTGCAGACCTGCTATTGGAAATTTGTAAACTATCAGTAACATCATTTCTGGTACCTGAAAACTGGAGGGCTGCCAATGTAATGGCAATTTTTAAAAAGGTATCAAGGGGTAATCCAGACAACTACAGGCCAGTGAGTCTGATGTCATTTCCAGACAAAATGGTAGAAACTTTCATAAAGAACAAAATTGCTAAACATATAGATAAACATAGTTTAATGGGGCAAAGTCAACATGGATTTAGCCAAGGGAATTCTTTCCTCGCAAATTTGCTACATTTTTTTGAGGGCATAAATAAACATGTGGATAAAGGTAAGCCAGTTGATATAGTGCATCTGGATTTCCAGAAAGCATTTGACAGAGTTCCTCATGACAGACTTCTTGGGATAGGTATCTTGAAATTTATCTACCCCTTGGGATCCTGCCAGGTACTTGTTCCCTGGCTTGGCCACTGTTAGGAACAGGGTACTGGGCTTGATGGACATTTGGTCTGACCCAGTATGGCAAGTCTTATGTTTTTATGTTTTCAAAGATCTGTACTGGGACCGATGCTTTTTAATAGGGTGTGTAGTGATTTTTTTTTTAATCGTTTTCGTTTCATGTTGTTTTTTGCTTGATTTCATTTTTAAAATGGTTTGTATGGGCTTTTTTCTTTTATTCCCTACTTTCATGGTTACTGCACATTAAATGCTATTAGTGCACACTAACTGAACTTAGTGTGTGCAATGTCCAGTTAGTGAGCACTAACTTCCATTAGTATGCAGTAACATAAAACTAAAAAAAAATTACATTTTGGCATTTTTTTTCTTTCATTTCATGTTGTTGACATTGCCTATTTTGTTTTAAACGAATGCACATCCCTACTTTTTAATATATTTATAAACAATGTATGAAATGATCAAAATTGCAAATGGCACAAAATTATTCTGAATAGTAAAATCTCAAGTGGATTGTGAGAAGTTGCATGAAGACCTTGAAAGACTGGGAGATTGGGCATCTAGATGGCAGATGAAATTTAATGTGGACAAGTGGAAAGTGATGCACATAGGGAAAAGTAACCCACACTGTAGTTATACAATATTATATTCCATATTAAGAGTTATCACCCTGAAAAAGGATCTGGGATTCATCGTGGACAATACTTTAAAAATCCTTGGATTAGTGTAGTGGTAGTCAAAAAAGCAAACAGAATTTTAGGAATTATTAGGAAAGGAATGAGAAAAAAAATGGAGAATGTCATAATATCTCTGTATCACTCCATGGTACTGTGCAATTCTGATGCCACATCTCAAAAAAGATATAGCTGAAGTGCAAAAGGTACAGAGAAGGGTAACCAAAATGAGAAAAGGCTAAAGAGCTGTTCAGCTTGGAGAAGAGACAGCTGAGGGGGGATATGATAGAGGTCCATAAAATCATGACTGGAATAGAATGGTTAAATGTAAATTGATTATTTACTCTTTCAAATAATACAAAAACTAGGGGACATTCCATGAAGTTAGTAAGTAGCACATTTAAAACAAATCTGAGAAAATTATTTCATTTAATGCACAATTAAGCTCTGGAATCATTGCTAGAGGATATGGTAGCATAGTTGGCTTTTAAAAGGTTTGGACAAGTTCTTGGAGGAAAAGTCCACAAACTATTATTAACCATATATACTTGGGAAAAGCCATTATTTATCCCAGGGAGTTCACAGCATGGGATCTATTTACTGTTTGAGATCCTGCCAGGAACTTGTGGCTGGTCACTGTTGGGAACAGGATACTGGGCTTGATAAACCCTCACTCTGGTCCAGTATGGTAATTCTTATGCTCTTATGTACATATAAAAATAAAATAAACATCACAAGTTGAAAATTGAAGATGGGGTCATTAGTCTAGCAACACTAGTACATCAAATAACTGTTATATTTTATCAAGCAGCATATGCCAATGGCACAATGCATATTTTGTACCCAAAAATAAACTACATTTAAGAAAATCAGGCAGTACAAAGTACAAGGTTTAGATAAAATTATATTACTATCATTTTGAAAATAAATACTGTTGTATCTGCGGACCCTTGGGCTGAGGTGAGTTTGGCTCTGCTTGCAGAGAGGAGCCCTGCAGGTCCTCACCAACAGTAGGCAGAACCAGGCAAAGCCTAGACGGGTCAGGAGCTTCACCCTTACCAGCCCACGTTCCCCTCAGGTTGAGCCTTTGGGTGCCGGGGCCAGCAGGACTTAAGTGAGGGTCTCTGCTGATGACTGGAGAGGGGGGGGGTCCAAGACAGGCATCGATCAGGCGTTTTGTGAGTCCAGGCAAGGTCAAGGCAGGCAGAGATCAGGCGTTTCCAGAGTCCAGGCAATGGTCAAAACCAGGATTCCATCCGAGGCAAAGGAAGAGGGACAGAAAGGGTGGAAGCAGGCAGGCAAGGCAGGAGTAGGTCAGGCAGACAAGGACTGAAACAAGCAGGACAACGCAGATTGGAACAGGCAGGGCAACAAAGGCTGGAACAGGCTGGGCATTGAAGACAAGAGGCAACACGCACTACTGAACGTAACTGGACCTGTTGCTGAGGTTTTGGGTGAGTGTCCCGGCTGTCTTCTTATAGCGAGAGGCTGGTGATGTCATCTAAGGGCGCCGTGGGGGTTTTCCCACTGCAGATCCTTTAAATCCCTGAACGTCGACACGTGTTCATGCTAGGGTAGCGGTTGGTGTCCTGCCACGCCGGCAGGGGATGGCGTCATGCGGCCGAGTCAGGGAAAATGTCAACGGCTTCCTGCTGCGCTGGGTGGATGTGCGGCCAACCTAGCCATGAAGGTTAAATTGGTGGTTCGCAGGGGCAGCCTACAGACCACCAAATGCAACAAATACATATATAAATAACTAGGGACCTTCATTTTCAGTTTTTATTTTATTTGCCTGGGAATTTCAATATTCTAACAAAAAAAGAAATCAATGGAATAATTTCTTTGCCACTGATTTTTCTCCTGTGTGTATAACAAAATCATTTCTGCTGACTTTTTAGTTAGAACATTGAAATTCTCAGGCAAAATAAAATAAAAACTGAAAACAAAGCTCGTTAATAATAACACATAGAGATGCACAGATATATAGGGGTAGATATTCAAAATATACTTAGCCAGGTAGTCAGACTTATCCAGCTAAGTAGTGACCACTGAATATCTAGCTATACCACTTAGTCACTTATCCAGCTAAGGGGGTCATTCTCTAACGCTATTGCACGCGTTTGGGGCAAAGTCAGGGCGGAGTCAGCCCCGGAAGAGGAGGAGTCGGGCAGCACCGGGGCCGACGCTGCGGACACATCGCTAACGGCGAAAGGTAAGATTCCTTATCAGCACCAGTTTCATGCCGAATAACTACACCTTTTATGGTTAATTTAACTGGATAAGTCTGAATATTGCTACTTATACAGCTATGGTAGCCAGATAAGTAGCATCACCCAGTTATTCCCACTGCCTTCCCCATATCTATTCAGCTAACAATTTAGGCTTGGATTCTCTAAGGTCACAGACCTTAGAGAATCCAGCGGTAACGGGGGGGGGGGGGGGGGGGGCGGTCCTGCAATAGCCGGCAGCCATTGTACCTCCACGGTGCGATCACTGCCGGCTTTCACGCCAAATAACTACACCTTTTATGTTAATTAACGGGATGAGTCAGACGTACCCTATAGCAGGTCTAAAGCTAGCCAGCTTATCCGGCTAACTTTATTACTTATCCGGGTATATTCAGCAGCATTGCCGTGCAACTGAATATCCCATGTAAGTTAGCTGGATAAGTCTTATCCTATGTAAGTCCAACTTACATAGCCAGCTAAATTTAAATATTGGAATCATACTTTTTAATTCCAGTTTTTAAAGACTAAAATCTGGATTGTTTATTGCACTGTTAAAATCCTTCATTGTGCCACAACAAGATTTTTTAAAAAGAGAGAGAGAGAAATAATAAAGAAAGAAAAATAAAAACTCAACTGAAACTGATGTGAGTAGATCCATATGACAGGTTACTGCTTTATATCTTTGCTGTCACCAGAATTTCTTATATTATTTATGGTGGGAGGTATTGAACAATATTAGATAGGGGTTTTTTGGGTCTTGTTATTTCTTAACTCCTTTAGGCCCAGGACAACTGATATTTGTATCTCATTTACATGAAATGGATGCCATGTAAATGAGATCAATATTCAGAGACCTGGCAAGCGGCAAAAATATCTGGGGTTACGTTACGAGAGTAACTTTTCCCAGATATTTAGTGGAACTTACAGGCACAAATCTCCCGACAAATATACTCGGATAAAGTTACTTTATCAGGGTAGTTAGGTCTGTGATTTTTCTGACCCAGACCTCTGCATGTAACTTTAGATTGAGAGCGCTCAGTATGTGCACTCACTGGCTGAAGTTGAACCCCGCCCTTGGACTGCATCCATTCGTGCCCCAATACATTTTAGGCAGGGAGACAATTCAAAGCTCAGGTTTTTGAGTGCATAACTGGAAAAGATAACCCACAGAAAGGCTTTGAATATTAACCTCATAGAATATGTTTGCAGTTATTCAGCAAAAGACCCATCTAGTCTCTCCTTTGTCTTTTCCTGTTTCCATACTGGGAGAAATGATCCCCAGCTTCGACCTCACTTCTCTGCTCAGCCTCCATGCTTGAATTCCAGCACTGTTTCTCACTCCATCCTCTTGTCTGGGAGTCCTTTCAGGCCAGTTAAGAGCTTCAACACACAATATACATGAAATTGTGCAAATGTCTGCTGTCATTATAGCTGCCTTAGGGCACCTTCCATATCAGCTGTTCAGATTACTTTTGTGTGAGCAGTAGTTTATTGGCTTAGAATGTAATCATTGGGTCTGATAGATAAAACTATATGCTGCTAATATTCAGAGGCAGCAAATATATTTTCAGGAGTCCCTTGAAACTCACTGATGTGGATTCTCGATACACAGGATTTGTTCTGTGAATGGGGTTATGTCATCTTCCTTCTTTGCTTTTATAGTCCACATACATGAGAAATGTGCCCTGAAAAATGTATCCACTTTCTTCTAATTTCCACTACTGCTGATCCCTTCCACTGCTGCTTATCCCTTCAGTGTTAATGTGCAGTTCACCAAGTCGTTTGTCATATCTTGAAGCTTTCTGGCATCCATTGCATTTTAACATACCGTAAAATTACATTTAAGATGCATCTAAATAAATAGAAGCACCTCCATATATGAATTTGATTTATTGTGTTGTTTTACTTTCCAAGGGAGGGTAAAAGTGGTGAATTCCTCTAGGGAATGCCTAAATCCTTTTTTTTTTTTTTCAAAAATGAATGTATGAGTAACTGGAGATATATATCTGGGCACCGTCCAAAATAAAGCATGGAAGTCAAATAAGTTGCAGCTAAAAACATCCCTTCCAACTTCAAAGTTCCTTGCTGAATAAGTTTGAAAATGAAGAGCCAATACAGATAGTGAGAATAAGAAGTGGCAAGAAATCCATACTCATCATCCACTGACATCTAACCTTCAGTGCATTAACACAAATCTACTAAAAATAACATTCATAGCTCACACTCCATTCAGAGAACTTCTGTTTTCAAGCTGTCATTGCAACAGACCTCACACTGTCGACTTCTTGCTGTTGTTTTCTTTTCCCTTTCTAGATTTGCCCTTCTAGTAACAAGCTCGGTATAGTTCAAAAGGCATATTGTTGGGTTTCTACAAAACTTTTTGCATGATTCTGGGTTAAAATAAACCACATTTTGTTCCATGAAACAAATGTATCTTTAAGGGAGAAAAGACACTTAATGGGAATTCTTTATGTCTGCATCCCTGCGCAATAAGCCCACTAACCAGAAGAGTGGGGGTGGGGGAGGGAGGGATCATGCTTTGTGCCAAGCTATTTCTATATGAACAGGCCCCTGTGATCTTCAAAATACATTTAAAAAAAGCTGCTATGACCATGGAAACAAATTAAACCACATGGTTCCAAAGCCGAGTCTCAGAAATAAAGGTTGGTGCATTTTCCAACCAAACTCGGGACTAGATGAAGTCAACATTCTCCCTTTCTGGCTGCAAGAGGAGTAAAATGTGTGCAGTTTCAGCTTTTGAGAAATTTCAGATCTCACTGAAATTGTGCTTCAGAGCAAACGCCTAACACTGGCATTTCTTTCTCAGATCAGACTCTACCCTCCTGTTCATTATCCGTAAGCCTCCTTGCATTCTGGCAGTAATGCATCCCGCAAGGAGAAGTCTTGTTAAAGTTCGGGAATGACAGAGAGATCATATTCTCCAAGACAAAGCTGCATCTGACAAGAGACCTTTAACCTGCACAAAGTCAAAGTGCACTCACCTGGGAGCAGTGTGCCAGCCAAGCTTTTGGAATGAAAGCTCTAGCATGCAAAAAGCAGCAGGAACAATTAGAAATGTAGCAGGCAGAGAAGCATGCAAGGAGCTGTAAGTAACCATCCTGCCCAGCGAGGAATGACTTTGAATTCAGATCAAGACTGCTCTGTCTTGCTGGCTGATTACCGTTTGAGAGGTGCACTCTTGGGAGGTTTTCTAATCCACCAGCTAACAATGACTGACCTTAGTGTATCGCCCTTTCATACTATACGACTCTGGGCCAAGCGGCAAGGGTTTATTGATGTGTTTCAAGCTAAGTAAGACTGGTTTCCTTAGCGTTTCTGCAGAAACTCTACATAATTGAAAGCAAAGAACAAAAGGTATAATGGAAAGAGAAACTTTTAAAAAATGTATTTTAATCTATTTCATTGCCTACCTTGAATTTTCAGGTTCTCATACAAGAGCAACTAGAAATCATACCTGTAGGGTTCCCCCTCCCCCCCCCTCCCGGTCTGTGCTGAAAGAACAGAATGAAAATTGAGCCACAGTTGTCTACAAAACATTTGCCCATATCACTGGGCCTGTGTACAGTCACAATACTTAAAGCGTTGCACTTCTTTTCTTAGACTACGGATTGAATGAAATCAGAAAATGTTTTGTAAAAATGTTTATGAGACTGCAGAGTGTTAGAATATTTACAGAAGCAAAAAAAAAAATCAACAACACCCCCACATCCCTGATAGAACTGAACCACAAAACTAAAAGCATCCAAAGAATAGAAAAGCTGATCACGTTTCACACTGAACAATCTAAGATAAATGTGGTCCCATCAGCTCTGTTCTTGGACTCTATTATCTATTGGCTGACCTCTGTTTCTGACACCGATTGTATGCAGATGACATACAATTTTATATCCAGGTTGGTACATCGTGGGAGGAGACCTCCCAGTCAATTTCTTTGTGTATTTCTGCTTTAAGACAACTGTTATCAAACAACAAATTGGCCTTGAATCTCAGTAAAACTTAGATTTTAGTGTTACATCATGGAAGTCCCTGGTTATGTGTTCCAACTGTCTTGTGACAGGTTAGGAGCCTGGATGTACTTGATGATTCATCCTTATCATTCAAAACTCAAATTATTTTTACAAGCTGCATGATCTATGAGGCTTAAAGCTTCTGTTACCTGCCTCTGACTTTCAGTCTGTAGTCCAAGCAATTATTTTACCAATTTTGGACTATTGTAATTTGTTATACATTGGCTTACCTGCAGTTGCACTTAAGGCTTTATAACTCCTACAGAATGCAACAGCCAGGCTTATTACTGGATTACCGATGAAAGAACATATTACACCAGTTCCTTCTCAGTTACAATGGCTACCAGTGCAATCAAGAATAATGGATAAAGTCGCAATGCTTGTGCATAAGCGTCTGACATTCTACTCATGCCTTTGTGTAATTGCTCTCCTGCGGATTTTTCATCCTACCTGGATGTTATGATCACTGCAAAGAGGACTACTTGAAGTTCCTACACTTTGTCAAGCCACCCTTGCAAAAGCCAGAAACCGGGCTTTCTCTGTGGCCGCCCCAAACTTGTGGAACTCACTCCTTTACGAGTTACGTATGGTAGGCTGTACAAAGTCATTTAAAATGAAGTTGAGGAATGACCTTTTTCATCTTTTTTTTGGTTAATGATGCAGCCTACCTCATTTTGTGTAATTTTGGGTCACAGTAATGCAGAACATTTTGTCTTATTTTGTGCTTAGCTAGTAACCTGTTTTATGTATTTTTTATTTTGTAATTTTAATTATGTATATATGCATTTGTATACTATCCAGATCATCAGTATGGGTGGTTTATAAATATCAAATAAATACTAGAAGGTGAATGGTGAAGAAGCTGTTAAAATATGGAAAGATCAGATTCTACATATGGGCAAAAAGGTACTCTGTATATCATCTACCAAGATGTAATGTACATAAACAGCCATCAACAAAACTGCAACACTGCTCAGCCAGAGTAACTATTCTACAGTAATGGATATGGAAGCTGACAGATTTCTTTAATGAGTACCCAAAAAAAACTACACAAATGGAATATAAATGTTTCGAAACAGAAAACTAGTGTATAATGATTACTATCTTCACTGCTCTGGAACCAACTATTTATAGCCAAGAAAATATTAGCATGCCACTTCCAATAACAAGAACAATTCTGGTAATAAGCATTCTGATGGTACAAAAGATAATATATTAAGAAAGACAGTAGGCACGTTGTATATTAACAGAGTGCTATAAGTCTGAAGTTGAATAATTTTAAATACATAATCTAATTTCATGTGTATTCCTCCAAAGCAAGCAATCTGACCTGCTAATTTATTTCTAAAACCACAGAATACAGATATCATATTTTATTACCAAAATATTTACATTTAAGTGCAGGAAGAGAGGTCACATGTTTGGGGTAAAAACACCTCATCTACACTAGAACTTAGATCTCCCACAACAATATTCTTTACCAATATTACACTCTGCCTTCTGGAAGTTAATAAAAAAAAACAATCTATGAATTTAGAAAATAGAAACCCTTAATGGTTTTAGAAAAACATATATACAATGTCCTCCTCTTCTATCCAAGTTATCACTTTTGGAGATTTGCAGCAGAGATTGCATGTAAACCTGCTCACTTTTCAGGAACGAGAACATAAAAGAGTAAAAATGAAAATGTGCGCTGTTTGCTGGGCAGAAGCCATAGAGTTATAAAGGACCCTTTGAACAATATTGAGTTTGGGGGCACCACAATCACATCAAAAAGGATTTACCATCACTCGGTAAACTCAATATAGAGCAATAACAGTCTATTACAAGCAGAGGCATACAGCATC
Organism: Rhinatrema bivittatum; assembly: GCF_901001135.1. Classification (NCBI taxonomy): domain Eukaryota; kingdom Metazoa; phylum Chordata; class Amphibia; order Gymnophiona; family Rhinatrematidae; genus Rhinatrema; species Rhinatrema bivittatum. The sequence goes on along the minus strand of NC_042615.1, from coordinate 320,663,525 downwards.
AGAGGAATATTTAAAAGAACTAGACAGAACCTTTAAATCAACGCAATTCAATTACCCTTCCCCCAAAGGACACACCACAGGAGACTACATTGCAGAGTTTAAGAGACCTGTTACTAATTTATCACAAACTGTATCAACCCAAGTGTTAAAAATATTATTTGTAGTCTCGGAAATTTTAGGACCACATATACACACATAAAAATAATAACCTGAAAGAGAGTCCCCCAAAGACCAACCACAACTGAGGAGAATACTACAGATTGACTCATCAAATCCTGCAAGGCCCAGCACTCAGACAGATGCACCACTGAGATTGGTGAATGAGTGCACAGCTGGGCAAAATCTTCCTGCCTCTGTGTTAAAAGCTGAGGTTCACAACAAGACTCCAGATAGGAGGCACTGATGGCAACAGAAGGCTGTGCAAGTAGGACGCTATTACGGGCAAATAGAGGCAAAAACTTAAATAGCAACTCTCAGATGGAGAAAAATTTGGAACAAAAAAAAATACCACTCATACCCCAAAAACGATATTTGAAGCATGCAGGAAAAGGAATTATCATGGATTTATTTCCTTATTTATGTTTTTATTCTTGATTTCCTGCTTAACTTTTCTGAAGATTCTTTGAAGCAGGGTACAATAAGAATACACAGTTCATAAAACAGCAATTCAAAATTAACAAAGAAAATAAAGCACATATCAGACAGCAAAACTTCAGGTGCACAGATAAACTGTTTAACCTGAAAGGGCCAAGTTTTCACCCTTTTATGAAAATGTAGATAATTTAGATTCTGATGGATGCCTAAAGGAATCGGGTTCCACAAAACAGGTGCAATATACCAAAAGGCGGATTGCCACATATTTTTCCAACTTTACCAACAGACATGTGGGTACTTCTAGCAGTGACTGCAGTGATGATCACACAGCACCCGTGGTGGAATACAATAATTAAGCCAGCTGGTCAAGTATTTGTGCCCAGTACAGTACAAACAATTGATATCCCAGGGAAATTATATTAAACAGAAAATACTGGTCCAAAGACGACCAATGCAGATCCCGCAAAGTGAGGGTTACATGATCCCTATGCCGTTTTCCCTTCATATGCCTGAAGAAGCTATAATCTCTTAACTCTAAGTGCTGGAAGCCCCCGCTACAGTGAATTAAAGTAATCGGATTTCCCCGAGATCAATGCAAGAACTATAGTTAATAAATCTTTTATAACCAATAAAGGATACAATTTTCAAATAAGCCGAAAACTCAATAGATGTTCTATTAATGCCTTCCATGCATTAATGCACATGCCCACAAAAAAACATTCAACTAAAATACATATACGGTATATATTCATTTTGTTCACCTCCGACAGGCCTTATGAATGAACATACAGTGCTTAGTCTGCCTGAAGCAGGAATAAGTCCATGCCAAGGTGCTCTCACAGGCACACAATTCCAGTAGCTTCCTAAGGAAATGATTTGGGCCCTTTTAAAACTTGTTTTTACATGGAGGAATAGAAGAGCTAGTTTAAAAAAAATACCACTTCTTTTAGTTTACCATATAGCAACCTGAAAATGATTTAATTCCTGGATAAGGTTAAATTTCCCAAGCAAAAGCTACTTTTAAAGGATCATTGCAGTTGAGTTTTTCTCTCCGAGATTTGCAGTATTTGCCTTAAAAAAAAAAAAAAGCTCTTTCACCTGCCCTAATACCTAGAATTCCATCTACAACATGCAGACTATCTCTCTTTTCTTAATTTGTTTCCTTTGCTTTTCTTTCAGTTTTACGTCCGCCTTCATGCTTATTTTGTCATACCTCACACAGTTGCACTTGCACTAGTCCAGGAAGCCATATACAAAAATCACAAGCATTACTTCAGTCTGAAGATGCAGATTTATTCAGGACCGGTGGAAGCATTAGATGGACCAGGTAGCTGTCTAGAGCACCACTGATCTGGGATGGCAACAGCTTGGCTTCTCCTTCCCACTCAATGGCCCAGAAGAGGAAGAGGAATTGCATGGATCTCCATAGCTGGGAAGAAGGAAAAGCCATGCCATTGCTGCCAGAAGCAAGAGAAAGAACAGCCTGTCGCCAACTGGCTTAATTATTATATTCCACCTCGAGTGCTGTGTGATCATCACTGCAGTCACTGCTAGAAGTACCCACATGTCTGTTGGTAAATTTGGAAAAATATGTGGCAATCCGCCTTTTGGTGTATTGCACCTGTTTTGTGGAACCCGATTCCTTTAGGCATCCATCAGGATCTAAATTATCTACATTTTCATAAAAGGGTGAAACTTGGCCCTTTCAGGTTAAACAGTTTATCTGTGCACCTGAAGTTTTGATGTCTGATATGCACTTTATTTTCTTTGTTAATTTTGAATTGCTGTTTTATGAACTGTGTATTCTTATTATACTCTGCTTCAAAGAATGTTCAATGTAATATTTGCAATATGGCTTTTTCATAGGTTGAGTGCTGGCAATTATGATATGGAAGACTTACTATATTGGAATTGTATCTCAGTTTATTCCTGGCTTTCTGTGGACCAAGTCCACACCCAATGCACTTTACCATAGGCAGGGAGGTTGAACTCCAGTCCTCGAGGCCGCAAACAAGCCAGGTTTTCAGGATATCCACAATGAATATGCATGAGAAAGATGTGGAAGCACTGCCTCCACTGGATGCAAATCTTTCTCATGTGTGCTCATTATGGATATCCTGAAAACCTGGCCTGTTTGCGGCCCTTGAGGACTGGAGATCACCATCCCTGCCATATGGGATCCAGTAAACCACCTTGATTACTATGAAAAAGCTAGTTTATTAAGTTTATTAAACTATTATTATTGCAAGTGTGGGGTTGTTTTTTTTTTTTGCAGTGTATGCCTATATAATTTATATGTTGTTGTGATATTTTTACTTCAGAAGATTGTACTTTGAATGTCTATTTTCCATATGCAAGCTGCCTTTTTAGGTTGGGGAAGTTAAATTTTAAAAAGGAAAAGAATGCATAAGTTTTAATTATGTGGCGAGGGGAGGGAAGGGAGAATGAAAGGCTGTAAGGTTTGTCTAGGGCATCTAATATCCTTGTATCAGCCCTAAGAGAGAGTGTGACACACACACACAGACTCCCACCATTCACCAACCTCTCACACCCCCAGGGGGCAGATCCTGGAGAAGGGTGGGAGGCAGGCAATAGGGAATGGAGGAGTCCTATTTCTAGACCCAGGAAGTGGGGCGGCCAAAGGCCACCCCACCCCATTAAACATTTCTCTGGAGCCCCCTAGTGCGGACGCTGAAGACTGAGAACAAAAAAATAAGAGGCCCAAAAACTGAGTGGTTAGAGCAGTGGGCTGCAAACAAGGGAAGCCAGGGTTCAAATCCTATTGTCATTCCTTGTGACCTTGGAAAAGTCACTTCACCCTCCATTGCCTTCCCCCTGCTTTGGCCCTCGGTGATTTCACCTGCACCAGGCCATGGAGGGGGGGGGCACCATTTCATTCTTTGCCTCAGGCAGCCTGCACCCCCCCCCCCCATCCCATTTTGCCGCTCCCCCGGCTCTTAATGCATTCACGCCTGCTGAGTATGTGCTTCTCTGGGCCGCGAGCAGGATGGGTACCGCTTGCGGCTCACCGAATCTGTACTCCTCTGCCGCGAGCAAGATAGACTCTTCCGCGCCCCTCCTAAGGCCTAATAGGACACGCCGGCCCTGGGTGCCGAGGAGTGTGGCAGGATTGCCAGCTTCTTAGAAATATCACTGACACTCTTATCTGCCACACCCTTCTGGGAACTTTGACTCCTGCCTGCCCCACTTCCCCAGCATTTCAAATCATTGACGGGGCCAGACTCCAAGGGGGGTACACCACCTCCTTGCCATCTCAGTAATATGACCTGTGCCATGTCCTAGGGGGGCGCCTTCTCTTCCCTTGCCTCAGACAGCAGATTGCCTTGAGCCGCCCCTGATAGTAGGGAAATGGCTGCATAAAATCATCCAGCTGATATTATGACACTTTCACATTATGCGCCACATATTTGTTACTTCATATTACTATGTGGGTCAGCACTAATAAAAAATATCTGATTTTGCTGTAATCTGGCCAACTAACGCTCACAATTTTAGCCTTGCCTGTAAAGGGAAAGTGCATACTACAGCCTCAAGAGATGTCTTGTGGCACACACACACACACACACACACACACACACACACACACACACACAGTTTAATCAAGCATATACTGATTTACAGTGACTTTACAATCCCAGACTGGTCGTGGCCTAGGCACACATGGAAGGATCCTATTACTTTTACTGATCCTTCAGTGTGGGCAGATTAAAAGGTTTTAGCTAAATGGTAGTGGTGTTTACAGTCCAGCTATTTAACATTCAGGATTTACTTTCTCATGTATAATTTTGTTCCCTTTTTCAGAAAGTACCTCCTCTGAGGCTGCCACTTCTAGACATTTGCAGGAAGAAAGCCAAATGGAGAGGGGACAGCAAGATCCTGAATGTGACAATGGGAGCAGAAGGAGAAGAAGGAAGAAGAGCCCAGAGAAAGGATAGAGCTGGAGTAGGAAGAGGAGTGCCCGCCCACTCCGACACCCCCTGGAGAAGTCCAGCCTCTAGCTAGCGACCAGCCTCCCAAAATGGCACAGCCCGGAAGCCTGCAGAGAATGATACAGCTGGCCCTGAAGGTGTGCTGGACTCAGACTGGGCTGCTGTGTGAAGTGCAGGGCCGGAGGACTTTGAGAGCAGAGTTAGTCTGCTCTCATCAGCTGCTCAGTTCTGTACCATCAGAAACCACACAATAATATTGGCATTCATAACCATTTGGAAACAATACCACTTTGTTATAATGTTTCAACACTTAAATATTGTTAGTGATAATAATAAAAAAAAAATTCATACTTAACTGTATACCTTGTCTTTACTCTTTATTAATTATACCACCATAACATGATGTAGCAATAGAGCAATACTTTTTCAACCATAGATTAAGCTCTGATGTAGTTGTCCAGCAGTTTATTTCCCTCTTCTGGAAATATTGTGCAAGGATCAAGACATGACAGATGATCAACATGATAGAACTGTAAAGGCAGCTAGCAGATGAGTTGATGTGAACAGAGTACCTAGGAATATGGGATTACCGGCATCAGGACTTCATAAAAAATGAACAGGTCGTGTGCATGCTACATCTGTATGTCTCATGTGACCCTTGTCTGGGTTACTTTACCCACATTAGTGTCACAAAGTCTCCCAGAACTGGGAGAGCCTACTGGAGGGATGAGACTTGGAAAGGAGTAATGGGCAAGATTTATCTGCTAGAGAGAGACTTTGGGCAGGGAGAGGCCAACAATACTTAGTGTGCTTTGTGTTTCTGTTGGCCTTGAACAGCTTTATCATGTGAAAGGTCACAGAAATCACCAGATATTAAACCCTGAAGGTTTTCCTGCACTGCTCCTTTGGACACCTCGCACTATGCTCTGCAAACACCTCTCCATTGCTAGGGATACCGCGAGAGGCAGATACTGGGTGTCAGCTAACATTTGGTCTCTTGTAGCATTGCCATCACTTTATATTACACAGGCTAGTGTACAAAAGATTCTGCATAAACTATCTACTGCTGGATGTTGCATTACCTAGTGTTATCTGGGCAGTTCTGATGTTCTTCCAATGCTGTGTCAGTGAAATTAGAAAGCATATTTGGTTCTAACTTTGGGCCAAGTCTGCCTAAGCTAGTTTCAGCTGTTCTATCACAAGTTCCTGAAAATAGCATTATGCACCCAAAATAGATTCTGTTAGTCATCTTTATTATGACCTTCATCTGTTGGTTTTCAAGTATCTTCACCTAAAAGTGCTACTTCACATGCCAAGGACAGCACATTTTGCAAAGCTATATTCCCACTAAGGATGTGCATTTGTTTCTTCTGTTGTAGTGGGCACGCACGTACCTCACTGATTTTCTAGTATACGCAAAAAAACTAGATATTATCTGTGCATGTGTAATAATGAGTTATGTATATTATATCAATTTTTTTGTGTGTACTAGAAAGTCGGCGGGGTACGCGCATACCCACTGAAACAGAATTAAATGCACATCCCTAATTCTCACATTACTCTATTACCTGAATGACAGATTTTATTAAGCTTCATGCCCTACCTATCGCTGTGATTCCAGGAAAGAGCCTAAGTGCCTTTCTGGTCTTTAGCAGTGAGTAGCCATACAAAAATCCAAACACAGCCACTTGTATAAGTCTGGATAAGACTTTTCAATAATTGGCTAAATAGATTAACAAACTAAAAGCTCTTTAACCATATATTCCAGACTCACAATTTCAGTTTATAACAGGATAAAACTTATCCTGTTATATGGCAAGGATTTATCCAGCCATCATATCATTAAAAAGGAGATTGTGGTCTATTTTTAAAAGTTAGCCAGTTATAACCCTAATTGCTTCTTGGTGGTTGGCAGCATGAGCAGGAAATCAGTACAGGATTTTTTTTTCTATGTTTACAGTCTGCTGGTGAACAAAATCTGCAGCTTTAACATACTAAGGCCCACGTGGAATAGCAGTGGGGAAAACTACAATTATATTCAGATCACCATTCCTGTCTGTGCACCTTTCTTACAGTGTGAATATTTAGTCAGTATTTACTTAGAGATGTCCTACTATCGTGCTTTGTCTCAGAGATAGGACAGCAGTGGGTGCCTGAAGGTGTTTCTCTAGTACATCAGACTTAGAATCTGCATCAGAGTCACTATGTTCTCCATTCCCCTCCTCAGGTGCTGGGATCCCTTGTTGTGTTGCAATGTTGTTGAGAGCACAACAGGCCACAAAGATGTGACAGACCTTTAAATTAAAACTCCTCCTATCTTATCCAGACATCTAAAGTGTGTCTTCAAAATACCAAAGGGTCACTCTATGACTAATCTGGTGCATTGCTGAGACATATTGTACCTTTCTCCTGCTATTGTCTATAGCAGAGCTTTCCAAAGTGTTTGTCTCGACACTTTAGTGTGTCGCCTGCAGTGTGCCGGTGTGTCGCGAAAGCCCGGTGCACGTCACGGGGCGGAGCAAGTGGAGAGGTCAGAGGGAGCCAATGCGGCCGCCGGTGGACCTCATCCCACTGGAGGCTGAGTAGTTAAGCATCGCTGTACTGTGCCGGAGACACACAGCAGGAAGATCGACAGGGCCATGGTGGAGCTCACGTCACCACAGCCCGAAGAAAAAGGTCACGTCTAAACATACAGGTGCTCCTCCTCCTTCCTGCCCACTCGGCCCCGGAAGAAAAATGTTGCCGGAGCTGCACGGGCAGGAAGGAGGAGGAGCATCAGCCACGTGCAGAAGAGGAGCAGCGTTGTTGCAGCGGGCTGAGAAGAGGAGAAGGCCCGGTAGCAGGGCCCCCACTGCGGATCGGCCCGAGAAGATCAGGGCCGCTGCAGAGCACATCCTGCAGCGACCCATGAAGAGGAGGCCCAGAGGTAAGAGAGAGGCTGAGGGCCCGTAGACTGTGTGTATGAGATGAGTTGAGAGATTGTGTGTGTGTGTGTGTATATGAGATGAGTTGAGAGATTGTGTGCGTGTATGAGATGAGTTGAGAGATTGTGTGTCTGTGTGTGAGAGTGAGTTGAGAGACTGTGTGTGGGAGTGAGGACCTGAATGTTTGCAGAGACAGCATGTGAGAGCCTGTGTGTGTGAGAGAGAGACAGCATGTGACAATGAAAGCCTGTGTGTATGAATGATTGTATGAGAGAGAGCATGTGACAGTGAGAGGCTGTGCTTGAGCAAGACAGCAGGTGGGAGTGAGAGAGAGCCTAGGTGTGTGAGAGTCAGACAGCATGTGCAAGAGAGAGACTGTGTATGAATTATTGTATGAGAGAGAGTATGTGAGAGTGAGAGCCTGTGTGTGTGTGTGTGTGTGTGAGAGAGAGAGAAAGCATGTGAGAATGAGAACCTGACTGTGTTTAAGAGAAGAAGATAGATGGAGAGAAAAGAAACAGAAAAAAAGACAATATGAAAGGAATTGGCAAAAAAATAAGAAAGGGAAGGTGGAACAAAAAAGCCTGTGACCAACCGATTAGAAAACTAAGATCAGACAGCAAAGGTAAAAAAAAAATAAATTACTTTTTACTGATTGGCACATGTAATCTTTGGTAATGTGCAAGAGTAGCACTTTCTCTATGCGGATCTCACAATGTACGAGATCAACATGGAGGAAGTGGAAACCCATGGGGCCTGCACAGAGGAGGCAGCAGAATGGGCTTCAGTGCCAGTAGCAGCAATCACTGCCTCCCCAATAGCCTTGCGGCAGCAGTGCCAGTGGCACCAGAGGAATGAGAGAGGCTCCGAGGTTGCTGGCAAAAGAAAGAGAGGGGGTTTGCCTTTAGTGTGTACATTGTATGAATGGGAGTCTGCCTGGGGTGTATGTGTGTGAATGCATGGGTGCCTGCCTGAGGGTGTATCTGTGTATGAGAATGAATGAGTGTCTTCCTGGGGTTTGTATGTGTGAGACTAGGTACCTGCCTATGTGTGGTGTATGTGTGTGTGTGAGAATGAATTGGTGCCTGCCTGGGGGTCTGTGTGTGTGAAAATGAATGTGTGCATGCCTGGGGTATGGTGAGGGAGAGGTGTGAAAATGAATGGGAGCCTGCCTGGGGGTAAGTTTCAGTGCATGAGAATGACTGGGAGCTTGCCTGGGTGTGTGTGTTTGTGTGAGAATGATTGGGAACTTGCCTGGGTGTGTGTGTTTGTGTGTATGTGAGGGAGCCAGAGAGAGTGAGAGCATAAGTATGTATGAGAAAATCCAGGGGAGTAAGAGTTTGTGTGTGGGGGGGTGGTGTGGAGGGGGAGAGAGTGTCTTAGAGCCTGAGAGTGTGTCAGTGTCTGTGAGAGCGAGAGGTTATGGTGGGTATAAGAGCATGAATGTGAATGTATGTGACAGTGTATGTGTGAGGGAGAATGGACATGTGAGTATGTGTGAGAGAGAGAGAGAGAGAGGATAACCTCCTAATCCTTGACAATATCAGGGTGACTGGAAATCAAGAGCTCCCACGTATGGACAGCAGGGGCTTTTTAAAATCTTTATTAGTTTTAATTTCTGGGTGTTATTTGATATATGTGCTGTTTTGAAATATTTTATTGGTGTTTGGGAAATTTGTAAAAAATGTATATGATTTTAATTAATAGAAATTCTGTTTATCAGTAGTTTTAAAATATTCTTTTATTAGTATGGTTTTACTATTATAACTGATGCTTTATGTTTCTTGATTTTATTTGTTTTATGAGGAATGGTGGTTCTGTTTTTCCATTGTTAATACACAGAGTCTGGCTTCTTGGTGTTTCCATTTCAGTTTTTGTCTAATTTGTGCTCCTTTATTTTGTATTCTGTAAATGGTGAGGGTCTGTCTCTGCTCTGTGTGTGTGACCATGATGAGAGATTCTGCTAGCATAGGGATCTATAGCAATCTGGTTTGTTTTGTTTCCTCAGTAGGTGGTGTATTGGTATTCTAGGACCCAGTGTAATATTTACCCTTGCTTTTTCACAGGTAGGGTTATTGTTGTTTGAGTCCTTGGTTTTATTACTGTTATGTTACAATGGGATTGCAGTATAGATTTTGAGTGTCTTTTTTGCGGGGTTTTGTGTTAGTTCACAATGTGCCTGGCAGTGGAAGGTGTTTGTGCTGCTGTTACTGCGAGGTGACACCAGAATTTGAAAATATCTTTTAGTATGATGAGCTGTAAGGGAAATATTCAAGCTCCATTGTTTGGGGGAATTTCAGAGTTACAGAACTGGAGGTGCAGGATTTATATTGACATTCTGTCCCTTCCAATAAATTCCAAACTTCACTCTCATAGCCATATAGAATTAGTTGAATGAGGCTATCAAATAATTTTATAGTGTGAAACTGGCCAGCTTTTTAAAATTATGCAGAAGACCCTTTGGACTTTTTTATTAACACCAAATATTCAAAAGCTGTGTTCATCCCATCAAGCTCATATATCTCATTAAAGAGGTAAATTGAATAACACAATAACTTTGTTTTATTATTGTTACTCATAAATTATAACAATAACATTAATCTTGGAATATTATATATTTTTAATATAAATGAAAGGTTTTCACAAGATAGGTTGTGTCGTGAAACATTTTATTATGTATATATTTAAGGAAACATACATAAATTGTCGAAATACATTTTGTTCGTTTAACCTTTAACCTCTGGTTTGCTAGTAGACTGAATTACTGTGTCACGAAATTATGTTTGTCTAAAAAGTGTGTCACCAACATGAAAAGTTTGGAAAGCTCTGGGCTATAGATTTCTAAGGGGAATTAAGCCCAGGTTTTTTGTGATTAGCCTCTGTCACCTGAGCAGTGAAGAAAAATAGAGGTAGAGTATAGCAGCTAATCTTTATGGAGGTAAGTATGGTATAAGGTAAAGCGGCTTAAATGAGGGTCCCTGTTTTCATGTAGTTCTGTCTGTATTATGTAGGTAGGGCAATGGTATATATAGTAGGAAACTCCTGCCGAGATGAGAAGTGACTATGTACCTGACCCAAATATCTTGGTTATGCACAAGGGAAAAGAAGCTCCAGGGGTAAATGCATTGGAGACAGGTTAGTAAGCAGGATTTGCTGCTTGATTCCCAGGGTCACTTCCCAGACTATTGAAAGCTTAAAAGAGGAATATAGGAAGTTCTAACTTACCTAGGAGCCAAGCCCTTGCATTTTGACCACTCTCAAACTCCTCTGCCAGTCCAGACGGCAAAAGATATATTCATTGAGGCACAACCTAGGATATTTGGCTATCACATCTGTAATAATCCCCCTGGCATTGCACTTTATCTGCATGTTCATGGAGTGGAACTTTTTCTATTGCTTTAAGCTCTTTCATACTGCATTTCTGGTCTTAATACCAACAAAGGTGCAATTGATAGTGCCAAGCACAGAGGGGAAACTCAGCAATATTATAGAAGTTCATCATAGTTTCCTTTCTGTACTGTCTAGTGTACAAAATGGATATCTAGTTTTTAATTCTTCAGAAAATAGCTGTAATAAACTGGTATATACAATAGGGAGTGGCAGCCTGTATTATACCAGTAGTGTCACCTACAGTTGTTTGGAAATTACCAAGGGATAAGAAGGCCAAGGCAGTAATGATTTTTATATGCATGGGCAGAGCATGACTTCTTTGTTTGATACTTTCCAGATCCCCTTTAACCAAGTCACACAGATCCAATATACAGCTAGATTCATCAAAAAGTGTTTATGAAAATTTTTGAATTACCACACCATGCAGTAACTTGAGAGAGAGAAGGAACAAGAACTTATCTACAAAGCCCTCATAGTAGTTAAGTATTTATATCTCTATAGAAGGGCCATCTAATAGGTCGAGGTGAGTTGTTGTTGGTGGTTTAAGGTCTAGGGGCCAGTTTCGCATGTAGAGTGAGATATACAAATTGCACAGTACACCTTGGTGAAGATTTGACTTTATTTGGAGTGAGGAAAGTCTCACAAAGATGAAATTTCTACTATGTTCTTTCACCCTAGCTCGATGGACTCTATAACAGGGTTCCATCAAGCTAGAGTGAGATAACATAGTAAAACATTTCATCTTTGTGAGACTTTCCTCACTCCAAATAACATCACATCTTCACCAAGGTGTATTGTGCTGTTCGTACATCTCACTCTACATGCAAAACTGGCCCCTAAACCCTAAGCCACCATCAGCACCTCACCTCGACCTACTAGATGGCCCTCCTATAGAGATATAAATAGGTGCACACAGTGAGGCCCTCCCCAAAGGCTCTCTCTCTCCCCCCCCCCCCCTCCAAAAGTGGCCCAAATGCAATTCCAAAAATTTATCGCAAATTGCGTTATGGCAATTTTGGACATATCGCACAGTCTATTGCCAGGAAAAAAGGTGTACTTATTTCTGGCATTAAAACCATGCAATAATACCCCTCATTTAAATAAATCCCACCCAAACTCCTCTCAGACTCCACCCCTCCAAAAAATTTGCCTTTGCTCCATGTGTTATGAACAATAACACATGCGTTAATGCATTATCGTGTGCATTAATGCCATAATGCATTTTAATAAATGACCCGGATAGTTTGCTTATTAAACCCTTAGCTTGTGAATACTTGTTCTTCAGAGAGTTCCAAAAAACTAATTCTGGGTCTGTACACCCTTTATGCCTAGTATCTCCTTTCTCTGCTGTACCTGTCTTTTTTGTAGTATTTTGCACAAACCATATCATAAGAACATAAGAACATGCCATACTGGGTCAGACCAAGGGTCCATCAAGCCCAGCATCCTGTCTCCAAAGTGGCCAATCCAGGTCATAAGACTCTGGCAAGTTCCCAAAAACTGTCTATCCCATGTTACTGTTGCTAGTAATAGCAGTGGCTATTTTCTAAGTCAACTTAATTAATAGCAGGTAATGGTCTTCTCCTCCACAAACCTATCCAATCCTTTTTTAAACCCAGCTACACTAACTGCAATAACCACATACCCTGGCAACAAACTCCAGAGTTTAATTGTGTGTTGAATGGAAAAGAACTTTCTCCGATTAGTTTTAAATGTGCCACATGTTAACTTCATGGAGTGCCCCCCAGTCCTACTATTATCCGAAAGACTAAATAATTGATTCACATTTACCTGTTCTAGACTTCTCATGATTTTAAACACCTCTATCATATCCCCCCCTCAGCTGTCTCTTCTCCAAGCTGAAAAGTCCTAACCTCTTTAGTCTTTCCTTAGTCACCCTTCTCTGAGCCTTCTCCATCGCAAATATATCTTTTTTGAGATGCGGCGAACAGAATTGTACACAGTATTCAAAGTATGGTCTCACCATGGAGTGATACAGAGGCATTATGACATTTTCCGTTTTATTCACCATTCCCTTTCTAATAATTCCCAACATTCTATTTACTTTTTTGACAGCCGCAGCACACTGAACCGATGATTTAAATGTGTTATCCACTATTAAGCCTAGATCTCTTTCTTGGGAGGTATCTCCTAATATGGAACCTATCATTGAGTAACCATAGTATGGGTTATTTTTCCCTATATGCATCACCTTGCACTTATCCACATTAAATTTCATTTGCCATTTGGATGCCCAATTTTCCAGTCTCACAAGGTCTTCCTGCAATTTATCCCAATCTGCTTGTGATTTAACAACTCTGAACAATATTGTATCATCTGCAGATTTGATTACCTCACTTGTTGTATTTCTTTCCAGATCATTTATAAATATATTGAAAAGTACGCTTCCCAATACAGATCCCTGAGACACTTCACTGCCCACTCCCTTCCACTGAGAAAATTGTCCATTTAATCCTACTCTCTGTTTCCTGTCTTTTAGCCAGTTCGTAATCCACAAAAGGACATCGCCACCTATCCCATGACTTTTTACTTTTCCTAGAAGCCTCTCATGAGGAACTTTGTCAAATGCCTTCTGAAAATCCAAATACACTACATCTATTGGTTCTCCTTTCTCTACATGTTTATTAACTCCTTCAAAAATGTAAAGATTTGCCTTGGGTAAAGCCATGCTGACTTTGTTCCATTAAACCATGTCTTTCTATATGTTCTGTGATTTAGATATTTAGAACACTTTCCACTAATTGTCCTGGCACTGAAGTCAGACTAACTGGTCTGTAGTTTCCCGGATCGCCCCTGGAGCCCTTTTTAAATATTGGGGTTACATTGGCCACCCTCCAGTCTTCAGGTACAATGGATGATTTTAATGATAGGTTACAAATTTTTACTAATACATCTGAAATTTCATTTTTTAGTTCCTTCAGAACCCTGGGATGTGTACCATCTGGTCCAGGTGATTTACTACTCTTCAGTTTGTCAATCAGGCCTACCACATCTTCTGGGTTCACTGTGATTTGGTTCAGTCCATCTGAATCATTACCCATGAAAACCTTCTCCGGTATGGGTATCTCCTCAACATCTTCTTCAGTAAACACTAAAGCAAAGAAATCGTTTAATCTTTCTGCAATGGCCTTATCTTCTCTAAGTGCCCCTTTTACCCCTCGATCATCTAACGGTCCAACTTACTCCCTCACAGGTTTTCTGCTTCAGATATATTTTTTAAAGTTTTTATTGCGAGTTTTTGTCTCTTCGGCCAACTTCTTTTCAAATTCTCTCTTAGCCTGTCTTATCAATGTCTTACATTTAACTTGCCAACACTTATGTATTATCCTATTTTCTTCTGTTCAATCCTTCTTCCAATTTTTGAATGAAGATTTGTTTTGGCTAAAATAGCTTCTTTTACCTCACCTTTTAACCATGCCAGTAATCGTTTTACCTTCCACCTTTTTTAATGAGTGGAATATATCTGGACTGTGCTTCTAGGATGGTATTTTTTAACAGTAACCACACCTCTTGCACACTTTTTACCTTTGTAGCTGCTCCTTTCAGTTTTTTTCTATTTTTCTCATTTTATCAAAGTTCCTCTTTAGAAAGTTTAGCACAAGAGCCGTGGATTTGCTTACTGTCCACCTTCCAGTTATTAATTCAAATTTGATCATATGATCACTATTGCCAAGCAGCCCTACCACGTTACCTCTCTCCCAAATCCTGTGCTCTGCTGAGAATTAGATCTAAATTTGCTCCCTCTCTCGTCTGTTCCTGAACCAATTGCTCCATAAAACTGTCATTTATTCTATCCAGGAACTTTATCTCTCTAGCATGTTCCAATTATACATTTACCCAGTCAATATTGGGGTAATTGAAGTCTCCCATTATTACCGCACTACCAATTTGGTTAGCTTCCCTAATTTCTCAGCATTTCACTGTCTGTCTCACCATCTTGGCCAGGTGGACGGTAGTATACTCCTATCACTATAGTCTTCCCCAACACTCAAGGGATTTCTACCATAAAGATTTGATTGTGCATTTAGTCTCATGCAGGATGTTTATCCTGTTGGACTCTATGTAATCCCAGACATAAAGTGCTACACCGCCTCCCGGGTGCTTCTCTCTGTCATTGTGATATAATTTGTACTCCAGAATATCACTGTCCCATTGGTTATCCAGGTAGTAGGCCTTGGAGACACATACAAACAGTCTAACTTCTGTTTATTCGCTGCCTTACTGACTATTAAAAGCACAAACACACAAACACACTAAATAATATTCCCCAATAGTCAACTTCGCCCCAATACTTTTAAAAAAGAAAATTTCCCAAGCAAAATTTACTGATTCCTTTCAGCCACCAGTAAGGTGATCCTCTCCTCTCAGTACTCCCACTGGAGTACTCCCACTGGAGTATTCTGTCATTTATTCCATCCAGGAACTTTGTCTCTCTGGCATGTACTGATGTTTCTCTTACCCAGACAGAGGGAAGAGGATGAGTGGGAATGAGGAGATGGAGTGGGAGTGAATGACTAAGAGGGGAGGCAAGGAGGTGAATGACTGAGGGGGTGAGTGAAGGGGAAGTGATAAATGGATGAAAGATGAGAGAGAGGGAAAGGGAAGGAAGGAAGTGGAAGATGATAGTGACAATAGAGGATAGGGAACAAATCCCCTATGAAGAAAGGCTAAAGAGGTTAAGATTCTTCAGCTTGGAGAAGAGTTGTCTGAGTGGATATATGATAGGGATTTATAAAATAATGAGTGAAATGGAACATGTTAATCAGTTCTTTACTCTTTCAAAAAGTACAAAGACTAGGGGACATACAATGAAATGACTAGGTAATATATTTAAAACTAATAAGAGAAAATATTTTTTATTCAGCACATAATTAAGCTCTGAAATTGGTTGTCAGATGAAAGCTTGTCCAAGCTTGTCCTTAAAAAAGGTTTGGACAAGTTACTAGAGGAAAATTCCATTAACCATTATTAAGATAGAGTTCCAGAAATCAATGCTTATTCTTGGGATAAGCAGCTTGGAATCTACCCCTTAGGATCCTGTATGGTACTTGTGACCTGGCTTGGCTACTGTTGGAAACAGGATACTGGGTTTGATGGACCTTTGTTCTGAACCCAGTATGGCAAGTTATACTGCTATGCATGCCGCCCGCAGCAGACTCTATGTAAAATTGGAGAAATGCACATTTGAGGAAGAGTCTCTTCCCTTCCTGGGATATATTGTCTCCAGCACCGGCTTTAGAATGGATCCGGAGAAGGTGGCCTGCATCCGGGACTGACCCCAGCCTTCTAGCCTTCATTCCCTACAACGATTCTTGGGCTTTGCCAATTTCTATAGGCATTTCATCCCCCACTACTCTCAGTTGGTCGCCCCTCTTATGGCACTCACCAGGAAAGGAGCCAATGCCAGAGAGTGACCTGCGGGAGTGTTGACCGCCTTCACAGCCTTGAAACAAGCCTTCCTCTGGTAACCCTGCCTCCGTCACCCGGACCTCATGCGCCCCTTCATCTTGGAAGTTGATGCTTCCACCATCACCATCAGGGTGGTTTTGGGCCAGCTCAGCATCAAGGGGACCTTCCATCCTTGCTCCTACTTTTCACGCAAGTACTCTCCAGTGGAGAAAAATTATGGCATCAGGGATAAGGTTCTCCTAGCTATAAAACTGGCTTTCAAGGAGTGGTGACAGTGGTTGGAGGGGCCCAGCACATTATCACGGTCTATATTGACCATAACAACTTGGAGCACCTTCGCCACGACCAACGTTGGTCCCTGTTTATTAGCCACTTCGAATTTGTGGTGAAATACAGGCCAGCTGCCAAGAATATCAGGGCCGACCCCCTCTCCCAGTCTTTGGAGCATGAAGATAACCTGGACCCCCCGGCTACATCATCGATCCAGCACGCATCTTGCTAGCCACTTCCCAAGCTATTCCTATGGAGAAGACGATGGTCCCAACCCGACTCTGGCAACGAGTGCTAGAATGGGCCCAATACTCCAAGGTAGCGGGTTACCCTGGTCGTGCATGGACTGTTTCTTTGCTCAAACAATACTATTGGTGGCCGTTGATGGACAAAGATGTGAAGGCCTATGTGGACTCGTGTCCTACTTGCGCTCATCAGAAGCCCTTGGTAGGATGACCTTAGGGGCTGTTATAGCCACTGCCAGCCCCCAAGGAACACTGGACCCACATATCTACTGACTGTGGTAGATTTCGAGTGGCAACAGAGTAATTTGGGTCGTCACTGACCGCTTTTCCAAGATGGCTCACTTCATCGCCCTCCCAGCGCTCCAGAGTTGGCAAAGCTGTTCTCTGCCCATATTTTCCACATCCATGGACTACCTTGTCACGTTGGCTCCGACCGCCGGGTCAATTCACTGCTAAGTATTGGCGATTCCTGTGCCATAAATTCAATATCAAACTAGATTTCACCACAGCTTACCACTCTCAGGCCAACAGCCAAGCGGAACGAACTAACCATACATTGAAGACCTACCTGCGGGCCTTTTAAATGAGTGACAGGACAACTGGGCCGATCTCCTTCCATGGGCGGAGTTCTCACACAACTCGCACCCCAATGCTGCTACTGGATCTTTGCCCTTCCTCATTGTGTATGGAAAACAACCGCTCCCTCCGCTTCCAGTACCTCTGTCCGTCCTATCTTCAACCACCTAGTTGACTACACAAGAACTTCAGACATTATGGTCCCAAACCGAGACTTTGATTCACAAAGCCGCCCAGAGAGCAAAGGCTACTACAGACAGACATCGACGCCCTGCTCCGCAGCTCAAACTGGAGGACAAGGTATGGCTAAGCACCCACAACATATGACTCAGAGTGCCCTCTATAAGGCTGGCACCCAGCTACATTGGCCCCTTCTGCATCCTGTGACAGATTACTCCAGCTCCACCTCCCTGCAACATTGAGAATCCACAATGTCTTTCATGTCTCCTTACTCAAGCCAGTGGTCCTGTCTTGGCCAGCCCGGAGATTGCCCGATCCAGAGAGGATCTCCTCTGAGGGAGATGAGACGTACCAGTTGAAGGAGGTATTAGATGTCCGTCGCCATAACAAGAAGTGGGGAACACCTAATAGCCTGGGAGGGGTACGGCCCAGAGGAAAACTTTTGGGAACCCAGATCCAACATCCTGGATAAATGACTCCTTAAGAGATTCCACACCACACACCCGAGGAAGCCCAAGCCCCGGGAGTGGGGCTTCGAGGAGGGGTACTCTTGCGGTGGTCGGCCATGGAACGCCATGACAGGCCACACATACCCCTCAGCCGGGCCCGGGTCCTCTGCATTTCCTCCCGAGCGCGGCCCTTGCCCTTCCTTGGCGCAGCGAGGAGCCGGCCACGCCGCTGGCAACGGCTGCCACTAGGCACGCAAACACAGCCCTCCCCTTGTCTTAAAGGGGCCGCGACGGAAGAAACCTACCGCGGACCCGGATGTGTGGCACCGCCCCAGGACCTAAATAAGGCAGATCCTGTTGCCTCACCTTTGCCTCAGCAACAGTTCTTGCTCTGCCTTGAGCTGCTAGTTGCTTCTGCTTTGTGGTCCTGATCCTGTTCCTGCTCCATGTGGTCCTGTTTCTGCTCCGTGTAATCCCGTTCCTGTTCCTGCCTCGTGTGCCTCTGTTCCAGTTCCGGCTCCTCGTCCCCTTGGCTTGCTCTTCTGGTTCTTGACTCGGCTCATCTCTGTATTCCGCTTTTGTCTGCTGCCTGCCCCGACCCTTTGCTTGCTCACCGTTTCTTCTGCTAGCCACCTGACCTGACCTCTGGCCCAGGATCCTCCTATCTCACTGCCAGCTCTGACTTCTGGATTGCCTGACCTTACCTTCACCTTCCTTCTTCAAGATCGTCTTCCCCAGAGTCCCGCTCCTAAGTCCTGCAGGCCCCGGCACCCAAGGGCTCAACCTGCGGGGAATGTGGGCTGGTATAGATGAAGGTCTGGTTTGGTCTCCGTTGCCTACGTCCGCCTCTCGATGATGAGGGGCTATAGGAAGCCTTCTATAGGAAGCGCCAACCTCATCTTGGCCAAGGGTCCACCTCTCCACGTAACACTCCTCACCTCCCCCGAGAGGAGCTGTGGCCACACTTCCCTCCTGCAAACTTGGAGCTCCTGAAGTCCCTGCAGGGACAAATTCCTCTGCAAAAACATCCCCTTGAGCCTCCATGCATTTCTGGCCAATGCTTAGTGATCTCCTGGGGCTAATCACCTGCATATGACAGGCAGCAGACGAGCAGCTTTTCTGTGTGCACTTTCCTGGTGCACTTTCCTGGTGCCCGAAGAAATTAGCGCCTACCTTTGGGTAGGCGCTAATTTCTGAAAGTAAAATGTGCGGCTTGGCTGCACATTTTCCTTTCTGAATCGCGCGGGAATACCTAATAGGGCCATCAACATTTGCATGTTGCGGGCGCTATTAGATTCGGGGGGGGGCGGGGAGGGGTTTCGGCCCCTTACTGAATAAGGGGTAACGGTAGAGCGTCGAAAACTCACATCCAATCGAGGGTTAACAGAGCGCTCCGTCAGCCCGAATGTAAGTAAAACTTGTTTTCAGTTAACTGAGTCTGAGCATGTGAGCATGCGCATATGTCAGCATGTGTGCGCGTGATGGTGTGTGAGTAGGGGCATGTGTATGCATGCATCAGAATGTGTGCCTGAGTGTGATTCAGTATGACTGTATGTGTAACACTGAGCATGTGTGAGAGTCACTGTAGAGTGGTGTGAGAGTATTAGTGCTTCTGTATCAGGTGGCTGAACTAAGCTCTGAGAAGGACAGCTAACTATGGAACCAGTGAGTCTCCTGGAGAGTGGGAGTGCTGAGATAGTGTGGGACAGAGAAAGGGAGGGGGCTGCTGTAGGGCTGGCAGCATGCAAGAACTTTACTTAATGATGTGAGGGACACTCTCTGAGTGAGCACATGAATAGCAGTACAACAAATGAATGTGTGTGTATGTAGGAGCCACCGGCTGGCAGTATGGTTTGCTCATTGCTTGGCAACTGGTTCAAGAGCTGATTGGTTGGCATCAGGCCAGGAATATATATAAATATATAAGATTTATCTAAACTTGAGTAGGGGGAGCAGCAACAAATTGAATGGATTGAAGCTCTGTTTGTTCAGGTCTAGTCTAGGGTATGCTTTAATTGTTTAGGAAGAATGTGAAATTTAAGTTGGAGATATTTTGGCTCAATTTTGCTAGGCTCTAGGTCAAAGGATATACTTGTCAAAGATCGGCTTGGCATGCTTTTGGGAGCTATTGATGCATACGCTGCACAGAAAGTGCACAAGGGAGTCAAGTACTGTGTGGGCTGATTTTGAAAAATTCCCCGGGTCCGATTTTTTCCTACAATACGCCCATGGCTATATAAGAGGGACATCAGCGAGTCGTTCTCTGTCTCCATCTGCTGGTTGGAGTACACAACCCACTGGTGTAGACTGGCTTGCCTGGATGAAGAGGAGGCTTGTATTTTCATTCATGGCAGATGATCTTGTAAAATTCACTTATAACTGTTGCTTATAAAGAATGCCAGCCTGTTAAGAACAAAGGCAGCTTTATTCTTTCATCCTATGTTAAACCTCATTTATGTGTACACCAATCTCCCTGTGTATTTAATCTAATGACAGTATCTGGTCAATTTAAGATTCATCCTAAATATTGTTCCATTTGCTACTTTTAAGGAGGCGATTTTCAACAGCTCGTGGAGTTGCACAGTGCATGCAGCTTACCCGGATAGTTTCCCTTTGAAAATTGGTGAGCATAGAGCCTGGCACATGAAAAGTGCCTGCATGCTTTGCACCCACTTTTGGTGCAGGCAGCCAATCAGGCATATAATAGCAGATGTGGATTTGAAAAGGGAATGTACAGCTGTTGGCTTCCACCCCATCCCCGCCACTGCCCTGGAAGTGTCTCTGTTTAGCCTGTCTAAGTACACAGGATGTGGAAGCCCCACCTATACTCTCAGCTGGACAGAGGAAAGCAATTTTCAGTCAGGTCAGTACCTATTTCCCCAGCTAAATGGATTTGAAAATTATTCTCTAGAAGTACATTTATTTCTTTATTTATTTACATGCTTTTAATATACCGACGTTCAGGACAACAGTCTTATCACACCGGTTTACATTAAAACTGAACTTGGGAAAGTTACAAATAACCATGCATATGAATTACACATATATTGACATGGGCTGCTAGTCTGCAAACTCTGGAAATGTGAAGATAGTTAAGTGAATAAGGCAAACGACTACTGTCGCCATAGAGTCAACTATCTCCCAAGACAGCCCAAATATCTTCTGGGCTTTTTTTTTTTTTTTTTTTTTTTGCTGCATGAGAAAAAATGCTAAGGGGCCAAGTAACTGCTAATGTTGAACGAGCTGTTATTGCAGAACTGAGAACATAGTGGCCAGCTGGATAAAAACAGTTTTCCCAGATCCAGAATTAAACAACGAGAACATTATATAAAAATGTGTTTATATAGTGACCACTTCCACTAGCATGCTAGTTTATTGTATTTTATTTTTTGGAGGGATGAAAACATATTATTCAGCAAGGTAATCTCAATTTAAGAGATTGAATGCAAAGAACTTTCTGTATGTCTCATACCAGTACTGTTGCACTGCCTGTAACAGCATACATCTATTATTAGGCAAAATAGGAAATATTGTACACCCACATGGTGAACCCTATTTCTGCTAATGGAATAGGCAGGCTTGGTAGTTAACTAAACTGCCTCCAAATCAAAGGCGGTGCGATACCGGTTACGGGATTGGGTTAACCGCAAAAAGCTTCTTGTCCAAGTCCCCAGGTGATATCCGACACACCCCAGCACTAACTCTGTAGGCTCCGGCACAGAAGATAAGCAGAGAAGTCACACAGTAGCTCCTTTGCATTGGGCCCAGGATCCAAATTTAAAAGCACAAACAGCCTGGGCTGCACAGCAAGCGAATTACTTAAATGTCAGAGCAGCATTGTTAAAACTCTATCAATATGCACAGCAGCTATCATGTGTACAGCAAAGAAGAGAGTCCATTTCACAAAAGCTAATGGGAGCAAAAAAAGCAGGATCCTGTGTTGCTTCTACCAGAAGGTTTTAACGAAGCCTTCAAGCAATTAAAATTTCTGTAACTTGCTCACATCAACATTTAATTTAAAAAAATACTATAGAAATTTGCCTTTTTAAGGGTTTAGTGAATGAAATATCAATCTCATTTCTTAGAATGTGCTAATTAATTGTCCACACAATTTTGGTGGTTTTAGGGGAAGTTCATGAATTCATGATTGCAGCCAGGAGCCACAAATGATCTGGTTTTCAGGATACCTACAAATAATATGCATAAGATAGATTTGCATACACTGCCTCCAACATATGCAAATTTACCTCACACATTTTCATTGTGGATATCATAACTGATTTGGTAATCAGAGAGCTGGATCAAGGGAGATCGCTAGACGTAGTATACTTTGATTTCAGCAAGGCCTTTTACACGGCTCCGCATACACAACTTATAAATAAATTGAATGTCCTTGGTATGGATCTTAAAGTGACTGAGTGGGTTGGAAACTGATTGAGTGGGAGGTGACAAAGGGTAGTGGTAATTGGAGTTCACTCCGAGGAGGGAAGGATTACTAACAGTGGGCTACAGGAATAGGTCCTTGGACAAGTTCTTTTCAAAATTTTTCTAAGCAACATTGTGGAAGGATTGTTGGGAGACTTGGTTTTATCCCAATGATACCAAAATTTGCAATAAAGTAGACAGCCAGGAAAGTGTGGAAAACATGAGGAATGATCTAGTGAAACTCGAGCAATGCTCTAGGGTTTGACAGCTAAAAATTGATGCTAAAAAATGTGGAGTTACGCATTTAGGGGCGGATTTTAAGAGCCCTGCTCGCGTAAATCCGCCCGGATTTACGCGAGCAGGGCTTGCGCGCCGGTGCGCCTATTTTACATAGGCCTGCCGGCGCGCGCAGAGCCCGGGGACTCGCGTAAGTCCCGGGGTTTTCCGAGGGGGGCGTGTCGGGGGCGTGTTGGGGGCGGGGCCGAGCGGCGCGCCGTTTTCGGGGTGGGACGCAGCGTTTCGGGGGTGGGCCCGGGGGTGTGGTTTCGGCCCGGGGCGGTCCGGGGGCGTGGCCGTGCCCTCCGGAACTGCCCCCGGGTTGCGTCTAGGCATGCCAGCGGCCCGCTGACACGCGGGGATTTACTTCTCCCTCTGGGAGGCGTAAATCCCCCAACAAAGGTAGGGGGGGTTTAGACAGGGCCGGGGGGTGGGTTAGGTAGAGGAAGGGAGGGGAAGGTGAGGGGAGGGCGTTAGCGAATTCCCTCCAAGACCGCTCCGATTTCGGAGCGGCCTCGGAGGGAACGGAGGTAGGCTGCGCGGCTCGGCGCGCGCCGGCTACACGAAATCGGTAGCCTTACGCGCGCCGATCCAGGATTTTAGCAGATACGTGCGGCTACGTGCGTATCTGCTAAAATCCAGCGTACTTTTGTTTGCGCCTGATGCGCCTACAAAAGTACGCGAGGGCGCCCTTTTTGAAAATCTACCCCTTAGGATGCAAAAACATAAAGAAGAGGTACAGCATAGGGCAGGGGTGGTCAACCTTTCACTAACCAAGAGCTATGGAATAAGAATGCACAGACCCTAAGAGCTTCACATTTTCAAGTGGGGAAGGTTCTTCCAATAAGGACCCTTTATCTGCACCAGCCTCTCTCTCTCTCTGTGTGTCCCCACTAGTCTCTCCCTCTCTCCCTCTCCTGTCCTGTTCCCATTAGTCTCTCTCAATTCTCCCACTAGTCTCTCTCTCTCTCTCTCTCTCTCTCTCAATCCTCCAACACAGTCCCCACCATTTTCTCTCTTTCTTCAAATCTCCTAACTCAATCCCCGGCAATCTTTCTTTCTCTCTCCGATCCTAGTCCCATTTCCCACCAGTCTCTCAGTCCCATCCTGTTCCCATCAGTCTCTCTCCATTCTGCCCCCTTGTTCCCACAAATCTCTCTCTTTCAATCCCACACCCTGTTCCCACCACACTCTGTTCTCACCAGTCTCTCTCTCTCTTCCCCCCACCCCCAATCCTGTACCCACTAGTCTCTCTCTCTCTCTCTCTCTCTCAATCCTCCCACCCTTTCCTCACTATACTCTCATTCCACAGACCCAGCATAGCATCCTAGCCCCTACAATATCAATGATGCGAGCTCAGAAACCACAACATAACACCTCCAGCCCCACTTCTTTGTGCAATTTTGTCCCTCTCTCTTCATCCTCTGCCCATCACCTATATGTCCCTATCACTCTCTTTTCCCTGCCCACCCACTCTCTCATCCTGTACCTTATGCCCAGCACTAATACTCCTGTCCTCTTTTTCTCTCTTCCCACTCTTCCCTTACCCCCATTCCCTCTCTCTTTCTCTCTTCCCCTGCTCCTACCCTCTCTCTCTCCCTCTCCTCTAGTTCTTTCTCTGGCTCTCTCTCCTCATCTTTGGCCATAAAGCCTTCTAGACCTCACACGCACCCCTCCCATCACCTCTGTCTCCCTTACCAGTCGCAACTTTGGCTCTTTATTTC
The DNA here is from genome assembly GCF_901001135.1 of Rhinatrema bivittatum. Lineage (NCBI taxonomy): Eukaryota > Metazoa > Chordata > Amphibia > Gymnophiona > Rhinatrematidae > Rhinatrema > Rhinatrema bivittatum. The sequence goes on along the minus strand of NC_042615.1, from coordinate 320,639,092 downwards.
TCCACATCCATCATGTCTCTGGTTCTCATGATCTCCCTCACCCCATCACTACTTCTAGCTCCATTACCCTCCCTCTCCCCCTTCATTACCTATTTATGTTATTTATTTTTTTATTTTATAAGCTTTTATATACCAAAGTATTGGTGATGGCTTCACTCCGGTTTACATTTTAAACAACAAGATACATCAAATTCTGCGGTTTACATTTTAAACAACAAGATATATCAAATTCTGCGGAGCAGCTTCAACAGGTTCACAAATTGGATTGAAGAAATACAATACATTCCGAGGAGCAACTTAAAAATGGATAGGTATAAAAATGGATAAGCATAGGAAACTTGGGATAAGAATCATTTTAAAGGAGTAAAATCCTGATACAGTAGCATTTAAAAAAGGATGCTAAATACATCATATATTACTTTGTTCGGGGGGGGGGTACTAAGTTGAGGGATAATCTGGAGGTGAGGATAAGAGAGGGTGGGTGGGGTGTAGTAGAGGGGGGGATTTGTAGAAAATGGGAGGATTATGGTAGGGAAGAACGGAGGGGGTAGTGGGACTGCTGGGGGTTGTCATATTTGTTGGTTTATCTGATCCCATTTTTGTATGCTTGTTTGAAGAGCCACGTTTTGAGCAGTTTTTTGAACAGTTTGGTATTTCTTTGAAGTCTGAGACTGGGAGGTAGGGTGTTCCAGAGGTGAGGTCTGGCTATTGAGAAAGCTCTTTTTCTGGTGGTGGTTAGTTTGGCGGTATTGACTGGTGGGATTTCTAGTCGTGCTTTATTGGTTGATCTTGTGTTGCGTTGAGTGTGGTGGATTTGAATTAGTGAGTTGAGGCAATCGTAGTCATTGTGGTGAATTGAGTTGTGTTTTATTGATAGTGTTTTGTATTCTATTCTTTTTTCTACGGGGAGCCAGTGTAGCTCTTTTAGTACGGGTGAGATATGGTCGATTCTTTTGAGTCCAGTGAGAATTCGTGCGGTGGTGTTTTGTAGTATTTGTAGAGGGTGTAGGGTAGATTTTGGAAGACCTATCATGAGAGAGTTTCAATAGTTGATGCTTGAGAAGATCAATGATTGAAGAATGGTTCTGAAGTCTGTTTGGTTTAGTAAGGGTTTGAGGTGTTTGAGAATTGCTAGTTTGTGGAAGCCTTCTTTTGTTTTCATGGAGATGTGTTTTCTGAGGTTGAGTTGGGGGTCGATCCAGATTCCCAGGTCATTGACGTGTTCTTTTAGCTTGATGGGGTTGTTGTCGATGACAATGGGGTGGTTCAGGTGATCACCGGAGTTATTTCTTTCAATCAGCATACATTCAGTTTTGTCGGTGTTGATGCAAAGTTTTAGTTGGTTTAATAGGCGTTTGATTTTGTTGATGGTTGTGGCTGCGATTTTTAGAGCATTCTCAATGGAGTTTGATACTGGGATGATTAGCTGAATGTCGTCAGCATATAGTAAGTAGGTAATGGAGAGGCTTGAAAGAAGTTGGCAGAGTGGTAAAAGGTATATGTTGAATAGGATGGCCGATAGAGAGGATCCTTGTGGCACTCCTGTTTCAAGAGGGATGGCTTTAGATGTGTGGTTGTTTAGTTTAACCTTGTAAGATCTATTTTGGAGGAAGGGTGTGAACCATTCTAGGATTTTTCCTGTTAGACCTATTTCGGATAGTCTGCAGATTAGGCTACTGTGTTCGACTGTGTCGAATGCTGCCGATAGATCGAGTAGAATGAGGATGTATCGTTGTCCGTGATCAAAACCTCTTAGGATAGTATTTGTTAGGTTGGTGAGTAGAGTTTCTGTACTGTGATTTTTTTCTGAAGCCGTGTTGGGTTGGGTATAAGATGTTGTTTGCATCTAGATGATCGTTCAGTTGTTTAAGCGCGGCCTTCTCGGTTAGTTTGGCGAGGAATGAAAGGTTTGAGATGGGTCTGTAGTTGCTTAGGTCGTAGGGGTCAAGGTTCTTTTTTTTTAGGATGTTTTTATGGTGGCGATTTTTAGGTTGGCCGGAAGATCTCCTTCTTATAGTGATTTGTTTATAATTGACGTGATGGTTGGTGCAATGGTTTGGGAGATTTCTTTTAGTGCGAGTGTTGGTATTGTGTCAAGTTTGTGGCTGGCTGGGTTCAGTGATTTGATTAGCTTCTCCGTTTCGGTGGTTATCGGTTCAAAGTAAGCCCAAGGTGTGATGTCTGTGCGAATCAGGTTTGAGTTGTTGTTTGTGGTCTTTGTTATTTTTTCTGATATTTTGCGAGGTCTTGGCTTAGATTTTTGTGTGGAAGTTTGATATTGTTGTTGTTCACTGTGATTAGGTTGTTTACAATGTTGAAGAGGGATTTTGGGTTATTTGTGGAGTTTAGGATTTTTTTACTGTAGTATTCCTTTTTTGCTTTGTTTAGTAGGCTTTTATAGTAGGCGAGGTGGGTTCGTTATCTTTCAAGTGTTAGTTGACATTTGTTTTTTCTCCAGTCTTTCTCTTTTCGTCTGAGGGTAGATTTGGTCTCCTTTAGTTGTGGGTTGAACCAGGGGTTGTTGTTTTGTCTTTTTGAATTGATTCGCTTGGTTCTTTCAGGGTTTATGGTGTTGGCTGTTTCAGTTGTTATTTGGTGCCAGGATTGTGTGGCGTTGGATATGTTGGAGAGATCGATGTTTGATAGTTGTTTTTCAAGTTCATGTTGGAGTAGATCAGGAGTGAAAGGTGGTCCGGTATTTAAAGGAGTGAGTGTTGTTGGCTTCAATCTTGTTGATAGCGTTGCCCAACACCCCCTCCCCCCAACACCCTCTCTCCCATCTATTCCACTTCTAGCTCTGTCACTGTTCCTCTCGACACCATTTTTGTTCTTTCTCTCCCCTCCCCTCCCCACCCCCATTATCATTTCTGGTTTACTGTTACAGTCATGCATTCTCACACCCCTCTACTGCCTTTTTCCCCAGTTCTTTCAAATACCTTCTACCCATTTTCCTAGCTCTTATGTTCCCTCAACTCCCTCAACCCTATTTGTATGAATCCCCTTCCCACATGGTTCTTATGTTGGCCTTCTGTCCTTTGTTTCTTCCACTGTAGCCCTGGTCCCTTTACACCTGCTGCAGAACATGTGACAGCATGGAGTTTGGGAAGGAATAAAGTTCCAGTCAAATTTACATTGCTGATTTCAAGGAGACAGGGCAGCAGGATTAATAATTCAGACGACATCATTAGCAGGTAAAGACAAGCTTGGCCAAGACATCATTGATGGTTGATAACAAAATGTCCAGTAATAACAATTTGGACTGGGTAGGTAACCTAAGTGCTGGAGGTAGTCTGTACCAAATAATGACAAACTACTTATCTGGGTTATGTGAGTGATGTGCTATGTTAGCCTCTGTCTATATCAGTGACTGGGGGTGAAGTAGGGCTTGTTGTTCCCTTTCTTACCACAACAATGCATACACTAGAGCATGCATTGTGTTTGAACACATTTAGCACACAGTGGCTTATGACACAAACAAGCCTGTGCTTCCACTCTTTATGATGGATGCCTCTGTTATATGAATGTATAGGATGGGGAACAAACAGCATCATGCTTTGTAATCTAATATTCCACCTTGGCCTGACCCTGTTTACCAATTGAGTTGGGGAGGGTGAAAAATGCCAGTGTGTGAATACATATTTCCTGGGAGCACTTTGCCAGATGAGAATATATCTGCCTGTAGTGTACCCCGACCCCCGGTCACGATACCTAATGCTCTCCCAGGAACTGGAGCGGGCCTATCTCTACTGGAATTTGTGTGGAGGGTTACTTGTTTGGAAGAAATTCAGCTGGCAGAGAGGCTGTGTGTTTTTCTGGGAGTAGAGGGGTTAGATGATGTCCACTGCATTTGAGGATGCAGGGATGTAAAGAAGAGGGAGGGCCTTTGGCGCTCTCATGGCAGCTGCTAGAAGAGGGAGGGCCTTTGGCGCTCTCATGGCAGCTGCTATTAGGTTCGCCTGATAAAGGGGCGGGGGGGGGGGTGTTCTATGCCAGCGTGTTGTTGATGGCTAGGGATGGGGAGTGGTCTGAAGCCTGCCAACACCCCTATGAAAGGTTATGTTTTTAGAGACAAGCCAACTTTAGCACTTATCTGAGTAACTTATCCTAGTAAGTAGACCTAGAGCCTGCCACATAAGGCCCCCCTCACTTGTGTCTTTCTCTGCCATAAGTACACGCTGCCTGATTAGGCCAACAAATGATCCACCCCTATGTAGCAGCATAAGTAGTGCGTCCATAGAGGCTGGGCCCAGCAGACATTTTGCATCTAGCTGGCACAGGAATTCTGTACCGAGGCCCAGCCAGGCTTGTTTCCACAAGTCTTGTTACTTGCCGGTATATGCCACCACTTCTGCAGCATCATGGCCCTTTGCCATGCTGTGACTTGCCACAGACATTGCATATCTTTGGGGGGCCTCCCCTGGGGCATCTGTTGGGCCTGGTACTGCTGCGGGACATGGAGTCCTGGAATTCTGGGGAAGGCACAGGTGGAGGCTCCAGCATGCATTGGAAAATAAGAGTTAAGACACTGGTCAGGTTGTTAATTGATGTTGCCACTGTAGTGAAAGCTTGTGTGTGGGCTGTGATCTGGTTATATAGGGCCTGGGTCTGACTGTTGATAGCCCTCCTCAGGTGCACTAGCTCTGCCCATATGTGGTGGAGATGTACACCATGCCTCCTTTCCAACCAGTCCAGCTGCTCATGCATCAAGGGTTCTGTTGGTGTTGGCACTGGTTCTGTGCTGGGTGTGGTCAGAGCTGCTGTTTGAGCCTCCAAATGTAACATCATGGGGCTAGTGGGCTACTCCAGCTTGGTGTCTGCTGCCTCATGTGGGTGACATGATGTGTTGAGGTGGATTGCACTGAATCATCTGGCTCAGGTCATCCATGAAGCCGGTTATGTTGAGGCTTACATTGAGAGAGCTTGCTGAGCCAAGGGGTGCTAGCATCTGCATCTACTGAGGAGACTGGTGCTGCTTCTACTCCTCCTCCTTCTCCCTGAACTGAGTCTGTGCATCCATTAGTAAGGGGCCACGGAAAAGTGCTACAGGGCTGGTGGTCCCTGGGACTTGATGGCTGGGACCAGCAGAGTTCTGGTGAAAGCTGTGAAACAAAGAAGAAGACATAAGTACCAATGCCAAGAAGTACACATGTACCATTTGACATCAGATGCGCACTTTGCATCAATCAATGTGACAATCTTATGCCAAATTATGTGGACAACTGTAGCAGGCTTACCATTTACAGGTTAGGTGAACTTACCAACTCCAGCTAGCGTGGTGTCCAGCCACTCATCCATGACTTCGAAGCAGTTCGATGAGATGCTCCTCCACCGATGTCATGATCATGGGACAAGGGGCCCCCTCCTCTGGTCTTTCATATATACTTGTTGCAGTTAGCCACCTTGCTTTTCAGTTGGGCCTTGATGTCATGGTACCTGTGGGCCACCTGCTTCACACTCCACTTCACACCACTGCGCCTGGATACAGCCCGGATGATCATGCACCAGATATGGCCCTTGGCTGCCCGCAATGTCGTGGCCGCATGGTTGCCAAACATCATTGCATAATTCTCTAGGACTCCTGCGATGATCATTTCATTGTCCTCCATGCTGAACTTCAAAGCCCTCAGATGAGCATGCCCTGCTGCCTGGTTGCCAGAGCGGGGTGTCATTTCTGCTTCCGGAGAGGTATCCTCTTTTTCCTCACTCTCAATCCCATTCCTCTCCCTTCTACCCCCCACCATGCCCCTGCCCTTCCAACTCCTGTACCCTCCACCCTCTCTGTCTATCCCTAGTCTGCTGTTCTCCTCCCATCATACTCGCCTGCCTATCCCTTCCCTCCTGCCTATCTCTTCTCTTCTCTTGTCCCTATCCCTACTCCTACTCCTAGTCCTAGCACTCCTGCTCTCATCCTCCTGCCTCCTCTCCTCCCACTCCTCACCTCACTACTCTCTTCTCTCTCCTCTCTCCCCATGCCTCTCATGCTCCATCCTCTCCACTCCTCACTCCTCCACACCAGCACTACCCCACCACCACCACCATCACCACGCCTCCTCCACCACACCAATACCACCACTCCTTCACACTGCCACCTAGAGTTGCCAACTGTTTGGATTTTCTCTGGACTAAAGATAAATTAGGGGGACTGTCCGGATACCAGGAAGAAGGCTGAAATGTCTGGAAATTGTTCAGATTTTAGCCTTCCAAGTGTAGCTGGATGGAGGTCTACCTAGCATCTCTCTCTTCCAGGCTAGCATGCCTCCTCCTGCCCAGTTTTGGCTCTTTTTCCATCATTCCTGCAGAGCTGTTTGCACTGCAAGGTGTTCCATAAATACAGAGCCCCGCACAGGTCAAATAACTAAAACGTGATCTTCGCGCTGCAGGAGAAACAAGAGGTAACAGCTGCAGAATCAGCTTGCTCTTGCCTCTTGGCTCTTGGCTCTGTCCCAGTATGGCATTTATTATGTGGAGGGTACTTAGTTTAATTATTGGGTGTTATTTGATTTGTCTGTTATTTTTATAAAAAAAAGTTTTGTTTTTTGGAAAAGTTTTTAAGTTTTATCTGTTTTTAATTACTGGACGTTATTCTGTTTGTCAGCTTGTGATCTATCTAATGTTTGGGTACTTGCCAGGTACATGTGACTTGGATTGGCCACTGTTGGAAACAGGATAGTGGGCTTGATGGATCCTTGCTCTGTCCCAGTATGGCATTTATTATGTTCCTATGTTCTTATTTTTTGAAATATTTATTTTTATTAGTAAGATTTTACTGTTATTGATGTTTTATATTTCTTGATTTTATTTGAAGTACTATGAGGAATGGTGGTGTTTTTGTTTTTCCATTATTGCACTACATACAGTCTAGCTTGTTGCGCTTTCCAGTTCAGTTTTTGTCTGAATTTTTATACTTTATGGTCTCTCTTTTCTGTTTTTGGAGATGGTCTCCTTGTGTTTTGCATGTGTGACTGAGGTGAGATATTCTGCTTACATACAGATTTAGTGCTGGGATTGATAGCAGACTGGATATTTTTGTTTTCCTTAAAGAAAGTATATTAGCATTTTAGGGCTTGTGTAATATTTGCAGTGTTGCCTTTTCATACTGTGAGCGCTGTTAGTGCTGGTTTGCTTTGGCAGCACTAACAGCACTCCATACTATAGACTACTATATTGTATTTCAGTTTACTCATTGCTTTCTGAGGGCCCAGCCCACACCAAATGCATGTTACAATAGGCCTAATAACCTAAAAAATACTCCTTGCTGTTATATCCTAATTGACATAGCCAAAATAGGGTACGAGGACCATCAGAAAAAGAGCCTGCTGCAATTTGGTATGCAAACATAGGCATAGTGTTTCAATCATCACTCCAGTCATTATAAAGTCCCACAAGAACTTTTTATAATTTTCTTATGCAAATAAAAACACTTATCTCAAGCACTATGAGGATCTCCCAACACTAATTGTGTTTTGGAATTTCTGCTTTAGGGGAAAAATCGTCTGCAGCATTAATCAAAGACAGCCATCTTATCTTGTCATTTCATATGGACTTGTGGGACTTTAAAATGACCGGCTATGTCAATTAGAATATAACAGCAAGAATTATTTTTTTAGGTTGTTGGTTTCCAGTTTTGGTATACTTTTTAGGACTTTTTTATTTGTTGACAATAGGCCTAATACCATATGGGTTCCAAGTGCCTTTATTGCAGGGTTTTCTGGTTGGCAGTGGCACTACAGCAGGGCATGTAAATATAACATACATATTCTTGTTAGTGATACTTTTACTTTGGAATGAATGTCCTTTTTTCATGTAAAATATATTATTGTTATGCGTGCCAGCCGCAGCAGACCCGCGGTTCGGCCCCCTCACCTCTTTCAAAGTGATCCAGCACCTGGTCCCTTGTTTCTGGCGGCTGTGGGCCACTGGCTCTGTCCTCGGGCTGCCCCTGGGGCCTCTGGCACTGCTGCAGTTCCTGATGTTCCGCGTCGGGCCTCTCCTCTTGGCCGGGGAGAGACGCCGTCCCAACCAGCATCTTGCCCCTCCCTAGGCGCGTGCGCACAGCTGATCCTTTCATAGGGCCTGCGGCGGGAACCTGGCCGCGGCCCCGGATGATGGTGTCGGCAGAGCTCCGGTATATAAGCCCGGGCTCCGCTCTCTCAAATTGCCTTTGCAACAGGTCCCCTCGCTAGTCGAGCCCTCGTTGCCTCTTCAGTTCCTGTTTCCTTGTTCCTGAGTTCCTGTTCCTTCGTCTCTCCTTCGGATTGCTAACCTGGTTTGACCTCTGCATTGCCTGACTACTCTGTTGCCTCTCTCCAGCTCTGGACCTCTGCATCGTCTGACCACGCCGTTGCTTCTCTCCAGCCCTGGAGAGCATTGTCTGACCATCCTTTGACTCTCTCCTCGTCCAGACCTCAGCCTTGCTTGCCACTGCTTACAGCCTGCCGCCAGTCCTGAACCCAGCTTGCTTAGAGGTCACCTCTTCAGCCTTTGTCCTGGACGTGGTTCATTCAGGCTTCAGCCTGCTCTTGCTCGAGCGCCCTTTGTCAGACTGTGTTCCTATTGGCACCCGGGTCTCCAGGACTCCGCCTCGTCCAGTACAGACTGTTACCTATGCTAGTTGCTGCCTCTGGGCTGACCTCGATCCACCCATCGACGACCACTGACGGAGGCCACCTATGTCCAGCCGACCCCGGCACCCAAAGGCTCAACTTGCGGGGAACGAGGGCTGGTATTGGTGAAACGCCAGCCGGCCTCCGTCTGTCAGCCCTCTCCACCTGCCAATGGTGGGGACCCATAGGATCCCTCCTATGGGTAGCATCAACCCCACCTCAGCCCAAGGGTCTACCTCCGGCGCAACAATTATAAATGCATAACTATTAATTGGGTGTGGGGAGGACTGAGGAGAATGGGAAAGCAAGGCTGTAAGGTTTGCCTAGGGTACCCGATATCCTTCCACCAGCCATAGCAGCGTCATGAGCTCACCAGGCTTCCTCTGCTTGGCTTGGAGTGGCAGTAGTTTTATGTGGCTGTGACATGAACACTGGGGATTTTACCAATCACTTGACTCCGGTCCCTGCCTCCCCTGACTCCTGAGTGCGGTACCTCCAGATCTGCTGTTTTGGGAGAAAAGTTGGGGGCTGTATTTGGGCAGCTCTAGCGAATGTTGCGGACTCTGTACTGAGACCAGTGTGCAGTGATCACTATGGCCAGCTGCAGATGCTGATATGGATGATGCCCCACTTGGGGCTGAGGAAGGGGTCAGTACTCCAGGCTATGGACAATGTGAGGAGCCTGCGGCTGACAGATGGGTCAGTAATCCAGGCTGGATAAGCAAATTCTTGATGCAGCAGACATTTCTCCAGTTCCCCAGGGTTCTAGTGGTTGTATTTACAAGTTGTGTGGACTCTTCCACTTTATAAATGGATCTCTGTAACTTGTGATACTTTAAATTAGAGTAATAGAGATTTTAGTATTTTATAGTAGATAAAATGTTTTGTAAAATACCAGTGGCTTAACAAGATGTCAAGTATGTATTAGAATACAATTTGAAACTTCAAGAATTAAAAAAAACTCCCATCCAGACTGAAGAATATTTTTAACTTGTTTAGTGTACGAGTTATTAGAAAGATTGTGTGGAGGTCACGTGACACATTCTGAGGAGACAGACGTGAGTCTGATTTGCTCTGGGGCATCTTCTCCCCATTTACTTTAATTGACAGCTGTATCGATGATATTTCCCCATAATTCGTGACCAGAGACTTGCTTCAGTGGTTCGGGCACTAAAAGCAGGAGAAGCGCGAATCTAGTTTCCTTACCTTATGTCTAAGCGACTCCAGCATGGGGATCATGGGAAGTCCAAAGGCCCCCAACTGCAAGATGGTGAACAATGTAAGCAGTCCTCTGTCTCTGAATACACCAGATCCCGTGATTAAAGAAGTAGCATCTGCGGTAGCTGTGGAAGTAAGTGGGACATTTGAGAAGATTTACTTGAAATTAGATGACGGGCCAAATACGTGAAGTGGAATTGCAGGTCTCAGCGGTAGACAACCGCATGGTGATTCTGGAGTCTGAAATATCTACTCTAAAGGTGGCCCAAAACCATCAAGCATCTAAATAGATGATTTGCAAACTTGGGCACGGAGGAGTAATCTCCGATTTCTTGGATTGCTGGAGACAATTCGAGATGTGGATCTGGTGGGCCTGCTGGAAGAGTGGCTGCCGCGAGCACTTGCCATATAAACGAAACATGACGCATTGAGGATCGAGAGAGTACATCATCTGGGGCCTGTACAGTCACAACGCAGCAAACAGAGGCCGGTAATAGCAAAGTTTCTTAACTTCGCACAGAGATACTTCAAGCGTACTGGAAGAAGCGAGACGTGTATTTTGAAGAGAACACGATTTTAATATTCCAGGACTTTTCCTCTGCTGCAGTCACACACTGGAAGCTCTTTGCGACATTTTGCAAAAAAGCATCCTGTTCATGCTGCAATACCCGGCAAAGCTAAGAATTACACATGCCAATCGGGTAGTCTGGTGTGATTCACCCAATAAAGCTATGGCCTTTCTGAATTTGCTGGACTCAGATGCTATTACCCACAGCAAGGAGGTTCCAATGCCATTACTTTCAATGGCCTACTGAGTGGGTCTTCTCATGGAGGAGAAGTCCATTACCTGCTATTAAGTTCACTTAGAGAATAGCCACTGCCATTAGCAATGGTAACATGGAATAGACTTAGTTTTGGGGTACTTGCCAGGTTCTTATGGCCTGGATTGGCCACTGTTGGAAACAGGGCTTGATGGACCCTTGGTCTGACCCAGTATGGCATTTTCTTATGTTCTTATGTTCTAATGAGTGATGCAGCAAGCCAGAATTTGGAAGGATTTTAGGGGAACTGTTATGGCTCTTTTACAGTGCTATTTTGAAAGTTTACCCTGATCACTGACTGAAGTTTTTCAATTTCAGAGACAGTGGATTGGATCATCATCATTTTTTTCTCTTTCTTCAATTTTTTTTTCTTTCTCTTCTTTTCTTGCCTTTTTCTATATTTTTCTATATTGCTCTTTCTTTTCTTTTTCATCTTTTTCCTAGTCTTGGATTACAGAATAGTCAAGAACTTGGTGTGAGACTGTTCACTTCTGCCACTATTTGAGACAATCTAAGGAACTTTGGTTTATAGAAATTTAGTTACTGCTTTTTATATTAACAGGCCGATTCAGTAAACTGTGCGGGAGAGCCGGCGCTCCGAGGTGAGCGCCCGCTCTCCCAACGCGCGCCCAGGCCACTCTCCTGGGCGCATGATTCATTTCTGGCGCATCTCCTGGGCGCATTTCATTTCATACCACATGATTCAATAATACAATAGCCAGCGGCTGTGGTGTTGTTCAATATTCAACAATACTATCTTACTATGCCTGTGGTGTTGTTCAAGTTTCAATAATACTATAGCCAATGGCTTATCCATCTAGACAAGTTACAAATACTAGATACTCGATTGATTCATTCTAATTGCCTGCCTATAAAAAGATTGTTGTTATTTATTTGTTGTATTATTATGCCTTATTTGTTATATTATTATGCCTTATTTTTAATTCAATTTTTTCCAAGTTCAATCTCCTGTTCTATGTAAGACTCATATGTTTAGTCATCCTAATGTTATATGTAAACCGAAGTGATTGGTAACATTGTTACCAGAACCTCGGTATATAAAAAATGTTAAATAAATAAATAAATAAATAAATAAATAAATAAATGATTCAGTATTCAAATGAGGGCCCAGCTAATAAGGAGGCGCTAGGGACACCAGCACGTCCCTAGCGCCTCCTTATTGGCGGAAGCGGCAGCTGTCAGTGGGTTTGACAGCCGACACTTAATTTTACTGGCATCGGTAGTCGAACCCTCTGACAGCCACGGGTTTGGAACACAGACGCCGGCAAAATTGAGTGTCCGTTTTCCAACCCGCGAGCCATGGGCAGTTTTTTTTTTTTAAGATTTTTTATTTTTTTTTCGGGCCTCCGACTTAATATCGCTATGATATTAAGTTGAGGCTGTACAGAGGCTGTACAGAAAATCTGTTTTTTCTGCTTTTCTGTACACTTGCCCGGTGCTGGCCGAAATTAACTCCTGCTTGGCCGCACATTTTACTTTCTGTATTGAGCGTGACTAACTAATAGGCTCATCAACATGCATTTGCATGTGATACATGCTATTAGTTTCGGGGGGGTTGGCCGCGTGTTTTCCATGTGCTATAAGTATGTGCACCATACTGAATTTGCTTGTAAATTGTTAAGCTGAGAAGGGGTTAAATTTGGTGAGATGAGGCACTCATGCATCTAGAAGTATCCCTAACATCTAAGTTAGACAATGTTCTTCTTTTGTAGAATATGGTGGTACTTTTGTCTGATGGGATGGGAAGATATGAGGGAGGGAGGGGGGAAGTGGGGGGGGAGAATGGAAGTGGTTTATAGGGAGATAAATATTGTATTCTCTGGAATGACAAGATGGAGGGAGGCTCTCATGGACACATTTGATGATTTTTATGGCTGGGATCTAAGCTGAGATACGGGCCTAATTATGGATTAAATCCTTTTCTTGGTTTATTGGTGATCTTGCTATGTTGTAATGACAACTTCAAGTATTAGGATTTCAACCTGAAATGTGTCCAGAATTGACTCTGTAGTAAAACGTTACACAATTTTACAAGCTCTGAGATGACAGAAAACACAAATTGCATTGCTGCAAGAAACGCATTTAGATGATACAGAATATAAAAATTACACAGATCTTGAGTAGGAGAGGTTTATGCATTTGCTGCAATAGGAAAGAAAGCAGAAGAAGCTATTTTGGAGGGTAAATCTGTTTCCTATCAGGTTACTAAATGTGTAGAAGACCCTGATGGTCACTATATTATAGTAGAGGATGACAACCTCTGTTACTTTGTAATATTTATGCCCCTAGTATTATGATCACAATTTTTTTGTGATACTGATGCAAATGTTAGGACAATATTCCAACCACACTTTAAATATGGGGAGAATTTTAATACTGTTGTAGAGTCTTCTTGGATAGATCTGTGGTGGGTCCCCACTCCTCTACCTCCAATACCAAGGGACTGAAATATTTAAGCAATAATCTAGACGTAGTGGATTGCTGGAGAACTCTGCACCCACTGGAGAGATCTTACAACCATCTCTCTAGGGTGCATCAGTCTTTTTCCCGAATAGACTATATTTTTATTAATAGAGTTGGGTTTTCTAAAGTAACCTCTTTGAACATCGATCCATTGGAGTTTTCAGACCATTCCCTGGTCTGGGTTGATTTGGAAGGTCTGATGTCTCTGTAACATGGTCCTTGGTGTTTTACAAGATATTTGTTTAGGGCAAGGATTTTAGGGATTTTCTTCACAAACATTGGGATAATTTTTGTGAGTTTAATGTGGTGCATAGATTCTCCTTGGTTTTATTCTGAGAAATGCCTATGGTGGTCCTCCGAGGGGATATTATTTCATATGTAGCATCTTGAAGGAGGAAATTGATAAATGAGATCTTGTAATTGGAAAAGCAGATGATGGCTGCAAAAAAACATTATGAGTCCAAACCCCTCCCCAGGTACCAAAACTAAATTCCTCACTGTGCAGACTGCACTAAATTCTCTTTTGCATCAGAGGATGAAAAAAATCAATGATGTATTATAAAAGCAAATTCTTCCATTTACGGAACAAATCCAGTAGAATGTTTACTAATTTGACCAGAAATTGGAATGGTCATAATTGCAGCAGTGAGGGCTAAATCAGGGATTTTGGTGAATTCTAATAGAGATATTTGTGCTGAATTTCGGACTTTTTATGAAGATTTATATAAGGCTTCTGCTCCTGGGGGCGGATTTTAAAACAATATGCGCGCCGGTACTTTTGTTCGCGCCACCGGCGTGAACAAAAGTACACCAGATTTTATAAGATACGCACGTAGCCGCGCGTATCTTATAAAATCCGGGGTCGGCGCGCGCAAGGGGGTGCACATTTGTGCAACCTGCGCTCGCCGAGCCCAGTGCGGCCTGCCTGTTCCCTCCGAGGCCGCACCGATTTCGGAGCGGCCTCGGAGGGAACTTTTCTGCGCCCTCCCCCCACCTTCCCCTCCCTTCCCCTACCTAACCCCCCCCCCCGGCCCTATCTAAACCCCCCCTTTACCTTTGTCGGCAAAGTTACGCCTGCTTTCAGCAGGCGTAACTTTGCGCGCGTCGCCGGCAGCCCCGCTCCATCCTCCGGTCCCGGGGGCGTGGTCCGGAGCCCTTGACCACGCCCCCGGGCTGGCACCATGCCCCCGGGCCCGCCCCCGAAATGCCACGGCACGCCCCCGAAATGCCACGTCGTTTCGAGAACGCCCCCGGACACGCCCCCTCCCTCCCCGTTTCGAAAGCCCCAGGACTTACGTGCGTCTCGGGGCTTTACGCGCGCCAGCGGCCTATGCAAAATAGGCACGCCGGCGCGCGCAGGGGTTTTAAAATCCGCCCCCTGATGTTTATCAGATACAGCAATATTTAGAATCTATTCAATTGCCTTGTATAATGCCTGCACAATTGGAGGCTTTAAATGTGCCATTAAGTTCACAAGAACTACAGCAGGGGATACAGTAGGGAAACTATTGAAGTCTCCAGGTGTAGATGGCTATCCTGTTAAGTTTTACAAAATTTTATCAGGAAAAATTCTACTATCACTTGAGGAATTTTATTTGGGGTTTATACAAAATGGTGGGTTTCCTTTAGCCCCCAAAAGTGGCACTGATCACAGTTTTGCCAAAACTGGGAAGGGATCCTATGTTATTGGGTTCTTACCAGCCAATTTTGTTTTGGGATTTTTTTGTTGGTTTTTTTTTTTAATTCTTTATTTATCAGTTTTAAATTTTACAAAATTCAATTTGAAAATATGAAAACCAATGGAGGTCTAGGCATTAATTCCACTAAACACTACATCAATCAGTTAACCTCAAAGGAAAAATAAACAGAAAATTAAAATATAGCCTCCATTAAATCTATAAATCAATATAGTATTAATACCAAGATCCAGTAATTCAGGGAGTATAAACAAACTAAACATAGTAGGAAATTACTGCACTTTTACTAGCTTCCACATTTCTTTAATTTATGGGAGATGAAGTAGTGTCAGTCTTAGCTTGAAGAAAATCTTTCACTTGTTCAACTGTGAAGAAAACATTCAATTCTTGGACAAGAGACGGCTGAGGGGGGATATGATAGAGGTGTTTAAAATCATGAGAGGTCTAGAACGGGTAGAGGTCTAGAACGGGTAGATGTGAATTGGTTATTTACTCTTTTGGATAACAGAAAGACTAGGGGCACTCCATGAAGTTAGCATGTGGCACATTTAAAACTAATCAGAGAAAGTTCTTTTTTATTCAACCCACAATTAAACTCTGGAATTTGTTGCCAGAGGATGTGGTTAGTGCAGTTAGTATAGCTGTGTTTAAAAAAGGATTGGATAAGTTCTTGGAGGAGAAGTCCATTACCTGCTATTAAGTTCACTTAGGGGCGGATTTTAAAAGGAGCGCGAATAGGCCTACTTTTGTTTGCGCTCAGGCGCAAACAAAAGTACGCTGGATTTTAGTAGATACGCGCGGAGCCGCGCGTATCTACTAAAAAACCTGGATCGGCGCGCGCAAGGCTATGGATTTTGTATAGCCGGCGCGCGCCGAGCCGCGCAGCCTACCCCTGTTCCCTCCGAGGCCGCTCCGAAATCGGAGCGGCCTCGGAGGGAATCCTCTAACACCCTCCCCTCACCTTCCCCTCCCTTCCTCTACCTAACCCACCCGCCCGGCCCTGTCTATACCCCCCCCTTACCTTTGTTGGGGGTTTTACGCCTCCCAGAGGGAGGCGTAAATCCCCGCGCGCCAGCGGGCCTCCTGCGCGCCGGGCCGCGACCTGGGGGCAGGTACGGAGGGTGCGGCCACGCCCCCGGACCGCCCCGGGCCGTAGCCACGCCCCCGTACCCGCCCCCAAAACGCTGCCGACACGCCCCGAAAACGCCGCGACGACCGGGACCGCCCCCCGACATGCCCCCGACACGCCCCCCTCGGAGAACCCCGGGACTTACGCGAGTCCCGGGGCTCTGCGCACGCCGGTAGGCCTATGTAAAATAGGCTTACCGGCGCGCAGGGCCCTGCTCGCCTAAATCCGCCCGGTTTTGGGCGGATTTAGGCGAGCAGGGCTCTGAAAATCCGCCCCTTAGAGAATAGCCACTGCCATTAGCAATGGTAACATGGAATAGACTTAGTTTTTGGGTACTTGCCAGGTTCTTATGGCCTGGATTGGCCACTGTTGGAAAGAGGATGCTGGGCTTGATGGACCCTTGGTCTGACCCAGTATGGCATGTTCTTATGTTCTTATATTCTTTCTTACAGGAGCATCTAACAGTAGTTTGCTACAGATTACTAACTCTGCCCTCCTGGCGGGGTCAGCACTACAGATAGCTAACTCCCCCTTCTGGAGGTGCAGATCATGACAGATTGCTACTCATCCTCCTTTCAAGAGAAAAGCAGAACAGTTGCTAACTCCGCCCTCCTAGCGGGGTGAGTGACAACAGATTGCTGACTCCTGCCTCCCTGGAGGAGGAGAGCACTAACAGATTGCTATTCCTTCCCTCTGGAGGAGGAGAGAGCTAACACTAAGCCATTGCTATTGTCCTCTATCCATGGAGAACCACTTCCTGGAGAAGTTTCATTGACTACCCAGGCCATTGGCCTGCGCACCAGAGCTTTATACTCTGAATCCATCTCATTTCTCGTACTGAAAAAGGTCATGCATCCGGTGGTACTTGGACTCCCTTGGCTTCAAGATCATATGCCACAATTTAATTGGGCCACATCGGAACTGTCCTGTGGGGACCTGACTGTCATGGCCTCATGGAGGTTTCACCGCTCATTTGCATGCCCACTACACCATCGTTACCTGGTTTACCTCCACAATACGCCTCCTTCCAGGATGTTTTCTCAAAACAAACAGCTCATGTACTTCCACCACTCAGAGTATTTGACTGCGCCATAAATCTGAAGCCTAATTCAGAACCTCCCAGAGGAAGAGTTTACCCTCTTTCAGTGGCTAAGACTCAAGCCATGTCCACCTACATCAAGAGAACATGCAGTAGGGGTTCATTAGACCCTCCAAATCTCCTGCTGGTGCAGGCTTCTTTTTCGTAGGGAAGAAAGATGGCACCTTACACCCCTGCATCGATTACAGGGGTCTGAATGAGATTACCATCAAGGACAGGTGCCTCCTGCCCTTAATTTCTGAACTGTTCGACAGGCTCCAAGGAGCTAAGATATTCTCCAAACTAGATCTTACAGAAGCTTACAACTTGGTGCATATTCGTGAAGGAGACGAATGAAAGACTGTTTTTAACACCCGCGATGGACACTTCAAATATCTTATCATGCCCTTCAGTTTGAGTAATGCACCTGCAGTCTTTCAAAATATGATGAATGACATCTTACGGGACTTACTTTATTAATGCGTAGTAGTATATCTCGATGATATATTGATCTTCTCCCAAGATCTGCAAACTCATCAGGAGGATGTCAAGAAAGTTTTAAGACACCTGCATGAGTACCACCTATACGCAAAGCTTGAAAAGTTCGAATTCCACAAGGAGTCTGTACCCTTTTTGGGATACATTGTTTCTAAGAATGGGTTTCAGATGGATCCCAAGAAATTAGAAAGTGTCTGGGACTGGCCCCAACCTACAGGCCTGAAAGCACTGCGCCACTTCTTGGGCTTCACCAATTACTATCGTTCCTTTATTTAAAACTACTCATCATTGACAGTCCCTCTAACTGCTATGACCAAGAAGGGAACCAATCCCACCAATTGGTCTCCTGAAGCCATATCAGCCTTTCTGACGCTCAAAGAGGCTTTTCAAAAGAAGCCATGCCTAAGCCATCCTGACCCACATCGTCCAATCATCATCAAGGTCGATGCATCAGACGTTGGTGTGGGAGCGGTTTTAAGCCAGTATATCGAATCCAATGTGCTCCGTCCTTGCTCCTTCTTCTCAAGGTGGTTCTCGCCTGCCGAAAAAAATTAAGGAATCGGAGACAAAGAGTTACTCGCAATCAAGCTGGCCTTTGAAGAGTGGCATCCTTGGCTGGAAGGCACAAAACACCAAATAGTAATGTACACCGATCACCAAAATTTGGAGTACCTCAGACATGCTCAACGACTCAATCACCATCAAGCAAGATAGTCCCTGTTCTTTAACAGATTTGACTTCCATCTGAAGTATTGTCCGGGAAAGAAGAACTCTCGTGCGGATGCCTTATCACGATCCTTCTCCCCGCAGGATTTGCCAGACAAACCCCATCACATCATTGAGCCCGGAAGAGTGGTTCTTGCAGCCACTCATATGATACCAGCTGGGAAGACGGTGGCGGCCAGAAATCTAAGGAAGAAGCTGTTAAAGTGGGCGCACGATTCCCGTCTGGCCAGCCATCCAGGACAGAGTCTCACCCTAGCTATGTTACAGCAGTACTACTGGTGGCCAACCATGAAAAAGGACGTACAAGCTTATGTTTGTTCCTGTACTGTCTGTGCCAAGCAAAAACCACCAGCTGGATGTCCTTGGGGTTTGTTACAACCTCTACCATCGCCGAATGAACCCTGGACACATATAGCAACCGATTTTATGGTAGACCTGCCATCATCCAATGGAAACAACACCATTTGGGTCATAGTTGACCGCTTCTCCAAAATGGCACATTTTGTAACATTACCAGGATTACCCGCTGCTACAGAGTTAGCAAAACTATTAAACACATTTTCCCTCTTCATGGGATGCCTAAGCATATCCTATCTGACAGAGGAGTACAATTTATTGCGAAGTTTTGGAGAGCTTTATGTCAAAACTTTGACATCATCTTGGACTTAACCTCCACCTATCATCCTCAGTTCAGCGGTCAGACTGAGAGAATGAATAGGACGCTGAAACAATTTCTGCGATCCTATGTCAACACAAGGCAGAATGATTGGGCTGATTACTGCCTTGGGCAGAATTTGCTATCAACTCACATCCTGCTACTTCTACGGGGTCTTCTCCCTTCCAGCTCATCTACGGACGACACCCGCTGCTTCCTCTGCCTATTCCATTAACCATGACCTCTCCTGCTGCACAGACTACTGCAGCAGAGCTATTTCAACTTTGGAAGCAAACGAAGGAGCTACTCCTCAAAGCAGGACAGAAAGCAAAAAGAACCTACAATGCTCATCATCGAAAGGCACCACAGTTTCAGCCTGGAGATAAAGTCTGGTTAAGTACCAAGTATCTTCGCCTTAAACTTCCTTCAGCACATTTTGCACCTCGCTATGTGGGTCCCTTTGCTATCCTTCGGCGACTAGGAAATCTGATGTACAGGTTGAAACTACCTCCATCAATGAAGATACACAATGCATTCCATGTCTCTCTGTTAAAACCCTTGATGCTCTCCAAATTCTCCAAAAAGACCCCAGAACCAACTAGTCTGGACACTGAGGATGACATTGAATATGCCGTGGATGACATCTTGGATGTCCCTAAGAGAGGCAAGACATGTGAGTATCTCATTTCTTGGGAGAACTATGTACCAGAAGAGAACTCATGGGAACCGCTGGCCAACATCACAGATAAGGAGATGGTACATCAATTCCACCTGGCACACCCACAAAAACTCAGACCACCTGGAAGAGGTCCTGGAGGGGGCCCTTTGAAGGGGGGTACTGTTGCGTCCGTCGGTCACAGACGGCTGCGACCGCTCTGCCTTACCTCTTTTCTTCCCTTTTCCTGCTCCTTGGGCAAGATGGCTGCCTCCGGTGTCGAGTGCCGAAACCCTCGGTATCTCCAACTCAGCTTGGGCGTCCCAGTCTGCCATGCTCCATCCCGTGGCCTCCTAGGGCGCGCATGTGCACGTTGCTTATGCCTATGTACATGTCATGGCGGGAATCTTGGGAGTGTCCCCACTGCATGACATCAATACCTCCGGGAATTTAAGCCTCTGCTATACTACCTACTTTGAGTTAGCAAGGACTTCGGTTTAGCTACTCTGACTGCTCTAAGCTGCTCGCTTAGACCCCTCGCTACCCTCCAGGGAATCTTACTCCTGACAAAGCTCTAAGCACCCGTTCCTCGGGGGCCTCTCGCTTCCAACTACCCTTCGGGGTTTCTACTAACTTGATAACCGCTCCTCGGGGGTCTCTCTCTCTCTTTATTTCAGGATCTCCTGTACTATCAGGTACTCGCTCCTCGAGGGCCTACCAGTCCAGTGTATCCTGCACCACAGACCTTTGGTCCCACCATCTTCATTGCCAGGAAGATGCTTGCACTATGCACCAGTGAGTACCTCTATGATCCGGTTCTCCAACTCCACCCACCAGGCTCGGCTTAACCCGCACCACGGGTTCCTATCTTCCTTGGACATCTAGGTGAGACTTCTACATCTGAGACTGTCAGAACATATTGGCATCTTGCTGGACTCCAGTGCCTTTCCTTCCTGCCTCATACCATCTATCTACAGCACTACAATAAAGCTTTCCACCTACAAGTGTCCGCTCTCTGTGTTTAGCCTATCGCTAAACATGGTTCCCCATGGGGCTACTCCCCGTGGGAGGAGTCATCTCCACTGTGATGAAGAGTCCACACAATGCCACAAACACAATATGTACATTGTGAGTATGTTTAATATTAATTACTGTGATTTTTTAAATCTTTTTTTATAAAAATGATGATTTTTTTTATATTGTATAATAAAAATGATTAAATGTGTTTTGGATATTGAATATTAAAAAGTTCAAAGTAACCATAATTTTGATGATTCATAATATCAATGGTGTTACTCATTTATATATCCTATAAAACATTATGGAGATCCACATATTTACAATTATAAAAATTATCAAGGGCCACCAAAATGGCCTCCACAATAAGCCTTACATGGAGAGACTTATGGGGAGAAAGGTGTGCTCTCTAGAAGAAAGGAGGAAAAGAAGATATATGATATAAACAAATATGTAGCAGATTTCGATGAGGGATTACAAGGTTATATTTTCCATAGAATGAGTTATTTTTCTCAATACAAAATTATGAATGTGAGATTGTAGATAACTTTTATTGTTGTTACTGTTTATGTGGTTTATACATTTTATAAATAATAAACTAAATAAAAAAGCTGTGAAATTTGTTGCCAGGATATGTGATCAAGGCATTTAGCATAGCTGGCTTTAAAGGTGGTTTGGACAAGTTCCTGCAGCAGAAGTCCATAAACAATTATTAGGTTTGGGGAATACCACCACTTTTCCCTGGGAGGGAGCAAAAAGGAATGGATCTATTCTTCTTTGGGATGTACCAGGTTCTTCCTAGTGATCCAGATTAACCACTGTAAGAAATAGGATGCTAGGTTTGATGCAACTTTGGTCTGAGCCAGCATGGCATGTCATATGTTCTTAATGAGAAACTCAAGGACAAGGGTCCATCATATAAGGCTGAAGAGAAGGAGTCTCTAAAGGAATGCAAAACTACTTTTCCTCGGAGATTGTGGAGAACCCCTAGAATAGATTTGCAACATAGGTGGTAGGAGCCAAAACTGTGTCAGAATTCAAGCATGCTTGAGACATAACACAGAAAGATCTTAGTGGCAGGGCCAGGAAGGGCAGATATTGAGTAAGACTTGTGGCAGCATGATCGACAGGTGCAAATCGGCAGACTGGGTGGACCCAAGTTGTTCTTATCTGCCAATATTATCTGTTTCTATTCCTCTGGATGCTTTTCAATGAATAAGGCTCTGACATGATTACTTTGATAACTTATCAACTTTGAAGGCCACTGACACCATTTTTAGATCTAACACTCAACAAGTATCTTGTTCAAACAGTAGTATAACTTATAATGAAGGTTTTCAGTTAAGGCAGTTCTTATATAAAATTGCTAGAGTTTACAGTGGGGAGTTAATAAACCGCCAATTTTAAATACAATTAAGTATCTATTTTCACTGTCAAAAGTATGGGAAAAGTAGACATTATTAATGGGAGAGAGAGAGAAGGAAAGAGAAATCTGGATAGAGAGAGAAAAGGAAAAAAAAAGACTTATTCCAAGAATATTGTAGTAGTATTTGTCTTTATTTCAAGGATGCCAATAGTTTCCATCTCTGATTTCTTAACTAATTATCTTATCTATTTCTTGCTGATTGAAGGAATAAAAACACAGCTATTGCTAGTGCTCTCTGACATTCAGGAAGACATCTTGGGAACACAGATAGAACTGATAGTGAGCCATTTTATTAGGGTCTTAAAAGCTACTAAAAGAAACTAACAAGGCCCATTAGACTTTCTGTCATGCATATGATGGGAAAAAATATACCAGCATAAGATCCACTTGATTGTCCTGCTGCGACAGCAGTACCTATTGTATGTGAAAGCTTTTTGGAGGTTAGCTCCATCTTAGTGTTTATGCTCTGCTGGCTTAGTGGAAGTTTCAGGTACAGCATCTAAACAGAAGGGGCTTTGTGATAGGCTATCAGTGACCCCGCAAGGAATACAAAGTACAACCTAGTGGTCTGACAGGAGAGAAAAGGCTTGACAAAAGGAGAGTGACCTGTTCCAGTTTCCTGTTTCAGGTCTAACATTTGCTTTACTTGCACAAAGATTAGCTGGGGAGTGTTGGTGTCCAAGTTATACGCAGCTTGTCTTCGGTCTACCTCAAGTAGCTGAAATATGCGTAACCAGATTGCTGTACTATTTTTCATTTGAAAAGCCTTGAAATTTAAGAGCCATTTGGCATCACAACTAGGCTAGGAATGCAGCAAAGTGCAGGTCTTAGAAAGTAATCTAGAAACAGACAATGTTAGCATCTGAAATATTTATAGCTATCAGAGACTGTGGCTGGGATGGGGGAGAAGAGGATCATTAACAGTTTTCAAGGTTGATCTTTTTTTTGGCAGGGGAGCAGTGCAGTAGATGTAATACACCAAGGCTTCATTTTGAAGAAGGTTATCCAAAATGGTCCCTTTCAGCTTACTAGAGGAAAGGCGAGATAGGAGACATACGATAGAGACATTTAAATACCTCAGAGGCATGGGTGGTGGGTCTCTTTCAACAGAAAGGAGACTGGATGAGAGTGAAAGGGAGTACCCTGAGGAGTAATCTAAGGAAGTATTTCTTTACAGAAAGGGTGGTGGATGCATGGAACAGCCTCCCATTTGAGGTGGTGGAGGCAAAGACAGTATCTAAATTCAAGAAAGAGTAGAAAAAGCACAGGAGATCTCTAAGGGAGTAGTAGAGATTGTAGAACGTAGCAATTGTACAAATGGGCAGACTACTGTGGTAAATTTCAGGATTTCCAGCTTGGATTTCTAGTCATAATGACTGAGCTGCGCTTTAGGCCCTGGATACACAGGTAGAAAAAGAAACTTCCTCATTTACGCAAAGATGACGAATGGCTGTTGCATGCTGGAGAAATAATTATTAGAGGATGAAGTTTATCTTATATAGAAATAAGAATCTGTTAAGAACTAAAGTTGACCGTTCATTCATGTAGGCAACACATATGCTTAGCACAGGTATTAGTTATAGGAATTTAATGAATATTAAATTAGAGTGGCAAATACTATTTGCTGATTTGTTAAAAGCTTGTTATCAATGTCTCTGGATCATATATGAAGTGTTAATTTCATCTGCAACACTTAGAGCTTTCCAGGTTTGGTCACTGACTGCAACTTGTCTATTACTTTGCATGCAAATTGATAAGATCAATAAAAGAGGAACTACAACTGCCTTCTGTTGATTACATGGTATTACAAATCTTTCTTTAAAGCTTTTGAATTTTTACAGACAGAAGTTTAGAAAACCAGACTTGGGCGCTCTGGAAAATCCCATGGGGGTCCTTCCCTTGGGATTTTCCCACACTACATAGGCATATGATCTTTTTCTGCCATCATATTTCTCTGTTTCTTCTAAAAACTACCTTGTTGGAAAATGCTTTAGATAAATAGATAGAGATATAGATATATAAAAGGCTTGTGTCAATCGGTCAGTCGGTTGTGTCAGTCTGTGACACCAAGTGGTGCTCAGAGTAGTGGAAGTTGCAATGTGCAAAGATAATATGATCTGTCTGCAAGCACTATCACAAACAAACAGGCACCCACACATACATGTATGCACTCAGGCACATGCAAGAACATGCACACACAGGCAGACATACACCCACACACAGGCACATACACAAAAAGGCAGAGACACACCCACACAGAAACATATACACACAGGCTCCCCGAACACATGCATACACACAGGCACATGCATCCACATACACAAACACACACACACACACAAGCAGAGGCACCTACTGGTACATGCACACATGCATAAGTGCAAACACACACACACACACAACCTGTTATTGACAAGACAACCCAAGCAATGCCGGGTAATGTTCGCTAATATCCTCTGCCTGTGAAGCCCTGTCTCTCATGCTCCCACACATAGGGATAGGCAGGCAAAGGCATACACACATAGGCACATATATACATAGATGCATACAAGCTCATGCAAGCACACACAAGCTCATGCTAGCACACAGAAGGGCAGACACAAGCTCACGCAAGCACACAGAAGCACACAAAAGTGCACACAGGCTCCCACACGCACACACATGTGCTCACATAATCATATGCGCACACGCGCACACACACACACACAGGAAAATATGCATACACAGGCAGACAGACACAGGCACACACACACACAGACACATACATACATACATATATACACACACACAGGCACAGACTCCCACATACACTGGCACAGGCCCCTGCAAATACACACATACCCACAGGCTGAGGCCCTCCACACACATACACAGACATAGGCCTCTACATACACAGCTCCACTAAACACATAAACAAGCAAAAACACTTATACACACTGGTACCCACAGACAGACACAGGCACACTCAGGCTGCTATAGACTAGACTATCTGAGTAACGCCAGGCATTTTTTGCTAGTGTGATTATATGAAGCTATATTGGGTTAAAGGAATATTATGTGAGCTGGCCCTGTGGTTCAGGTCACAGCACTGTACATTGCAATTCAGAAGATTCAGGTTCAATTCTTCTGTCTGATGGGCCAGCAAGGGCTTGACACACC
This sequence comes from Rhinatrema bivittatum, assembly GCF_901001135.1. NCBI lineage: Eukaryota > Metazoa > Chordata > Amphibia > Gymnophiona > Rhinatrematidae > Rhinatrema > Rhinatrema bivittatum. Next base: position 320,613,926 of record NC_042615.1, on the reverse strand, counting down.
ATAGACCCAATGTCCTTGATGCTGATATTGTGATGACCCCTGCCAACAGAAGAAGTAGTACTGAGGATACGACCCTGAGAAGATTTCCTTCTAGCCCTCCTAGCTGACTGACAAGAGCATATGTCACCCAAGTATGGTGTCTGGGGTGAGGAATGCACAAAAGAGAGAAAAATAGAGGCTAAAAGAGAATTAAACAAAGCAATATAGATTTAAAATACAAGATGTTGATTTAGTTTATAAATGATTCCAAGGACCTTGTCTAGGTGACTAGAACTGCACATTTATAATTCATTTATATAACAAGAGAGACTTGGGGGAGATCCACAAAACGTTTTGCACCTGGGCCCCATTCACTTCTGACAGTTTTGACTGGTTAATAGGGTTACTAATTGGCAACATTTTTTCTGGTTGATTCTATTCTGGTTTTGCCATACTGCATGCATAGACTTATAGATCTATCAAGTTCACAAACTGGGTTTATCTTGGACTCCAGATACACTGAAATTCAGGTCCATTCAGACTTGGATTTTGGTTTAGTAGCTGGTCCAGAGGCCAGTCTAGAAATTAGCAAGATGTAGACAGACTGACACATCTAGTAACAGCAGGTTCCATTCCAGTCTTAATATATTTATTTTTATTTAAAATCTTTTCTATACCATCGCTAAGTTATATACCATCGCAACGGTTTACATGTAGGCACATATTTAATGTAGGTAAAAGTGTCCTATACAGGTGCCGTCAAAGGTTCGGTTACAATATATCATTAGACAAAATAATTTTTAGAGAAGTGGGTCATGACCGAGTGTACTGAAAGTACTTTTACGGGTAAATTTATCATACATAGTGTTATCAATATGCTAGTTGTGATGTGGGGGTCATAGACTACTCTACTGTATCGTCCTAAGTACTGTGTATCGGTGCTTATCTGCTTATTCCTGAATAATTTCTATTCTCCTGTCGCCTTGTTAAATGCTTGTTTAAAAAGCCATGTTTTTAAACTTTTCTTAAATGCCTTGAGATCACTTTGTAATCTGATCTCTGGAGGCATTGTGTTCCAAATTGTGGGTCCTGCTAATGATAAGGCCCTTTCCCTCACTTGGGTTAGTCTTGCTGTTTTAACTGAGGGGATGGTTAGGAGTGCTTTATTTGCTGATCGAAGATTTCTGTGTGGGACGTGTACCCGTAATGCTGTGTTTAGCCAGTCTGATTTTCTCATCATGAATTAGTTTATGGATGGTACATAGGGTTTTGTATTTAATTCTGTGTTCAATCGGTAACCAATGTAGTTCTGCTAGGGTTTCAGTTATATGGTCCCTCCTCCTTTTTCCGGTTAGTATTCTAGCTGCTGTGTTCTGAAGTATTTGAAGTGGTCTTAACGTAGTATTTGGTAGTCCTAGCAGCAGGGCACTATAGTAATTATGCCGATATTATGCAATAATTATGCAGATAAGTCATTGATTTTTTTTGAGTGATGAGGAAATATGGTCCCCAGGGTCCATATCGAGCCACTGTATGGCTCGGCACGTTTGCTGGATACACTAATCCAGCTAACTTAGCTGGGATATTCAGCAGCACCGCTGAGTATTTATTTATTTATTTATTTATTTATTTATATATCTTTATATACCGACTTTCAAGTTCATTTCAAGGCGGTTTACATACAATTGAGTTGCAGTAGCAACACTCAAAAATTACACAAATATAAAACATATCCTAATACATCTACATTACCATGATGTAGTTAAACTAAAACATTTTACAAAATAATCGTAGAACCCCACCCATTCATATTATTACTAAAAATTACCCTACTTTCCATACATTTAACCCCCCCAATCATATCTTCTCTATTGCTCAAGTTTAACCCTCCTCTCCGCTCCCTTATCCCTATACCCAACTATCTTAAAGTTAACCAGATAAGTGCATTCGTCTAACTTTAGGACAGCTCTGTGGCCTGACCAGAGTTAGCTGGCTGTGTTATCTGGCTGAAGGAGTTAGCCGGATAACTTATCCAGCTAACTTGACTCCTCCCCAATCTGTCCATTCCTCGCTCCTGAGTTATCCAGTTAAAAACTTAGTCGGATAAGTCACTTATTCGGCTAAGTGGTACCCACTGAGCATAGCCAGATATTCAGCGGTGCAACTTAGCCAGATATATCTGACGTATCTGGCTAAGATTTTTTTATTAATATCAGGCTCATAGTAAATTAGAGTGGTACACCTTTAAATGTCAATTTTGTTCAAGTCAAGAAGCATTGCTTGCTGTTCCATCCTTTAAAGAGATGTGTTAAGCTCATTTGAGGGCAAGAACCTTTTCAATAGTGGCTCTTTCTCCTTGGAAGAAGGCTCCTCCCTGAAGGTAGCACTAACCATGTACAGAACAGTTTGATGAGGCCATGGACATGGCAGATCTTTCAGGCCTCCAGACCATCCCGGGTCTGGCTCAGAAGATTCCGCAGCAGTAACACTTCTTGGAAATGCTGGCAAGCTCTATGGAACGCCTCAGCACCTGCCTCGACGCCACCACCACCATGCCCAGTACTGAGGCCCCTGCGGTCCCAATGACCGTGCCAGCCATACCTACTATACGCTTTCCGGTACCTCCCAGGTATGTGGGGGATCCCAAGCAGTGCTGTGGTTTCTTAAATCAGTGTTTTATGCACTTCACTCTCCAACCAGCACAGTTCTCCAGTGACACCATTAAGATAACCTTCATCCTCTCCCTTCTCAATGGGAAGGCCTTGGCTTGGGCCTCCCCCCCTATGGGAGCAAGAAGATACACAACTCCAGGACCTGCAGCAATTCATCAAAGCCTTCAAGCAGGTATTTGACAAGCCTGGTCGCTTGGCTACCATTGTATCTAACCTTTTGCACCTTCGACAGGGTGCTAGACCTTTGATGGACTATGCCATCGAATTCCATATCCTGACTAATTAATTAAATTTGCAGGAGTACAGCATTCAGAGTATTTTTTTGGAAGGACTAGCCTCTCAAATAAAGGATAAGCTAGCAGCAAGGGAGCTCCCTGAGTCACTTGATGCCCTTATTGACCCAGCCAGGAAGATCGACCACCATCTCCAGCAGTGGGCCCAAGAATTGCTCACCCTGTCATTTTTGCACCCCTTTGTCCTGGTCCCCACAGCAGTGCTCACTTCAGCATGACTTGAGGAGCCTATACAGCTTGGGCAGAGTCATCTCATACCAAAAGAGAAGCACCATTGTCACACCCTGGGTCTATGTTTCTAACGGGTCAGGGAAGAGGCACTTTTTGGTGCAATGTCCCATGAAGCAGGGAAACTAACGAGCCTAGGAGCCAATGGGGAGATCGTCCTAGGCTATACCACTCCTGCTCTCCAACTTACACTCCCAGTGGCGATCACACAGACAAGCACGAATTCTCTATCCTCGCGCTGGTGGAATTTGGTGCTGGCGGGAACTTTATCATGAAGGCCCTGGCGGATCATGTGAAGCACCGACAGTTCCCAGGGACTTGCCTTTAATTATTTCTTCCATCTACAAGTAACCTCTCCCTGGTCTGATCACCACAACAGCTCAATTGCGCTTCATCATCAAAGGTTCTATCACCAAAACAAATAAAAGAGGGAAGAAAAGGCAACCCTGGCCCACCCCATGCCTCAAGTTAAAACTTGATGAGGGAGAACCATTTCTAAGAAGTAGTACAGTCAGGTTTTTATAAAGACTGCAGCGACCCTATAATATTATGAAGCCCAAATTATGTCTGCACCAAGAACATATAGTCCCAAGATAACAAATTGAAAGTCTTTTCTGCCTCCAGGCTGAGTATTAGTACCTGTTTATTAGATGTTTGACTTAGGCTAGCTATCAACTTTCTATCATTTTCAACCTTGTGTCTGCCATGAACAAGACCTGTTTGATTGGCAACTGCTAAAATGAAAAGTATCAAATTTAGTGTTGTAGCTAGCACAGCTGCTAAAGATTTTTATAATCAACCTTTAATAAAGAAAGAGCAAACATCAGAGAGACATTTATTCTTTTTGGGTATGGCAACTATGTCAGATTGATTCATTTCTGGAGGATCTTGAATTACAATGCCTTCAACCTGGAAGCTTTACCCAGCTTGAGCCTTTGAATTACAGTAAACCTCTGTCTCTTGAATGGGCAAATTGAGCTTATCTACCTGATTTCCTGTAAGCCATCGCCAATTAAAATCCTCAAGAAACCCTTCCTTAAACTCAGGATTTTCTTGTTACTTATCACACAGCTTCTGGAAGTATTGTAGAAACCTGTATTTGTTTACTTTCATAGAGAAATGAGCCTGAGCTGTCCTAACTCCTCTAATGACAGATCGCTGCCCCTTTACTTTATTGGCTAGTAGTTTACTGGTTTTGTTCCCATATTTGTATAAGTTATATTAAAAAAAAAAACACAGGGACTGCCTAGCCTTTTGAAATAGTAATTAATTTAGAGCTAAATGAGTCTGTTCCCATGTTTGTTTATCCTCTTCAAATAAACTATCTTTGTGTTTGGCTTGGGCTAATCTAACATACTAATTTCAGCATTTCTGATCTTGTTCTGTTTAGTTGTATACACTATGATACTCATCACAACATTACCAGTCTCCTACAAGAGTATAGGAGAAATCTGAGGCATATTATTTAGAGTATCCTTCTGTGGAATCTACAAGAAGCAAGGAGATAGTGGATGCTCTTCAAGGGGTTCTGCTCAGACAAATGGTAATGGAACCCACAAGGGAGGGTGCTCACTAATGGGGAGAATGTCTCTAATGTCAGGGAAGGTGCTCACCTGGGCACCAGTGATGATCAGATGGTATGATTTCATATAGCAAACAGGATACAGAGAAGTTGCATGAAGATCTGGATTTTGAATTTCAAAAATAAAGACTTTGACAAAATGGGAACATACCTGGAGAAAAAACTGGAAGACTGGGAGAAAATGGTTAAGGTGGAACAACACTGGGCCAAATTAAAAGGAGCTATTACAAAGGCCACAAATCTCTGTGTTAGAAAAGTAAACAAAAGCAAGAGGATAAAGAAACCAATCTGGTTCTGAAAGGAGATGGCCGAAAAAATAAAGACAAAAAGAGCAGTGTTCAAGAAGTGCAAAGAAAGTGAAGGAGATGAAGAAAGAAATCAGGAGAGCAAAACGTCAGGTGGAAAGAATATTGCCAAAGAGGTATAGCAAGGTGACAAAATATTTTTCAGATATATTAAAGAAAAGAGGATGACCCAAGATGATAGTAGAATTGGAAGGTGACAAAAAGCAGTGTGCGGAGAAAGATGAGGAAATAGAAGAAATATTTAACAAATACTTCAGTTCAGTGTTTACTAAAGAAAACACTGGAGATGGACTGCTGCTGGTTGTCAAAACCATGGATGGCAGTGGGATAGAAGCAACCCCGTTTACAGAAGAGAATGTATGCGAAGAGCTAGGAAAACTGAAAGTGGACAAGGCCATGGGTGCCAGATTAGATACATCCCAGGATACCAAGGGAGATCAGAGATGTGCTGGCAGATCCTTTGAAAGACCTGATCAATAGATCCCTGGAAACAGGAGTGGTGTTGCAAGATTGAAGAAGAGCGGTCGTAGTCCCGCTTCACAAGAGTGGTAGCAGAGATGAGGCTGGAAACTAAAAACCAGTTAGCCTCACCTCGGTGGTGGGAAAATTAATGGAGACTCTGCTGAAGGAAAGAACAGGGTTGCTGGACTCGAAGCAGCATGGATTCACCATGGAAGGTCCTGTTAGACAAATCTGATTGTTTGTTTGTTTTTTTATCTAGTCACTAGAAAATTAGATAAAAGAACACTTGTTGACTTTAGCAAAGCTTATGGTGCGGCCCTGTATAAGAACTTAAGAACATAAGAAAATGCCATACTGGGTCAGACCAAGGGTCCATCAAGCCCAGCATCCTGTTTCCAATAGTGGCCAATCCAGGCCATAAGAACCTGGCAAGTACCATGTTACCATTGCTAATGGCAGTGGCTCTTCTCTAAGTGAACTTAATAGCAGGTAATGGACTTCTCCTCCAAGAACTTATCCAATCCTTTTTTAAACACAGCTATACTAACTGCACTAACCACATCCTCTGGCAACATATTCCAGAGTTTAATTGTGAGTTGAGTAAAAAAGAACTTTCTCCAATTAGTTTTAAATGTGCCCCATGCTAACTTCATGGAGTGCCCCCTAGTCTTTCTACTATCCGAAAGAGTAAATAACCGATTCACATCTACCCGTTCTAGACCTCTCATGATTTTAAACATCTCTATCATATCCCCCCCCTCAGTCGTCTCTTCTCCAAGCTGAAAAGTCCTAACCTCTTTAGTCTTTCCTCATAGGGGAGTTGTTCCATTCCCCTTATTTTGGTAGCCCTTCTCTGTACCTTCTCCATCGCAATTATATCTTTTTTGAGATGCGGCGACCAGAATTGTACACAGTATTCAAGGTGCGGTCTCACCATGGAGCGAAACAGAGGCATTATGACATTTTCCATTTTATTCACCATTCCCTTTCTAATAATTCCCAGCATTCTGTTTGCTTTTTTTGACTGCCGCAGCACACTGTACCGACGATTTCAATGTGTTATCCACTATGACACCTAGATCTCTTTCTTGGGTTGTAGCACCTAATATGGAACCCAACATTGTGTAATTATAGCATGGGTTATTTTTCCCTATATGCATCACCTTGCCCTTATCCACATTAAATTTCATCTGCCATTTGGATGCCCAATTTTCCAGTCTCACAAGGTCTTCCTGCAATTTATCACAATCTGCTTGTGATTTAACTACTCTGAACAATTTTGTGTCATCTGCAAATTTGATTATCTCACTCGTCGTATTTCTTTCCAGATCATTTATAAATATATTGAAAACTAAGGGTCCCAATACAGATCTCTGAGGCACTCCACTGTCCACTCCCTTCCACTGAGAAAATTGTCCATTTAATCCTACTCTCTGTTTCCTGTCTTTTAGCCAGTTTGCAATCCACGAAAGGACATCGCCACCTATCCCATGACTTTTTACTTTCCCAGAAGCCTCTCATGAGGAACTTTGTCAAACGCCTTCTGAAAATCTAAGTATACTATATCTACCGGTTCACCTTTATCCACATGTTTATTAACTCCTTCAAAAAAGTGAAGCAGATTTGTGAGGCAAGACTTGCCCTGGGTAAAGCCATGCTGACTTTGTTCCATTAAACCATGTCTTTCTATATGTTCTGTAATTTTGATGTTTAGAACACTTTCCACTATTTTTCCTGGCACTGAAGTCAGGCTAACCGGTCTGTAGTTCCCCGGATCGCCCCTGGAGCCCTTTTTAAATATTGGGGTTACATTTGCTATCCTCCAGTCTTCAGGTACAATGGATGATTTTAATGATAAGTTACAAATTTTTACTAATAGGTCTGAAATTTATTTTTTAGTTCCTTCAGAACTCTGGGGTGTATACCATCCGGTCCAGGTGATTTACTACTCTTCAGTTTGTCAATCAGGCCCACCACATCTTCTCGGTTCACCGTGATTTGATTCAATCCATCTGAATCATTACCCATGAAAACCTTCTCCATTACGGGTACCTCCCCAACATCCTCTTCAGTAAACACCGAAGCAAATAAATCATTTAATCTTTCCGCGATAGCCTTATCTTCTCTAAGTGCCCCTTTAACCCCGCGATCATCTAACGGTCCAACTGACTCCCTCACAGGCTTTCTGCTTCGGATATATTTAAAAAAGTTTTTGCTGTGAGTTTTTGCCTCTACAGCCAACTTCTTTTCAAATTCTCTCTTAGCCTGTCTTATCAATGTCTTACATTTAACTTGCCAACGTTTATGCTTTATCCTATTTTCTTCTGTTGGATCCTTCTTCCAATTTTTGAATTAAGATCTTTTGGCTAAAATAGCTTCTTTCACCTCCAATTTTAACCATGCCGGTAATCGTTTTGCCTTCTTTCCACCTTTCTTAATGTGTGGAATACATCTGGACTGTGCTTCTAGAATGGTATTTTTTAACAATGACCACGCCTCTTGGACATTTTTTACTTTTGTAGCTGCTCCTTTCAGTTTTTTTCTAACAATTTTTCTCATTTTATCAAAGTTTCCCTTTTGAAAGTTTAGCACGAGAGCCTTGGATTTGCACACTGTTCCTCTTCCAGTCATTAAATCAAATTTGATCATATTATGATCACTATTGCCAAGCGGCCCCACCACCGTTAACTCTCTCACCAAGTCCTGTGCTCCACTGAGAATTAGATCTAAAATGTCTCCCTCTCTCGTCAGTTCCTGAACCAATTGCTCCATAAAGCTATCATTTATTCTATCCAGGAACGTTATCTCTCTAGCGTGACCCGATGATACATTTACCCAGTCAATATTGGGGTAATTGAAGTCTGATAATCCACAGAAGCAAACCTTGCACATAAGCAAGTACTCAGGAACAATGGTGCAGGTAAAAGAGCTCATTTCCACTAGACTAAGTTAAAGTTCTTTTATTGTAGATAGTCACAACTTATTCAATGCGGCAACTCCATTCAAAGTACCAGAAAACAATTTAAAGTCCCCTGACACGGTCCCGTGTTTCGCGGTAGCTGCATCGGGAGGGACCAGATCACGCTTTAATCTAAAAATATAACAACATATATAAGTAACGGAACAAAAAAGGCTGCTGGATAAAATGTAGAGATACAAACACATACCTTTTAGCATGGGCTCAGGAGCGCAAGCGCCCTCAGACATTGACAGCCATTTAAAGGTCAAAAAGGCGCGAGAGGGGAGCTCTCGCGCCTTTTTGACCTTTCATTCACATGTGTTGTCCTGTCAGCCACAGCATCTCGCGAGAGAGGGGAGCTCTCGCGAGATGCTGTGGCTGACAGGACAACACATGTGAATGAAATGACACATTAGCACACATTTTGTGTTAGAGGTGGTCCCGCGTCCCCACCGGGGAGGAGATTTCGCCTCTATACTTGGTCGGAGGGAGCAACGGTGGATTTTTACTCTCGATACAGTCTCCCCTAAAGGCCTCATTAAAGATATAGAATGGTACTTATTCTATTGAATGTGTTGCTAATGTGTCATTTCATTCACATGTGTTGTCCTGTCAGCCACAGCATCTTGCGAGAGCTCCCCTCTCGCGCCTTTTTGACCTTTAAATGGCTGTCAATGTCTGAGGGCGCTTGCGCTCCTGAGCCCATGCTAAAAGGTATGTGTTTGTATCTCTACATTTTATTCTCACCAGGAAGTAACACTGGGGCTGGCCGTCGCAAACGATCGGCCACTTTCTTCATAATAACCGCCGCATGCTGGAGTCTCTTCCGGGTGGAATGCCAGATCTGGCATAACCGTCGGGCGGTGGTTTGTACGGTGGGAGACGGCACATCTACTGGTACCGGTAAAGGGGGCCGCAGGCGTCTGCCGTAGACCGTGTAGAAGGGGGACTTACCGGTGGAAGAGGGCTTGTGGTGATTATAAGAGAATTCTGCCCACAGAAGCAAGGCCACCGAGTCATCTTGCAGGTCTCCCACAAAGGCTCGAAGGAACGCCTTCAAGGTCCGGTTTACCCATTCTACCTGCCCGTTAGCTTGGGGATGGAAGGCGGTGATGAAGTCAAGCTGAACCCCGAACTTCTCATACAGTGCTCGACAATATCGTGCCGTAAACTGAGAACCCCTATCCGAGGCAATGTGGAGAGGGAGCCCATGAAGGCGAAAGATATGTCGCGTAAACATATTCGCCAGTTCAGGCGCTGAGGGTAGTTTGGAGAGGGGCACAAAGTGGGCCATCTTGGAGAATCTATCATTGACGACCCAAATCACCGTCTTCCTCTCTGAAGCAGGCAGATCTACGATAAAGTCCGTGGATAAGTGAGTCCATGGTTCCGCAGGGATCAGCAGAGGCTGAAGAAGGCCCCAGGGGCAGCCGATGGGAGTCTTCTGTTGGGCACAGGTTGGGCAAGAGTTAACGTAGAGGCGAACATCTCTCTTAAATTGGGGCCACCAGTAATATTCCGAGAGTAATTCCTGGGTCCTGGCTACTTCCGGGTGGCTGGCTGTTAGAGAGTCGTGTGCCCAGGAGAGAACCTTTTTCCGCAGTCTGAGGGGTACCACAGTCTTCCTTGCCGGGACTGTGTTGGCTGGCCGCGAGGAGCACTTTGGCTGGATCAAGGATGTACTGTGGTGGGTCTGGCCATCCTCCATTTCAGCGTATGGGAGAGAGCGTCCGCTCGAACATTCTTATCGGCCGGCCGGTAGCGAAGACGAAAATCAAAGCGGCTGAAGAATAGAGACCACCTGGCCTGCCGGGGGTTGAGACGCTGGGCACGGCATAAGTATTCCAGGTTTTTATGGTCTGTATAAACAATCACCGGCTGTTGTTGGCCCCCTTCAACCATTGGCGCCCTCTTCGAATGGCAAATTTAATGGCTAGTAATTCTTTATCCCCTATTCCGTAGTTCTTTTCTGTCGATGAGAACTTCTGAGAGAAGTAGGAACAGGCAGGAGCTTCCTTCTAGGGGATACTTGACTTAAAACGGCCCCGACGGCAATGTCAGAAGGCATCCACTTCCACGATAACTGTCATTGGGGATCGGGTGCAGCAGGCATGGATCCTGGAGAAATGCCTCTTTCAGTTTCTGGAAGTCTGTAGGGTGGCCGTGTCCAATTCCTTGCCTCTGATCCCTTCTTGGTAAGGGCCGTCAAGGGTGCCACCATCTGGGAGTAATGTGGGATAAATTGCCGGTAGAAGTTGGCGAACCCAAGAAACCTCTGCAGCGCCTTCACCCCCACCGGTTGGGGCCAATCCTTTATGGCAGCGACCTTCTCTGGATCCATGTGAAATCCCGTAGAGGATACAATATACCCTAAAATTGGGAAACGTTCTTGTTCAAATAAACATTTCTCGAGTTTTGCGTAAAGCCGATTATCACGTAACTTCTGTAAGACTCGACGAACGTCCTGGCGATGTGTCGTAGATCTTGGAGTAAATTAGTATGTCGTCTAGGTAAACAATTACTGACGTGTGTAACATTTCTCGTAGAACCTCATTCATGAGGTTTTGAAACACTGCTGGGGCGTTGCAGAGCCCGAAGGGCATGACACAGTATTCATAATGTCTGTCCCTTGTGTTGAATGCGGTCTTCCACTCGTCTCCTGGGCGAATTCTAACTAGGTTATAAGTCCCGCGAAGGTCTAGTTTGGTAAATATCCTGGCCCCTTGCAGTCAGTCCAAGAGTTCTGGGATCAAGGGCAGAGGATACCGATCCCGCCGGGTAATACTATTCAAGCCCCGGTAATCTATGCAGGGTCGGAGGGACCCATCTTTCTTCACCACGAAGAAGAAACCTGCCCCAGCTGGAGATGTAGATGGTCGTATGAACTCCCGATCCAGGTTCTCCTGGATATATGCCGACATGGCTTGAGTCTCCGGGAGGGACAATGGGTAGACCCATCCTCGTGGTGGTGTGGCGCCCGGGAGAAGATTAATTGCGCAGTCAAAGGGGTGATGATCCGGAAGGATCTCGGCCTTCTCTTTGGAGAACACATCGAGATAATCCTGATAGTGAGATGGCAAACACAGAGTCGTTGTCAAGAGAGGAATCGATGGCCGAGTGGATAGAGGACACGCGGAAGGGGGGGGGGTCTTTGGGGTTGTACCCGGATCTGGAGTTGTTGAACCAGCTCCTGAAGAATGAAGTTACCCCCTGCTCCCGAGTCGATCAGGGCTTGCGTGTCGAACTCCTCCTCTGGGAGGATTAAGGTCACTGGCACAAAACATGGGGAGTCAGAAGCGGTATGACCTAGGGTTAGCTCCCTGGCTGTCTCTAGGTCCGAGAGTTTCCCAGGCGTTCACTACAATGCGCAAGGAAATGGCCTCTGCCACCACAGTACAGGCATAGGCCGAGCAACCGACGTCTCCTTCTTTCTTCTTGAGAGAGAGGTCCCCGACCCACCTGCATGGGCTCGATGTCCTGGGTCTCTGGGGAACCAGACTGGGAATTCCCGCTGCGGGGAGGAGTAGATCCAACAAGTCCCAGCCTAAAAGTCGGTTTATTTTCTCGAAACTGGCGCTGGATGCGACAGTCCACACGACCTGTGAGGTCAATAAGAGCGCCAAAGTCATCAGGGAGGTCTCAAGCTGCTAATTCATCTTGTAGCTTTGGGGAGAGGCTCTCCAGAAAAATGCCATGCAGGCTGTCGCTCCCCCAGTTTAATTCGGCGGCGAGAGTTTGGAACTCTACAGCGTATTCTGCCAGCGGCCGATTCCCTTGGCGTAACTGGAGTAACTCTGAGGCAGCAGTGGACTTACGGGAGGCTTCATCAAAGATCCGTCTGAAGGCAGAGACGAAGTGCTCCAAGTTGTCCAGGCGAGAATCTTGACGTTCCAAAAGATTGGAGGCCCACGCCAAGGGCTTCCCATCCAATAGAGAAATAATAAAGCTTGTCTTGACTCGGTCTGTCGGAAATTGAAGCAGAAGCAGGTTTAAAGCGAATGTAGCACTGGTTCAGAAACCCTCGGCATAGTTTCACATCTCCTGAATACTGTAAAGGTACCGGCATCTGGATGGGAGCTGTAGCGGCGGAAATGGCCCCTGTTCCTGGTACCGTGGAGCTGGCAGCCGTGGCTCCTTCAACCCGGTCAGCTAACCTCTGTACCGTTGTCGTCAGGGCATCGAGGCATGTCTGCTGCTGTTGCAGCCTCTGGGCAATACCTGGACCTAGCTCTCAGGCTGGCTAGGTCCGCCGGGTCCATGGCCTTGCAAACTGTTATGTTCGTGGACCCTTGGGCCAGTTAGGACAGAGGATGGAGTGCTGTGGGGTCCACAGCAAGTGTCCCAACCAGGAGGCGGTTCGGAGACCTGGAGCAAGCTGAGATACTGGACCACGGTGGAGTCCTATGCGACCAAGGACTCTGTACCCACTGGGAGGATGGCCGACGTCGGGCCCTGGTGATAGAAGAATCTTCACCCTGGAGACTGGCACTCCCCCGGGAGGAGCCCTTAGGAGTCCAGCCGCTGGGACTTTTGGAGATTCACCCTGGAAGCCAAAGTCCCCCCAGGAGGAGCCCGTAGGGACACGGCCGCTGGGACTTAGGCAACTCCCTGAAGGCGGAAGATGGTCCGGATGCAGGCGCCTCCTGCAGGTCGTGGGTTCCAGATGGCGGGCGGCTCCAGCAGGTCGTAGGTAATCCAAAAGTCGGTCCAGGAGTCTGTCCAAGAGCGGTCCACAGCCAGTCCAGGGGTCGGTGTCCAGAGAGTGGTCCAAAGCCAGTCCAGGGGTCGGTGTCCAGAGAGCGGTCCAAGGCCAGTCCAGGGGGCGGTGTCCAGAAGAATCAATCCAGCGAGGAGGGCAGAGCAGAAGTGGGACAAAGAGCAAACCAGAACACAGCAACGGCAGGCCGAAGACCAGGAACCTTGTTGCAAGGCACAGGAGAGATCTAGCTGCAGGGTACTTATACCCTGAGGGCGTCTGACGTCATCTTCAGCCTGGGAGAGGTTTTCCCGTGCTGGCCCCTTTAAATGGGGCTCCTCCCCGCGCGTGCGCTTCAGGGGGCGGGCCAGCTGTGCCGGAGAGACGCGCTGGAGGGCTTGCAGGCCCGGGGAATTCTGGAAACGGCCCCAGGGAAGGCTGGAAATGGCCCGGGCCGCCACCCTAGGTAGGTGGAGGGGACCGGGACCGCAACAAGTGAGAAGTTGTACTTGTGCATCCGATGCAAAGAGCTCCTGTCTCTCAAAGAAAGAGTCCGGTCTCTGGAAGCCAGAGTGGCAGACCTGGAGGAGCTGAGACAGACAGAGACGTATATAGATGAGACCTTCAGGGACATAGTAGCCAAGACCCAACTTCAGACTGGCTGTTCTGGTGCTGCCTTGGAGGAAGAAGGTCTCATGATCAGAGAGCATCAATCTGGTGCAGCAGGAAAGGATCCTGTAGCAAGAACCTGTTCTCCAGGTGGTGCGTTGTCCTTTCGTACTGAGGATGTATCTCCAAGGACTACTGCCCAGGAGGGAAGGGCTAGGACAGTCGTCATAGTTAGTGATTCGATTATTAGGAATGTAGACAGCCAGGTGGTTTGTGGGCAGGAGGATCACCTGTTAACATGATTACTTGGTGCAAAGGTGGTGGACCTCACGTGTTACCTAGATAGGATTTTAGACAGTGCTGGGGAAGAGCCGGCTGTCAAAGTACATGTGGGCACCAACAACATAAGAAAATGTGGGAAGGAGGTTCTGGAAGCCAGATTTAGGCTCTTAGGTAGAAAGCTGAAATCCAGAACCTCCAGAGTAGCATTCTCTGAAATGTTCCCTGTTCCATGCGCAGGTCCCCAGAGGAAGGCAGAGCTCCGGAGTCTCAATGCGTGGATGAGACGATGGTGCAAGGAAGAGGGATTCAGTTTTGTAAGGAACTGAGGAACCTTTTGGGGAAGGGGGAGTTTTTTCTAAAGGAATAAGCTCCACCTTAACCAGGGTAGAACCAGACTGCTGGCGATAACCTTTAAAAAAGAGATAGAGCAGCTTTTAAACTAGAACAAAGGGGAAAGCTGACAGTCGCTCAGCAGTGCAAGGTTCGGATGGAGTTATCTTCAAAAGATACTAATGAATTAGGGCATCCCAGCAGTGAGATTCCAATAATAAGAAAAGTAGTCAAATTGTTCAGAGTAGTTAAATCACAAGCAGATTGTGATAAATTGCAGGAAGACCTTGTGAGACTGGAAAATTGGGCATCGAAATGGCAGATGAAATATAATGTGGATAAGTGCAAGGCGATGCATATAGGGAAAAATAACCCATGCTATAGTTACACAATGTTAGGTTCCATATTAGGAGCTACCACCCAAGAAAGAGATCTAGGCATCATAGTGGATAACACATTGAAATTGTCAGTTCAGTTTGCTGTGGCAGTCAAAAAAGCAAACAGAATGTTGGGAATTATTAGAAAGGGAATGGTGAATAAAATGTAAAATGTCATAATGCCTCTGTATCGCTCCATGGTGAGACCGCACCTTGAATACTGTGTACAATTCTGGACGCCGCATCTCAAAAAAGATATAATTGCGATGGAGAAGGTACAGAGAAGGGCGGGCAAAATGATAAAGGGAATGGAACAGCTCCCCTATGAGGAAAGACTAAAGAGGTTAGGATTTTTCAGCTTGGACAAGAGACGGCTGAGGGGGGATATGATAGAGGTGTTTAAAATCATGAGAGGTCTAGAACGGGTAGATGTGAATCGGTTATTTACTCTTTCAGATAATAGAAAGACTATAGGGCACTCCATGAAGTTAGCATGTGGCACATTTAAAACTAATCGGAGAAAGCTCTTTTTCACTCAATGCACAATTAAACTCTGGAATTTGTTGCCAGAGGATGTGGTTAGTGCAGTTAGTATAGCTGTGTTTAAAAAAGGATTGGATACGTTCTTGGAGGAGAAGTCCATTACCTGCTATTAATTAAGTAGACTGAGGGCCGGATTTTAAATGCCCTGCACACGTAAATCCGGCTGGATTTACGCTCGCAGGGCCCTTGCGCGCCGGCGCGCCTATTTTGCATAGGCCACCGGCGCGCGCACAGCCCCGGGCCGCACGTAAGTCCTGGGGCTTCGTAAAAGGGTCGGGGGGAGGGGCGTGTCCGGGGGTCAGGGGGCGGTTCGGGGCGGGACCGGAGGTGTGGCGCGGACCGGGGGCGTGGTCGAGGCCTCCGGACCAGTCCCTGAGTCGGGTGATGGCGCGCCAGCAGCCCGCTGGCGCGCGCAGATTTACGTCTGCTTTCAGCAGGCTTAAATCTGCCAACAAAATGTAGGGGGGAGTTTAGATAGGGCCGGGGGGGTGGGTTAGGTAGGGGAAGGGAGGGGAAGGTGCGGAGGGGTGGAAAGAAAGTTCCCTCCAAGGCCGCTCCGATTTCGGAGCGGCCTGGAAGGGAACAGGCACAAATGTGCACCCCCTTGCACGCGCTGACCCCGGATTTTATAAGATACACGCAGCTATGCACGTATCTTATAAAATCCAGTGTACTTTTGTTTGCGCCTGGTGCGCGAACAAAAGTACGCGCTCGCGCAAAATTATAAAATCTACCCCTTAGAAAATAGCTACTGTTCTTACTAGCAACAGTAACACAGAATAGACTTGGTTTTTGGGTACTTGCCAGGTTCTTATGGCCTGGATTGGCCACTGATGGAAACAGGATATTGGGCTTGATGGACCCTTGGTCTGACCCAGCATGACATGTTCTTATGTTCTTAAAAACACAGCTGAGCTAAAAAATTCCAATTTATCCCAATCAATTAAAAAGCAAAATGAAAATACAAACAAAAAAACACTTTGAAATGTCTAAGAAGTCTAAGAAGTAAGATGGGAGAATTAGAATGTATAGCAGTGAATGATGACATAGACTTAATTGGCATCACAGAGACATGGTGGAAGGAGGATAACCAATGGGACAGTGCTATTCCGGGATACAAATTATATCGCAAAGACAGAAAGGAGCATCTGGGAGGTGGGGTGGCGCTTTATGTCTGGGATGGCATAGAGTCCAACAGGATAAACATCCTGCATGAGATTAAATGCATAATCGAATCTTTATGGTTAGAAATCCCTTGTGTGTTGGGAAAGACTATAGTTATAGGAGTATACTATCATTCACCTGGCCAAGATGGTGAGACAGACAGTGAAATGCTAAGAGAAATTAGGGATGCTAACCAAATTGGTAGTGCAGTAATAATGTGAGATTTCAATTACCCCAATATTGACAAGGTAAATGTAACATCGGGACATGCTAGAGAGATAATGTTCCTGGATGGAGTAAATAACAGTTTTATGGAGCAATTGGTTCAGGAACCAATGAGAGAGGGAACAATTTTAGATCTAATTCTCAGAGGAGCATAGGTAATGGTGGTGGGACCCCTTGGTAATAGTGATCATAATATGATCAAATTTGAATTAATAACTGGAAGAGGGACAGTAAGTAAATCCACGGCTTTAGTGCTAAACTTTCAAAAAGGAAACTTTGATAAAATGAGAAAAATAGTTAGAAAAAAACTGAAAGGAGCAGCTACAAAGCTAAAAAGTGTGCATGAGGTGCGGACATTGTTAAAAAATACCATCCTAGAAGCACAGTCCAGAAGTATTCCACACATTAGGAAAGGTGGAAGGAAGGCAAAATGATTACCGGCATGGTTAAAAGGTGAGGTAAAAGAGGCTATATTAGCCAGAAGATCTTCATTCAAAAATTAGAATCCAACAGAAGAAAATAGGATAAAGCATAAACGTTGGCAAGTTAAATGTAAGACATTGATAAGAAAGGCTAAGAGAGAATTTGAAAAGAAGTTGACCGTAGAGGCAAAAACTCACAGTAAAAACTTTTAAAAATATATCCGAAGCAGAAAGCCTGTGAGGGAGTCAGTTGGATCATTAGATGATCGAGGGGTTAAAGGGGCACTTAGAGAAGATAAGGCCATCGCGGAAAGATTAAACGGTTTCTTTACTTCGGTGTTTACTGAAGAGGATATTGGGGAGATGCCTGTTCTGGAGAAGGTTTTCATGGGTAATGATTAAGATAGACTGAACCAAATCACGGTGAACCTTGAAGATATGGTAGGCCTGATTGACAAACTGAAGAGTAGTAAATCACCTGGATCAGATGGTATACACCCCAGGGTTCTGAAGGACCTCAAACATGAAATTTCAGATCTATTAGTAAAAATTGTAACCCATCATTAAAATTATCCATTGTACCTGAAGACTGGAGGGAAGCTAATGTAACCCCAATATTTAAAAAGGGCTCCAGGGGCGATCAGGGAAACTATAGACCAGTTAGCCTGACTTCAGTGCCAGGAAAAATAGTGGAAAGTGTTCTAAAGATCAAAATCACAGAACATATAGAAAGGCATGGTTTAATGGAACAAAGTAAGCATGGCTTTACCCAAGGCAAGTCTTGCCTCACAAATCTTCACTTTTTTGAAGGAGTTAATAAACATGTAGATAAAGGTGAACCGGTAGATGTAATTTCAGAAGGCATTTGACAAAGTTCCTCATGAGAGGCTTCTAGGGAAAGTAAAAAGTCATGGGATATGTGGTGATGTCCTTTTGTGGATTACAAACTGGTTAAAACACAGGAAACAGAGAGTAGGATTAAATGGACAATTTTCTTAGTGGAGGTGTGTGGGCAGTGGAGTGCCTCAGGGATCTGTACTGGGACCCGTGCTTTTCAGTATATTTATAAATGATCTTGAAAGGAATATGAGTGAGGTAATCACATTTGCAGATGATACAAAATTATTCAGAGTAGTTAAAACACAAGCAGATTGTGATAAATTGCAGGAGGACCTTGTGAGACTGTTGCTGTATTAAAGTCTTGGACTTTCTTAATATTTCCTTCAGATTCAGAAATTCTGGAAGACAGCAAATTAACCCGATTTTCTATATTTTGAAAATTTGGTTGAAAATTAGAAGTGTAGTGATCCAATTTAACATTCAAAGCGTTAAGGTTTGTCCCGAATCCAACCACAAGTTCCCACAGAGCCTCCAATGTTACAACTGCAGGCCGAGAAGGGATTTTAAAAAATTCACCACTGCCACTAACACAGTTGTTAACTCGGGTAGGAATGCCTCCTACTACGCCGTTCAAACCAGTCTCCCCGGCATCCAAAGGCTGGCCGTCGAAGCCTGCCCCACTCTCACCCACTCAGAGGAATGCCGAAAAAGTGCTCAGTTTCCAGCAGCAAGGTTCGAAGAGCCGCTCCCTCTGCTTCAGGCCCGGAAGTGACCTCATCTCCCAGAGTCCCTGAGGGGTTCTTGATGACTAATCTCTGCGCCGGTGGTTGTCTGAGATCGGGACTCAGGGATGCCTCCTCTGCCGGCACAGGTGATGCTCCCATGCCGCCCCACACTTCAGGCTCCTCAGCCCCTGGACAAAATGTTGGTGAGGACATAAAGCGGGTAATCTCAAGTTGTTGTATCGGAGAGAGGAGAGCAACAGAGGGGTAAACCCGGATCTTCCCCTTTCGTTTTGGAGGCATATTTTAGGAAATATTAATTTCAGCCAACAAGATCAGGCAGCTCCACCGCTCCATCTCGCTATGCCGCCATCTTGGCTTCTCCAACCTGTTCCAACTTTCAAACACAAATGGAGCAGAACATTGATCATTTCTGGTTACTCAGGGCTCAGAGAAGGCCCAGCATAGCTGGGTGTGTTGGAGCTGCTTACCCAGAAACAGAATAGCATATGACCCAGATTTGGTTATAATATGTAGGCATAATTGAGAAGGCCATGAAGTCTAATGGCCAAAACTGAAGAGACATAAGATGATTGTCTATTTGTCCTACCTTTTTGTGTGCAGCATATTGAGATCAATAAAGAGAAAATCTACTGAGGAAATGGCAAGGTTTCTAAGAAAATACACGGAGCTAGGTCGCTTCCGTGTTCACGGTGCGGCAGCCATCTTAGATTTCCCCAAGCTGCACCAATCATTTAACATTCTGTTTTGTATCATAGAATTTATGCAGTCCAGAAATTCAAAAGCATAATTTTTGCTTCTCAAGTTTCTAGAATTTTAACATATTTTGCAATGTGATTATGGATCTCCTGACCTGAGAGCATGGAGGAATTTAATTTTATGGCAAGGAGGATGTTATCGATTAGAATTTTTACTTCATTACCGTCAGCTGATTTTCTTTCACACAACTCAGTTCTGTTCTCTCTGTCTTCATAGGTTTCACTTAACAAGGTCCTAATTGTTCTGATGCTGACTGCAAAACCCATCCACAGATTTTACATGAACTTTCTGAAGCAAATGACATTTTAAATAGTCCAGTTTCCATTCATCCCACAGCTTTCCAAAAGCCAAATTGCATTGAGCATTCACTTGCTTGCAGATGGCACAGACAACTTCATATTTCTCATGACTATACTTAAAAATATCGCCTACAATTGTGCACTGCTTACCAGATGAAGCTGGCATGTCAGTTTGTATATTTTTCTGCAGCCATTCTTCCTTAAATCTTAAGCAGACCTTCTTCGACAGTCTACATTTTCTCTTTCTTCAAAACCATGTTTTGACATTTTATTAGCAGTAAGTATCACTTTACAGAAAAAGTTATGATCAACTTCCCTCACATTGCAAATCGCCATGAAAAGAACAGGAAACGGAAGTCAATAGGTGACATGTGCAAACTGGCGAAGTGGTAAAAGAAACTTTTATAGCTTTCATAGCACTATCATCGAGGCATTACAGTCTGAATGCAGATTTTATAAAAATGTGTTACACGAACAAAATAAAAATATATATAATTGATTTTTTTGCGCGGCAGGTTAAAACATTTGCACAGCAGGAGATTTTCTTTTGCACGGCTGCGCAATTGCGCAGCATAGAGGGAACATTGCTCGGAAGATAAAAACAGCACACGATCTACCAAAGCAGACCATGAGTTACAATCTGGTAAAAACCTGGTCGCTACCCAGCCTAAAAACAACAAAAGGACACTGTGTGATATTTTCAATACTGTGACAGATTGTGAACAAGCTTATTTTAAACATGCATGTCTTGATAGCGATGGAACCGCATCAGCAAGCCTGACAACGGCAGTATAACAAACTACCATCCGGTCTAATCGTCATTTGCGGTGTTATTCCAAAAGCTTTAACTGAAGGTGCTTCCAAAAAACAGTTCAGAATATATATATATCTATATATTTATTTATTTATTTATTTATTTAGAATTTTTCTATACCGACATTCTTGAACAAAATATCAAATCATATCATTTTCCATATAACAGAACAGTCGCGGCTATGGCGTTACATAGAACATTTGAGCAATTGAACATTTGGGCAATGAACATAGAACAAGTCAACAATAACAAGCAACAGTAAAATAATTCGTCAGTGAATAACATAATAAATAGAGCCACATAATAACATAATATAAAGAGCCACAGCAACTGGGGCGGCTGTGGGCGTAACATACAATAATACGTTTAATGGAGTATCATTATGGGACTGCATCATAGACGGGGCGTGGCGGGGGCTTTAAGGCATGGGGTAGCAATGAGAATTTGGCTGGAGGAAGGAGGGAAGGGGGAGAAGGGAGGGGGAAGGAAGTGAGGCATTGAGTCATGATCAGAGGACTATGTTAAGGAAGTAATGGATGATCAAGTATCTCTTTAGAGTCCTGATATGTCTTAAGTCCGGAGGTTCCCTGGTGGCCTGTTAAGTCTTTTGACCAAGTAATGTTGAGATTCTGGGAAGGCTTGTCTGAAGAGCCATGTTTTGAGGTGTTTCTTAAAAATTTGGAGAGATGGTTCTTGGCGAAGCTTGGGTGGTAGCGAGTTCCAAAGGCTGGGCCCGGCTGTGGAGATAGCGCGTTTTCTTAAGGTGGTTTTGGTCGGAGGTGCGTATAGGGATCCTTTATAGGCGTTTCTGATTGGTCTGGCCGATGTTTGAGTGCGGAGTTGAGAGCTTAGTTTTAGGTGGGCGATGCCGTGGATGTCCTTGTGAATCATCATTAGTGTTTTGAAGGTGATTCTGTATTTTATGGTAAGCCAGTGAAGACCGTGGAGTATGGGTGTGATGTGCGCTCTTTTATTTGAATTGGTGAGTAACCTAGCTGCAGCATTCTGGACCATCTGTAAAGGTTTGGTGGTTATTGCAGGGAGGCCTAGGAGAAGAGAATTGCAGTAGTCTAACTTTGTAAGGATGATAGACTGGACTACTAGCCGGAAGTCACTGAAATGTAGAAGGGGTTTCAGGTTTTTGAGGACTTGTAGTTTGAAGAAACATTCCTTGGTTGTGTTGTGGATGAACGATTTTAAGTTGAATAGATTGTCGAGCCAAACCCCACGGTCTCTGACGGGGGAGGTGTGGTTGATGAATGTATTTGCGAATTGGGATGCGCTTTGTGAATTGAGGAGATTGTGTTTTTCATCTGGAGAGATGATGAGGATTTCGGTCTTATTTGAGTTAAGGATGAGGTTCAGGCTGGAAAGCAGGTTAGTAATGGATTGTAAACAGCAATTCCAGTGTGCCCAGGTTTTTTGCAGGATTCGGTGATTGGAAGAAGAATTTGAACGTCATCAGCGAAAATGTAGTATGTTAGTTTGAGGTTGGAGAGTAGATGGCAGAGAGGTAGTAGATAAATGTTGAAGAGCGTAGGGGAGAGGGATGAACCTTGTGGGACTCCCCGGTTTGATTTGATTGGGAGAGATTCTTTGTTATTAATTCTGACCTTATAGAACCTATCCTCAAGGAACGATTTGAACCAATCATGTGCCTCTCCTAGAATGCTGATATCTGCTAAGCGTTCCAGTAGTATGGAGCGATTGACCGTATCGAAGGCGGCGGATAAGTCGAGAAGTGCGAGAAGGTAGGGCTGTTTTTTTTCCAGGTTGAGAAGGATGGTGTCAGATAGAGATGAAAGTAGGGCTTCAGTATTTTGAGATTTTCTGAATCCGAACTGGAAGGGAGAGAGTATGTTATTCTCCTCGAGATAATCGGACAGTTGTTTGTTTACGAATCTTTCCATCACTCTTGAGATCAGGGGAAGATTGGCTATTGGACGATAGTTGGCAGGGTCAGTTGGTGGAAGGTTAGGTTTTTTTTAGTAAGGGTTTTAGTATGGCTAGTTTTAATTGATCTGGAACCTTGCCTTGTGTTAGAGAGCAGTTGATGATGTCTGCTAACGATTGAGAAATTGTGTTAGGAATGGAGAGTAGAAGATTGGAGGGTATGGCGTCCAATGGGTGAGAAGAAGGTTTTAGCTTTTTGAGGATGGTAGCGATCTCCATTGTGGATGGGGTCTCAAAGGATGTAAGGTTAACGCTCCTAGTAGGTGGAGTGGTGCTGGAAGGAAGTGTTGAGGAGATTGGATATCTTTTTGTTGAAGTAGATAGCGAGTTCATTGGCTTTACTGGAAGCTTGCTCATCAGGGATGATAGGTGGCGAGGGTTTTGTAAGAGATGATACGATTGAGAATAAAGCTTTAGGGTCGAATGAGAAGTTATGGATTTTTTTGGCAAAGAAGTATTTTTTGGCTTTGAGAATGGCAGTCCTGTATGCATTGAGGTGGGCTTTGTAGATTAAAAGTGAGTTGGTAGATGGGGTCTTGTGCCATTTGAGCCCTTTGTAATGGAGTTTTTGCTTGATGCTTTTAAGATCCGGGGTGTACCACAGATTTCTGTTGGCTTGGGGTGGCTTTAAGGATTTAGTAATGGTTGGGCAGGATTTGTCGGCAACCTCGCTGGTTATCTTGATCCATGAGTTGATGGTCGCGGGTGCATCAGAGAGATCGAGTCACTCCAGCTCTTTTGAAAGCAGATTGCTGAGGAGATCTGTGGAGCACGGTTTCCTATATTGTAATGTGGTTGTGGGGGGAACAGGTCTCGGTGGTCAATAATTCGGAATTCGGAGGAGATAATATGGTGATCTGACCATGGAATTGGGACACAAGAAGGTACGGCTGCGGATGATAGACCATCATTGAGGAAAATCAGATCTAAGGTATGTCCCGCTTTATGCGTGGGGCCATTAACAATCTGGCTGAAGCCCAAGTGGTTCAGAGCTGTAAGTAAGATGTCACAGTTATGGGATAGTGGAAAAGTGTCCACATGGAGATTAAAATCTCCTAATAGAATTGCTGGTTTGTCCCTCTTGAGATGTTTAGCTGTGAATTCGATAAGTGGGGATGGATCGGAGTCTAAGGTTCCTGGGGGTGAGTAGTCCAGAGCAATTTGGAAATGGTCCGAGTTGAAAAGGGCTATTTCTAGGTTACTGATTCTGGTGGATAATTGATGTGAGAGTCCAAGTCCTTTTTTAGCGGCTAGCAGTAGGCCTCCTCCCCTTTTTTTTATTCTGGGGATTGAGTGGATATCATAGAGTTGGTTGGGGAGGTGGTTTAGTAGGACCGAGTCTGAGGGTTTCAACCACGTTTCGGTAATGGCGCAGAGGTCAGGGTTGTTGTCAATCAGGTGGTCGTTGAGGAGATGAATTTTTTTTGTGATGGATTGGGCGTTGAATAAGGTTAGGGTGAAAAGAGTGAGCCCGAGGGTTTGGGAGATAGGGGATGTCATGATTGGGAGCAGTCTTTGATGACGTATACCTAGAATCCTGGGTTTGCTGGTCTTGAGTTTAGGAGTGTAAGGAATTGTGGGTATGGGGAGGGGGTACATCTTGAAGGGGTAGATAGAGACCCTTCTATTTATTAGGAGTTGCTAGAGGAGATTCGTGGAGGGATGTTGCGAGTGGGTGTCTTGTTCTATGGTAGCGTTTAAGGGTCAGGGGAATTGGCAATCTCACCTTAGGTCAAGATTGAGCTGTGTGCTATTGGCAGCAGGCGGTTTGTTGTACGTTGCAGTAGGTGGCCGGGATGTAGCACGTGGATGCCGGGATCAGTCTTATGGAGAAAATTGTTGCAGGGTAACAGTCAGATGAGGTGGTTTAATTCCCGAGGAATTTACTAGGTCAGGCGAGATGGGAGCATGCAGGCTTTCCTCAGGGGCTGCACGAAGGGGCGCACGAAGGGGCGGGCCCCTTTGTCGCGCTCCTTCGTGCATGCGATGCATGGCGCGCGGCGCCGGAGAGCGAAGAAATTTAAAGGCCGGCTGGGGCGGCTGCTGGTTGGCTGTCCTGGCTGGTGGGCGGGACTCGGCAGGCCGACGGCGGCGGTGCGTTCCGGTCGGCGGGTGGAGTTCGGGCCGGCGGGCGGGGTTAGAGCCTCGTGGTCGGCGCCTGGGAGGCTGAGCGTAAGGGTGGTACTGAGGCCTTACCCCGGCGGGTCCTGGGCGCCGAAAGCGCAGGCCTGGCTTCGCACTTCTTCCGAAGACTGAAGAGCTATATATATATAGTTCATCTGTTCCCGTAAACAAAATTTAACATTGAACCTGACAGCGGCCGGTGTTTTGCGACTAAACAGTCGCTTCTTCAGGAGTGTGTTCTTTAGAGATGCTTGAGTCCGGAATGAAGCATCTGTTCTAAAGAACACAGTCCTGAAGAAACGACTGTTTAGTCGCGAAACACCGGCCGTTGTCGGGTTCAATGTTAAATTTTGTTTACGGGAACAGATGAACTATATATATATATATATATATATATTCTGAACTGTTTTTTGGAAGCACCTTCAGTTAAAGCTTTTGGAATAACACCGCAAATGACGATTAGACCGGACGGTAGTTTGTTATACTGCCGTTGTCAGGCTTGCTGATGCGGTTCCATCGCTATCAAGACATGCATGTTTAAAATAAGCTTGTTCACAATCTGTCACAGTATTGAAAATATCATACAGTGTCCTTTTGATGTTTTTGGATTACTATTGATGGGACTGTGAGTTTGGGGTTCTTTATATTTTTTTGGCACTACCCAGCCTAAACATCCAGCAGTAAATGCCCTAGCAAGTAGCACCTCATCTAGTTTCCTTACCCCTACACAGAAAAAATAGCACCACAAAATCACCACTATTGGGTGCAAAAGTCTCTAGTCTTGAGATTGAATGTTATATCAAAAAACTAAATGTTGCAAAACATCCTTTGGACCCAATCCAAGTCTCTTATCTGAAATCAGTATCTGAAATTATAGCACCCATGGTTACCAATATTGTCAATACATCATTAAATGAAGGAAATATTCCCGATATACTAAAAAATGCAATACTTAAACCCATATTAAAAAAAACCAACACTAGATAACACACAACTAAACAATTATAGACCCATCTCTAATTTACCTTTTTTAGCAAAAATCCTAGAAAAGGTTGCCCAAAAACAACTAGATAATTATTTAGAATCCAATCATATCTTGTTTTCCAATCAATTCGGATTTCGAAAAATTTTTAATACTGAGACGTTACTTTTTGCTCTTATGGATACTGTACTAAGAGGGTTTGACACTGGAAAAAGTTACTTTTTAGTTCTATTGGATTTGTCGTCGGCATTCGACACTGTTGATCATAGCACATTACTGAAACGTCTATCGGAGATCGGTTTAAAGGACACTGTTTTTAAATGGTTTTCTTCTTTTCTTTTTAACCGCTCATATCAAGTGAAAATTAATCATACCGTCTCAGAAAAGGTGATTTTATCTACAGGTGTTCCACAGGGGTCCACATTGTCTGCTACACTTTTTAATATCTATGTTTTACCAATCTGCCATTTTTTAAATGGTTTAGGAGTCAAATTTTATGTGTATGCAGATGATATCCAATTTTTAGTACCTATTGAAACTTCGATTCCTGATACGCTAGCTTTAATAAAAATATATATGCTATCTTTAAAAAAATTACTACATCATCTCCATCTTATCTTAAATACAAACAAAACAGAAATTATGTTCCTTGAACGAAAATGTCACTTCACTAGTATTCCTGCGTTGTCCTTTTCAGATACTATAATGATAAATCCCTGTTTTAACACTCGTAACTTAGGCATTATTATCGATACCGAGTTCTCTTTTAAAAAACACATTTCTTTGAAGTTAAGAGATGGCTATTTTAAATTACTTACATTACGGAGATTAAAACCGTTTTTAGAATTTTCCGATTTTAGATCTGTTTTACAGTGTCTTATATTTGCAAATCTTGACTATTGCAATGCTTTACTTCTTGGATTGCCACAATCTAGTATTCGTCCTTTACAAGTGTTGCAGAATGCTGCAGCACGCATCTTGACCGGACAGAGAAAGTGTGACCATATCACACCAACTTTGATCAAACTGCACTGGCTCCCTATCCAATACCGGATTCAGTACAAAGCAGCCTGCATAATCCATAATGTTATCTATGGCGAAAACACTGAATGGCTGAACACATCAATTCGTCTTCACGTACCTCAAAGAGACCTGCGATCGGCAGACAAAGGCCTTCTGTCAATACCAACTATCAAATCAGCTAGATTGTCCCACGTAAGGGATCGTATTATTTCCATTGCAGGAACAAAACTATGGAATACCTTACCTACAGCATTGAGATTAACAACTGAAAAAAAGCAATTTAAAGCTGATTTAAAAACTTGGCTGTTTAAATGTGCATTTGCAGAATATGAATTAGCTAACCAGCATGACCAGAAATAAGCAAACCATTCTGATGAGCTATTCCCTCTATTTTAGTTTAATTGTATTTTAGTGTTTTACGATTATGCTATTTATTTAATCTATGATTTTATCTTTCTTAACAGCTAATTTATTCTTTTACCTTATATAGTTTTTAGCTGTTACTATTTATGATTATTGTATTTCTAATTTTTATTATGTGTAAACCCATGTGAAGGCCTGTCTGATGTGTCGGTATATAAAAACCAATAAACATAGAAACATAGAAAAGCCGGCCTAAGTCATGTATTCCTAGCCTACAACTCAAGCAGTTGACTCTCTACCTGGGTCATTCTATCCTTCTGGTCAAAGATGTATTGTTCCGCAGCTTCAACCCATTTAGTATGTGATTCAATATTTTTATTAGTTTTTTCCATTGCTGCTTGAAGTTTAATGAAGCAGTCATCTAATGAAGCCAATATACTTCTGTAGATCTATTTCATGTACTTCCTTTAATACCAGAGCCACAACCTTCTGCAGTCACCATATGTAAATCATTGGCCTTCAGTCTGTTGCAGGTGTTATGCAGTGTTTTAGTGCTCATATCCTCCCCAATTTGATCAAGACATTAAACATCATAAGAAAAAGCCTTATAAGAAATTATGCTCTTTTTGGATGCAGTGCTTTATGGCTCCTCATGGACAAGGTATTTCTGAGGAGCACTGCAGGAGCTCCAACCTCTTAGCCAATCAGCAAGTACCATAACCAGAATTCATGTTTATTGATTTTTAATTTGCTCCATTTGATATGCAAAAGAATTACAAACTATCAATGCAAATAATATAAATATAATAATAATTATAACTTGCGGATAGAATACCAGCTCAACCCGCTCATCCCTTATGAATAAAATACACAACACATTACTGGGTTTAAATGGGCCACAGTTTATTACTACAACTAAACCCGAGCCCTTACAAACTTGAATAAACTCAACATCAACTTTCCCCCCTTTCCTCCTCCCTTTATTCCTCCTCTTTCTCCACCACCAATGGTGAGGTAACATCACCCACCCCCCACCCCACTCACTCCGCCTCGTTCCAGCGAGAGTAAGCTATCACCGAGAACCAGGCCCCGTAGTTCTTCTGTCCCCATGTAGCAGCCCCCCTGGCTACACGAGGCTTGCCCCCCTGTCCCCCCCTCTGTAAACCCCCCTTACAAATACCTCTTGGCTCGGGTTTTTCCACTTCAACTGCGACAATTAACAAAGCATATCAACTTGAACATTACATACAATAACGACAAAGGGCGGGCGAGCAGGAAACAAGTCTTGCCGCCTGGCTTCCCCGCAGGTTGCTGACCGTTGGCGTCGCTACCACCTCCTTTCAACCCAAATCCTTTAATTCTATTGGCTACTCTGACCTCTTATTCCCTCTAACCCACTGGCCCTCCTTCCTGCCTTTCCTAAAAAAAAACCCGCCCCCTTGGCCCTCCCTTCCTTTGCTGATTCTCCCCAAGTTATAAGCGCCGCGCAAGACAGGCTTGCCTGGCTTCTCTTTAACTTGCGGATAGAATACCAGCTCAACCCACTCACTCCTTATGAATAAAATACACAACACATTACTGGGTTTAAATGGGCCGCAGTTTATTACTACAACTAAACCCGAGCCCTTACAAACTTGAATAAACTCAACATCAACTTCCCTCCCTTTCCTCCTCCCTTTATTCCTCCCCTTTCTCCACCACCTTATCCCCAATGGTGAAGTAACATCACCCACCCCCCACCCCGCTCACTCTGCCTCGTTCCAGCGAGAGTAAGCTACCACCGAGAACCAGGCCCCGTAGTTCTTCGGTCCCCCATGTAGCGGCCCCCCTGGCTACACTAGGCTTGCCCCCCTGTCCCTCCCTCTGTAAACCCCCCTTACAAATACCTCTTGGGCTCGGGTTTTTCCCGCCACAAACAAGTTAAGCTACTCAACTTGTTCTCCCCCAAACTGCGGCTCTACCAATTTGCTACTTCCCTTTCCAACCCTTCCTGTATGGAGTTGTTAAACAGGTCTATACCGACATCGGATAAATGGACCCCGTCGCCCGCGAACAACCCTGCTTCCTCTGTCCACAACCACGTGTGCCTAACCCAAAATCCCCCTTCCCACCCCATCCATTTACCCAATTGCCTATTCAGTTTTTTGACACCTATTTGCCAAATTACCTCTTCCTTATTCCATAAGCGAATGATTATATCTGACCAACCGATGCGCATGTGCGGCCACTGTATCCATATCTGCGAAAGATCTTTTTTCATACAAGTAAGCAACTCCCTGCATGTTCTATATCCCATGTCATTCCCCCCCAAGTGAATGATAAGAATATTTGGCACTCCCCACATGTCAATCCTCTCATACAGGAAAGGTAGGATTTTGCCCCAAATCATACCCCTTTTACTAAACCATGCTACCCTCCATCCCTTCTTATCTAACTTCAAATTCTCCCCATAAGGACGTTTCAGCGCTTTTCTTTGCGCTCTGTGGATGTATGAATGGCCCACGATCCAGGCACATCCTGCAAATGTCCTCGACCCCCATCTTTCTGCAAAATAAAAGCAAATCGTTAATTATACCCCCCCCAACCGCCTGTCCCACTCCCTTAAGGACCCTCACAATCGAATATATGACCGAAACGCATTCGACTGCCACCGCCCCAAACCCTTGATACTACTAACCGAAAGACCAGCCTCAGTTGCCGAAGTTGCCGCTCCGATACGAAAGGAATGTGAACTATATGCCCGCACATCCCTCCCTATCTTACCGATGACTGTGTGCAACCCACTCCCGAATTGATACCGCGTCAACGGACTCCCATTCTCATGAATCAAAAATGCCCCTTCATGTTTTGGCCTAACCTCCATATATTTCTCAGCTAGCCTCACTAGGCATACCTTTCGGTTCACATCCCGCCCTATGTTAATAACGGCTCCTTTTCCCTTTTGATCCGTTTTCGACTTTGCGATGAAGATTCTGACCGGACTCCAACAACTATACAAACTGACATTGGAGACCAACATCGTGGACACTACGTCAAGACAACGCTACCAACTTGCTAATCCGTAGCGCACCGAAAAACGCCCAGGAAAAAGAAACTTGAAACAGCACAACCTTGTATCGTGACCAGCAAACTTGCGGCAAAATTGCCAACAATCTAAATCCTCGTATCTTATGGGCCGTCTAACATCCTCCATCTTGTTCAACCCCCTCTCCCAACCCCTTAGCACTTTCTTTACTCTGAAACTGCTGACTGGGTTGCTCCACCCGCATACCTTTTGAAAGAACGCAAAACCCGCTAAATGGGACCGTATTGATGCCACCGAATACCCATGCCTCCTGAATCCTAGAATAAATTCAACAACCAAATGCTCAGACACCTGACCCCCGTTCCACCCTTTATCTTGCAAAAAACCTATGACAGTTTTAGCTCCTTGAAAGTAGGCCTTCCAAGTTGCTGGGGCAACTGAATATCGTAGCAGCTCCCATTCCTCTTCAACACCCTGCCCGATGCTCAATGCTGGCCGTCCATCGCCCTCCTGCTTATACCCATGACGTTCTGTAAGGACATGTACAATACATTCCTGTAAACCTCACCCTCCCCTTTTAATAGTTAAACTAGGAATTTATCCCCCCCCACATACTGGTAAGTTCTTTCTTATGTAGTTCCTCAATTTCTTCTTTTTTTTTTAAACCCCCTTCTCTCCTTTTTTATATGCGTTTTCCTTGTATCACCGTTTTGCCCACAGTCGCCATTTGCGCTGCCCCGCATTTAACCACGGGATGTGAGCCGTTGCATGCCGAGCACGCATGCCTAAACTTACAATCCAGGAATAAGCATGTGGACCTAGTAAATCTCCAACACACGTCTGTGGAGGACACCGACGTCTTCTGTTCGCTCGATTTGACTGTATTTCCTGGTGCTTTACCTGGCTGCACATAATTGGCACCTGCACGACTTCCCTCAATTCCTGTTGTGATCGCATCTTGACCTGCTCTCCGCAACCCAGTGCCCTTATTGGTCATCTGAGTCAACCATAAGTTGATATCTTGGGTTCTCCACGACATAAATCTATTCCCCGCCATTTTTTCCCGAAAGTGCTCGTCATAATTCAACCATGCCCACCCTTCATAATCTTTAAATGCTCCCAAGATACTATCCCCGTACAATAACAGGGCTCCATATTGATCCAGCTGATAGTGCCCTATTACGCTGGCTAGTCTCAAAAAACCTCTCACCCAATTAATTATATTCTTGGCAACTCTTGACCCAACGCTACAGTCCACTTTCCTCTTCTTGCTCTTCTTGTGCGTCTTCCTGTCTCCCCTCCTGCCCTCTAACAAGCGGAAAATGTTTACATATCTTCTTCTCTTGATCCTCATCCGTAATCTTTTAGGAACCCCTTCCCATAACTGTGAGTGATGCCGGGTGCCCCAAATCCTGGCTTGGCCCTGCCCCTCCTGCCCTTCTCGATGCTGCCCCAGTACTACTATCTGATGGAGACGAAGTCAAGGAATCCGAACTGGAACTAGAACTCCCCGTCTGCCCCTTCTTTCTCTTATTAACTTTGTGAGCCGGCCTTATATCATTAACCTCACCCTCATTACCTGCTTGCGATCCTTGATGTAACTGAGCCATAACTGCCTGTGCTCCTCTGCTTTCCACGCCGGCTCGCTGCCTACCAGGGTAGTCCATCTCGTCCCTGGACCGTTCCCTCTATTGTTCCAGTGCCTCTCCCTGTTCCCGTCTGAGCACTCCTCCTGTAAATGAAAACACACCACCACCAGCCTCTGCTCCCCAAATATTGTCCCCCCTGTCTTCCCCTTGCCCCTCCTGCCTCCTACTCCATTTTGATGTATCCCAGCTCCCAGTTACCTCCCTTCCATCCCCCCTTTTATATCAAGCTCCGTCCGCCCGTGCTTCCCTCCTCATGCTCCCAGAATTCCCATGCCTGCCCCTTCAGCTGCCTCCCTAATACCCCCGATGTCGATCCCCTACCCAATCTTGCCCCCCAGTGCGCTATTATGGACTGCTTGGTCACCCTCGTGACCTGCCCACACACCACATGATGTTCCGCTATGTCTCCGCTCTGCGCTGCTCGACCCTCCGCTTCAAATGTGACTCTTCGTACTCCCCTGCTGCGACCACGCACTCCCAGCTCTGCACGGTTCCCGGTTTCTGTCTGCCTGTTTCTTCCGCGTCTGCTCAGGCTTGCAGCCTGCCGACCCGAGCCTTCCCGCCCAACTCTTCTGGGCGCCATCTTGTGCTCGCTCGCTCGCTCTCTCCCTCGTGCACCGACCCTGCCCCCAGAGTGCACTCCCATCAGTGCTCCTTCTGTCTCAGTGGCTGCTTCCTCTGGTCTCGCGTCTGCAGGGGCATACTGTTGCTCCGACAGTAAGGGCGGCGAAGGCGATGAAACCGGTTCGCTGATGGGCGATGCCTGAAAATCACTACCCGAAGCACTGTAGGACATATCCAGACCAGTGGGCCTGTTGCCTAGCCCGCACATATAAGGGACACCTTCCTCCTCCTCAGGGGCTGCTTCAGGACCGCTTTCTCCAGAGCTGGCCGTCTGTCTCGGTGCTGGCGGCGCCAGGGCCTGGCCCCGGGACACCTGCTCCATGCGGTGTCTTGAAGTGCTCGTAATACTGCTCTGGGCTTTTCGCCCATTCTTGTTTACCGCCTCTACCCCCTGTTCAGGCCTAGCACTTTTGTCCCTGCCCCGCGGCATTATTCACGCCGATGCTCAATTGTAAGTTGGCGGTCAACACCTCCTCAACCTGCCCTCCCTCAGTGCTCTTTGGTATTCTTCGCTTATTTATTCGGTACAATTTATTAATCCACGTCTCATTCTCACAACCTACCCACCTGCCAAAAAACAAGTCTTGCCGCCTGGCTTCCCCGCAGGTTGCTGACCGTTGGCGTCGCTACCACCTCCTTTCAACCCAAATCCTTTAACCCTATTGGCTACTCTGACCTCTGATTCCCTCTAACCCATTGGCCCTCCTTCCTGCCTTTCCTAAAAAACCCCGCCCTTTGGCCCTCCCTTCCTTCGCTGATTCTCCCCAAGTTATAAGCGCCGCACAAGACAGGCTTGCCCGGCTTCTCTTTTACTATGATCTGATACTTGCAAAGTGAGAGGTTAGCCCTTTCATGATACGTGCAAGGTTAAATTTGGACATATTGTTTTGGGTGAGCGAAGAATACTACAAAAGAGCCTATTTTTTCTCTTGAAATTTACAGCTGAGCTAACTCTTCCATATATTTCTTGATGTAGCACAATATCAAGTATTGAGACATGATAGTGACTTGCGTGGCACAACAGCAAACTCATGTGGCCTGTCAGGGTTCTTATCTTTATTGTAGTGTACCTTGGGTCTCACTTGCAGTCATTTTTCTTTGTACTAGCGCTGCTGAAATAGCACCAGGGTAAATGAGGATGCATCCTGCTATCACATAAGTGAGTAGTCTCTTATGTGATAGCAGGATGCATCCTCATTTACCCTGGTGCTATTTCAGCAGCGCTAGTACAAAGAAAAATGACTGCAAGTGAGACCCAAGGTACACTACAATAAAGATAAGAACCCTGACAGGCCACATGAGTTTGCTGTTGTGCCACGCAAGTCACTATCATGTCTCAATACTTGATATTGTGCTACATCAAGAAATATATGGAAGAGTTAGCTCAGCTGTAAATTTCAAGAGAAAAAATAGGCTCTTTTGTAGTATTCTTCGCTCACCCAGAATCCAGGACTCTCAAGTTGCACTATATAGTGTACTTATTCCACTTTGAATCTTCAATTTTTACTTAAGAATTGTAAATGTGTAAAGCTAGAGCCAAAATATATTGCTGTATATTAAAAATTATGGACCAGAACAATTGTTCTCTTAGTACCTGATTCACTATAGGTTTTTCCCATAGACACAAAATGGGAGAAAAGCCTTAATTAATCTGGCCCTTATTTTGGTAACCTGTATATTTATGCTTAATTAGCAGCAAGAGGCAGAAATATGATACTGTTGCTAACACAGGGCTCTAGCTGGAAAAGGAGTTATAGGCAATGGAATATTTGTGCTTGGTGTGATCGTACTCACCAGTATGTGTTTTGTTTCTATTGCTGGATAACCTTAAGCAGCATGATGGCTGCTGAAAGGGTGTGACCTGATCCCTGGGTCCTTGTGAAACCAGGAGCGGCTCTAACCTTTTCCGGCAAGGCGTCCGCAGGTCTCCTGCAGCCGGCGTTGAGAAACGGCAGGCTTTTCTGTAGGCGCCTCTTTGGCAGTTCATCTTAAGCCACTGCTCAGAGCAGCTCTGTGATTTATTGTTTGGCAAAAAAAAAAAATCCTCATCCTTGAGCTGTGCTGACTTGGACTATATAAATAATATGTGGTGTATAACATGTCACTATCCTCTGACCCCTGTAGTTATGCACTACAGGCACAACTGATGAGTTAAGGACAGCAGGACAATGTCAAAGTAATTGGTGTATAAAAAAATGTTTCCAAATGAATCAGTAGACGAGGTATACAAAATCAGACTTTTATTTCTGATACCTATTTCCTTTCTGAGGAAATACCTGGGCTTGAAATTTTTTGCAAACTTACTTTTCCGTAGCCATTGCCACCATTTTAAAACTTGTATCTCCTTGCTGTGTTGACCTAGCAATACATTTATGGCATCCCAAATGCATGGAAGCTTTTAAAGGAGAGAAGAAAGAAGAAACAAGGTTATCATTAACCCAGAAGACTGACGGTCAACTCTTATCAAAGTCATACAGTAGGTCTCAAACTCACAACTCAAAACTGCTCCTGAAAGGGTTCTGACCATTAGGCCAAACCTCCATCGGGGGCTTCAGCTACAAGAGAAAGGAAAAATACTAGGTGCAGAATGAAGATCCCCCCCCCAAAAAAATATCTTTGCTAAAAAAATAATATGCAGTTGTATAAGCTTCCGGTCACAAATGAACATTTGAAATTCTAGGTCTGGTCAGTGGCTTTTGCAATTGTGCACTACTTTTTTTTTAAGAAGGCATTCTTTTGGACACCTTTGCAGCACACCTAGCATTTTTTTTTTTTTCATTTTGAAATTTGTGCTTTCTGGGCCTTTCAGTGTTCAGTACTACACCCATGGGATACTTCTTGTGGCATCGCTCATTTGTGATTCTAGCTTCTACTATAAAACCTATCAGAAGAACTTTAGACCAGTCCAATAGAATAGAAATAGATAAAAAGAAATAGAATATGATGACCAGCCCAATAGCCATGTGACAACCGATCCAGTTTCTGCTCCTCAGATTGTGAGGGGCTGGGGATGCTGCAGAGCCAGAATTCTGAGAGCCCGGGGTTGTGGGAGGGAATCCTACCCACCACACAAGTAACACCTATGTGTACAATTCAGGTGGCACATGTACCAGGTTCCCAAGAGAGCACTGACCCATGGTTCCCTATTGAGGGCCATCACTGTGATAGCTGGATTACAGAGGAAGGAATATGAGTCCAAATGCAAAGAAAAACCACTGGCAGGGGTTATAAATGACAGCAAATGGGATTAGGTCAAATTTTGTGTAGGCTGGAAGCTTAATAGTGATTGGAGGCAAACAGGCTAAATATATAAAGTTGTGCTTATAAGTTTACATATCCCTGGCAGAATTTGTAAGATGTATAGCATTTTAAGAAAATATGAGTGATAGAAAAAAATATGTTTGTTATTTTTAATGTGTTTCAAATTAAAGTATTTTATACATCATAGAATAGCACAATCATTAAACAAACCATAGCAATAAAGGAAATAATAAAATGGTCCTGTTCAAAGTTTGCATACCCTTGAATGTTTGGGCTGATAATATACACTCACACAGGCTGAGATGGCTATGAAGGGTAAGTATCCACACCTGAGCCTTATTTGATTGTAATTAATGTCTATGAGTTTCTTAGCTCTTGAGAAACCTTTGTGCATTTCATTCAGGGCTGTACTGACTTTGGTGGTTACTGAAGTATAGGGAAAGCATAAGAACTGTCAAAAGATCTGTGAGCAAAAGTTGCTCAACTTTACAAAGCAGGAAAATGATATAAAAATTATCCAAAAATTTGAAAATGTCAATAAGTACTGTTCAAATTCTGTTCAAGAATAGAAACTTAT
Organism: Rhinatrema bivittatum; assembly: GCF_901001135.1. Lineage (NCBI taxonomy): Eukaryota > Metazoa > Chordata > Amphibia > Gymnophiona > Rhinatrematidae > Rhinatrema > Rhinatrema bivittatum. The sequence continues at coordinate 320,577,762 of NC_042615.1, read as the reverse complement.
GGGTTCGGTTAATACCAAGCCAAACGAAGAAAGTTTTTAGACACAACTGCCATGAACATTTGTTGGGATGCAAAGAAAACCCCACAATCAACTTCTACTGAAATGGAGGCTTCTATGAAACAACAGCACGCACAATAAAAAGATACTTGAACAAAAATGGGCTGCATGGTGGAGTTGCCAGAAAAAAAAACATTGCTGCATCAATGTCACAAAACAGTCCTCTTAACAATACGCCAAAGCACACCTAGAGAAGCCTCAGAACTTCTGGAACAAAATAATGTGGAGTGATGAGACAAAATTGAATTTTGTGTTCACAGCCATAAACGCTGTGATTAGAGAGGAGCCAACACCATCCCTACCGGGAAGCATGGAGGTGGATCTCTGCTGTTTCGGGGGTTGTGATCTACAGCGGCACAGGGAATTTAGTCAAAATTGATGGCAGGATGAATGCATATTGGAGGAGAATTTGCATTCATCAGCCAGGAAGTTGGGCACAGGGTGCACTTGGACTTTCTGAAACATGAGGCCAAGTCGACCCTTCAGTGGCTGCAACAGAAGAAAGTGAAAGTTCTGGAGTGGCCATCACAGTCTCCTGACCTCAGCATTATTGAGCCACTTGGGGGAGAACTCGAAAATGCAGTTCATGCCAGATAGAAAAGAATTTACAGGATCTGGAGGCTTTTTGCCAAGAGGAATCAGCAGCTTTACCATATGAAAAAATAAGGGGCCTCATTCACAACTATCACAAAAGACTGCAAGCCGTCATTGTTGATGCAAAGGGGGCAATACACAATATTAAGAACTAAGGGTATGCAAACTTTTGAACAGGACCATTTTATTATTTCCTTTATTGCTACGGTTTTTTTTAATGATTGTGCTATTCTGTGATGCCTAAAATAGTTTAATTTGAAACACAATAAAAATATCAGACAGGTGTTTTGTCTGATCACTCATGTTTTCTTAAAATGCTACTCATCTTACAAATTCTGCTAGGGGGTATGTAAACTTACGAGCACAACTGTGTCTATATATATGTATATGTTTATCATTGCTCTGTTGGTAAAAGTTCAGGTATGTTAGTTAAACAAGTGACAAGTTTACGGAGGATTCAGAGGAATCTTCCTTATATAAATATTTTCAAATGAAGCTTCAAAAATATGACATTTCCTACAGTCTATGGAACCTTTTTTCTTTACCATTATGTAGCTCAGAATTCCACAAAATATTTTGATCTAAATCAGATAGCAAAAGTCTTTAATAAGAGAAAATCATCACTCTCAACTTTTGTTTGGCTGATTCCATCCAGTTCATTCTCTGAATCTTTATTCCAGCATTTTCTCTGGTATCTGAAAATAGAGCAAAGGAAAATAGAAGCAAAAATTATTTGTACAATGCTGTGAAAGAAGATTCTTATCTCAAAGTTTGTTACTTTATATATGCTTGCTAAAATTTACCAGATTGTACTCATAGCTTAAAAACCTCTGGTCATCATTATGCAGCCTGCTGAAGCACAATGTCCTATATTTTGTAATTCCTATTTACTGATATGAATTAAAATATATTCAAAGATCTTTTTTTTCCCCTGGCCGTGAGTTGAAGACTCTATGTCTGACTGTGAGAATTAATGTTGAACGTGCCCGCCACCCCGCCAGGCTATGCTCACTCCCTCAACCTCCCCCATGCTGAAAAGGTCCATGTCAGACAGAACTACCCTCCCCGCCCCATCACATACCCGTTACATATTCTCTTCTCTGCTGAGAGCTGTCACCACCCCCTGGAGGGGCTTCTTCAGCACAGACAAGACTCGTACCAGCCCCTGGCAGCAGGGTACAGACAATGTGAGAATAAATTTTACATTGAGTAGATTTTTTTTTTCTCCAGACTAATCATCCATGTTTTTTGTAGATGGATTTAAGAGGATGCAGAAGCATCCTTGGCAAATGTGCTGCCCAAAGGGCTGTATGCCGAAAGAGGCCTCGCTTCATGTATGACGGGTTTTTCTAATATACTGAGAAAATGATTGAGAAATTTTGTTTAAAATAGCCAGTGACACAAATGTCTATCATAAAAGCTTATGCCTTATTATTATTATTATTATTTTGTACAGGTCATGCAGCAGAACAGATTGCCCAGAAAACTTTCCAGTACAGTTTTAAAAAAGAGTTATACAAATAGTCAATGCAGAATTATTCAAAGGAATATGCAGAATACTACAAAACAGAGTCCCCAGATCCAAGCTTAGCTTTCTACCCTGGTATGTTTTGCTTCTGATCTGTATGAACAATTTATTGTGAAGTAAATATGTGGAAATCCAAAAAGGTAAGTTACTCAAAACCGGTAAGACAGGCTAATACTGTAGTTGCAAGCCACCTGAATTTTATGACATTGCACAAAATCTTCAACGTCTAATATAAACAAACAATGAATAGTTATTGGCTTTCCTTTCCTATTCATGGTCAGGAATCAACAAAACAGATATTTCATTAACAGGGAGGATAACTTTTAAACAAATGCACATGGTGGCATATACATGCATATATGGCCACTAGGAAATCTACACTAGTATTTTATAACCTGCGCATATGATATACGCATGTTTTATAAAATATGTGCAACTCTACCTTGCAACATAAGTGTGATTGTAGGTTTAAGTGCAAATACAGTAAATGCAATGTATTGAATGTACATAGGTTTCCTACCTATTCTAAAAATATATGGACATAAATTCTATGCACAAAAATATAGTACTTACTCGTATATGTTTCTTATGAGCATAAGAAACATAGAAGTGATGGCAGAAAAGAACTGATGGTTCATCCAGTCTTCCCAGCAAGCTTCCCATGGTAGTATCTACCATGCCATGCAGGTTATCCCCTTGTATCAGTCAATTTTGCTTGACGTGCTTTGCTTATGGACTTCACCATAGAAGCAGTCCTGTGTTTCTTTCTCAATGTCTGAGCATCAGTACCCCAGACTGTAAAAATGTCATGGTTCATGTTGGTTGACCCCTGAATCCAAATTTCTCTTTCCTTTAAGCCTAACCCCACTCCTTTGAACAAAGAGCAATGATGCAGTTGTATCAAAAGCATTAAGGCTTATTGCTTAAGGGTAGTAATCCCATGCTTTTATTAAGGATAATAACCGCTGCACTGTGCTGGTTACCCCCATGCTCATCAGTTCCACAAACCATAATTTTGGGGCCCTCAATGGTTGCTGTCTAAATCCAATTCCCTTTTTCCCCTGCCATTGAAGCAGAAAGCAATGTTGGAGTTGCATCAAAAGTATCAAGGTTTATTTGATTTAGGGTAGTAACTGCCGCTCCAGCAAGTTACCCCCATGACACTTTCTTCATTTCCATTAGGACTTGGCCATAGAAGCAGTTGTTGCAATGCGGCTGTGGCAGGAGCCACAAGCTGCCTCTTACCTTCCGCGGCCGGATGCCGCAGACGGCAGGCCTTCATCGTGGCAGGAGCCGCGACCCCTGCTCACCTCTTCACGGCCTGGAAGCCGTCCACCAGACTCCTCTTCAGCGCAGCAGGAGACGCGGACTTCCGCTCCTCCTTCGCGGCAGGAGCCACCAAGGTTGTCCTCGCTCCGTGGCCCGGGAGGGCCTCATCCCCGAAGCCTACTGCAGCTGGGGCTGCCCCCAGCTTCTGCTTCAGTGGCTGCACGCCACCACTTCAGCCTCAGGGCCTACCTGCGGCCCGTTCTCCTCCTCCTGCTTGGTAGTGGCAGGGACGCCGCTGTCCAGGGTCCTGCTTCCTGCTCCTCCTAAGGGACGAGGCCGCGCCTCTCTCCCCTTGTTAAAGGGACAGTGAAAGTGTGGTCCCTTGGGCTCTTCCTGTAAGCTCCTCCCAGGGAGTTGCCTCCTCAGCCCTACAAAAGGGCTCTTGGCTCATTCAGCCTTCGCCTTGGAATCGGGTCACTCCTGCCTGATAGCTGCTTGCCCCAGATCGTCTCCTCTGCTGACCGTCCCAGGAGAATCCCATTCTGTCCGGTCTCTGCTTCCCTGTTGGTGGGGGCACCGGTCCAGCAGGATCTTCATCGAGCACTACTCGGCTCAACACCTCGGTGTTGTCTCTCATTCCAATGTCTCCTGTTCCTTTGTCTCCTATTCCATTATCTCTCCGTTCCCTGGTAGTACCCTCTGGACTGATCTCACGGTACTGACCACTTCCTGCCCATCTGACCTCTGCCTGGAACCGACCTCTGCTTGTCCATTGACCATGTCTGATCGCTGCCTGGAACTTGATCTCTGCCTGACCTGACTTCACCCGGATTGTCTACTGGTACTGACCCTTGCTTCAGCTGACTATTCTGGACTGATACTCTGGCCTCAACCCTCGCTATTCTGGCTTTCCGTGACCTCAGGGCCTTCCTGTCTGTACTTTGACCGCGCATCCTTGTCATGGTGGGCACTCCCCTGCATTTCCTCTCAGGGAGACCCTGCAAGGCCCATCTAAGACCAGGCGGCCCGGGTACCCAAGGGCTCAACCTGCAGAAACCCTGGGTTGCTATTGGCGAAGCTCCAGCTAGCCTCTGTCTCCTCCTGTGCTCCACCTCCTGGTGGCAGGCACTCTCTGGGTCCATCCAGAGGGCTGTACCAATCCTGCACCAGGCCAAGGGTCCACCTCCAGCACAACAGCAGTCCTGCAGTTTTTCCCTTACGTCCACGTAACAGTATTCCAGACTATGGAAGTCGGGGCCCTTGTTTGTTGTCTGAATCAAATTTCTCTTATTCCCCTGCAGTTTAAATTGGGAACAATGTTGCAGTTGCATTAAAAACATAAAAACATATAGGTTAAGGGTAATAATCTCCATGCCTTCTGCTAAGAGTAGTAATCTCCATGCCTTCTGCTAAGGGTAGTGTTACAAACTCCACACCATTTTTGTCACCCTTCTCTGGACCACCTCCATCCTGTCTCTATCCTTTTTGAGATACAGACTCCAGAAGTGAACACAATACTCCAGGTGAGGCCTCACAAAGGATCTGTACAAGGCATCATTACCTTCTTTTTTTTACTGGTTATAAGTTGATGTATTTTAAAACATGCACGCATAAAGGAAATTATCAGTTTTACCAATTTGTCCACCAATTTGCCCAGTCCTTCTCCAGGTCATCGAGACTCTCCTGGTTCCCAGGCTTCCGGCCAATAGTACACAATAAATATGTTTAATATCACTTATGCCAGACAATTACCAGATAAAAATACATGAGTAATTTGGCAAATCTATGTACGTTTTTTAAAATAGCAACTTACATACATAAATGTTGATCCCACCCCCGAATGCCCCTAGACCACCCCTCTTTTATGTGCATATATATACACAAGTGAAAGTGAAAATGCATGTGTATTTTTTACTTTTATAAAATATGGAATATGCTAGTTGAGACTACTTATGCATGTATATGCTAACTTTTATATGTAACATTTTGAAAATTCACCTCAATATTGCCTAAGAATTTATGGAAGTTTATTAATTTTTCAAACTAAAAAATAAATTGTTGGAAAAAGTGAACAACTTTGCAAATATACACTATCAAGATTCATGAAACTTTTTTGTAAAAGTGTTGCCAAAATCTTACATATTGGGGACAATTTTCAAAATGATATGGATTGTTGCAAAATCTGCAAATACTTTTCCCTTTTGAATATTACCTAAGGAAAAAATACCCACAGAGATTTGTACCTGATGATGCCACCTTCTTTTCTCAAGAGTGGAAGTATGCATGTTGTTGATCCCCACACACATGTTTACCCACATACAAAATGAGCAATTTTCAGAGAATTCTTTTTACACAGGAAAATGGCTTTTGAAAAATTATCCTCACAGTAGTAAAATGAAAAAATTAAAAAGTACAGAACACAAATAACAAGGATAATTCTATGGTTCTGGAGATGTACAGCATTGTCTCTGTTGCGTCCATCGGTTGCAGATGGCTGTGATCGCTCTGCCTCACCTCTCTTTTACCCTTTTCCTCCTCCATTGGAAGAATGGCTGCCTCCGCTGTTGTTTGCCGAAACCCTCGGCGTCTCCGAACCAGCATGGGGGTCCTCGTCTGCCATGCTTTTTCCTGAGGCCTCCTAGGGCATGCGCGCGCGCGCGCACGCTGCCTACATTTTTTAATATGTCATGGCGGGAACCTCAGGGACGGCCCCACCGCATGACGTCAGTACATCCGGATATTTAAACCTCCGCTCCGCTCCAATTGAACGAGTTAGCAAGGATTTCAGTTTTGCTACTCTGACCGCTTCTAAGCTGCTCGCTTGGATTCCTCGCTACCCTCCAGGGTATCTCGCTACTACGAAAGCTCTGGGTACCCACTCCTCTGGGGCCTCTCGCTTCTACTCGCCCTCTGGGGTTATATTGCCTAACCTTAAGGACACCCGCCTCTCAGGGGTCCTGTCTGTTCTCTTTTAGGAACCCTTGGCGCTCCTAGGTACTCGCTCCACGAGGGCCTATTCTGCTCAGGGTATCCTGCACCTCAGACCTCAGGTCCCTCTCTTCACTCAACTACTGAAGGAAGTTATCAGCACTGCTACTCTGTGAGTATCACTACACTCCAGCTCTCCTTATTAACCCCTTCAGGTTCACGACCTATCCCACTCTGCGGAACACTATCGAACCTGTGCTACACTGGGTGAGACCATCATCTACAGAGACTGTCTGAGCTTAATGTGATAATCGCTAGACTATAGCACTGTCCGTTCCTTGGGCAAGATTCTACTCTTCAGCTGCAGTATAATAAAGCTTTCTCTCCTCAGTGTCTGCTTACTAAGAGTCTAGCCAATCGTTGTGGTTCCCCACAGGTCCCCTCCCCATGGGAGGAGTCATCGCCACTTCGACCAAGAGTCCACAATATGCCACAAACCCAACAGTCTCTACTCATATTAAGGTGAATTTTCAAACATTGCATGCGAAAAATTAGTATTTATTTTATTTATTTATTTAAGTTTTATATACCAAATTTCTTGTAACAGGATTACAAATCAAAACGGTTTACATAATAACAATAACAGTGCCTCAAATAGTGCAATTACATAAAACAGAGGAATACAGAACTAGGATCATGAAACTGTCGAAACAAACCAGGGTATATATATATATATAGAGAGAGAGAGAGAGAGAGAGAGAGAATGGTTAGGTTAAGACCATGGTATTGGCAAAGGGCCTTGGGAATTGGGGCTAAAGTAGGACATATAGCATTTGACTGAATCGAATAAATTAAAAACTGAATCGAATAAATTAAAAACTGCAACTTACAAGTGTAAATCAGGGTCCATGAATAAATTTGCTCATGTAAAAAAGGGACGAGCCCAGGACATTCTGGAAGTAAATTGCTGTTTTGTAAGAAATTTAAGCATGTAAATGTGGCACCTTACATATATTTACTCCTACTCCATATCAGGAGTAAGTGTTTAAAAACATTGCAAAAGTGAAAAAATGACAGGATGGGGTTCAGGGTTAAATGGGGGAACCTCAGGCTTAAGAGCCAGCAGGGTCTTCAGGAGCTGCAGATGGTTGGGACGAACTGATAGGCTAATTGGTAAAATTGGTTATTTCATTGCTGTGTGAAAGTTAGAAAATCCCATGACTTTTGGGTATAAAAGCCAACTTAAAGGTAAATGCATCGAAATAATGTGAATATCTACTTGCATATCTCTTTAAAATTTGAAGTATAAATACACAGGTATATCATTTGCACACATTAAATTCTGACTTATCCAGCTAAGTAGTGTCTTTGTTCCTACTTAGATGGACAAATTTAAACTTATCTGGATAAAAAGTGCTTTACTTTAGACTTATCTGGATATCTTACATATCCAGATAAATCCAAAAAGCGCTACTTAGATAGACAAGGAGTGCTTTTCAGACTTATCCAACTAAGTACTGCTACTTATCTGGATAAGTCTGAACTTGCACGGCTCGTGGTTTTTACATATGCAAACATTTGTAAATGCATATGCACTCATATTTTATAATCTGTGCATATCATATCCATACATGTTATAAAATACAATAGTAAATTTGTGTGCACCTATATACACTCGTAAATGGGCACATGCAAGCTGTTTTGAAAGTTATCCTCATTACATTTTTCCTTGGTTCAGGTGACAGAATAAAACATAAGAACATAAAAAATGCCATGCTGGGTCAGACCAATGGCCCATTGAGTCTAGCATCCTGTTTCTGACAGTAGCCAATCCATGTATTTATTTATTTATTTATTTATTTATTTATTTATTTAGAATCTTTTATATACCGAGGTATAGCAAGCTGCCTTCACTCCGGTTTACAGTTTAACAACTTATTACAGATGATGAACAATTTAACTGGGAACTAATTGAACTTATTAAGTGAACGCAATAAATCATTCTCTATACAGGCAAATTGAACAGGGATTACAGTATATATTTCACCTGTAAGAAACTGGAAAATCCCAATTTGAAAGCCTGTTTCTTATTGTTCTCCCCAAGAGTCAGGGCTCTTGTTGGTAAGTTTTGTCTTGGAGGAGAAGTCCATTAACGGCTGTTAATGAAATTTACTTAGGGAATAGCCACTGCTACTAATTGCATCAGTGGCATGGGATCTTCTTAGTGTTTGGGTAATTGCCAGGTTCTTGTGGCCTGGTTTGGCCTCTGTTGGAAACAGGATGCTGGGCTTGATGGACCCTTGGTCTGACCCAGCATGGCAATTTCTTATGTTCTTATGTTCTTAAGACAGAGGTGAGCAAACATTTTGAGCCTAAGTCCAGGGCTCGTTGCTGAGGCCCAGGCCTAGGCCTAGGTCCTGACGCTGGATCCTGTTATCGAGGCCCAGGCCTAGGTCCCGGCCCAAAGCTGGGGCATGGCCAGAAGCCAAATTCCATAGCCAACATTTAGGTCCAATGCCAGAGTATGGCCTGAGGCTGTGTCCAGTTGCTGAGGCCTAGGCTTAAGTACAAGTCCCATCACCAAGGCCTTCACCCATCATTGAGGCCCAGGCCTATCACCAGAGTCTGGCTGCAGACCAGGTCCCTTCATCAATGCCTATGCCCAATGCTTGGGGCTTGGCCCAAGGTTGGTTCCCTTTGCTGAGGCCCAGGCCCAATGATGGGGCCTGGCTTGAGATCGGGTCCCATTGCTGAAACTGAAGAGTGGGCCCAGAGGTCTTGGACCAAGCCCTGGCACTGATCCTAAGCCTAGGCCTAGGCCTGGGCCTCAATAATGGGCCTAGACCACGGCTTGTGCCTCAGTAATGGGACTTGGTCTCAGGCTGGACACCTGGCATCAGGCCTCAACAATAGGCCCCAATATCAGGTCTAGGCTTTGGCAATGGGAACTGGCCTCAGGCTGGGCTCGTTGGAGGCCCTTTAAAAAAACAAAAAAAACCATTTACAAAAATACCCCAAAATTTTCAGGTACTTATGTTGGCTGCTATTTTTGGTTTGGTTCATTTGGAATGAACTGAAAACGGTCTCATTTGTCTCGTTTTATTCATTTGTTTCAAACAAATGCATATCCTTACTTTTTCCCTATGTGTATCAATTTGTATACATAACACTTCATCTGCCTTTTAGATGCCTATTTCCCCAATCTTTCAACATTCTCCTTTCAACTTCAAAATTATATGAAGTTTTAACTACTTCATATAATTTTGTGTCATCTGCAAATTTGATCAATTTGCTCATTACTCCTTGGTCTGCTCAAGTAAAGGGAAGTACCATTCTCTGTAATTTTACAAAAAAATCTAAAAACACAAAGAAAAATTTAAAAAAACAATTATGAAGAATGTTTAGTGGACCGATGATTAAAAAGGACCCGTAGTGGTGAAAGCACAAGTTTATACTTGCAAACCGCGGGTGGTATGAAGGTCCAAAATTACATAAAAATTGTGATAAAATGTCATAAAAAGTATGAGTGTTAAATGTCAATATTAGCAACGATATAAAACAACAAAACCTTGATACAACATGATTGTCATAAGGTAATTGAAATCTCCCATTATTATTGCATTTCCATAATTATTAGCCTGTCTAATCTGTTTTAGCATTTTACAGTTTATTTCATCATCCTAGTCAGGCGGATGATAGTATGCACTTCTACTGTTATACTCTTCCTCCATCTAATGGAATTTCTATCAATAGAGATTCCAGAATGCAGTTTGTTTCCTAAAGAACTTTTATCATACTTAACTCTATGCAATCCTTAACATACAATACCATCCAATACCCGATTTGATCTGCCATGTCATTTTCAATATATTTTATTCCCTAGTATCATGGTGTCCCAATGGTTATCCTCTTTTCACCAGGTCTCTGAGATGGCTGTTATCTCTATATCTTCATTTAGTGCCATACATTCTAGAAGTGTCGAAAGGCAGAATATAAATAAATAAATAAACTTTCCAATCTTATGTTTTAGACTTTGGATATTTGCATTCACACAAGTAAATCTATGTTATTCATATTTATCAGTACTTCATTTAAATCCACCTGAGCTTCCTCAGCTTTTACTACCTCCTCTCTATTGAGAAATTCTGACTTATCTGCTTTACTATTACCCTTTGATGATAGTCACTCAGGAGTGCATGATTCAGACTGAAGTATCAGCTTTCCCGAATCTAAGCTGCTCTATCTCCTTTTTAATTGTTTAGTGCCAGCAATTGGGTTCCACCCTGGTTAAGTTGAGGCCCATCATATTGGAATAGGATCCCCTTCCCCGAAATGTTTCCCAATTCCTAACAAATCCAAAGCCCTACTTTCTGTACCATTGGTTCAACCATGCATTGTGACTCTAACATAGCCTGCTTCTGGTATCAACAGCATGAAACTGGGGGCATTTCTGAGAATACTATACTGGATTCACTGGATTACAGTCTCCTACCCAAAAGCTTAAATTTGCCTTCTAGAATTTATTTTCTGCACTTTCATCTGTCATTGAGCTCCTCTCCAGTGAAGGGTCTGGGGCACTGCCCACTCCAGGCCCGCTAATGTCCACCAATTGAACCTTTTAAGATAGAAGGTGATCAGAAGGTCCAGGGTGGGGGCACTAGATCATAAGGTGATTTATTTGGGACCCACTATAGATTCCCAATGGTCCCATACTAGAATAACATTTCTATAGAAGCTGTAGATAAAATAACATGGCCTAAAATCTTCTAAGTCAGCCGCATTATTTTATTTATTTAGAATTGACTATTCATTAGGTACTTTGCATGTATTATGTGATTTTTTGCATGCAAAGCAGCTAATTGTAATAAGAGCAGATTTTATGGTAATATGACACGTGAGTTCATGAATATTGTGTGATATACAGCTATTATCACGTATTATATGCTGTTTAATGCATGTTATAGACCTGTCGCTGCTTGATAAATCTTCCTATCTGATTGTGAGCCCTCTAGGAACAGGGAAATATCTACTGTATAGTACCTGAATGCAATCTGCTTTGAAGTGGCTGAAAGGCAGAATATAAATTAAAATAAATAAATAAAATAAAACATTAAGGTGAGTAGCAATATTAAAATCATAAAAACAAAAACCAGACAAATAAGTTATAAGACCCACTAACTCAGTTAACTCCAACTGCTCCCTGGAATTCAATCTGAAAAGAAATTCATAAAAACACTTAAGTGCCTCCAACAGAAGCAAAGGCCTGTACAAACAATTAGGATTTTAAACATTTCATAAACGCTAGATAATTTCTTTCAGTGTAAATATCCAGTAGAACAGTATTTCATAACATAGGTCCAGTTGCACAAAATGATGATTTACGAGTGTAACCCCTGGGCAGGACAGATCCTTTAACTTGTACGCAGGGGCACATAGAAAAGGAGATGGACCCTTTCTAAACACATTTCTCTCAGTTTCACTATGGATAGCAATTCACATTCTGAGTTGCAGGGTACAAATGTTCCAAGGCCATTTTGCAATTAGTCCCAGTACAAGCATGTGAACAGCACTATAATCACAGTCTTTATAGCCAAAAAGCACATTGAGAAGCAATGTGGCTCCCAACTTCTTTACTGATAGTTGATTTGATGACTGAAGAATATTTACAACTTATGTTCAGTGTTTAAATAAAGTAAATAAATAATAAGAAAGCAGGAAGATTACTGAACTTGTAACCTCACTCTTCTAGCAAAATCTCTTAATTCCTTTGGAAGCAGACTTCTTAACACTTGATCTCCTTCTCTTCCCAGTTACTCAAATTACTCAGATTGAAGATAGTCCAGTCCTCCTTTCCATACCTATGTTGAATCCCAGCTTCTTCATACTTTAGATATCCTTATGAAGTACCAATTGGGCACTCTACTATTAAGTGTAACACACCTGAGTCAGCAGCAACCACACCCCATTATTCATCAAAAGGCATTAACAAAGTATGGTAATGGTTTTAATGCTGGATATAACTACACCTTTTTTCAATAACACAATTTATTTTTTAGTGAGAGAGAGAACCTATCTACAAGGGCCTCATTAGTAGGGAAGTATTTATATCTCTATAGGAGGGCCACCTAATAGGTCAAGGTGAGGTGTTTGTGGTGGTTTAGGTTTTAGGGGCCAGTTTTGCATGTAGAGTGAGACGTAGAAACAGCACAGTACACCTTGGTGAAGATTTGATATCATTTGGAGTGAGGAAAGTCTCACAAAGATGAAAGTTTGTACTATGTTATAGAGGTATGTTATATGGTACCCTGTTATAGAGTCCATCAAGCTAGGGTGAGAGAACATAGTAGAAATTTCATCTTTGTGAGACTTTCCTCACTCCAACTGACGTCAAATCTTCACCAAGGTGTACTGTGTTGTTCATACATCTCAGTCTACATGTGAAACTGGCCCCTAAACCCTAAACCAACACCTCATCTCGACCTATTAGGTGGCCCTCCTATAGAGATATAAATACTTCCCTACTATGAGGGCTTTGAAGATAGTCTCTCTCACTCCCCTTAGTACAGGATGTGAAAAATAGGGATTATTGTGTGGTATACCATTGTGATGGTTTTACTACTGATGTGATGGTTTAAAAAACCCAAATAAACCATAAGCCATAAGTTTACTGCATGTGCAATAATACCAATGCAGAGCAGTAACTTTCTGTGTGGTAATTCATAAACATGCCCCTTATCATGGGTGTTATCAATGCATTAGTAACACTTTTTGATGAATCTAGGGAACAGTTCTTAATACCTTCAGCTCCTTCCCTCTAGAAAGGGACAGGACTCCACTTCTTAGATGTCAAAACCTTTTTTCCCTCAGGCTCTTCTTAGGTGAAAGATGCCTCTTCCCAATAAAATAGGAAACTGATTTCCTGGTACTCTTCATTAAGTTACAAAAATTAACCGACAGGAAACAGAAAGCTCCTGCCACAAACAAAATCTGAACTAAAATCCATGAGGATTAATGGTGCTTGAGGATGATAAACAGCTAGAACACACCATCTGCAGTTCCCACACAGGAGAGTAAAACCCACAATTCTACTTACTAAGGGGCCGATGCAATATCATGCGTGCAAAATATCTGCTTCCAACTCAGATGCACTTCTTTTTGAACACACGCACATCCCCTCTCTTGGACACTCAATCTAATATTCTAATGAGTTAGCACACTAAAAGGGACGTGTAATGGATAGTTTACGTGTCCATGCCATTAAGAGCCCAGGAGAAGTGGTAAGGAAAACGAACACTCAATTTTCTGAACGTTTTTCTAACCCGTGCACAGCAACAATATTAAGTAGGAGGAACCACCAAAAAAACTATACTTTTTGCTCTTCTGAGCATGGCTTGGGGTGCCTCAAAACTTAACACCAGCTTTGGGCCGCACTTTTTTTTTTTTTTTTTTAAATCGGGGGTACTAGCTAATAGCCTCATCAACATGGCATTTGCATGTGATGAGCACTACAAGCTACGCGCCGGTTTGGACACACGTTCCGTATGCGCTAATCCCGATATTGCATTAGGCGTATGTCTAGCGGGTCCCAAATGCATGTTTAGTGGCGTGCTGAGCTCAATGCCCAAAATTGCATCGGCCCTAAGTCTTCCCTGGACCTTCCCAGCAAGTTAGTACACTCATTTTAGTAAGGGAAACCAGAGGTTCCTTATACAAGTTAATACCAGTTTTCACATCTGAAAAGTTCAAGAACCCTCAATATATCCGGTTGAGAATGCAGGTTTCTAATGGGAATACACAAAATTAGAAGGTTCTTCAAATACTCAGGACCCCTAACATTCAGATATTTATATGCCAATGTCAACATTTTGATCTTGACCTATCACTGACTCAGCAGCTAATGCAATTCCATGAAGGGATGCATGACATGATTTCTTGCCCCCTCTCCCACCATGATTCTGGCCATCATATTCTGTAAAAGTTGCAATCTTTTGAACACTTTCTGAGGCAGCCCTAGACAAAGTGAGCTGTAATAATCCACCTTACTCATAAGCAGCGCAGGACTCACCATTTCCAAATCAGATTTGAAAAAAAAAAAAGAGCACAGCTTCCTAAGGAGCCACAAAGCCTTAAAGGAGAATTTCACAACTGCTAAAACCTGGGGAACCAAAGATCACTGGGTATAAGTTGACAACAGATTACAATTAGCTGTAAAGAAGAAACCAGATCTCAATAAAGAAGGCAGTTAGCGATACTTGGCAAGATAAATCTACTCTGTTCAGTTACTCTTCGCCCTCAGATTTCACCTCATAGCAAGTTCATTACCTTCTATAAAGATGAAATGTGTTCCTTAAGTTTTTTCTATGATGTGAAATATTGGGGGTCAATGATTAATTGAACCAATTGCTTCAAACACAACATCAAACAGTCCTTCCAATTAAGATAAGTATCAGCTGAATTCAAGTATTTCACAGTCCTGAGATCCCTCACTTCCATTTCAAGAGACAAATATTACTTCAAGGCTTAAACATTCATCAGGAGTAAATTATTGTCTCAGGCATTCTAATATAATAGAATCTTCAACCAACTCCGTCTGAGATACCTCTTCCAGTGAAGTCTTACCCAAAAAAGTATAGTTTAGATCTCCAGGCACCCTCTGCCTTCATATCAGATTATAGACAAAAAGTTTCCTCATCTGAGTTTCTTGTCTCCATCTTAACTACAGTAAATTTTTTTTTTTTAGATATACAGTGATAACTGTCACTGCTCTTTTTCAAGATTCAAGCAAGCTGCTAGAATAACTTAATGGTTAGAGCTGGCCAAGCACCATAATTCAAATCCCATTTCTCCCACTGATGCTCCTTGTGACCTTGAACAGGTCATTTCAACCTTCACTGCCTCAAGTACAAAACTTAGAATGCAAGTCCTTGGGGTTTGGAGTAAGTAATTAAATCTACAATCTAGATCACTGTAGTCAGAAAATGCAAATGCATTCCCAAAAGCTGCAGAGCAGAGGCATACACAGTGCACTTAGGGGCAGATTTTCAAAGGGGTACAAGCATAAGATACAAGCGTAACCCCCGAAAAGCTGCCCCTTCCACCCCTTGTGCGTACTGGGACGCGCGTAAGTCCCCGGGCTTTCCTGGGGGGCGTGTCGGGGGCGTGTCACGGTGGTGTGTCATCGGGGGCATTCCGGGGCGGGGCCGTGGGCGTGGTTCTGGCCCGGGGGCGTTCCAGGGCGTGGCTGAGGTCTCCGAAACTGCTCCCGGGCTGGGGAATGGCGCGCCGGCAGCCGGCCCGGGCAGGCGTAACTTTAAAATAAAGGTAGGGGGGGCGATTTAGTTAGGGCTGAGGGGTGGGTTAGGTAGGGGAAGGGAGGGAAAGGTGGAGGGGAACAAAAAAAAAATTCCCTCCGAGGCCGCTCCGATTTCGGAGCGGCCTCGGAGGGAACGGGCAGCGCGCGCAGGGCTCGGTGCGTGCAAGGTGCACAAATGTTCACCACCTTGCGCACGCCGACCCCGGATTTTAAAAGATACGCGCGGCTTCGTGCATATCTATTAAAATCCGGCGTACTCTTGTTTGCACAGGGTTGTGAGAACAAAAGTACGCCCGCGCGCTTCTTATAAAATCTACCCCATAGTGCACAGTGGTGCACAGGCACCAGCAACTTACAAGATGTATGTGCAATGTACCACTAACATGAGATGCCATTGCCAGAGTCTAGGCAGTTTGCCAGTCTATTGCGGCAATCCTCTGCTGCCTTTTTTCTTCTCCCAGTTCCCCACTGAAGCACAATTGTTCCCGCAGCACATCGCTCCAATCAGCTTCCTGCCTTTTTCTTAGACAGCAGGTACAGCTGCAGGAAAAATTAGAGGAGCAAGAGCATGATCAAGCTGCAACTAACAGCATTCTGCTCTCCCTCCCGACTCAGTGAGGCCCCGCTCCTCCTTCAAACTGCAGCTGCTGTTTCAGCTTTCCCTTCATCTGGTGCACTGACTCCTGTAGTTGATGAGGGTGGTGAATTTCCTGTCTCAGTCCTATGGCCATTGCTGCAGCTCTGCATTGCACTGTTATTGACATTGCCTCCCTCCCACAGACCTCAATCCAGCGTCATGCTGCTCTGGCCCCGGGCTCGTGCCACTATTGCTTGACATTTCCTCTTATTCTGCTACTGGCTGCTGCGGCCAGAGCATAGCCAGGTAAAAAATATTTTGAAATAATAATATTTACAAAAAAAACAAACAACTTGGCAGGAATGCATTGTGATTTAAAAAAAAAAAAATAATACAGTGTACTGTACTGACCTCATCTTTGTCTCTGAACTCCTTTCACTGCCCAGCATCCCTCTGAACCCTCCTCTCCCTTGCTCTCCTCAGGACTGTTGCTGGGCTGTCCAGGATGGGGGAGATTGGAGGGGAGGAAACATGACTGGCTTTGGGGACAGGGAGGCCGAGCCCTCATTGGATAATATGACCAGACCAGCCAGACAAGCTGGCAGCTGTGTAAGGGCTAAGGAACACTTGTGCCACTACAGCAGTGTCATGCAGCACTGGCATCCAGCCCCTGAAGAGGTGCATTGATGTTCCCCAGGCCTGGCGCTCAAAACAGTCACTTACCATGCCCCTCCCTTCCCCTCCTTCCTGCCCAGCATCTCTCTGTCTGAACCTCCTTGTCTCCCAGCGATCAAGTCTGAGAGAGATGGATAGGAGTGTCTCAAAACTCTTGTTTTTCAGTCACATGGCAGCAGCAAATTTTCTCGTGCATCACCAGCTTCAGCAGTCACCGTGCACCACTATGAAAGATACAATATTGATTAACAAAGTCCACAGATATTTATGATGTGAACTCGGTGGAGCAGAGGTAACCAATCTAGTTCCAGAAGGAATCCAAGAAAGTTTAGCTGGGGAGAAAATGAGCGAGCTGCTACTATCTGTAATTAGTTAAGCTGCTGCCACAGGCCAGGAGGGATTGGGGCCTATTATGGTCCTGAAAACGTCACCCCACATTGCTACAGACCAGGAGGAGAAGAGACAGAGGGGCCATTTGCATCCATTAGAAACCTCAAACCACACTGCTGCTTGTTTAGCAGAGGTGGGAAAAAGAGGGACTGATTGCAGTACTTAAGAATCATAAACCCCACTGCTGCAGTTTGTAAGGATGTGGGGAAGAGGGGCCAGTTGCGGCTGTCTGAACTTTTGTAATTTCGGCTGCACATTGAGGAAAGGAGAAGAAGGCTGAGTTATCACAATGGTGAGAAACATTTCTCACTAGTGCCATGTGCTCTCCTACGGGCATGACAGAAAGAGGGGAGGGAGAGCTACATCAGAAAAGTGAGAATGACTCAAAGGAAGAAAAGAGGGAAATGGACTAGGGTTGACAGTTTGAGGGGAAAGAGAGAGAGGGGAGAAGGAATGAGACAGGAATGAAGGACGAAATGGAGGATAAAGAGGGAGACAGGAAGCCATGATTGACCTGGTTAAGGGGAGTAAGAGTGGATGGCAGCCTATGAGAGAAGAGAAGGAGAGGACCCCCAGGAATCATGCTGGACAGAGGCAGAGAGAAAGGGAGGATTATAGGACCACCACAGTCCAGGAAGGAAGGAAAAATGCCCAGCAGGAATCGAGGAGGGAGGATGAGCCAACAGCCGGTAGTAAATATGATATTAAACACAAAAGTTATTTAGAGGGACACACAGACATATAGATTTCATAAGCCTTCTTTCCTTTGAAAAGTGGGATATTTTGTCTTTTCTAAAATTAAATTATTTAGTGAATATCATTTTCTGTGTTTGTAAGAATCATAAAATAAAATAGACTAAAAAGGGCTCAATTTTCAGGGATGATAGGTTTCAGAATTTTTTATGTGGATAAACACTATGTAAACAGGCCCTTTGAAAACTGCTGTTCCCCACTACTGAGGATAAAAGTACCTGTGCTGTGAACAGCCTGCAGACTGTTACCTGCAGGAGAAAGGAGCAGGACTAGTTTTAGGGAGGGAAAGTACATGCAGAGATTTAATTTTGAAATTCTCCTGCATACTTTCACACATGTACTTTGCACCTGCTTCAAAGCAGGTGAAATGTACGCAGAAACTAAAGTACTAGCTTTCACTTGTCAGCCTGAGTTTTCAAAAGAAAACTCTGTGAGCAGTTTCCCTTTGAAAATTAGATACCGGTGCTGATTTTCTGCCAGGCCATATGAATTGCCAATCTGGACCTTTTTAAATTTGCTTCCTTTTCCCCATGGCAGCTGGATTGAAAGGTGGAATGGATTCAACCTTCAATTATGAAAGCAAATTTTAAATAGGTTTGGAAATTACCCTCCCTATGAATTCAGTTTAGATAAAAAAAATTATGATTTATGAATGATACTGAAGTGCATATCATCATTTCTTTTGTTATAGCATGCAAAAATTAAAGAGAATTGTGTGGTGGTCTGTGAAACATTTCGAAGCTGAAAAGAGTTCCATTCCTTGAAAGGTTGGGATACAGTAGAGTTTGCAGTGGAACACAAGAATCTTGAATAATTGCCATCCTCACAGTTCACTCTGTGTCAGGTTAACGATCAGGACGTGAGTGGCTGAAAGGGTTCCAAACAAGCAAACTATGAGGGAGAGTAGTATCTCTATAAGATATCACTCTCTAAAAAACAGAGATTAACTATCTTAAGTTTTGTAAGCTGATTAACAATTTTTTTGTTCCTAGAAGTTATTGGATGTGCTCATTAAGAGGTGAATCTTAAAGCCTGGCACGCACCAAACTCGGGAGTTACACACACAAGTCGGGCTTACGTGCACCCACCAAATTTTAAAAGCTGCTCAGATGCACGCGTATCGCCCGCTGAGAGTTAAGTTAGCTAGCTAAGGGGGTCATTTATCAAAATGCGATCACACCATATCATATGGTGTGATGCAAATTCAGAAAATAGGAGAGTTGTGCTGATTTTAACTACACCTCTTTGGATTGCATTAGGCTGTGTGATAGCTGCCATGATGTAAGGTTTCATAAGTCAGTTGGGAGAGAGAGGGAGAGAGAGAGAGAGAGAGAGAGAGAGAGAGAGAGAGAGAGAGAGAGAGAGAGAGAGAGAGAGAGAGAGAGAGAGAGACTAGCCATAATGTCATGGCCCATAGGTAGGTATTTGTATCCCTATGGTAGGCCCACCTAGTAACTCGAGGTGGGGATTAGGTAAGAGTGTAGGGGGTTAGGGGCCACTTTGACATTCTACGTGACACCTACGAACAGAACAGTGGTCTCTTGTGAAGATTTGCTGGCTTTCGGAGTGAGGAAACTCACTCCAAGATGAGATTTGGGCAATGTTCTCTCAACCTAGCTTGATGGACTCTCTACCTGGGTAACATCAAGCTAGGTTGAGAGAACATTGCCCAAATCTCATCTTGGAGTGAGTTTCCTTGGGTGCGATCGCTGCTGGCATTTGCAGACCCGCCCCCCGCTTCGCCCCCCTGTACCGCGCAATTCAAAGAGCCCGGTGGTATTAGAGAATCCAGGCCTAAGTCTGGGTGTGCCAAAGAGATGTAAAAATGTAGCCAGATAGTTATCCAACTATCTTTAAGATAGCTAGTTATATTCAATAATATTGCGGCTCTCCTGAATATCCCTGCAAAGTTAGCCAGATAAGTATATCCGGATAACTTTGCAATCCAGCCACTGACTGAATATTACCCCCTGGGTGTTTTCCCCACTGAAAATATATTGGAAAAAATAATCTAGTAATCTGATTCCCTCTCCTAATTTTTAAACATAAAAAGCAATATTTCATCCAATATTCTTAAAATAAGTGACTATTTTGCCACCACAACAACTTGGTACAACTATATTTTGTCCAGTTTATGTTTTCACAGAATTAAGAAATTATTACTCCAAATCAAATAGAGATTCCTTTTACCATCATATTTCCGATCACCTTCTCACACATATAATTCACAACAGTTATGTATGCAGTGTGGTATGTAAATTTAAAGCCACTCTTTAGGCAGCAACCAAGTATATGCTAGCAAAGAGGTTCTGTTTTTTAACTATTATGCAAGGGAAAACTCTCTGTATCATCAACATGTGCAGTCTTTAGTTTCCAAACAAACCTATGTTATCCTATGTTCTACTTCTTTTCACTTACTCTAGGTGATGGCACAACAATTTGAATATGACACTGGAATCTTAAGAACAAAAGAAGTTGCCATACTGAGTCATACTGAGGGTCCATCAAGCCCAGCATCCTGTTTGCAACAAATAAAAGGTGGTGGGAAAATTAATGGAGACACTGCTGAAAGAAAGGATACTGAACTATCTACAATCCGGTAAATTACTGGACCTGAGGCAGCATGGATTCACCAGAGGAAGGTGTTAGGCGTGTGGACCCTTGAGCCAGGACGAGGGTTGGAACCACTATCGACGGATGGCCCGAGTAGTCCTCATTGCTGGGAGGCGGTACTGGTGAAGACCCAGTTGGAGCTTCACCTATACCAGCCCTCGTTCCCTTGGGTGCCGAGGCCAGCAGGACTTGGGTGCGTCAGGAGGTCCGAGTCGAGGCAGGCGGAGTTCAGGGGGAGTCGTGGGCAGATCAGGAGTCAGGGCTGGCAGCGGACAGGAAGCACAGTGAACCAGGCCAGAGGTTGGGGCAGGCAGCGAGCAAGCAGAAACGGGAAGACAAGCCAAAGATCAGGACGGGCAGCAGACAAGAGGAGTCAGGAAGCCAAGACGAGGTCAGAACTAGAACAGTCCGAGGACCGGGGCTCAGGATCAGGAGCACAGAGAAACTCAGGATCAGGAACAAGCAGCAACTAAGGATCAGGAACAAGCAGGAACTCTGGAACACAGCAACAACACACTCTTATGAGCAGGACCTGTTGCCAAGGCGAAGTGCAGGAAACCGAGCCGGCCTTAAGTAGCCCAGAGCTGTGACATCATCTTCGGAGGCCGGGCTGAAGTTTCCCGCCGTGGCCCCTTTAAGTATCGGCACGTCCTGCGTATGCATGCCTAGGGGAGCGCATGCTGGAAGGAAGTCGGCGACGTCCAAAGCCGCGTGGAAGAGACACCGTCGGGTGATTCGGGGCCAAGCTGCCCCGCGCCGTCAGAGGGGGAGCCCGGAGTCATTGCCTGCTGAGGCAGATAAGGGTACCCGGTCACGGGTTGCTGCAGCCGGGGTTCCCAACAGTACCCCCCCTTTACGCCCCCTCACAGAAGGGCCAGGCTTGCCGGGGTGTGTCCGGTGGATCTGTTGAAGAAGGGATTTATCCAGGATATTCGAGGCAAGTTCCCAGGTGTTCTCCTCTGGTCCGAATCCCTCCCAGTAAATCAGGTATTCCCAGGATCTGTGGTTGCATCTCACATCCAATATGTCCTTGACCTGGTAGACCTGGTCATCTTCTGAGGAAATGTCTGGGGGTTCTGGTGGTTTGTGGTGGAATGGAGAGAGCACCAATGGTTTCAACAAGGAGCTGTGGAATGTGTTGTGTATCTTCAAACTGAAGGGTAGGCATAGTTGGTAGGAGACCGGGCTCAGACGTTCGCATACTGTAAATGGACCAATGTACTTAGGAGCCAACCTCATAGATGACACTTGAAGATGGATATGGCGAGTGCTCACCCACAGTCGATCCCCCAGCTTAAAGAGGGGAGCTGGGCAGCGGTATTTGTCAGTCCCTCTCTTGGCTGCCTCAGCGGCTCGCCGAAGATTAGACTGGGTGGTGTTCCACAGTAAGTGGAGTTGCTGGGTAGTGAGCTGGGCCACAGGATAGGGTACCGTGAGTGGCATGGACAGCAGTGGCACAGTTGTCTTCCAAAGACCAGTTAAAAAGGAGAAGATTCCGTTGCGGAATGGAAGTGCAGGTTATGGGAGAATTCTGCCCAGGGTAACAGGGTGGCCCAATCATCCTGTCTGCTCCCAACAAAAGAGCGGATGAAGGTTTTTAGGGTCCGGTTGGTTTGTTCAGACTGGCCGTTCCATGAGGGCGGAATGCTGATGTAAAGTCCAACTGTATCTCGAACTTTTTGCACAGGGAGCGCCAATACTTCGCCGTAAACTGGGACCCGCGATCGGAAGCTATGTGTTGCGGAAGGCCATGGACGTGAAAGATGTGTTGGGTGAATAGCTGAGCAAGTTCGGGTGCCAGGGTAGCTTAGGAAGGGCGACAAAGTGCATCATTTTAGAAAATCTATCGACGACCACCCAGATGACTTGGTTTCCACTAGATGAGGGTAGGTCCACCACGAAGTCCATGGAGATGTGAGTCCACGATTCTTTGGGCACCGGCAATGGTTGCAAGAGACCCCAGGGGCATCCGAGAAGCAGTTTCTGCTGAGCACAGGTTGGGCAGGAGTCGACATAGGCCTGGATGTCACGTTCCATCTGCGGCCACCAGTAATAGCAAGAAAGAAGCTCCAGAGTGCGGGCCCTGCTGGGATGGCTGGCAGTGAGGGAGTCATGTGCCCAGGCCAGGACCTTCTCACGAAGGCAAAGATCAGTGGCACCATATAGGTGGTGGTTAGGACTTTGGCAGGATCCAAAATGTATTGGGGTGCGATCGGCGCATCTTCTGTCTCGTAGAACCTGGAGAAGGCGTTGGATCTGGCATTCTTAGTCGGTACCGCAGGAAGAAATGGAAACGGCTGAAGAACAGCAACCAGTGGGCCTGGCAGGGGTTCAGGCGTTGAGCTTGGCTGAGGTACTCCAGGTTCTTATGATCAGTATAAACCGTGATGAGGTGCTGTGCACCTTCAAGCCATTGCCACCACTCCTCGAATGCCATCTTAATGGTCAAGAGCTCCTTGCCCTGATGCCGTAGTTTTTTTACTCTGGTGTGAATTTGTGGGAAAAATAGGAACATGGCAACAGGGCCCCATTGCTGGAATGCTGGCTGAGAACGGCCCCTACCACAATGTCAGAGGTGTCTACTTCCACCACGAATGGCCGTGAGGGGTCGGGGTGACGGAGGCAGGGCTCACAAAGAAAGGCCTGTTTTAGCTCTTCAAATGCTTGGAGCGCCTCAGGAGGCCAATGTCTGGCATCAGACCCCTTCTTTGTGAGGGCAGTAAGGGGTGCTACTATGTGCGAGTAATGGGGAATAAAATGTCAGTAGAAGTTGGCAAAGCCAAGGAAACGCTGGAGAGTGCGGACCCCCCACGGGGCTTGGCCAATCCCAAATGCTAGCGACCTTCTCGGGGTCCATATGGAAACCAGTAGTGGAGACAATGAAGCCCAGGAAGGGAAGAGACTCCCGTTTGAAAAGGCATTTTTCTAATTTGGCAAAAAGGCGATGTTCTCGCAGGCGTTGCAGGACGTGATGAACCTCCAAGCGATGAGTGGGCAGGTCCTTTGAATAAATCAGTACGTCGTCCAGGTAGGCAATAACGTTATTGTGGAGCATGTCATGGAAAACCTCATTCATGAGGTTCTGGAAGACTGCTGGTGCGTTACATAGGCCAAATGGCATCACTAGGTATTCGTAGTGGTCATCACATGTGTTAAAGGCAGTCTTCCATTCGTCCCCAGGCTTGATGCGAGCTAGATTGTAGCCCCCATGGAGGTCCAACTTAGTGAAGATCCTTGCTCTCTGGAGGCAGTCCAGCAGTTCTGGGATGAGAGGGAGTGGGTACCCGTCTCGGCGGGTGATAGCGTTAAGGCCTCGATAATCAATGCATGGCCTTAAGATGCTGTCCTTCTTCACCACGAAAAAGAACCCGGCACCTGCCAGAGAGGTGGAGGGACGGATAAATCCCCTATCCAGGTTCTCACAGATGTACTGCGACATCACCTGAGTCTCGGGGAGAGACAGCAGGTACTCCCGACCCCAAGGGGGTGTGGTATTTGGCAGGAGGTTGATGGCGCAGTCGAACAGATGGTGCTCCAGGAGTGTCTCCGCCTTCTCCTTTGAGAACACGTCCGCAAAGTCCGCGTACTGGGTCAGCAGGGTTGGTGAGGTCATGGCCAGCAGGAGTCTGGGCCGGGGCAGGCCAGGAAAGACAGAAGGAATAGCAGTTGGGCCCCCAGGAGGCGATTTGCAGCATCTCCCAGTCATATCAGGGGGTGTTCCTCTGGAGCCACGGGAGTCCCAGCACCACTGGATGAATGGCCTTCTCAAGCACAAAGAATGAGATCTCTTCTTCGTGGAAGATCCCGGTATGGATTCTGACCAAGGTGGTGACAGAGGTGACTCGGCCTGGTAGTGGATCTCCTTACTCGAAGAGATTAGCAACAGTGGGGTCTTGGGGACAACGGGGAGCTGTAGTTGCTTAACCAGGATAAAGTTTCCCCCAGCTCCGGAGTCGATGAAGGCCAAAGTTGGAAAGGAGCCACCAGGGTAATGGAGAGTTACTGGAGCAATGCTTTGGGGAGTGGGATTTACACAGCCTAGGGTCCACTCCCCTGTGATGTCTAGGCTCTGGAGTTTTCCAGCCTCTCAGGACACTGGGCCAAAATGTGGCCTTTACCGGCACAGTAGAGACAGAGACCTAGTGCCCGGCGTCGCTGCCTCTCTTCCGGCAAGATGTGACTACAGCTGAGTTGCATAGGTTCTTCACTGCATGCGGGAGCCAGTTCAGGAGAAGAATGTGAGAACAAAGGCCGTGAGAAGGACGGTGCCAAGGGCACGGTCCTGCGCCCTGGCTTCAGCTCCCATAGGCGCTGCTGCAGGCGGCAATCAATTTGTCTAGTCAGGTAGATAAGGGCTTCCAGATCCTCCAGCAATTCCTGGGTGGCTAGCTTGTCCTTAATTCTAGAGGCCAAGCCCTCTAGAAAAATACTATGAAGGCTGTCCTCATGCCAGCCTAGCTCCGACGCCAGAGTGCGGAACTCTACAGCATAGTCCATCAAGGAACGAGACCCCTGGTGGAGGTGAAGGAGGCCCAAGGCGGCTGCCAATTGTCAGCCCGGTTTGTCAAAGACTTGTTTAAAGGTCTGGACAAAGCATGGAAGGTCCCCATGCTCCCATAGGGGAGAAGCCGACACCAGAACTTTACCATCAAGTAATGACAGAATGAAGATAGTTTTGACCTGGTTGATGGAAAACTGTGCTGGTGGCAGGGAAAAGTGCATGAAGCAGTGGTTCAGGAACCCATGACACTGCTTCGAGTCCTCTGAGTAGCGAGGAGGTGCCAGGAGGTGAAGAGAGGCGGAAGGAGCTGCTGCTGCTGCTGCAGGTGTCAGCGAAGGAACCCCTGGCATGGGAGCTGAGTCCAGTCGGTTGGGCAAACGTTCAACCGTGGCTACCAGGACATCCAAGCACTGTTGCTGTTGCTGGAGTCGCTGAGCCAGACCAGGAATGGCTTGGAGGCTGTTCAGGTCCGCCGGGTCCATGGCCTTGGCAAACTGTTAGGTATGTGGACCCTTGAGCTGGGACGAGGGTTGGAACCACCACTGAGGGACAGCCCCAGTTGTCCTCATCGCCGGGAGGTGGTACTGGTGGAGAAGACCCAGCTGGAGCTTCACCTATACCAGCCCTTGTTCCCCGCAGGCTGAGCCCTTGGGTGCCGGGGCCATCAGGAATTAGGTGCAGGTCTTCTCGCAGAAAGCAGTCCAAGGAGAAGACAAAGCAGCGTCAGGAGGTCAGGGTCGAGGCAGGCAGAGTTCAGGGGGAGTTGTGGGCAGACCAGGAGTCAGGACTGGCGGCGGACAGGCAGCATGGTAAACCAGACTAGAGGTTGGGGTAGGCAGCGAGCAAGCAGAGATGGGAAGACAAGCCCAAAGGTCAGGACGGGCAGCGGACAAGTGGAGTCAGGAAGCCAAGCCAAGGTCAGAACCAGGAGAACAATCCGAAGAGCGGGGCTCAGGATCAGGAGCAAGGAGGAACTCGGGATCAGGAAAAAGCAGGAACTCTGGAACACAGCAATAACACACTCTCACGAGCAGGACCTGTTGCCAAGGCGAAGTGCAGGAAGATGAGCCGGCCTTAAGAAGCCCGGAGTCGTGATGTCATCTTTGGAGATCGGGCCAACGCTTCCCGCCGCAGCCCCATCTAAATATCGGCACGTCCCGCGCACGCTGGAAGGAAGTCAGCGGCCTCTGAAGCCACATGGAAGAGATGCTGTCAGGCGATTTGGGGCCAGGCTGCCCCGCGCCATCGGAGGGGGAGCCCGGAGCCATTGCCTGCCGAGGCAGGTAAGGGGACCCAGTCGTGGGTTGCCATGGCCGGGGTTCCCAACAGAAGGTCCTGTCAGACAAATCTAATTGATTTTATGGATTGGGTGACTAGAGAATTGAATCGAGGCAGAGCATTCAAAGTCATCTGTTTGGATTTCAGCAAAGCTTTTGATACTGTTCCACATAGGAGACTTGTGAACAAAATGAGAAGCTTTGGATTGAGCGCCAAGGTGGTGGAGTGGATTACAAACTGGTTGACTGATAGGAGACAGTGTGTAATGGTATATGGAACCTACTCTGAAGAGAGAGCCATGTTAAGTGGAGGGCCACAGGGATTGGTATCGGGGCCGATTCTGTTCAAAATCTATTTGAGCGACATTGTGGAAGGGATAGAAGGTAAAGGTTGTCTATTTGTAAATGATACCAAGATCTGCAACAGAGTGGACATGCCTGAAGGAGTAGAGAGAATGATAAGTGATTTATGAAGGCTTGAAGAGTCGTCAAAGATTTGACAGCTGGGATTCAATGCCAAAGAAGTGCAGATTCATGCATCTGGGATGCAGTAATCCAAAAGAGCTGTATGTAATGGAAGGTGAAAGACTGCACGGACCAAGCGTGGGATCTTGGGGTGATAGTTTCTGGCGATCTGAAGATGGCGATGCAATGTGACAAGGCGATAGCTAAAGCCAGAAGAATGCTGGGCTGCATAGAGAGAGTAATAACCAGTAAGAAAATGGAGGTGGTGATGTCCTTGGTGAGGCCTCACATGGAGTATTATGTTCAATTCTGGAGCCCTTATCTCAAAAGGGATAGAGACATGAAGGAGGCGGTCCAGAAAAGGGCTACCAAAATGGTATAGGGTCAGTATCAGAAAACCTATGAGGAGAGACTAAAGGATATGAATATGTATACCCTGGAAGAGAGGAGGTGTAGGGGTAATATGATACAGACCTTCAGATACCTCAAAGGTTTTAATGATGTGCAAATGTCAAACCTATTCTGCTGGAAAGAAATCAGTAGAACGAGGGGTCATGAAATGAAACTCCAAGGAGGACGCCTCAGAACCAATGTCAGAAAATATTTCTTCACAGACAGAGTAGTGGATGCCTGGAATGCCCTGCTGGAGGAGGTGGTGAAAACCAAAATAGTGAAAGAATTCCAAAGGGCATGGGATAAATACTGTGGATCCCTAAAGGTTAAAGGATGGAAATGAAGAAAAGAGTGCATGGAGTAACTTGATGGTGTGGCTTTTATTTTCCTTAACCAATAAGTCTTGATACTGTTGATGCAACTCCATCATTGCTCTCTGCTTCAACAGCAGGGGGAAAAGGGGAATTGTATTAGTTCAGCTACTGAGAACCCCAACTTTTATGGTCTGGGGAAACAAGTATGGGGATAACTTGCTGATGTGGCGATTACTACCCTTATCCAATAAGACTGATACTTTGATGCATCTTAAAATTTGCTCTCTGCTGCAACAGTGTTAGTGTTCATGGTAGTTGTGGGTGGATCCTTGGGCCGGTAGCAGATGACCACGCCCCCGGGGGAAGATCCCGAGAGGGACCACCGGTCAGGCTCAGAGTATGGAGACAGACACACACTAGTTCTTTTATTAAACAGTATATCAAACCTCCAGAGCTGGCAGTAGTGAGCTGGAAGTGCCCGGCTGGGCTGTAGTCCCTCAGAGACTGGAACAGCGATCCTGGATAACTGAGCTGTAGAGAAACTTAATATAGTGAGTAGGCAGGGTATGCAGAGTTCAGGAACAGAATCTTGATTGTAACACTCACACAATGGTCTCTTAGAAGCAGCCCAGGAGCTGGAATGAAGTAGGCCCTTGAGGAGCGAGTACCTGGTTCCAGGGAACGCTCTGAGAGAGAGATGGTAACTCACTGGTGTTGTAGGCAGCGATGACTTCCTGGCAGAAGTGGTATTCAGTAACAAGTCCGGGAACATGGGCCCTCGAGGAGCAAGTACCGGTTCCAGACTGCGATCTTAAAAGCAAAAGAGAAAGCGAGGCTCCCGAGGAGCGGGTACCCCTGGTAAGTCCAAGGAGGCAGAGTAGCAAGGTATGCGGAGAGTGAATCCCATCCGCCGATACCTGGAGGAAAGCCCTTGCTAACTCGATTCGTTAGAGATTTCAGAGACCTTAAATATCCGGTGAGGATGACGTCACCTCAGGGATATGTCCCTGAGGTTCACGCCACTGCTGGTACTTGAGTCGGGGCCGCACCACGTGCGCGCCCTTAGGCTGTTGGGAAACATGGCGGAGTGCAGCGTCTAACCGGTCCAGGGACGCTGGAGGGGAATGGCAAGATGACGCCACGGCAACCAAACTTCCAACAGGCAAAGAGGGAGTCGCCAAAGAGGTAAGGTGGGTGTAGTGGAGATGTCAGGCAGCGACGGTCGCAACAAACAACAAGGCATAACAGGGAATTGAATTCAGCAGCAATCAACGAGGGCTAGTGTGGGAAACTGATAAGCACAGGGGTAAAAGGGAATTAGATTCAAACAACAACTGAGGGCCCTGACTTTTATGGTCTGGGAAACAGATAAGCATGGGGTGACCTACACGGCACAGCAGATACTACCATAAGCTTACTGGGCAGACTGGATAGACCATTTGGTCCTTTTCTGCCGTCATTTCTAGTTGCCAATTCAGGATACAAGTTCCTGGTATGTACCCAAACATTAAATAAATCCCATGCTACTAATGCCGGTAGTGAGCAGTAGGGATGTGAATCGTTTTTTGACGATTTAAAATATCGTCCGATATATTTTAAATCATCAAAAATCGTTAGAGGCGCGATACAATAGGAATTCCCCCGATTTATCGTCAAAAATCGTAAATCGGGGGAGGGGGGAGGGGGGGAAAACCGGCACACTAAAACAACCCTAAAACCCACCCCGATCCTTTAAAATAAATCCCCCACCCTCCCGAACCCCCCCAAAATGTTTTAAATTACCTGGGGTCCAGTGGGGGGTCCCGGTGTGATCTTCCACTCTCGGGCCATGGCTGCGTTAATAGAAATGGCGCCGGCGCTACCATTGCCCTGTCATATGACAGGGCAAAGGTAGCGCCGGCGCCATTTTGGTTCCTGTCCCCCGACGTCACGAGCGCAGGAGATCACTCCCGGACCCCCGCTGGACCCCCAGGGACTTTTGGCCAGCTTGGGGGGGCCTCCTGACCCCCACAAGACTTGCCAAAAGTCTCCCTGCACTCAGGCCGTATTGCAAAATGGCGCCGGCCGTATGGCCGTATTGCCATATTGCAAAATGGCAAAGGTAGCGCCGGCGCCATTTCTATTAACGCAGCCATGGCCCGAGAGTGGAAGATCACACCGGGACCCCCCCACTGGACCCCAAGTAATTTAAAACATTTTGGGGGGGTTCGGGAGGGTGGGGGATTTATTTTAAAGGGTCGGGGTGGGTTTTAGGGTTGTTTTAGTGTGCCGGTTTTCCCGCCCTCCCCCGATTTACGATTTAAACGATTTAAAAAAAAACAAAACCGCGACGATCAGATTCCCTCCCCCCCCAGCCAAAATCGATCGTTAAGACGATCGATCACACGATTCACATCTCTAGTGAGCAGTGGTTATTCCTATGTCAACTTGATTAATAGCAGTTTATGGACTTCTCCTCCAGGACCTTTTCCAAACTTTTTTTAAACCCAGCTATGCTAACTGCCTTTACTACATCTCTGGCAATAAATTCCAGAGCTTAACTGTGCATTGAGTGAAAAAGAATTTTCTCTGATTTGTTTTAAATGTGCTACTTACTAACTTTATAGAGTGACACCCCCTCCCCAGTCTTTGTACTTTTTGAAAGAGAACATAAACAATTCACATTTACCCATTCTTTTCCGCTCATGTCTTTATAAACCTCTATCATATCCCCTCCTCAACCATCTCTTGGATGAAACATGAAAGAAAGATGTTCTGCCTAGGGTTCTGGATGAGCTACATACACATGCAATTGTACATTTAATAGGGATAGATAGATATTCAAAGCTGACTGTGTAAGTAACTTAACCTGTTAGAACTAATACAGTTAAATTATGATGTATATTCAGCGGCATGGTGAACCCCCTGAATATACACATATATATGTGCAGTTATGGATGAATTTTAAAAGCCCGACATGCAGATTAATTAGGGAATGTGCGAATATGTTGGGCTCGCGCACACCAAGCAGATTTTAAAAGCCACCTGGATGCGCTTGTGCATGCCACAGCATGTGCATCTCGGAAGTTTTCAAAAAGGGGCGGTGCTTAGATGTGGTCTGGGGGGGTCATGCGCTTTTCATGGCGTGAAGCTGAGATGTGCATGTAAATACTGACATGCTCTGGCAACTTGCCAATGCCCCCTGCCGTGTAACTTTACTTCTGCTATGGATGCCGTGTAAGTTATAAAATAAAAATAAAAAGGCACACAGACAGGGTTTTAAGGGTCAAGCATAACTAGGGGGAGTGAAGGCTTTTAAACCAGGTGGATTTAGAAGACCTCTCTCTTAACTGGGTGAACTGGGCACAAACTGGTAAAACTGAAAATGGCATCAGTGTGCGCCCCTTTTAAAATCCCACAATTTACGCAGTAGAAGCAATGTTTGCACGCATTTGCATATGCTCACTTAAAATTTGGCGCACATATGCACGCATGTTATAAAATAGCTGCGTCTCTGGGCGCAGGCTGACGAATGCATGCAGAAGTGTGCCTGTGCGCCAGTTTCAAAGTTACCATCTCTGCCAGATAAGTCTACCCGGCTAAGTTTAGACCTGCTATATGGGGCATCTAAACTTACACGCAAACATATGCGGCTAACTCCAAATATTGGTAGTTTGCCATATAAGTTATACGGCTAACTCACTCCACCCCCAATCCACCCAAAGTTACATGTCTACTTTCTGTGCATGTAAGTTTTAACCATATTAGAGAGTTATATGGCTATGCAGTGGCAGCTGAATGTAGGTGCATATTTAGCGGAAACTATTTAGCTGCATAAGTCTTACTTATCTGGCTAAATAGCGTTGAATGCGCTTTGAACAACAGACCCTTGTGTCTAAACTGTATAAAGATTCCTTTAAGGCTTAACAGACTGAATACACTACAAATTTGTAGGGATGTGAATCGTTTTTTGACGATTTAAAATATCGTCCGATATATTTTAAATCGTCAAAAATCGTTAGAGCCGCGATACAATAACAATTCCCCCGATTTATCGTTAAAAAATCGTAAATCGGGGGAAGGGGGAGGGGAAGGGGGAGGGGAAGGGGGAGGGCGGGAAAACCGGCACACTAAAACAACCCTAAAACCCACCCCGACCCTTTAAAATAAATCCTCCACCCTCCCGAACCCCCCCAAAATGCCTTAAATTACCTGGGGTCCAGAGGAAGGGTCCCGGTGTGATCTTTTACTCTCGGTGCTCCGTGCGTTGTAGAAATGTAGAATTTTGTTTTTTTGTCTCCCGACGTCAGGAGCGTAGGAGATCGCTCCCGGACCCCCGCTGGACCCCCAGGGACTTTTGGCCAGCTTGGGGGGGCCTCCTGACCCCCACAAGACTTGCCAAAAGTCCAGCGGGGGTCCGGAACGATCTCCTACCGCGAAAAACGATCTCCTACCGTACGGAAAAACGATTCAACTGCGCAAAATGGCGCCAGCCGTACGGCAACACAATTCGACTGCAGGAGGTCGTTCCGGACCCCCGCTGGACTTTGGCAAGTCTTGTGGGGGTCAGGAGGCCCCCCAAGCTGGCTAAAAGTCCCTGGGGGTCCAGCGGGGGTCCGGAACGACCTCCTGCAGTCGAATCGTTTTTCCGTACGGAAAATGGCGCCGGCCATACAGCGTATGGCCGGCGCCATTTTCCGTATGGAAAAACGATTCGCGGCAGGAGATCGCTCCCGGACCCCCGCTGGACCCCCAGGGACTTTTGGCCAGCTTGGGGGGGCCTCCTGACCCCCACAAGACTTGCCAAAAGTCCCTGGGGGTCCAGCGGGGGTCCGGGAGCGATCTCCTACGCTCCTGACGTCGGGGGACAAAAAAACAAAATGGCGCCGGCGTAGGTAGCGCCGGCGCCATTTCTACAACGCACGGAGGTCCGAGAGTAAAAGATCACACCGGGACCCTTCCTCTGGACCCCAGGTAATTTAAGGCATTTTGGGGGGGTTCGGGAGGGTGGGGGATTTATTTTAAAGGGTTGGGGTGGGTTTTAGGGTTGTTTTAGTGTGCCGGTTTTCCCGCCCTCCCCCCCCACTGGACCCCACGTAATTTAAGGCATTTTGGGGGGTTCGGGAGGGTGGGGGATTTATTTTAAAGGGTCGGGGTGGGTTTTAGGGATGTTTTAGTGTGCCGGTTTTCGATTTACACGATTTACACGATATTTAAAAAACCCAAACTGCGACGATCCGATTCCCTCCCCCTCCCAGCCGAAATCGATCGTTAAGACGATCGATCACACGATTCACATCTCTACAAATTTGAATAACACTTGCTTGCAGTTACACATTATTATTCTTGCCCAACATTCCTTTATAATACTGATGCTCATTCATTTGAAACAAATAAGTAATGCAAAATGAACAGCACATTTTTTTTTTGGTTTACTAAGAATGAAACAAATGGATATTGCCCCTGAAAATAAGGAATAATTTCAATTTCATTCATTTTCAGATCCCATATGTGAGAAGTAAAACTGCAGAGTTTTTTCTACTCAAGTTAAGCTAGTGAAGCTACTAAAACTAGCCTGACTGCTGCCGGGATGGGAAGGGACAAGGAAGGAGTACGGCCAATCAAGACTGAGCATTTTTAAACCAGCCCATCCCATCTGGCACCTGCATGAATTGACAATGAGTTTCTCATTGTTTTCAACTTGGAATTGAAAGCAACCTACAATTTTGAGCAGGCACCATTTTGTTTCCTTCATTCTCTGCTGGATTTCAGAGAGGTTTGTGTTACTTACTGAAGGTCTCTCAGAGTCAAAGAAAGTAGAATAACAGATTTAAAAAGAAAAGAAAGAATAATAAAGTAGGATGGACTTTGCTGTTTCCTCTTGTCACATGGCGTCAGTGTAAGAGGATGCACAGTAATTTTCTGTTAGTTCAGTGTTATAGAGGTACTGCTGTATCATTGAACAAGCAGAAAGAGGCAGTGTGTCTCTCTCAATGTACATTGTAGATTGCAGAGAGAGATCTCTTTTCACATAAGCAGCTTAAGTGTCTCTAACCAGTGACCACTGCACTGACCAAATTGAACACCATCCTTTCTTTATTTTTGTTCTCTCTGAATTTCTTTGGTTGGAAAAAGGAGTCAGTATACACTTACTACAGTGTATATGTGACCCTTTTTTCACTACTTGTGACATTCTAGTGGAAGTCTACATAGTCGGTGATTAAGCAGATGATGTGTGGCACACTTTTAAATCAGAGACTGTGTATGTGCCATCTGTTATGCTCTCTGTCTGTGAGACTGCAGACTTTCCATTCTCCACACAAGACTAGAACTAGTGTTTACAGAACTTGTGTAAGAATAAACATCCCTAGATTGATTGAATGACTGGGTCAAATTAAATATGCCACAGGGAGCAAAAGGTAAATGTAAATTCCAGAGGAATCCTAGATGAGAAAAAATAGCACTAGTGATAAAAGCAATAAGACCAGGGCTTCTCCATCCAAGCTAAAGAGAAATCATTTTCAGCAGGAGGAAACCACAGGAACGATTGGCCAAGAAGACACTCAAACTGGAAGAGTATAGGCTGCCTGCTCCCACTATCATCTCTACTACTATGTGCAGGGGAAGAAGAACACAGAGTCATTGGAAGGTGGCATTAGCAGCAAAGGGGCAGAGGCACTGATTGCAGCACTCAAAAACAGCACAGTGCTCTCTCAGTTCCTCCTGAAAAATGTCTGCAACAAGTGCTTTGAGAAAGTACTGAGTCAGATGAATCATGAGAAGACTTCTCAGGCTCAGAGGATATATAACTTCTAGTAGCTCAGAAGGATTTTAGAGTCTAGTTATTAGTATGCTATCTTTAGGTAAGCAGCCATAGGAGGCAGAAAATGATAGTGAATGTGCAAAGGGCACCCCCAAGAAGAGAAGGCATTGGAGAGCATGAGTGATGCCCTGGACTTTTCCCTCTTCTTCCTTCCACCCCAGATCCAGAAGCTGTACCCAAGCATCCAGAGAGGGAGAATAGATCTCATATTACATCTGCATTGTGAAGGTACTTTAGAGTTAAGGAGGACCAGCATTTTGCAGATTACATTCCCTGTTGTAAGGTCATCAGTAGAAGAAAAATATGGGGCTACTTTACAAGCAGTGGTGTGCTGCAACATTTAAAAAAAAAAAGATGGTGGCACAGTGCTTTGGGTAAATGATTGACCCAGAAGACCAGCTCCTGCAAATCATGAAGAATGAGGGATT
This sequence comes from Rhinatrema bivittatum, assembly GCF_901001135.1. Taxonomy (NCBI): domain Eukaryota; kingdom Metazoa; phylum Chordata; class Amphibia; order Gymnophiona; family Rhinatrematidae; genus Rhinatrema; species Rhinatrema bivittatum. The sequence continues at coordinate 320,542,885 of NC_042615.1, read as the reverse complement.
TAAGCAGTTGCTGCACCTCTAAGCCCCCAGTTACAAAGTATCCTGGTTGACATTCAGCAAACAGGTTATCCCCAACTTATACATTCAGTGCTGTGTTCACATGCAGATAAAGCTGGCCAAGGTGGAAAAGGCTACCTTTTCATCCATTTCACCAGTGACATCTGGACAAGCTCACTTACGGGCCGATACAGTAAGGTGCGGTAGAAAGAGGTGCGTTAGTGCCCGGCGCACCCGCGTTTGCCGCATTCACAGTTCGGATCACCTACCGCTCGATACTGTATTTAAATGGCATGCAAATGCAAGCCGCGTTCAACGCGCGTCCATGAAGCGCAATCCATTTTACTGTATAGGCGCAATACAGCCGCCGGCTACCCCCTGCCTCCCGGGGGCAGCCGGCGGCTTTCGCTGGCTTGAGCACCCAAATTGACGGGTACCCAAGTCAGCGAAAGCGTATGAACGTACGCCGTGATGTCACGCATGCCCGTTCATACACTTTCGCTGGCTTGAGCACCCAAATTGACAGGCGCCCAAGTCAGCAAAAGCATATGAACGTACGCCGTGACATCACGCACACCCGTTCATGCACCTTTGCTGACGAGCGCCCATGCACTACGGGCGTGTGTTCATCCATCTTTGCCTGCTCCACTGGAAGCCGCTGGAAGCCGCTTTCGCTGCCAGCTGCCCCCGGGAGGCAGGGGAGCCGTGGTGCGCGCCTCCGGAGGACGGCAGAGAGGACTGTAAGAAAAAGTTAGTTAACTTTTGTTACACTTTATTTACAATATTTTAATAGCATGTCGAGTTGCTTTTTGCCCTGCGCCTTGCTTTGTGAGGAGGGGAGAGAGGACTGGGGCTGCCCCGGAGCCCGGCAGCCAGGGCAGGTGAGCAGGGGCTGGGGGAAAGTTTGCAGCCTACCTTTACCCCTGCCTCTAATATAGGGGTAAGGGTAGGCGGTAATTTAGCAGATTAAAGACGCGGCTAAACTGCAGGTTAAAAAGGCGATAGTCGGGGCGCACGTTACTGAATGGGAGGGAATAGCTAATCCGATCGTTTACATATCATATACATGCCGCGGGCGGAAAGGGTTACCCGTTGATTTAAAGAAGCGGTAAGGATGGGTTAAAAGGGATAGTGAATCACGGGTTGGACTTACGCAGCCAAATTGTGAGTAAACAGCGGGTTAGAAACGGGGTAACTGCGGCCGCGCTTTACTGTATCGGCCCGTTACATAGGTGATTCAATAGTCTCTGAAATGTAGCAACGGTACCATACTATCCAAAGAGGAGAGTAGTGAATAGCCAAAAGGTGTGGCAAGGAAAGTTTCTGCATTGACTTTGAAGCAAGTGGAATGTACCAAAATCTCTTTCCAGATCAAAAACTGAAATATATTTGTTTTTTCCAGTTTGCCAATTCATTTATTTTATAAATTCATTTACGCTGGGCATTGGATGGGCCAAACTTATAAAATGCCTTTAATTTACTGAAATCAATGCAGGATCTAAATAACCATCTGATTTAGCAACTGGACTAGTGAGTTGTACTAATCACTATGTGATTCCTCTACTACACACACATGAATATATTTTTAACTCTTCCTTAACAACCTGACACTCAGCATAATGGTGGTCAAGCCACTTGGAAATAGTGATCATAATGAGGTCAAATTTTATATTATCACTAAAGAAATATTAAGGAAAACTACTGAAGTAGCTTTCAATTATAAAAAGGTAGATTTTGATAAAATGAAACAATTAGAAAAAAGCCAAAAAGGGTAGTTGCATGGATTAAAAATCTGCATGAGGTGTGGTATTTAAAAATATCATTTTGTAAGCCCAGATAAAATGTATTCTGCACACATAAAAAGGTTGAAGACAAAATGACTGCCAGCATAGTTAAATGGTACAATGAAAGAGGTTATTAAAGCCTAACAAGCATCTGTTAAAAATGGAAAGTAAATAAGGGAACATAAGAACATAAGAAATTGCCATGCTGCATCAGACCAAGGGTCCATCAAGCCCAGCATCCTGTTTCCAACAGAGGCCAAACCAGGCCACAAGAACCTGGCAATTACCCAAACACCAAGAAGATCCCATGCTACTGAAGCAATTAATAGCAGTGGATATTCCCTAAGTAAACTTGAATAATAGCAGTTAATGGACTTCGCCTCCAAGAACTTATCCAAACCTTTTTTGAACCCAGCTACACTAACTGCACTAACCACATCCTCTGGCAACAAATTCCACAACTTAATTGTGCGTTGAGTGATAAAGAACTTTCTCTGATTAGTCTTAAATGTGCTACTTACTAACTTCATGGAATGCCCCCTAGTCCTTCTATTATCCGAAAGTGTGAATAAGCGATTCACATCGACTCGATTAAGACCTCTCATGATTTATTTATTTTATTTATTTGAAAATATTTCTATACCGTCTTTACAAACAGTGTTTAATCAAAACAGTTTACAAATATCAAATAAAAATAAAGATAAAAACTAATAAAACTAAGGATAATTTAGTTATAAAAGATATAAAAATTACAAAAATTATTCATTAATATAAAGTAAAAATTAAAATAAAATAGGTAATTTAAACAAATCAGTAAACAAGTGAAAGAATCGAGATCAGGTGCCAAAGCTGGGAATATGATGCATTATTTGATGGGTGGTATATGAAATGCAATTTGAAATAAATGTGTTTTTAATGATTTTTTGAATTGTTTGGAGTTGGATATGGATCTGATGGAGTCTGGTAATGAATTCCATAAAATGGGACCTATAACTAAAAAAGCTCTTTTTCTGGTGATGTCTAAACGGGCTTGTCGAGGTGATGGAATATCAAGAAGATTTTTGTTTAGTGATCTTAGGTGTCTGGTTGGTTTGTAAATGCGGAGGATGGAGCATAAAGTAACTGAGTTAGGGGTATGAATAAGAGAGTGTATAATGGATAGAATTTTAAACTGTATTTGACTGGTAACCAATGTAAAGATTGAAGTATTGGGGTGATATGATTTTTTTTTGAAGAATTTGTTAGGATACGTGCTGCTGCATTTTGGATTAATTGAAGTGAGTGAAGTGTGTTTTCTGGGAGACCTATGTATAGAGAATTACAGTAATCCAGTCCGGAGAAGATGAGTGATTGAAGAATAGTCCGAAAGTCATGAAAGAAAAGTAGGGGACGTAGACGTTTTAAGAGTTGAAGTTTGTAGAAGGAATTCCTAGTTAGTACAGATATATGTTGTTTTAAAGAAAGGTCTGTATTGATAGTTATGCCTAAGTTTTTTGCGGATTTTGATATGGGGATAGTTGTTCCACTGAATATAAGTTGAGAGGGGGGGCCTATAGATGAATCAGTTATTGATGAAAGATGAACTATTTCTGTTTTATTTGGATTTAATTTCAAATGGTTGTGGGAAAGCCAGGTATCGATAGTTGTGAGATATAATGATACTAAAGATAATGTATGGGACCAGGAGATGTTATATGGCACCATGAATTGTATATCGTCAGCATAGATTTTGAATTTTATGTTTAATGAGGCTAGTATGTGACAGAGAGGTAACAGATAGATATTGAAAAGAATAGGAGATAGAGAGGAACCCTGTGGAACACCTGATGCAATGGAGTATGTATCGGAGGAATGATTATTTATAGTAACTTGTTGAATACGGTCAGTTAGAAATTAGATGAACCAATGTAATACAGTGCCTGTAATACCTATAGATTTAAGAATGGAAATAAGGATTTGGTGATTAATGGTATCAAATGCTGCTGATATATCTAAGAAAACGATAATGTGATCTGTGTAAGAGTCAAAAGCCCGAAATATAGAATCAAAAGAAGTCAGAAGAAGAGTCTCAGTGGAGTGGCCTTTACGAAATCCATGTTGATTTGTATGTAATATGTCATTGTCTGATAAATACTCTGATAGTTGGGATAGTACTGCTGATTCAATTAATTTGGCCAAAGATGTTAATGTGGCAATGGGTCTGTAATTACTGAGGTCGAAGTCTTCCTTAGATTTGTTTTTCAAGATCGGTAATATGGAGGTTTTTTTGAGAGAGGATGGAAAAGAGCCTGTTTCTAAAGATTGGTTCACTAATTGTGCTAAGAAGTTGCTAGCATGTGGGCCTAATGCTTTAAAGAAAGCACCAGAGCAGGGATTATTAGGGGAATTGGAGGGGTTTTGTTTTCTAATGATAGTTTGTATGGTTTCCTCTCATGATCTCATGATCTTAAAGACCTCTATCATATTCCCCTTCAGCTGTCTCTTCTCCAAGCTGAACAGCCCTAACCTCTTCAGTCTTTCCTCATAGGGGAGCTGTTCCATCCTCTTTATCATTTTGGTTGCCCTTCTCTGTACCTTCTCCATCACAATTATATCTTTCTGAGATGCGGCGACCAGAATTGTACACAGTATTCAAGGTGCGGTCTCACCATGGAGCGATACAAAGGCATTATTACATTTTCCATTTTATTAACAATTCCCTTCCTAATAATTCCTAACATTCTGTTTGCTTTTTTGACTGCTGCAGCACACTGAGCTGACGATTTTAAAGTATTATCCACTATGATGCCTAGATCTTTTTCCTGGGTGGTAGTTCCTAATATGGAACCTAACATCGTGTAACTACAGCAAGGGTTATTTTTCCCTATATGCAACACCTTGCACTTGTCCACATTAAGTTTCATCTGCCATTTGCATGCCCAATCTTCCAGTCTTGCAAGGTCCTCCTGTAATATATCACAATCCGCTTGTGATTTAACTACTCTGAATAATTTTGTATCATCAGCAAATTTGATAACCTCACTCATCGTATTCCTTTCCAGATCATTTATATATATATATTGAAAAGCACCGGTCCAAGTACAGATCCCTGAGGCACTCCACTGTTTACCCTTTTCCACTGAGAAAATTGACCATTTAATCCTACTCTCAGTTTCCTGTTTTTTAACCAGTTTGTAATCCATGAAAGGACATCGCCTCCTATCCCATGATTTTTCAGTTTTCTTAGAAGCCTCTCATGAGGAACTTTGTCAAACGCCTTCTGAAAATCCAAATACACTACATCTACCGGTTCGCTTTTATCCACATGTTTATTAACCACTCAAAAAAATGAAGCAGATTTATTAGGCAAGATGTCCCTTGGGTTAATCCATGTTGACTGTGTTCCATTAACCCATGTATTTCTATATGCTCTACGATTTTGATCTTTAGAATAGTTTCCACTGTTTTTCCCGGCATTGAAGTCAGGCTCATTGGTCTGTAGTTACCCGGATCACCCCTAGAGCCCTTTTTAAATATTGGTGTTATATTGGCCACCCTCCAGTCTTCAGGTACAATGGATGATTTTAATGATAGGTTACAAATTTTAATTAATAGATCAGGAATTTCATTTTTGAGTTCCATTAGTACCCTAGAAAGCATACCATCCGGTCCAGGTGATTTGCTACTCTTTAGTTTGTCAATCTGGCCTACTACATTGGTGGACCAGCGAGCCTTACAGTCGCTGGTCCACCAATCCCATTGTAAATATGTTTTGATTTGTACATTATTTTAACTAATCATGTTTTGAATTGCATTTCACTTGTTCTCTGTAAGTGTAATTTCAACCTTGTTTCAATGTATCCGCCCCTGAGGCGACAGTTCAGTTCTCTGTAAACCGGTGCGATATGTATTCTATACAGGAACATCGGTATATAAAAATTAAAAATAAATAAATACATCTTCCCGGTTCACAGTGATTTGGTTTAGTTCGTCTGACTCATCACCCTTGAAAATCATCTCCGGAACTGGTATCGCCCCAACATCCTCATTAGTAAACATGGAAGCAAATAATTCATTTAGTCTTTCTGCAATGGCCTTATCTTCCCTAAGAGCCCCTTTAACCCCTTGGTCATCTAATGGTCCAACCGACTCCCTCACAGGTTTCTTGCTTCAGATATATTTTTAAAAGTTTTTATTATGAGTTTTTGCCTCTAAGCCAACTTCATTTCAAATTCTCTCTTCGCCTGTCTTGTCAATGTTTTACACTTAACTTGACAATGCTTATGTTTTATTCTATTTTCTTCAGATAGATCCTTCTTCCAATTTTTGAAGGATTTTTTTTGGCTAAAATAGCCTCTTTCACCTCACTTTTTAACCATGATGGTAATCATTTTGCCTTAGTTCCACCTTTCTTAATGTGTGGAATACATCTGGACTGCACCTCTACGATTGTGTTTATAAACAATGTCCATGCCTGTTGAACACTTTTAACCTTTGCAGCTGACCTTTCAGGTTTTTCTATTTTCCTCATTTTATCAAAGTTTCCCTTTTGAAAGTGTAGTGTTAGAGCTGTAGATTTACTTATTGCCCCCTTCCAGTTATTAGTTTAAATTTGATCATGTTATGATCACTATTGCCAAGTGGCCCCACCATCGTTACCTCTCTCACCAAATCCTGCATTCCACTAAGAATTTACATCTGTAAAGCCTGTTGCTGTCAAATATTTTACTGTTTTTTAAACTGTTACATGTAAAGCCTGTTGCTAATTTATTGTTTCACTGTAAACCGAGGTGATGTATGTCTATACGTACCTCGGTATAAAAGAATCTATAAATAAATAAATAAATAAATAAATCTAAAATAGCTCCCTCTCTTGTTGGCTCCTAAGAACATAAGAACGAGCCATACTGGCTCAGACCAAAGATCCATCAAGCCCAGCATCCTGTTTCCAACAGTGGCCAATCCAGGCCATAAGAACCTGGCAAGTACCCAAAAACTAAGTTTATTCCATGTTACCGTTGCTAGTAATAGCAGTGGCTATTTTCTAAGTCAACTTAATTAATAGCAGGTAATGGACTTCTCCTCCAAGAACTTATCCAATCCATTTTTAAACACACCTATACTAACTGCACTAACCACATCCTCTGGTAACAAATTCCAGAGTTTAATTGTGCGTTGAGTAAAAAAGAACTTTCTCCGATTAGTTTTAAATGTGCCACATGCTAACTTCATGGAGTGCCCCCTAGTCTTTCTATTATCCAAAAGAGTAAATAACCGATTCACATCTACCTGTTCTAGACCTCTCATGATTTTAAAACCTCTATCATATCCCACCTCAGCCGTCTGTTCTCCAAGCTGAAAAGTCCTAACCTCTTTAATCTTTCCTCATAGGAGAGCTGTTCCATTCCCCTTATCATTTTGATAGCCCTTCACTGTACCTTCTCCATCGCAATTATATATTTTTTGAGATGTGGCGACCAGAATTGTACACAGTATTCAAGGTGCGGTCTCACCATGGAGTGATACAAAGGCATTATGACATTTTCCGTTTTATTCACCATTCCCTTTCTAATAATTCCCAACATTCTGTTTGCTTTTTTGACTGCCGCAGCACACTGAACCGACGATTTCAAAGTGTTATCCACTATGACGCCTAGATCACTTTCTTGGGTTGTAGCACCTAATATGGAACCTAATATTGTGTAACTATAGCATGGGTTATTTTTCCCTATGTGCATCACCTTGCACTAATCCACATTAAATTTCATCTGCCATTTTGATGCCCAATTTTGCAGTTTCACAAGGTCTTCCTGCAATTTATCACAATCTGCTTGTGATTTAACTACTATGAATAATTTTGTATCATCTGCAAATTTGATTATCTCACTCGTCGTATTTCTTTCTAAATCATTTCTAAATATATTGAAATGTAAGGGTCCCAATACAGATCCCTGAGGCCCTCCACTGCCCACTCCCTTCCACTGAGAAAATTGTCCATTTAATCCTACTCTCTGTTTCCTGTCTTTTAGCCAGTTTGAAATCCACGAAAGGACATCGCCACCTATCCCATGACTTTTTACTTTTCCTAGAAGCCTCTCATGAGGAACTTTGTCAAACGCCTTCTGAAAATCCAAGTTAACTACATCTACCGGTTCACCTTTATCCACGTGTTTATTAACTCCTTCAAAAAAGTGAAGCAGATTTGTGAGGCAAGACTTGCCTTGGGTAAAGCCATGCTGACTTTGTTCCATTAAACCATGTCTTTCTATATGTTCTGTGATTTTGATGTTTATAACACTTTCCACTATTTTTCCTGGCACTGAAGTCAGGCTAACCGGTCTGTAGTTTCCCGGATCACCCCTGGAGCCCTTTTTAAATATTGGGGTTACATTTGCTATCCTCTAGTCTTCAGGTTCAATGGATGATTTTAATGATAGGTTACAAATTTTTACTAATAGGTCTATTAGTATATAATTTTTACTAATAGGTCTATTAGTATATACCCCAGAGTTCCTTCAGAACTCTGGGGTATATACCATCTGGTCCAGGTGATTTACTACTCTTCAGTTTGTCAATCAGGTCTACCACATCTTCTAGGTTCACCGTGATTTGATTCAGTCCATCTGAATCATTACCCATGAAAACCTTCTCCAGTAAGGGTACCTCCCCAACATCCTCTTCAGTAAACACCGAAGCAAAGAAATCATTTAATCTTTCCGCGATGGCCTTATCTTCTCTAAGTGCCCCTTTAACCCCTCGATCATCTAACGGTCCAACTGACTCCCTCACAGGCTTTCTGCTTCGGATATATTTTAAAAAGTTTTTACTGTGAGTTTTTGCCTCTGCGGCCAACTTCTTTTCAAATTCTCTCTTAGCCTGTCTTATCAATGTCTTACATTTAACTTGCCAACGTTTATGCATTATCCTATTTTCTTCTGTTGGATCCTTCTTCCAATTTTTAAATGAAGATCATTTGGCTAAAATAGCTTCTTTCAGCTCCCCTTTTAACCATACCGGTAATCGTTTTGCCTTCTTTCCACCTTTCTTAATGTGTAGAATACATCCGGACTGTGCTTCTAGAATGGTATTTTTTAACAATGACCACGCCTCTTGCACATTTTTTACTTTTGTAGCTGCTCCTTTCAGTTTTTTTCTAACAATTTTATCAAATTTCCCTTTTGGAAGTTTAGCACGAGAGCCCTGGATTTGCATACTGTTCCTCTTCCAGTCATTAATTCAAATTTGATCATGTTATGATCACGATTGCCAGGAGGCCCCACCACCGTTACCTCTCTCACCAAGTCCTGTGCTCCACTGAGAATTAGATCTAAAATTTCTCCCTCTCTTGTTGGTTCCTGAACCAATTGCTCCATAAAGCTATCATTTATTCCATCCAGGAACCTTATTTCTCTAGCATGTCACGATGATACATTTACCCAGTCAATATTGGGGTAATTGAAGTCTAAATTATAACAAGGAGAGTCTACACAGTAACCCGAATAGGTAAACTGTAAACAAAAAGGGAAACTGTATCATTAAATTCAAATTGTTGCCTAAAGTGACGGTGTCAGCAAGCCTGACGTTGTAATTCAAACCCGAATCCAACCGGACCTCTAATCATTCACCATCACTTCTAAAAAAATCTTTAATTATTTTAATGTATAACTTTCTTTTTATATGTTTTTTCTTTTTATATGTTTTTTTCTTATACATTAAAATAATTAAAGATTTTTTTAGAAGTGATGGTGAATGATTAGAGGTCCGGTTGGATTCGGGTTTGAATTACGTCAGGCTTGCTGACACCGTCACTTTAGGCAACAATTTGAATTTAATGATACAGTTTCCCTTTTTGTTTACGGTAATTGAAGTCTCCCATTATTACCGCACTACCAATTTGGTTAGCTTCCCTAATTTCTCTTAGCATTTCACTGTCTGTCTCACATCTTGACCACATGGACGGTAGTATACTCCTATTACTATAGTCTTCCCCGACACACAAGGGATTTCTACCCATAAAGATTCAATTGTGCATTTAGTCTCGTGCAGGATGTTTATCCTGTTGGACTCTATGCCGTCCAGGACATAAAGCGCCACACCACCTCCCGGGTGCTCCTCTCTGTCATTGCGATATAATTCGTACCCCGGTATAGCACTGTCCCATTGGTTATCCTCCTTCCACCATGTCTCTGAGATGCCAATTAAGTCTATGTCATCATTCACTGCTATACATTCTAATTCTCCCTTCTTACTTCTTAGACTTCTGGCATTAGCATACAAACATTTCAAAGTTTGTTTTTTGTTTGTATTTTCATTCTACTTTTTAATTGATAGGGATGTTAGAATTTTTTAGCTCAGGTGAGTTTTTAAGTACAGGCACTTGGACTACTTTTCTTATTATTGGAACCTCACTGTCAGGATGCCCTAATTCTAATGCATCATTAGTATCCTTTGACGATACCTCTCTCCGAACCTGCGGCTGAGCGACTGTCGGCTTTCCCCTTTGTTCTAGTTTAAAAGCTGCTCTATCTCCTTTTTAAAGGTTAGTGCAAGCAGTCTGGTTCCACCCTGGTTAAGGTGGAGCCCATCCCTTCGGAAGAGACTCCCCCTTCCCCAAAAGGTTCCCCAGTTCCTAACAAAACTGAATCCCTCTTCCGTGCATCATCGTCTCATCCACGCATTGAGACTCCGGAGCTCTGCCTGCCTCTGGTGTCCTGCGCGTGGAACAGGGAGCATTTCAGAGAATGCTACCCTGGAGGTTCTGGATTTAAGCTTTCTACCTAAGAGCCTAAATTTGGCTTCCAGAACCTCCCTCCCACATTTTCCTATGTCGTTGGTGCCCACATGTACCACGACAGCCAGCTCCTCCCCAGCACTGTCTAAAATCCTATCTAGGTGAACTTATCCTGAACCAATTGCTCCATGAAGCAATAATTTACTATATCCAGGAACTTTTTGTCTCTAACAAGTCCTGATGTTATATTTACCCAGTCAATATTGGGGTAATTGAAATCTCCCATTATTATTGCACTGCCAAATTGGTTAGCTTCCTTGATTTCTCTTAGCATTTCATCATCTGTCTGACCATTTTGTCCAGGTGGACAGTAGTATGCACCTATCACTATACTCTTACCCAACACACATGTGATTTCTATCCATATAGATTCTACTGAGCATTTAGTCTCTTGTATGATCTTTATCCTGTTGGACTCTATACCTTCCCGGACATAAAGTGCCACATCCCCACCAAGTTGATCCTCCCTATCATTGCGATATAATTTGTACCTTGATATAGCACTGTCCCATTAGTTATCCTCCTTCCACCAAGTCTCTGTGATGCCAGTTATGTCAATCTCATCATTTACTGTTATACACTCTAACTCTCCTATCTTACTTCTTAGACTTCTGGCATTGGCATACAGACAATTCCAAGTGTGTTTTTTGTTGGTATTAATAACCTGCTTATCAGTTTTTTCTTTTTCACTCAATGCACAATTAAACTCTGGAATCTGTTGCCAGAAGATGTGGTTAGTGCAGTTAGTATAGTTGTATTTAAAAAAGGATTGGATAAGTTCTTGGAGGAGAAGTCCGTTACCTGCTATTAATTAAGTTGACTTAGATAATAACCACCGCTATTGCTAGCAATGATAACATGGAATGGACTTAGTTTTTGGGTACTTGCCAGGTTCTTATGGCCTGGATTGGCCACTGTTGGAAAGAGGATGCTGGGGTTGATGGTCCCTTGGTCTGACCCAGGATGGCATGTTCTTATGTTCTTATGTAGTTGTTAGGAATAATTTGGAAATCATTAGCTTCGGTGATTTTTTACATATAGGCACATGGGTACATTTTCTTTTATTGGAACCTTTCTGTTGGGATTCCCTAATTGTCCTGTTTCATTAGTATCCTTCAAGCATACATTGCTCCGAACCATGCACTGCTGAGTGACTGTAGGCTTTCCCCCTTGTTCTAGTTTAAAAGCTGCTCTATCTCCTTTTTGAAAGTTAGTGCCAGCAGCTTGGTTCCACTCTGATTAATGTGGAGCCGATCCTTTCGGAAAAGTCTCCCCCTTCCCCAAATGTTTCCCCAGTTCCTTACAAAACTGAATCCCTCTTCCCTGCATCATCGTCTCATCCAAGCATTGAAACTCTGGAGCTCGCCTGCCTCTGGGGACCTGCACGTGGAACAGGAAGCATTTCAGAGAATGCCACCCTGGAGGTTATGGATTTCAGCTTTCTACCTAAAATCCTAAATTTGGCTTCCAGAACCTCTCTCCCACATTTTCTTATATCGTTGGTGCCCACATGTACCACGACAGCCGACTCCTCCTCAGCACTGTCTATAATCCTATCTAGGTGATGCGTGAGGTCTGCCACTTTCGCACCAGGCAGGCAAGTTACCAGCGGTCCTCACGTCCACCAGCCACCCTGCTATCTACATTTCTAATAATTGAATCATCAACTATGATGGCTGGCCTAACCCTTCCCTTCTGGGCAGTAGCCCTGGGAGACTTGTCCTCAGTGCAAGAGGACAATACATCTCCTGGAGAAGCGGTCCTTGTTACATGATCACTTCATGCTACACCAGGGTGATGTTCTCCTACTGGGAGACCTTTAGGATCCAAGGCAGCACTGGGGCTGCCAGATTGGATTTGAGACTTGGCTACTATGTCCCTGAAGGTCTCATCAATGTACCTCTCTGTCTGCCTCAGCTCCTCCAAATATGCTACTCTAGCCTCCAGAGATCGGACTCGTTCCCTGACAGCCAGGAGCTCTTTGCACTGAGTGCACACTTACAATTTCTCGCCAGTGGGTAAAAATTCATACATGTGACACTCAATGCAAAAGACTGGAAAGCCCCCCTCTTGCTGCTGGACTGCTGCCTTCATCTTAATTTTATTGAGTTCCTAGTTAAGTTTAGAATACTATAAATTTACAGAAGTATTTACTAATTAATCTGCTATTTAAGTTTAGGATACTAAGAGAGTTGGAATTAGAGTACTTTAAATTTACAGGTGAATTTACTAATTAATCAGCTAGTATCCTACAAGGGGATGATTAAACTTTCAATAAGGGCTGGTACAATAGAATGATTCAGATAAGACCCTGATTGATTTTTATGAGAAAATGTCAAGTACTCATTGCTTCCTAGAGATTCGTCTCATCCCTGAGTTCCTGTTCCTCATTGTTTCTGGTTCCTGTCTCTTCGTTCCTACCCTGTTTATGCTTCGGATTGACTACACAGACTTTGACTTTGCCTGACTTTGCCATTGATTATCTCCAGACCCAGACCTCTGCTTTGCCTGACTACGCTACTGCCTATCTCCACACCCAGGCCTCCACTTTGCCTGACTACACTACTGCCTATATCCAGACCCAGACCTCCACTTCTCTTGACTACGCTACTGCCTATCTCCAGACCCAGACCTCTGCTTTGCCTGACTATGTTACTGCCTATCTCCAGACACAGACCTCTGCTTCGTCCGATTATGCATTGCCTATCTCCAGACCCAGACCTCTGCTTCGTCCGACTATGCATTGCCTATCTCCAGACCCAGACCTCTGCTTCGTCCGACTACGTATTGCCTATCTCCAGTCCCAAACCTCTGCTTCGTCCTACGCATTGCCTATCTCCAGACCCAGAACTCCGCTTTGCCTAACTCTGCTATTGACTATCTCCATGATCAGACCTCTGTCTTGTTTGAACATAGCCAGCAATCTTAGAGTTTGCTGGCTAACCATAGCAGCCTTACTTTAGGACAACTCCTTGGTCCGACCAGCTAAGTCATCTGGCTAACTCTGAATATTGGAGTTAGCCAGCTAACTTAACCGGCTAACTCAGCTCTTCCCAATTATGCCACTGGAACGTCCCTAACTTGGCTGGCTAAATTCTAGCCATTTATCTTATTAGCCAGCTAGAATTTAGCTGGATAAATGCCAAAATATTCATTTAGCTAGCTGACTTCTGAGTTAGCTGGCTAAATGTTTTTTAATATGGACCTTATCATGTCCTCCTGTAATTCCTCACTACCTGCTCATGTTTTAAATACTTTTAATAATTTGGTGTCATCTGTAAATTTAATCACTTCTCTCATTACTTCTTTTTCTAAATCATTAATGAATATTTTAACCAACACTGGCCCCAATTCATATCCCTGGGGCACACCACTACTCACTTTTCTCCATTGGGAAAACTGACTGTTTTGACCTATTCTCTGTTTCCCAATCTATAATAGGACATTGTATCCTATCCCATGTAATTTCCTGAGGAATCTCTCATGTGGGATTTTAAAAATACCTTCTGAAAACCCAGGTATATTATATTGACCAACTTACCCTTAGCCATGTGTTAATTTACATTTTGAAAGAATTCTAATAGTTTGGTAAGGCATTATTTTCTTTTGCTAAAACCATGTTGGCTTTTCCCCATTAAATTATTTTTATCCATGTGTCCAGTAATTTTGTTCTTAACTATAGTTTCTACCAATTTGCCTGGCACTGACATTAGTCTTAATGGACTGTAGTTTCTTGGATCACCCCCAGAACCCCTTTAAAAGTAATTATTGCATTAGCATCTTTAAAAATGGTGCGGGCTATCCAGTGCACCTACCAAGTGACAGGGGCCGACCAATGGCACCGATAGCTCCTGTCACAGGGTAAGAGCAAAGGGCCATCAGCGCCATTTTGATTAGTGGCAGCCGACAACTTGAGCGCGGGAGAATGCTCCCAGGATCCCCGCTGGACCACCAGGTATTTAAACATTTTTTGGGGGGGTCCGGAGGGTGGGGGGATACTAACAAACTCATTTTAAAGGGTCAGGTTGTGTTTTTAGGTTGTGTCATAGTGTACCTAGATGATATCCTTCAAATTTCCATTGGACTCTTTCTGCTAACGGGGTACCCGCTCCTCGGGGGCCTCTTTGCTTCTTTCAGGTCGCTATCAGGTAACCGGTACTTGCTCCTCGAGGGCCCATGTTCCCTGACCTGCTGCCTGCATCTATCTCCTCTTCTACTTGGAAGAATTCGCTACAGACACCATCAGTGAGTACTACTATCATCCACTCCTCAGAGCTGTCTCCCTGGAACCAGGTACTCGCTCCTCGAGGACCTGCCCCCGTTCCAGCGCCAGTGCCATCTCCTACTAAATTAATCGTGGGGTTTCCTATCGCTCTCCCTATCTCGGGGCTTCTCCATATTTGGGACTCTGTGAATTTTCTATTGTAATCACTTTCTCAGTTCTCTCCTCTACAGCACTGCTACCGGAGGAACCGCTGTTCCAACACCCTGGGGAATACTAGCCCAGCTGGGCTACATCTTCTACTCACTCTGCCACCTCTTGTGGCTTCTCAAACTGTCTAAATAAAGAACTATCTGTGTTTGTGTGTCCAGAGCTGAGCCTGACCTGTGGCCCCTCTCGGGACTTACCCCCGTGGGCGTGGTCAGCTGCCACAGTATCCAAGGGTCCACCCAAACCTCACTAACTATAACAGCTGTTTCTCAGTATAACTAGGGAATCCCTATATGTTGCTGATTGTAGAGAGCAAAATCCACCCATTGAACATGTAGAAATTCCTTAAACTCAACATCATGTAATAGATGAGCAGGTATTCTCTATCAATATATGTTCTCCAGCTTGCTAAACTCAAATTGCATGATCACCGGGGCATGGTCTGAAATAGTCAACACCGCTATTTTAAATGAATTTACTTTAGAAAATTTTTTTTTGAAACTAGCAAGTAATCCAGCCTACATTGTGAAACCCTAGAAACATGAGTATATTCTTTAACCCTAGGATGAAATAATCACTAGACATTTAATAACTGTAAATTAGAGCATAAATATGGGATAGCTTTATGTTGACTCAGTCTTGGTCTGGTTGCCCTGCTATCCCTATCTAGAACAGGATCAGTTACACAATTCATATCTCCTACTACTATAATAAGCACATCACCATAACCACCCAATATCTCCACTAAGACTGAAAAGAAAGCATGCAGATAGATTTGGAAGCATAAACAGTGTCATAAATCTGCTGTTCTGAGTTAGCCATCTGTCATCGATCTGCTCCTCCAGAGGGGAGGAGTTAGCAACCTGTGGTAGATATGCTCCTCCAGAGGGGAGGAGTAGAGATCTGTTATAATTCTGCTGCTCAGAGATAGCAATCTGTTATCAAAATTCTCCTGTAGGGGGAGGAGTTAGCAGTCTGTTATGGATCTCCTTCTGGAGAGGGAGGAGTTAACAATCTGTTATCAATCCTTGCTGCTAGAAGTAGCAATCTGTTATGAGTCCACCAGGGAGTAGCAATCTGTTATGGGTCACCCTGCCAAGGGGAAGAGCTAACAATTATAATACTCCGTAGGTGGAGTTAATGATCTGTGGGGGACTGGCTTCCCACAGAGTGGCAGTCGTACAATACCGCTCTAGTAGTGTAAGGAATGAAACTCGAGGTGAATTGGTGAATCCCTGGGCCGATGACAGATGACAGTGCCCCCAGGAGGATATCCTGAGAGGGACCACCAGCTAGGCTGGAGTATGGAGACAAACACAGATAGTTCTTTATTAGACAGGAAGTAGAACCACTAGAGGTAGCAGTAGTGAGCTGATATGCCCGGCAGGGCTGAAGTCCCTCTGATACTGGAATTGAGATCTCTGGGTTGCTGAGCTGTAGAGAGAGACTATAGGTAGTGAGTAGACAGGGTATGCTGGATACATAACCAGTAGTAGATGAAACACTCACAATTGTAGATATCTGTAATTGCTTCAATGCAACAGTCTTCAGTATATTCAGGAACAGGAGCCGTAGGCGAGTGCTGGTTCCTATATGCAGTCTGGAATGAGAACTCACAATATCTGTGTATGAGATGGCTTATGGAATAGAAGAGAGTCGAAGGGTTTTAGGAACCTAGGCCCTCCTGGAGCGAGTACCGGTTCCTATCTGCAATCTATAATAATGACTCACGATCTCCGTACGTCTTAGACAGAAGGGAGTCTTTGGAGATTAGGAACATAGGCCCTCGTGGAGCAAGTACGTCTTAGACAGAAGGGAGTCTTTGGAGATTAGGAACATAGGCCCTCGTGGAGCAAGTACTGGTTCCTATCTGTAATAGAACTCACAGGGGTAGATTTTAAAAATTTGCGTGATCGCGTACTTTTGTTCGCGCACCAGGCGCGAAAAAAAGTACGCTGGAGTTTATAAGATACGCGCGTAGCCGCATGTATCTTATAAAATCCGGGGTCAGCGCGCGCAAGGGGGGTGCACATTTGTGCAACCTGCGTGTGCCGAGCCCAGCGCGCGCTGCCTGTTCCCTCCAAGGCCGCTCTGATTTCGGAGCGGCCTCGAAGGGAACTTTCCTTTGCCCTCCCCCCACCTTCCCCTCCCTTCCCCTACCTAACCCACCCCCCCGGCCCTATCTAAACCCCCCCTTTGTTGGCAGATTTACGCCTGCTAAATGCAGACGTAAATCTGCGCGCACCAGCGGGCTGCTGGCGTGCCATCACCCGACCCGGGGGCTGGTCCAGAGGCCTCGACCACGCCCCCAGGCTGGCACCACGCCCCCGGCCCGCCTCCGAAATGCCGCGTCACGCCCCCGAAACGCCGCGACATTTCGGGAACGCCCCCGACACGCCCCTTCCCTGCCCCTTTTACGAAGCCCCGGGACTTACGCGCGTCCCGCGGCTCTGTGCGCGCCGGCGGCCTATGCAAAATAGGTGCGCCGGCGCGCAGGGCATTTAAAATCCGCCCCACAGTGTTCACGTCTGCGATCGCTTCCAGGTAGTAAGGAGTCTTCTGAGCATTCAGGGACGTAGGCCCTCGTGGAGCGAGTACCGGATCCCGTCTTAGCAATCTGAAATCAAGAAGAGACAGCGGGGCCCCCGAGGAGCGGGTAGCCCTAGGTAAGGTGGTGGAGGCAGAGCAGCGGAGGATGAAGCGGGTCGGAATGATCCCCGCAATCAAACCCCTTGCTAACTTGATTCGTAGTTGCAAACAAAGACCTTTTAAGCTGGAAACAGATGATGTCACTAAGGGAGGACGCCCCCGAGGTTCGTGCCCTTACCGGTACAAACTCTGGAGCGCGCACGCGTCATTACATCATCAGGAACATGGCGGATCCGCAGTGTTAGGCCAGCCCGGGGATTCCAAGAAGTACGGCGAGGAGAAGCCACTGCAGCATCTGTCCATCAGACCAGAAGTGAGGGTAGAGAGGGTGGAATGAGGGCGAGAACAGGCACGAAAGCAACAAACAGAGAATAATATTTTCTTTCACCCCATAGCGTCCGTACTCAAATTACATATCTGCCATCTTAATCAATTAGAGCCTTTTTGGGTACTGCTGCCACTTTCTTCTGTAACAAAATCATCACTCCTGCACTCCTTGCCTAACATTCTCTGACCCATTCTCTCCTTAACTTTGTGTGCTCTATGGCAGTGGTTCTCAACTGGTGTGTCGCGACACACCAGTGTGTCGCCAAGAACATAAGAAGAACATAAGAAAATGCCATACTGGGTCAGACCAAGGGTCCATCAAGCCCAGCATCCTGTTTCCAACAGTGGCCAATCCAGGCCATAAGAACCTGGCATTTACCCAAAAAATAAGTCTATTCCATTGCTAATGGCAGTGGCTATTCTCTAAGTGAACTTAATAGCAGGTAATGGACTTCTCCTCCAAGAACTTATCCAATCCTTTTTTAAACACAGCTATACTAACTGCACGAACCACATTCTCTGGCAACAAATTCCAGAGTTTAATTGTGCGTTGAGTAAAAAAGAACTTTCTCCGATTAGTTTTAAATGTGCCCCATGCTAACTTCATGGAGTGTCCCCTGGTCCTTCTACTATCCGAAAGAGTAAATAACCGATTCACATCTACCCGTTCTAGACCTCTCATGATTTTAAACACCTCTATCATATCCCCCCTCAGTCGTCTCTTCTCCAAGCTGAAAAGTCCTAACCTCTTTAGTCTTTCCTCATAGGGGAGTTGTTCCATTCCCCTTATCATTTTGGTAGCCCTTCTCTGTACCTTCTCCATCGCAATTATATCTTTTTTGAGATGCGGCGACCAGAATTGTACACAGTATTCAAGGTGCGGTCTCACCATGGAGCGATACAGAGGCATTATGACATTTTCCGTTTTATTCATCATTCCTTTTCTAATAATTCCCAACATTCTGTTTGCTTTTTTGACTGCCGCAGCACACTGAACCGACGATTTCAATGTGTTATCCACTATGACACCTAGATCTCTTTCTTGGGTTGTAGCACCTAATATGGAACCCAACATCGTGTAATTATAGCATGGGTTATTTTTCCCTATATGCATCACCTTGCACTTATCCACATTAAATTTCATCTGCCATTTGGATGCCCAATTTTCCAGTCTCACAAGGTCTTCCTGCAATTTATCACAATCTGCTTGTGATTTAACTACACTGCACAATTTTGTGTCATCTGCAAATTTGATTATCTCACTCGTCGTATTTCTTTCCAGATCATTTATAAATATATTGAACAGTAAGGGTCCCAACACAGAACCCTGAGGTACTCCACTGTCCACTCCCTTCCACTGAGAAAATTGCCCATTTAATCCTACTCTCTGTTTCCTGTCTTTTAGCCAGTTTGCAATCCACGAAAGGACATCGCCACCTATCCCATGACTTTTTACTTTTCCTAGAAGCCTCTCATGAGGAACTTTGTCAAACGCCTTCTGAAAATCCAAGTATACTATATCTACCGGTTCACCTTTATCCACATGTTTATTAACTCCTTCAAAAAAGTGAAGCAGATTTGTGAGGCAAGACTTGCCCTGGGTAAAGCCATGCTGACTTTTTCCATTAAACCATGTCTTTCTATATGTTCTGTGATTTTGATGTTTATAACACTTTCCACTATTTTTCCTGGCACTGAAGTCAGGCTAACCGGTCTGTAGTTTCCCGGATCGCCCCTGGAGCCCTTTTTAAATATTGGGGTTACATTTGCTATCCTCCAGTCTTCAGGTACAATGGATGATTTTAATGATAAGTTACAAATTTTTACTAATAGGTCTGAAATTTCATTTTTTAGTTCCTTCAGAACTCTGGGGTGTATACCATCCGGTCCAGGTGATTTACTACTCTTCAGTTTGTCAATCAGGCCTACCACATCTTCTAGGTTCACCGTGATTTGATTCAGTCCATCTGAATCATTACCCATGAAAACCTTCTCCATTACGGGTACCTCCCCAACATCCTCTTCAGTAAACACCGAAGCAAAGAAATCATTTAATCTTTCCGCGATGGCCTTATCTTCTCTAAGTGCCCCTTTAACCCCTCCATCATCTAACGGTCCAACTGACTCCCTCACAGGCTTTCTGCTTTGGATATATTTAAAAAAGTTTTTACTGTGAGTTTTTGCCTCTACAGCCAACTTCTTTTCAAATTCTCTCTTAGCCTGTCTTATCAATGTCTTACATTTAACTTGCCAATGTTTATGCTTTATCCTATTTTCTTCTGTTGGATCCTTCTTCCAATTTTTGAATGAAGATCTTTTGGCTAAAATAGCTTCTTTCACCTCCCCTTTTAACCATGCCGGTAATCGTTTTGCCTTCTTTCCACCTTTCTTAATGTGTGGAATACATCTGGACTGTGCTTCTAGAATGGTATTTTTTAACAATGACCACGCCTCTTGGACATTTTTTACTTTTGTAGCTGCTCCTTTCAGTTTTTTTCTAACAATTTTTCTCATTTTATCAAAGTTTCCCTTTTGAAAGTTTAGCACGAGAGCCTTGGATTTGCACACTGTTCCTTTTCCAGTCATTAAATCAAATTTGATCATATTATGATCACTATTGCCAAGTGGCCCCACCACCGTTACCTCTCTCACCAAGTCCTGTGCTCCACTGAGAATTAGATCTAAAATTGCTCCCTCTCTCGTCGGTTCCTGAACCAATTGCTCCATAAAGCTATCATTTATTCCATCCAGGAACGTTATCTCTCTAGCGTGACCCGATGATACATTTACCCAGTCTATATTGAGGTAATTGAAGTCTCCCATTATTACTGCACTACCAATTTGGTTAGCTTCCCTAATTTCTCTTAGCATTTCACTGTCCATCTCACCATCTTGACCAGGTGGACGGTAGTATACCCCTATCACTGTAGTCTTCCCTGATACACAAGGGATTTCTACCCATAAAGATTCAATTTTGTATTTAGTCTCATGCAGGATGTTTATCCTGTTGGACTCTATGCCATCCCGGACATAAAGCGCCACACCTCCTCCCGACTGCTCCTCTATGTCATTGCGATATAATTTGTACCCTGGTATAGCACTGTCCCATTGGTTATCCTCTTTCCACCATGTCTCTGAGATGCCAATTAAGTCTATGTCATCATTTACTGCTATACATTCTAGTTCTCCCATCTTACTTCTTAGACTTCTGGCATTAGCATACAAACATTTCAAAGTTTGTTTTTTGATTGTATTTTTATTCTGCTTTTTAATTGATAGGGATAAGTTAGAATTTTTTAGCTCAGGTGAGTTTTTAGTTACAGGCACTTGGACTACTTTTCTAATTATTGGAACCTCACTGTCGGGATGCCCTAATTCTAATGCATCATTAGTATCCTTTAAAGATACATCTCTCCGAACCATGCGCTGCTGAGCGACTGTCGGCTTTCCCCTTTGTTCTAGTTTAAAAGCTGCTCTATCTCCTTTTTAAAGGTTTGCGCCAGCAGTCTGGTTCCACCCTGGTTAAGGTGGAGCCCATCCCTTCGGAAGAGACTCCCCCTTCCCCCTTCCCCCACGCGGGTGTGTCACCACACTTCCCGGTCCCCCACTGAGCCAGCTGCTCCCTGGTCCTCCTCTGCCCGGGCTTAAAATGCTGTCAGCCTGGGCGGAACGCGTCAGGACAGCTGGAGTCAGTGGCATCGGCATGGTCTCTTCTTCCCGCCCCCCCCCCACCCCCCGCGGCCCAGAAGAGGAAGTGGTGAGCAGCGGGTGCGTGCGCGGGAAGAAGAGATCATGCTAGTGTGGTCAGAATCGGCCCGAAGAACAGAAGAGAGGCGCGGCCTGAAGAATGTTGAGCGCGGCTCGGAGGAAAATGAAGAAGAGCGTCAACCCCCGCGGCCAATGGGACTCCTCCTCCGCGAGGGCTGAAAATGAAGGAGGTTAGGGTTGGGAGGAGGCTGCCGCTGCCGCTAGTTCCAGGGGGGAGGGAGAGAGAGTGAATGAGCAAGCAAGCATGTGTGTTTGAGATCCTGTGTGTGTGAGTGAGATAGTATGTATGTGTGTGATTGAGAGCCTTTATATGTGAAAGAGAGTATGTCTGTGATTGAGACCCTGCCTGTGAGAGAGCGAGCATGAATGTAAGTTTACGATTGGGAACCTGTATGTGTAAGTTTGTGATTGAAAACCTGTTTGTGTGAAAGAGTATGTGTGTATTATTGAGATCCTTTGTGTGTGAGAGAAATCATGTGTATGTATGATTAAGAGCCTGTGTGTATAAGTAAGAGAGAGAGCATGTGTGTCTGTGTGTGATTGAGAGCTGGTTTAGGTGAGGGAGCATGTGAGTATGTGATTGAGATCCTATGTGAAAGTAAGAGAGACAGCATGTGTGTCTGTGTGTGATTGAGAGCTGGTTTAGGTGAGGGAGCATGTGAGTATGTGATTGACAGCCTGTGTGTAAATGAGAGAGAGAGAGCATGTTTGTAAGCATGTGAATGAGAGTCTGTGTGTGAGAGAAAAAGACAGCATGTGTGTGATTGAAAGCCTGTGTGTGTAAGTGTGAAAAGATAGACAGCATGTGTGTAAATGTGTAATTAAGAGCCTATATAAGTGAGAGAAAAAGCATGTGTATATGTACATGACTGAGAGCATGTGTGTATAGGTGTGTAATTGAGAGCCAGTGTGAGTGAGAGCGCTGGTATGTGACAGAGAGAGGAGAAAGTTCCAAGCAAACCACCCCTCCTCCTGCTAATTCAAAACAATCTCAGGACACCTGGATATCAAATGTTCCCAGGTATGCAGAGCAAAACAATTTTTGTATCCTTATTTTTCATTACTGTAACCTATCATTAAAATCATCCATTGTACCTGAAGACTGGAGGATAGCAAATGTAACCCCATTATTTAAAAAGGGCTCCAGGGGCGATCCGGGAAACTACAGACCGGTTAGCCTGACTTCAGTGCCAGGAAAAATAGTGGAAAGTGTTCTAAACATCAAAATCACAGAACATATAGAAAGACATGGTTTAATGGAACAAAGTCAGCATGGCTTTACCCAGGGCAAGTCTTGCCTCACAAATCTGCTTCACTTTTTTGAAGGAGTTAACAAACACGTGGATAAAGGTGAACCGGTAGATGTAGTATACTTGGATTTTCAGAAGGTGTTTGACAAAGTTTCTCATGAGAGGCTTCTAGGAAAAGTAAAAAGTCATGGGATAGGTGGCGATGTCCTTTCGTGGATAGCAAACTGGCTAAAAGACAGGAAACAGAGAGTAGGATTAAATGGACAATTTTCTCAGTGGAAGGGAGTGGACAGTGAAGTGCCTCAGGGATCTGTATTGGGACCCTTACTTTTCAATATATTTATAAATGATCTGGAAAGAAATGTGACGAGTGAGATAATCAAATTTGCAGATGACACAAAATTGTTCAGAGTAGTTAAATCACAAGCAGATTGTGATAAATTGCAGGAAAACCTTGTGAGACTGGAACATTGGGCATCCAAATGGCAGATGAAATTTAATGTGGATAAGTGCAAGGTAATGCATATAGGGAAAAATAACCCATGCTATAATTACACAATATTGGGTTCCATATTAGGTGCTACAACCCAAGAAAGAGATCTAGGCGTCATAGTGGATAACACATTAAAATCGTCGGTTCAGGGTGCTGCGGCAGTCAAAAAAACAAACAGAATGTTGGGAATTATTAGAAAGGTAATGGTGAATAAAATGGAAAATGTCATAATGCCTCTGTATCGCTCCATGGTGAGACCGCACCTCGAATACTGTGTACAATTCTGGTCACCGCATCTAAAAAAATATATAATTGCAATGGAGAAGGTACAGAGAAGGGCTACCAAAATGATAAGGGGAATGGAACAGCTCCCCTATGAGGAAAGACTAAAGAGGTTAGGACTTTTCAGCTTGGAGAAGAGACAGCTGAGGGGAGATATGATAGAGATGTTTAAAATTATGAGAGTTCTAGAATGGGTAGATGTGAATCGGTTATTTACTCTTTCGGTTAATAGAAAGACTAGGGGCACTCCATGAAGTTGGCATGGGGCACATTTAAAACTAATTGGAGAAAGTTCTTTTTTACTCAACGCACAATTAAACTCTGGAATTTGTTGTCAGAGGATGTGGTTAGTGCAGTTAGTATAGCGGTGTTTAAAAAAGGATTGGATAAGTTCTTGGAGGAGAAGTCCATTACCTGCTATTAAGTTCACTTAGAGAATAGCCACTGCCATTAGCAATGGTAACATGGAATAGACTTAGTTTTGGGGTACTTGCCAGGGTCTTATGGCCTGGATTGGCCACTGTTGGAAACAGGATGCTGGGCTTGATGGACCCTTGGTCTGACCCAGTATGGCATTTTCTTATGTTCTTATAGCCAGAAGCTATAAATAAGCTAGGAGCAGTGTATACCTAAGTAAAAAGGTTGAAAAGTTCAGTTCCTCACCTTGGAAAGATGTTAAGGTAGTGTCATTTGGTTTGATTAGGTACCAACATTTGTTAATCAAGAGAGCAGTGAGTCACTCTGGCTGACTAACTGAAGTTACTGTTTGTGTTTCCTACCCCTCTCACCCCTCACCCACCCGCCCCTAGCTAATCCTTTAAATTATAGGCAGGTGCCACTTTCACACACACACACACACAAAAAACACCTTATTGAGAGTTTGATCATTCCCCTGTAGGCCACTACCATATAGTGAATTCACTAATACATTTAAAGGACATTAATTAGACACATCCTCCTCCCATAGCAACCTAAAACTTAAGTAGGAACTGAACAAATTTGAGATGAAGGCAGAAGTCCAGCAACAAGAGGGAGGCTTCCCAGTCTTCTGCATTGAGGGTAAAATGTATGATTTTTTACCCGCCGGTGAGAAATTGTACATGTACATGTGATGCAAAGAGCTCCTGGCTCTCAGAGAACGAGTCAGATCTCTGGAGTCTAGATTGGCAGACCTGGAGGAGCTGAGGCAGACAGAGAGGTATATAGATGAGATCTTCAGGGACATAGTAGCCAAGTCCCAACTTCAGACTGGCAACCCTGGTACTGCCTTGGAGGAAGAAGGTCCATGATTGGAGAGCATCAACCTGGTGCAGCAGGAAAGGATCTTGTAGCAAGGACCTGCAGTCCAGGTGGTGCATTGTCTTTTCGCACCGAGGATATCTCCCAAGGCCTACTGCCCAGGAGGGAAGGGTTAGGTCAGCTGTCATAGTTGGTGATTCGATTATTAGGAATGTAGACAGCCGGGTGGCTGGTGGGCGTGAGGATTGCCTGGTAACATGCCTAACTGGTGCGAAGGTGGTGGAACTCAGGCATCACCTAGATAGGATTTTAGACAGTGCTAGGGAGGAGCTGGCTGTCGTGGTACATGTGGGCACCAACGACACAGGAAAATGTGGGAGGGAGGTTCTGGAAGCCAAATTTAGGCTCTTAGGTAGAAAGCTTAAATTCAGAACTTCCAGGGTAGCATTCTCTGAAATTCTCCCTGTTCCTCGCACAGGTCACCAGAGGCAGGCAGAGCTCCAGAGTCTCAATGCGTGGATGAGACGATGGTGCAAGGAAGAGGGATTCAGTTTTGTTAGGAACTGGAGAACCTTTTGGGGAAGGGGGAGTCTCTTCCGAAGGGATGGGCTCCACCTTAACCAGGGTGGAACCAGACTGCTGGCACTAACCTTTAAAAAGGAGATAGAGCAGCTTTTAAACTAGAACAAAGGGGAAAGCCGACAGTGGCTCAGCAGCGCATGGTTCGGAGAGAGGTATCTTCAAAGGATACTAATGATGCATTAGAATTAGGGCATCCCGACAGTGAGGTTCCAATAATTAGAAAAATAGTCCAAGTGCCTGTAACTAAAAACTCACCTGAGCTAAAAAAAATTCTAACTTATCCTTATCAATTAAAAAGCAGAATGAAAATACAAACAAAAAACAAACTTTGAAATGTTTGTATGCTAATGCCAGAAGTCTAAGAAGTGAGATGGGAGAATTAGAATGTATAGCAGTGAATGATGTCATAGCTTAATTGGCATCTCAGAGACATGGTGGAAAGAGGATAACCAATGGGACAGTGCTATACCGGGGTACAAATTATATCGCAATGACAGAGAGGAGCACCTGGGAGGAGGTGTGGCGCTTTATGTCCGGGATGGCATAGAGTCCAACAGGATAAACATCCTGCATGAGACTAAATACAAAATTGAATCTTTATGGGTAGAAATTCCTTGTGTGTCGGGGAAGACTATAGTGATAGGGGTATACTACCGTCCACCTGGTCAAGATGGTGAGACAAACAGTGAAATGCTAAGAGAAATTAGGGAAGCTAATCAAATTGGTAGTGCAGTAATAATGGGAGATTTCAATTACCCAATATTGACTGGGTAAATGTATCATCGGGAATGCTAGAGAGATAACGTTCCTGGATGGAATAAATGATAGCTTTATGGAGCAATTGGTTCAGGAACTGACGAGAGAGGGAGCAATTTTAGATCTAATTCTCAGTGGAGCCCAGGACTTGGCTAATGTAACCCCAATATTTAAAAAGGATTCCAGGGGCGATCCGGGAAACTACAGACCAGTTAGCCTGACGTCATGCCAGGAAAAATAGTGGAAAGTGTTCTAAATATCAAAATCACAGAACATATAGAAAGACATGGTTTAACGGAACAAAGTCAGCATAGCTTTACCCAAGGCAAGTCTTGTCTCACAAATCTGCTTCACTTTTTTGAAGGGGTTAATAAACATGTAGATAAAGGTGAACCGGTAGATGTAGTGCATTTGGATTTACAGAAGGTTTTTGACAAAGTTCTTCATGAGAGGCTTCTAGGAAAAGTAAAAAGTCATGGAATAGGTGGCGATGTCCTTTCGTGGATTACAAACTGGCTAAAAGACAGGAACAGTGAGTAGGATTAAATGGACAATTTTCTCAGTGGAAGGGAGTGGGCAGTGGAGTGTCTCAGGGATCTGTATTGGGACCTGTACTTTTCAATATATTTATAAATGATCTGGAAAGAAATATGACGAGTAAGGTAATCAAATTTGCAGATGATACAAAATTGTTCAGAGTAGTTAAATCACAAGCAGATTGTGATAAATTGCAGGAAAACCTTGTGAGACTGGAACATTGGGCATCCAAATGGCAGATGAAATTTAATGTGGATAAGTGCAAGGTGATACATATAGGGAAAAATAACCCATGCTATAGTTACAGAATGTTAGGTTCCATATTAGGAGCTACCACCCCAGAAAGAGATCTAGGCGTCATAGTGGATAACACAATGAAATCATCGGTTCAGTGTGCTGCGGCAGTCAAAAAAGCAAACAGAATGTTGGGAATTATTAGAAAGGGAATGGTGAATTAAATGGAAAATGTCATAATGCCTCTGTATCGCTCCATGGTGAGACCGCACCTTTAATGCTGTGTACAATTCTGGTCACCGCATCTCAAAAAAGATATAGTTGCGATGGAGAAGGTACAGAGAAGGGCGACCAAAATGATAAAGGGAATGGAACAGCTCCCCTATGAGGAAAGACTAAAGAGGTTAGGACTTTTCAGCTTGGAGAAGAGACAGCTGAGGGGAGATATGATAGAGGTGTTTAAAATCATGAGAGGTCTAGAACGGGTAAATGTGAATCGGTTATTTACTCTTTCGGATAATAGAAAGACTAGGATGCACGCCATGAAGTTAGCATGTGGCACATTTAAAACTAATCAGAGAAAGTTCTTTTTCACTCAACGCACAATTAAACTCTGGAATTTGTTGCCAGAGGATGTGGCTCGTGCAGTTAGTGTAGCTGTGTTTAATAAAGGATTGGATAAGTCCTTGGAGGAGAAGTCCATTATCTGATATTAATTAATTTGACTTAGAAAATAGCCACTGCTATTAATTGCATCAGTTCTCCAACACCCACTGGTTCAAGGGAACACCTTGCTCGGTGGTCTTTTTTGTACGGTGGCTCTGTTTGAGGATAACCACTTTTTAGTTATCCCTCTCATTTGCCCCGTATTTTGCTCTTTATTATTCACATTTTATATTCAACTTTTTTCCTTTTTACTTGTAAAATCCCTTCTCCCTGGCTGCTTATCCGACCCACTTGTCCGTTTTTATTCTCATATACTTATCAAGGCTGCCGCCCTCATCATTTCCTATGGGTTCGCATTCGCCTGCCAGACATTGGCCATGTTTCGGCACTGTGTGCCTGCTTCAGGGACTGCGGGAGAGAAATCTACTGTGTCCAGTCCGGGTTCACAGTGTCAACCTATTTTTTTGTGCTACATATGTAATGTAAGCAACACCTTCAGTACACGACTCTGCTGCACAAGAAAAGTACACACTGGTGCCATTTTGTGGCCCTTTGCAGCCAACTGTGTAAAACAGTGATTAAATATTAATATTTTCTTTCCCTCATAGGTAAGCTCTGTTTTTTGCCAATATACTTTTAGTATCAAAAGTTTATCATGAAAATTCAGCACACATACCATTATCAGGCATGGTTTATCACCCCGCACAGCTTTCATCCCAATTCAGTGTACTCATTCAAAGCAAATTTTGGGCTCCTGTTTTTCCACGCTCAAAACTGATAGCAACCACATTTGGAAAACCTCTAACAACTTATGCTCTGGGACACTTTCTGCCATCCCAAGAACTTTAAGATTATTTTGGTGGCTGTGATTATCAAAATCTTCCTGGACTGCTTGCTCTAACCCTCCTACTTCTAATTCCAAAGCCTCCACTTTATGCAACATCTCTGCCACTCCTGACTCTAGGTCAGTAAAGCAATTTACAAATTCTGTAAATTTAACATCCATTGCCTCAATATGCAAATTAATCTTGTCAAGCTTGTAGGCCATAGATATATATTTGATTTCTTCTGCCGTTTCAGGCCTGGTGATCTCCATCAGGTCATCCACCATCTTGAAATCTGAGCCCTTAATTTTCTCTTTGTGCTTTTTTGAAAATCAGGTGGTCATCGTGCTTTCAGTACCCACCAAATCTAGGCATAGTTATTCAGAATCATCCAGAACAATTTCTTTTATTCAAAAATAGTAATATGATATAGATTCTTTTGCAGATTGGGAGTGGCACCAGGAACTATGTCTAAACTTCTCACTGCATCAAGTGATCTGTCACCAGTAAAAATTTATTTCTCTATTTTGCTCTTGGTTTATGAACTCTCTCAACATACTTTTAAGGGTTGTGTTGAAATTTTCAATCAAGCCATTCATTTATGACTTGACTTGATTTTCAAATAATGCATACTCCTGTAAGAGCTGGGATATAAATTGCTCTATAAATATTTCTCATGGGAATTCCACTTGTGCAAATAATTTAAGGAGCACATTGGCAATAAGTTTGACTACTTTTGAACACTTTGGTATCTAATGGCATAATCTATGATTACCAGCTGGTGACCAGCTACTCTGTTTTCTAGAGGTCTTGCTATGTCAATCTCAGTTCTTTTGAAAGATCTTTTTACAACAGATACCAGAATAAGAGGTGCCTTAGACACATCTTTTGAAGCTATTACTTGACATTTGGGCAAGAGGTACATAAATCCATTACTTCCAGGTAAATCCAGGCCATAAAAGCCTCATTATATATCTAGATATGGTCTTGACTGTTTTTCCTACCTATATGTCCAACAAAGAGGACTTAATATGTGAGTTTAACTAACTGGTGCTGATATGCTTATACTACCATTTCTTTCATTATAATCTTGGTCTGGATGTTATGGCTATCCAGTACAAAAATTCACCTTGTATCTCAAAATGAGGGTACTGTTTAATCCTTTGCATATCCACTGGCTGACTGTTCACTTTGACTAAAAGGTAATAGGCCTACTCATGGTTTCATCATTTCTTTATTCCATACCTAAGGAGATAATTTTCAAAGGAGTTACATGCATAAAAGTGGCATATATCGTAGCAATTTTCAAAAGCCTATTTACGTGTGTAAAGTGCATTTACAGATGTAAAACCCTTTGACAATTTAGCCCTAGGGAATGAATTTTCAAAGGAGTTTCACACATAAAAGTAACAATTTTTAAAAGTTCACTTACACATATAAAGTACATTTACACATGTAAATTCTTTTGAAAATTATCTCTTCAATGTATTACTATGTACAATGAATTTCATCTTTCATTGATCTACCCATGCTGCAAGAGTATCCAGATTACTTTGTAACAAAATTGATCCTCAATTTGTTTATAATCTATTACAGCTTGGTGAAATCAGAAAACAGCTCTATAGGATTATTAAATTCTCCTTATAATTCCTTTCTTTTGCACCTACTTTTCCTTCTTCTCAATACATTCATACTGCTGAGGCAGGACAGCAGGAATTCATGTTTGCTGCATTTATAGAGCATACACTTTATATCTGCTCTGGGCTGATGTGCACAGTACAATTTTACAGCTCAATTCTGCAAAAGGAATAATCAAATCTTTTTGCCAGTAATCTGACTACAATGTGAATTTAATTTCACAGAAAATCCTTGTTCCCTAAAGAGAGGCAAATTTCATATTAAGGAGCCTATGCAAAATCACAGACTATAATATAAAATCTTAGCTAATAGCTACACCTCTCTGATGTATAGTTAAGTTTTATTTAAAAAATTAAGACTTTATATGATTCTCCATGTGTAATTTTGCTAAGGCAAAATAGCTAATTTACTATTTTTGTATGATTCTTCAGCTCATTAGCGCTTTTGCATGTTTTGAAAATTGCTTGGCAAATACAAAATTATGTGCAGAAAAATGGCAAATATCACATGTAAACTTTCATAAACGAGATCATGCGTGCTACTTGCTGCTTTTTCGTATGTAATCATATTTGTGAAGCTGATTGCATCTTAGTACATCGACTTTTAAAATTGAAAGCTGCCATAATCACCTTGTATGATTAAAGCAGCCATAATCTCAGCTCTCTGACCTTCAACACCTTCAGAAAAGACAGTTACCAGTTATCCTGTAAATGCCTCACTCATTAAAGATTATTATTTACGTGATTCATTATAATAGAAGGTTTAGATCTGTTAAAGCATTAGAATATCATCTAAACCAATCTTCAAGTGAAAAACTGGACAAACATCTAAAATATTAACCCATTTCATAAAGGAAGAAGTGGTAGCATCACAGCTTTTGTACCTTTAAAGATATGGCCAGGACAAGAAAAAAAAACATTGTGATATTATTTATAGTGAATTTGTCTTTATTGCTATAAAAGCAAAAGTAAATAAAAATTCAGTCATCTTCCATTGTACCAGTCTTTGTACCCAAACAACAAAGTTTAATAAAATCCTTTAATTTTATGGCAGTAGAGATGTCAAATGCAGTTTACATTTCTTGGCCCATAATTACATTTACTTGCAAGTGGCTGTTACAGTTTTAGAGAAAAGACACAACAAATAATAGATGGTTTATATTGAGAGGAGAAACAAGTATTTTTATCAAAATGAAAAGGGCATAATAAATTTATGAGACCTCACATACTACTATAATATAATAAATTAGAAGGATTAATGGAATTTGTGAGCTACAGTAACCTGCTCTGGTAGAAAGCTTGTTTTATATAGCTCAATAATACAGTTTATCATTGGCTCCATGGGAATTCCCACAATATATTAGCTGGAGTGCAACAATAAAGCACGCACAGTAAGGGGCATGTCTCTTTTGACACACATTCTCTTCCCACACTTATTTTACCAGGGAAACAACTCTGGTGCAGTTTAATTAAACTGTGCCGCAATGAATTAGTCCAGGTCTTAGCCCCCCGGCAGAGAGGAGCCTGGCAGTACCACAGGGGTTCAACTCCACCCCCCCTCCCCTGTGACAGAAGAGACTGCAGAAAACCTGGGAAAAAAGTGTAGGGTCTCTCAAATGGCAATGTCACTGGGCAAGCTTTCATCTGCCAATCAAAGCGGCTGAAGGAAGCTGCAAACTCTTGCAGACTTCATTTACTTATATTTTTATACAGCAAATTGATATATCAGAATGATCCGAAACCCATTAAAAATCATATAAGCTTAATTCAAAACCATGCACTCTGCCATGATTTAGTCTTATGACTGAATTTTTATTTGTGGAAACAATCAGATTAGTTGATTCATCTTTGTCTAGTAAGAAAAAAATATTTAAGGCTAAACTATGTTTATGTAGAAGGTATAAAAATGGCCCCATATTTTTAAGTTTTTATATAGATAGAATTATTACTTATTTTAAAATACACAATTTCTAAACATCTAAGATATTAAAAAATAGGATACTATTATAAAAAATATTAAATCAAAGATGCTTTATCATAAGAGTTTAAAGTGGATGAATATATTCAAATATTCCATTTCTTTTGAGTTACAGATAGATGATAGTTGATTTAGCCTCTTAAGGGAACAATAAATCATTTATGTTAACTAGATATTATCTAGTGCCTATTGGACATTCATGAAGCCTTTGAAACAAAAAAAATAAGAGTTTATGAATTATAGCAATATATATATATATATATTTATTTTATTTATTTATTTAACTTCTTTTACTATACCGACACTCAAGACCAGGTCTTATCGTACCGGTTTACATTAGAACAAGGGGAAAAATCAATTAACGTATAAGTGGAAAAGAGAAGTTACATTAAAACAGGGAGAGTAAAAACATGGATGTCGGAAGATAGGACAGAATTAAGTAATTGAACAATAAGTTAACAAAATTACAAACTATAAATTAACATAAAACAATAAATTAATAATACAGAAAACATGGATTATAATCCATGTTTTTATAATCCATATATATGTGTGTGTGTGTGTGTGTGTGTGTATAGAGAGAGATATAGATATTTACCAATTTTCCATACTTTTCCAGGCTCCACTAAGCAAAGTACAATCAACAATGGGCACAAAGAGATCACTAGACAATGGCAATTAGATGCCTAATAATTTGGCTCCATAGGAACTGCTGCACTCAGTGTAGATGCCAGACATGGTACCTTAGTGACTGGTGCACAGTGTCGCCACATCACCAGTGAATAGTAATGCTGAGAAGTGACAGTTGCACAAGGTGTCATGTAAAGCATGTGACCCTGTGCTCCGGGTACTTGATCTTTCCAATGCAAGTAACCATTTGTCATATCTTGTAAGGACAGATTTCAGGTGCTTCAGATCCACCACTGTCTCTTAAAATAAGAAGTGTAATTACAAAATTCCTTAAGGGTTTTGTTGAAACAAGAGTAGACAATTACAACCTTAGAGGCCGATGTAGTAAGGTACAAACAACTTCACACACATGAGTCTATGCGGAAAAACAGCAAATAGCATGCACAATCATATTTTCACATTTTTATGCCCGCTCTTTACCTATTCTCTGTGTATAACATTGTGATTGCAAAACCATTTGCAACGATTATGCAAAATCATTGATGAGATGAAGAATCATGCAAACCAGCTCATTAGGGATTTTGCTGTAGGAAAATAATGGGCATTGCAAAAATATTCCCCGAAACCACTTGAATAATATTTAAGGGGGAAATTTTGTTAGAGCACACTTATGTTAGCTGACAAAACACATTTGTAAGTTACACCCATTCTCAAAGCAGACTTATACACACAAGTTCATTTTGAAAATGATTCCACCAAATTTTGCAGCACATACTCACCAAGCTATTTATCATGTGGAAAGTTTCTGGGAAAAATTACGCATACGTTTGAAGTCTCAAAGATATGCACTTAATTACACACCGCTTTCAACTCCACCCACAGAAATGCCTCTGCTCTGTACAGGTAAACTTACACACAAACAGGACATATGCACATAAGTTTATCTGCATAGAGGGCAAGCTATTTTTTAAAAGCCAGTGGAAATGAATCTGAATATTTTTTTACCTATGGACCAGTACAATGAGAAACATTTATGAGGTATCAGCTCATTCCTGCGAATCCACTCAAAGGTTAGCACATCATCCCCTTTGTTGCATTTGGTGGTCTGTGGGGTGGGCTCCAGATGACTGCACTTACCTCCAGCCCCAAGCCCGGTGGAACAAGCCCCGATGCTGGGAAAAGCCCCTGAATGGACATGTGGCGGACTGTCACATTCTACCTGTTCCCGACATTCCGCCGCTGCTCCCCCTAGGCCCTCCTAAGGCACTCGTGTGCTTGATTTTGCTACCTTTAAAAGGCCCACGGCTGGAAAAAGCTAGCTGTGCCCAGTGATGATTTCACAGGCATAGGCCTATAAAAGGCCACTGTTGCAGCTCCTCCTTGACTTGGCAACAGGTCCACTACTGTCAAGTAGAGCGAGTTGCCTCAGTGTTCATGGTCTTCATCTTACATGCTCCACAGTTGTTACATGGGCTATGTCCACCCATTGGCTTATCTGAAGAATTACTAGGCACCGGATCCGAATGCACTAACATGTCTCTAAGGTTTTTGGATCTACGAAAAGAAAACATTGGAGGATCTTCCAACCTGGAAAAGCCACTAACCAAATGCCAGTGCTGTTTCACAATCTGTATTAGGTCCCCCCACTCTATTTGAAAAAGGTAACTCACATTCCAATGATGGAGATTCAACCATCTTTCGAGAAGTCAACAATAAATCATGATTTATATACTTTGCTCTTTTGTAAGCCACCTCACGATGCGTTCGGGGTAAACCCTCACATCAAACTTTTCCCGCAACTCACCAGCATGTTTTTTAAAAACCGCCATATCAAAGCAGATTCTCCTTACTCTGAAGAATTGACAATGGAATGTTCTTTCTTATATGTCTAGGATGGAAACTTGCAAAATGCAACAAGCCATTCCTATTTGTCTTCATATTATTTGACTGCATTAGAGATACAGGTATTAAACTGTGATCTGTCCTTTGTACCTACCTACCCCACGCTATGACTCTTTTGAGATTTGGTTAGCCCTACAGAAGTTTTTTCGATTGATGCGGTAAAAATGTTTTATTCAGGGCAATTATATGGCTTCTGATGATAGCTCAGTTGTAATAAACCTCTCTCTATGGATGCCACCAGGACTGATCCATCCACTTATGGTAGCTTTTGAAAAAGTTGTGGAAAGGGATTTGGAATTATTCAGGACAAAAATTTCTGTTTTGGAATTAGACAAAGGAAGAGTATCATGCTTTGGAAAATCTCAGTCAACAAAGAGATTTAATGTTTAAGCCTGCTGATAAGGGAGGGGCTATTGTGATTTTAGATCGAAGTAAATATGAACAAGAAGTGTATCAACAACTCACAGATGAGAAATTCTATTGTAAACTATCTGGGGATCCCACTGTTTCATTGGGTGCACGAATATCTGCATTAGTAACGGAAGCTTTAAGTGTGGGATGGGTAACTGTAAAAGAGGCAGCTTTTTTGGTTCAACGCAGCCCACGTATTCCTGTTTTTTATACACTTCCAAAAGTGCATAAATCTTTGGTCTCGCCACCTGGAAGACCAATTGTATCAGGCATTGGCTCAGTTTTGGAGCCATTGTCCATTTTTGTGGATCGGTTTTTACAGCCCTTTGTCCCATTAGCCAGATCATATGTTAAAGATTCATCTCATTTAATAAGAGTGTTGGATGCCCTTCCTGTGATTACGGAACCTACTTTGCTTGTTTCTATGGATATTGAGTCATTATACTCAAGTATCCTTCAGGAAGCTACCATTGGCTTGATTGAAGAGGTTTTAGAAACTCGGGTGGTTAAAAGAGTTCTTTCGCATTTTTTGGTAGAATTGGCAACCATTGCATTGACTCAATAGAGAAATCATCCAAAACCCTATCACACTCAAAAACAACTAAAAAATTAAACTAACTGAGAAAGTGAGAAACCTTGGAGCAATAATTGACACAGAACTGAACCTAAAACAACACATATCATTAAAAGTAAGGGAAGGATACGCCAAACTCATGACCCTCAGAAGACTAAAACCTCTACTGACAACAAGTAACTTCCGTTCAGTGTTACAAGCTCTTATTTTCGCAAGCACAGATTACTGTAATGCCCTCCTACTTGGTTTACCATACACAACAATTAGACCACTCCAAAGAATACAGAACACGGCCACCAGAATTCTGACTGGTAAAAGTAAAAGAGACCACATCACGGAAACCCTGATGGAATTACACTGGCTACCCATTGAGCAAAGAATACAGTATAAAACCCTTTGTACAATACATAAGCTAATACATAATGAAAATCCTGATTGGCTGAATACAGCCCTCCACGTACACGTCCCTAACAGAAACCTG
Organism: Rhinatrema bivittatum; assembly: GCF_901001135.1. Classification (NCBI taxonomy): domain Eukaryota; kingdom Metazoa; phylum Chordata; class Amphibia; order Gymnophiona; family Rhinatrematidae; genus Rhinatrema; species Rhinatrema bivittatum. The sequence continues at coordinate 320,506,682 of NC_042615.1, read as the reverse complement.
AGATCAGCTAAAAAAGCTTTACTGTCCATCCCCTCAATCAAAACAGCCAAACTAACCCAAGTAAGTGAAAGAGCGCTCTCCTTAGCAGGTCCTATGCTATGGAACTCCATGCCCGTCGAGATCCGCTTAAAAAGAGACATCAAAACCTTCAGAAAACATTTAAAAACATGGTTATTTAAACAGGCATACAACAAAGAGAAAGGAGAGTAGAACACTGGGAAAAAGAAAAGCGATTGGCAGCACACCCTAAACACACTACCCAAATCAACACAGGTACATATTCTATTTTAATCTTTAATTGCAAATTTCTAGAATAAGATGACATAGATTCTCTTTTGTTCCCGCTCAAAATAAACGGACATAACATAACACATCCAATTATGAGTTTTTATAACTACTTTGTTACCGTAAAGTCTTGGCACATGTATAGTGATAGAATTCATAATCTGTTCCAATATTAATATTTGTGTCTTGTAAACCGTTATGATGGTACCTAACTTAGGGCCTCATTTTCCAAGCACTTTACCGCGTGCGATAAATTCGCAAATCGCGTTAACAGCTGTTAACGTGATTTGCGAATGCAAATTAGTCATTTGGTATTCAGGGGGCGGAGCATATGTAAAGCGGGAACCTGTGTATCGTGTGCGGCGAAACAGCCGCAGTGTTAGCGCGGCTGCTATCGCAGCTAATAACTACAACTCCAACCTCGCGTTATGGACTGCGTTACAGGCCTGAAAAGGATTACCGCCATCCACGATAGTCAGAGAGAGAGAGAGAGAGAGAGAGAGAGAGAGAGAGAGAGAGAGAGAGAGAGAGAGAGAGAGAGAGAGAGAGAGACTTACTATAGTGCCTATGCCCTACATAGGTATTTTAACCCCTATAGGAGGGCCACCTACTAACTCGGGGTGGGGATTAGGTATGAGCGTCGGGGGTTGGGGGCCACTTTCGCATTCCACATGAGACCTACGGACTGAACAGTGGTCTCTAGTGCAGATTTGCTGGCCGTCGGAGTGAGGACGCTCACTCCAAGCGGAGATTTGGCCAACATTCTCTCCACCTAGCATGTTGTTGCCCAGGTAGAGTGTCCATCAAGCTAGGTAGAGAGAACGTTGCCCAAACCACTTCTTGGAGTGAGTGTCCTCACTCCGACAGCCAGCAAATCTGCACTAGAGACCACTGTTCTGTCCGTAGGTCTCATGTGGAATGCGAAAGTGGCCCCCAACCCCCGACGCTCATACCTAATCCCCACCCCGAGTTAGTAGGTGGCCCTCCTATAGGGGTTAAAATACCTATGTAGGGCATAGGCACTATAGTAAGTCTCTCTCTCTCTCTCTCTCTCTCTCTCTCTCTCTCTCTCTCTCTCTCTCTCTCTCTCTCTCTCTCTCTCTCTCTCCCCCCCCCCCCCCCCCCCGAAACAGGCTGTCTGGGACTATCATGCACTGCGATAAAAGACTGAAAGAATCATCGTGCACTGGGAAAACATCACGTGTGGCGCTAATGTTTTCGTGAATGGCGAAAACATCGCCGCACGCGATTTTTCCCCACTGCACGAAAGAAGCCTCATTTGCATTGGTAACGCCCCCTAATGCGTTACCAATGCGAGATTGGAAAATAAGGCCCTTAGTGACGGTATAGAAAAGTTTTTAAATAATAAATACATTATTTTTTGTTCAAAAATGAGAACATAAGAAAATGCCATACTGGGTCAGACCAAGGGTCCATCAAGCCCAGCATCCTGTTTCCAACAGTGGCCAATCCAGGCCATAAGAACCTGGCAAGTACCCAAAAACTAAGTCTATTAGTTTTTTCAACAGACTCATGGAAAGGCAATGGGTGCCACTATGGCCCCGGACCTGGCATGTTTGTATGTTACAGCATTTGCGGAGAAACATATGTATTCTTCCTCAATGTATAAGTATGTGAAATTATGGTGTTGCTACATTGATGACATCCTTATTATTTGGTCTGGGTCCCGGGCACAGTTTGAAGATTTTTTTTTTCTCATTTAAATCAAAGTGATGTAAACTTGAAGTTTACTTGTGATATACAATCTCACTCTGTTCCATTTTTGGACATGAGGATCTGCAAAAGAATGGGATTTTTACAACTGAGTTGAATTGGAAAGCCAGTGATAGGAATGGATTGTTGCATTTTACAAGTTTCCATCCTAGACATATAAGAGAGAACAGTCCATTAAGTCAATTCTTCAGAGTAAGGAGAATCTGGTCTGATATGCCGGTGAATTGTGGGAAAGGTTTGATGTGTGGGGGTTTACCCCGAACGCATCGTGAGACAGGCTTACAAAAGAGCAAAATATATAAATCAAGATTTATTGTTGACTTCTCGAAAGACGGTTGAATCTCCATCATTGGTATGTGTGTTACCTTTTTCAAATAGAGTGGGGGACCAAATACAGATTATGAAACAGCATTGGCATTTGGTTAGTGGCTTTTCTGGTTGGAAGATCCTCCAATGTTTTCTTTCCATAGGTCCAAAAACCTTAGAGACATGTTAGTGCATTCAGATCTGGTGCCTAAGCCAATGTGTGGTCATAGCCCATGTAACAACTGTGGAGCATGAAAGTCATCGCTGACAATCCAGGATTTTGTTCATCCAATTACGGGACGTAAAATATTTTTAAAATCATCTACTATCTGTCAGTCTACATCAGTAGTTTATGTAGTGAAGTGTCTGTGCAATTTATTTTATGTAGGGAAAACATCTAGAAAGGTTAAGTCACGGATAATGTAACATTGTAGCCGGATTCGAAATGAGGTAGAGACAGCCCCATTGGTAGGTCATTGGTGGGAGTGTAAACACTCGGTTGAAGATCTACGGTTTTTTGTTATTCAGTAAGGGGTAGATTTTCAGAGCCCTGCTCGCCTAAATCCGCCCAAAACCGGGCGGATTTAGGCGAGCAGGGCCCTGCGCGCCGGGAAGCCTATTTTACATAGGCCTCCCGGCGCGCGCAGAGCCCCGGGACTCGCGTAAGTCCCGGGGTTCTCGGAGGGGGGCGTGTCGGGGGCGTGTCGGGGGGCGGGCCCGGTCGTCGCGGCGTTCCGGGGGCGTGTCGGCAGCGTTTTGGGGGCGGGTACGGGGCGTGGCTACGGCCCGGGGGCGTGGCCGCGCCCTCCGTACCCGCCCCCAGGTCGCGGCCCGGCGCGCAGCAGGCCCGCTGGCGCGCGGGGATTTACGTCTCCCTCCGGGAGGCGTAAATCCCCCGACAAAGGTAAGGGGGGGGTGTAGACAGGGCCGGGCGGGTGGGTTAGGTAGGGGAAGGGAGGGGAAGGTGAGGGGAGGGCAAAGGAAAGTTCCCTCCAAGGCCGCTCCGATTTCGGAGCGGCCTTGGAGGGAACGGGGGGAGGTAGCGCGGCTCGGCGCGCGCAGGCTATACAAAATCGATAGCCTTGCGCGCGCCGATCCAGGATTTTAGTGGATACGCGCGGCTCCGCGCGTATCTACTAAAATCCAGCGTACTTTTGTTTGCGCCTGAAGCGCAAACAAAAGTAGGCTGTTCGCGCTCGTCTGAAAATCTACCCCTAAGTTAACAGTAGGAGAGGTGGTGATGTGAATAAGATGTTGTTGCGAGCAGAGCAAAGGTGGATTTTTTTTTGAGAACTTTAATGCCAAAAAGCTTGAACGATAAAGTGGATTGAGTGGTTTGCTTTTAAACTGGAGGTTTTTGATTGGCCATGGTGCCTTTTATAAGGTGCAGTGGAGAGTAGGTTGAGTCACTTGTTCTAAACAGCTGTGAGATGTGACGTGAAAACACTGAAGGATAGTGAACGTCTTTTTGATTTTCTCCGCAGTAGGTTCTTTCAACTTTCTTAGATGCAGTTTACAGATAAAAAATTGCTTTTTGAATAGGGGTTGATATTAAAAGTGTGGATATTGTTGCAGTTAGAGTGCTGTGAGGATAGATGGTGGACCCTTGGGCCGGCCTACCAGTGATCACAGGGCAGGCTGGGAGGCGGAGGCACGATCTGGCAAGGTTTCACCCGGAGCCTGGGATCCCCCCGGGAGGAGCCCGTAGGGACCCAGGCCCTTGGGACTTGGGCACTGCTGAGAAAGTCCTGAAGAGCTAGTGCGTAAGGAGGGCAGGAGGCCCACTGAGAGCTGAGCCGGCTAGAGGTTTGCCAGAGAATCAGAGAGACAGGCTGGGTCAGGAAGCTGGCCCAGTGGATATACTCGGGGCCAGAGCAGGCGGGCAGTGGTAATGGAGTCCGTGACAGACTGGGACCGAAGCAGGCGGTAAGCGGTAGAGAAGTCCGTGGCACCCTGGGACAGGGCAGGCGGCAGGCTGTAGCGAAGTCAGAAGTAAACCGGAGTCAAGGCAGGCAGCAGGCTGTAGCGAAGTCAGAAGCAAACCGGAGTCAAGGCAGGCAGCAGGCTGTAGCGAAGTCAGAAGCAAACCGGAGTCAAGGCAGGTAACAGGGAGTCAACAGGAAACGCAAACAGGAAGCAACTAGTCAGCTATGAACCTCGTTGCAAGGCGTTTAGTGAACGACTGAACGCCAGTTATATCGGGGGCAGACGTGACGTCAACCGAGGAGGCGGAGCCGGGCTTCCGGGAGCTGGACGCACAAGAAGAGCCTCTTCGCGCGCGAGGCCGGAGGAGAACAGGCCAGCAATGGCCCGGGCTGGGCGGAATCCCGCGGCTGTCGGAACAGAGGTAGGCGGGCCTGAGCCCGATTAGGAGAGGGGCGGTCGCCCTTTACGGCCCCTCTTCAAAGGACCGGGTTTCTCAGGGTGGTCAAGATGAAACTGCTGAAGGAGGGACTTGGCAGGATGTTACGGCTTGGCTCCCAGGTGTTGTCCTCGTCGCCACAACCCTCCCAGGTGAGGAGGTACTCCCATCTTCGGTTGTAGAATCGTACGTCTAGTACTTCGCGTACCTGGTACATGGGATCATCAGCTATGGGAGTAGCCGAAGAGTCCGGAGGCTTGCGGTGGTAGCGGGAGAGGATCAGAGGTTTTAGCAGAGAGACATGGAAGACGTCGTGGATCCATAGCGAGGATGGCAACCTCAATCGGTAGGAAACGAGCCCCACCCTTTCGGCAACCCGGAAGAGTTCACAGAACTTGGGCGCAAATCTCCTAGAGGGAAGCCTCAGATGGATGTTCTTCATAGTGAGCCAGACCCAGTCTCCAGGCTGATACATGGGTGCCGGGCGTCGGTGGCGATCAGCTGCTTGCTTGGCGGAGGAGGCAGAGACAGCCAACTTGTCCTGGGTTGTTTGCCAAAGAGTCTGCAGTTGCTGAGCCGTCAGCTGAGCGGCCGGGGAAACACTGGGCGTGGAAATGGGGAGCGGGGGTTTAAGCTGCTTCCCATATACCAGCTGGAAGGGTGAGTGTCCGGTGGCGGCATGACACTGGTTATTATAGGCAAACTCGGCCCAGGGTAAGAGCTCAGTCCAGTTGTCCTGCCTTTCATTGATGAAGGCACGCAGGAAGGTCTTTAGGGAGTGGTTCATCCTTTCGGATTGACCATTGCTCTGAGGGTGGAAAGCGGTGGAGAAGCTGAGCTGAACCTTGAAGCATTTGCAGAGAGCCCTCCAGTACCGCGCGGTGAACTGCGGGCCTCGGTCAGAAACGATATCCTGGGGAAGCCCATGAATCCGGAATATGTGTTGGGCGAAAAGAAGGGCTAGTTTGGGTGCGGATGGCAGCTTGGGCAGCGGCACAAAGTACGCCATTTTGGAAAAACGGTCGACGGTGACCCAGATTACCGTCTTCCCGTGTGACGGCGGTAGGTCGACCATAAAGTCTGTAGCGAGATGGGTCCAAGGTTCTGTGGGAACCGGGAGAGGCTGCAGAAGACCACACGGAGGACCTGGACTGGGTTTTTGTCGGGCACAGGTGGGACAAGAGCTTACGTAGGTACGGACGTCCTGCCGGATGTTGGGCCACCAGTAGAACTGGTTGAGGAGTTCCAGTGTTCGGTCCCGCCCGGCGTGGCCTCCAGTAAGGGAGTCGTGGGCCCAGCGCAGGGTCTTTAGTCGGTCTCGTCGGGGGACCACGGTTCTACCTTGAGAAAGGACCATCAGGGCTGATAGACGGACCTTGCTGGGGTCCAGAATGTATTGGGGAGGCTCGAGGTCTTCTTCAGACAAGGAGGTCCGCGACAGGGCATCGGCCCGAAGGTTCTTTGCAGCAGGGCGGTATTGCAGTGTGAAATCAAAGCGGCTGAAGAACATAGACCACCGGGCCTGACGGGGGTTTAACCGCTGGGCTTGGGACAGAAACTCCAAGTTCTTGTGGTCAGTGTATACGGTGACTGGGTGTTTAGCTCCCTCGAGCCACTGCCTCCATTCCTCGAAGGCGAGTTTGATTGCTAAAAGTTCCTTATCTCCAATGGAGTAATTCGCTTCGGCTGGGGAGAATTTCTTGGAGAAATACGAGCAGGGTAGTAATTGGCCTGAAGCGGAGTGTTGGCTGAGAACCACCCCAACAGCCACACTGGAGGCATCGACTTCGACGATGAAGGGTCTTGCCGGGTCCGGGTGGCGGAGACAGGTGTCGGCCAAGAATGCCTCCTTCAAATCGGAGAATGCCTTGACGGTGGCGTCGGGCCAGGTCTTGGCGTCGGCTCCCTTTCTGGTTAGGGCAGTGAGGGGAGTGACTCGATGGGAGTAGCGAGGAATGAAATGTCTGTAGAAGTTAGCAAATCCCAGGAATCTTTGAAGGGCCTTGAGACCCAGGGGCTGGGGCCGTTTGGTTATGGCCGAGACCTTCTCGGGGTCCATCCGGAAGCCAGTGGACGAGATGATGTACCCCAGAAAGGGCAAGGACTCCGCCTCAAAGACGCACTTTTCTAACTTGGCATAGAGGCAGTTATCCCTCAGAGCCTGTAGGACTTGCCTGACATGCTGGCGGTGAGATTCCAGGTCTTTTGAAAAGATTAGCACGTCATCAAGGTACACAATGACGTGAGAGTGTAGCATCTCGCGTAAAACCTCGTTCATGAGGTTCTGGAAGACAGCCGGGGCGTTGCAGAGTCCGAAGGGCATTACCAAGTACTCGTAATGCCCGTCCCTGGTATTGAAGGCTGTCTTCCATTCATCTCCAGGACGTATACGGACAAGGTTGTAGGCCCCCCGAAGGTCTAGCTTAGTAAATACTTGGGACCCCTGGAGGCGGTCCAAAGGTTCAGGGATCAGCGGAAGGGGGTAGCGGTCCCTCTTGGTAATGGCGTTCAAACCTCGATTGTCTATACAGGGGCGGAGTGAGCCGTCCTTCTTTGCCACAAAAAAGAAGCCGGCTCCAGAGGGGGAACGAGAAGGGCGAATGAAGCCCTTGGCAAAGTTCTCTGTAACGTACTGGGACATGGCAGAAGTCTCTGGCAGGGACAGCGGATAAACCTGGCTTCGAGGGGGTGTGGTGCCAGGCAACAAGTCAATAGGGCAGTCGAATGGCCGGTGTTGAGAGAGAATCTCTGCCATCTCCTTGGAGAACACGTCGGCAAAGGCTTGATACGGCTCCGGTAAGAGAAGAGATGAGCGAAGATGGAGCGGCGGCGGAGGACGCGGGATCTGCAGGCAGTGTGCGAAGCAGAAGGGACTCCACTGGGTCAGCTGGAGGGTGTCCCATTGAATTACCGGGGAGTGACGCCGCAGCCACGGCAGTCCGAGGACCAGAGGATGCACTGCCCGCTCCAGAATCAGTAGGGAGATCTCTTCAGAGTGGAGCAGTCCGGTCTGAAGGGTCAAGGGAGCAGTGCAGGAGGAGATGGTCCCAGGGAGCAACGTACCTCGGATGGAAGAGATATGCAGTGGAGGAACCTTGGGCCGCGTGGGGAACAATAGCTGATTTACCAGGTCCGCTACTATGAAGTTGCCCTCGGCCCCAGAGTCGAAGGCACGAGTCTGGAGTTCCCCTCTGGGGTATTTAAGAGCCACAGGTATGGTGCATTGAGGAGCTGAGCCCGCAAAGCCTAGGAGTAGCTCCTCAGGGTAACCTAGGCACGGTCGTTTCCCGGACGCTCCGAGCAATTGGCGAGGAAGTGCCCCTTGCTGCCACAGTAGAGGCAAAGGCCCTGCGAACGGAGTCTCCTCCTTTCTTCTGTGGGCAGTGGGGATCTGCCCAACTGCATAGGCTCTCCGGGGCCGGCAGAAGCGGGTGGTGTCTTGGGTGCTGAGGGCTGGGTGGTACTCTGGGGAACCGGTGGAGCCCTTCGATAGGAGCGTGTCTCCTTGTCTCGTTGCTGTAGACGACGGTCCACCCTTCCGGCGATATCAATTAAGTCACTGAGGTCATCCGGGAGATCTCGACCCGCTAGCTCATCCTTGATACGGCTAGCTAGACCTTCCAGGAAGATCCCCCTAAGGCAGTCGTCCCACCAGCCGACCTCCATGGCGAGGGTGTGAAAGTCTATAGTATAGTCCGCCACCGAGCGCACCTCTTGCCTGAGGTGCAAAAGTTCAGAAGTGGCCGTAGTTTGGCGTGCAGGGTCGTCGAAAGCTAAGCGGAAGTTAAGAACGAACTCCTGAAGGTTCTGTAACAAGGGATCGTGACGCTCCCACATGGGAGAAGCCCAGTCGAGTGCTTTGCCATCCAGCAGCGAGAATATGTAAGCTACCTTGACTGCGTCCGAGGGGAACTGTGCTGGCAAGAGAGTGAAGCGGACATAGCACTGGTTCAAGAAGCCTCGGCATGTCTTGATATCCCCGGCATAGCGAGTCGGTGCAGGCAACTGGGTTACCGATGCGGACCTGGGGATAGAGGCAAGGGGCGGAGCTGGAGGCAGGTCCGGCGGGGAGGCCTCCAGGCGGCTGACCAGCTGTTCCACGGTGGCAGCAAGGGTGTCAATGCAATGCTATTGTTGTTGGAGGCGTTGTGCCATCCCAGGGATGGCCTGTAGACCGGGAGCCTCCGCCGAGTCCATGGCCTTGCAAACTGTTGCAGCTATAGTGCTGTGAGGATAGATGGTGGACCCTTGGGCCGGCCTACCGCTGATCACAGGGCAGGCTGGGAGGCAGAGGCACGATCTGGCAAGGTTTCACCCGGAGCCTGGAATCCCCCCGGGAGGAGCCCGTAGGGACCCAGGCCCTTGGGACTTGGGCACTGCTGAGAAAGTCCGAAGAGCTAGTGCGTAGGGAGGGCAGGAGGCTCACTGAGAGCTGAGCCGGCTAGAGGTCTGCCAGAGAGTCAGAGAGACAGGCCGGGTCAGGAAGCTGGCCCAGAGGGTATACTCGGGGCCAGAGCAGGCGGGCAGTGGTAATGGAGTCCGTGACAGACCGGGACCGAAGCAGGCGGCAAGCGGTAGAGAAGTCCGTGGCAACCTGGGACAGGGCAGGTGGCAGGCTGTAGCGAAGTCAGAAGTAAACCGGAGTCAAGGCAGGCAGCAGGCTGTAGCGAAGTCAGAAGCAAACCGGAGTCAAGGCAGGCAGCAGGCTGTAGCGAAGTCAGAAGCAAACCGGAATCAAGGCAGGCAGCAGGCTGTAGCGAAGTCAGAAGCAAACCGGAGTCAAGGCAGGCAGCAGGCTGTAGCGAAGTCAGAAGCAAACCAGAGTCAAGGCAGGTAACAAGGAGTCAACAGGAAACGCAAACAGGAAGCAACTAGTCAGCTATGAACCTCGTTGCAAGGCGTTTAGTGAACGAATGAACGCCGGTTATATCGGGGGCAGACGTGACGTCAGTCGAGGAGGCAGAGCCAGGCTTCCGGGAACTGGACGCACAAGAAGAGCCTCCTCGCGCACGCGCGAGGCCGGAGGAGAACAGGCCAGCAATGGCGTCCGCCACGTGGGAACTGCGTGGACGGGGGGCCTCCCGGGACCCGGGCTGGGCGGAATCCCGCGGCTATCGGAGCGGAGGTAGGTGGGCCTGAGCCCGATTAGGAGAGGGGCGGTCGGGACCACAACAGATATATGTTTTCTTAATTATTTCAGAAAGAGGAAATGAATAAACAGAATAACATATGAGAATTGTTGAAAACTTTTTCTCTCTGTGGATATACTTATGAGTTGAATGTCAGGAATGGAGGTTTGTATATGAGCACCGACAGGATATTCGACACACATATATTTATTTAAAAATTTCTTTTTAAAAATGTGATGTTATTGAAAAGCAATAATATGGGGAAAATGTTTGTCATTTGGATGTATTATTGTTTGTAGAAAGGATACACATGAGCGAACTGATTGGAAAGATCGCTTTGAAGATTTGGGAATAGTAGTGATTTGAATTATGCTCCCCTGAGAAAGCCTATTGAATGGCGAAACATGTTGGGAGTGTCAAGATTTGATGGAACAGCGTTATAAAGAACCGTTGTGATGGCGATACCGAACAACGGTATATAAACCTAGATAAATAAAGAAAGAAAGAAAGATAGAACTTTCACTACAAATAGGGGAAAAGAAAAAAAAATTTAATAGTGTATGTATGAGTGTATGAATGTTTGTTTTAAGTGATATGTGTTGTTTTTTGGAATATATGTTTACTCTGTGTATCCGAAGAAAAGAAGAAATTGTAAAAATGTTTTATTAAAAATTTTTTGTCTCAGGTAAGGACAAAGGGGAGGCATGGGGAGGCATGGTTCCAGGAAGGAGATCAATTAGGCAATCAAACCTTCAGAGAGGCAAAAGGAGGTCAGCCTTCTCTTTAGAGAATATGTCCTCATAGGCAGCATATGGAGCAGGTACGCCAGTGGATGTAGTAGCCAGGGGAACCACAGGAGATGGTATTACTTTTTGGAGGCAGGACTGATGGCAAGCTGGACCCCACTCTACTAGTTGCAATGAGGCTCAGTTGAATTGGGGGAAATGCATCTGTAGCCAGGGGAATCCAAGTACTATAGGGTGGATAGACTTATCCAATACTAACAATTCAAGTTCCTCAATGTGTAAAGCCCCAGTACGTAACTGGACAAGTTCCATAGTTAAGGAGATTCGGCCAGGTAGCAGCTCTCCATAGATAGAAGCAATACATAGAGACTGGTCGAGCGAACGGGTCTTTATACCCAAAAGCTGCACAAGGTCTTTAAGGATAAAATTACCTCCTGCTCTGGAATCTACCAGAGCAAGAACCAGGAAGGCCCAGATTAACGTGACCGGTACTGACAATGGAGGGGCTGGAGAGGTTGCACCCAAGTTCAGGACCCTTACTGAACTCAGGCCAAGGAGTTTCCTGGACGGATAGGGCAAGTCTGCAGATGGTAGCCAGGTGCTCCGCAATACAGACACAGGCTGGTTTGTCTCCGCTGGAGGCACTCTTCCGGTGTCAGCCACTCGTGACCCAACTGCATAGGTTCTTCCGCTTTGACCACTCTAGTGTCGCTGCTGGATGCAGGGTTGGTGAGCGGGAGCGAACCCACGAAGGCTTCTTGGGCATCCGACTCTCCCAGTGATGTTCTTGAAAACGATGGTCAATTTGACCTGCCAAATCTATAAGGTCCTCCAGAGAGGAAGGGAGCTCCCGTGCAGCCAACTCATTTTTTAGCTGTGGAGAAAGCCCGTCCAGGTAGATAGCTCGGAGGCAGTCTTCCTTCCAAGTGAGCTCGGTAGCCAAAGTCCGAAACTCAATTATATAATCAAAAAGAATTCTTTGTCCTTGACTGAGGTGTAGTAAGTTGGTGCTTGCCATGGCATGTCACCCAGGATCATCAAAGGTCCATCTGAAAACAGCCATAAACTGAGCCAGTTCCTTCAGCAAGGTATCTGAGCGTTCCCACAAGGGTGAAGCCCAGGCCAACACCTTCCCTTCCAGGCAAGACAGGATAAATGTAACTTTAGTCAATTCGTCCTGCAAGACAGAGGGCTGCTTGCTCCTCCTCCCCTTCCCTCTCTGGGAGGTATTGGTTGTGCTACAGAAACTTACCACTTATTACCTTATATGCAATACAAAATGCTCAGGAAAGGATACCTGTTTGTCTCAGAATCAGACTGCTTTATTTTCAGACCTTTCACAGGCGTGTACTGAAGCAGGGGTTAAGGAGTGGAGTCTGACCCTCAGCCGGACCTGCACGCCCATGACAACCAGCAACTCAATGTTGGTTGATGAACGGTCCTCCGACTGTTCCAAGCCCTTTTGGACCTGCCGTTGGGTAACAGCAAAGGGTGGCAGGCCGGACAGGGAATGAGGGCAGACAGAGTCCTTAGTACACGAAAGACATCTTGGACGAAGGCTAGTGCAGAGACATCAGAGGCAAGGGCTGGTGCAGAGACATCAGAGGCAAGGGCTGGAAGGAAGACATGGGCACTGTCCCTCAGGGCGCCCTACTCAGCCCACCCGCGGGACTGAGTCGCGGACCACCCTGTCCCATACGCGCCCTACACAGCCCAGGAAGGCTGGTCGCGGACCACGCTGAGAACAGGAGAGCGCAGGAAAGATCCAGGCGAGAAGGAACTCCGATGCCTGGACCAATGACATCCGAAGCCCCATCAGCTGGCAGGAAGGGAAGCTCCAGAGCACAGGGACGAATCCCTCCTGTTGGCCACTCCAGGGCCCAACAGGACAGAAGGCTCAGGAGCCAGACGAAGACGTAGGGCAGAACAACCGGAACTGGATCAGGAACTGGATCAGGAAACATCAGGAGCAGACATCAAGGCAGAGACAGGACAAGGAGCCATCAAAGCAAGGCAGACCACGGAGGACCTGGATCGGGAGAGGTTACAGGCAACTGTAGAACCCAATCCGAAGGCAGACATCAGGACTGGAAACAAGGAACAAGAAGACACTGAACACGAAGCCATCAAGACACAGGAGACCATGGTGGACCTGGATCAGCAGACAGGACACAGCAATGTGCAAGCTAATCCGAAGGCAAGTAGCAAGTGAAATGAGAGTCCTATTATACTGCAGGATATAGGCAACTCCCTGGGAGGAGTTTGCCAGGACCGCCCCTTGCTGGCCCTATAACTGGGGTGGAGAGCTGCGGGCCGGCCCCTAGGGAGAAGGGCGTGGCCAACCAGGAAGTCCAAATGCAGCCAAGCAAGCCACGGGCAGGCCTCAGGAACAGCTAGGCCTCCCAGGCCCTGGAGCAAGTCCTGGATGGTGCACAAGCGAGGCCCTGGCTTCGAAGCGGCCTCCGGAGGGAAGGTAAGATACCTCCTGTAGCGCAGCAACAGGGGGGATAGTAACACTTACAGAGATCCAGTTTGCAGATCTGTGGGAGATTCTGTGGTTTATGGAGAATGTCCCCGAGGTGAGGTGGTAACACATGTTGAAGTCTGTTGATCTGGCCATGATGCAGCAGGCAGGACCTTCTCTTTATGTGAGGAGATCTCAGGCAGGCTGAAGCGAGTCTGCTGGCTCTGGGGAGGAGCAGGTAGCCATGGCCCAGTTGTCATCTTCAGGACAGCGCCCTAAGTCTCTCTCCACTGCAGATTTTAACAGTAAGGACAGTTATATGCAACAGTTCATGCATAATCAATCAGAGCAAAATAAATGTCATTTTTTCATTTCAGAATGATGCCCCCTCTCTCATCGGGGAGTGATACTGTTACTGCTATGTAGTGATCAAGTATGGAGTCCTATCACCTCTTGACAAGCACTGCTTTGCCCTGTCCGTGATTTTCTTCATTTCAGATCACTGACCCCTCTCTCTCATCAGTAGGGTCACTGCTCCTGTCTGATGAACTGCCCTTAGATAGGCTGATTTTCTGTTCTGGGTTGATTAAGTTGTTTTCGGTCAAAAGTCCCTCATCTTATTTATGAAAAAAGACAGCTCTTGCAAGGGGACCTCAGTATACAGCTTGCAGGCAGATCAAATAGCTAATCAAATAATTGTTTCTCCAGGTCTACGTTCATTGCCTTTATATCCCTTAGCTGGAATATAGGTGTGTGTCCATATTGTGATCAAAATTCATAATTTGTTGCATACAGTGGTAAAAACTTCTGATATTTCCTACATTTCCCCCTTTCTTAAGCTGGGATAAGCTAGCAAGGGAGCTTATCACTGCTTAAGCCTAACTACCAGATTACTAAGCAAGTCTCCGGCATCATGACATGTATGACCAATGATGATATTATCATTCTGAGGCAATAATAAGGCAACAATTTTAGAGTAATAATACTGATAGGGAATCATAATAGTAACAACAGAATGGAATAGTAGGGAATATAATAATCATAATAATAATGGAAAGTAATAGTAGAATAATAAAAGATACATTGATAATAGTAATACAAAATATAAAAGCATAAGATAATAAAGAAATACTGTAGTTTTCACACAGTGCACTTGTAGAAATATGAGATAGTGATGTCAATCTTAGACTTGAGGTAGAATATGTGTACATGTGCAAATCTCCTTTTCCTAGTCTAAAGTGTAATCATTGATTAATTCTATAACTCATATCCTAAATTAATTACTTTCATAGTAATGTATAAGTATGCTAAGCCAAGCTACAGTTCCAGAGACTTGGGTGATAGGTGGTCATACAGGCGCATGGCCTGACGATGAGATCTTTCCCATATGCATCTGACTAGAACCATTACTTTTCTAAAAAGGAAGATAGAGAAGATCAGGTGGACAACTGATATTGTGCCTAGTACAGGTAAAGCATAAGTCAGAACATAATCAGTTTTAAAAATATCTTCATCTCTGGAATCATAATTGCAGTCAGCGATTTCTGCTGTGTTCTTGTCCACAGACAGCTCAACAGTAAGACAGTCTTTACAGTCTAAAAGATATATCAGGTTTTCATCAAAATTTATTTCATGGCCCCAAAACAAATCCAGGATCTCTGCCTCTGTGGGAACGAGGTCTGGTTCTAGTTAGAATAAGGACATCCTCTCTACAGTAAATATAGAGTGGGGAGCTGTTGTAATCTGCTCCTCCAGAGGAGAGGAGTAGCAATCTGTTAAGGATCACTCCTCGAGAATAGGAGGAGTTAGCAATCTGTTGTAGATCTACTCCTCCAGAGGGGCGGAGCTAGCAATCTGTTCAGAATTACCCCGCCAGGGAGGCTGAATAGCAATCTGTAATGGATCAGCTCTCCCAGAGGAGAGAAGTAGCAATATGTACAATGCTGCTCCCCCAATGGGAGGAATTAGCAATTAGTAATACTCCATAGGCAGAGTTAATGATCAGTGGTGGGTTGGCTCCCACAGAGTGGCAGTCTGTATGATACCACTCTAGTAGTGTAAGAAATAAACACTTAATGGAAATTGGTGAATCCTTGGGCCGATGGCAGATGACAGCGCCCCCAGGAGGATATCCTGAGAGGGACCACCGGCTAGGCTGGAGTATGGAGACAAACACAAATAGTTCTTTATTAGACAGAAAGTAGAACCACCAGAGGTGGCAGTAGTGAGTTGATGTGTCCAGCAGAGCTGAAGTCCCTCAGATACTGGAATTGTGATCTCTGGGTTGCTGAGCTTTAGAGAGAGACTATAGGGAGTGAGTAGACAGGGTATGCAGGATTCATAACCAACAGTAGATGATACACTCACTATTGTGGAAATCTGTAATGGTCTCTATGCAACAGAGAGTCTTCAGTATATTCAGGAACAGGAGCCGTAGGCGAGTACTGGTTCCTATATGCAGTCTGGAATAAGAACTCACAATATCTGTGTATGAGATGGCTTCTGGAATAAAAGAAGGTCTTTGGAGGGTTTTAGGAACATAGGCCCTCGTGGAGCGAGTACTGGTTCCTATCTGTAATCTGTAATAGTAATTCACAAGATATAGGTATGCAATAGCTTCTGAAATAGAAGAGTTTGTGAAGGGTTTTAGGAACATGGGCCTTTGTGGAGCGAGTACCGGTTCATATCTGCAATCTGCAATGATAACTCACAATCTCCTTACCTTCGATAACGTCTTAGAAGGGAGTCTTCAGAGATTAGGAACATAGGCCCTATGTTCCTAATCTCCTAATGTTATGGAGCGAGTACCGGTTCCTATCTGTAATAGAACTCAAAGTGTTCACGTCTGCGATTGCTTCCAGGCAATAAGGAGTCTTCTGAGCATTCAGGGATGTAGGCCCTCGAGGAGCGAGTACTGGATCCCATCTTAGCAATCTGAAATCAAGAAGAGAGAGAGCGGGGCCCCCGAGGAGTGGGTACGCCTTGGTAAGTTGGTAGAGGCAGAGCAGCGGAGGATGAAGCGGGTCGGAATGATCCCCGCAATCAAACCCCCTTGCTAACTCGATTCGTAGTTGCAAGCAAAGACCTTTTAAGTTGGAAGTGGATGACGTCATTATGGGGGGGACGCCCTCGAGGTTCGCGCCCTTGCCTGTACAAACTCTGGAGCGTGCGCGCCCTTACATCATCAGGAACATGGCGGATCTGCAGCATCAGGCCAGCCCGGGGATTCCGGGGAGAAGCGGCGAGAAGAAGCCGCGGCAGCATCTGTCCGTCAGACCCGAAGGTAGTCGCCACAAAGGTAGAGAGGGTGGAGCGAGAACGAGAACAGGCACGAATGCAACAGTACCCCCCTTCAAGGGCGGTCTCCTCTTCAGGTACCAGGTTAAGTACCAAAGATGCGCGAGGTGGAACTGATGAATCATCTCTTTATCTAATAGGTCTAAGGCTCCCAAAGATGATTTCGGGGCCGAAGCCCATTCAGGCATACAAAACTCAGCCTCTGTACAAACATCCAGGATCTCTAAATTCTTGAGTTCAAGTTCGTATATTCACGATGACAGATGGATGTTGAGATTTGAAGAATCTAGCAGAGTGTATAATGAAGTCAACAGCAATGAGAGGGCTGCTGTGGACGTCACTGAAGTTTCAGTGGAAGTGGTGATGTAGATACTTGTCCAAAATCCACTTCTGAGTAGCTCTTCCACAGGATGCTGGAAGAGAGATGATGGCAATACCAGCAAAACGAACAGGCTGATGGATGGAAATATTTTCATCCCCGGAATCAACAGTGCTGTAAACCTCCAGGATGACTTCTGAGTAAACCACACGTAAAGTTGATAGTCAGAGATATCTTCTTCCTCGGAATCAACAGTGCCATAGGCTTCCGGGCATGACATCCGAGTAATCCAAATGTAAAGTTGATAGTGAGAGGTATCTTCTTCTTTGGAATCAACAGTGCCATATGTTTTTGGGCACGACTTCCGAATGGACAAAACGTAGGATTGATAGAGATATCGTCTTCCTCAGAATCAACAGTGCCATAGGCTTTTGGGCATGACTTCCGAATAATCCAAATGCGAAAGCTGGTATCTAGGGATGTCTTCTTCATTGGAACTGATGGTAACACCAGCAGACAACCAGGCTGCTAATTAGAGATATCTTCTTCTTCGGAATCAACAGTGCTGTAGTTCTTCAGCACGACTTCCGAGTGGATAGATCTTAGCGGATATCTCAAATTTGTAGTCCAGGAAGACATTGAAGATGTAGAGCGCCACCTAGCTATGGCGCGCATAGCAATCGCTATGAAAAACAGCAGGTAATAGAAAAAAAACTGCTGATGATGTTGATAAGATCCTCAAGAGAAGTAGTGGTAAAAAGAATCATCCAAGGCCCACTTCAAATTGTGATACAATAGTGGATCTTCAAATTTGTTAAATGGACTCCTCAGGTTTTCCACAAAACATCTGAGATTAGAGTTGCCTCCTGCCCCTGAGTCCTTCAGGGCAGACGTTTGAACCGTCACTGGTTCAGGAATCACAGAGACTGGATGAGAGAGTGAAGGAGATATAGCTGTATAGCCCAAGAAGAATCCTCCCGCGGGACTCAGGCTTGTCTGTTTCCCGGACGAATAGGGCAAGCAGAAACATCATGACCTGGCTGACCACAGTACATGCACAGGCCGTTCTTCCTCCTAAATCTTCTCTCTTTAGAGGTCAAGTGACCGTGACCAGGTTTCTTCGGTTCCTTCTTCTCCACAGCAGGAGGTGCTGTACCCCCACGTAGTGCAGGAGCACTGGTTGGCTTCAACCCAGGTAACACCTTAGACCGGCGTTCCTTCACCTTGTCTCGGAGCCACCAGTCAATCCGAGTAGCTAAGGCTATTAATTCTTCCAGCGAGTCAGGTGTCTGACGAGCAGCCAGCTCGTCCTTTACGCGGGTGTCCAGGTCTCTGCAAAAGAGTGTCTTCAGACATCTGGGGTCCAACCGAAGTTCCGCTGCAAGAGTCTTAAATTCAATGGCAAATTCCGCCAGAGATCTGTTGCCTTGCTTCAGGTCCACCAACGCAAACCCAGCAACAGACATACGAGCAGGGTCATCAAAAACAGATTTAAACAAGTCCATAAATCCTTCTATGTCCTGCAAGATAGGGTCCTTGCGTTCCCACAAGGTAGATGCCCACGATAAGGCTCTCCCATCCAAATAAGACAGAATGTAGCTGGTCTTAGAGAGGCCTGTGGGAAACAATGAAGGTTGTAAGGTGAAATGTAAGCTGCACTGGTTCAAGAAGCCCCGAGTCTTTTGGAGTTCTCCGGAGAATCGAATAGGCGCCGCCAGTAGAACAGCTGACTTTGAAGTTACCTCTGGTAACTGGCCTTCTTGTATAGAAGCTGTGCCTTGTACCTTCTGTGTATGAAGCTGGTGAAAAGCTACAGTAGGTTTCTCCAAGGTTTCTTGCTGTTCAGAGATGCATTGTGCCAGGCCTGGAATAGCCTGCAAGGCAGAAAGGTGAGCCGGGTCCATGGGCTACAGACATCAAATACCTTTAGCTGAATCCCCAGGAGTACTGCTTCTCCAAATACTTTTCTTGAAAGCTGAATTCACTGAAGTTTGAGGCTTCTCCGAATTCTTTTCTTTTAAAGCTGAATTCAATGAAGTTAGTTTCTCCAATTTTTCTCCAATACTTTTAACCGGATACACTGGAGTAGTTTCTCCAATTCCTCTCTTATACTTTTAGCTGGATACACTGGAGTTAGTTTCTCCGGTTCTTCTCCAATACTTTTAGCCGGAGTCACTGGAGTTATTTTCTCTGGTTCTTCTCCAATACTTTCAGCCGGATTCACTGGAGTTAGCAATCTGTTGTAATCTGCTCCTCCAGAAGGGAGGAATAGCAATTTGTTAAGGATCACTCCTCAAGAATGGGAGGAGTTAGCAATCTGTTGTAGATCTACTCCTCCAGAGGGGCGGAGCTAGCATCCTGTTCAGGATTACCCTGCCAGGGAGGAAGAGTAGCAATCTGTTTTGGATCAGCTCCCCCAGAGGAGAGGAGTAGTAATCTGTACAATGCTGCTTCCCCAAGGGGAGGAACTAGCAATTAGCAATACTCCATAGGCAGAGTTAATGATCAGTGGTAGGTTGGCTCCCACAGAGTGACAATCTGTATGATACCGCTCTAGTAGTGTAAGAAATAAACACAATGGAAATTGGTGAATCCTTGGGCCGATGGCAGATGACAGCGCCCCCAGGAGGATATCCTGAGAGGGACCACCGGCTAGGCTGGAGTATGGAGACAAACACAGATAGTTCTTTATTAGACAGAAAGTAGAACCACCAGAGGTGGTAGTAGTGAGTTGATGTGCCCGGCAGGGCTGAAGTCCCTCAGATACTGGAATTGCGAACTCTGGGTTGCTGAGCTGTAGAGAGAGAGACTATAGGTGGTGAGTAGACAGGGTATGCAGGATACATAACCAGTATTAGATGATACACTCGTAATTGTGGATATCTGTAATGGTCTCTATGCAACAGAGAGTCTTCAGTATATTCAGGAACAGGAGCCGTAGGCGAGTACTGGTTCCTATATGCAGTCTGGAATAAGAACTCACAATATCTGTGTATGAGATGGCTTCTGGAATAGAAGAAGGTCTTTGGAGGGTTTTAGGAACATAGGCCCTCGTGGATCGAGTACCGGTTCCTATCTGTAATCTGTAATATTAATTGTAATTCACAAGATATAGGTATGCAATAGCTTCTGAAATAGAAGAGAGTTTGTGAAGGATTTTAGGAACATGGGCCCTCGTGGAGCGAGGACCGGTTTCCTATCTTTAATAGAACTCACAGTGTTCACGTCTGCGATCGCTTCCAGGCAATAAGGAGTCTTCTGAGCATTCAGGCACGTAGGCCCTCAAGGAGCGAGTACCAGATCCCGTCTTAGCAATCTGAAATCAAGAAGAGAGAGAGCGGGGCCCCCCGAGGAGCGGGTATGTCTTGGTAAGTTGGTAGAGGCAGAGCAGCGGAGGATGAAGTGGGTCGGAATGATTCCTGCAATCAAACCCCCTTGCTAATTCGATTCGTAGTTGCAAGCAAAGACCTTTTAAGTTGGAAGCAGATGACTTCACTATGGGGGGATGCCCCCAAGGTTTGCGCCCTTGCCGGTACAAACTCTGGAGCGAGCGTGCGCGCCCTTATGTCATCAGAAACATGGCGGATCCGCAGCATCAGGCTAGCCCGGGGATTCCGGGGAGAAGCGGCTAGGAGAAGCCGCGGCAGCATCTGTCCATCAGACCCGAAGGGAGTCGCCACAAATGTAGAGAGGGTGGAGCGAGGGCGAGAACAGGAGCCCTGTAAAAAGAGGAACAGAAGCAGTGGCTTGTCTATGTTTGTATGAATGGAAGCCTGCTTACCTGGGTTTTGTGTGTGTTTGTGTGAATGGAAGCTTGCCAGAGTTGTGTGTGTGTTGGTGAATGGGAGTTTGCCTCAGTTGTGTGTGTGTGTGTATGTGTGTTAATGGGAACCTGCCTGGGTTGTGTGTATGTTTGTGTGAATAGGAGCTTGCCTGGGTTCTGTGTGTGTGTTGGTGAATGGGAGTTTGCCTCAGTTGTGTGTGTGTGTATGTGTGTTAATGGGAACCTGCCTGGGTTGTGTGTATGTTTGTGTGAATAGGAGCTTGCCTGGGTTCTGTGTGTGTGTTTGTGTGAATGGAAGCTTGCCTGGGTTATGTGTGTATTTGTGTAAATGGGAGCCTGCCTGGGTTATGTGTGTATTTGTGTAAAAGGGAGCCTGCCTGGGTTGTGGGTTTATGTGAATGGGAGCTTGCCAGGGTTGTGTGTGTGTGTGTGTGTGTGTGTGTGTGCGTGTACTGTGTGAGTGGGAGCTTGCCTGGGTTGTGTGTGTGTGTGTATTGTGTGAATGGGAGCCTGCCTGGGTTGTGTGTTTGTGTGAATGGGAGCTTGCCTGAGTTGTGTGTGTGTGTGTGTGTATTGTGTGAATGGGAACTTGCCTGGGTTGTGTGTGTGTGTGTGTGTATAAAGAAAAGTTTGTGCATCCTCACTTATTCATGACAAGCTCAAGGTGACAGGATTTCAAAATATTTAATTATTGAGTATTTGATGTCTCTGCTATTTTGAAATATTTTATTGCTGTTTAGAAAAATTATAAAATTTTTATATGCATTCTTAATTATTGGATGCTATTCTATTCATCAGCTCTTTGGCAATATTCTTTTTATTAGTATGGTTTATTATGCTTCAGTTATATTTCTTGATTTTTATTCTTTGATGATTTATGAGGAATGGTTCTGTTTTTCCATCGCTGCATTGCATAAATGGTCTGGTTTCTTGCAGTTTTGATTTCTGTCTATCCCTTTCTATTTATTCTTTATGGTCTTTTTATTCTGTATTTAGTGGGGGTCTGTCTGTGTTCGGCATCTGTGACCGAGGTGGCATATTCTGCTAGCATTTCTGTGTAGGGATTTATAAAGCCTGGATTGTTCTGCAGTCCTAAAGGAGGTATTTTAGGGGCTGGTGTAATATCTGCAGTATTGCTTTTTCATAGATAAGGTTGTTCCTGTTTCAGTGCTGACAGCTAGTACCTTTTTGGTACAGGAAATTTACTATATCATTGTCATTCAGTTTACTCTAGGCTTTCTGAAGGCCAAACCCACAATTACACACATTACAATAGGCATAATACCATATGGGTTCCGAATGTATTTTTTGCAGGGTTTTCTGGATGGCATCACAACAATGCATGCTACAAGACCCAGTTGGTGCCAATTTTATGTACTGGTAGTTGGGGCAGGAGTACCTGGGGATCACTTCTGCATAATTTAGGAATTTTGGACCTGTAGATGGGGTAAGAACGGTTCAGGGGTGGGGGTGTCAATTTTGAAAGTTTGGATTGTCAGAGGGCGCAGGGTTTTTTTCAGCGGGGAAAGGGGATATGAGACAGTGTGTGAGACTGACAGTTTCTATTGTGTGTTGGATATTGGGAAAACAACAAAAATTTTGTATTAAAAAAAGAGAACAGGGGTAGTGGGCAGCACCATAATTGTTCGCACAGAGCAGCAAAAATACTAGCACCGGCCCTGAATATATGCAAAGCAGGTAATCAATAGAAGGACTAGGGGGCAGTCCATGAAGTTAGCATGTGGCACATTTTAAATTAATTGTAGAAACTTCTTTTTCACTCAACGCACAATTAAACTCTGGAATTTGTTGCCAGGAGACCTGGTTATTGCAATTAGTGTAGCTGTGTTTAAAAAAGGATTGGATAAGTTCTTGGAGGAGAAGTCCATTTCCTGCTATTAATTAAGTTAATTAATTAACTTAATTAATTAAAAACCCATATCCTACATGACTACCTGCTTGATTCCAAACCAGACATCTGTGCGATCACAGAGACGTGGCTGAAGCCGACAGACACAGTCTTAATAAATCAACTTCCCACCCAGATATATGACGTCTTTTCAATACCTCGACAAAAGAAAAAAGGAGGAGGACTTCTTTTAGCAGCCAAAAAAGATCTTAATCTCACCCAACAACCCATCAACTCATCATCTAAACTGGAGGCAGGCCTGTTCAAATCAAAAACTCTCCAGATCCTCCTCATTTACGCCCCTCCTGGGTTGTTAAACCTTGATGTATCGCCTTTAGTGGAAATTATAGCTAAATACTTGACCTTGGATACTCCTTCCATCATCCTTGGGGACTTTAATCTACACATTGACGTCAGGCCTCAATCATCTAATTGTGAAGCTCTCCTTTCCTCACTCTCAGCTATGGGCTTTACCCAAATTATCACCCAACCCACTCATAAAGGGGGTCACACCCTTGATCTTATCTTCACAAATAATAACCTCATACAACTCTCATCCCCTTCCTACCTTCCAGTACCATGGTCAGACCACTTTATGATCACCTCCACTTTTAAAATGACGACAGGATCTCTTGCACCCCTGCCACCAACAACACTGCACTATAGGAAATCTTGTCCTTCAGAAGCCCTTGACAATTCTCTATGCAAAGAACTACCCAACTTGGATCTTTCGAACCCTAATGCAGCTATACTTTCTTGGCAAAATATCACTGAAACCATAGCAAATAATCTATGCCCTCTATCATCAAAGAATTTCAATCCATCTCAGAAACATAAACAACCATGGTTCTCTTTGGAGCTTCGCACATTAAAACAAAGCCTAAGACAGAAGGAAAAGAAATGGCGGAACTCCCCCAATCCTCAATCTCTAGCCATCTACAAAGCAGCTCTCCATCATTACAGAACCATGACACTGCGAACCAAAAAAGACTTTTACGCCCACCGTATCCATGATATGTTCTTCGATGCAAAGGCCCTTTTCGCTTATGTTTCAGACCTCACTAAGATTACTTCAGCACCAATTTCTGATGATATAGCCCAATCAAAGGCCAATGAACTGGCCATCTTCTTCCAGAGTAAAATTGCTAATACCTTGGCTAAATTACCCTCCAATCCTATCACACCTTCTCTAGATCCCCTCTACCGCCCTAACTCATTCACAACATTGGAAACATTCGAACCCACCTATTCTACAGAGGTGGAAACTATCCTCAAAAGAATGAAACCCTCCTCACATCCACAAGATTATATCCCATCTAAATTACTGCTTCTAATACCAGACTCCATCTCCAAATACCTAGCAGACATTATTAACTGCTCATTTTCACAAGGTATCTTCCCAGACACTCTCAAACTAGCAACTCTCAAACCTATCCTCAAAAAACCAAACTTGGACCCATATGATCTAAAAAATTATCGACCAATATCTAATTTGCCTTTTATAGCCAAAATCATGGAGAAAGTAGTAAATAATCAACTATCAAATTACTTGGAGGAAAATAATATCCTTCATCCTTCACAATATGGATTTCGGAAAGAACATAGTACGGAATCACTCCTCATATCACTCCTTGATCAAGTATACCT
The DNA here is from genome assembly GCF_901001135.1 of Rhinatrema bivittatum. Lineage (NCBI taxonomy): Eukaryota > Metazoa > Chordata > Amphibia > Gymnophiona > Rhinatrematidae > Rhinatrema > Rhinatrema bivittatum. The sequence continues at coordinate 320,482,700 of NC_042615.1, read as the reverse complement.
GGGATTTGACAAAGGATGCTCCTTCCTGCTTGCACTCCTTGATATCTCCGCAGCTTTCGATACAGTCAACCATGCTATATTATTAAACCGGCTATCCGACATAGGAATCTCAGGATCTGTCTTCAGATGGTTCGACTCATTCCTCAGTAATCGAGGTTATAAGGTTAAAATCAATAATATGGAATCTCCTTATACTAATTCCCCACATGGAGTCCCCCAGGGCTCCTCTCTATCTCCCACTCTATTTAATATTTATCTCCTCCCTCTTTGCCATTTCCTCTCGTCGCTAAATTTGAAATTCTACGTATACGCAGACGATGTCCAAGTTTTGATTCCTATAACAGGCTCTTTGGACTCAGCAATCAAATTATGGGAATCTCACCTTCAAACTATTAACCATCTCCTTACTAGCCTCAACCTGGTGTTAAATACTGCTAAGACTGAAATCCTGCTTATCACCCCTGAAAATAGTCTACACTTACAACAATTGCACACTACCTCCCACATCACTCATGCTAGAGATCTTGGAGTTATTATTGACAACCATTTGAGCTTAAAGAAATTTATAAATTATACTATAAAAGAATGCTTCTACAAGTTACAGGTGCTTAAAAAACTCAAGCCTCTCCTATATCACCATGACTTCAGGACTGTACTCCAAGCAATCCTGTTCTCTAAGGTCGATTATTGTAACTCGATCCTACAAGGTCTACCAGCTGTTACATTAAAACCTCTGCAACTACTCCAAAACGCAGCTGCAAGGATTTTGACCAACACTAAGCGCAGAGATCACATCACGCCCATTTTAAAAGACCTACATTGGCTTCCAGTTAATTTTAGAATTGTTCACAAATTCCTCACCATTATTCATAAAAACATCCACCACCAGACTCCACTAGACCTACTACACCCTCTCAAATTACACTCTTCAGCTAGACCTTTGAGAGATGCCTATAAGGGATCCCTTCATGTTCCCCCAATCAAATTGATACAAAGATTATCTATCAGGGACCGGGCCTTTTCAACAGCAGGCCCCACCATTTGGAATACACTACCCCCAGACCTCCGACAGGAAACCTGCCTCATAAATTTTAAAAAGAAACTGAAGACTTGGCTTTTCGGTAGAGCCTTTCCTGTCTCCTAGACTATATCCTACTAAGATATTTTTCAATCAGCTGTACTTTAATAACTAGCAGAATGTCATATAATCATGTTATAATGCTAGAGTTATTCTCCTGAGGTTGGCCTCAAGCCCCTTCTCTCTGTTATATCTCTCTACTTTGATTATCTGTCTCTTCATTTCCAATTCCTAGTTACTCACCCTTGTTATAATGTAACTTTTTACTTTCTGCTCACAATCTGTCTCCTCTTTTGAGGTTTGACTAGTTACTGTTAATGTACTATCGTTCTATGTAAACCGAGTTGATTTGATCTGTATCAAGAAAATCGGTATATAAAATCCCTAAATAAATAAATAAATAAGTTGACTTAGAAAATAGCTGCTGCTATTACTAGCAACAGTAACATGGAACAGACTAAGTTTTTGGGTACTTGCCAGGTTCTTATGGCCTGGATTGGCCACTGTTGGAAACAGGATGCTGGGCTTGATGAACCCTTGGTCTGACCCGGTATGGCATGTTCTTATGTTATATGCAATTAGACTTTTTGTAATGCATGCTGGATGTGGACGTGGCCCTCAGAAAGCCATGAATAAATGGAAATATCATTACAATATAGTAAAACAAACCTAACTGCCAGCACTCAAGCAGTAAGGGCCTTATTTATAAAAAGGTAAAGCTGCACATATTACACCAGGCCCTAGAACATCAATACACTTCCTATTAAGAAAACAGAACAAATCAGACTGCTATAGTTCCCTACAGATGAATTATATGGTAGCAGAATACCTCATCTCAGTCACACACAGAGAACACAGACAGCTCCTGACCAAATACAGAATAAAGAGACCAGAAAGTATAAATAAAATACATGCTGAGAAGAACTGAACTAGAATGCAACAAGCCAGCCTCTATAAGCAAAGCAACAATGGAAAAACAGAAACATTACCATTCTCCATAAAATATTAAAAAATAAAATCAAGAAATATAAAACATCAATCATAATAATAAAACCATAGTCATAAAAAGAATAACTATTTCAAACAGTTAACAAATAGAATATCCAAAATGTCCCAAACACCAATAAAATATTTCAAAACATCTGATGAATAGAAAAATCCAAAAGTTATTTATTTATTTATTTATTCATTTATTTGACATCTTTTATATGCCGGTATTAGAAGGGACATCATGCCGGTTCACAATAAACAGCAGAACTGAAATTACGTAATAACAAGGGAGCGTAACTAGGAGGGGGGATAACTTGAGAACAGCATGGAAGGAATAAAAACAACAAGAGGTAACTCAGAAGAGACTTAAGTAGAGGCTTAATGTGCAGTATCTTGGGGAAGCAGACCAGTGGGGCGCAAGTAAATAAGGTCCTATTCTGGGTAGGCACGTTTGAATAACCAGGATTTTAATTTCTTCTTAAATTTAGTGGAGCATGGTTCAAGGCGCAGGATGGAGTATTCCATAAGGATGGTCCAGCAATTGATAAGGCACGGTCCCGTGTTGAGGAGAGGCAGGCAGTTTTAAGTGGGGGTACAATAAGGGTGCCTTTATTGGCTGTTCTGATGGGTCTTGATGATTGGTATGGGGTAAGAGGCAGGTCGAGCCAGTTTGAATTATAGACATAGAGAGATTTGTGTACAATGGTCAGTGTTTTGTAGTGGATGCGGGAGAGGATCGGGAGCCAGTGCTGCTCTTTAAGGATGGGAGTGATGTGATCACCCTTGTGGGTATTTGAGAGTAGTCGTGCTGTTGCGTTTTGCAGCATCTGTAACGGCTTTATTGTAGCGTAAGTGAGCCCAAGAAAGAGTGCGTTACAGTAGTCTAGTTTGGTGGGAATAGTAGCTTGTATCACTGTGTGGAAATCTTGGGGGTATAGTAAGGGTTTCAGTTTCTTTAAGACTTTTAGGTCTGGATTTATCAAAATGCGGTAAGTACCGCATACGATAGCAAAAGGGGCGTGTTTTATGCTAATATAGTATTTATCGCAATTTGTGCTAATTACCTGTGCGAAGAGCTAAGTTAGTGCAAATTCTGCGATAAGTGCCAGACCTGTTGTAGTTCCTGTGTTTGACCACTGGGGGACCATTTGTAATGAGAGAGAGAGAGAGAGAGAGAGAGAGAGAGAGAGAGAGAGAGAGAGAGAGAGAGAGAGAGAGAGAGAGAGAGAGAGCGAGCACCTGGCCATAATATCATAGCCCATAGGCAGGTATTTGTATCCCTATGGTAGGCCCACCTAGTAACTCGAGGTGGGAATTAGGTAAGTGTGTAGGGGGTTAGGGGCCACTTTGACATGCTACGTGACACCTACGAACAGAACAGTGGTCTCTTGTGAAGTTTTGCTGGCCTTCGGAGTGAGGAAACTCACTCCAAGATGAGATTTGGGCAATGTTCTCTCAACCTAGCTTGATGTTACCCAAGTAGAGAGTCCATCAAGCTAGGTTGAGAGAACATTGCCCAAATCTCATCTTGGAGTGAGTTTCCTCACTCCGAAGGCCAGCAAATCTTCACAAGAGACCACTGTTCTGTTCGTAGGTGTCACGTAGCATGTCAAAGTGGCCCCTAACCCCCTACACACTTACCTAATCCCCACCTCGAGTTACTAGGTGGGCCTACCATAGGGATACAAATACCTGCCTATGGGCTATGATATTATGGCCAGGCGCTTGCACTCTCGCTCTCGCTCACTCTCTCTCTCTCTCGCCTTCAAATCATCTGAAATAAGCCTTACAGGAAACATCACAAATGGCAATGAAACCTCACCGCATGGTCACGGCCGCTATCACACAGCCTAACGCATTTGAAAGAGATGTAGTTAAAATCTGCATTAAAGGCCTATCGCATGCGAAAACAGGGCTTTTCGCATGCGATAAGCCCTTAATGCATGTGAAAACACCTTACCGCATTTTGAAAAATGACCCCCTAAGTTTGAAAAAAACGTCTTTGAGTATGGAGCTAACATTCTTCATGTTTAATTGTTGATCAAAGATGACACCAAGATCTCTGACAGATGATTGGGCTGTGACGATGCCGAGTTTTGGGTCGTTTGAAAGTGGGTGGGGGGGGAGGAGAGTGGGAGGAGATAAGCAGGAGTTCGGTTTTATTGGTATTGAGTGCCAGCTGGAGATTGGTTAGCAGGGTGTTGATGGATGCCAAGCAGCTTTCCCAGTGGTTTAGTGCATCAGAGATCGAGTTGTGGATTGGTATAATGATCTGAACATCGTCAGCATAAAGGAAGAACTTTAGTTTGAGATCAGTGAGGAGATGGCATAGCGGAGTAAGGTAGAGGTTGAAAAGGGTGGAGGAGAGTGATAAGCCTTGTGAGACTCCCTGTTGCAAGGGGTGAGAGGCAGATATAGAGTCTCCTATTTTAATGGAGAATTTTCTTTTTGATAAGTAGGACTTCAACCAGGCTATAGCAATAATTAAAATATGTTCTAATATTTCCCCCAACATAAGAACAGAAGAGCATGCCTTACTGGGTCAGTCCAAGGGTTCATCAAGCCCCAGTATCCTGTTTCCAACAGTGGCCAATCCAGGCCATAAGAAACTGGCAAGTACCCAAAAACTAAGTCTATTCCATGTTAATGTTGCTAGTAATAGCAGTGGCTATTTTCTAAGTCAACAATAAATAACAGGTAATAGACTTCTCCTCCAAGAACTTGTCCAATCCTTTTTTAAACACAGCTACACATCCCCTGGCAACAAATTCCAGAGTTAAATTACGCGTTGAGTGAAAAAGAACTTTCTCCGATTAGTTTTAAATGTGCCACATGCTAACTTCAAGGAGTGCACCCTAGTCTTTCTATTATCCGAAAGAGTAAATAACCGATTTACATTTACCCATTCTAGACCTCTCATGATTTTAAACACTTCTATTATATCCCCCCTCAGCCATCTCTTCTCCAAGCTGAAAAGTCCTAACCTCTTTAGTCTTTCTTCATAGGGGAGCTGTTCCATCCCCTTTATCATTTTGGTCGCCCTTCTCTGTACTTTCTCCATCACAACTATATCTTTTTTGAGATGCGGCGACCAGAATTGAACACAGTATTCAAGGTATGGTCTCACCATGGAGCGATACAGAGGCATTATGACATTTTCCATTTAATTCACCATTCCCTTTCTAATAATTCCCAACATTCTGTTTGCTTTTTTGACTGCCGCAGCACACTGAACAGACGATTTCAATGTGTTATCCACTATGACGCCTAGATCACTTTCTTGGGTGGTAGCTCCTAATATGGAACCTAACATTGTGTAACTATAGCATGGGTTATTTTTCCCTATATGCATCACCTTGCACTTATCCACATTAAATTTCATCTGCCGTTTGGATGCCCAATTTTCCAGTCTTACAATGTCTTCCTGCAATTTATCACAATCTGCTTGCTATTTAACTACTCTGAATAATTTTGTTTCCCGTCGATAGCAGGGCTGAATTAGCCATGCTGTCATGGGATCTGTCAATCAGGCCCGGGAGGCGGAGCTTGTCAAAGCAGAGAACAGAGCTTTGCTCTCTGCGGCTGCGCGTGTGTTCCCGCGCAGGAAAGTAACAGAATCTCCTCAGTCTGTTTTTTCCGCGAGCGGGATTGCACGCGGAGCTGATTTCTCCTCAGTTTTAAAAACAGAATTTAAATATCAAAATCGGGTTCAAACCCTGTCACTACGACCGCTAAAATAAATGTCTCGGACTGACTCATAATCGAGACAAAGGTAAGTTCGCTCTAAGATATCATCTAGAGCATTAATCAAGCGGCCACCGGCTTCAGGACCTAGTCCGCTAACTGCATCGGCTCCAACGGAAGAAAGAAGCTTTGCCGTCAAATCCTAAGTCCTCCACTCTAGGAGGTAAGGGAAAGGCAAACAACAAAGGCCAGTGGGTTCTTGAAAATCCCCAGTGCCTATAGAGCCGCAACATACCTCATCGGAGGTGGAATCCTCGGCGCCGATGATTTATGCGCCTACGGCACCGTCCGCGCGCAGACGAACATACCGGCGCCGAGGATGGAGTCTGTGCGTAGCTCATAGCTCCAGGCGCGCATGGCGCAGAGAAAACCACCGCGCCGAACAAATACGCGCATGGCGCAGAGAAAACCACCGCACCAAACAAATACGCGCATGGCGCAGAGGAAACCACCGCGCCGAACAAATACGCGCATGGCGCAGAGAAAACACCGCGCCGAAAAGATGCGCATACGGCGCCGGAAGACCCAGCGCGTACGGCGCCGGAAGATCCAGCGCGTACGGCGCCGGAAGTACCTGTGCGTACGGCGCCGGAAGACCTTGCGCGTACGGCGCCGAATACAAACCGGATTATGCGCAAGGCGCCGCCTACAAAAGGCTTATGTGCATAAAGAGGCTTATGCGCACGGCGCCGAACACATCGGCGCCGATAACCCATGTGCGCGCCACATAAAAAAGATATGCGCATACAACTAAAACTGCGCAGAAATTTAATTCCGCGCACAGATTACAAGTGCGCATAAGTTCACCGTCGCGCATACGCGCATACCGCGCATAACTCTACATCCGCGCATAAACATATCTACGCGCATATATCTAACTCAGCGCATAGATCAACATCTGCGCGTGGAATCCATAATTATTCATAAAAAAAAAAAAAAAAAAAATTAAAGATGAGCTGAAAGCGGAATCAATACCCTTCACACAGCTAAATTTCCAGAGACTGAAGTCACAGATACTGATACATCATCTGATGACTAATATAAGTATTTAAGTCACTCCCACCGTAATAAATTACCAAAGAGGAGTGCATCATGGGAGATAAATCCCTCGACTTCTATATTATCTCGTAAAGCAAAAAAAAAAAAAAAGACAAGGAAGAAATGAAAATTTCTTCCTCGAACACTTCTTCAGATTCGAAAACTTTTAAGTATTACTTCTGATAATAGACTACAAAGAGCCGTGAAGTTTCCACAACTTCACCTCAAACAGGTATCGCACAAAAACAAGACAGTAGTATGGTTATGCCCTCTCACATAAGAGAAGCATTTTTCCAACTGTCTCAATCTTAACAGTTTTTTACGTGATACTTCCATCATCATTTAAATACCTAATATTGCTACTAAACAGCAGTTGGCACCGACATCTCCCATGTTAAACCAACCAGCCTCACCAACTCATGTCCAGGAGACATCTTTGGATTCTCCTTCAATACAAACATCCCCATCACCATAAGTGGGATGTCTCTCAAATCTGCAAGACCACATTCGGGAGTCGTATTCCCCTCCTGAAGACCTTACATACCCAAAATTGGTCTTCTATAAAATTGATACTCAGGTGGAACCAACATTCTTCCACCACAAGATATCCTGCATTCAATCTTGCAAAATCCTGGAGGCTACCTTATACAATAACAGCCATCTCCAGGAAAACTGACGTAAATTTCCTATGAAGAAAACGTCACTATATACTCTATCACAATTGCATCATACATCACTTGTAGTAGAGTTGGCGATGCAAAGGTACAAGGAAATAAGTTGCATACCACTTCCCCACCGGGGAAAGACAACAAAGATTTAGATGAGTTTGAAAGGAAAATATTCCATAACTCGATATAACCGCAAGAATTATGCAACATCAGTTCAACATGGTGCAATATCCATATGAGTGCATGCAAGCTATAAAAACTACTTATTCCTCTATGACGGAACAGATACCTCAGCTTCTTCATGGCATAGTAGAATGCTCTCGACACCTCTTGAGGTCAATCTAAGAAGCACTTGAAACATCATCCAGGGCATCTGCAACAGTCATTGCAGCCCGCACACTAACATGGTTACGTTCAAGTTCGATATGTGAAGACTTACACGAGACACTATCAAACCTCCCATGTACAGGAAATATCCTGTTCGGAGAGAAATTCCAGGACGCAGTAAGTAAATTAAAGACAAAGATCTAGCAGTACAATCGCTAGCATCGCATCCTATTTATTCGACTACACGTCGTTATGTCGGGTCTATCCGTAGGCAACCATTTGCCAGAAGACCCTATACATTTAAAGTTTTCGTACGCAGCCATGCCTTGCCTACCAACGTCCTGCTCCACATACAATACCTCAAATCAACAAAGGGGTAAACCACGTAACCAAAGACAGCAGCCACTACATACTGCTACTGCAGCAAAACGACTTCGTCTTTTAGTTACTCAGCCGCCACCACAACAACAAGCTCCTCCAGGCAGAAGTCGTGCTTACCTGAGAGTCTGGAAAGAATAACATCAGACCAATGGGTTCTGCAGATAGTACGTCAAGGTTACCAACTCCAATTTGTTACAAAACCAATCTTGCCTCATCTTTCCGCACTCAAGACTCACAGTTCTCATACACAACTGGGGTGGGGGAAATTGCTTTACTTTGCAAACAACATGCAATTCGATAATCCACCCACACCCCAAACTAGCAGCATTTATTTCCCGTACTTTCTCATACCAAAGGAGTCTGGGGGCCTTTGCCCATACTAGATCAAAGGAAATTGAACAAATTTCTCACCAAGGAGAAATTCAAATGGTATCGTTGAAGTCAATTCTTCCTCTCATTCAACCAACGATTCGATGTGCTCCATCGATCTGAAGGATGCATACACACATATTCCAATCCATCCATCCTTGTGGTTTTACATGTGTTTTCGATACAGACATCAACACTACCAGTACAAGTTCTTCCCTTTGGACTAACGGCTGTACCCAGAAATTTCACCAAATACATGATAGTGGTGGTAGTTTATCTCAGGAAACAAGGTATAACCATCTTTCCGTATATGTACGACTGGCTCATAATAGCCTCAACTCCGAACATCTTATAGTATCACCTCACACGGGTGATACATTGCTTACAGCAACTAAGGTTGGTGATAAAATTTCAAAATCACATTACAACCAACACAGCAATGACAGTTCATAGGCGCATGCTTGGACACTATGTGCAACAGAGCATATCTCCCAGACGACATAATATCACATTTCCGTCAACTCCTGCACACCTTGAAACATATTCAGAGGCCGTCAGTAGACAGTCCTGGTAAGTCTGGACCACGTGACAGTGACAAATTTCACGATTCCCAACACCAGGCTACACATTAGACTCCTTCAATGGGGTCTAAAGCGCCAATGAAAACAGCATTCACAACCAGTGACGCAGAAGGTTTCACTGACCGCAGAAATGAAAAAAGATATAGCATGGTGACTCCTAGATTCCACCCTATCCAAGGAGCATTGTTCAGCCTCCTCACAATGCAGTTCTAACCACACATGCATCTCGCAGGACATAGGGTGCACACCTCGAGATTTACGAAACCCAAGGGTTATGTACGATCTCAGAACTGAATCTACAAATAAATCTATTGGAACTCAGAGCGATTCGCAACGCCTTGTGAGTCTTCCAAGACCACCTGAAAGGACGCAGGGTCATGATCTACACACACAACCAAGTAGCGATGTTTACATCAACAAACAAAGAGAATTCGGTTCATGGCCCCTCTGCAAGGAGACCCTGACAATCTTCGAACACGTTCACAAGAATTGCATACATCTACAAGCAACTTACCTACTGGGAGTTGCGAACACAAGAGCGGACAACATAAGCCGCATCTTGCATCCCTGCGAATGGTCACTCAATACAGAAATAGTCCAGGACATATTTCTGCAGTGTGGGACACCTTCCATAGATCTCTTTACAACAGAGATCAATTCTCAAGTTTCCAACTTCTGCTTGATAAGACCGAGCCATTTCAGGATCGCTCATGAAACCTTCCTCATTCCATGGGAGACAAGCATTCTGTATGCCTTTCCTCCCATACCTCTCATAACAAGAACCATTCAGAAGTGAATAGAGGACAAAACTCAACTGATACTCATAGCCCCGGCATGACCGAGGCAACCATGGTACAGTTTCCTACTTCGACTATCCATCAAGGATCCAATTCTATTACCGAATCGTCAAGATCTTCTAAACCAAGATCAAGGAACACTCCTACACCCGCTACACTCATCTCTGCACTTGACAGCTTGGAGATTGAAAGACTCCTTCTAAATGAACAAGAAGTTTTCCACTTCAGCACAATTCATCTTGTTACAATTAAGAAAACTCTCAACCAGGAAAACTCATAGTTACACATGGAAACACTACTCTACTTGGGGCACTTCCAAAGGTGTACCGCCATTGGACTGCTACCCCGAATTGCTCATTGATTATCTTCATACACTATATGTAGATGGACTAACAACATCATCCATCAGAGTTCACCTCAGCGCCATAGGCGCCTATCATAGACCAATCAATGACATTCCTATATCCAATCACCCATTACTGACTCGTTTCATGAAGGGTTTAACTCACATTCGTCCTCCAATATCCAAACCTCCAGTTCCATGGAACCTCAACATAGTTCTGGAACAGCTCATACTTTCTCCATTTGAACCTATGGACTCAGCACATTAAATACCTCACCTGGAAGGTGGTATTCCTGGTTGCAGTAACATCAGCACGAAGACTTAGTGAGTTACAAGCTTTGATCCATTATCCTACGTACTTACAATTTCATCAACAAAGGTAGTTCTACGAACTCACCCATCCTTCCTACCGAAGATAGTTACTCCATTCCATCTCAATCAGACAATGGAATTACCAATATTTTCCCTAAACCTCATGCAAACGAGAGGGAAAAGCTACTGCACACACTGGATTGTAAAGAGCTTAACACACTACAAAGAGAGGACAAACTCGGACACCCGTGTTTCTCAACTCTTTGTTTCCTACGAACCGAAAGCTCCTGGACTGCCAGTAGCTAAACACACCATCTCCAATTGTATAACACAATGCATCAAATTCTGCAACAACAACCAGAATTTAAATTTACAGTCTACTCCTAAAGCTCACCAAATCAGAGCAGTAGCCACATCCTTAGCACACCTGAAGAATGTGCAAACCAGAGACATTTCCAAGGCAGCTACATGGTCATCACTGAATACCTTCCCATCTCATTACTGTCTTGACCAGCAAGCAACCACGGATGCGAAGATAGGGCAAGCAATACTGCAATCTCTATCCTCCTGTCCACGGTGACTGCCACACTGTCAAAGATCACGTCCACCCATATATGTCATATATGACGTGATCGGGAGCTTTGGACTCCCATGACAGCATGGCTAATTCAGCCCTGCTATCGACGGGAAAAAGCAAGTTTGCTTACCGTAAACGATGTTTCCGTAGATAGCAGGATGAATTAGCCATGCTGACCCACCCTCCTCCCTGGCAGTCACCTAGTCTTCGACTACACTACAGCTTAATCACAGACTGAGGAGATTCTGTTACTTTCCTGCGCGGGAACACACGCGCAGCCGCAGAGAGCAAAGCTCTGTTCTCTGCTTTGACAAGCTCCGCCTCCCGGGCCTGATTGACAGATCCCATGACAGCATGGCTAATTCATCCTGCTATCTACGGAAACATCGTTTACGGTAAGCAAACTTGCTTTTTCATCTGCAAATTTGATTACCTCACTTGTCATATTTTTTTCCAGATCATTTATAAATATATTGAAAAGTACGGGTCCCAATACAGATCCCTGAGGCACTCCACTGCCCACTCCCTTCCACTGAGAAAATTGTCCATTTAATCCTACTCTCTGTTTCCTGTCTTTTAGCCAGTTTGCAATCCACGAAAGGACATTGCCACCTATCCCATGACTTTTTACTTTTCCTAGAAGTCTCTCATGAGGAACTTTGTCAAACACCTTCTGAAAATCCAAATACACTACATCTACCGGTTCACCTTTATCTACATGTTTATTAACTCCTTCAAAAAAGTGATGCAGATTTGTGAGGCAAGACTTGCTTTGGGTAAAGCCATGCTGACTTTGTTCCATTAAACCATGTCTTTCTATATGTTCTGTGATTTTGATATTTAGAATACTTTTCAGTATTTTTCCTGGCACTGAAGTTAGGCTAATTGGTCTGTAGTTTCCCAGATCGCCCTTGCAGTCCTTTTTAAATATTGGGGTTACATTAGCCACCCTCCAATCTTCAGGTACAATGGATGATTTTAATGATAGGTTACAAATTTTTCTAATAGGTCTGAAATTTCATTTTTTAGTTCCTTCAGAACCCTGGGGTGTATACCATCCAGTCCAGGTGATTTACCAAAAAAACAATAACATATTTCAGAACAGCAGAAATATCAAATTACACCCAATAATTAAAACTAATAAGGACTAAAAAAGTTTCTGTTCTCCATACCCGAAATCTTTTGATTTCCAATCACCCTGAGACTGTCATGGATTGGAGGAGGTAGGGCCACACAAACTTTATCTTTATATGCACACACACACACACACACACACACACATATTCATTTTCTCACACATTCCATGCTTATGCTCTCAAACACAGTTGCTCTCTTTCCCTCACAGACACATTATATATAGGTGACATATAGGCTCTCACAGGCAAACACGCACACAAGCACTCTCACACTGGCTCTCACACAGACACACACACACACAGACACACACACATGCACACAGGTTCTCACACTGACACACACACACCCAAGCTCTCAAACAGACACGCACACATATACATAAACACATGTTCTGACACAGCACAAACATATACACATGAACACAAGCTCTGACACAGGTGCACACTCAAGTTCTTATAAAGATACACACACATGAATACAAGCTCTGACACAGACACACACAAAAATGTTCACAGAGACACATGCACAGAAGTTCTCAAAGACACACACAGCATCTTTTCTCCAGGCCACCATGGGATGGGCTTCACCGTGGCCAGCTCCGTCCTCCTCTTCACTTTGGGCCATGTTGGCATGAGCTCCACCACGGCCCTGCCAGCCTCCTTCTCCCTTAAGTTTGAGCCATGGTGGGATGAGATCTACCACAGCCTCACGGGCTAGCCTTTCTGCAATGGGAGGGAGGCTGGAAAGCTGTGAGGACACGCGCACAGCTAAAAGGAAAAACTACTGTGGCTTTTCCTTACTTTTGGCCGCTGGTGGGTTGAGCTCCACCGGAGGCCCGACTCTCTTCTTCATGGCCTTTTTTCATTTTTGGCCAACGGCGAGTTGAGCTCCGCCAGCGGCCTCACATCCTCTCCTGCTGCTGCCGCCCCCCAGACGTGCCGCCCCATGCAAATGCATGGTGTGCACACCTAGTCGCACAGGGCCTGACTAAACCAGACAAGTGTTTCTTCAACTAATGTGTACTTTTCCTACCATTGTTTACAACTCTTCTTAGCACTCAAGTTATTAAGGGCCAAATGTACTAATGGAGTATTTCAATTCTGAGTCTACAAGGAAAATAATGAATGCGTATGGCCCTTAAGTATATGTAATTTTCTATGTCAAGCACGTCACTGATTCTATAATTTAAAAAATTCCTATTCATTATCTTATGTACTATATATAAAAATTTAGCTCCTAGTACACCACTCAGTAACAGTCTGAGAAGCAAAATGACATGCTTTCGTTCACATTTCACAAAGTTACTCATCTTATAGCGAGCAATTTAATGTTGGTAGTCTATAATCACGTTTCACTAAAATCTTGATACCAACTTTATGAGACTGTATACAACAGTATACCAGAGCATCATCAGATTTCATGACCTGATATTTTCAAGGGATTAAAGCCTTGATAAATAGTTGCATAGTTGCTACATAAACAATAAAAATTTTAAAAGCTGGGCATGTGCCAAAATCGGGAGATATGCTCGCATATAGGACACCCGATTTAAATAGCCGCCCACATGCACACAGAAGTCCGTGCACACACAAGTCCCGATGTGTGAATATCTCGCATCGGAAAAAAAGGGATGGAATGTGGACATGGCATGGGCAGGGCGTGGGCGTTCCAGGGCAGTGCCAAGAGATGTGCGTGTGTGCCTGGGCACACGTCTAGGTATATTTGTACACAAATGCATTTCTGCTATGGGGGAGGTGTAAGTCTTAATAAAACTATTCCTAGGCATCTATGAACCCAGATTGAGGGGTCTGGGTTAACTGATGGGAGCGCAGGCTAAAGAACAAGGGTGGTTTGGAGATTTGGCAAACTGGTGGATGAACTTGTGAAACTGGTCATGGCACCTGTTATAAAATTCCCTCATTTGCATGGTTCAAACCTGACATTTCATGGCTGTGCTCACAAATTTGTAAAATTAGGAGCACATATTCGTGCGCCAGGACTACTTTATAACTTGTGCGCATATGTGCGCACAGGATCTAAAATAGCTGTGTATCTGGCTGTGCACCCATACACGCACGTATATGTGTGCCCGCCCACCCATTTGAAAGTTACCCTCAACGGATGAAGCATTAAAGAGTTTAATCTTATTCTCTACTTTGGCTTAGTAACTCATTACATATGAAAGTACTCGAGTCTCTAAATTAATGAATCCATTATCTATAGCAACTATATTTATGAATGTTTCTGAAGCTGCAGGATTTGAAGGTCAAATCCTTTCTTTGTGCTTGGGCTGAAGGCAAGCTCTGGTTTCTTCCACTGACCAGGCATCCTGCAGTGGATCATAACATTAAGGAGACAATCTATCTAAACCATAATTAGCCCCAAGCTTGTTCTATATAAATTGTAAACAATAGATCAAGTTGACTAATTGTAATGATCCTAAATGCCAGACACTGTACCTTAGGGACTGGCGCGCCTTGTCACCATGTTAGTACTGAATGGTGCATCTGAGTGATGGCAATCACGTCAGGAGTCGACCAAGGGATGCAGTATTGTAATCTAAGCACTTGAACCCCACTCTGCACATGCTCATTTGTCACTGTCTATCCTCCAAAGGCAGAAATCAGGTAGCTCAGCTTCCCCACTCTCTTCTGTGCAACAGAGAGTGATGCAACTGCAGAATTTCTCACATTCTTCCACACAAGATACAAAAGGACAGCAGGATGTATAATGACTGAGAAGCTAGAGAATGAGTCAAACCCTTTGCAGTAAAAATAGCTGGAAAAAAAAAAGGTTTTCAGCTTGATTACAAGCAGTTTGATTGGTTAGACTGTGAGCCAATAATTATATGCAGTCTCAGATTCAGTTGTCTGCATATTCATACCCATGGCTACTATTTTTAAAAAGCAACCTTTTCTTCTCACAAAAAGTACATTTTATCAAATAATAGCAATAGTGCTTCTGCATCAGGTTCTTTATTACCAATAAATACCATGTTCCATCATGGATTATTGTTTAGTTGACTATTGAACCCTGTCATTCCATTTCAGCTACACAAGCAATGTCACAGCATGGTAAGTTTCCTAATAATTAGTAAACTGAAATGATTAAGACAAAATAGTTTTATGTGTTATGTTTTTGTAAGGATGTGAACCCTGGGCTGAGATGAGAGATGTCTCCATCCACAGGGAGGAGCCTTGTAGGCCTCACCGTCAGCAGGCATAGTGTCAGTGGTGTAGGACACAGTTGTATGATAGAGACGTTATTATGAAAGAAGGAAAGCAGAGCCCGCAGAGCGGGAAATGCAATTAGTACAGTTCTGAGCAGTGGGGTATACCCAGAGAGATACCACAGACGTGAAGATCCGGTAGTGGATCCAGTAGCTACTGTACAGTAGATGATGAATAGCTGGTCTGAGGTGCAGGAACCGAAAGTGGATCCGGTAGCTGGTGCGCCAATACCCTGCAGCACAGGGTATGCTGGTACAACTTCTACTGAAGAGACACGGTAGTGGCCCGAGGCACGGGCACCACAGGGAACCTTCAATAAAGCTGGTATCGTAAAAGTCTGTAGAAGTACTCACAAGAGGTAGTTCCAGGAGAGTGTACCGAGAAGCGGGACAGGTAGTAGTCCAAGGCAGGAAGGTCCTCCGAGGAGCGGATAGCCAGGAACGCGGAAGAGCCCCCGAGGAGCGGGTACTCAGAGCTTCACATGCCAAGACTAATGTCAGAAACAGGAAGTCCAAGAATGGAGCGGATTCAGCAACGAGGGAACTCTTTGCTAACTTGTTGAAGGCAAGGGCTGGTCAGCTTAAGAACAGCAGTGAGTTGACGTTATTGGGAGGGGACGCCCCCGAGGTTCCCGCCATGATGTGTACAAATGAGGCCCTTGCGCGTGCGCACCTAGGTGATTCCGGATAGAAGATGGCGGTCGGCAGCACCCACGCTGTCCCGGGAATGCCGGGGAGGTCGGTGGTAGTTAGCAGAGGCCACCATTCTTCCCAGAATTGATGGTGCAGGGAAAAAAAGAGGTGAGCATGAGTGATCGCAGCTGTCTGCAACCGAAAGGCATAACATTATGCTTGAGAGAATAAGGAAAACCGTGGATACCTTTACTTCTCTGGTGTCAAACTCTACTGCCTGATTCACTAAACTTTTTCTCTCATTCTGTGTCTATGGGAAAATACCTTGATGAATCAGGCCTTTAGTTTATAATGTTTATTTTTATTAAGATTAACTTCTTAATTTCATACAGGGTTGGAAAAACCTCATGCACTAAACCTGTATTTGTTTCCTTAGTAACTACAAGGATGTTACGAGGGGCGCTGGGAGAGCGGTCCCCATTAGAGAGAGTGTGCCCTTGGACCCCTGTCACGACCCCGCGCCAAGGGTAGGTGCGCATGGGTTGCGAGAGACAACCCGACCCCCAGCCGGACCTGCATGCCTCTGGAATCAACTTGTAGGGTGTTGGTGATGAACAGTCCTTCGACCGTTCCCGGCCCTTTCGGACCTGCGCTGGGATGGCAAGAGGCAGCAGGCCGGACTCAGGGTGTGGGCAGACGAAGGTTCTGAAACAGATGACGAAGACTCGGGAACCATAGATTGTAGACGTAGACTCTAAAGCAAGGTACTATAGACGTAGACTCTAAAGCAACATACTGTAGACGTAGACTCTAAAGTAAGGTACTGTAGACGTAGACTCGGAAGCTGGGGAGGTACAGACATTGGCACTGTCCCTCAGGGCGCCCTACACAGCCAGTACCACTGGTCTGGTCACGGACCACCCCGTCCCACCACCGAGGGAGCGGAACCAGCGCAGGAAAGGTAGAATGCTGCACAAAGCAGTCCAGGGTAATGTACTGCACACTGACAGTCTGAAGCAATACTGCACACTGGCAGTCTGAAGCAGGAGGCTGCACACCGGTAGTCTGAAGCAAGTTACTGCGCACCGGCAGTCTGAAGCAAGTTAAAACATCAAGGTCAGGAACAAACACCAAGGAACATCATGAAACATTAGGATGTGCAAGACACAGACACCAAGTTGAAGCAAACACGGAGGCCTGACGGAGCGCTGGAAGAAGAGACATCCAGAGAGGTGTAACTCCAAAGCAAGGCAAAGCATGAGTGCTGGAGCAAAGCTTTAATAGCCCAGGAGCAGGCAACTCCCTGGGAGGAGTCCGGATGGGCCATCCCTCGCTGGCTCTTTAAGAGTGGAGAGGAGCCGCAGGCCCACCCCTTAGGAGAAGGACATGGCCAACACCAGAGCATCCAGGCTGCAGTGGAGCAGGCCCCGAACAATACCGAAGGCCCCCCAGGCAGCAGAACAGGATCTGGACAACTGTTCACACGAGGCCCTGGCTTCAGAACGGCCTCCAGAAAAAGGTAAGATGCCTCCTGTGGCACAGCTACAGGAGGAATCGTAACAAAGGAAACATCACAGAAAATAAAATTATATAATTAATGGTTGAAAATACTGAAAAGTATTATACCTGTATTCATATATAGTGCTGTTATGCACTGTCCAAATCCAAAGCACAATTGGTAAAAAGAAACTATTAAAGTTGGGCAGATCTTTATATTTGCTATTTGTTCTTATTTATATCGCTATTTGTTTTTTTGAAGACTTGTTCTACTTATAGTGTTATTTGTTATCTGACGACTTGTTTCAATGTAATGCCATAGCCACGATTGTTCAGTTACAATGGAAACCGATATGATTTGATATTTTTTTCAAGAATGTCGGTATATAAAAAAAAAATTCTAAATAAATAAATCTTCAAACTTCACACCAACAATGAAAAGACTCTATATATTGCATAAAAAATGTCATAATTAAATTATTTGTGAAATGCCATAAAACCCACTCCAAAAGGGTAACCAGGTTAGTGAGAAGTCCCAAATGTCAACACATAGACTGATTGCTCTCTTCTTTAAAGTGTTTAATACCTGGCTATAATCATGATATACCAATCTATTCTGCAGTAGCCAATCAAAAGTTTAATCTTGGCTCACTGCTTGACTACATCATGGTTGGCTCTGCTGTCTGACACTTTCAATTAAAGTTTAACCAGACAGAATGAATACAGTTTTTTTATCTTCAATAACAGTTATATAAAAATTGTTTTATAAAAGTGTTCTAACTTTTAACTAGTTGGTAAAAAAAAAAAATCACAGTTTACTAATTCCAATGAATTATTATTTGATTGCTTTTCAGACTTCAGATTAAGATGCATCATTTCAACATGGAATTATATCAGAAACGAATTACTAGCAACATCAGCAGAATAGTAGTACTGCTATTACAATCAGTCATTTCTATACCACTACAAAATGTACACAGTGCTGTACAGCCATATAGAAAAGTTGAGTTGACACAACTTAAAGCAGAATTAGAATGTTTCTTGCTATGAGACCTGAAGCCCAGGCCTTGGGAGCAAATTTCCAACTTCGCTACCCATGCAGATGTGTCTTGAAATTTTCAAATAATACTTATATATTTTTCAACCCCGAGCATTTGAGGGAGTTCCTAGTTAGCAAAAGACAACCTCCCACAAATGAAGGTCTATTGTAATATGTAGTGCAGTTTATCGTCAAGTTACTTATTTCTTAGTTGGCTTAAGTATCCTTCTTTTTAATGTTTAAGTAAATACGCCCCCCCCCCCCCCTACATATTTCTGTTGTTAATTTCTGAGATATGATATGGATCCAGGATCATGTCAAGTGAATTCTGGAATTATGCAAAAAATGTTTGTGATGTTGCCTGAGAACTTCTTTTTTCTTACTAATATCTCATGGAATGTATTTCATACAAAGTGTATTCTTTGTTAAATTTCAGTAAACTGATAAATAAAATAATAAAATAAATAAATAAATAAATAAATAAAGCAGAATTAGAAACAATTAAAAGAGCCAAAAAGGAGTTAGCTACCCTTAGAAGAGGCTCTCCCAATATACAGCATTCAGAAAATCTGCCCCCACTCCCACAGAGGATTTGAAACCCAGGTAGTTATAAGTGAGCTTTTGTATATTGAAAAAATGTGAGTCTAAAATTTCACTTAACTTTTATAATGAACTCTTGCGAGTATTCCTGGAAGGTATCAGTAGATATTGCCAAAAACTAAGGCCAAGAAAAGTTATTCCCATTCAACTCACCAGGGTACCATATAAGCTCAACTGGCAACAATTATATAATCATCTACCTTTCCAGTGAAGTGCCCTTAAACCTAAAAGTCCATATATCCAAATTAGTGATTTCTAGTTTTCAAAGTCCATTTAAAATTACACAAAATTCTGTCTTGCTGTCCAAAAAATGAATTATAAATGTCATAGACCACTACAAGTAACAAGTGTAGTTATCTTATAAGCTCACTTGATGGAGCCCTCCATTGCTCAATGGCTCAACAGCTGGAACTTCCACACTTGCCACGCCAAAGATGGTCCCACGTAATGTTGAAAGAAACTGGAGTCATCTAATCAGGATATATCCACAAACTCAAGAAATGTAAATATTAGAACTGTAGACCCATAGATCAAGGGGGAAGTTGGCGCAACCTGCAGGGAGGAGCCTTGCAGGTCCCCATCATCGGTAAGCAGAATGGACATGAGCGGAGGCCCAGCTAGACCTTCACCACTACTAGCCCTCGTTCCCCTTAGGTTGAGCCCTTGGGTGCTGAGGCAGCTGGACTTAGGTGTGGGCCTCCAGTTAGATGAAGATCCGTCAAGATGCAGGTATGATAGGCCAGTACAGGAAAAGCACACAGAGTCAGGTTCACGTAGAGGTCTAGGCAGGCAGCGATCAGACAGAATCAAGAAGCAAGCCAAGGTTAAGCCAAAGGGTTAATCCAAGAAGAAGTCAGGAGCCAGTCCAAGGTCAAGAGTCAGGAGTCCAATTCAAGAAGCAAGAAAAGATGAGGGCGGAGAAGACAAAACACTAAAGACAGACGAAGGGGAACTTGATGGGAAGACAGGAACACTCTCAGGAAGAAGAATCAGGAACAGGTACGCAGGCAATCTACTAGTCTAGGTGAGGCAAACTATTGCCAATGCACTGGAAGAAGGTGAGGAGTGGCCTTATATAGGCCTCTGCCTATGATGTCAATGGGGAGCGCCAAGTGGGGGAGATGGCCGTGCATGCGCGCACCTAAGGAGGCAGACGAAGAGGCTGGGAGGAAGACGGCCCCGGTCCTGAAGCCCCGACAGCGTTCTGCCATACCGAGGAAAGGCAAGAACGGGGCAGTGCAGCTCCTTGCCGTGCTCAGAAGTGGCCGCCACATCAGGCCCTTGGGAGCGAGGAGAGCGCGGTGTCGGGAAACCACGTAGATGAGCCCAACTGGAAAGTAGGGGAGGTGGGAACACAGGGTTGACTCGCAGTCTGCCGAGCATAACAGTAAAGCAGTTCTACCCACAAAAGGGTAAGACTTATACCAAAAAAGAGTGAGGGCACTAAGACAACTAATAATAATTGGGTAGTGTTTGAAAGGTAAAGGTACGTGTGCTTCCCGGCGCACACACATGGACGTGCCGATTATATATTTTATAATCTGCGCGCGCAAGAGGGAATACAGTTCTGCAAATTTTGAATGGTGACCATCCTGGCCTTTCACAGTTCCCTACTGCCTTCCCTAACCTCCCTTCCCCTCTCCTCCCCAACTCCTAATTCCTACCTTTTTTCATTTTTTTTCCCCCAGCTTTCTTCAGGGCCCGACCTGAAGTAAGTTGCGCACGCCAGCAGCCAGCCGGCGCACAAAGCTCCAGGAGAGCGATTAATGCCAATGTCCCCTGCCCCACTCAGAACACGCCCCCGGGCCCGCCCCTTGGAGGAAGGCTGGCACTTATGCATGTACCAGCCTTTATGCGCGGGGCCGAGCCTTTTTGAAAATAGGCCTGGCCATGCACATAAAGGATGGATTTTACAGGAGTGGGTGATTTAAAATCCGACCAAATATCTGCAGTAGTGACTCATCATATAACTTGATCAATCTTAGTCAAAGAATGATACAGACTACTGGACAAAAATCATGAGTAACCATATAGACCACTTCTTGCAATGGTTCAAATAATTTACCAATGATTCAAATCATTTACCAATAACTTATAATGAATGTTAGTAAATGTGCTTTCTTTACTTTTTTAGTCTTTTTCTTATACACATATAAACAAACATGCAGAAAAATACTTAGCTCTGAAATGGCTTGACTAGCATCTCTGATTCAAGAAAAGCTGTCAACTGCTGCCACAATGTCTCAATGGTGGATAAGCTGTCAAATCCCACTGAAACTCTGACCTGACACTGTCAGTGTTTTGGCATGTGCTGTCTAAGTTGGGCATCTCATATGCTACAATAGAAAAATAATAAAAGAAGTCATATATCAAAAAAATATTTTCCTTATACAAAACATATTTTTCTTACCGTGAAGTACAGGACTGAGCATCTCATAATCATTTTAAAAAGTTGTGTGCAAGTCCTCCATTTATACATAGTACGGGCTCCGCTGTGTATCAATGTGGATCATTCAAATAGCTCTACTATGAGCATCACAATTCTAATGAAAAAAACTGTCTCAAATCAATGCACAAAAATCCATAACAAAAATATCCACAAAAATCTAAATAAAATACTGTCCATTTTATTTCTTTAATCTACTAGGGGACCACAGTCCCCAATCTGTAAATACAACATTGCTCAAATCTTAGCAGTTTCAAGTTATGATCTCCGTCACAAATGTTTATTCCCAGTTTATCCAATACTGTAAACCTCAAATCCTCAAATCATGTTTCTTAGATAGCCAACATGCTACAAGAAGTGTCTCAATCTGTTCACAACAAATACAACTCAAATGTTCCATAATACAAATGCTTAACTTCTGTTTCATCTTGCCTGTATATAACAGCACACAAGGGCACCAAATCAAATAAATTACTCCAGAAACACTGCATGAAGTAAGATGTATTAATTTAATATATTGATATCCATTAAGTGCCACTTCACTTCCACTAAAGGCTAGCTGACACATCGAGCAGTGTCCACATGGGAAGTATCCTTTAGATGTGTCATTCTTCTCTGTAGCAATCACTGGTAGAAAGTATGTATATCGGACCAGATAAATTCTAAGACAAATTTTTAAGATCCTTTGTTTCCATTTTGTCATCGCATATAAGAGATTCTGTTGATGTCATTACTATTCTTAAATCAATGCCTGGTGTTGTGGTCCCGGTCGCAGTGCGCGGTCCCGGTCGCAGTTGCGACCGGGTCCTTACCTCAGGGCCAAGAGCGAGGAGAGCGCGGTTCGCAGCGGCGCCAAGGCTGCGCGGGGGTGCCGACAGCAACCCGACCGTCTCCACAAGGGAGACACCGCCGAGCTCTCTGAGGAGGCTCCACCCCTCCTGGGCACGCGTGCGCGTGGGGAAGCCCGTTTTAAAGGGCTTTTCCCGCCGGACCGAGGACCGCCCCTAAAGTGACGTCATACGCCGGCTTGTATATAAGCCGGCGACTGCCTCTCCCAAATCGCCTTGCACCAAGTACCTGACTTGCTGCAGTGCCTGCTTCTGTTCCTGCTGGACCGTGTTCCTGTTTGATCCTGGGCTCTTTCCTCAATTGCTGGCTGCCGCCTCGGATCCCTGCTCCTATCTTGGACTTCGACCTCTGTTCCAGGTTTGGGTTCCCGGCTCCTGCTCCGGATTCCGTGTTCCGGACCTCGCTTGTCCTCTTGGTGCCTGACATCCACCTTGTTCCTGGCTTCCGTGCTTGCTTCCTGCCTCGACCCCGGACCGGTATCTCTCATTGCCTCTTCCATTCTCCTAAGTCCCAGTGGCCGGGACCTCACGAGCTCCTCTTGGGGGGTCCGCTGGCTTCCAGGGTGAAGTCGCCTCCAGTCTTCCCAATGATCTCTTAAGTCCCAGCAGCCGGGACCTCACAAGCTCCTCTCGGGGGGTCGGCTGGCTTCCAGGGTGAAGTCGCCTCCAGTCTTCCCAATGATCTCTTAAGTCCCAGCAGCCGGGACCTCACAAGCTCCTCTCGGGGGGTCCGCTGGCTTCCAGGGTGAAGTCGCCTCCAGTCTTCCCAAGGATCTCCTTAGTCCCAGCGGCCGGGACCTCACGAGCTCCTCTCGGGGGGTCCGCTGGCTTCCAGGGCAAAGTCACCAGTCGCGAGGCGTCTGCCACCGCCTCCCGGCCTTCTGCCTCAGTGGAGTTCTCATCCTTACCAACCTTCTACTCCGTCAGGCCGGCCCAAGGGTTCACTACTTCCGCCCCAACAGCAACAGTTTGCAAGGCCATGGACCCGGCGGACGTGGCAGGCCTTCAGGCCATCACAGGTATGGCTCAGCGATTGGTGCAGCAACAGCATTGTTTAGACGTTTTGACCGCCACTGTGGAACGTTTGGCCAATCGCCTGGACGCAGCTCCACCGGAGCCCCAGCACCTTCTGCCACCCTCACAGGTGGTGAACGTCTCTGCTCCCACCCAGCTGCCAGCGCCTTCTCGCTATTTGGGAGATGCCAAGTACTGTAGGGGTTTTCTGAATCAATGCTACATTCGGTTCTCGCTATTGCCTAACCAATTCCCTACGGATTCTGTAAAAGTGCCGTATATTTTGTCTCTATTAGATGGGAATGCATTATCCTGGGCCTCTCCCATGTGGGAGCGAAATGACCCGCTTCTTGACAATTTGTCCCAGTTTGTGACTTGCTTCAAACAAGCCTTTGATGAGTCGGCACGGCTGGCTACTGCTACAGCAGAACTTTTACAATTGAAACAGGGCTCGCGCTCTTTGGCTGATTACGCCATAGAGTTCCGCACCCTCGCCCTCGAGGTTGGCTGGTGGGAAGACAGCCTGCGTGCCCTGTTCCTGGAGGGATTAGCGGCACGAATAAAGGACGAGCTAGCCGCCCGTGATATCCCGGATGACTTGAATGCTATAATCGACTTGGCCGGTAAAATTGACCGTCGTTTGCAACAACAGGCAAAAGAAGGACGCCCTCTCCGACGAGCAGTGTCTCTGGCACCCACCTTCTCAAGGCCATTGACGTCAGGGCCTAGTCAAGGATCTGCCCGACCAGAGGCATCCGTGGAGGAACCTATGCAACTAGGACGCGCTCCTTTGTCCTCTGAGGAACGTCGACGCCAGCGCTCTTTGGGTCTTTGCCTCTACTGCGGGGCCAAAGGTCACTTCTTGGCCCAGTGCAAAGAGCGTCCGGAAAACTCCAGAACCTAGGAGGTCCAGAGAAGCCCCTTCTAGGTTGCCTTACTTCTGCTCCTCAATGTACAGTACCTATCACCCTGGAATACCCAGGCGGAGTTTTCGACACGCTCGCCTTTATTGACACTGGGGCGGGTGGGAACTTCATTGTAAAAGACTTAGTACAACAATTACAAATACCGGTGGTCCCGCGACCTACTCCTTTACGGATCACTTCCATTTGAGGACTCCTCCTCCACCGTGCCTCTCACACTCCATACTGGAGCCCTGCACTCTGAAACTATATCCTTCTTGGTGTTGGAAAAGGCCATTCACCCCGTGGTTCTGGGCTTACCGTGGCTACGGCAACATTCACCAGTAATTCATTGGGGCACTCTTCAAATTGCGGAGTGGAGTGCCTTCTGTTTCAGCAATTGCCTGCAGGTTCCCCAAGCCCCCTGCATTCCTCTTCTGCTGACGGAGTTAGCCCCGCCCGCGGCGTATGCGGACTTCGCTGATGTTTTTTCAAAGAAAAACGCAGAGCTCTTGCCACAGCACTGTCCCTATGATTGCGCCATAGACTTGGTCCCTGGATCCACACCTCCTCGGGGAAGGGTGTACCCCCTTTCCCTACCCGAGACTCGAGCCATGTCAGAGTATATCGCCGAGAATCTTGCCAAAGGGTTCATCCGACCATCAAAATCGCCAGCTGGGGCCGGCTTCTTTTTTGTAGGGAAGAAAGACGATTCCCTGAGACCCTGCATCGACTATAGAGGTCTCAACGCAATTACCAAGCGAGACCGCTACCCTCTGCCATTAATCCCCGAACTCCTGGATCGTTTGCAAGGGGCCAAAATCTTCTCTAAGCTGGACCTATGGGGTGCGTACAACCTGGTTCGTATCCGCCCTGGTGATGAGTGGAAAACAGCATTCAACACCAGGGAAGGACAGTACAAATATCTTGTCATGCCGTTCGGGTTATGTAACGCTCCAGCAGTTTTCCAATACTTGATGAACGAAGTGCTTCGAGACCTCCTGAATTCCTCGGTTATCGTGTACTTAGACGACGTACTAATCTATTCCCGAGATTTGGACTCCCATCGACAACATGTGAGACAAGTTCTTCAAATCCTCAGGGACAACCATTTGTATGCCAAGTTAGAAAAGTGCATGTTTGAGCAAGAGGCCCTTCCTTTCCTCGGATACATAGTGTCCTCGACAGGGTTCCAGATGAATCCCGGGAAAGTAGCGACTATCAAGAACTGGCCGCACCCTAAAGGGTTGAAAGCCTTGCAGCGCTTTCTCGGCTTCGCAAATGTTTATCGACACTTTATCCCGCACTTCTCCTCCAAAGTAGCGCCTCTCACCGCCCTTACCAGAAAAGGAGCTGACGCTGTGGATTGGCCACAAGCAGCCTGCCAAGCCTTTGAGAGGCTTAAGGAGGAATTTGTACAGGACATTTGCCTACGACACCCAGACCCACTCCGCCCATTCAACGTGGAAGTGGATGCATCCAACGTCGCCTTAGGAGCGGTACTCTACCTCGGGGAAACTACTACCATGCTCTTACTTCTCCAAAAAGTTTTCCCCCGCGGAATGCAATTACAACATTGGAGATAAGGAACTTCTGGCGATCAAGCTTGCATTTGAAGAGTGGAGACAATGGATGGAGGGGTCCACACACCCTATTACCGTATTTACTGATCACAAGAACCTGGAGTTCCTAGCTCAAGCACAACACTTAAACCCTAGGCAAGCGCGCTGGTTGTTGTTTTTCAGCAGGTTCGACTTTGTGCTTCGTTACAGACCCGCTTGCAAGAATGTGCGGGCGGATGCACTATCCCGAACCTCAGAACAAGAGGAGGAGGGGGACAATCTGCAGTACATCCTGGATCCCACGAAAATAATGCTATCTAGCACCTCGGTAAGCGCTGTAGGCAGAACGGTGGTTCCATGACGCACTCGAAGAAGGGTGTTAAGCTGGGCCCATGAATTTCTGACAGGAGGCCATGCTGGTCGCGAAAGAACCTTGGATCTACTGAACCGCTTTTACTGGTGGCCTACTATGAGACAAGACGTCAGTATGTACGTTAGCTCTTGTCCTGTATGTGCTCGTCAAAAGCCACGAGGAGGGAAACCTTGGGGGTTGTTACAGCCCTTGCCAATACCTACTGAGCCCTGGACACATATTGCTACCGATTTTGTGGTAGATTTACCCAGCTCTGAAGGCAACACCGTCATTTGTGTTGCGGTCCCGGTCGCTAGGCTAGCGACCGGGTCCTTACCTTTCTGCTGCCTCTCCCGGTCTCGCCGCGTTCCGTTGCTCCTGGGGCCTGCAGGGCCGCATGGCAGCGTCTCTCTCCACGTGGAGACGCTGCCGAGGGACGACTCAGACTCCTCCCACTGCCAGGCAACGCGCGCGCGCGAGCAGGGGGCTCTTAAAGGTCCAGCACCCGGAAGTGCTGAACCGCCCCGTTCCTGACGTCAGACGCTGGCCGGCTATTTAAACCAGCGTCTGACTTCCTTGCTTTGCCTTTGCAACGAGGTCACTCTACTGTGTGCTTAGTTGCTTCCCAGCGTTGCTTTCAGCCTTGGTTCCTGCTTGTTCCAGCCGTGCCTTGCTTCCAGCCCTGGTTCCTGCTTGTTCCAGCCGTGCCTTGCTTCCAGCTCCGGTTCCAGCTTGTTCCAGCCGTGCCTTGCTTCCAGCCCTGGTTCCTGCTTGTTCCAGCCGTGCCTTGCTTCCAGCTCCGGTTCCAGCTTGTCCCAGCCGTGCCTTGCTTCCAGGTCAGGTTCTGTTTGGTCCTGCTGTGCCTTGGCTCCAGCTCTGGGCTCTACTTGCTGTCTACATATCCTGACTCCAGCTCCGGTTCCTGATTCTCCTTGTCTTCAGCCAGCCACGAACCTTGGTCTTCTTCACGATTCTCCTTTGTCTTCAGCCAGCCACGAACCTTGGTCTTCTTCACGATTCTCCTTTGTCTTCAGCCAGCCACGAACCTTGGTCTTCTTCACGATTCTCCTTTGTCTTCTGCCAGCCTCGAACCTTGGTCTTCTTCACGATTCTCCTTTGTCTTCAGCCAGCCACAGACCTTGGACTCATTCACGATTCTCCTAAGTCCCAGCGACTCAGACCCCTACGGGCTCCTCCTGGGGGGGTCTTGGGTTTCCAGGGTGAAGACGCCATCAGTCCGCTCCAGCTGAGTGCCGCCTCCCGGCTTATTAACTCCTGTGGACGCTGTCCACCTCAGCCGGCCCAAGGGTCCACTATTGACTTTACTCATAACATAACAGTTTGCAAAGGCCATGGACTCGGCGGACTCCGCTCCTATGCAGGCCATCCCTGGCATGGCCCAAAGAATCCAGCAGCAACAGCAATGTCTGGAAGTCTTGGCTGCTACGGTGGATCGCCTAGCCAGTCGCTTGGACGCCAATCCTCCTCCGGTGGCACAACCCCCGCCTCCACCGGCGGTTCTAGCTCCCGTGCAGACTCAGCTTCCAGCGCCTACTCGATACTCCGGGGATGCCAGATCGTGCAGGGCGTTTTTGAATCAGTGTTTCATCCGCTTCACTTTGCTACCAGGGCAGTTCCCGTCTGATGCCGTCAAGGTAGCATATATTTTGTCTCTGCTCGATGGGAGAGCTATGCTATGGGCCTCTCCCATGTGGGAGAAACAGGACGCCATGCTGCACAATTTACAGGATTTCGTGACTCACTTCAAACAGACTTTTGACGAGCCAGCTCGTGCTACCACCGCTACCACTGAAATTCTACAGCTACGACAAGGATCCCGTTCTCTGGCGGAGTACGCTATTGAATTTCGTACTCTGGCGATGGAACTCGGCTGGCAGGATGACTGTTTGCGGGGTATTTTCTTGGAAGGCCTTGCAGGCCGTATCAAGGACGAGCTGATGGCTCGCGACCTGCCCTTCACTCTGAACGGGGTGATAGACTTGGCCGGGAGGATTGACCGGCGATTGCAGCAACGAGCTAAGGAGGGTCGAGTTCCTCGTCGGCCTGTCTCTTTGGCACCCTCCTTCTCCAGGTCTCTGACTTTATCTCACAAGACATCATCAGCCTCCCACAGCCCCTCTGAGGAACCTATGCAGCTTGGTCGGGCGCCCCTAACCGAGGAGGAGAAGACACGTCGCCGCACTCAAGGCCTGTGCTTATACTGCGGCACTAAGGGTCATTTCCTGGGTCAGTGTCCTGCGAGACCGGGAAAAGCTCAAGTCTAGGGAGAGATGAGGAGGTTCCCCTAGGCTATGTTAATGCTACTCCTCAATGTACAGTTCCTATAACGTTGCAGTATCCAGGTGGCTCCTTTCAGACTCTAGCTTTCATTGATTCCGGAGCCGGAGGGAACTTTATCTGGAGAGAACTGGTACACCAATTAGGACTACCTACTAAGCGCCGGATACCTCCATTACGGGTTACCTCTATCCAGGGAACCCCTCTACCTGGATCCATTTCTGAAACTACGATGCCTCTCACTTTACGGACGGGAGTGCTTCACACTGAGACAATCTCCTTTTTGCTACTTGATAAATCGGTGCACCCTGTGGTC
The DNA here is from genome assembly GCF_901001135.1 of Rhinatrema bivittatum. Lineage (NCBI taxonomy): Eukaryota > Metazoa > Chordata > Amphibia > Gymnophiona > Rhinatrematidae > Rhinatrema > Rhinatrema bivittatum. The sequence continues at coordinate 320,453,622 of NC_042615.1, read as the reverse complement.
CTGGGACTCCCTTGGTTGCAACAACATGCTCCGGTGATCCATTGGGACTCTCTCCAAATTGCGCAATGGAGTCCTTCCTGTTTCCAGAATTGCCTGGATCCCGTTCCTAGACCGGAGATATTACTCTCTCACTCTGCCCTGGACCTTCCTTTGCCGTACCAGAATTACGCTGACGTGTTCTCCAAACAAAAGGCTGAACTGCTTCCATGCCATCGGCCCTTCGACTGTGCCATTGATTTACTACCTGGTTCCACTCCTCCGCGGGGTAGGGTATACCCTCTTTCTCTGCCAGAAACCCATGCAATGTCAGACTACATTACGGAGAATCTTGCCAAAGGGTTCATTCATCCTTCGCACTCCCCTGCAGGAGCAGGATTCTTTTTTGTGTCCAAAAAAGATGGCTCCCTCCGGCCGTGCATAGACTATCGAGGTCTGAACTCCATCACTAAGAAAGATCGCTATCCCTTGCCTCTGATCCCAGAACTGCTCGATAGACTTCAGGGGGCCAAGATCTTTACAAAATTGGATTTACGTGGAGCATACAATTTGGTTCGTATTCGTCCCGGTGACGAGTGGAAGACAGCGTTCAACACGCGAGATGGACATTACGAATACTTAGTAATGCCTTTCGGCTTATGTAATGCCCCTGCTGTCTTCCAGAATCTGATGAATGAGGTACTCCGGGAGATGCTTCATTCCTTCGTCATAGTGTACCTTGATGACGTCCTGATCTATTCCCAAGATCTTTCTTCCCATCGCCAACACGTCAAACAAGTCTTACAGGCTCTAAGGGACAATCATCTATACGCTAAATTTGAAAAATGTCAGTTTGAGCGCGAGTCGCTTCCGTTCTTGGGATATATTGTTTCCTCGTCCGGTTTCCAGATGGACCCAGAGAAGGTGGCGGCCATTGTCAATTGGCCTCGCCCGTCTGGCCTGAAGGCGCTACAGCGATTCCTTGGATTCGCCAATTTTTACAGGCATTTTATACCACATTACTCCCAGAAGGTAGCTCCTCTCACGGCGCTTACTCGCAAAGGGGTTAACGCTCACGATTGGTCCACTACCGCCTCGGCTGCCTTTGAAGACTTAAAACAAGCATTCCTAGCCGCTTCCTGCCTACGACACCCAGATCCACAACGACCCTTCATCTTGGAGGTCGATGCCTCGAATCTGGCTGTTGGAGCGGTGCTCAGTCAACACGATACTTTGGGTAAATTGATGCCATGTTCTTACTTCTCTAAAAAGTTTTCGCCTGCTGAATGTAACTATGGCATCGGAGACAAGGAACTCCTAGCCATTAAGTTAGCCTTCGAGGAGTGGAGGCAATGGCTGGAGGGGGCTAATCATCCGGTGACAGTGTACACTGACCACAAAAATTTATTGTACTTGGCCCGAGCTCAACGACTAAACTCGCGGCAAGCAAGATGGTCACTCTTCTTCAGTCGTTTCAATTTCATCCTCAAGTTTCGACCAGCGGAGAAGAACGTTCGAGCCGATGCTCTATCTCGTACCTGTCAGCCGGAGGAAGAGGACGACTCTCCACGAACCATCCTGGATCCTGCCTGTGTTCAACTAACTACTACTTCCATTTGTTCCTCAAGTAAGACTACGGTTCCTAAAAGGCTTCGGAGGGAAGTCCTGTCTTGGGGCCACGACTCCTTGACCGGGGGGCACGCTGGTAGACTAAGAACTTTGGATCTTATAAATCGTTTCTATTGGTGGCCAGGTCTTCGATGTGATGTTTCCCTTTACGTGAGTTCTTGCCCCACTTGCGCTCTGCAGAAACCGCTTAATGGCCCCCCGAGAGGGTTACTACAACCGTTACCTATACCCACGGAACCCTGGACACATATTGCCACTGACTTTATGGTGGAACTCCCGCCTTCGCAAGGCAAGACTGTGGTATGGGTCACGGTGGACCGCTTCTCTAAAATGGCTCACTTTGTGCCTTTACCCAAATTACCTTCCGCCACTGAACTGGCTTCTCTGTTCACACACCATGTATTCCGTATTCATGGTCTGCCTCAGGACATTGTTTCAGACAGAGGTCCTCAATTCACAGCCAGGTATTGGAAAGCCTTATGCAAAAAATTTAAGATCCAGTTGAGTTTCTCTTCCGCTTTTTCACCCGCAAAGTAATGGGCAAACTGAACGCATGAATCGTTCTTTAAAGTTGTTCCTACGAGCGTTCATTAACCACAAACAAGATAATTGGGTGGAGCTTTTGCCTTGGGCTGAATTCGCCTATAATAATCAGATACATACGGCGACGGGGAAATCCCCTTTTCAAATTGTGTACGGTAAACAGCTCAAACCACCGTTACCTCTACCTGTACCAACCTCCTCACCCGCTGCTCAATTGTCCGCGGACCAATTGAGTAAATTGTGGTCCTCAACTCAACACCGTCTTCAGAAGGTCGCACGCACTGCTAAACGCTACTATGATCGACACCGAAAACATGCATTCACCTTCCTCCCAGGCGATCGAGTGTGGCTTAGTACTAAGAACATTCATTTGAGGCAACCTTCCAAGAAACTCTCTCCCAAGTTCTGTGGTCCCTTCCGCGTAGCAGAAAGAGTAGGGTTGGTCTCTTACCGTCTACGACTCCCAACCACTTTACGCATTCATGATGTCTTTCACGTCTCTCTCTTAAAACCAGTAATTCTTTCCAGATTCCACCCCAGGCCTCTGGACGACGCTTCTACCACCACGGATGGGGATCCTACGTTTCAGGTACGAGAGGTCCTGGATGCTCGTTTCGCCAACAGACGTTGGGAGTATTTGCTGGCCTGGGAAGGTTGTGGAGACGAAGACAATACGTGGGAGCCTGCCCGCAACATCTTGGACAAGACTCTCCTACAGCAATATCATCTGGACCATCCTGACAGGCCTAGTCCTCTGAAGAGGGGGCGTAAAAGGGGGGGTACTGTTGCGGTCCCGGTCGCTAGGCTAGCGACCGGGTCCTTACCTTTCTGCTGCCTCTCCCGGTCTCGCCGCGTTCCGTTGCTCCTGGGGCCTGCAGGGCCGCATGGCAGCGTCTCTCTCCACGTGGAGACGCTGCCGAGGGATGACTCAGACTCCTCCCACTGCCAGGCAACGCGCGCGCACGAGCAGGGGGCTCTTAAAGGTCCAGCACCCGGAAGTGCTGAACCGCCCCGTTCCTGACGTCAGACGCTGGCCGGCTATTTAAACCAGCGTCTGACTTCCTTGCTTTGCCTTTGCAACAAGGTCACTCTACTGTGTGCTTAGTTGCTTCCCAGCGTTGCTTTCAGCCTTGGTTCCTGCTTGTTCCAGCCGTGCCTTGCTTCCAGCCCTGGTTCCTGCTTGTTCCAGCCGTGCCTTGCTTCCAGCTCCGGTTCCAGCTTGTTCCAGCCGTGCCTTGCTTCCAGCCCTGGTTCCTGCTTGTTCCAGCCGTGCCTTGCTTCCAGCTCCGGTTCCAGCTTGTCCCAGCCGTGCCTTGCTTCCAGGTCAGGTTCTGTTTGGTCCTGCTGTGCCTTGGCTCCAGCTCTGGGCTCTACTTGCTGTCTACATATCCTGACTCCAGCTCCGGTTCCTGATTCTCCTTGTCTTCAGCCAGCCACGAACCTTGGTCTTCTTCACGATTCTCCTTTGTCTTCAGCCAGCCACGAACCTTGGTCTTCTTCACGATTCTCCTTTGTCTTCAGCCAGCCACGAACCTTGGTCTTCTTCACGATTCTCCTTTGTCTTCTGCCAGCCTCGAACCTTGGTCTTCTTCACGATTCTCCTTTGTCTTCAGCCAGCCACAGACCTTGGACTCATTCACGATTCTCCTAAGTCCCAGCGACTCAGACCCCTACGGGCTCCTCCTGGGGGGGTCTTGGGTTTCCAGGGTGAAGACGCCATCAGTCCGCTCCAGCTGAGTGCCGCCTCCCGGCTTATTAACTCCTGTGGACGCTGTCCACCTCAGCCGGCCCAAGGGTCCACTATTGACTTTACTCATAACATAACAATTTGGGTGACTGTGGACCGCTTCTCTAAAATGGCTCATTTTGTGCCACTGCCCAAACTACCCTCAGCTCCAGAACTCGCTCAACTCTTCACTTCACATATCTTCCGTATCCATGGTCTTCCCCAGGATATTGTGTCAGACCGAGGGCCCCAATTTACAGCCCGCTACTGGAAGGCTTTATGCAAACAATTTGATGTACGCCTCAGCCTATTTTCTGCCTTCCATCCACAAAGTAATGGGCAGACCGAACGTACTAATTGTTCATTAAAAACCTTTCTTCGATCGTTCGCCAATGAGAGGCAAAACAACTGGGCGAGCCTACTACCGTTAGCTGAGTTCTCCTACAATAACCATACCCATTCAGCCACGGGGAAATCTCCATTTATAATTGTGTTTGGGAAACAACTCAAACCACCGCTGCCACTGCCCGTGGCCAGCACCTCTCCAGCGGCTCAGGTATCAGCCCAAAAACTACACGAGCTCTGGCTCTCCGTCCAGGACAAACTCACCAAAGCCGCCGAGACAACCAATAAGTGGGCAGACCGCCACCGCCAATCTGCACCAGTCTTCCTCCCTGGAGATCGCGTATGGCTCAGCACCAAAAACATTCATCTCAGAGTTCCCTTTCGAAGGTTGGCTCCACGGTTTTGTGGGCCATTCCGTGTGGCTGAGAGGGTGGAAGTGGTATCATACCGTCTACATCTCCCCTCTTCCATGCGTATCCATAACGTGTTTCACGTATCGCTATTAAAACCTCTCATTCTTTCTAGATTTCACCCGCGAGTCTCCGGGGCAACTGAGCTTCCCGTACAGCCCGATCCCATCTATCAAGCTCATGAAGTTCTCGATGTCCGATTTCATCAGCGCCGATGGGAGAATCTGCTGGCCTGGGAGGGCTGTGGTCCGGAGAACAACACCTGGGAACCAGCCCGTCACATCCTGGACAAGTCACTGCTGCATCAATTCCATCTCGCTCACCCCGGTAAACCTGGGCCCTCCAAGAGGGGGCGAAAGGGGGGGGGGTACTGTTGCGGTCCCGGTCGCAAGCACTGCGACCGGGTCCTTACCTCAGGGCCGAGAGCGAGGAGAGCGCGGTTCGCAGCGGCGCCAAGGCTGGGCGGGGCTGCCAACAGCTTCCCGACCGGGAGCGCGGGGTGTTGGGCCTACTCGGGCCTGGTCGTGGCGGCGTCTCCACGAGGGAGACGCCGCCGAGCTCTCTGAGGAGGCTCCGCCCCTCCTGGGTATGCGCGGGGAAGCCCGTTTTAAAGGGCTTTTCCCGCCGGATCGAGGACCGCCCCTAAAGTGACGTCAGACGCCGGCTTGTATATAAGCCAGTGACTGCCTCTCCCAAATCGCCTTGCACCAAGTGCCTGACTTGCTGCAGTGCCTGCTTCTGTTCCTGCTGGACCATGTTCCTGTTTGAACCTTGGCTCTTTCCTCAATTGCTGGCTGCCGCCTCGGATCCCTGCTCCTGTCTTGGACTTCGACCTCTGTTCCAGGTTTGGGTTCCCGGCTCCTGCTCCAGATTCCGTGTTCCGGACCTCGCTTGTCTTCTTGGCTCCTGACCTCCACCTTGTTCCTGACTTCCGTGCTTGCTTCCTGCCTCGACCCCGGACCGGTATCTCTCATTGCCTCTTCCGTTCTCCTAAGTCCCAGCGGCCGGGACCTCACGAGCTCCTCTCGGGGGGTCCGCTGGCTTCCAGGGTGACGTCGCCTCCAGTCTTCCCAAGGATCTCCTAAGTCCCAGCGGCCGGGACCTCACGAGCTCCTCTTGGGGGGTCGCTGGCTTCCAGGGCGAAGACACCAGTTGCGAGTCATCTGCCACCGCCTCCCGGCCTTCTGCCTCAGCAGAGTTCTCATCCTTACCAACCTCCTACTCCGTCAGGCCGGCCCAAGGGTTCACTACCTCCACCCCGACAGCAACAGCCTGGTCCCTTTAATGACATTACAATGGTGAGTATAGATAATGGGGTGAATGCTCAAAACGTTCATGCAAAAATAAATATATATGTGCATCAGTAGCATCTACTCACATATTTCGTATTTTATAAAAGGTAAAAATACATACATATTTTCACTTTTGTTCGCACATATATGTGAATAGAAAAGATGCGATCTATGGGCATTCTGGGTGGGACAAACAAATAAATTCTATTTTAAAAGACACACACGTACATTTACCAACATACTCATGTATTTTTACATCTGCTAATTGTCTAGTGTAAGTGATATTAAACATGATTATTGCGTAAAACTGACTGGTTGGGAGTTCTGGGTGAACTGGTGGGGGTTAGGCTGAAAAACAAGGAAAGTCTTGATGACCTGGAGAAAGACTGGATGAACTGGTGGACTAAGTAGTAAACTGGTTAATTTCATTTATGTGCACGTTTTAAAACTGGCTGACTTACATGCATAAATCAGGACTTACATGAGAAAGTCCTACTTTACTTTCGCGTATAGATTAAAATAGAGATGTAAAGTACATGCGCTCAGTACATTGATATGCATTATTTCAATGCCTTGCATATATTTGCATGTAAGCCTATATATGCATGCATGTTGTGGGGTAGAGATACACGCATTTTATTAAACACCACATCAGCGTTCTTTCAGTGTTCAGAGATTTTTGTGATCTAATGTTTCCTTGCAACTGTAAGACATCAAAGGTTATCTGGAAAAGGAACAAGCTCTGTTGAGGTAAGTTTTGCCAAAGGAATTTTATTTTATGTCCGGTGAATGCTTTTGATATATAAATAAGTTCTGCTGCAATGTAGTGATGTACTTAATTGTACAAGTTTAGCTTCATTGAAGAAAAGTAAAATTTCAGTCACAGAGGACTACAGAATATAAAAATATAAATTAGAAAAATAAGACAAAGAGCACTAGAAGTGTACACAGGAAGTCAATTTAAAGCATTATTGATAGGAAGCTGGTTTACAGTTTAAACCACACTTACAAATTTTTTTAAAAATAGAAAACATTCTCCAGCACAAGAAAAAGGAGGATGGAGATTTTTATGACCAATGATTGATATCTTGGCTTGTTTGAAATTTCTTTGATCAAGCCGACTCTGAAGTCTTTTCCTCTGTTTTGAAAATTTGAAACATGCTTCTCAACATGAATAAAAAGACAAGCATAATGAATGGCCAATGTATGACTTCATTTCCAGTTTGGCCGTCATGAATGTGGGTTTTGGAGAAATCATAAGCTGGTAATGTATGGACGTGTACCAAAATAGTTCAAGTGATTGTGTATTTGGCTCTTTCAGGAAAGTAAGCATTGACTGTCCTCCTAAGGTAGAACACCAAGTACAGTTCAAAACATGGACTCGTGTCAGGCATAAGGAAATCAATTACAGGAGCATTTATAGATGATGAAATGAACTGTTTTTGGAAAAAGACAATATATAGATGTGTCATCGATGAAAATTGATTTTATTTGCACTACAAAATATGTTTAAAAATTATTTTGCACTTAAGGCCAATGGACATTTGAATATTTGACCCGTGATTATATATAAGGCAGATAACATCTAGCATGATGGTCAATCATATCTTCATATGAGAGCTAAGGGTTGAATTTCTTTATACAAATATAGAAGTGAGGGATACATATGGATTAACAATACATTAATGACATTCTGTTGTTATGATCAGGGGATTCTATTTTCCTTTCACAGTTCTACTATTGGTTTATTTATTTATTTTAAAAGATTTAATGAGCGCGCCCTCCAAAGTTTGGGGCGGTTTACATCAGTACAAACAAAATAGTGTTATTCATGATACATTATCTAACAAAAGTTAAATAAAATAAAATAATTAAATATGATAATTAGAATAAAGTCAAATAAAATCGTAAAATAAAATCGTAAAATAAAAGGACAGTGTCAGTCTAGTACAGTATCATATATCACATGATAAACCTTATCAACAGACATCATAATTAAACAAAAGATAAAATCATAGAAGATTTTTGAAAGCTTGTTTAAATAGATGGTGTTTTATAGCTTTCTTAAATTGTTGTTTGTCGCTTAAAATTCTGAACTTGGTATAGAGCTCCATGTAATGGGGCCAGTGATGGAAAATGCTCGTTTTCTTGTCATATTAAGTCTTGTGGCGTTAGGAGAAGGAACTTGAAGAAGAAGTTAGTTTTGTGAACGGAGAGTGCGCGAGGGAATATAAAGATGAAGAGTTTCAGATAGCCACGGGTTATTGTTGTTGTTATGAATAAGATTATGTATAATAGTTAAAATTTTATATTGGATCCACCAGAAAACAGGTTGTTGTGTTCCGTGCCCGCGGCCGTCCGCGGGCACGGCCCCCTACCTTGTCTGCCTGACCGGACCACCAGCGGCAGTGTCGGGGCAGACTGCCCTGCATTCGGACCCGGTGCCCCAGCGCGTCGGCGCGGGCCTCCAGGCTAGCCGCCAAGTCTGGAGCCATCCCTGCTCCTCCCTCGCGGCAGCTGCTGCTTTCCTCCGCGGTCCGGGACCCAAGTTGGCTGCTGCCATCTTAGGCGTGAGGCCGCGCCTCCTCACCAGATTTAAAGGGACTTCGTCCCTTTAATTGCTCACAGCTGATTCCTATCCACAGGACCAGAGGAAGTATAAAAGGAGACTTCCTCTGACCATTCCTTGACTTGGCAACTTCGCTGTTCGTCAGGTCTGCTTGCTTCGGTGAGTTCCAGTGTCTTGATTCCTTGTTCCTGCTTCGTCTTGGTATTCCTGGTTCCTGACTTCGGATCGGCTAGCGGTGATTCCTGGTATTGACTTCGGATTGGCTAGCAGTGATTCCTGGTATGGACTTCAGACTGGCAAGCGGTGATTCTCTGGTGTGTAACTTCGGACTGGCAAGTGGTGATCCCTCGGCGTGTGACCTCGGACTGGTAAGCGGCGACTCTCTGGCACTTGACCTTGGACTTCTCCCTGACCATCGTCTCCAAGGGCCCACCTAAGTCCCAGCGGCCCGGGTCCCTACGGGCTCCTCCCGGGGGGACCGCGGACTTCCAGGGGTGAAGCTCCAGTCAGCCCTTGACCGTAAGTCTGTTCGTTGACCTCCCAAAGGTCCACCTAAGTCCCAGAGGTCCGGGTCCCTACGGGCTCCTCCTGGGGGGACAGCGGACTTCCAGTGGTGAAGACACACCTCCATTCCTCGACGTCACGACTCTTCGCCTGCCTTCACAGTTGCGCCTGTCTACAGTGCCGAGAGGTCAACTGGTCACATCTTCTGTTCCTGCCTCGCCACCCGACGGGAGAACCTATGGATCTTCCTCCACGGTATAGCATCCTCCCGTCGGCCCAAGAGTTCACAAACCTGAGCATAACAGATTGCCAAGTCCATGGACCCAGCGGAGGTATCTGCCCGCCAGGCCATTCCTGGAATGGCCCGGCGCCTCAAGGACCAGCAACAGACCCTCGATGCCCTGGTCTCTGCAGTCCAGGGTCTGACCCAACGCCTCGAGGCATTAGGGCCCATGAACCCTATGCTGCCGTCTCCGCCTGGGGCTCAAGGAAGCCTCCCTACTCAGCCACACACCATCCAGGCCTCCAGCGGCGACCTGAGGCAAGTAACTCCCACTCAATTCCCGGCACCCTCTCGATACGCCGGAGATGCGAAGTTGTGTCGAGGATTCCTCAGCCAGTGCCAGGTCCGTTTTTCCTTGCTGCCTGCGCAGTTTCCCAGCGACCTGGTCAAAACCAGCTACATTATGTCCCTGCTCGACGGGAAGCCTCTGATCTGGGCCTCTCATCTGTGGGAGAGAAGGGATCCTGTCTTCGAAAACTTGAGTCAGTTTCTATCTGCTTTCCGGCAGATTTTTGATGAACCCGTCCGCAAACCCACTGCGGTCTCAGAATTGCTCCGATTGCGACAGGGTACTCGGACAGTGGCCGAGTACGCAACGGAATTCCGCACCTTGGCCGCAGAGCTGAATTGGAGAGAAGATTGCCTGCATGGAATCTTCTGGGAAGGGTTAGCCTCGTGCCTTCAGAATGAGCTAGCGGCGAAGGAACTCCCAGACGACCTCAATGGCATGATAGAATTGGCCAATCGAGTGGATCGTCGGATGAAGTTTCGCCTTCCGGTAGTTAAGGCAGCGAGAAGGCCCTCACCTCCTTCCAAGAGTGCATCTGAAGCCCTTTGGGCATCCACCAAGGAGCCCATGGAGTTGGGTCGTGGGAGAGTGTCTCCTCAAGAGCGTTGGCGGCGCACGAAGGAAGGACTCTGCTTTTATTATGGCGCAGCAGGCCATCGAATAGCCGCCTGCCCAGCACGACCGGAAAACTCTCGGGCCTAGGACCTGAAGGAGGTCTCTTCCTGGGCCGCACTTCACCCGCACCTTCATTAACCCTGCCAGTGGCGTTAACCTCGGCGGATGGGGAGTTCCACATGCTAGCCCTAGTGGACTCCAGCGCCGGCGGCAATTTTATAATGAAAGGCCTGGTGGAACACAAAGATTCCACAAGTTCGTCTCCCAGTTCCCATGGTCATCTCTTCGATCCAAGGGAAGCCCCTTCCAGAACAGGTGACACACACCATGATTCCCGTCCAGCTGAGGGCTGGGGTCCTCCACCAAGAGCAGAAGCCATTCTACGTTCTGGAGTATTCCATTCATCCGGTCGTCCTAGGTCTTCCCTGGCTCCAGGAGCACGAGCCTCAGTTTGACTGGAAGACCTTACATCTGTCTTGCTGGGGGCTGTATTGCCAAAGCAATTGCCTCCAATCTGTGACTCCAGCTTCCTGCCCTATCGCCTCCACCAGCCTTCCAGGCCTGCCAGCTCCCTACGCCTCGTATGCAGATGTTTTTTCGAAACAACGGGCCGAGATACTTCCACCTCATCGATCATTTGATTGTGCTATCAATCTCCTCCCAGGTACTGAGCCTCCCCAAGGAAGCACCTATGCCCTCTCGCCGGCCGAGACGCTGGCCATGAAAGAGTACATTGAGGAAAACTTGGAGAGAGGTTTTATCTGAAAATCAAAGTCTCCAGCAGGGGCTGGGTTCTTCTTTGTCGCTAAGGACGGTACATATATCACTATGACCATGTAACCCTTCAACTCAAGTCACTACATTGGTTTCCTGTCTGCTTCTACATACAGTTCAAGCTTCTCCTACTTGATTATAAATGTTTTCGCTCTGCAGCTCCTCATTACGTATCTTCTTTTCCATCTCTCTCTATTCCATTCCTCATGAACCTTTTTCATCAAGCAAGTTACTCTAATCTGTGCCCTTGATCTCTACCATCAACTCCCAACTCTGCGCTTCCCACCTTGTTGCACGATATGATTGAAATAGATTTCCCAAGTTGGTGTGTCATGCTCCCTTTCTGGCTGTATTCAAATCCAGTTTAAAAATTCACCTTTAAGAAGCTGCTTTTAAATCCTAATTACTTCCCTACATTAAAGACACTTCCCATAGACACTTGTTTGTAATGAACTGTATATTTGTGTTTATTATACTGTAAGTTTCACAAAGAGACTGTCTCTTAGATGTGTAGCTGTACAGCACTGCTTATGTCTAGTTGAGATTTAGAAATGTCAAATAATCATAATAGTAGTAGTAGAAGTATCTGCCTATGGCAGGGAAAAGGATCCAAAGTGAGAAATTCAGATGACATTCCATCAGGAGTTTAAACTAGAGGATGGGGTGGCAGATGAAAGTCTATGGATTTGGAATCTTGCCCCGACTAACACATAAAAAGGTTAGCAAAAATAACAAAAGAAATCAGCTCAACAGTCCACTCTTCAGCAAAAGAGCAGAAAAGAAGAGCAAGAGGAACAGAAAGATGAAGGGGAACAGCTAGAAAGCTAAGTGCAAATGACCATAGTCTGGACAATAAAATTCCAGATCTGCATGCCATAAATGGTGGAGGTAGACTTGAATATTGTTGCTATTGTACCGATGTGATTTAGTGAGTCTCATGAATGGACACGGCCATTCATGAGACAGAGATGACAGAAAAGGGAGAGAATTAGCTCTTTATGTCAAAAATAATATCCATTAACAACACTAATCTACCTATTATACTTAGTGAAACCCTTATTGAAAACTGAATAATGACCAATCTACATGGAATCTATGTGTATCTTCAATCATGATTCCCCATTATTATTTATTTTTACACTTTTACAATAATCATACAGAAAAGGTTTTCCTGGTTTACATGTCAATTTCAATATAACATTTGTTATTCTTCTTTTATATTAATAATAGTAAATAAATAAATATAATCCTGTCTGTCCCAATTTCTCCTAATTACTTTTAAGGCAGGAATATAAGTCTCCAAAATTAATGGGAACATAATAACTAAAATAATTTATGGAAAAAGAAAAGGAAGATAACCTAAATTTTAATTATTCCTGAGCAGGTTGAGTATCGGTCCTCCCAATTCCCTGATTATCTAATAGGAATCTTAATTGAGATGGTTCAAAGAAGAGATATCTTGTATTATTCAGATATACCAAACACTTACAAGGATATCTAACAGACATCTTAGCCCCCAATTGCCTAACCTCTTGAATCATATCTAGAAACTTTCTCCTACGAATTTGAGCAACCCGGGTTAAATCCGGGAATACCCAAAGCTTTTGCCCCACAAACAATTTATTCCTATTCCGGAAAAACAAATTTAACACTGAGTCTCTATCTGTTGATGTTACAAAAGTCACCAAAAGTGTTCCTCGATATTCTATTTGTTCCTCTTCCGTAGTTTCAAGAAATTCAGTTAAAATAACTTCTACTACCACATCAGGCTCCCTAGTTATCCCTTGTTCTTTCAATGTTGTAGATACAAAGTAGATTTTAGATATTGCTGGAATATTTTCCTTTGAAAGTTGAAAAACTTCAATTAAATAGTTCTTAAACTGCTCCTGAAGGGAAATCAATTTTACCTTCGGAAAATTTAATACTCGTAAATTATGATATCTATCAAGATTTTCTAAATTTTCAATCTTCATAACAATATTATCATCTTAAATTAACTTTGTTTGAGTTTCCTGAATGAGTGGAATCTTTTCTTCCAATCCCTTTATTTTTGACTCTTGTACATCTAACTTAGGCTCAATTGCTTGAATTTTAATCTGTGAGTTGTTAACAGACTCAGTTAAGGAGGCTATCATATTCTGAATTTTCAAAGAGGCTTCCCAAAGTTTTCCAAGAGTGACTTCAGAAGGATTAACCAGTTTTTCCTTGAGAGAGTCTCACTCCTCCTTCCTGACAAATTACTACAATCCTACTGGATTCATTTGTCAGTTCCTCTCCTCCCTCCAAGTTGACAATGGAGGCATTCATCCCTCCTGCTGCGCCTCTACCTATGACATCCTCTGATGGTATCTCAGGTCCAGCTTCTGCAACTGGCATAGTATCCAAATTTCTTTGATGTGCTGACCAGTCCAGTAACCGGGTATGAATGTTTAGTGGAGGAGAAGGAGTCTCAGGAGCCTCAGGGCTTAAAGATGTTTGAATGTCTAAGAAAGCCTGGGTGTGCTCCTCACCCATCTTCACAGAAGATGCTCCTGGGGTAGATACATGGGTTGGAGCAAAAAACCCCTCAATAGTTGCTTGTAAGGGCATAGGCATGACAGCTGCAGAAGTAGGTAATCACACTCTACCCTTTCCCTTCATATGAGGCATGTAAGTTGAAAAGTCAATTTAACAATGAGGAGCTTAATAGCTCAACTTCCTTCGTTTCTTTAAGGAGACTTATATACAAATGGAGGCGGTGTGAAGGAGCGGCAAAAGAATAAAACTGTGATTTACTTACTTTATGTGGAGGAGATCTTCTTGGGAGTTAAGTATCGATAATTAATTGTATCACCAAATTCAAAAGAAAGCCGCGTGCCCCTTAGGCACGCGCGGCTTGGGCGGCACGCTGGTGGCAGCTGCACACCACAAAAATTTGGGTTTTTATGAGGGCCTTCCTTGGACCCTCCTTGATAATGTCAGTCCCGGAAATCGATTGTAGCAGTGCTGTCGGGGCAAATCCCTTACCCCCGGATTTTGCTATAGGCAGACAAGATAGGAAAAGAGTTCCAGGTAAATGCAATACTCCCTTCTCCTCCACCTCAAGTATTGCTGCAAAGCTCTGGGTTTTTATGAGGGCCCTCCTTGGACCCTCCTTAAAGACGTCAGTCCCGGAAGTCGATTGTAGCGGTGCCATCGGGCCAAATCCCTTATCCCCGGATTTCGCTATAGGCAGGCAAGATAGGAAAGAGTTCCAGGTAAATGCAATACTCCCTTCTCCTCCACCTCCATGATTCCCCATTATAATCATTGATCTCTTGAAGTCTTTTTTTTTAATTTTCATTTGCAATTAAAACTCAATCTCAAAATAAATGTCCAACTTATTTTACTCTTGTATTCCCGACACTGTCCAGAGTTTCAGTAACTGTAAATGTCTCTGCTTCAGAGGAGGCTTAGTTGCATAACCACTCCAGTCCAGCATAGCTGCATAGTGAACGAGATAGTAGTCATTTTTACAGCTGTGGGGTAGATATTCAAAATCAGGCCAGTTATATATGTTAGTCGGAAAGACATATCTGGCTAACTTAGAATAGATATTCAACAGCATGACCATGTTGCTGAATATCCCCATAGCAAGCACTACTTAGGCAGATAAGTCAGATCCATCTAAGTTTAGACCTGCTATTGAGCAGGTCTAACTTACCCGAATACGTATTCGCCTAAGGAGGAGATCGCTACTTAGTCGGTTAACTTATCTGGCTAAGTAGTGCTGCCCGATTTGCTCAGTGCCCACCCACAATTTATCAAGCTATTCTGATAGCTGGATATGTAACTTATCCGGCTATGTAATGGCCGCTGAACATAATTGGATATTCGGCTGCCACTACATAGTGTTATAATTAGTGAAGTTTGGGTGGACCCTTGGACACTGTGGCAGCTGACCATGCCCATGGGGGGAAGTCCCGTGAGGGGCCACAAGTCAGGTTCAGCTTAAGACACACAAACACAGAGAACGATCTTTTATAAGACAATGTGGTGAAGCCACCAGAGGTGGCAGTAGTGAGCAGCAGAAGTAGCCCGGCTGGGCTAGTATTCCTCAGGCAGTGGAACAGCGACTCCTCCGTTAGCAGTGTTGTAGTGGAAAGAACTGAGAATAATGAGTACAGTGGAATATGCACAAAGCCCCAGTATGGAGAACCCCAGGATAGGAAGAGCAGGCCCTCGAGGAGCAAGTACCTGATCTCTGAGAACTGAGAGGCTTGAAGGTAATGTACTCACATAGCGGTTCCACGTAGGAGATGGCACTAGGGCTGGAATGGAGGCAGGCCCTCGAGGAGCGAGTACCTGGTTCCATGGAACAGCTCTGAGGTGAAGATGGTAGTACTCACTGGTGTTGAAGATAGCGAATCCTTCCAGGCAGAAGAGAAGGTAGGAGCAGGCAGCGAGTCAGGGAACATGGGACCTCAAGGATCGAGTACCAGTTTCCTGATAGCGACCTGAAAATAAAGTGAGGCCCCCGAGGAACGGATACCCCGTTAGCGTAAGAGTCCAATGAAAGATTGGAGAGGCAGAGTAGCTGCGTACGGAGAGCGAATCCCATCCGTAAGATTCCCCTTGCTAACTCAAAGGCTAGCAAACATCGTAGACTTTAAATATCCGGGCAGCGTGACGTCATCACAGGGAGTCGCCCCTGAGGTTCGCGCCAAGTAGGAAATAAGAGTGAGGGCCATGCGGCGCTCGCGCCCTAAGGGAGCAATGGAGCATGGAGGGAGGCAACGCCCAAGTCGGTCCGTGGACGCCAGAGAGGACGGCAGGCAGATGCCGCAGCAGCCAGGCATCCATCCATAGTGAGAGGAGGTGCAAAGAAAGAAAGGTAGGCGGAGTGAAGCCGTCGGGAAGGGATGGTTGCAACAGTACCCCCCTTCAAAGGGCGATCTCCTCTGCGGGTACTAGGTTTTGGTTTCCAAGGATGCGAGAGATGAAACTGGTGGAGCATCTCTTTGTCAAGGATATTAGCCAGAGGCTCCCAAGAATTTTTTTGGGGCCAAAACCTTCCCATGAGAGAAGGTATTCCCAGGTTTTGCCTCATTTGCGGACATCAAGAATGGCTTCGACCTTGTATTCTAGGTCATCTTCTGCATTGATAGGAGATGGCTCCTGAGATTTGGAAGAGAATTCACTGATGATGAGTGGTTTCAGAAGTGAAACATGAAAAGCGTTATGGATGTTCAATCCAGGTAGTAATTTCAGAATGTAGGTAACATTGCCAAGACGCTGGAGGATTGGAAATGGTCCAATGTAGCAAGGATCAAATCGAGAGGAGGGTAACTTCAGTCTAAGGTGCTTAGTGGTTAGCCAGACTTTGTCACCAGGTTGAAAGACAGGCACTTTGGAATGATGAGCGTCATAAAACCTTTTAGCTCGATCACTCGCTTTGAGTAGCATTGCTTTCGTCTGAGTCCATAATTAATAGATTTCTTCAGCAGTGGATTGAGCTGCTGGGGACGTCACTGAGAGCTTCAGTGGAAGTGGCGGTGATGGGGAACGTCCATATACCACTTCAAATGGTGTTGATCCAGTTGATGTTGATGGATGAGAATTAATGGCAAATTCAGCCCATGGTAACAGTTCGGCCCAGTTATTCTGATGGCAACTCACATAGGCCCGAATGAACTGTTTCAGGGTCCTATTCTTCCATTCTGTTTGGCCATTAGATTGAGGATGATAGGCAGATGTATAATCTAGAGAGATGTCGAAGAGTTTGCACAGGACCTTCCAGAATCTTGCCGTGAACTGTGATCCTCGATCCGAGACTATGTGCTTCGGTAGGCCGTGAAGGCAAAAGATATGGACTATGAAGAGCCAGTCAAACAGCTCTGAGATTAAGGGCAGGGGGTCATGGTCTTTAATCGTAATCTCGTTCAGACCTCGATAGTCGATACAAGGACATAAGGTTCCGTCCTTCTTCCCCACAAAGAAGAATCCTACGCCGGCTGGCGACTTTGAAGGTCTAATGAAACCTTTTTGTAAATTCTCATCGATGTACTCGGACATAGCCTTATTCTCTATTGCAGGGAGTGGATAGACACATTCTTTAGGAGGTTCAGTGTTTGGTTTCAGCCAAATGGCACAGTCATAAGATCTGTGTTGAGGGAGGATGTCAGCAACTTCTTCGGAAAACACATCACTGAATGATGCGTATTGAAGCAGCAGTCCTGCCATCACTGGTGTTGTAGGCATGCAGAGAACAGGAGAAACTTCCTTGACGCAATTGCCATGACAACCTGGGCCCCAGCAGGAGAGCTCCAAGGAGGACTAGTCGAATGGAGGCTGATGCAACTGCAACCAGGGTAACCCCAAAATGATAGGGTGCATGGCCTTCTCTAAGACAAAGAAGAGAATTGTCTCCATATGGAGGGCTCTAGTGTGAAGAGTCACTGGTTCAGTGTGACAAGTCACATCACCGGGCAAAGACTCACCATGGATAGATGACAAGAGTAGTGGAGCTTCTAAAGTAACGAGGGGAATCCTCAAATGTTCCACTAGGCATCGAAGTATAATGTTGCCTGGTGTCCCCGAATCCACAAGGGCAAGAGTTTGGATTGTAGATGGTCCGCAAGTCAGGGAGACTGGTAGAGAGAGCGGAGGAGAAGGCGGGGTAAGGCCTAAGAACAGTCCTCCTGCAGGACTTAGGCCCATCTGTTTCCCTGACAAAATAGGGTATGTTGGGACATCGTGGCCAGCTTGTCCACAGAAAACAAAGAGGTAGGCGATCTATGATAGCCGTCAGGAAACAAAAACACAATAGATGCCTCAGTCTTATTTCAGTGTTTATTAGAACAGAGATGTGCTCAGTAATTACCCGACTCAGGCCGAGTTTCGCAGCTCGTTGGCCGCTGCCTCAGGGGCTTGAACACTTCAAATTCTCAATCGAAATCCACACAGTGAATTTAATCAAACGTTCAGCCAATGTATGATCAATGCTTCGGGTGATGTACCGCACTCAGTTACACATTGATGGCACTAGGGCTGGAATGGAGGCAGGCCCTCGAGGAGCGAGTACCTGGTTCCATGGAACAGCTCTGAGGTGAAGATGGTAGTACTCACTGGTGTTGAAGATAGCGAATCCTTCCAGGCAGAAGAAAAAGTAGGAGCAGGCAGCGAGTCAGGGAACATGGACCCTCAAGGAGCGAGTACCGGTTTCCTGATAGCGACCTGAAAAGCAAGTGAGGTCCCCGAGGAGCGGGTACCCCTTTAGCGTAAGAGTCCAATGGAAGATTGGAGAGGCAGAGTAGCTGGGTACGGAGAGCGAATCCCATCCGAAAGATTCCCCTTGCTAACTCAAAGGCTAGCAAACATCATAGGCTTTAAATATCCAAGCAGCATGACGTCATCACAGGGGGATGCCCCTGAGGTTCGCGCCAAGTAGGAAATAAGAGTGAGGGCCACGCGGCGTGCGTGCCCTAAGGTACCAGTGGAGCATAGCGGGAAGCAGCACCCAAGCTGGTCCGGGGATGCTGGAGAGGACGGCAGGCAGACGCCGCAGCAGCCAGGCATCCATCCATAGTGAGAGGAGGTGCAACGAAAGAAAGGTAGGCAGAATGAAGCCGTCGGGAAGGGACAGTTGCAACACATAGGTGGATAAGTCCTCCTTATCTCGCTAGCTTGTGTTTGAATATTGACCTCTGTATTTTTATTTATTTATTTATTTATTTATTTGCGTTTTTTCTATACCGGCATTCATGGTTAGAAACCACATCATGCCGGTTTACATGTAACAAGGGGTGAGAACAAAGAACAGAACGTAAACAAGTGCAAGGAGATCAAAAGTTACATTACAACAAGGGTCTTATTTATCTATGAAAGTAACTAATGAACTTCGAGAAGGAAAGTAGGATCTTCATTAACAAGACAATCACTAAATGACATAATACCACTTTATTACCTCATTCATTTCATTAGGTTCAAATGTATGTAATATAAAAATCATTCCCAGTTCCCCTTGGAGGAACTGGGTATTTGTTAAAAAACTGTACATGTTAATTCCTCAATTCTACACTAGTAATGGGTGTAATTTTGCACCATCGAGGCTTGTGCTTTTCTCATTCACAAACATGCTCTTATAGCCCATTTACTATGTCCAATGAAAATGTTTAAACGCATAAACCATATGAACTGATGTGCTGTTCACTGCTGTTTTTCATTTAATCTGATATTTAGTAATTGATATGTCCATATACTTAGGTCATAGATTATCAGGCATTTAAACTGGAGGATGGGGATGGCAGAAGGTGGCCAATCAAATATAAATGTCACCCACAAGCAATACAAGAAGTAGGAGGAGAAAATAACAAAATCAATCAGCTCAATATTTCACACTTAAGCAAACGAGAAGAAAAGGTGACTAGGAAGAACAGCAAGCTGAGGGAGAAACGCTAGAAAGCTATGACCACAAATTCTCATAATCTTGACAATAAAATCCCAAATCTGCAAGCCCTAATGGTGGAGGTGGAGTTGGACAATATTGTTATTACAGATACATAGTTTCCTGAGTCTCATGATTAGACTACAGACATCCTGACCTATAACTTGTTAAGGAAGGACAGACAGGATTAAAAAAAAAAAAAAGGCAGAAATAGCTCTTTATGTTAAAAAACATTTCCAAGCAACTGAAATGCAAGGGGTGTGAGGTAGGAAGAGAGTATTATGGGCTGTCCTAGAAAAAAAGAGGATGGTACCTTCATTTAAAATGGCATGGTTACAGGCCTCTGACTCAAACAGAAGAACTGGACAGCAATCTGATCAAAGACATCAAAAAAGTGAAAAAGAGAAAAGTGTTGCTTGTTGGAGATTTTACTCTGACCAAACAACAAATCCAGAACAGACAAAATCTACAATCCCAAAATCACAATTCTTTAAAGAAAAAATTTAAAAGTACCAAAAATAAATTAAGCCCAAGGTTACATTTATTCAATTGATGAGAACCATTTTTTTACAATACCAAGAAAAATTCTCAACGTCAAGATAAATTTCACTTATAAATTATAAAGTATAATTACCCCACACGTCCACACTCCTCAAAACACTCTCACAATACCCACAACCATTCACTCATCACTAAAGACTCACACATAGGTGCAAGAACATCACATTAAAAACTGCTTAAACAAATTTCAAAGTCCACTCCAAGGGAAGTGAAATTTATGTTGACATTGAGGGGCAGACTTTAAAACATACGCGCGCGATGTACATTTGTGCGCACAACCAGGCACGCACAAATGTACGACTGATTTTATAACATGCGCGCGCAGCCATGCGCATGTTATAAAATCGGGGTCGGCGCGCGCAAGGGGGTGCACAATTGTGCACCTTGCGTGCACCAAGCCGCGCTGCCTGCCTTCCTCCGTTCCCTACCCCCCACCCCACCTTCCCTTCCCCTAACTCTCCCACCCCCAGCCCTAAGCTAAATCCCCCTAAAAATGTTATCTTACCCAGTTATGCCTGCCTTGGGCAGGCGTAAGTTGCGCGTGCCGGCCAATGGCCGGCCTGCGATCCTATGCACAGCGGTAAATGGCCGCAGTGCCTGGAGGCTCCGGTCCTGCACCGCCCCCAGACCGCCCATGCCCCGCCCCTTTTTTCAAGCCCCAGGACTTACATGCCCCGGGATTTATGCACGCTGCCGGGTCTTTTGAAAATAGGCCCAGCGCACGTAACCCCCCCTACGTGCGTAAATCCTCTTGGATTTACACGCATAGGGCTTTGAAAATCTGCCCCTGAGAATTTTATCTGTTCTAGATTTGTTGTTTGGTCTTCTATAAATAGGACAACAGGGGCGGTCTGGGTGTTTTGTCAATGGAGATTTTAATCTGCCTGGTATGGATTGGAGTATCCCTGCTGCAGAATCTGCAAAAAGTAGAGATAGTGACTCTGCTCAGAAATATAATGATAGAACCCACGAGGGAGGGAGTGAAACTCAACCTAGTGTTCACCTAGTGATTTTTATTTCAAATTTATATTTTTAAATTATTTTTAGTTTCAAATTTTTAGTTTATATTTCTATATTTTATTATGTATGTTCACTTTGTAATCTGTTGAGTTCTTCGGATCATGCAGATTATAAATCCAAAATAAATAAAATAAATGGGGATAATGTCTCTAAATTCTGGGTAGGTACTCAATTGATCACCAGTGATCATCAGACAGTATGGTTTGATACAGCAGCCCGGATGAAGAGAAAACACACAACGATCCAAGTTTTGGATTGCTAACATACAGACTTTGGTAAAATTGTGGAACAACAGTAGGCCAAATTAAAGGAAGCTAATATAAAGGCAAAAAATCTTAATATAGAAACAGTGAACAAAAAGCTGCTTTATTGCAGGTGCCTTGCAGAGATCAGGTACTCGCTCCTCGAGGGCCTGCTCTCCCTGCCTCGGTGCCTGTACCATCTCCTTCAACATGGTGGAATTGCATACCTACAGCAACCATCTAGTGAGTAATCTAACTCTCAGTCTATCTCATCCACAGTACTGCCTTGATGGGAAACCTACACCGGAATTCCCCTATACCAATGTGGTGAGAAGGGTCCTCTCTGCCGAGGGTCCTGAGACTGCTACATCCAGACAACTTCACTACTGCCACCTCTGGTGGTATACTTTAAGCTGTATAAATAAAGAACTAACTTTATGTTTGTGTGTCCTGCGTTTAGCCCAGTACTGTGGCACCTCTGGGGCTCCTCCCCGTGGGCATGGTCATCTGCCACAGTACCCAAGAATCCACCCAAACACCGCTTAACCTTAACAATGGATTTACCCAAGGGAAGTCTTGCCTCATAAATCTGCTACTTTTTTTGAAGGGATGGATAAGCATGTGAATAAAGGTGAACTGGTAAATGATGTGTATTTAAATTTTCACAAGGTTTTTGATAATGTCCTTCATGAGAGGCTTCTAAGAAAACTAAAAAGTCATGGGATCAGAGGAGATGTCCCTTTATGGGTTATAAACTGGTTAAAAGACAGGAAACAGAAAGTAGGATTAAATCGTCAGTTTTCACAGTGGAAAAATGTAAAACTGATCTAGAAAGAGGTACGATGAGTGAGGTGATCAAATTTTCAGATGACACAAAATTATTCCTAGTAGTTAAATCACAAGTGCTGCGTCAGAGGTGTACCCTTGGGCTGAGGTGGGGTTGACGCAACCTTCAGGCCTACGGGTCCCCACCGTCTGCAGGTGGAGTGGGCTGATGCTAGAGGCCAATGGAGCTTCACCTATACCAGCCCTCATTCCCCTCGGGTTGAGCCTTTGGGTGCCGAGGCCGGCAGGGCCTTAGGTGGGTCTCAAGTTTAGCTTGAGATGAAAGGCGATTCAGCCCAAAGACAGCAGCCGGTAGATGGCATAGTCCTATCCTGGACTGGATTCGGTACTGGAACTCAGGCGCCAAAGGAACTGTGAGGAACTGGAGAAGCTTGAGCAAAGGAAGGCCTAAGCCTTGCAAGTCCACGTCCAGAAGATAGGCGAGAGGAGGCGCCACTGACAGGCTAGGATCAGAGCCGGCGGTGAGTGGAAATTGTAGAAAGCAACGTGGAACTCTGGACTTAGGAAAGTCTGTAGTGTAGTTGTTCAAATCAAGGGTCAGGGTACAGAGAAGGCAGGCATAGTCAGGGCATGGAGAAGGCAGGTGTAGTCAATCAAGGCAGTGGTTAGGGCATGGAGAAGGCAGGTGTTGTCAGGCATAGCGGAGGTCCAGGACTGGAGAGAAGCTGAAGAGTAGTCAGGCGTAGCGGAGGTCTGAGGCTGGAGAGGAGCTGAAGAGTAATCAGGCATAGCGGAGGTCCGGGGCTGGAGAGAAGCTGAAGAGTAGTCAGGCATAGCGGAGGTCCGGGGTTTGAAAGAAGCTGAAGAATAGTCAGGTGTAGTGGTAGTCAAATCCAAAGAGTCAGTCCAACACATAGACGAAACAGGAACAAGGAGAACAGGAACCGGGAACCACAGGATAACAGGAACACAATGAAGAGGCGATTCTAGGATCAGCAACGAGTACTCGGAGTACGAGGAGACCTGTTGCAAAGGCAACATTATGGAGCGAGGCCTGAGCTTTTATATGCTGAAGAGTTTGATGTCAGCATCTGGGTCCGCGGACAGGTTCCCACCGTGGGCCCTTTAAAAGAATCAATGATGCGCGTGCGCCTAGGAAGGAGTGCGGCGCTGATGACGGCGTCTCTCTGCGGGCCACGTGGAGAGGCCCGACTAACAGGGACATCTTGGCTGGCATCACTGGGTAGCGTGGCAGGGCCGGAGGCACTGGAGGGATCCCGAGGTCAGAACTGGTGGTCCACCGCCGCCAGTGAAGAGGAGCCAGGAGCTGGAGACTGTCTGAAAAGGTAAGAGAGCCGCACCGCGGAGTTGCCACGGGCGGCACGCGTAACACTAAGTGGATTGTGATAAATTGCAGGAGGACCTTGCAAGACTGGAAGATATAGCAGATGAAATATAATGTGGTCAAATGCAAGGTATTGTAAATAGGGTAAAATAACCCATGCTGTAGCTACACAATGTTAGGTTCCATTTTAGGAGTTACCACCCAGGAAAAAGATCTGGACATCATAGTTGATATTATATTGAAATTGTTGGCTCAGTGTGCTGTGGCAGTCAAAAAAGAAAACAGAATGTTAGGAATTATTAGGAAGGGAATGGCAAATAAAACAGAGGATGTCATAATGCCTATCGCTAAATGGTTAGACCGCACCTTGAATATTGTGTGCCGTTTGGGTCACCGCATCTCAACAAAGATATAGTTACACTGGAGAAAGTACAGAGAAGGATGAGAAAAATGATAAAAGGGATGGAACAGCTCCCTTATGAGAAAAGGCTAAAGAGGCTAGGGCTGTTCTCCTTAGAGAAGAGACGGCTGAGGGGGGATATGACAGAGGTCTTGAATGGATAAATGTGAAATGGTTATTTACTCTTTCGGAAGTCAAGGACTAGGGGGCACTCCATGAAATTAGCAAGTAGCACATTTAAAACAAATAGGAGAAAATTCTTTTTCACTCAACACACAATTAAGCTCTGGAATTTGTTGCCAGAGGATGTGGTTAAGGCAACTAGTGTAGCTGGGTTTTAAAAGGTTTTGGAGAAGTTCATAAACTGCTATTAATCAATAGGGAATAGCCACTGCTTGTTGCATTAGTAGCATCGGATCTATTTAATGTTTGGGTACTTGCCTGGTACTTATGACTTGGACTGGCCACTGATGAAGACAGGATACTGGTCTTGATGGACCCTTAGTCTGACCCAGTTTGGCATATCTTATGTTTTTTTGTGCTGACGAATCCACTGAAGGACATGTTCAATAGATTCCTGGAAATGGGAGTAGTGCCACAAGACTAGAGAAGAGTGGTTGTGGTCCCTCTTCACAAAGGTGGTAGCAGAGAGGATGCTGGAAACTACAGGCTGGTTAGCCACCAGCAGGAGGCCCGCGGCGCGGCCCTCTCATCTTCCCAGATGGATCTCAACGCTCTCCTCTCCATCGTTGGCTGCAGTTGGCTGCCGGCTCTGACCTCGGGCCCCTACCAGTGTCCCTGGTCCCGCCGTCCTGCCTGGAACCTCCAGCCAAGATTCCTCCTCTGGACAGGCCTCTCCGCCTGCTCCGTAGAGAGACACTGCCAAGCGCGCTGCGTCCCCTCCTAGGCGCATGCGCATCATTGATCCTTTTAAAGGGCCCGCGGCGGGAACCTGGCCGCGGACCCAGATGCTGACGTCACCACTCTCAGCGTACTTAAACCCAGGCAGCGTTCCTAAGCGTTGCCTTTGCAACAGGTCTCCTCGGTTCCCTGTTGATTGAGTACTCCTTGCCTTCAGAGATTCGTCTCAGCCTTGTGTTCCTGTCTCTTCGTTCCTACCCTGCTCTTTGCCTCGGATTGACTTCACAGATTTGACTTTGCTACACCTGACCACATCTGCCTTCTCCAAGCCTGACCACGTCTGCCTTCTTCAAGCCTGACCTCTGCTATGCCTGACCTCGCCTGCCTTCTCCAAGCCTGACCATTGCTACGCCTGACCACACCTGCCTTCTCCGTGCCTTGACCATTGCTAAGCCTGACCACGCCTGCCTTCTCCGTGCCTTGACCTTTGCTATGCCTGACCATGCCTGCCTTCCCCGTGCCTTGACCATTGCTACGCCTGACCACACCTGCCTTCTGTGCGCCCTGACCATTGCTACGGATAACCTCACTATAGACTCTTTCCTGTCCAGAGTTCCACGTTACTTGCTATAGTCTCCTCAGACCGCCAGCTTCCATCCGAGTCTCTCAGTGACTTCTCTACCTCTATCCTCTGGACATGGACCTACAAGGCTTCGGCCTTCCTTTGCTCAAGCACCCTCAGTCTCTCCTTGTTCCTTGGTGCTTGGGTTCCAGTTCCATAACCCGTCTTGGATAGACTTGTGCCACCTGCTGGCTGCTGTCTCTGGGCTGAACCATCTACCTTCAATCATCTATCTTGAGGCCCGCCTAAGTCCTGCTGGCTCCTGCACCCAAAAGCTCAACCCGAGGGGAACGAGGGCTGGTATAGGTGAAGCTCCAGTGGCCTCTAGCTTCAGCCCACTCCACCTGCTGACGGTGGGGACCCGTAGGTCCTTACCTACAGGATGCGTCAACCCCACCTCAGCAAGCCTTACCTTGATGGTGGGAAAATTTAATGGAGACTCTGCTGAAGGATATGATAGTGAACTATCTAAAATCTGGTGGGTTGCTAGACCCAAGGCAACATTTTTTCACCAGATTGATTTTTTGATTGGGTGACTAGAGAATTAGATCAAGGAAGAACACGGAATGTGATTTTCTTGGATTTCAACAAAACTTTTGATATAGTCTCATATAGGAGGCTGATTAATAAAATGAGAAGCTTGGGAATAATTTCCAAAGTAGTAGAGTAAATTACAAATTGGTTGTCTTACAGTAGACAGCATGTAATGATAAATGGAACCTACTTAACAGTGTTAAGAGCAATATCTCCAGGATAGATTTTTTGACCGGTTTTGTTCCATATCTTTGCCAGCGACATTGTGGAAGGTTTAGAGCTCAATTTCCATACAAAGAGAAAGAAGAGCAGATCTGGACAGTGAAACAGAGCTGAAGAGTACAAGGAGAGAAAGGGGCAGAGCTCAATTTTTATACAGAGAGAGAGAAGAGCTGTAGAATTGGAGAGAGGGGAGGAGCTAGAAATAACAGAGGAGAGGGACATCTTTCCTCTTTTTATAGTTATATTCTCCCTCATGCTATTTCAAATCATATTAGAAAACCTACTACTCCACTCCAAAAAATTATTTTAATAATATTTTAATAATATTAACTGAGGAAAATATTGTAAAAATGGAAGGCAGAGGTTTCATACACAACCAATTCTGGTATCATCCGGTTACCGTGGCTCTAAATCTCTAATCATCAATGACCAACCAGCCACCTTATTATATCATACAGTTAATATTTTATATTTTTATATTATTTGGAAAATTATTTTTTTAAAGAGAATTTTTTAAATCAAAATTGCATGTCAAAATCTCATTCTAAACACCCTCAATCAGCACCCATACAACAAATGTGAAAAATACTTAAGTTCATCGAATATTTGCACTGTCCCGCTCCAAATGTAAACTGCAGGAAAGTCCCACTCACAAATAGCGATCCCAGTGTGGCCACGTTTCAAAAGTTAATCCTTCATCAGAGGAAAATCTTTTCTTCTCTATTAAGCATGTGTAGGAAAACATCTTTCTTAATGCACAAACCATATACCTGAGAACCAACCAAAAACAATCACAAAAGACACATTAGCAGTTAGTATAGCTGTGTTTAAAAAAGGATTGGATAAGTTCTTGGAGGAGAAGTCCATTACCTGCTATTAAGTTCACTTACGGGTAGATTTTCAAACAGCGCGATTTGGCGTACTTTTGTTGGCGCATCAGGCGTCAACAAAAGTACGTTGGATTTTAGTAGATACGCGCGTAGCCGCGCGTATCCGCTAAAATCCTGGATCGGCGCGCGCAAGGCTACCGATTCCGTATAGCCGGCGCGCGCCGAGCCGCGCAGCCTACCTCCTTTCCCTCCGAGGCCGCTACGAAATCGGAGCGGCCTCGGAGGGAACTTTCTTTTGCCCTCCCCTTCCCCTCCCTTCCCCTACCTAACCCACCCCCCAGGCCCTGTCTAAACCCCCCCTTACCTTTGTCGGGGGATTTACGCCTCCCGGAGGGAGACGTAAATCCCCGCGCGCCAGCGGGCCGCTAGCGCGCCGGGACGCGACCTGGGGGCGGGTCCGGAGGGCGCGGCCACGCCCCCGGACCGCAACCACGCCCCCGGACCCGCCCCCGAAACGCTACGTCCCGCCCCGAAAACGCCGCACGGATCGGGCCCGCTCCCCCGACACGCCCCCCTCGGAAAACCCCGGGACTTACGCGAGTCCCGGGGCTCTGCGCGCGCCGGTAGGCCTATGTAAAATAGGCGCACCAGCGAGCAGGACTCTTAAAATCCGCCCCTTAGAGAATAGCCACTGCCATTAGCAATGGTTACATGGAATAGACTTAGTTTTTGGGTACTTGCCAGGTTCTTATGGCCTGGATTGGCCACTGTAGGAAACAGGATGCTGGGCTTGATGGACCCTTGGTCTGACCCAGTATGGCATTTTCTTATGTTCTTATGTTCTTATGTAGCAAAACTCTCAAGTAGGGTATACATTATTCCAAGCCATTTCTACCTTTTCTTACATTCCTTGACTTTAAATATTTCCTCTGCCAACATAACTTCCATTTATGGGGGTTATTTACTAAAGTTTTTTCCCATTCAGTGACTATGGGGAAAATGTTTAATGAATCAGGCCCATATTTGAAAAAAAGTCCAGATATGAAATCCATTGGCATTGATTCACCACTGAAATACTCCAGCATGGAACACTGCACAGGTCTTTATTCTACTTATTGGTGCTCTCTAGTCATGGATAGTTATTTGAAAAGGATACAAAAAAATTAATCGCAGATGGCAGATAAAGACATAATGGTCCACTCAGTCTACCCAGTAAGTTCCTTACGGTAGTAACTGCTACTCTGTGGTGGTTTCCCCCATACCTTCTGTTAAGGTAACTGCTGCTTCATGCAGCTTACCCTGATGCTTTCTGTTCAGGGTAGTAACTGCTGCTCCATGTGGGTTACCCCATGCATAAAGTTAACATAGGCTACCCCATTTCTTCATTTCCACCCTCTAGTATCTAGGGATCTGCAGTATTTATCCCAAGGCCCTGCAATGAATGGCATTGGTGTAAGCCCTTAGTGCTAAGGTGTAATTGATGCAGCCTTCTAGGCGAACCTATGATGCCTATGCTGACAGCTAGTAAATGTACCCAGGAGCAGGACAGACTGGAACTTCATGTATACTGGCTGCCTCCCCCACAGGTTGAGCCCTTGGCTATTGGCAGCCAGCATTGCTTAGGTGGATCCCTAGGGCAATAGGATGAGCAACAGTCATGGAACCTGCTGGGTCAGGACAGGGAGCAGACAGGAAATATGGGAAACAGACTAAGGGTTTAAGGCTAAAGTCAGGTCTAGGTGGCAGGCAAGCATAGTCAGGTCCAAGTCTGAAGCAGAGGTCAGAACCAAGACATCAGAACAAAGAAAGGATGAAGACAGGTGAGTAGACACTGGACGAGGTGGGCTGAACAGGACAAGGCTGGATGAGGCAGGCTGGAACAGAACGCAAGTTCAGGATCGCTGGAGCAACATGCACTGCACTAGACAGGCACCAGCTGGAAGCATGGTTGGGCTTTAAATCCCCAGCCAACATGGACATTATCTCTCGGCACTTCTCTACCTTTCCCACCATAGGGCCTTTATCTGTGGGCGTGCACCTAAGGGAATGCAGACGTAGGAGCAATGGTGTTTTGCCAGTGGCGTCGAAGCCGCTTCACGAGCTGGAGCCAGCTTCAATCGGCCAAACAACAGTACCTTTGAATTCCATTACTGTTTTCATCTTTATCACCTCTTCTAGGAGGGCATTCCAGCCATCCACTACCCTCTCTGTAAAGAAATATTTCCTGAAGTTGGTTCTGAGTCCCCCCTGCTCCCCCTGGAGTTTCATATTGCGATCCCTAGGTTTAAAGTTTCCTTTCCAACGCAAACCATTTGATGCTTGTCTATCATTAATACCTTTAAGGTATTTGAAGGTCTGATTCATATCTCCCCTGCACCTCCTCTCCTTCAGGGTATACATGCTCCTCCCCGCCCCTTTTTCGAAGCCCTGGGACATATGCGCGTGGCCGGGCCTTTCTAAAATAGGCCTGGCATGTGTAGGCTTTTAAAATCTGGGCCTTAGTATTTTGGGATGTAACTCATCTGGCTCCATGGCCTTGTCCACTTTCAGTTTTCCTAGTTCTTCCCATATTTTCTCTCCCGTAAATTGAATTGATTCTACCTGACTCCCATCCATGCTCTTGTCAATTATTAACGGTCTTCCTCCAGGGTCTTCTTTAGTGAACTCCAAAATGAAGTATTTGCTTAATATTTCTGCTATTTCTACATCTTTCTCCAAACATTGATGTTTCCTTCTTTCAATTTTACAATACCAACTCTGGCCTTCCTCCTTTCTCTGATATATCTGAAAAATGTTTTATCACTCACTATACCTCTTT
Source organism: Rhinatrema bivittatum (assembly GCF_901001135.1). Lineage (NCBI taxonomy): Eukaryota > Metazoa > Chordata > Amphibia > Gymnophiona > Rhinatrematidae > Rhinatrema > Rhinatrema bivittatum. The sequence continues at coordinate 320,424,022 of NC_042615.1, read as the reverse complement.
GGCAATCCTTTTTTCACTTGACGTTTTCCTTTCCTAATTTCTTTCCTCTGTCTTCTTCAGCTTCATCAGATATTCTTTCCTGTGTTCCTCTTTTAAAGATCTTTTGCACTTCTTGAATGCTGTTCTTTTTGCCTTTATTTTTTCAGGTACCTCTTTTAAGAACCTTTCTTACATAAAGATTTGTTGCCTTTGTAAATACTCCTTATAATTTTGTCCACTATTGTTCCATTTCAATCATATTCTCCCAATCTTCTATCTCCTCCTCAAGGTTTGCCCCATTGTAGCATAGTCCATGTTTCTGAAATCTAAAACTTGGATCTTTGAGTGACTTCACTCCATTCTGGCTGCTATATTGAATTATACCATCTGATTATCACTGGTGCTCAGGGGATCTCCTCCCTGGACATTAGAGACATTATCTCCATTTATCTGTGGTCGCATATCACTCTCTCCCTGATGGTTTTCATCATTATTTGATTAGAGTTCCTTGAAGGGCATCCACTATCTCACTACTTCTTGCCGATTCTATAGTAGAGATACTCCAATCTACATCTGACAGATTAAAATCTCCACTGAGCAACACCTCTCCCTTCTGTTTGAGTTGCACCATCATCATCATCTGTTTGAGTTGCACCATCATCTTTTTTAGGATAGCCCATTGTACTTCTTTCATACCCCACGCCCTTTGCATTTCAGTTGCTTGGATATTGTTTTTGACATAAAGCGAGGTCCCTTAGTGTGTGTATTATGAGAATCCCCTTTTACTCACTTTTCCATGTTGCTCCCTGACTGAAAATCTCTCACATGGCTGCATATTCCTCCACGGAACTCATGGCTCCAACACGAATTATGCATTCTTGCACTGCCATGCTTCTGCAAGTCTCTTTCTGTACACACATTGCTTCATTTCACTGAATTTCTCTGAACAACTTCTAAAGAAATGCTTGTAACATTCTCTGGCATACTACCACAAGGACTCAAAAATTCATAGGTTTAACATATTCTGGGACATTTTATGTGGCATAGGTGCTAGATATTGAACTTGCTGGTTCTGTGGAACAGTCAGAAAACTATGCAACAGTTCGGCTTGCTGGTCTTGGTGAGTCTGGAAACATTCTTCATGTGTTCTCTCAAGATACAATGACAGTTCTAGATTATACTAAAGCAGACCTTCACAAACCTACCCTAGTGACATCACAGTCAGTTAGGTTTTCAGAATATCCACAATATAGATGAGATAAATTTGCATACATTGGAGACAAAGTATATGCAAATTAAGCTCATCTATTTTCTTTGTGGATCTCCTGAAAACGTGACTGGCTGTGGATTAACAAGTACAGGTTTAGGAATCCTATCACTAAAGGGTTGACAGTCTTGCAGTAACTTCACTGGGCTTTCCCTTTCAGGTAGGCTCAAGAAATGCAGCAAAAGATGACTGATTTCAGTGATTTGGGGAGAGAGGGAACCTTTCTTCCACCTCTGGTTTATGGAAACTGCACTTCTTCCTCCTCTTTCTGCAGTTTGCTATAATTACTAGTGGGATAAGCAGTAAGTTTCCATTAAAAAAGACTTGTATGTGAAAAAGCCAATTATTAAAATTTGGAGAAGAGTGTTGCATTTTTTTCAGTGAGAGGGGGAGGAGGTAGCTTTATATGTTACAATAAAAGAAGTGGTTTTGTTATGTCAGGTTTTTCTATTTATCCACACCTCAAAAAAGTTCCAAAATTGCAAAATCACTCCCATAGGAGCTAATAGTAGCTACACTGGCCTAGACTTATGCTAGTCTAGAGCAGATGTAAATGTATTCATCTCTATAGAGCTCCAACAATTGAATAGGCATGTAAGCATTTGGTGAATAAGTATGGAAAAGTCTGTGAGAGGAATGGATGGTGTTAAATGGACATCTATAGAGGCCCCTTCTCCACTTGGATACCCAGCATATCTTTTTTCAGGCTCTGATAAATATTTTTATTTTTACTAACTATATCATGAATATCTACTTGTACAACAAAAACCAAATATTTCCCAGTATGTGATATCTAAAGATCAAAATGGTTTAGGGTGAATCAAGTCCAGTGCGAATGAAAATACAAACAGTTCTTTTTAACGGATCAGAAATTTTTCACCCTGAATGATCATGACTGTAACATTTCAAAGGTTACACTTCATCATCACCAGCTCTCTATTATGCAAAGATCACTGCAAAAGCGGAGGACAAGAAGCCATCATATAGCCTTGTACTAGCAAACTTCAGACTTCCGACTGCTCACAGGAGATATACATGACAGATCTATTGTTCAGTATTAGCAGGATATTGTCCTCATGCATCAACACATGCAAACTACTCAGGAAAGCTTTGAATATTTAAGGCAAGACACTAGTAGCTCATCTCAGTGGGAACCACCGAAGAAGGGAACCCGATTAAATTTAATGTCATTGTTGCTTTCTTTTTTCAATGCTAAGAATGATATAGGTAGCCATAGCTACTACACTGTGCAGACACCATGACCGCAATATCCTTCCTCAGAAGTTGGCATCAAAGGCTAAATTATTCACTCCGAGAATGCGATTCATTACGGGTTGCACTTCTTACAAGAACTGTAAAATTATCAATGTGGTAAATATTCATAAAAAGCTCAGGAACTAACTAAAACTGAAATCTTTGTGCACACCCTCTATGATTAAAAATAAATGTGGCTGACCTTCCCTGACTCACTCAGAGTTAAGAGAAGAATCTGCCTCTTGCTCTCTCCTAAGAGCTATGGTGTCTATAAACAAATGCCCTCAGCATCCATTAGTTACTGTACGTCTGAAGCGCAGAGCCAAAAACTTCAAAAAGTCTTCCTGAAAAAAAAAAAGCATTAACACTACTATTTCTAGAAAAAAGAAACTGAATTGTCTGAAATAATATCCAGAGATGTGCAGAGAACAATACACAAAAATCTGAAATGTCATGGAGGCAATTTTAAAATCTCTCACATTAGGCAGTACATTTTACCCAAGGTCTTTACACTAATTTTCAAAGTGAAAGTATGTGTATACTATCCCTATGAAAATTATCTCAGAAAAATTACCCACACACATTTACACCTGCAAATTTGTGAAGGGAATTTTTTCCCAAGAAAATGTGGGTGCATACTTTTGAAACTTCAAATGTTATATGTGTAAATGCAAACCTTTCCCCAGCCCACAGGAACACCCCCCCCCCCCCCCCCATGGCTCTAGAAGCTCTAGGTGCATGCTTTTACTTACATAGACGGCGGGAAATTTCCACAAAGCCCATGTCTTTGGGTAAAGCACTGTTTTATCTGTAGAAATGGCTTGGAAAATTACCTTTTCTCAGTATAGCATGTTTTTGAACAAGAGAATATTGTTACTCAGTCACAAATTAATTGAATGAATAACATTTAATACTAGAAGAAACAAACAACTAATAGCCCAGTGAATATGGTGAAAAATATTATTACAGCTAACACTTTCTCTGGGTGGTAGCACTACTGCACACTTGCTAGGCCTTCCCAGCCGGCTGAGTCCAGTCCATCAAAGTTATATTATGTATTATCTCCTGCAAAAAGGTAAAGTACACAAACTGTCACTATGGACTCTTTCTATCTGGCTTTCTCTCTTCTCACCCACTGCACCCTCCTTATAAGTATGGAGAACAGCTACATGGGCCATACTCTACTGCTTCCAGCTACTGCACAGCCTTGTAGTCTATCAATCCCTAGGGTGTCAATGCAATCATCATGCATTATTTTTATAAATCTACAATCTTGAGCAGAAAGAGGTATTGCTCATGACTGCAGGCTGTATCTGCCTTTTGAACCATATACTACCTGTAAATATGTATAATATATATTTAGAAACTTTATAATAGATACCATATGCAATAGCCTTACACGTGTATTCCTTGACAGGCCACTAATAGATATTCTATGATTCTGCTCCAAGAATCTTCTAGCAGAGGAAGGTTCAAGATAAGGTCCATGAGGTGTGAGTGACCAGTGAACTGTGAAGGCTCTGTTCCCTTAGGAGGATGGATTTCGATTGTGTTATAAATAGTTCTTCTCACGAGGCTCAAGAGGGAGATGATTGGAGAGACTGCATGAGTTGGAGGGGTTCTGACCAAGGATTCCAAGAAAACAGGGTGCTGAAGTCTAGGAGTTTGGAAGTTAATGAAATCTAAGAAGTGGTTCCTGCCAGGATCTGACTGAGAGCCACCCAGAAAGATGAGGATTTTGAGAGCTAAAGTGATTCTGTCCTGTCTGGGGAAACCCACAATTGGAGAAGGGTGTGAAGATACAACTGGAATGAGTTGTGTTCCTTCAGAGAATCTGGAGGGGAAACAAGGACCTTGCTGTGAATTTGCACTGAAAGATCTTAGCCCAAAATCCTTGGGTTTAGCAGAGTGAACTGATGTAAATAAGAGTTTTGAGTACTTGCACTGTTTTGGGAGATTGTAAGTCATTTTTTTTTCTTAGTCTGTATGCTGATTTTTGTTTCTGCCTGTCAGCTGAATTGTGATTATTTTTGGATTTTACAATTTATTTTCCTTTGCTTTAGAACTATACTTGTGTCGACCTGCAATGTTTTATTGAGCAAGTACAAGTCTCTCCTTAGGCCTCCCAGCTTTTGCTGGTCCCCACCCATATGAACTCTGGTCTTATTTGTTCTGGGACTGCAGCAAGTTCTTTTCCCTTCACTGCAGCCTCTGAAGGTGACCCTTGAAGAAAGGGGGGGGGGGGGGAGTTTACATATGCCTTTCTTACAAAGATTGCTCACCTTGTCACCAGTGAGAGAGTGAGGTGTCCAACTCACCAGCTCTTTACACTGCAGCCTCTGATGTGGTGCCCAGGACCATCTGTTCTGCTTGGGTAAAGGTTATCTGGCTGGTAAGCCCCTCTGCCCTCTTTCTGGTCTGTTTCTCCTTGACTTTGCAGCTAACATCTCATCACTTGTGACTGAGGTCACGAAGACACCTGTTATTGTGGAAGACAGCATTCCGTTTTTCCTTCAATAAGCATGTTGAATTAGCCCTACTATTTGGGTGATGTCACCAACCGCGCACTCTAGTGTGCATTCTTCTCCACGATTCAAAGTTTTTGTGTGCTGCACCTGCGTGGCACTTCCCATGCACAGCATGTCATCACTCTCTTCAGTTACTTTTTTTTCCATGCTCAGGCATGGATGTTGTTTTCTCCTTTCTCTCTTCAGAATTTTTTTGGATCGCGCTAGCGACTCCCAGACAGCATTTTTCAGTGCTAAAATGTATTTTAAAAAACTAGTTTTAAATATTGCCGGTGCAGACACATAATGTCCATCACTGACAATCACAATTATTGTTATATTTGCCTGGGCCTGGACTATAACCAATCGTCATGCAGGGACTGTGGATGCTTGTCTCCCAGAGCCCAGAGACCAAGGGCCGCAAAATTTGCCAGCCTCTGGGAGCAAGAAAACATTCACTGGCTTCGGGAACTTATATGCCCACTCTGGGATGTTCAATTCAATTGTCCCCAGGCCTCTGAGTTAAAACTTATAAGGTGTCTAGACATTCCTCTTCTGTAGAACCGAGGTCCAAGAAACATCGCTCTAATTCAGAACATCAAAAGGTAAAATCCGGGCAAGCCCTGCAGGGACTCAACACAGCTGTGCTGTGTGCACCACAGGATAATCGACGCAGGATTCAAGAGGGGCATCGATTACATGAGCTGCATCAGGATCGACCCAGGACGCATCAACGCCATCAATTCCTTAGAAAACGAAGCACTCTACCTAGGCACATACTGCATTGCATTCTGCCAAACACCATGCATTGGTGCAGACACACCACCAACCTCACAACACATCGACACATTTGCACCATTCACACGTCACCTCTGCAATGCATGAAGGGCATCCATCGACGCATGCATCATCCAAACAAAGGAATTCTCAAAATACCTGATCATCAGGCCCGTTTACAGAAGAGAATGTATGGGAAGAGCTAGGAAAAATAAAAGGGGACAAAGCCATGGGACCTGATGAGGTCCATCCCAGGAAACTGAGGGAGCTCAGAGATGTACTGGCGAGTCCACTGAGTGACCTGTTCAACAGATCCCTAGAAATGGGAGTGGTACCGAGTGATTGGAGAAGAGCGGGGGTGGTCCCGCTTCACAAGAGTGGGAGCAGAGAGGAGGCCTGAAACTACAGGCCGGTTAGCCTCATCTCGGTGGTGGGAAAGGTAATGGAGTCGCTGCTGAAAGAAAGAATAGTGAACTATCTACAGTCGGAAGAACTGCTGGACCAGAGGCAGCATGGATTCACCAGGGGAAGGTCCTGTCAGACAATCTGATTGCCTTTTTCAATTGGGTGACTAAGGAACTGGATAGAGGAAGAGCGCTCGATGTCATCCACTTGGATTTCAGCAAAGCATTTGGTTCGGTCCCGCACAGGAGGCTTGTGAATAAAATGAGAAGCTTGGGAATGGGTGCCAAGATGGTGGCCTGGATTGCAAACTGGTTGACGGACAGAAGACAATGTGTGACGGTAAATGAAACTTACTCTGAAAAGAGAGCGGTGTTAAGCGGAGTGCTGCAAGGATCGGTGTTGGGACTGGTCCTGTTCAATATCTTTGTAAGCGACATTGCGGACGGGATAGAAGGTAAGGTTTGTCTTTTTGCGAATGATACTAAGATCTGCAACAGAGTGGACATGCTGAAAGGAGTGGAGAGAATGAAACGTGACTTAAGGAAGCTGGAAGAGTGGTCGAAGATATGGCAGCTGAGATTCAATGCCAAGAAGTGCAGAGTCATGCATATGGGGAGTGGAAATCCGAAAGAATTGTATTTGATGGGAGGTGAAGGACTGATGTGCACGGAGCAGGAGAGAGACCTTGGGGTGACAGTGTCTAACGATCTGAAGTCAGCAAAACAATGTGACAAGGCAATAGCTAAAGACAGAAGAATGCTGGGCAGCATATAGAGAGGAATATCTAGTAAGAGAAAGGAAGTGATGATTCCCTTGTACAGGGCCTTGGTGAGGCCCCACCTGGAGTACTATGTTCAGTTCTGGAGACCGTATCTCCAAAGGGACAGAGATAGGATGGAGGCAGTCCAGAGAAGGGCAACCAAAAAGGTGGATGGTCTTCATAAAATTACTTATGAGAAGAGATTAAAGAACCTAAATATGTACACCCTGGAGGAGAGGAGGAGCAGAGGAGATATGATACAGACTTTCAGATATCTGAAAGGTTTTAATGATTCACGGTCAACATCAAACCTTTTACAATGGAAAAAAATCTATAGAACTAGGGGTCATGATTTGAAGCTCCAGGGAGGAAGACTCAGAACCAATATCAGGAAGTATTTCTTCATGAAGAGGGTGGTGGATGCCTGGAATGCCCTTCCGGAGGAAGTGGTGAAGACTAAAACGGTGAAAGATTTCAAAGCGGCGTGGGATAAACACTGTGGATCCATAAAGGCTAGAGGATGGGAATGAAGAGTGGAGCCATGGGGGTGGCTTGCTGGAATGTTTACTACCTGGTGATTACTACCCTTACTCAAAAAATCCCTTGCATGGTTATTGCAACCCCAACATTGCTCTCTGTTTCAACATAAAGGGAAATGTGGAAAAGAGGATTTGCATTCAGATAACAACCAAAAAGGACTGAACTACACAATCTGGGTAAATAAATAAACGTGGGGGTAGCTTGCTTATTACGGCGGTTACTACCCTAAACCAATTAAGCCTGATACATCACTCGAATGCATACACAGCGTTGCTATCTGCTTCCATGGCAGGGGGTAATGTGGAAAAGAGGATTAGAAATCAGACAACAACCAACAAGGACTAAACTTCATAATCTGGGTAAACAAATAAGCTTGGGGGTAGCTTGCATATTATGGCGGTTACTACCCTAAACCAATTAAACCTGATACATCACTTTGAATACATATACAGTGCTGCTCTCTGCTTCTATGGCAGAGGGAAAAAAGTTGAAAACAGGATTTACATTCAGGCAACAACCAACAAGGACTGAACTTCACAATCTGGGTAAACAATCATGAGGGTAGCTGCTTATTACGGCGGTTATACCCTAAAACACGTTTGGCGTCACGGCATGTGACGTCATGCCTTGAGCGGCCCAATTGCATGAACGGGGGCCGCTTTCGCCCGTGCAGGCATCCATCTTCGCGGGCAGCTGGAGACAGGGAGCCGCGGTCGTCCTCGCCGATGTCCGTCTCCGGAGGGGGGCTGCAAAAAAAGTAAGTCGCTTCGTCGCTTTACACTGCCAATCCTCTCTCCCCTCCTCCCGGAGCAAGGCTGCTTTTCGCGCCTTGCCTCGGGAGGAGGGGAGAGGGGATTGGCAGTCCCGAGCGTAGGATTGCCCGTCCTCTCTCCCCTCTCTCTCTTGCAACTTTTTTTTTTTTTATTTTTTTCGCTTTTGTTGCTTCGGGAGGAGGGGAGAGAGGGCTGACAATCCCGAGCGTCGGAGAACCGTCCACTTCCTGGTACCTGTCATTTCAAATGTCATTTGAAATGACATTTGAAATGACAGATACCAGCGTGTCCGTGAAGCGTTAGGCCCACGCACCCAGGTTACTGTATAGGCGCTGTATAGCGCTCTATACAGTAAAACGGGTTGCGCGGGCCTAACGCTTCACGGACGCTTCTTAGACGCAGCTTGCATTTGCAAGCTATTTACATACAGGATCGCGCAGTAGGTGAGCTGCACTGTGCGTGCGGCAACCGCGGGTGTGCCGGGCACTAACGCAGCTCTTCCTACCGCTCGTTACTGGATTGACCTGTTTGAAAGCATATACAGCATTGCTATCTGCTTCAACGGTAGGGGGAAGTAAGGAAAACAGATTTGCATTCAGACATCATCCAACAAGGCATCGATCTGTGCAGTCTGGGTGAATAAGCATCGGGGTAGCTTGCTTGATGCGGTAGTTACAACCCTTAAACATAAGCCTTATGCTCACCTTTGATGCAACTCCAACATTACTCTCTGCATCAGTGACAGGAGATGGCAGGAAATTTGAATCAAACAGTTACATAAGAACATAAGAAATTGCCATGCTGGGTCAGACCAAGGGTCCATCAAGCCCAGCATCCTGTTTCCAACAGAGGCCAAACCAGGCCACAAGAACCTGGCAATTACCCAAACACTAAGAAGATCCCATGCCACTGATGCAATTAATAGCAGTGGCTATTCCCTAAGTAAATTTCATTAACAGCCGTTAATGGACTTCTCCTCCAAGACAAAACTTACCAACAAGAGCCCTAAAGTTGGTGGTTGGTGAAACAGATACACATGGGAAAATAAGAGTCGAAGTATGGGAAAATAAGAGTCAAAGTTGGTGGTTGGTGAAACAGATAAGTATGGGAAAATAAGAGTCGAAGCTTGCTGGGCAGATTGGATGGGCCGATTGGTCTTTTTCTGCCATCATTTCTATGTTTCTATGTTTCAAATCTACCATAAAAACAGAAGATCACTATCCAGATCTCAACACACTAGGGATCCCATATAGGATATCCTATCTCATCCTCCTTGGGTAACCCCTCCGAACCCAGTTTCTATTAGCTCGGGTTCCTCACAAAGTAACTGTTCAGAGTGCTCAGTATCATCCTCCCATTCTCACCAGGACAAAAATCTCCAGGAAGAGCTTTTTCCGAGACTGGTTCCCCCTCTAGAGGAACAAGGTTCTTGGGCGCCTCAACCTTCTTCAGAAATGCTAACCGCAGGAATACACCGTCGAAAGGCATCCTCCCATTCTCCACAAATAAAACCACAATGGCCAAAACATAATGAAGATGTGAACACGTCTCGTTCATGAGAGGCCATTAACCAGATTTCTTCAATTATAACAAATCTGTTCTCATCCTTACATCCACACCTCCTCATTTTTTCAGATCCGGCAGGGGATGCTCCACCACACAGCTCCCTTAAGTCCTTTTCCTCTTTTACTCCAGATGAAACCCGGGGCAAGGAACATTCACCTCACTCGAAACCTCTGGATTACCCAGGTGACCATTCCCCGGAAAGCTCAACTGGTATACCGTCTGATCCATTGTAAGAACTTCCTGACCACTCCTTTCTGCCTGAAGACCTCACTTATTCTCGTCTTGTCGAGAAATTGGGAAACCTCCTTGGCGTAGAGATCCGAAAACTACCAGACCTTAGGAAAGAAGTATTCAGAATTCTGAAAATACTGGCTCCCAGAGCTGAAAACTTCAGTGGGGTTTCCCCTGCTGCGATCTCGTCTGGAGGAGAGCCGTTTTCGCCAGGGGTGGATGTTTCCCTCAGCCCCCCCGACACTGAACCGACGGCAGCTAGGAGTGTGTCGACCTCAAATGCCCTGCAGACGTCACTGAAAGGTGATGTCAGCGACTTAGAGCTGCAGGAGGAAGAGCTTTTGGCGTCTGCACAGCCGGGGACAGGAAAAGATTCATCGGTGGAGGTTTCTTTGATTCCTGCTGGATTTCCTATGCTGCTTTCCTTTGACTGTGTCCCCTCTACATCAGGTGAGCATATTGACCTCCTATTAAGCCTGCAGTCATCACTTTGGATATTTTGTGGGCATTAACAGCTGGGCTCTCAGTTGCAGTAAAATCCTGCAATAGTAAATTGGATCTACTTACTGCCTCCCTGAATTCCAAAATTAAAGCTCAGGAGGATTCTCTCCATATTTTGAAGACTTCTGTAGCTAAAGTGGAAACAGATATTCAACAAATCCAAAATTTTAATGCAGCTACAGTTAAAGATAGAGCACCTTTATACAGGAGACTTGAATTACTGGAAAATTGGATTCGACATTTGAATTTTAGACTAACTTCCCTAGGGTTATGGGAGAACTCCCATTAATCACCTTTAAGAGATACCTTCGGGAAGTACTTCTTATACCAGAGACAGAGATTCCTCCGATTAATAAAGCATATTTTCTACCCGCTACTTCAGCAGAAAGACGCACACTAATGGATCCTGGAGGACTTTCTTAGATATGCAAAATTTAACCACTCTCTTGGAATCCTCGGGTATTGAGATTATTGATCGCACTACTTTACTTGTATCACTTATAGTTGAACAGGACATTAGTAAATTAATGTCCTGCTATTTCCGTCATTTTAATTCTCCTTTTCATGGCTCTAATGTGCGAATGTTTCCTTATATTTCTAAAATCACACAAGAAAGGCAAAAGGGCTTTTTGATAATGAGACAAGAAACTATCTCCCTAGGAGCCACTTTCCTATTAGGATACTCTTGAAAATGCATTGTTAAAAAAGATAGTGATTGCTATATCTTCTTTGCCCTGGAGTAGCTGGGATCCTTTCTTGATTCATTTTCTACCTAGTTTTCTAAATCCATAAAGTTCCAGTATCTTTGAATATTAGGCAGCTCTATAAGTTCAGGATTAAGCTTTTTCCTTGTTTATTTCCTTGCCAACCCCCACCCCCCACCCCCGGGTAGACTGAATTATGATTTTTGTAATAATCTAATGATATCTTTACTATTTTTTTTGTATCCTAATATTGTTTCACACTGGCTTATACATGTTTCCTATGTATATTAATACTTTGTATGTATTGGTAAAGTTATAAATTTAAAAAAAAAAGAATTCTGAAACCATCGGCTCTTCCGTCACACAAACTGTTGGACTCCATTCTCTCAAAAACTTGGGAATCACCTCAATCAATTCCTCTTGTTTCTAGAAAACTGGATTTGAAATTCAGGTTACAGAGGTCTATGGCCTTCGAGTGATTCAGCTTCCCCACGTGCCAGTAGTGGTAGAGTTGGCAATGAAACGAATAAAGAAGTCAAGCTACATTCATCAACTCCCCCAATAAAAGACCACAGAATTGTTGATGAATACGCCAAAAAGTCATTTCAAAGTGTAATACTGACTTCTCATATTCAACAGCATCAATTTTATATGGTCCAGTACCTCTATGAGTCCCTACAGCTATTACAACCTTTTCTCCATATGGAGTCAGGACAACCAATTACACCTCAACCATTCTACGACATGGAAGAAGGTCTGAGAGATTTACTCAGAGTGGTGTATGAATCCTTTGAGTCATCTTCCACAACTTCAACCACAGCCATTGTGGCTCGATGTATGGTGTGGCTCTGTTCTACCTCCATCAGAGAAGATATCCATGAAAAACTGGCTAATCTTCCTTGCACAGAAGACAATTTAGGGAAAAATTCAAAGATACAGTAGGTCAATTAAAAGCAAAACATAATAGTTCAGTCCCTCTCGAGATGCTTAGATCCTCAATCTTCAATAAGATGTTGCTACCAATGGAAACCATTTTACTACCAATGAAATTCATATAAGACTTTCCTACCATATAGAGCACAGCAATTTCAATCATACCAATTACCAAGCTCACAGCCCCAATCAGCTCAAGCCAGACCTCTCCAAAGGGACAGAAAACAGCAAAAACCATCCCAGACCTCTCTTCAAAAGCCTCCACCATTTTTTGAAGATGTCTCAGCCACAGCCGGGTCTCCCAGTCACGGGAAGAATTCAGAGTTATCATTTAGAGTGGAGCAGAATTACTATGGATCAATGGGTCCTTCGAATCATCCACGAGGGTTACCATCTAAATTTCCTATCCAATCCTCCCCTTCCTCGCCCCACTACCACAATGAAGGAGGTTCCAATATACATCTTCCAGAGCAGGAGATATAGATTTTGCTTCAAGAACAAGCAATCCGATTGGTTCCAAAGAACAAAATCAATTCGGGCTATTATTCCCAATACTTCCTCATTATGAAATGATCAGGAGGTCTCGGCCCCATTCTAGACTTACGCTCCCTAAACAAGTTCCTTCGGAAAGAGAAATTCAAGATGATATCCTTCAAGTTAGTTCTACCTTTCATACAGGAAAACGAATGAATGTGTTCTCTGGATCTCAAAAATGCATACACTCACATTCCAATACATCCCTCCTGATGGCAGTTCCTGTGCTTTCAGGTGAACTCCATACACTACCAATACAAGGTTCTGACCTTTGGTCTTTCCTTTGCTCCCAGAATCTTTACCAAATGCCTGACTGGCAGTAGCCCTTTTGAGACATCAAGGGATTCAATTATTTCCTTACCTGGATGACTGGTTAACAGTTTCTCCCGACCCGAACTCCTTGTCTCAGCAAATAGAGATGACAATCTTGTGTCTAGAATCTCTGAGTTTTCTTATCAATTATGAGAAATCACTACTGAAACCAACTCATATTCTTCAATTCATAGGAGCCAGGATAAACACTGGTGCATCTCGTGCTTTCCTCCCCTAGGAGAGGATCGATCGGATTCATCACCAAGGTACAGACTTACTTCTAAGTCAAGAGTTATTACCCGTGCGATGATATCACCGGCAAGGATGGCCGAGACTTGAGCTCCACGGTCCCCCGCTGGACTCTCCCCGATAGCCCCATGCTACAGCGGCGATTTCTTTGGCTTTCAGCTCGGGAGAGCTTCTGATGCTGCCAGGCCCACAATGCAGCTATTTTGGTGCTCGAGGGTGGCGGATGGTGGCGGCTGCGGCCGGGAAGAGCGAGCAGCACGGCGAACCCAAGATGGCAGCTGGCCCGCCGCAATGACCCCCCTTACCACAAGCTTAAGTGGGCGATTCTGCGGTGTTCCACCTTCGGAGGCCCCCTAGCAACTCAGTGCCGGCTCCGGAGCACCAGACGGGCGGCGAGAAGCACGGGACACGAGCGAAGCTGCACGGAGTGCAGCTTCGCTCGTGTCCCGTGTCTTCTGTGCATGGCCAAAATGGCGGCCGCCTCCGTGAGTTTCAGCCACTGAACTGACGTATGGGCCTGTATTTGGGGAACCTTGGCAGGAGAACACCGTTACAAACTTGGGAGTCCTTGAGCAATACCTCTCCTTTCCCTGTTATCTGCATGGGAGAGGGACAGACTGGGCCTTGTGAGCGCCTTGTAGCTATGCCCCGGGAGGTTCAGGATTCGGGCCCTGGACATCGGGCCTGCAGACACCAACATGACTATGTTGCCAGCTCAGGACCTGCGCCCTCTGACTCGGCTCGCCCAGTTGGTGACTCCGTCCCGAGAACCATCTGGCGGTTGGGCCTGGCGTCCCGTGTTCTGGCCCCCACTGTCCTGAGGGCCCCGGTCATTCCCACAAAGAATGGGCGATGCGACAGAGAAGCGCGCGCAAAAAGTGTTGTCTGCCGTCCCCACTCCACCACATCTAAGATGGCAGAGGTCCCTGCGGGTGCAAAGGTCTTGGACTCTCTCTCAGCAGACGCCCTGCTCCAGATCTCTCAGAGTGTCACGGCGGCCTTGGATCTGCACCTCACCAAAATAAAAGCTTCTATGGACGACATCAAATCAGCTCTGGAAGGGCAAACTAAAAGGCTGGACGAAGCGGAACATGTTCTATCGGATCATGGTGACCGGCTTGGGGAGTCGGAGCATCACATGGAAGCATTACAGGCCACTCAGTGGGAGCTGCTGGCAAAGATTGAGGACTTAGAAGACAGGAGCCGGCGGAATAATATCCGTATCATTGGCTTGCCTGAGTCCATTAAGGAGGGTGAGCTGCCTGCTCTGGTTGAGACCTGGCTACCGGCACAGATGGGTCTCCCCTATCCCGCTGATTTGTGAACGAGTCCACCGTGTCAAAGTGCTGCAGGAGGGGGCTGCGAGGCCCAGGCCAGTGTTAGCAAGAATATTGATCTGGGCTTACAAAACTAGAGTAATGCGGGCATTTAAACAGCAGGCTGCAATGGAATACCAAGGTCACAAGATTCTTCTATTCAATGACTTCTTGGCTAACACGATAGCACAGTGGAAGACTATGTCACCGGCATGCACGGAGTTACACAAGCGAGGCATTAAATTTGGACTGCTTTATCCAGCTAAGCTACATGTCTTCCACGATAATAAAGTTCTCTTCTTCACCTCTAAAGAAGATGCGGAGATTTTCATAGCCACATTGCCACGCGCTGGCGGAGAGTGAAGGGCAGTTTCACGCTGCCTATGCCTGCCTCGTCGTCGCTACTGGAATGTTCTCAATTGCCAGTTTGAGTTTCTACAGTTTTGTTGACTTCCCCTGTCCGCTGGGCCGTAGACTTTACTTCATACCTACGAGTTTGTAGAATGCTATGCCCGGGACTGTGATCCTTGTTCTGCGAATTGGGATTGAGGCCATAGTTTTTGAGCCTCTCAGGATCTAGGGTCTAGCTGGTTTCATGTGGATATGCTATTTTGAAAGGCTGCATTACAAAGGTATTGCTATCTTTGTGTGGGGTTGGGGAGGGGGGGGGCTGGGAGGGGGGGCTAGAGGGGAGCTTCTCTCCACCTCATAATACATGGTGGGGGGGAGAGTGGCTCTGAGCCTCTTGGAGCGAGTGAGAGTGGTGTGGGCAGTGTGTGAGTGTGTATGGGAATGACTGGGGTGTGTGAATGGGGGTTTCTGTGCTCAGGGGTTTTGGGATACAAAGGGGGGGGGGGGTAAAGCGGGGAAAGCAGTTGCTGAGACCAGGGATTTTGGTGTACTTTGCTTATGGGATCAGATGCTTGCAGCTTAGGCTGGGAAGCTGCAAGGCTGAATACTGTGTGGGTTCCAAGCCCTCCCTGTGCGTCGGGCTACTATTACTGTGTGCTGACAGATGGAATGGCAAAGGTTAAAGTAACTACACTGAACATAGATGGAATCTACTCCCCACTTAAGAGGAAAAAATTATTAGGTCAATTTAACCATATGCACTCCCAGGTGGTTTTTGTCCAGGAAACCCACTTGTGTGATACTGAACATCAGAAACTCAAAAAAGGGTGGGTCGGCCAATGTCTGTACTCCTCTTATACAGCTCACAAACAGGGTGTGGCTTTACTTTTTCACAAAGATTTGCCATTCCACATTACCAGAACTTGTCATGACAAGGAAGGTCGCTATGTTGTTGCAGCCAGGGTCCTTTACCAGCAGAAGGTTGTGTTCTGCAATGTGTATGCTCCCAACACCTACTCACAAGAATTTTTTTCTTATTTGGTGGGCTTGCTGGCAGACTTTTCAGGTCATGTCTTGGTGGTGGGAGGCGATTTCAATGCGGTGGCCAATAAACAGGTGGATTGCAAACCGCCCAAGCCCACCGCCATCAATGACAGGCATCAGGGGGTAAACTTTTTATGCTCCGAGTTGCAGCTCCTGGATGTGTGGTGTGTCCTGCATCCGGGGGATCTGGATTATACTTTTTTCTCCAACCCCCACCAGACCTATTCACACCTAGACTATTTATTGATCTCGGACAGGTCCAGGGTGGAGGAGTCGAATATTGGGGTTATCTCTTTATCAGATCATGCCCCCGTCTCGGTCCTTCTGACCTGTGCGCAAGGCCCGAGGCTCCCGTTTTCATGGCGCATGCGACCGGATCTCTATTTAAGCCAGGATTTCTATCACCATTTGCAGAGCTGCTGGAAGGAATACGTGACGCTTAATACTACCCCGGACATTTCGGCGGCTATGCTGTGGGAGGCCAAGACGGTTATGTGGGGGGAAATTATCGCCTCTGTAGCTAAGATTAATAGGCAGCGCAATGCTGAAATCCTGCGCCTCACAAAGGTGCTCAAGGAGGCACAGCAGCGGCACGTGGTTGATATGACCCCGGAAGCTAAGGGCCAGGCTGACCAAGTGCGGGAAGTCCTCAACAACCTTCTCCACCAACGGGCATCTAAATCCCTTCGGTACTACCAGTATCATTTGTATAAGTACTGGAACCGCGCCAGTAAATTATTGGCTAACTTAGTGTGACCTCGGGACCACGGGAGGGCAGTTGTAGGTATTCGGGATCAGCATGGAAACCATCGGACTGCCCAAGGTGACATATCTGACCAATTTTTTGAATGTTATCAGCAGCTATACGGGGAGAAATCACAGGATCGGGTGGTCACTGAGACCTTATTTCGGCACACCTCCTGGTTGCGAGTATCCCCGGAGCAGTTGACTGTTCTTAATGCCCCTATTAGTAAACAGGAAGTACATGCGGCTATACAGAAAATTAAATTGAGGAAGGCCGAGGGGCAGGACGGCTTGGGCTCCGAATTTTATAAAATTCTGAAATTTTCTTTACTGTCACCTCTCCGACAATTCTATAATGAAATAATGGACCTTGGCTCGCTGGCTGCTGCCTTAAATCACTCGGTCATAATGGTCCTCCCGAAGCTGGGCAAAAATCCGCTGGAAGTTGGTTCGTACCGGCCAATTTCTCTTCTTAATGTTGACATTAAGCTTTTGGCGGCTATTTTGGCTGCGCGACTGAGTGGCCTTCTTCCCCTTCTCATTCATGGGGACCAAACGAGGTTTGTTCAGAGTCGTCAGGGAATACGAAATGTGCAGCGCTTGATTGTGTCTCTCAATTATTCCTCAGGGGAGGAGGCGGTGATACTCAGTCTAGACGCAGAAAAGGCGTTCGACTCCCTGTCGTGTGAGTACTTATTTTGGGCGCTGCGACAGTATGGAATCTCGGGGGCGTTTTTGCAGTGGCTTGGGTTGCTGTATAGTAACCCTAGTGTCAGTGTCCTGGTGAATGGAGACCCGACTCCCTCATTCGCTCTGCACTGCGGGGTCCGATAGGGCTGCCCTCTCTCCCCATTGCTCTTTATCATGGCTCTTGAACACTTAGCTATCTGCCTGCGGAGGGATCGCCAGGTGTGGGGTTTTAGTGTCCACAATCATCCCCTTAAGTTAGCAATGTTTGCTGATGACCTATTGCTTTTTGTGGGTCGTCCCCGTACTAGCATACCTACAATCATCAATCTGTTTGGCCAAGTCGGAAGCGCTGGCTTTGGAGCCTCAGCTGCAACACACGTGGGACGGCCACTTTCCTCACAAGTGGGCTGCCAAGTTGAAATACCTGGGAATATGGGTCCCTCGGAATCTGGCATGCTTATATGATCTCAATGTGCGCACTATTTTAGACAAGGTACAGACGCAATTGGAAGTCTGGGGTTCTCTACTGCTGTCCCTGTTTGGGCGATGTGCGCTGATCAAATGGTAATTGCTCCCAAAATAATTTATGTTTTGCATATGACCCCTTGCTGGCTGAAGGCTGGGGATCTCAGAAGACTGTGTGCCATGATTCAAAAATTCTTATGGAGGGGGAGGAAAGCATGCCTCAGCTACGCAACACTGGCTTGTCCTAGGGAATAGGGGGGATATGGCTTGCCAGATTTTTGGCTCTATAATGCCGCCTGCCAGTTGCGCTTCGTGGGGGAGTGGCTCACTGACACTTATCACTATTGTGAGCTGGGCTCGCTACGTTGTATGACTGCCCCCTGGTCCCCTGTGTTACACTTGGGCTGTGTTCAGGTGTAGTGAACACCACCCAAAAGGGTGGCTCCAGGTGGAGAGAGACAGGGATGGCTGGAAACAGTGTCTGGGTCCCGGCTGGGTCAGGGCAGGCGGCAAGAAGCAGTGTAAAAGTCCAGGCTGGGTCAGGGCAGGCGGCAGATAACAGTGTCAGAGTCCAGGCTGGGTCAGGGCAGGCGGCAGGTAGCAGTGTCTGAGTCCAGGCTGGGTCAGGGCAGGCGGCAGGTAGCAGTGTCTGAGTCCAGGCTGGGTCAGGGCAGGCGGCAGGTAGCAGTGTCTGGGTCCAGGCTGGGTCAGGGCAGCTAGAAGAAAGACAAAGAGCCCGAAGGCCACACACACACGTACGGCAGAGCAGAGAGCCCGAAGGCCACACACACACACATACGGCAGAGCAGAGAGCCCGAAGGCCACACACACACACACACACACACACACACACACGCACGCACGGCAGGGCAGAGGGCCCGTAGGCCACACACGGACACAGGGCAGAGGGCCTGAAGGCCACACACGGACACACAGTAGAGCAGAGGGCCCGTAGGCCACACACGGGCACAGGGCAGAGAGCCCGAAGGCCTCACACACACACACGGCAGGGCAGAGGGCCCGTAGGCCACACACGGACACACAGCAGAGCAGAGGGCCCATAGGCCACACACGGACACAGGGCAGAGAGCCCGAAGGCCTCACACACACACACACGGCAGGGCAGAGGGCCCGTAGGCCACACACACACACACGCACTGCAGGGCAGAAGGCCCGTAGGCCACACACGGACACAGGGCAGAGGGCCTGAAGGCCACACACGGACACACAGCAGAGCAGAGGGCCCAAAGGACCGCACGCACAGTAAGCAAGGCAGGGCAGGGCAGAAGGTCCGAAGACCATACACAGCACAAGGTAAGGCAAAGCAGGGTAGAAGGCCCAAAGGCACACACAGCGCAAGACAAGGCAAAGCAAGGTAGAAGGCCCGAAGGCACACACAGCGCAAGGCAAGGCAAGGCAAGGCAAAGCAAGGTAGAAGGCCCGAAGGCCGTGCAAGGCAAGGCTAGGCAAAGCAAGGTCCAAGGACCACACGCACAGCAAGCAAGGAAGGCTAGAGCAGGGAGCCCAGGCGAGCTCGATGCCGAAGCACCGAGGGAACTGTCAGGCAGGGTTATAAGGGAAAGCCCAGAACATAGAGTGGACAAGGGAGATGGACTGGGCCTGTCAGGAGAGCCAGCTCTAGAGGGACCCCTGGTGGTGAGGCGGTTGCACAGCAGCCATAGCCGTAACAGTACCCCCCCCCCCCCTCAAGGCCTCCCCCTCCTCCTGGGTCCCATCTTTGCAGGAGGTACTCAATAATAACGTGAGACCCCTCCGGGGGTGATGTGGCAGGTTCAACTCCTTCCCTAGGCAGTAAGGCAGTCCATAACCCCTCCTGGGGTAATAAGGCAGACACAGCCCCAACCTGGGGCAGCAAAATAGTCCATAACCCCTCCTGGGACAAGGCGGCAGGGTTAGACCTCTTCTGGGGCAAGGTGGCAGGTTCAATTCCTTCCTGAGGCAACAAAGCAGTCCATAACCCCTCCTGGGGCAAGGCGGCAGGGTTAGACCCCTCTTGAGGCGACAGGGCAGGTACTAATCCCTCCAGGGATGACAGCAGGGTCGGTCCGGACCCCTCCAGAGGCGGCAGCAGGACAGGTACGGACCCCTCCAGGGGCGGCGACAGCAGGACCGGTACGGGCCCCTCCAGGGGCGGCAGCAGGACCGGTTCAGCAGACTCAGATGGCTGAGTCAGAAAGTCTGTCAGTAGGACCGGTTCGGACCCCTCCGGGGACGACAGCAGGACCGGTTCGGACCCCTCCAAGGACGACAGCAGGACCGGTTCGGGCCCCTCCGAGGACAACAGCAGAACCGGTTTGGGCCCCTCCGAGGACGGCAGCAGGGCCGGTTCGGGCCCCTCTGAGGACGGCAGCAGGGCCGGTTCGGGCCCCTCCGAAGACGGCAGCAGGGCCGGTTCGAGCCCCTCCGGGGACGGCAGCAGGGCCGGTTCAGCAGGCTCAGATGGCTGAGTCAGAAAGTCTGTCAGTAGGACCGGTTCAGACCCCTCCGGGGATGGCAGCAGTACCGGTTCGGACCCCTCCGGGGACGGCAGCAGGAGGCTCCTCTTGAGGTATTTTGACATTCAGAGGTGGTAGAGCACTGAAGTCAGTTGTGCGTTGTTCACCAGTCATGGGAGTAGTTATGTTGGTGTGAAAAGAGGATAAAGACTGGGCTGTAGATGACAAATTCTTAAACCCCCGATCATGGTTCCTTGATTCTGCAGCAGAGACTTGCAGCTTAGAAAAAACACAGGCTGCTTTGGGCTGTCTTGGGAAGGTGCTCGTTAGTGTCCACTTGGCAGCTGTGGGAAGCAGAGCCCTGCTAGAGTTAATTACTTCCCTCTG
Source organism: Rhinatrema bivittatum (assembly GCF_901001135.1). Classification (NCBI taxonomy): domain Eukaryota; kingdom Metazoa; phylum Chordata; class Amphibia; order Gymnophiona; family Rhinatrematidae; genus Rhinatrema; species Rhinatrema bivittatum. Next base: position 320,403,277 of record NC_042615.1, on the reverse strand, counting down.
CTTCTGTTTCTGGTGCTCTAGCGTGGAAGTTATAGAATGCTTCTTAACCCGGTGAGTTCTAAGATTTTCAGAATTAATACTTGTTTCCTGGTAGCAAGTTTTTTCCAAAGTGTCCAGAGATGAAGTGCTAGAATGCTTAGTCCATAAACTGTTACATGAAATAATGTTGATAACTGGGCCAGAAGCTGAACGCACGGTAGTTGAGCTGACTGTTCTCCCTAATGAAGCAGCTGGTCCTATAGCTGAGCAACAGGGGCACGGTTTGCCTGGTGGTAATAGGCTGGGAATACATGAACATTTCCACCATCCTGGCTTTGGAGTAGAACAGTTCAAACACTCTTGATAGACAGAGACATTTCTCTTATTGCAGTTACTGCATGACCAGTGTTCCTGACCAGCAAGTTGACAGGCTAGACTGTAGTGCGGTTTAAATAAAAAGATAGTGCACGCTTACAGTCCAGGGTATGTAAGGCTCGTTCTCCTTGGTGAGCATGAGGCCTTGGGAAGAATTTGGGTAAAACTATGGATTGGTTTAAGTGGAATTCCGTAACTACCTTGGGAAGGAATTTTGGATGTGTACGGAGAACCACTCTGTCATGTAGGAACTTTGTATAAGGTTCATATGTGACAAGTGCTTGTAGCTCACTAACCCTCCTAGCTGAGGTAATGGCTATGAGGAAGATAGTCTTCCATGTGAGAAATTTAAGATCACAGGAATCTATGGGTTCGAAAGGAGAACGCATGAGTCCTGTTAAGACCAGATTCAGGTCCCATTGTGTGACTGGTGGTCGAATTGGTGGCTTAAGTTGAGTTAAACCTCTCATAAACCTACTGATGAGAGGTTGTGTGGATATAGGTGCATCTGCCATTTTATTATGGTAAGCCGAGATCGCACTTAAATGCACTCTTACAGATGAAGTCTGTAGCCCAGAGTCTGACAAGTGACATAAATAGTCTAGTAGAGAGGAGGTGGAGCAGGAAAAGGGGTCAATATTGCTTTGCCTGCACCACAAAGTAAACCTTTTCCATTTTGAAGAGTAATTTTTCCGAGTTGAAGGTTTACGTGAAGCTATACGCACTTGAGATACTTTTGTTGAAAGGTTTAGTGGTTTTAAAATTAAGCTTTCAACATCCATGCTGTCAGGGATAGGGATTGAAGGTTGGGATGTCGCAACCGACCCTGATCCTGAGTTATGAGAGTGGGAGCTACTCCCAGGCGAATTGGCTCGCTGATCGAGAGGTCTAGAAGTGTGGGAAACCAGACTTGTCGAGGCCAGTATGGGGCTATGAGTATCATGGACCCTTTGTCCTGTTGTAGCTTCACCAGAGTTTTGGTTATAAGCGGTATCGGAGGATACGCGTATAGTAGGCCTGAGTTCCAAGGGTGAGCAAAGGCGTCCTTGGCTGGCTGATTGTTCCGTTTGTGTAGCGAACAGAAAGTGTCCACTTTGTGATTCAGAGGTGATGCAAAGAGGTCTATCGTCGGTTGTCCCCAACTGCGGAATATGCGGGCCACTACTGAGGGATCCAGGGACCATTCATGTGGTTGGAATTGACGACTGAGTCGATCTGCTCCTGTGTTGTGTATACCTGGCAAATAAGTTGCCTGGAGAAATATTGAGTGTGTTAGGGCCCAGCCCCAAATCTGTGCAGCTTCTTGACAAAGGAGAGACAAGCCCGTACCTCCCTGTTTATTGATGTACCACATGGCTACTGTGTTGTCCGTTTGGATCAAAATAGTCTTGTTGGAAAGGCAGTCTTTGAAGGCATGCAGCGCATAGCGTATAGCTCGAAGCTCCAGGAAATTGATTTGAAAGGTTGCTTCGAGTTTTGTCCAAGTACCCTGGGTGCGGAGATTGTCTATGTGAGCTCCCCAACCCAAGGTGGATGCATCTGTAGTTAAAGTTATTTGTGGAAATGGTTGCTGGAAGGTTTGACCCTTGCACAAATTGTCCTTGTTTATCCACCAAAAAGAGATGAGCGTAGCTTGGGTGTGATTTGAATTAGAGAATGAAGTGGTTGAATGGCTTGGATCCATTGAGATTTTAAAGTCCATTGAGTGATTAGCACCTTACTTACTATTTTACGATGACAAGGTAGTTCTCCTGACTCACCCAAAATTTCTTCCCAAGGTGGAGTCAGATTTTCATATTAATCAAGACATTACGCTTCCAATATTCTTTCCCAGGCCTCATGTCAACAAGACAGAATCTATGCTACATACATTAGATTGCAAGAGAACATTGGCTTACTATAAACGGAGAACTCAGCCTCACTGCAAGTCTTCTCAATTATTCATATCTTTCAACCCAAATTCACTAGGAGTTGCAGTTTCCAAAAGAACCATATCAAACTGGATCACAAACTGTATTCAGTTCTGTCATAATTCAGCAGAAATTCCTATATCAGGTTCAGTTTCTGCACATCAACTGCGAGCTAAAGCTTCTTCTATAGTGCATCTGCAAAATGTTCCCATACAGGACATATATAGAGCTGCCACTTGGTCCTCAGTTCATACTTTTACTGCACACTATTGCTTAGACTGTTTAGCAACTGTGGATAGCGGACTGGAACAAGCAGTATTATCCAGTGTGCTAGATTAGAAAACCATGTCCATGGTGGAGTAAAAAAAAAAAGTAAGGTATCGTACAATGGGTAGCAATAAACTAACACCTCACCTCAATTCCAATCCTTGGGTTTTTTTTTGATATGCTTGGGTCTCCCAGGGCTAATTCAGCCTGCTTATCGACAGAAAAAAAGCAAGTTTGCTTACCGGAGACGGTTTTTTCCATAGATAGCAGGATGAATTAGCCATGTTTCCCACCCTCCTTCCTGGACATATTTTTTTCTACTTCTATATACTAAGGCCACACTGCCTTCTAGCTTTTTTAGTAACTGAAGAGAGTGATGACGCGCTGTGTTCGGGAAGTGCCGCACAGGTGCAGCACACAAAAACTTTGAATCTTGGAGAAGAATGTCCACTAGAATGCACCCTTGATGACGTCACCCAAATAGCATGGCTAATTCATCCTGCTATCTATGGAAAACACCATGAACGGTAAGCAAACTTGCTTTTCTGGCAAGTTTTGTCCAGGTCTGCTTCTTTCTGTAGAATCCCACTTTCCTCGACTCCTTCCCATATAGGATGCTCTGGACCTTCATGACCTCCCTGACAAGACTGTCCACCTCCTATGGTTGGAAGTTAGGCTTCCTAAGTAGAGGTCCCTTTCTTCCAGGCACAGTGCAGTAAGGAATAAAGCTTGTGAGACCTGCCCTTATACACCCACATTCATACATAAAGGTGACATTAGACACATAATGGATCAGATTTTACACGCATAAATTGTACGCATGTACTCTTATAAAATAACATTATTTAGCATGGAACTTATATACACATAAATTTATATTATGTATGTGCCTACAGTGCCTTTTTAAAAGTGGTATATGCATATTATTTTCTTAAAAGTGTGCGTAGAATTGGTCAATATGCTAAATATTGGGTGTAAGGAATCCAAGGCATGTGTGGGATGATTAACTAATTATCTGAAGGCTTCTCTTATATTTTATTGGCCTTAGCTCTTCACCTCCATAGTTCGTGTTTAATTAAAGAGGGTGAGGCCCTTCAATCACCACAAAAAAACTCTTCTTTCTTATTGTATGCGCCAAATGTATTAGAAGACATCTGGGTGTTTATTTCTAGAGCAGCGATGGCGAATTCCAGTCTTCGAGTGCCACAAACAGACCAGGTTTTCAGGATATCCAAAATGAATATACAAGAGATAGATTTGCATACAATGGAGACAGCACATGCAAATCTTTCTCATGCATATTCATTGTAGATATCCTGAAAACAGGGGCAGTTCTATAATGAGGCAGGGTGAGGTGGCCACTTCAGGTGGCAGAATTTTGAGGCAGCAAAAAATGCCTCAGAACACCACTGTGGTGTCCACCTCACCCTACCTGCCCCTGCTGTGGCTGCCGGTGGCAGAAAAGATGAGAGTCACTGCTGCAGGCCGCCACCACCAGAGGCCAGGCCGGTGGCATGGAGAAGGGAGGAAGGCCGCCACCACCGGAGACCAGGCCAGCAGTATGGAGTAGTGCGAGGGACGCTGCCACAAGAGGTGTGGAGGAAGGAGGAGGGACGACGACGACGACGACACCATAGGCCAGGCCAGCGGCAACTGAAGGGATGAGGAACAGGGGTACCATCTCATCCCTCGCCTCAGGTGGCAGATTGCCTTGAGCCGCCCCTGCCTGAAAACCTGGCCTGTTTGTAGCACTCAAGGACTGGAATTCACCATCACTGTTTTCTGTATCTACCCTACATACTCTATGTAGTGTAACTTATAATTGGATGGGAAGCAACTGAGGAAACTGAAAGTGCTGACCTTGATTCGGGTGATTTCACTCAAACTCTGAAGGGTTGCTTTGTATGGGTCCTTTTCTATTATAAGGGCTGCAGGTGGGTGAGGGGATGAGATAATGGTAATATCTAGGAGTCCCTGTTAGTTCATGTCTGGGAACTTTTATGAGAAAACCTTCAAATACTCATTTTGCCTATATATCTTGTATAAAACAGGAGTTCAGGGGATCCTCTGTTCCGACAGACTGACCTCTATTGGCATGTGGAGCTTCCAGAGATGCTACTGTTGACAAGCCGATGAAGAGATTTGCAGCTGAAAGCTGAGATCCTTGTGGTGGTTAGCTGGCCTCTACTTGGGAGGAGAGTCAGAGTAAGCAGAGAGGACTGGGCCTGTACTTACATCAGCTTCCTGTTGAACTCTAGGTTGGCCTTCATCACCATAGGATAAGACTGAAATTATGCCCTATTACTTTCATTAACATAACCAGTTTTGGGAGATAGAAGTGAATGATTACAACTTGATGCAGACAGCTTCTGTCGATAAGAGTTCCTACCTGAATATTCTATGACACCTCTTCTCTGCTGGAAAGTTTCCTGTTGGTAAAAGGGACACTGTTAGCTCCTTGTTTCCCTATTGTGTGATGTTTGTATTGGTAAAGTAAACAAGATGTATCCTTTTATAGGCTAAGCCATTTTTTGTGACTTGGCCACACTCACATCTTTGGCACTTTGTGGAGGCAAGACCTAAGTGATGACTTAAAGCTGTGTAGTATTCTGCCCATTAAAGCAAGGACATTCAGGGGAGCTACATCTAGAATGCTGACCCAAATAAACTGGAGCTAAACTGAGGAAGCTATAAGGATAGATGAGTGGAGGATAGGAAAGGGCTGCATGCTTAGCTATATGCAATCAAGTGTGTGAGAGTGAGTGCATTAGACTGTCCTGAAAGAGGCTAGACTCAAGGATGACATAGAACATAGCATGCGTAAGGAGACACACACAAAAGGTTACTTATTTAAAACAGTTATAAAAATATAAAAGCTTTAAAAACTTGTTACAAATTTGTATAACAGTATACCAAGAAACTACCACATCACAATGGATGAGAAATGGAAGACCTTCATATGACCAAACACTAGCGAAATGAGGGGAGCATTGCAACAGTACTTAAAGTCGCTCCAAAGCTGTGAATACTTGGTCTAATATGTTTAAATCATTGGTCTTCAAAATGCAATTTTTAGGTTAAAATTTTAAATCCACATAAAATGGGTGCAATACTTCAGCTTAATCAATAACCACAAAGATACTTATCTTTGAGTGAATTCTTTAGGATTCTGTGGAATGTTATTTAAAAAAAACAAAAAACAGTCCAGCATTCTCAGCCTTTTTTTTTTTTTTAAATAAAAACCTCTAATTAATATTAAATATAGAGGCAGATGTTGGTTAATATCAATGCAATTTTTCTAAAAGTTTAAAACTCTTCTCTTTATCAGAAGAAGAATCAATCTTTCTCTGTAGCTTCTGTACATTCTGGTGCAGGCACCTGACCTCAAAGGTCAAATACCAAATTTGTCACAAAACGCAGACTTTACCTCAAAAGGTTTTATTAAGTATGTTTGTACTTCACCTTTAAATACAAAATCTGTTGATGGGCTATCTGCAGCTAGCAAGGATTTTGTTGTCAAACAAAATCTGCATTGCCCCTGTCCCCCAAACATGTTCCTATCTGTCCTTCACTTAAAAGTCATGCCCAGGTTTGTTACAATAGGGGAAAATCTATTTCCATGAGAAAAGAGAAGAGCGGAAAGGGGGTGGAGACAAGACTATATTCCCCAGCATTCCTCATTCCTGTCATACCCTGGATGTCATCAGCCTGACTTATCCAGCACGTTACAAGAGGGATCTATTTCCAGGAGAAAAGAGCAGAGTGGAGAAGGTTTGCAGACAAAACTAATCTGTGTCTCTGTTTGTGTTCAATGCCTGTTCTGTGTGATTGTTTATTTTAGTGTGCTTGTACTAAGGGATTTCAAGCAAAAAAAAAAAAAAGAAAAAGTGTTTCTGGCTTATATACAAAGGCCTAGCATGGTCCAGAGGGCCTCTCCCTTGATAATCTCTTCTGTGTACTAAGATCCTCTTCCTGGCAAGATTACCCTAACCATGACGCTTTTAACCCTACACACTGGCATTTTGCATTGTTATGCTCAGGCTTGTGGAACCTTGGGCCGACGAGGAGATGTTACACCTTGCGGAGGATCCGTAGGTTCTCTCATCGGGTGGCGAGGCAGGACAGAGGAGGAGAGCAGCTGACCCTTGGCACTGAAGAGAGAAGCTACTGTGGAGATGGATAAAGAGATGAGCAGATGAGCGGTCTTCACCACTGGTGGTCTGCGGTCCCCCCGGGAGGAGCCCGTAGGGACCCTACCGCTGGGACTTAGGTGGACCTAGAGAAGTCAGGGTATCGGTGCAAAGGCCAACTGGAGCTTCACCCTGGAAGCCCGCGGTCCCCCCAGGAGGAGCCCGTAGGGACCCGGGCCGCTGGGACTTAGGTGGGCCCTTGGAGATGGTAGTCCAGAAGAAGTCCGAAGCCGAGTGCCAGAGGGTCATCGCTTGCCAGTCCGAAGTCACACGCCAGGAAATCACCGCTTGCCAATCCGAAGTCAATACCAGGAATCACCATCAGCCAATCCGAAGTCAGGAACCAGGAACACCAAGACGTAACAGGGAATCAAGACGCTGGAACTCACCGAAGCAAGCAGACTCAAACAACACTCACAGGAGACGTTGCCTAGTCAAGGAATGAGCAGAGGAAGCCTCCTTAAATACTTCCTCTGCTCTGGATCATTGGAAGCAGGTGAGCATCGTTAAAGGGATCAGGTCCCTTTAAATTCAGTGAGGGGGCGCAGCCTCGCGCCTAAGATGGCGGCGGCCATTTTGGATTCCATGGCGGCGGCCATCTTGAATCCCATCCACGGGGGAGAAGCTGTGATTGCCGCACCGGGGAGGCTAGGACGGCTCTCCAGAGTGTGGGCACCCCGAGGGCCCGTGCCAACACGCGGGAGCAGCAGCACCGGGCCAGGGCTCCTCTCTGGACGTTTGCCGCGGCAGGTAGGGGGGAACACAACATGCATCTGGAAAAACTTAGCCTGCATGTGATTTCCAGAGCCATCCACTCCATTATTGTGGGGCTACCCTGACTCCACCAGTATCAGCCACATTTTGACTGGGTCACACTACAACTCACTCAGTGGAGCCCAGAGTGTATGACTTCCTGTCTGGAGCATGTGGATCCTCCTTGCCCCAAGACCATGGCCACAACCCTTCTGGGGCTTTCCTTGGCAGAATTCGAAGATATTTTCTCGAAAAAAAGGCTGAGATCTTGCCACCTCATCACACTTATGACTGCGGGATTTCAGCTCCTTCCAGACACCAAGCCCCCGCATGGAAGGGTTTACCCTTTGTCACCTCCCGAGACTCAAGCCATGTCCAATTACATCTGGGAAAACTTGGAATGTGGATTCATCTATCCTTCTTTTTCCCTGGCTGAGGTTGGGTTTTTCTTCATCGCGAAGAAAGACGGCTCCCTTAGGCCATGCATAGACTACTGTGGCCTGAACATCTTTACGAAGCAGGACTCTTCGAACGCATTCAAGGAGCAAAGATTTTCACAAAGCTGGATCTTAGAGGTGTTTACAACCTTATTTCTATCAAGGCTGCTGATGAGTGACAAACTGCATTGTGATGGACACTACGAGTATATAGTTATGCCCTTTGCAATGCCCCAGCAATTTTCCAGAAGATGGTCGAGATCTTTCACAACTTATTCTACACCTATGTGATCAGGTATTTAGATGACATCTTGATATTTTTCCAAACACTGAGTGCCCACCGCCAAAATGTCCACATCATCCTACAACATCTGAGAAGGAATAATCTATATGCTAAGTTGGAAAAATGTCTCTTTGAACAAGAGGAACTTTCCTTCCTAGGGTATATCTTCTCTCGTGACGGATTCCACATAGACTCTGCCAAAGTTAAAGCCATCAGGAATTGGCCCTATCTCATGGGGCTTTTAGCCCTACAAAGATTCTTAGGATTTGCTAATTATTATGGTCAATTTATCCCAAACTACTCCTCTGTAGCAGCCCTCCTTACTACACTTACCCACAAGAGTGCTAACACCAAAGACTGGCCACCTAAGGCTTTAGAGGCATTCCAAGAGTTGAAAAATACCTTTATGGACGGACCCTGTCTGCATCATCCAGACCCAATGCGGCCCTTCATCCTAGATGTGGATGTCTCTACTTTAGGCATAAGGGTGGTCTTGAGCTAAAAATGATTACAAGGAGTACTTCGTCTTATTCCTTCCTCTTGAAGAAGTTCTCACCTGCAAAATGTAACTATGGCATTGGGGATTGAGAACTTTTAGCTGTCAAACTAGCTCTCGGGAAATAGCGTCACCTACTCGAAGGAGCCCAATACCGTGTTACAATATACATGGATCACAAAAACCTCAAACACCTCATCAAGTTCAGCAGCTAAATGCAAAACAGGATCGTTGAACTTTGTTCTTCACTCACTTTGACTTCGAATTGCAATATCGCCCAGCACTCAAGAACCAAAGGGCAGATGCCCTCTCTCGCTCTTTCCAAATCTAGGATGTCTCAGAACCTCCCTGACGGCAGCTGGCTAAACCCTGTATACCTGAGACCTGATATTTTCCCTTTTTGCAGGTTTGTTCCTGTTTTTTCTTTTGCATTTCCTTGTGGTCCCTGGCTAGAGGGGAGGAGCCGGAGGGTGACGGCTTAGGCGTTGTGTCATTGCGGCACGACGCCTAAGCCGGGCGCACCCAAGGGAGGCGCGTGGCTTTGCCCGGCTTAGCCCGGAATAGCTTGGAATAGCTTGAAAGAAAGAGGAACTTTGTGTGAAACCAGCTGCCAGGAGACCATTGGCGACCAGCAACAATTGATTTGTTGCACTGTTAACTGCGGATACAACCCCGCCGTGAGTACTGTATTGTAAAAAATTTAAACTGGTTTTGTTTTGTCACTAACTCTTTGGGATGCCCCATACTAAGAGGAAAGCTAAAGTGAAAGTTTCCTCTTCAACACCTAAAGTGGAATTTTATCAAACACGGCTAGAGGAGTGTTTTGCAGTAACATCATCCATAGCACCAGTTGAGGTCGCGGGGGGAGTCAGCCAGGAGCAGGAGCTGAGCCCCCAGACAAACGGAATATCACTTAGTCCTGGTGCTCCAGTTACACCTGAGCCTCCATCCAGTATGGGTGAAAGTGTGACTCCTGATGAGGAGTCCCTGATAAGAACTGTGTATACACCATTAGGTGACCAAAGGGGAGCTGAAAATCTACCTTGCTCCCCGGTGATCCCTAGTTTACAGGGCTCTAGGAACCAGAAATGGATGTCCCCTATACTTAAGAATGATGCAAAAAAGGCTTCAATGGAGATAGGAAAGGTGGAGATCCAAATGAGAACAAAAAGTGAAAGTTCAAATATAAAATCTCAAAAATTTACATTAGAAGAAATAGGTATAATGATAGTTTCTATGCAAACATCTATAAATAAATTAACATCTGAGGTCCATAATGTTCTGAATAAGTAAATTAGAAGAACTGGATAGGACAACAATTGTATTAGAAGGGAAAACTATTGAGTTAGAGAAAGTACAGGTTAACTTATTGAAATCAGAAAAAAATGCAAGCAGATAAATTGGAGATGCTGGAAAATCAAGCTAGGAATCTTAATTTTAAGAATATTGAATTTCCCTAAGACCAAACTTGCATCTCCATTGGATCTATTCAAAAGTTATCTAATATATATATATATACTGAAATTTTCAGAGAACGCATTACCTGTTATCTCAAAAACTTATTATGTTCCTCAATCACAACAAATAGATACACAGGGTCAAGGTAGAATGCCTGAAGCTGATATAAATCTTACTCAATTTCTGGAGAGTTCATTTGAAATGAATGTAGAAAATAGAGCTACTTGAATAGTGCAATTTGGCTTCCAGTCAGAAAGGGATTCAGTATTGAGAATGTTCTTCAGATATAAGAATATAAATTTCTATGGACAATATATCAGGATATTTCCTGATATTGCCCGCTCAACACAATTGAGAAGAAAGAAATTCATATCTATGAGACAAGAAGTCATTGGTAGAGGGGCAAAATTTCTTTCAAGGTTCCCCTGTCGTTGTTTGATTATACATCAGGAAGCAAAATATTTGTTCAATTCACCGGAACAACTTAGATCTTATTTGGACTCCCATTCCTAGCACCTCCATTGACTGGAAAAATTTATTTGGATGGTTGTAACAGTGATTTTTGAAGATTTAATTTCCTTCTTTGTTAACTGCTTCATTTAGATTGCTGTTAAACTTTAATTGTGTAAAGCTTACTCTATGCTTATGGCCAGGGACACAAGAACACTTAGACTCAGTAAAAAGTATAATGTATTTTTATTAGTCAATATAAGTGTTCTCGGGAGATGCTGGGTACTGGGTGCCCTTAGTCTTACAAATTGACCAGCATCTCTCTGGATACAGGAAGTGACCCTTGTTTTATAGATAACATTCAAATACACGAAAAGGATAGAAGGTTCTAGAGATTTGCATGACTGCCCAAAGGATCATTTACATAAGTTGTAATGTCAACTGCATGATAAAATCATCGCTAACTACCCTGATTGGCTTCCCAGGATGTGTAGCCCATTTCCCATGGCTTTCTTTGTTCTGTTAAACTCTTCACTGGTCAAGGTAATCAACACGTCTGTAGCTGTGTGGATTACAAACTCCTGAGAATAGTGCCTGAAGCTCCCCTGTGGTTTCTTCTTTGTGACTCTATGAATAGACATCACCTGTCTGGTGCCAGCTTGCCTGCCTCTACAGATATCCAGGGACATTCTGTAAGTCATGCTCAGAAAGTCACCTAGAGTCCATTCAGCCCAGATAGGCCAAAAACACGCAGAGGCTTCTGGGGATTTCCTTCTCCAGTTTGATTTTCTGTTCAGGCATACTTCTCAATTGGTACATTTTCCTATGATATATCTGGTTAATTGAAAATAACAGAATAATAATATATATGAATAAGCTGTATTTGAAGAGATTTCTTATTCTGTAAGAGTTGACATTTATTAAGATGTTAAATGCTATAAAAATAAAAAAAAAATTTTAAAAAAAAGAACCTCCCTGACACATTATTGAACCTACTAAGATATTCGTGGCCACCACGGTAACTGTCCCTCCAGGGAAATGGTACTATCTGCCAGACCAAATGAGAAAGTATTGAAATGAGCCCATGACTCCCATTTCACAGGTTATCTTGGAAGGGCACAAACCCTTTAATTGCTTCAGCGACACTACTGGTGGCCACAAATGAAGCAAGACATCAAGGCCTACGTTGACTTATGCCCTACCTGTCACAGAAGAAAACGCTATATGGCTGAACCTGGGGGCTGTTACAGCTGTTGTCAGCCCCCAGGGAACCCTGGATCCACCTGTCCATGAATTTTATTGTGGACCTCTCTATCTCAGATGGTGCCACGGTGATCTGGGTGGTCATTGATCAATTCTCTATGATAGCATTCTTCATCCCACTGCCAGGCCTCCCTTCAGCACCAGAACTGGAGTGCCTTTTCACCCTCCATGTTTTACAGTTGCATGGGTTGCCCAAGCACATATTGTTGGATAGAGGGGTGCAATTCACTGCACGATATTAGTGCTTTCTCTTCAAGAAGTGTGGCATCACACTAGAATACACCACTATTATCACCTGCAAGGAAATGGACAAGCAGAACACACCAATCATACTCTCAAGACCTTCCTCTGCTCCTACTTCAATAAGTGCCAGGACAGCTGGTCCACTCTTTTACCTTGGGCTGAGTTCTCTCATAACACCCATATCAACGCAGATCTTCCCCTTTCTATGGGAAACAACCTCTGTACCCTCTAAGATTGGACAATCTAAAGAAACTGAGGTTGAGTTACCCCAAAAAAGAGAGTGACCACGGACGTAATCAATCTTGTATTATTCATCACATTGAGCACACCATGTCATTAAATTCACTATCACCATCTAAAATGTCTTTGTATAAGAGTGTTCCTCTACTCTGTAGCCTGATGTTAACTCTGGCAATGTATTTATTTATTTATTTATTTATTTATTTATTTAATTAAAGTCTCTTCTATACCGATGTCCGTTCGCACATCGCATCGGCTCACAATAAACAAGAACTTTTAGGCAGAGCCCTTACATAATTCCTCCTTACTCAGCTCCTCTTCCTCTTCATTCTAATTATCTTGCAGTCCTTCTGGAGGAGGCAGGGCTCTGGGTTTTAGCCAGGTTATGTAGCATATAGCAGGCTAGAAAAATTTCACAGACTTTAGATGGGTTGCAGAGAAGGCATCCCCCAGGGGTCTTACAATGACTGAAGAAGAGGTGTGTTTATGTGTTGGGGAGAGCATATGAGAGTAAAATTGTATGTGTGTAATGTGTGTGTCTATAGGAGAGCATGTGAGAGTGAGAGCTTGTGTGTATGTGTAAAAGAATGTAAGAGTAAAAGCTTTGTGTGTGAGAAAGCATGCAAGAGTGAGGGCTTGTGTGTGAGAGAACAAGTGAGAGTGAGATCTTTGTGTGTGTGTGTGTGTGTGTGTGTATGTGTGGGAGAGTATGAGTGAGAGCTTGTGTGTGTGGGAGAGCATGTGAAAGTGACAGCTTGTGTGTCTGTGGGAAAGCATGTGTGAATGTGTGTGAAAGACAATGTGAGAGCTTGTATGTGGGTGTGGGAGAGCATGTGAGAGTGAGCTTGTGTGCATGTGCGTATGTTACAGAAGGGGAGCACTAGGAGAGCGATCCCATCTTGAGGGGATTGTGTGCCCCTGGGCCTCGGCATGACCCCAGAGAACTCCAAGGCAGCACCGAGGGTAGGCGAGGCATGTCCCAGCATGGGTGGAGATGGACGGTCTGACCCTCTGCCGGACCTGCATGCTTCTGGAGCCAACACAATGGTGTTGGTTATTGAACAGTCCTCCGACCGTTCCCAGCCCTTTCGGACCTGCCACCAGGAATGACAAGAAGCAGCAGGCCGGACTACGGACGAGGGCAGACAAAGGCTCTGGAATATAGAGACTCTAGACGTAGATGAGGAACTTGGAGGTACAGACGAAGACTCACTTGAGTGCACAGATGAAGACTCGTGCTGTTGCGATTCCTGGCCGAGGTAGCCCTTGGCCAGGACCCCCTACCTCCTTCGAAGCTCTGGAGCGGGGCCTTCTTCCGGTGCGACGGGCGGCACATGGACCGCGGCATGCTTTCCCCGGCATCTTTACTACTGCGTCGGGGAGAGCGCGGCAGGTCCCGCCTCTTAAAGGGGCCGCGGCGTGCGGTACAGGCCGGCCCCGGAAGATGACGTCAGGATCCAGGGAGATTTAAACCTCTCCCTGGGACCTAGCAGACGCCTTTGCAACAAGGTTCCTGTGTGCTGTTCTGGTGCTTCTCTGCTTTGCCTGCCTTGACTCTGCCTGGACCCGGACTCTGCTTTGCCTGCCGCCTGCCTTGACCCTGCCTGGACCCGGACTCTGATTGCCTGCTGCCTGCCTTGACCCTGCCTGGACCCGAACTCTGATTGCCTGCCGCCTGCCTTGACTCTGCCTGGACCCGGACTCTGCTTGCCTGCCGCCTGCCTTGACTCTGTCTGGACCCGGACTCTGCTTGCTGGCCGCCTGCCTTGATCCTGCTTGGACTCAGTTCCTGCTTGCTACCACTTGTCTGGACACAACCCTAGACATTTCTGCTCCACCTTCCGGAGAGGAGTTCGTCAGGACTATTCCTTGTTGAGTACTCTCCGGACTAAGGGTCCACAGTAGAACTAGAGAACACATGCAAGGACTTTGGACGAAGGTTCAGAAGCAAGGTACTGCAGGCAAAGGTATTCAGAAGCAGGATCAAATACTGGGTTGAGACTGCAACGCAGCACGCCCTACACAGCCACTACCCATGGGCTCGTCGCGGACCATGCTTAAATGCGAAGCAGGCTTTAGACGAGGTGTGGAATAGCTGAAGCTGGAACATGGCAAAGATTCGGTAGAAGTCTGTACCAAGGCACGCCCTACACAGCCCATCCTAGGCTGGTCGCGGACCACGCTGGAATGGCACAGGTTCGATCAGAGTCTTAGGCATGGACAGACGCAATGCAAGAAACTCCGAAGACCGGGACGGAAGCAAGCAAGGATTCAAAGACAACTCAGGACTGAAGCAGAAGTCTTCCGGAGGCTTATACTTGCGCAGGTGAAGATGGCCTTGTACCATGAGTGCCCTATACAGCCACTACCCATGGGCTGGTCACAGACCACGACACAGTACGCCAGGAAAGGAGGCGACGAGGAACCTGGGGTATAGGACATCAGGAACAGGTGAAGAACATCAGGACGGGATCACAGACATCAGGAACAGGCAACGGACATCAATATAAGACATGGAGCTCCAACAAAGAAGGAAGGCCTGACGGAGCACTGGAAGGCGAGACATCCAGGAGCATGTAACTCCAATGCAAGGCAAAGCAGAACTGAAAGAAAAGTCCTTTTATAGTGCAGGAAGCAGGCAACTCTCTGGGAGGAGTTTAGATGGGCCACACCCGGCTGGCCCTATAACTAGAGAGAAGAGCTGCGGGCCGGCCCCTTAGGAAGAAGAAGCGAGGCCAAAACCAGAGAGTCCAGGAGGAAGCAGAGCAGGCCTCAGACAGGCCCAGATGGCAACGAAGGCCTCCCAGGCCATGGAGCAAGTCCAGGCAAGGCCCCGGCTTCGGTGCAGCCTCCAGAGAAAAGATGAGAGGCCTCCTGTGGCACAGCTA
The DNA here is from genome assembly GCF_901001135.1 of Rhinatrema bivittatum. Lineage (NCBI taxonomy): Eukaryota > Metazoa > Chordata > Amphibia > Gymnophiona > Rhinatrematidae > Rhinatrema > Rhinatrema bivittatum. The sequence continues at coordinate 320,388,045 of NC_042615.1, read as the reverse complement.
CAGGAGGAATCGTAACAGCATATGAGGGAGACTGTGAGAGAAAAGTGTGAGTGAGTGTGTGTGTGAGGGAGGGAGGAAAGGAAGATAGAAGATAGAAGAAAAAGAAAGAGAAGAGAGACCCTAAAAAAGGAATTAGGAAAAGACTAACAAGGGGACAGTGGAAAAAAGACCAGGACCAACCAATTAGAAAACTAAAAAGATCAGACAAAGGGGAAAAAACTATTTTGAGTTTTTAGGAATATGCCATATTTGGGAATGTGCATTTCTTATATTTTTGTATTTTGCTCTTTCTTTAGAGTTCCACTATTCAGGGTCTGGTTTCTCGGACTTTCAAGATCTGTTTTGTCTGCATATTTCTGTTTCTAATTTCTAGTCCCTTATTTCTGTATTAGGTTGGTGTAGTCTGTGTTTTGCCTGTGTGAGACTGAGGTGTAGTTTCTCTGTAGGGATTTGTAGCAGTCCAAATTGTTCTGTTTGCCCAATAGATGGTGTATTCGTGTTCTAGGTCCTGGTGTAATATTTGCATTAGACTCAAACAGCAGCAACCTTAAGAGTTAATGCCTTGATTGTATGATTATAGCCTTTTCTGCAGGGGTTTGTGTTACTTCACAAAGGGGCGGATTTTAAAAGCCCTGCGTGCGCCGGCGCGCCTATTTTGCATAGGCCGCCGGCGCGCGTAAAGCCCCGGGACACACGTAAGTCCCGGGGCTTTCGAAACGCGGAGGGAGGGGGCGTGTCCGGGGGCGTTCCCAAAACGACGCAGCGTTTTGGGGGCGGGCCCGGGGGCGTGGCACCGGCCCGGGGGCGTGGTCGAGGCCTCCGGACCACGCCCCCGGGACCGGAGGACGGAGCGGGGCTGCCGGCGACGCGCGCAAAGGTAAGGGGGGGTTTAGATAGGGCCGGGGAGGTGGGTTAGGTAGGGGAAGGGAGGGGAAGGAGGGGGGAGGGCGAAGAAAAGTTCCCTCCGAGGCCGCTCTGAAATCGGAGCAGCCTCGGAGGGAACAGGCAGGCCGCGCTGGGCTCGGCGCGCGCAGGTTGCACAAATGTGCACCCCCTTGCGCGCGCCAACCCCGGATTTTATAAGATACGCGGGGCTACGCGCGTATCTTATAAAATCTGGTGTACTTTTGTTCGCGCCAGTGGCGCGAACAAAAGTACCGGCACGCGTATTGTTTTAAAATCCGCCCCAAAATGTTTAGCAGTGGTGGGATTTTGATTTGCTGAGGTAACACCAAAATTTGAATTTTTTTTTTTTTTTGCATGTTAGGTTGTAATATGAACGGTCCTAGTTCTGCTCTGCACCTGTTCTTATAATTATTATGATTATTGCTATTTTATTGGAGTTTTGATGATATCTGCCTTCCTAGAAAGAACATAGTACCCTGTTAATGAGTCCATCAAACATCAAACTAGGTGAGAGAATATTGTAGAAATCTCATCTTTGTGAGATTTTCCTCACTCCAAACGATGTCAAATCTTCAGTGAGGTGTATTGTACTGTTTGCACGTCTCACTCTGCGTGTCAGACTGGCCCCAAAACCCTAAACCACCACCAAAACCCCTCCTATAGTGATATAAATAGTTGACCACAATGAAGGCCTTATAAAGAGTCTGTCTCTCTCTAATTACCATAAACATGCTCCTTTTCTTACCGCAGGCATTATCCTTGCAAAATAATAGCATTTGTTGAATCTAGGGGTAAGTTAGCTGGATAGGTAGCACCTCCCAGTTATGCCCACTGCCCATCTACCTACTGACTATAGGGCCAGCTATTTAGCCTGTCTTTTCTGGCCAAGTATCGTATGAATATGCACCTCCTGTGAGCAATGCAGATTTTAAAAGGTGCAATTTATGGGGCAGATTTTAAAAACTTGCGCGAGCGCGTACTTTTGTTCGCGCAGCAGGCGCGAACAAAAGTATGCTGGATTTTATAAGATACGCGCGTAGCGCGCGTATCTTATAAAATCCGGGGTCGGCGCGCGCAAGGGGGTGCACATTTGTGCAACCTGCGCGCCCCGAGCCCAGCGCGCGCTGCCTGTTCCCTCCGAGGCCGCTCTGATTGCGGAGCGGCCTCGGAGGGAACTTTCTTTCGCCCTCCCCCCACCTTCCCCTCCTTTCCCCTACCTAACCCACCCCCCCGGCCCTATCTAAACCCCCCCTTACCTTTGCGCGCGTCAGCCGGCTGCCCCGCTCCGAGGTCCGGTCCCGGGGGCTGTTCCGGAGGCCGCGGCCACGCCCCCGGAACGCCCCCGGGCCGAAACCACGCCCATGTCGCCGCCCCCGAAACGCAGCGCCCCGCCCCTGAAACGCCACGTCGTCCCGACACGCCCCCCGACACACCCCCGACAGGAAGCCCCGGGACTTACGCGCGTCCCGGGGCTTTACACGCGCCGGCGGCCTATGCAAAATAGGTGCGCCGGCGCGCGAGAGCCCTGTGCGTGTAAATCCGGAAGGATTTACGCGCGCGGGCCTTTGAAAATCCGCCCCTATGTGCGTATATATGTGTGCATGAGAAAAACCAAAGGAGCGGAAAAGGAACGGGCCATGGGCATTCCAGGGTGGAATGTGCATAACTAAATATTTTAAAATCAGAGGTTGCAGCATGTGGCAGCTTGTTTGCCACACAACTTTACTGCTGCTCCTGATAAGGAACAAGTTTGCAGAACTCGTGATTTTGGGCTTACACAACAGGGTGAGGGGGTCCTGGTCAACTGGGGGGCATGAGGGATGAAGAACCAGAGGGTCTGGATGACCTCGATTGACTGGGCAAAGTGATGGACTAAATGCCTATGTGATGCAGAAGATCGGATATTAGCCTAACCACATCCATTTTTTTTTATCACAGGCATATTTCTGCTATATTTATAGCATTTTGATTAATCTAGGACTTAGGATGCAAGATATCGATGCTGGTAATATATGCCTTTTCTTTTTTGCTTTTTATACATCTTCTGAGTTTTGTATCTAAGGTAGAAGTGGTTTGTTATTTGATATTCCTTCTAGCATAACGGTAGCAAATAAATATTTTTGGTAATAGCTGGTGTTAGTGTGCATGTTTCAATTATTATGCCCTCCTCTCCAGCCTCAGGGGCATAGTTTTACATTCTATGCAGAGTTGCAGATTTCTTGCCATTTAAGTAGGAAAAGAAAATCCTCACTAATTAATTTTTTTCTAACAATCAAGCTTACTTTGATTCTTGGCAGCCCCTCACAATTCATAAAGCTTCTTTTCCTTACAGAGGCGCAGAATGCTCGTACAGGATATTGTAAGGGTAAATTGGTAGTGACTGAGCATGTGCTTCCACACTTCCTACAAAACCTTTTGCTTTGCAAAGGAAGCCTGGCATCTAGTGGACGTTCGGCTGCTGTAACTATCTGCAGCTGAATTACACCTGATATACTGCACAAAACAAATAAATAGAATTTTGCAGAATTTTAAAATACTGTGTGCAGAATTTTAATTGTTTTTGTGCAGAATTTCTCCAGGGACTAATATACATGTCTTTAGAAAACTGGAGTGGTTAAATTCCACAGTATCTCACTAGTTCTCTCAAACATAATCACTCTATTTTATTAAGTCACTTGGCTTACTGAAACTTAACCTATTTTGCTTTCTGTACTGTTTGAGAGTATGAAAAGCCATACATAAAGGGTCCACACAGCAATTTTTGGGATTCTAGTGAAATCTATGCATGCACTGTGAGGTCATTGGCTTATGCAAGTAATGCTGTTCCGATTATGTTTAACCTTCTAAAGATTGCACAAAACAGAATGGCATATGAAATTACATGAGGTACAGAAGCCAAGATAAGCAGTTGTTTTAATCATTTTTATGAATGGCTGTAATGTTCCTTTTTACTTTATTTTAAGTATGTTTTATTATTGTAAAACGCCCTGATAAAAAAAAAATGGAGAGATGGTATATAAATATTTGGAGATAAATAATCACGGAGTAATAATTGATTTAAAATTTAATACAATAAAGCTATCATGCAAAGATGCTGATTTTTATTATTTATTTTTTGTGCTTCACCCCCTCCCACATCTCTTTTCCACCTAGGCTCCATTCTCCCAGCTCTCTTACCCTTCCCCACACATGACTTGAGCCTCTCCCCAGGCTTGACCTCTACCTCTCCCTCTCACTAGGGTTGATTCCCTAAATCACTTCTCCCCCCCCCCCCCAACCCTGGTAGACTCTTCCTCTCTCCTCTTTATGAACCCCAAACTTTCTATCTCTCTGCCCCCAAACCTCCAGCTTTCTCTCTCTCTCTCTGCCCTTCTTTGTCCTCCCCAGGCTTGCACTCCTCCATTTTTTCACAGGACAAGCAGGATGGTAGTCCTCACATATGGGTGACATCATCTGATGGAGCCAATCACGGAATACTTTTGTCAAAGTTTCTAGAATTTGACTGGCACCTACTGGACATGTCCAGCATGGCAATAACCCTGCATTCAGCAGGGGTCTCCCTTCAGTCTCTTTTTTTCTACGCAGCTATAGCCACGTGGATTTTTGGAGCTCTTCACAGTTCCTGACTGGAATTTTTCCTCAGGAAATTTTCTTTAAAACTTGCAAAAGTTTATGCCCTCTAGGGGTCTCCCTTCTTCGCCATTAAACACCTAGTCGTACGGTAAGTTTACCCCGCTTTTCGGTCGGTTAGCGGCGGGGACCTCTGTGGGCCTTGTTGGCACCGATCGCGACTGGTCTAAATTTTTCAACGGCCATTATGGCGATGGGTTTTCGTTGATGCCCGGACTGTCCGAGAACTATGTCAATCACAAACCCTCATTTGGTTTGTGTCTTATGTCTCGGACCATTGCACGACATGGAGACATGTACCGATTGTGCCCAAATGACCCCGAAGGGCCGTAGGGCACGATTAGAAAAAATGGCGCTGTTATTTCAACGTCCGTCTCCACAGGCGCCATCGACTCGATCCCCGGCGAAGCATCGATGTCGATCCGAGGCCGAAGACTCCCGATCGGTGCCTTAGTCCTCGGCTTCTACGTCATCAATGCCGGAGTCAGGAAAAGCGTAGCGCCGACAGAAGCACCGACACAAGCATCGAAGACTGGTGCCTTCCGCTTCCATAACATTGGTGGAGCCATCGACTGAACCACCAACGAAGAAGACTCGTGCCAAGGAGCGTCCCGTGCCCTCGAAGCTGGATGCACCGAGGCTACCCAGACTCCACAGGGACTGGTGGACCCTCCGGTATTGCCCGTGGTGCCTCCCACTCCGGACCTGGGGCTCACCACCCCAGCGCTCTGAGAGGAATTGCACCAGATGGAGCAAGAGGCAGTGGTCCAGGCTATCCAAAACCTACCATGACCACCGAAGCCAGCACCGGTGCCTGTGCTGGAACAGGCATTGATGCCTCCGGTGCTGCTGCCTCTCCTGGACAAGCTGGATTTGCTTATCGGTGCCCTGCCGGGGGCACCAAGAAAATCACGTTACCCATGGCTCCATTGCCGCCCATCTCGCTTTCATCAGGAGAAGAGGATTCATCGATGCCAGAGCCCTTCCCAGGGCCGTCAGGAGTACCACCACCGAGGCCACCGGTGAAGTCCCCGATGCTATCGGTGCCCTTGCGTCCGGTACTGATACCGGACCTCGATTTCTCGATGCCAAGACCAGGTCCATCAATGCCGGCACCGATACCTGTAAGACCTAGACTTCTGGCTGGAGAAGTTCCAAGTTTTCCACTTGGCCACCGAGGGATGCAGGAGATCAACCCTATGATCCCAGGACGGATGATTCAACAGAATCCCAGGACTCAACAGAAGTTCTGTCGCATCCGTCTCCTCCAGACGAAAGGCGCAAGTCTCCACCAAAAGATCTCTCCTTCATTAATTTTATAAAGGAGATGGCGGAGACTATTCCATTCCAACTGTAGACGGAAGAGGATTCCAGGCATAAAATGCTGGAAGTGCTGCAATTCCTGGATCCCCCAAAGGAAATCATGTCCGTCCCAGTTCATGAGGTGCTGCAGGATTTGATGCAGCGCAACTGGGAGCATCCTGGATCGGTTCCTCCAGTGAACCGTAAGATGGACGCTATTTACCTAGTCCAGCTTCCCCGGGGTTCCAGAAGACGCAATTAGCTCATCAGTCGGTGGGGTGGAGTCTGCCCAAAAGAGGGCCAAGCATCCAAAGCCCCATTCCTCGGCGCCACCTGGGAAGGAGCAGAAATTTCTCGATGCTTTAGGCCGCAGGGTGTTTCACAGGGCTATGCTTATCTCGCGTATTGCGTCATATCAGTTATATATGACGCAGTACAACCGTAACCTGTTTAAACAGCTGCAGGAGTTTGGAGAGTCCCTTCCAGAACAGCTTCAAGACCAGCTGAATTCCATTATAAAGAAGGGATTTGACGCGGGAAAACATGAGGTCCGATCGGCATACGATGTCTTCGACACGGCATCCCACTTATCAGCAGCTGGTATCAGCGCTCGCCGTTGGGCTTGGTTGAAGTCCTCCGATTTCCGTCCCGAAGTACAGAATCATTTGGCCGACCTCCCATGCACAGGGGATAACCTGTTTGGAGACAAAATCCAGGAGATGGTGGGCCAGCTGAAGGACCATAGTGAAACACTTCTTCAGCTCTCGGTGGCCCAGGTGGAGTTTTCAGCTCCCTCCAAGTGCCCGTTCCGATGTGAAACTAAACGGATGGCTTACAGGACCTGAAGGTATTATCCACCAGCGACTCGGGCTCGCCCATCCCGGCCCTTCCAGAAGTCTACACCATGCCAGCCTCGGGCTCAGAAAGCTCAAACTCCTGCCCAACCTGCTCCTGCAGCAGGATTTTGACTTCCAACTTCAGAGCGAAGGCCATCCTCCTTTGCCCAATCTACCTGTGGGCGGCCACCTATGCCACTTCTCCACCAAGTGGCTAAACATCACCACCGACCGGTGGGTGCAATCAGTTGTCGCTCAAGGCTACCTTCTAAATTTCCTCTCCGTCTCGTCGGACACTCCACCTCGGCTGGGGTGGCCCTCTTCCGACAACTGTCACCAACTGCAGCAGGAGGTATCCTCCCTGCTGCAAGCCAATGCCATAGAACCGGTTCCTCTTTCCCAGAGAAGGCACGGATTCTACTCCCGATACTTTTTAATCCCAAAAAAGACGGGAGGCATTCACCCGATATTAGACCTACGGGCCTTACATAAACATCTTCGGAAAGAGAAATTTCGGATGGTAACCTTGGGCTCTTTGCTTCCAATTCTTCAACAAGGGGATTGGCTTTGCTCTCTCGACCTAAAAGACGCATATATGCACATCGCAATTACCCCATCTCATAGGAAATACCTCCGCTTCCTGGTCGGGAACCAACATTTCCAGTACAGGGTCCTTCCATTCAGCCTAGCGTCAGCCCCTCGGGTTTTCACGAATTGCCTGCCAGTAGTAACTGCAAACTTAAGAAGACTGGGCACTCATTGTCTATCCTTACCTGGACGACTGGTTGCTGAGAGTTCAGTCATCGGAAGGAGTTCTTCACTCCCTCCACCTTACAGTATGGCTACTACTATCATTGGGGTTTCTAATCAATTATCAGAAATCTCATCTGCTCCCATCTCAGTTCCTCTCCTTCATTGGAGCGGATCTCGATACAATCCAAGCAAGAGCTTTTCTTCCCAGGTCCGAGCTCACACACTGGCGTCGTTGGCGTGGGAGATAAGGTCTCGTCACACCACGTCGGCTTGTTATCTACTAGTCTTGCTGGGGCATATGGCATCTTTGGTCCATGTTACCCCCATGGCTCATTTAGCCATGTGAGTAACACAGTGGACATTAAAGTCCCAGTGGTCACAGGCACATCATCCAATGTCCAACCTTGTCCACATCACCAGGCGACTTCGTCTCTCGCTGGTATGGTGGATCAGGAAATCCCATCTCTTTCAAGGTCTACCCTTCCAAGCTCCAGAACCTCAAATAGTTTTGACAACCGATGCTTCCACATTGGGTTGGGGAGCGCATGTCAACAACCTGCAGACTCAGGGAACCTAGTCAGCGGAGGAGTCGCAACATCAAATAAACTTTCTGGCGCTTCGAGCAATCAGATATGCTCTCTCTGCGTTTCGGGACTGTTTGTCCAACAAAACAATCCTGATCCAAACGGACAACCAGGTAGCAATATGGTACATCAACAAGCAAGGGGGAACCAGATCCTACCTCCTTTGTCTGGAGGTAGCACAGATTTGGGCTTTTGCTCTATCTCAAACCATGCTTCTCAGAGCGACCTACCTGACGGGTGTGGACAATGTTCTGGCAGACTCTCTCAGTCGGAAATTTCAGCCCCATGAGTGGTCTCTCAACCCTGTAATTGCGGACAGTCTATTCAGGAAGTGGGGGCACCCGACTATCGACCTCTTTGCAACTCTGCAGAATCGCAAGGTGGACAACTTCTGCTCTCTACATTGCAGTCGCCACATTCCACCTCGGGACGCGTTCGCCCTGTCCTGGAAGAAATGCCTCCTTTATGCCTATCCACCACTTCCTCTCATCAGCAAGACTCTTGTGAAGCTACGCATGGACGGGGGTCTAATGATTCTCAAAGACCCCTACTGGCCACATCAGGCCTCGGTTTCCCATCCTTCGGGATCTCTCACTGCGTCCACAGATTACTCTAGGCTCGGACCCGTCCCTCATATCTCAGAGGAACGGCCAATTGTGCCACCCCAACCTTCAGGCCTTGTCACTGACAGCTTGGATGTTGAAAGGTTGATCCTACAGCCTCTCAATCTTTCGGAATCTGAATCTCAGGTCCTGGTAGCTTCACGAAAGCCTTCTACTAGAAGGTCTTATCATTCGAAATGGAAAATATTTTCATTGTGGTGTACTTCAAAGGAGTTAGATCCTTTTACCTGCCCCACGAATCAGTTTTTAGACTACCTCTGGCATCTTTCGGAGTTGGATTTACAAACCTCCTCCATCAGAGTGCATGTCAGTGCGGGTGGCCGCCTTCCATAGGGGTACAGGGGATGTTTCTATCTCGACACAGCCCCTGGTGGTGCGCTTTATGAAGGGCTTGCTTCACCTGAAGCCTCCTCTCTGTCTGCCGGCCCCGTCTTAGGACTTTAATATGGTTTTAGCGCAGCTCATGAAACCTCCATTTGAGTCTCTGCATTTCTGCAAGTTTCGGCATATCACTTGGAAGGTCCTTTTCCTTCTGGCGTTACCATCTGCTCACAGGATCAGTGAGCTGCAGGCGCTGGTTACATACCCTCCTTACACGAAATTTCTTCATGATCGGGTGGTCCTTCACACTCATCCTAAATTTCTACTGAAAGTGGTATCTGAGTTTCATTTAAATCAATCCATAGTGCTGCCTACTTTCTTTCCAAAGCCCCACTCACTTCCTGCTGAGCGGGCTCTGCATTCCTTGGACTGTAAACGTGCACTTGCCTTTTATTTGGAACGTACTGCATGCCATAGGAAATCCACCCAGTTCTTTGTTTCCTTTGATAAGCTTAAACTGTGAACCCCGGTCGGAAAGCAGACCCTGTCCTCCTGGTTGGTGGACTGCATTTCATTCTGCTATCAGCAAGCAGGCCTTCCGCTTCAGGACTGAGTTAAAGTGCACTCCATTAGGGCTGTGGCAACGTCGGTTGCACTCCTTCGTTCTGTACCTCTCATTGATATTTGCAAAGCTGCAACCTGGAGTTTTCTTCATACCTTTGCAGCACACTATTGCATAGACAAGGCTGGTATACAAGATTCTATCTTTGGCCAGTCTGTTCTACACAATCTATTCTCTGCGTAATATCCAACTTCCTTCTACACCCGCTGGGATATTCAGGCTCCCCATATACCAAAGAATCACCCCTGTTGTTGTGCCTGTTGCACATCTTTGGGTGTTTTCGGTACATGCGCGGGCATCCTCAGCTTGTTATTCACCCATATGTGAGGTCTACCATCCTGCTTGTCCTGTGAGAAAGCAGAGTTGCTTACCTGTATCAGGTGTTCTCACAGGTCAGCAGGATGTTAGTCCTCATGAAACTCACCCACCACCCCACGGAGTTGGGTTCACTTGCGATTTATTATGTTATTTTTCGCACGCTCTTTTTTGCTATACATAAGACTGAAGGGAGACCCCTGCTGGATGCAGGGTTATTGCCATGCTGGGCATGCCCAGTAGGTGCCAGTCCAAGTTCTAGAAACTTTGACAAAAGTATTCCGTGATTGGCTCCATCAGATGATGTCACCCATATGTGAGGACTGACATCCTGCTGTCCTGTGAGAACACCTGTTACAGGTAAGCAACTCTGCTTTCTCTCTCTCTCGTTTTCTGCTCCTTCCCATCAAGACCCCAGCTTTTTCTCTCTCTGTGCTCCCCCCAAGCTCAAACTTCCTTTTTTATACCTCTTTCACCACAAGAAGGACAAATATTTTAAAGTGCTGGGCCCTCCCACCCACCTTTAAAAAAGCAGAAAGGTTCTGCCCCTTGGGACTTTTTTTCCCAAGGTCTTTTTTTTTTTTTTAATTGTTTATTTATAATTTTTTAACATTACATAGATAACAAATAATTATCAATGAACAGGTCAAGTTGTACATAAAACAATTCAGAAATTCTTTCAATACCAATAATCAAGTAATCAATCCTTACTGAATGGTAATTAACTTTTTTATTCCCAATGTCAATTAAATTTAATTCAAAACCTAAATATTACTTAAGTCTTAGTAATACATCCACCTATATGACCTGGATAAGGAAATTTCTATGCCCCTAACTGTACTAAAGAGCACATATTATTCAAATACATTTTTCGGTAATTTGCGAACCTTTAATATATCTTATACTCCAACTTCTATGTAGGGCTTTCAGCTCTTATAGGTGCCCTTGCATTGATAAATGATCTTAATTGAACTGGATCGAAAAATATGTATCTGTTGTTATTTAATCTAACGATACATTTACTTGGATATCTTACGATAATATCTGCACCGAGGTCTCTGACTTCCTGATGCATTGATAAAAACTTTTTCCTACGTAACTGAGTTTCCCTTGCAATATCAGGGTAAATCCAAACACTTCCTCCAAGAAAACGTTTTACTCTGTTACGAAAGAAATGTTTCAAGACTGAATCTCTATTGGAGGGAAATATAAATGATACCAGTAGAGTTCCCCTGAATTCAATTTGTTCCTCCATAGATTGTTCTATTAAATCTGTTATATTACCTCTATCTATTTGCGTCTCTTTAACTTTTCCCTGTAATATATTATTTTCTGACTTCCCTTCATTCAGAAAATAGATTTTTGCAATTGGTGGTATAGCCTCTGGTGGAAATAATAATATTTCTGTAATATACTTTTTGAATATTTCTAAAGGTAAAATTAGCTTTACACAAGGAAAATTAACAATTCTTAAATTTTATACCTAATCTCGTTTTCCAAACTTTCTATTTTTCTAGAATTCAATGTTTCCCCTTGCATACTTTACTTTGTACCTCTTGTATTTGTAATACCTGTTTTTCTATTACTTTAACTTTATTTGTATTTTCATTAACAGTTGGTTCTAATTGGCTAATATGATTTTTTGTTTCTGACATATCTGCCAACATTATAATAGTAGATTCTAAGGAAGTCAAAGCCTTCCATATGGATTCCAAAGTAATTTCTTGTTTTTTTACCATTTGCAAGCCTAAAGGTTGTATACCCAACACAGCCACTTGAACATGTTTCTGCATATTCAAGTCCTCTCCACCAGCTGATGGAAAAGTCCTTGGTATAGATTCTGGAGTTTCCTCCCCAGCTGCTCTCAAACTCTGTTGGAGCAGCTGGTTGATTCCTCCAACTTCTCTGGCTCCTTCTGCATCTTTCTCTACCTCGAATGGAGCGAACTCAGTCACCAACTTCGGAGGACTGGTTAACCCTGATATTTGATGCTGGTAGCCACTTGGGTGAGAGGGAGTCTCTGGAGCTCCGAGGCTCAATGATGTATGAGAGTCCAACATTGAAGACGCGTGCTCAACGTCTTGCAATGTAACGGATGGCCTACTCGGAGTAGAGATGTTCGCCGGAGAGAAAAAACCTGTTATTGTTGATTGTAGATACGATGATGTTAAAACAGTTGGAGTAGTCGGGGTCTCTACTCAAACTTTCCCTTTAAGTTTCGTATGTAGCATTTAATTAAGGAATTTATTAAACTATAACAGTTTTTTTTCGATCCTGTTTTTACTCACAGTTGAAGCTTTGCTGGAGGTAGAAGGGGAGAAAATCTTTAATAGTAATTCACTTAATCAAATTCTAATATGTAGGAGATATTCATCCAAATGAACCCGAAACCAGACGAAGCCAAATCGGACAAAGCCGCGGATGCGCCTTTGTCATGTGCGGCTTCGTCAGCGCGCCGGTGTTGACTGCGCGCTGCGAGAAACAATTTTAATACCTTCCTGATTCTGGGGTAAGTGACGTCAAAGTGCAGGCAGAAAGGTGTCTCACAGGAAACAGTCCTCCGATGGAATAAGGTGCCTTCGGGGCCAGCCACCGCTTGACCCCCGGTACAGCTGATATCCTCCCACCTCTCCTCAAGGAAATTCACAAGAAGGCAGTTTTAAATACCTTCCTGAGTCCGGGGTAAGTGAAGTCAAAGTGCAGGCAGAAAGGCGTCTCACAGGAAACAGTCCTCCGATGGAATAAGGTGCCATCGGGGCCAGCCACCGCTTGATCCCCGGTACAGCTGATATCCTCCCACCTCTCCTCAAGGAAATTCACAAGAAGGCAGTTTTAAATACCTTCCTGAGTCCGGGGTAAGTGACGTCAAAGTGCAGGCAGAAAGGCGTCTCACAGGAAACAGTCCTCCGATGGAATAAGGTGCCATCGGGGCCAGCCACCGCTTGATCCCCGGTACAGCTGATATCCTCCCACCTCTCCTCAAGGAAATTCACAAGAAGGCAGTTTTAAATACCTTCCTGAGTCCGGGGTAAGTGACGTCAAAGTGCAGGCAGAAAGGCGTCTCACAGGAAACAGTCCTCCGATGGAATAAGGTGCTGTCGGGGCCAGCCACCGCTCGACCCCCGGAACAGCTGATATCCTCCCACCTCTCCTCCTTCCAAGGTCTTATAGTTTGGCTTCCCCCTCCCCCCTTTTTTCCCCTTGTGTTTCTCTTTTTTGGGACTAGCTGCCTTGCTTTTTGTTTGTTCCCCACCCCCCAGGGGCAGAAAGTTACTGCCCCCCCCCCAAGAAGGTTCTTTTATTTTTCTGCTTGGCCCTCCCCCCCAACTTTACCCTAGATAGCCACTTGCTTCACCCTTCTTCCTCCTTCAAGTAGTTGTGTTTTTTTTGTTCTTTCTCCCCTTGGTTTTGTTTTTTCTTTGTCAGACTGGCCAGATATGGCCCCAAAAAGAAAGACCACAGCCAGCACAAGGGAGGACACCCCTCCAGCCGCTGCGGCCTCCCATGCCCTTACTGAGGGGGAGGCACGCGTACTGGCAGATGTCACGGCCAGGCCGGAAAGGGGGGTCCCCGAGGGAGGGGGAGATCTGGAGGGGTGGAAGACAATAGCTTTCCAGGGGGGCTTTGTTTAAGATCTTCTAGTCTATGAAGGAGGCGTGGTGTTTCCAATGCCACAAGCTGGGGCACTCCTGTAGGTTGTGCCCCAGCCTCCTCTCCCAAACCTTATGGCAGAGGGCAAAGTGCCTCCTCCAGGCCAGAGCTGGGCCCCCCTGGACCCTCCACCCCCTCGAGGGCCAGACCCTGCTCAAAAGGGCCCGAGGCCGCAGCTCCTTTGAGGGCGCCAGAAGGCAGGACGCCGCCATCCTCTGCCCCGCCAGAACAGCAGGGTTCCACCTTGACCTCTCTGCCAGTAACAGCCGCTGTTGATCTCCCACACTGAGGAGGAGACCCGACCTGGGCCTGACAACCCTCTCCCAGTGACTCCGCCTCCACTTTGTGACAAGGCGAGGCACCAGAGGGAGAAGAAGCGCGCCAGGGTGACCTCAGCGGCTGGCAAAGGGGGCACCCAGCAGGTAAGCCAGCATGGGGTTGCCAAACCCTCACCCCTCCTGCCCCGGCCACTGACCCAGTCCTTGACCAGCCCCCTCTGAAGGTAGCTAGCATCAGGGACTCCTGCCTTGTCCGCGAGGTGACCAAGGCACCCCCTCCTTCCCTCCGATTCCACTGCTGGCCTAGGAAGTGGTCTTCGCCGTGAAGGTCATGGGCGGGGAGGATGGGCCCTCAGAACTTCACTCCGGAGATCTGGGCAAGGAGCCGGCCCCGAGGACTAGCCCTGAGGGCCTCTGCAGGCGCTCCTTGGAGGGCAGGGACGATGGGATCCATCAGGTGGGATCCAGGTGGAAACCGGGGAAGAGGGACAACAGGGATCATCCCCACTGAAGAAGGAAAGGCCATCTCTCCAGAGGTGTGTCTCTCTCTTTCCCTCCCCTCGCCTGAAGGCATCCCCCTGTCCCTGTCCCCAGATGACACTCCTGCCTCACTAAAAGGGCAGGAGTTGGGTCAGCCTCCGCTGCCTTCAGCTGAGGAGGACCTTCTGCTGCCCCTGAACCCCCAGACACCACCTTTGCTCCTCCTCCTCCTGAAATGGTGGAGGATGGCTCAGTGGGACAGGTAGAGTCAGGGGGCCTCCTCTTACCAAGAGGGACCACCTTACCCAACTATCTTGCCCCCCCCCCCCACCCCCTAACACTATCCTGCCCCGGCAGAGGCTCAGTCCAGTCGACACCCCCCCCCCCCCTCTGATGGAGATCATCGACCTACTCGGGTTGGATGCCCCTCCTCCTGTCCCTTCCTCTTTCCCCCTCTCCGATCTAGAGGAGGAGGAGATTCTGGACATCCCCCCGTCCAGCATTCTGCCCTACTTGTCTCCTTCCTGCCCCTATCCCTCCCGCCTCCTCAATCTACTTTCTTTGGTTCTCCCTCCCCCGTCTTCTACCCTGACCCCAGGTGGCCTTGTGCCCAGAAGAGTGGATCAGAGCCCGGCAGGGGTGGGGGGGAGGGAGGAGCCCTCTAGGAAGGGATGCAGGAGGAGCTCTCAACAATGGAGAACCAACTCCCACAAGGGCATGGCCAGGGCCTGGGGACCCAACGAGGCATGGCAGATGGGCAAGTGGGAGTGTGTGAGTGGCCGAGGAAAGAGGGCCGTAGACCGGCATGGGGGTCTGCTGGCCTCGATCCCCGCTGTCACCCAGAATTGAGCTTCACCAACCATGGAGGTTGCGAAGGCAGAGCATGACTGGGGAAGGGGATGTGAAGTGGGCGCCCTGGAGCTACTTGTGAGCCGCCTCCCTCACCGGTGAGGAGAGTCACAGTCATGAACCGTGCATGCTCCGGGAGGCCCTGTAATGGGGGCCGACTGTGCACATACCCATTGCGCTTCTTGATAGAGAATGGCTTTAACGTTCTGCACCCTTAACACCAACGGCTGTCAAGTGTCAAGAGGCAGCTCAATTGGACCTTCGACTCAGAGGCTTGCCCTCCTAGTCCAAAGAAGAAGAAGAGGAGCCAGTTACCATGCTTTCTTGAGCTGCCTGCTCTATTCTTAATGGGGGCACTCTTACAGAGTTGGGATGCGGACAGCTTCATGGCGCTCATGTCTGTGGAGGACCACTGGAGTCCCCCTTCCAGTACGACCCCATCCTGGACCTCCCCCTTTTCAGCCTGCTCCATGATGCAGAAGTTGAGGCAAAGGCTGAAACATCTGTTCCTCTCCACCCACCCGTAGAGAACAATCTGTCGGTCAAAGAAGTCTTGGTGGGGAGAGGCTGGCCTCCGGAGAGGGAGCCAGGAGAAGAGCAGGGCGCAAAGTCATTGAGCGCCCTGATCGATCACCGGCAAGTGGAACTGTGCAAGGGAGAAGGAACAGAACCTGACCTTCCCCCTCCTGGTTACACAGTTCCCACTGTTGAGTGGAGCATTCAGATGAGCGGAGGAGGTAGTCGGTTGGAGGAGGATGTAGAAGCTCCTCCCTTGCCCATCATTGAGCCTGAAGGCTCAATTTCTTCCATCCCAGTCCCTAGGGGGAGGTCCATTTCCCCATACAGGGAGGTAGGGGATGAGGGCCACCCCATTACAGGTGGGTCAGTGAATCGTGCAGAATTATTTACCCCCTGGGGCCCCTCAATCCCCTGGATGAGCTGACCCTCCTCTTGCCATCTGAGGAGGTGATCAGCCAGCCTGATGGGTTGGAGACGGAGGACCAACATGGAAGAGGCAACCCCTTGTAAGTTACCACCCCATGTGACTACATGTCCTGCTGCCAGAGAATGGCTTTGACGTTTAGCACTTTGAATGTCAACAGCTGCACGCTTAACCTGGATAACGTGTATGCCCCGAATGTTGGATCTGAACAAGAAGCATTCTTTCACAGAAGAAGCGCAAGCTGCAGTCCATTTCTCATAGGAACTGGACTTGCAAGCGTACAAAAGTCCCTTGGCCTTTCCGCTCTTCAAAGTCTCAAAAGGTGCACTTCTTTTCCTCTTGCTCTATCTGCAGCTGGTGCTCGGTGTCAGGGAGCCTTGCCTCAAGAGTGAGCAGCTCCCCTTTAAGTCACTCTGTTACTGAGAAATGACTACTTACCTGATAATTTTCTTTTCTTTAGGACAGACAGATGAATCCAGAACCATTGGGTTATGAACCTCTACCAGCAGATGGAGATGGAGCAAACTGACGTCACAGCTCTTTTCTCTTTGAACCCTGTTGACCCCAATGCCTGCAGGGACCTTTGGAAGGGCTTCCCACACTCAGCACAACAGGGAGAGGCTGGATAAGCCCTTTACTCTGACCGACCTCACTGTTGTACTAGGTTAGATGCCCAACAATAGAACTCTGGGCATCGACGGACTGACTGTTGAGTTCTTCTCCTAATTTTTCTATATTCTAGGACCTGATCCCCTGCGGGTCCTAGAGGAAGCCTGGGAGATTAGTGTCTTACCTCTTTCCAGTCGTCGCATGGTGTTGACCCTCTTACCCAAGGGGGGAGACCCTCGTGACATTTGGAACTGGCGCCCAGTCTCCTTGCTGTGCACAGACTAGAAGATCTTGGCCAAGGTGATGTTGCAACAGTTGAGGTCATGCTAGTGCATGTGGTTCACCCTGACCAGTCCTACACTGTCCCAGACTGGAACATCTTTGACAACATCTTTTTGATCTGGGACCTTATCCATTATTGTCGCACGACTGGTCTATCAGTAGGCTTTCTGTCCCTCAGTCAGGAGAAGCCCTTCGATAGGGTGAATCACGCATAACTCATGGGAATCCTCCAGGCAATCAGATTCGGCCCCCATTTTGTGGGTTTTCTCCGTGTCCTGTACTCTTCTGTAGAATGCTTTGTAAATTGGTGAACTGGTCCTTGACAGTGCCTCTGGCATTTGGTTGAGGACTGTGTCAAGGGTGCCTGCTCTCTGGACAGCTGCATGGGCTGGCCATCGAGCCATTTCTGTGTCTCCTGCACTGGCGGCTCATTGGACTGGCACTGTGGGTGCCAGAGATATGGAACACCCTGTCGGCTTATGCCGACGACGTATTCCTGATGGTCCAAGACCAAGTTGATTTGGAGAGGGTGCGAGTCTGCCAGTGGGTTCTTTTGTCCTCATCCTCAGCCTGAATCAAGAGGACCAAATGCTCTGGACTTTGGGTAGGGCCACAACAGGTAGACGTACTTCCTAGCCAGATTGGTAACTTTTCATGGAGCAGGGAAACCCTCAAATATCTGGGTACCACCTATCCACTGCAAAGACCGTGGCCCCGGCAAACTGGAAGGAGTTGAAGGAGAAGGTCACAGTTCGTCTGAGGGTGTGAAAAGGTCTAGTCCATTAGATGTCCTTCCAGGGGAGGACCTTGGTGGTGAACCAGCTGGTGTCCAGCATGCTGTGGCATCAGCTGGCTGCCCTGAGGCCTCCTTCAGTATTCATCGCCCAGACCCAGAGGAATTTGCTAGACTTCTTCTGGGTTGGGAAAGGGCACTGGGTCTCCACAGGTGTTCTGGGCCTCCCTCTGGAGGAGGGAAGACAGGGGGTGGTGGACATCACATGCAGGATCCACATTCTGCGTTTTCAGGCCTTATGGAGATTCCTGTATGCAGACCCTCCTCCGCAGTGGCACCCACTGGCAGAATATTTCCTCCAGCAATTGGGCGGGTTGCAGTATGACTGGTAGCTCTTGGTAATCAAAACAGAAGAGTACACATGGGACTTCTCGTTGCTGCCAGCTTCTATCAAGACATTTTCAAAGCCTGGGATGTAGTCGCGGAACAAGAGACACCCTCAATGCCCCTGAATCTGGATGGTCCAGAAGAGCTCCTTCTTTACAACCCCGCTCTGATTGTGAAGGCCCTGGAATCCCCTCAGGTGCACCGATGGCTCAGAGTCCGGGGCCACGTAGGTTGGTAATCTCCTGAGCATAGACTGGAGGCATTGGGTGTCCTCAGACATAAGAACATAAGAAATTGCCATGCTGGGTCAGACCAAGGGTCCATCAAGCCCAGGATTCTGTTTCCAACAGAGACCAAAACCAGGCCACAAGAACCTGGCAATTACCCAAACACTAAGAAGATCCCATGCTACTGATGCAATTAATAGCAGTGGCTATTCCCTAAGTAAAATTGATTAATAGCCATTAATGGACTTCTCCTCCAAGAACTTATCCAAACCTTTTTTGAACCCAGCTACACTAACTGCACTAACCACATCCTCTGGCAACAAATTCCAGACCTTTATTGTGCGTTGAGTGAAAAAGAATTTTCTCCGATTAGTCTTAAATGTGTTACTTGCTAACTTCATGGAATGCCCCCTAGTCCTTCTATTATTCGAAAGTGTAAATAACCGAGTCACATCTACTCGTTCAAGACCTCTCATGATCTTAAAGACCTCTATCATATCCCATCTCAGCCGTCTCTTCTCCAAGCTGAACAGCCCTAACCTCTTCAGCCTTTCCTCATAGGGGAGCTGTTCCATCCCCTTTATCAATTTGGTTGCCCTTCTCTGTACCTTCTCCATCGCAACTATATCTTTTTTGAGATGCGGCGACCAGAATTGTACACAGTATTCAAGGTGCGGTCTCACCATGGAGCGATACAGAGGCATTATGACATTTTCCGTTCTATTAACCATTCCCTTCCTAATAATCTTAACATTCTATTTGCTTTTTTGAATGCTGCAGCACACTGAGCTGACGATTTTAAAGTATTATCCACTATGATGCCTAGATCTTTTTCCTGGGTGGTAGCTCCTAATATGGAACCTAACATCGTGTAACTACAGCAAGGGTTATTTTTCCCTATATGCAACACCTTGCACTTGTCAACATTAAATTTCATCTGCCATTTGGATGCCCAATTTTCCAGTCTTGCAAGGTCCTCCTGTAATGTATCACAGTCTGCTTGTGATTTAACTACTCTGAATAATTTTGTATCATCCGCAAATTTGATAACCTCACTCGTAGTATTCCTTTCCAGATCATTTATATATATATTGAAAAGCACCTGTCCAAGTACAGATCCCTCAGGCACTCCACTGTTTACCCTTTTCCACTGAGAAAATTGACCATTTAATCCTACTCTCTGTTTCCTGTCTTTTAACCAGTTTGTAATCCATGAAAGGACATCGCCTCCTATCCCATGACTTTTTAGTTTTCGTAGAAGCCTCTCATGAGGGACTTTGTCAAACGCCTTCTGAAAATCCAAATACACTACATCTACTGGTTCACCTTTATCCACATGTTTATTAACCCCTTCAAAAAAAATGAAGCAGATTTGTTAGGCAAGACTTCCCTTGGGTAAATCCATGTTGACTGTGTCCCATTAAATCATGTCTTTCTATATGCTCTACGATTTTGATCTCGAGAATAGTTTCCACTATTTTTCCCGGCACTGAAGTCAGGCTCACTGGTCTATAGTTACCCGGATCGCCCCTGGAGCCTTTTTTAAATATTGGAGTTACATTGGCCACCCTCCAGTCTTCAGGTACAATGGATGATTTTAATGATAGGTTACACATTTTAACTAATAGATCAGAAATTTCATTTTTGAGTTCCTTCAGAACCCTAGGATGCATATCATCTGGTCCAGGTGATTTGCTACTCTTTAGTTTGTCAATCTAGCCTACTACATCTTCCAGGTTCACAGTGATTTCATTCCGTTCGTCTGACTCATTACCCCTGAAAACCATCTCTGGAACTGGTATCTCCCCAACATCCTCATTCGTAAACACGGAGGCAAAGAATTCATTTAGTCTTTCAGCAATGGCCTTATCTTCCCTAAGAGCCTCTTTAACTCCTTTGTCGTCTAATGGTCCAACCGACTCCCTCACAGGTTTCTTGCTTTGGATATATTTTAAAAAATTTTTATTATGAGTTTTTGCCTCTATGGCCAACTTCATTTCAAATTCTCTCTTCGCCTGTCTTATCAATGTTTTACACTTACCTTGACAATAAATAAATAAATAAATAAATACTTATGTTTTATCCTATTTTCTTCAGATGGATCCTTCTTCCAATTTTTGAAGGATTTTTTTTGGCTAAAATAGCCTCTTTCACCTCACCTTTTAACCAGGATGGTAATTGTTTTGCCTTCCTTCCACCTTTCTTAATGCGCGGAATACATATGGACTGCGCCTCTAGGATTGAAATTTAAACAATGTCCAAGCCTGTTGAACACTTTTAACCTTTGCAGCTGCACCTTTCAGTTTTTTTCTAACTATTTTCCTCATTTTATCAAAGTTTCCCTTTTTAAAGTGTAGTTAGAGCTGCAGATTTACTTATTGTCCCCCTTCCAGTTATTAGTTTACATTTGATCATGTACTGGCCCAGCGCACCGTCATGAGACATCCATATATGGCCGGTCAAATGCTCAGTAGGTACGGGACTTTTTTGCCCCCAACCCCTCCAGGCTGTCCGAGGGGGTCCTTCATGCTGCAAATCCCCACCCCTGCCTGCCCCCACTCCAGATCTCCAAGACTTGGTTATCAGCCCCCCAAAACATCAAGGACCTCCTCTACTTCCCTGTTCCCTTCCCCTGACCCAATCCCCATAGCCTGAGCAGGCTGGAAGAGATCCAATAGTGCATTTCTGCAATGCACCGAAGAAGGCAATAGCTGATCTGGTGCACCACTTTGTATATCGAACTACCCTTGCCTCCAGAATTGATACACCTTGCGGGGAGTGTTGGATGGCTTGAGGAAGCCCCAATGGAAAGCTTTCTACTCAGAGTTGATCCCAAAAATCACCGGGAACCTAAGTTGGTTTATCACCCATGGTGCCAAAGCAACCAGCAGCCTTCTGGATAACATCAACAGAACTGGAAGAGGGTGCAGGTTTTGCGAGGTGGAGGACACATTATTTCACATCTTTCTATACTGTCCCCACCTGACTCTATTCTTTACATACCAGAAAACACTCTTCCTAAGGTTCTGGTTAAAATCCAGTCCACATCTCTTCATTTATGGACACACCACATTCAAGAACCCCAGATGACAAACCTTTGACCTCTGCCAAATTTTCTGATAGCCTCTGCAAAGCTGGTTATTCACAAGACCAGAATCGAGAAGCTTGACAGAGGCAACCAAGGGGAATGCAGGGTTCTTTTTAGATTGCTGGTGCGCTCCAGGATCCAAGCAGAGTACCAACATGCAGCGTCCACCGACCGCATCGATGCATTCAGGAGAAAGTGGGTGATTGAAGAAGTTCTCTGCTCGGTGTCCTCTGTACCCAACCCTTCTCTAGTCATGCTTATCTAAGCAAACGTAGACTTAGGGCTTTGTTTTTACGGCAGTGGTGCATGTCCTTTTTTAGGGCGGCAGATTTGTAATAGCCTTAGCAGAGCTTAAAGAAGATCTTGTGAAGGAGATCGCTAAGTGTGTATCTGCAACGTTGGAAGACAGGCTTTCAATGCTATCGTCTTGATGAAATAAAAGAAAGTGTGGATAAGCGCTTGGAAGGGATCTCCGATCTTGACCACCATGTGACAGTGGCAAAAAATGGCCAGTTCTCCATCCAGCTCGCTGAACTCAAGAAAGAGACTGAAAACCTTTTAGGTCAAATTTAAGATCAGGAAAATAATCTAAGGATTATTGGGTTTCCTGAGCAATGGAACCTTATGCATATTGTAGAAATATGTCTGCGGGAACCACTGGGTCTATCTCTTGTGACTGAACCAGTGATAGTGGAATGGGTTCACTACATCGGCCTGCTGAGGGAAGGACTACACTGAGACCGGTAATTGCTAACCTTATGAATTATGCTGGTAAACTGAAGATTCTTCAAGTCTATAAAAAACATTCTGCATTGAAGTATGAGAGACAGAGTCTTTTACTATTCAATGATTATTCACAGAAAGTTACTGGGGCATGCCGTAGCTTTTCTTCTAATTATTCAGAGCTGCACTGAAAAAGGTGTTAAATTTTCACTGCAGTTCCCAGTGCAGCTTAGAGACTTTGGGCTGGATTTGAAAAGGGTTACGCGGGTAACCGGGTTTACGCGCGCCGGGCCTATTTTAAAAAGGCCCTGGGATGCGTGTAAAGCCCTGGGATGCGTGTAAGTCCTGGGGCTTGCAAAAAGGGGCGGGGAGGGGGCAGGGCAGGGGCGGTCCAGGAACGGGGTCAGGCTCCCAGCACAGCGGTCATATTTGCTGCTGTGCCGGGGATCGCGCACCGGCAGTTGGCCGGTGCGCACAACTTACTTCGGCCCCAGGGCTGAAGTAAGTTTTGAAACAAAAGGAAAGAAAAGGGAAAGGGCGGGGGAGGTAGGGGAAGGGAATGTGGGATGGGGGTAGGAAAGTTCCCTCCGAGGCCGCTCTGATTTCGCAGCGGCCTGGGAGGGAAGGGGGGAAGGCAATGCGGCTCGGAACAGGCTCGGCACGCACAAGGTGTACAATTGTGCACCCCCTTGCACGCGCTAACCTTTGATTATATAACATGCACGCGCATGTTATAAAATTGGGCGTACATGTACGTGCACCGGGTATAGCGCACACATGTTCGCCACACGCACTCTTTTTAAAATCTACCCCTTTGCGAATAATAAAGTTGTTCTTCAAACTAAAGAGCAGACTTTGAAATATGTGGAAACCTATGATTGTACCTCACTTTTACTGCTGCTGCTGTTGGATATGATTTTTATTTATGATTCTATTTGGGGCCGAATAATGTGATGACCTGGTTTGTTTGTTTGGAACTAGGTCCCATTCAGGTGTCTTGTCCAGATATATTACACATGCCTGTCTTGGTATGATTGGGGCCTATACAGGAAGCAGATTTTGTGACACATTTTCCTTTATAATGCTGTAGACAATACAGCCATCATATAACTTTGGATAATGATTTTGGGCTATTGGCCCATAATTTTTTTTCGCTCATTATTATTTTGCATTGACTCTTTAATGTTGTATTTGAGTTCCTGAATTAAATAGCGCAAGACTGTGGAAATTACTTTATTGCAGCTCAGTTGTAGCTAGACTTGGTTCTATTTTTTTTTTTTACATTTCTCCCTATGTTTTAATTTGGGCTTACATAGTTCGAGGGACTTGACTTATCTGAGCAAAGTGTGGGTCCTATATAATTGGATTACCCGGTTGCCATCCATATATATATATATATATATCTATATATATATATATACAGTATATAGATATCTATATATATCTTTGATTTGCTACTGTTGGGCATATACAGGAAATAGACTATGTGACGCGTTTCTTTTTCTGCAGTGCTGATGATCCTATAGCTGCTATACCACTCCAGAAAACACCTTGGGACTATTCGGTCTTTATTTATGTTAGACTCATACTATTTTTACATTTATTCTTTATGTTGCTGCTTTTGTGCCATGAGGATGGTGGAATCATTTAACCTATCTGCTAGGTTTTCTTTTATTCATTTATATGGGATGTAATCACTGCGGTTCCCTAACCTTTACTGATAACCCCACAATGCTTATTTGTGGATTAGATGTTATCAACAAGTCAGATGTTTCTGGACCTATTTGCCTTATTTTATTTTATTTTTTTGCATTCAAGATGTTTGCTATTTTTCTCCTTTTCCAGACCTTAAGCTTTGTTAGCTATTTTTTCCTGATTTGCTTTCATATTTTATGCTATTTTAAGATTTTATTATCAATGCTCTGTCAGATTATTTGACATGACAGATAGTTGGATGTAGCTTTAAAGTCCATTAAACTTTGTTTTATTTTTTAATTTATATTACAGAGTTTGAGATGATCATATCTTTTATGGATCTGCATGCTCAGTTAGTCTAACTGTTTTTTACCTCTGTTGTGGTTTGGGAAATGTATTTCTAAAGAATGATATGTGAATAATGATACTGTGCTGCCATTATCTTTCATTTGTTCCTTTGGTGAAGTGCTTACCTCTAAGGAGATGACTAAGAGAAAATAGTCTTTTGTGCCCCCACTGAGTGCATCTTCTAGAAGAAAAGAAGATTGTGGGAGAAAATATTCAGACTCTTGGCAAGCAATCTGTATTTTCTATGTATCTTATGTATTATAGTGAAACCCCCTCTTCTAAGAGAGAGAGGATAAAGAGCATGCTACATTTAAATGAAATGCGGCCGAGAAAAAAAGAGAACAATGCAGCTATGTAACATGAGCCACCAGCCCAGGTAACCTAGAATGTGATTGAAAAGGTTGCCAGACCTCTTACTCAGATAGGGGATTTGCATGTCACAGCCTACTGTTGGTAACTTGCAGTGAAATATCACTTTAAATCAAAGAATAGCAAAATCCTAAATTACAGAACTATGACTGGGAAAATCCTACATTTTACAGTAGAATCTGAATGAGAGAAGGATTTGTGAGAAAAATGTACTGAAAAAAAGTCCTAGGAAGCAAACAGATTCTCACCCTGACTAACAAGGGGAGTCAGATCCTTGGGTACTCAGTTGTCAAACAAGAAAACAAAAAGCCAAGCAGGTTGGAAGGATGTGCACATATTCCCTTTCCTTGGTCCTGCCTGTGTCTTGGCCTTTTGGCTGAGAGAAGGTGACCCATTTTTATGCTCCGTGGTCACAGATGTCTGCAGCCACCATTATTCACCTCTCTTTTCACAACTTTGGCTCTGTTGGGCAAACTTGCAGCTTCGGGCAGCTACCACCAGCCTTCTAGCCTCCATTCCCGGCCTATCCGAGCAGCATGGAAGCTCCTGACCGCCATCTTACTTTGTAGGTTCCTGGGATTTATGAATTACTATCGGTCATTCATTACACATTATTCCACTCTGACCACCCCTCTCACCGCCATGACCCACAAGGGAGCCAACCCCTCGCAATGGTCATCCAAGGCTATACAAGCCTTTCAGGAACTTAAAGACGCATTCCTCAGAGAACCATGCTTATATCATCCGGATCACCGATGACCCTTCATCATCAAGGTCAACACTTCCAATGTTGGCATTGGTGCAGTTCTGAGCTAGCATTCAGCCAATCACACTCTACATTCCTGCTCATTCTTCTCTCACTGCTTCTCCCCAGCAGAGTGCAATTATGGAATTGGGGACAAAGAATTATTGGCAATAAAGCTCGCTTTCGAAGAATGGTGCCCCCGACTCGAGGGGGCTCAGCACCAGGTCACAGTATATACAGACTACAAGAACCTTGAATACATGCACCATGCACAGCGTCTTAACCACTGGCAGGCCTGCTGGTCTCTTTTTTTCACTCAGTTCAATTTCTTGCTAAAACACTGGCCAGCTGACAAGAATACCCGAGCCGATGCTCTTTCCCGGTCCTTCACCACCAAGGATGTGCCAGATGTCCTGTGCCACATCATCAGTCCAGACAAAGTTCTTCAATCAGCCACCTTCATCGTCCCACCTGGGAAGACAGTGGTTCTCCATCCTCTGCGTAAAAAGATTATCTGATGGGCACACGATTCCCTGTTGGCGGGGCATCCTGGCCAGGCTAGGATCCTGTGGTCAATCCAGAGGTTCTACTGGTGGCCAACCATGAGGAAAGACGCTCAGGCATACGTAGAGTCGTGCTACACTTGTGCTCGCCAGAAGCCTCCGACGGGCCCACCCTGGGGTCTTTTGCAGCCACTGCCCACTCCCAGCGAACCATGGACACACATCGCCACTGACTTCATAGTGGATCTTCCCTTTCCAATGGCAATAATACCATCTGGTTTATAGTGGACTGGTTTTCAAAAATGGCTCACTTTGTGGTTTTATCTGGCCTCTCTTCTGCTCCGGAGCTGGCGAGATTGTTCATCTGCCACGTATTCCGACTCCATGGACTCCCGAGGCACATCCTTTCTGATTGGGGAGTAGAATTTACGGCCAGGTTTGGAGGGCTTTATGCAAGAAGTTTGACATTGCATTGGATCTTACATCGGCGTATCATCCGCAGGCTAATGGACAGACGGAGCGAACAAATCGGACCTTCAAGCAGTTTCTCCGGGCCTACGTCAGCTCACGACAAAATGATTGGTCCGAATTGTTGCCTTGGGCTGAATTTGCCCTCAATTCTCACCTCTCTGCACCCACGGGGTCTTTGCCCTTCCAAGTGGTATATGGACGCCAACCCCTGCCTCCACTTCCGTTGCCTCTGTCAGTGGCCTCCCCTGCGGCGCAAGCCACCGCTCATGAGTTGCATAAACGCTGGAAAGAGACTAAGCAGCTCATACAACAAGCTGCCCAGAAGTCCAAAAAATATACGATATACATCACCAGGCAGCACCTCAATTTAGTCCGGTATATAAAGTGTGGCTTAGTACTCAATTCATTCATCTGAAACTACCTTCAGCCACTTTGCTCCTAGATATATAGGACCATTTCCCATAGTTCGTCAGCTGGGCCCAGTTACATACAGTCTACGCCTGCCTCCCTCGCTCGAGATACATATGTCTCCTTACTTAAACCTTTCCGAGTTTTCCAAGAAACCGCCCGAACAGCAACCTCTAGCCTCTGAGGAGGATATCACTTATCAGGTACAAGACGTCTTGGATATACAGAAAAGAGGAAGACGATGGGAATATTTGTTATCTTGGGAGGGCTTTGGACCAGAAGAAAACAGTTGGGAGCCAGCAGCGAACATTATTGATAAAGAACTGATCAGACAATTTCACATGTCTCATCCTAGAAAACCCAAACCCCTGGGGAGAGGCCCTAAGAAGGGGGGTACTGTTATGCTCCATGGCCACAGATGGCTGCGGCCGCCATTGCTCACCTCCATTTTCACAACTTTGGCTCCGATGGGCGGACTCATGGCTTCGGCCGGCTACCACCGGCCTTCTGGTCTCCGTTCCCGGGCCTATCCGAGCAGCATGGAAGCTCCCGACCGCCATCTTACCCGTGGGGTTCCTTAGGCGCGTGCTTCCCGATCAGCTTTAACCACGTCATGGCGGGAACTTCGGGAGCGTCCCTATCAGATGACGTCACTCTGCTCTAATACTTAAACCAGACTGCCGAGACAGCCGGCGACGGCAAAGAGTTCACTTGCTGTTGTTACAGCTTCTACTCAGCTTGTTCCGGTTTTGTGAGACTACTGGGTACCCGCTCCTCAGGGGCCACCCTCGTCTCTTGGCTATCCACTCTTCGGAGGGCCTCTCACCCGGACTCCAGCCTGCCTTTCTCCTAAGGCCTTCTACGGGACTTCTGCTTATTCCCTGTCACTGTGAGTATCACTTTCTGGATCACTGTTCTGATTGCTACGTGAGGAACCCTCGCTGGTATATCCCGTTCTGTGGACCATTGCCGTGAGCACTCACTTCTGGGTTTCCCCCTGCTCTATGGACCTGTGCCGTGTATCATCTGAGGAACCCTCGCAGTCTACCCCGCTCTGCGGATCACTACTGTATTCTTCCACCAAGGAACCTTCCTGCATTTCTCCACTACTGATTCAGTGTGTTACAGTGACTGTATTTCCCGGCTCCCCCGCTCCTCGGGTAGTGCCTCTTCCTCCTTTGACTCTTGTCTCAAGCAAGACTGACGTCAGCAGTGTGCTGCCACTCCTTGGCCCACCTCCAGGGGTCATCCTCTATGTCTCCACCTCTACATCTGCTGTATCCCCATCTCACAGCCGAGGCTTCGCCTCCCGCTGGGAGGATCCATCTCTCACCTCGGCCAAAGGGTCCACTCACTTACTTATCCTAACACCCATCCATCCTGGGTAACAGCGAATGATTAGCCATGAGCTTTGCAGAGTTAAAATCACTGAAAGCTGAGAATGTGGTAGGCCTGATTCACTGAATGCTAAACAAGCCATGAGCTTAGTGGAGCTGTAAACCCAAGCCAAGAAAAAACTCTCCTACCAAGGGAGGTGACCCTGGGTCCTCCTTCAGCAAGGAGACCACTGCGGCAGATCAAGGAAGTCCCCCAGGAAGGTGAAGACCTCAGCAGCAGATTGAGTGGTCCCCCAGGAGGAAGAGTACCTCAGCAGCAGATCAACAGGTGACCCTGGATCACCCTTGAGCAAAGGGACCCCAGGGCAGATCCAGCAATCCCCTAGGAGGGTATAGACCCCAGCAGCAGATTAAGTGAATCTCCAGGAGGAAGGGGACCCCAACATCAGATCGGAAGATGACTCTGGGTCCCCCTTGAGCAATGGGACCCCAGTGGCAGATCGAGCAGTCCCCCAGGAGGTGTGGACCCCAGTGGTAGATCAAGCGGTCCCCCAGGAAGAAGTGGACCCCAGCAGCAGGTCCAGAGGTACAGATGGGTTCCCCAGGAGGGTGTGCCAAATATTAAATGTTCATGCTACCTTGTAGAAATGTATATAGTTGTGTGGCCTGAGACTATTAACCACGAGTAGGTAAGTGTGCTGTTTGACATCCTATTAGTGATGTACACAGTCATATAGAAATGTATACACATATAGTCTAATAAACCTGTATATATTTGTACATACTGCCAGCCTAGTTCACAATCCCATTTCTTTTCCTGGGGTGAAGAGAGGGAAATCCCACCCACTAATACCTTCTTTCCCAGGTGGAGGCAATTTGCGCTAGGAGCAGGAGGGCTGATGGAGTCTGCCCTGTGGGGGCTCCCCCCCAGGTCGGTCCTTGACCCAGAAACAAGATAAGCAGTCAAGGTGATGTTACATGTGTATCTTATGTGTTATGTGTATTTGTTTGGGTGAAGGTTTTGGGATATGTGAGATGTGGATGACTGGTGTGTTCTAGAGGGAATCTTTTTTGATGGGCTAGAAACAAGGGTTTTTTTTCTCATTTATATTTGCTTTTTGGATGGTATATTCTGTGGGAAATGCTCTTTTTATTTCACTGCAAATTGGCGCAAGGGGGATGTTTAAGCTGGGAGCACCCTGGAACTTTGGTGGAAACCTCTTGTCACATGGGAGAATTTTTTTCATATTATAATGTTGATGCTCCTTAGTTATAGCCAAGTTGAACGTGGGCTCTCTTAATTTAAATGGTGTCCATTGTCTAATTAAACAGAAAAAGATTCTTGCTATGTTTAAAAAGATTAGATTTCACTCAGATAACATACTCTCGAGGTCAGAACATCATAGACATTGTGGCACATTCCAATCTAACCCCTTAACGGTAGTGTATGTGAGCCTTATTTGCCCCAGGGACATCAGCCATGTGGCCATTGCACTATGTGTGCCTTTACTCTGTCGGGTATGGAGTGGAGACATCTGCACTCAGGCCAGGTGATAAAATTTAAATCCACCACAGACTGCGATTCACAAAGGGTGGCATATTTGATACAATGCCCTTGCAATTTGATCTATGTAGGACGGATCAAGTGGAACATCAGAGTAAGATTGACTGAAGATAAAAGCTGCATTAACACTTTGAAGTTGACAACTCTGATGGTTTCCTATTGTACACAATATTGTCATTCTTTTCAGTATCTCAAATGGATGGTATTGGAACAGCTAAGTCCATTGAGGCAAGGTGGGGACAAACAGAAGTTACTAAACAGATGTGAATATTTTTTTATTTTCTTTGTGCATTCCATGGCTCCTATGGGGCTTAATGAATGTGTTGATTCGTATTCATTGATTTCGTTAAGACTAAGTAACATTGTGCATGATATGCAGTAACAATGTCAATTCCTGTTTCCTTTAAACCCTGCATTTTCCTCCATGTTTTTCAGAGATTTTGAAATATTTTGTTTGGTTGGACTGTCATGTGAGTACCTAATTGGAAGAACCCCCCCCCCCCCCCCCCCCCCCGAAGCAGATCTTTCACGAAACCTGGTTCCATGACAGGGAACCCGATAGTGTTGACATTCACAACATAAGTGTTTTCTTGCATTTAGATGATGACATTTTGCTCACCATTATTGGTTTTCAGAAGGACTGGAGTAGTGTTAATGGTTCAAACATTTGGAGATTTTATATGCATCCATCCAAAAAAACTTTACAAAGTAACATAAAAGTGCACCCTTTTTCAGCTTAGCCTACATATATTATTTGGGTTGATTAAAGTCACACAGTCCGGTTTACATTTCATTAGGCCAATGTTGTAGATATCTACATGGTTTAAGTATTTTGCCATGATTTTCATTGCTTTGATTTTCATCTTATTTATGGATTATCTCAAAGTTTGTTGCTATAACATATTGGGCTTTTTCTTTGAGATAAAAAGGTTAAAGCCCAAGTCATGTTTTTTCAAGAACTCTTCTGTTCCCCACCACATAAGGAAAAAATTAATGATGTTGGATGAGAAATCCGAAAAAAAACGCCGTTCGAAAGGTAGAAGAGCGACCCGACAGTGAGGAGAAGGATTAGAGACTCCCCTGATGAAGAAAAACCTGTTTAATTGAAACATGGCCATGGCAGGAAGCATGAATAAGAAAAGCTAAGTTGATCGGGAACCCACTAGTAAATTTGTATGAGTGATTTAGATATTGAATAAGTGATTAGAAGTAACAGCGAAAAAAACGTGAATGACGTTTAATGTTTAAATTTATTTGAGCTGTATAGCCGTCTTTTTAGTACTATTTATATGAAAAATATTCTGAAAGAAATGTCTCCATATTTAAAACACTGAAAGAGAGGTTAAGCTGAGTGGGAACTCGTCATCAAAATTCGAGTGACAGACTTTGAAGAGGATTTGCAGTATCACCAGTGATGTTTAAAAGTATCCAGGAACATTGAGCTGTATAACAAAAAACTGTCTGAAGAGATTTGCCTTCATATAAAAACATTGGGAGGAATGAATGAGAAGTTTAAGTAGACATGGAATTCACTATTAAGTTCGAGTGACAGGTTATGAACTCTGAAAAGTATTTGTAGCATCAACAGCATTGTATAAAATATGGATGGATATGAATGTTTAAATTAATTCAGATAGGCTGAGCTATTTAGCCATTGTTTTACAAGCACTACACACACAAAAAGAATTTCCACATGAAAGACTTGTCTTCCCATAAAAATGCTATAAATAAATAACAAAAAAATATAAAATCACAGGTAGGAGGGAGGTTGGTTCATGATTACTATTGATAATATTCTGTATACAAGGCTGTGGTGGCATGTTACAGATGATGTATGAAACCTTCCTCATCCTACAGCATTAATTTTTTCCTTATGTGGTAGGGAACAGAGAGTTGTTGTAATTCATACAGTTGACCTTATCATTAGTGGGGATTGAATATATAATGTTTTTTCAAGAAACATAATTGTCCCAAGAAAAGCATAGAAAATTTAAGAAGAACTGGCTTGGCCACTGTAAATTTTCTTCCTTCTTAGGTAGGCAAAGAGGCATTATAATATTGATACATACAGAGCTTCCTTTTCTGATAGATCTTATCTTAACAGACCTGAATGGTAGGTATGTGTTAGGCAGTGCTAGGAGAGCGGTCCCATTCCCAAGGGGATTATGTGCCCTTGGGCCACGGCACGACTCCAGAGAACTCCAAGGCGGTACCGAGGCAGGTGAGACATGTCCGAGCCTGGGCTAAGACCAGGAAGCCAGGCCCCTGCCGACCTGCACAGCCTGAGTGAGGCCAACCACGCAAGGTTCCGGATCATGGAACATCAAGAACGGATCATGGAACATCAGGAACAAGACGAAAGATATCCAGACGAGACCAGGAACATGGAGCAACGAGGGTTCCCACGAAGAACAAGGAAATACCAGCAGGAGCGAAGATGAGACGTCCTTGGGAGGACTAACCCCAAGGAGACTAACTCCTTGCAAAGGCAACCAAGGACTGGAAGCTGGGCCCTTATACAGGGCTGAAGATCAGAAGATGCCCAGGGAGGAGTCCAGGTGGGGCCCGGGGCATATTCGGCTGCGGCCCCTTTAAATTATACAAGGAGGCACGGCCCGCGCCTTAGGAGCAGAAACAGGAAGCAGTGCAGGACCATGGCCAGCGGCCATGCTGCCGCTGAACAGTGCAGGAAAAGCTGGGCCTCTGCATAGGCCCCGATGTTAGCGGTGGCATCCAGGCCGCTGAAGAGAGGCTGAGGGCGGCTCCAGCCGCAAGAAGACCCTGGGGACTGCGGCCTCCAGGCGCGGCACAGCGATGACGTCACCAGCGGCTCCGTGCCGCGAAGAAGAGCACCGAAGTCTGCGGCTCCCTGCCGTGGTGAAGAGGGCGTCGGGAGACAGGCCAGCTGGCTGAAGAGAGGTGAGAGGCCTCCCGTGGCTCCAGCCGCGGGAGGAATCGTAACAGTATGTTTTTGCTAGTGGATATCTACATAACAGGAAAATTATTTTGGGTAACATCTATGCTCAGAATATGTCATGACTTTTTTACTCGATTAGTGACCATAGCGAATCCATTTTTGGATCATGCCTATATTATTGGAGGAGATTTTAATGTGGTGATGAGCAATGGGTAGTTGTTAGCTGTTGCCAGCCGAGGTGTGGACCCTTAGCTGAGGCGGGGTTAGCACTACCTGCCAGGATGTTCTGCAGGTCTCCGTCCTTGGTAGGTGGCACTGGTGAAGCAGGAACCTGAGTTGGACCTTCACCTGTACCCACCCTCATTCCCCCCAGGTTGCGCCTTTGGGTACCGGGGCAGGCCGGACTTAGGTGGGGTTCCTGATGAAGAAGATCCCACGAAGTCAGATGAAGAAGGGGTTGGCCAGATACTAAGTGGGTAGAGTCCAGAAATGTACCAAGGTCAGAGGCGGGCAGCAAGCAGGCAGAATCCAGGGGTGTTCCAAGATCAGAGCAGGCGGCAGGCAAACAGAATCCAGGGGCGTTCCTAGGTCAGGACCAAGACAAGCTGGACAGGAGACGAGAAGCAGGGCAGGAACACGGCGGCAGACAGCCTGGTACAGGAACACTGAGGCAGGAAGCAAGGCAGGGGCACAAAGCAGGAACTCAGGCGTAGGCTCAGCAGACAGCTGATCACCAGGAGGAACCTGTTGCAAGACAAAGCAGACTGCCGGGGTCAACCCCTAAATAGGATGCCAGTCCTGACATCACTTCCCAGAGGTAGGACACTTCCTGGTCCTTTTAAGAGGCGGGGCAAGCACCTGGACGCCTGCCCACGTGGGTCTGTTATGTCATGTTTTAAGAAAACATGAGTGGTCAGACAAAACATGTCTGTTATAGTTTCAAATTAAACATGTCTGTTATAGTTTCAAATTAAACTATTATGCATCGTGGCCCTTCTTAAGGCAGGTTTTATCTAAGCTAGGGTTTGTGGGAAGAATTTATGACTACATCACTCTGCTTTACACTAATCCATCTGCCTGCATTATGGTTAATGGTCAACTTTCAGATGAATTTTATCTACAGATGGGGACGCGACAGGGGTGCCCCCTTTCCCCTCTCCTGTTCATTCTAACAGTGGAGCCCTTAGTCTGTCGTTTAAAAATCGCACCAGAAGTGACTGGCATTTCGGTGGGAACCCAAGCTTATTTAACACTACGTTTGCTGATGATATCTTGCTTCTTTTGTCCCATGCTCGTAGGGCTCTCCCGGAAGCTATTAACATCATCCGAGTATACCAATCTCTATCGGGGTTTAAAATGAATCTGGACAAAACTGAGGCTCTAGATCTGGGTGGGACCTTGCGAGGTACATGGCCGAATTTTCCAATCAAATGGGCTGATTCCACCATCAAATATTTAGGCATTATCATTCATTCTGATCCCCCGGACATGGGTACCGCCTAAATGTGCCCCCTGTACTTGATAAAGCGACTCAAAAACTGGCAGGATGGAAAAACCTTCCTTTGTCTTTGCAGGGTCGTATTGCGGTGATTATAATGGTTTTTGCCCCTCAAATATTATATAAATTGTCTATACTACCTTTCTTGTTCCTTACCAGGGATAATAGGATAATCCAGACCGCCATCCGTAAATTCATCTGGAACAATAAGCGAGCTCGGTTGGCTTACTCAACGATGACTGCCCAGCGAACTCATGGCGGTTATGGACTCCCTAATTTTATAGTTTATTCCTGGGCAGCTAATCTGCGATTCTTGGGGGATTGGCTTCTGGGTACTCAGGCATACATGGACCCTCAACTGATAAAGGCTCTGTGTTATCCATCTGACCCATGTTCCCTTATTCACACCTCGACTCAATTGAGTCCAAAGTTACCTATGGGCCACAAATTAATATATACAGTCCAGAGGGTATGGGGCCTCACTCGTAGACTCTTGGGTCTCTCAACTCATGTCTCTCCGCATTTCCCCCTGCGTGGGTTCACTCCAGAGTCTCGAGTGATACTACCAGCTCAGCATGCTTTCAAGGTGGCTTCCAATTGGCCCTTGCACGCCGTAATGGACCATGATACGAGCCAGATATACTCCTTTGCCCAGTGCCAAGAAAAATTGGGCCTTCAGCCTCGCCATTTCCTTCTCTATGGTCATTTAAAGGCCTCGGCCCAGCTAGCTTTGCAAGGGGCAGGGGGGTCGGTTACTAACTCTACATATGATGACTTATTAGAATGTTTCAAGGCCAAGCTGGGCTCCCTATCTTGTTTGTATAAATTCTATCATTCTGTATTGGTGTGTCCTATTTTTACCATGCTGCTCCACAAATGGTCAAGGGACTGTGGGGAGGAATTAGATGTACGGATGCTCAAACACTGCTATCAGTCCATTGTTCAGATCACCAATAATGTGGGTCTTCGAGAACTACAGCAGAGGATTTTTCACCGCATTGTCTACTCACCTGCAAGAGCGTACCAGATGGAAAGTATTGTTTCACCTGTGTGCTTAAAGTGTGCTTTGCCATCCGCTACGTTGATTCATTGTCTCTGGGAATGTCCAACGATAGCCGCATTCTGGGATGCTATACGCAGCAAACTAGAGCTTATGGTTCAGTCTGAGGTTCGATGGTCTTGCTCTTTTTGCATTTTGAACAATGACATTGGAGATGCTAGTTTAAATGTAGACAATATAGGTCTCATCTCCAAAGCCTGCCTGATCGCGAAAAAGTGCATTCTACTGAAATGGATTGAAACGCAACCACCCACAAGTGACCTGTGGTCGGCTTTGATGACGGAGTTATACTTATTGGAATATGGATCCATGTACAAATCCTTTACCCCTCGCAAGAGAGATGGTTTTAGAGAAATTTGGGGACCCTACTACACGCTCTCCCTACAAGTACAAAAGACCTTGCTCCATTGGAAATCCCGGTTAAGCCCTGATCAAGAACCAAATTTCAAGAAACTTTACTACTTTGTATTATGTTCTTTCATGACTTTGAGCTGCGGTGATGCATGGCATTTATTTTAGATTCTACATTTAATATTTTATATATATATTTTTTTTCTTATTTTTTCTCTTTCTTATCTCTCTTAACTACTATGGATTGCTGTTTGATAATTCTGACAGGAAGAATGATGGGATTCTCTGCAAGGGGGGGCGAGGGAGGGGTGAAGGGAGGAAGGGGAGGGGGGAGGCGGGGAGGGAGGGGGGTTTAGGGGTAATTCTAAAAGTTTGAAAACTGGTAGCATGTACTGTAACCTGTTTGTTAAAAGTTTGACTGTTTCATGTTATATTTTTGTTGACATGTTCAATAAAGAGATTATAAAAAAAACAAAACTATTATGCATTACAGAATAACACAATCATTAAACAAACCATAGCAATAAGGGAAATAATAAAATAGTCCTGTTCAAAAGTTTGCATATTCTTAGTTCTTAATATTGAATATTGCCCCCGTTTGCATCAATGACATCTTGCAGTCTTTTGTGATAGTTGTGAATGAGGCCCCTTATTTTCTCATATAGTAAAGCTGGAAAGCAAAAAGCCTCCAGATCCTGCATGTTTGAGTTCTCCCCAAAATGGCTCAATAATGTTGAGATCAGGAGACTGTGATGGACACTCAAGAACCTTCACTTTCTTTTGCTGCAGCCACTGAAATGTTGACTTGGCCTTATGTTTCACATCACTGTCATGTTGGAAAGTTCAAGTGTGCCCCATGCGTAGCTTCCTGGCTGATGAATGTAAATTCTCCTCCAATATTTTCTGATAAGATGCTGCATTCATCCTGCCATCAATTTTGACTAAATTCTCTGAGCCACTGTAGCTTACACCCCCCTCCCCCTCCAAAACAGCAGAGAACCACCTCTATGCTTCACAGTAGGGATGGTGTGCTTCTCTTCATAGTGTTTGTGATTGTGACCATTAAGTTCAATCATCATTCCAAATTATTTTATTCCAGAAGTTTTGAGGCTTTTCTAGGTGCTGTTTGGCATATCGTAAGCAGGCTATTTTGTAGCATTAGTGCAGCAATGGCTTTTTTTCTGGCAACTGTACTATGCAGCCCTTTTTTGTTCAAGTATCTCCTTATTGTGCATGCTGAAATACCCACAATACTTTGTACACCCACACTACTTTGTTTCAGAGAAGCCTGTATGTCAGTAAAAGTTGTTTGTGGGTTTTTCTTTACATCCCAACAAATTTTCCTGGCAGTTGTGTCTGAAATCTTTCTTAGTCTACCTGACCGTGGCTTGGAATTAACAGAACCCATAATTTTCCACTTCTTGATCAGAGTTTGAACAGTACTGATTGGCATTTTCAAATCTTTGTGTATCTTTTTATATTCTTTTCCTGATTTATAAAGTTGAACAACTTTTGCTCGCAGATCCTATGACAGTCCTTTTGCTTTCCCCATGCTTCAGTAACCACCAAAGTCAGTGCAGCCCTGGATGAAATGCACAAGGGTTTCTCAAGAGCTAAGAAACTCATTAACTATTTATACCCAGACACTAATTACAAACAAACAAGGATTAGATGCTTGGTCCATGCCCATAGTTCTTGCAATTCCTAAACAAACAGTTTGGCTGCTGGTGAGGGCACTGTCACAGGTAGTGGCAAAGGAGGCAATGGTTATTTCTTGTAGACCAGCTGAAAGGGAGAGGACCCAGTGGCTGCGTTAACATGGGTATTGTGAGCAAACTCAACCCAGGCTAAGAAGAGTGGCCCAAATATCCTGGCGCTCGTTGATGTATGAGCGGAGGAAGGTCTTAAGCTTCCGCTTGGTAGATTCTGCTTGTCCGTTTCCTTGGGGGTGACAGCGGTAATAAAGTCTAGCGTGATACCTAATTTCTTACAGAGGGAGCACCAGTATTTTGCAGTAAATTGTACTGTCCGACAATATATGGTTTGGTAAGTTGTGCAGATGAAAGACATGAAGAGTGAAGAGGCATGCCAATTTTAGTGCGGACGAGAGGACCGATAGTGGAATGAAGTGTGCTATTTTACAGAATGATCTATGACTGCTCAGATCATGGTGGCATCATCTGAGAGGGGAAAGTCCACAATAAAATCCATGGACAAGTGGGTCCAAGGTTCCCTGGGATCTGGCAATGGCTATAACAGCCCACAGGGTCAGACATGCAGTATTTTTTGCTGTGTACAGATAGGGCACGAATCAACATCGGCCTTGACATCTTGCTTCATTTGGGGCCACCAGTAGAATCACTGAAGCAACTCAAGAGTTCGAGCCCGTCCAGGGTGACTTGTGACATGGGAGTCATGGGCCCATTTCAACACTTTCTCATGTAGTCTGGAATGTATGACTGTCTTCCATGGTCACTGAAGTAGCCAGAAGTATCTTAGAGGGGTCGATGATATGCCTGGGAGGTTTTGGAGTATCCTCGGCCTGGAAGAAGCGTGAGAGAGCATCTGCCTGTTGTTTCTTGAGCGTGGGGCAATACCACAGTATGAAATCGAAACGTGCAAAGAACAAGAACCATTGGGCCTGCCTTGCATTTAGTTGCTGAGCTTGGTGAAGATGTTCGAGGTTTTTGTGATCTGTATATATTGTGAAATGGTATTGAGCTCCTTTGAGCAGATGATGCCCCTCCTCAAGAGCTAATTTAACAGTCGAGTGTTACGCCCGTCGGTCGCAGATGGCTGTGACCACTGTTTCTCACCTCTTGCTTGACTACACTGACTCCTCTGGGTCGACTCACAGCCTCCACCAGCTATTGCCGGCCTACACGTCCTGGTTCCTGGGCCCCCCTGGACGGCGTGGACACTGCCGACCGCCATCTTGTCCTTGGAGTCCCTTAGGCGCATGCGCTACCTTGCCAGTCTTATGCACATCATGGCGAGAACCTCGAGGGGCATCCCCCTCAGTTGACGTCATTCTTCAAGGACTCTTAAGCCGGTGGACCAGGCCTACCTACGACTTGGCAAGGAGTTCCCTCATTGCTAAATCCGCTTCGCTCGCTACAGACTCTCGTTCCAGCTCCTAATTCCATGGCGTGAGACGTCCCGGGTACTGCTCCTCGGGGGCCCTTCCTGTCTCTGGCTATCCGCTCCTCAGCGGGCCTTCTGCCTAGGACTTCTGCCTGCCCCGTTCCCTGGGGCCTTCTCTGGAACTTTCACTCTGCTACAGTGAGTACCCTGCTCTGCGGACCTTTGCCGTACCATTGCTACTGAGGAACCCTCATCAGTGTACCCCGCTCTGCGGACCATTGCTGTACCATCGCTGCTGAGGACCCTCACTGGGGTACCCTGCTCTGCGGACCATTGCTGTACCATCGCTACTGAGGACCCTCACTGGGGTACCCCGCTCTGCGGATCATTGCCATATCATCACTACAGAGGACTTCTCCGTGGGTATACCCCACAGACCCTGGGGATCCCCAGCGCCTTGGTATTCTTTCTGCCACGCTCCCAACTCTGCGGGCAGTGTCACTCTACTTCTCTAATAAAGTTCAAAGACTCTCAAGCTAGTACTGACGTCAGCTCCCTGTGCTGACATTCCATGACTCCACCACCAGGGGTCACTCTCTCTAGCTTCCTCTGCCTCTCATCTCTCTCTCTCTAGCACCTGCTGCTCTACGCACCTCACTGCTGAGACCTCGCCTCCCGATGGTGAGGCTCATGGGGCTCCTCCCCGTGGGCGGTACCATCTAATCACCTCGGCTCAGGGCCCGCATACCCAAAAATCCTAACAAAGAACTCTTGATTTTAAATGCCGTAATTGCGCTCTGCAGGTGAGAACTTCTTTGAAAAGAAAGAACAAGGACAATGTACCTCTTCTGGAGAATGACTTAAAACTGCCCCTACTTCAAATGTAGAGGCATCAACTTCCAGGGCAAAGGATTGCATGGGATCTGGATGACCAAACAGGGTCCTTCCAAAAAGGCGTTCTTCAGTTTTTGGAATGCCTCTATGGCTCTAGGGCACCCGTCCTTGGTGTTGACACCCTTGCAGGTAAGAGTAGTGAGAGGAGATGCCACAGAGGAGAAGTTTGAGATAAACTGACAATAATTATTAGCAAATCCCAAGAATCTCTGCAGAACTCAAAGTCCCATTGGAAGGGGCTAGTCTCTAATGGCCTTTACTTTATCTGGATCCATGTGGAATCCGTCACGCGAGACAATTTCTGGGAGTACATGCGCAATATGCCAGATAGTACGTGCTGATACTATGCGCTCAGACAGTATGCGCCCAGACAGCATGCACTGATAGAATGCGCTCAGGGCCGGTGCAAGGGGATTTAGCGCCCTAGACGAGCCTTCTCCCTTGCACCCCCCCCCCCGGGGCGCGCCGCCACCCCCCGGTCTCAGCCCCGACTCCTACTTCATTCTCGATCACGCCCGCCAACTGTGTGGTTTTCTGGGTCATGAGCAGGTTGGGCACTGCTCGCGGCCCGCCCAGTCTCCACTCCTCTTTGCCACTGCTTGCAGCCCCACATGGCTCGCACCCAGTGGTGCTCCAAGGGTCTCCGGCGCCTGGGGGCCAATGCATTTATGTGCCTCTCCAGCATCCCCCCTTAATCCTTCTTGTACTAATGCTTAAAGTCACAGAAAATCAGTGGCGTCTCTAGACAGAAGAATTGTTGGGGGGGGGGGGGGGGGAGCCAAAATGACATTTCTTCATCACACCCACCTCTATAGCATGAATCCTGCATTAAAATTGGTTATAAAAAAAAAGTGTTAATAAAAAATGTCCAAAGGGTCTTCTGCGTAATTTAAAAAAGCTGGCCAGTTTCACACTATAAAATTATTTGATAGCCTCATTCAACTAATTCTATATGGCTATGAGAGTGAAGTCTGGAATATATAGGAAGGCAAAGAATGTCAATACAAATCCTGCACCTCCAGTTCTGTAACTCTGTGCATCCACTGAAATTCCCCCAAACAATGGAGCTTGGATGTTTCCCTTACAGCTCATCATACTAAAAGATATTTTCAAATGCTGGTGTCACCTCACAGTAACAGCAGCACAAACACCTTCCACTGCCAGGCACATTGTGAACTAACAATGAACTCCACAAAAAAGACACTCAAAATCTATACTGCAATCCCATCGTAACATAACAGTAATAACTCCAAGGACTCAAACAACAATAACCCTACCTGTGAAAAAGCAAGGGTAAATATTACACTGGGTCCTAGAATACCAATACACCACCTACTGAGGAAACAAAACAAACCTGATTGCTATAGACCCTATACAGACACTATGCTAGCAGAATCTCTCATCATTTATTTATTTATTTATTTATTTTTAAATTCTTATATACCGACGTTCCTGTATAAAATACAGATCACACCGATTTACATTGAAAAACAGAACAGTCGCTTGGGTGCGATACAAGGAACATATAAAGCAGTCGCATGGGAAAGATACAATGAACATTAAAAAATAAGGAGCATTTAAAACAAGACGATAAGTAACTTCAGTACAGATTAAGATTAAATTAAATAACTATAGTAAAGATTAAGATAAATAACTTCAATACAGATTAAGATACGATAAATAACTTCTGTACAGATTAATATTCGGGTCTGGCTTTAGAGAGTGCTTATCTTTCTGGCAAAGGCTTGACTGAAAAGCCAAGTTTTGAGGGTTTTTTTAATATCTGAGGGCAGGGTTCTTGACGGAGATCCGGGGGAAGCGTATTCCAGAGAGTGGGCCCTGCTGTGGATAAGGCTCGCTTCCTTAAGGAGGTTTTAGCAGGGGGTGCGTAAAGTGTGCCTATGTATGCTCTTCTGAAAGGTCTGACTGATGTGTGTGGACATGGTCACACACACAGAGCAGAGACAGACCCTCACCAAATACAGAATAAAGCCACATAAAGTATAAATAGAAATGTGCAGACAAAAACTGAACTGTAAACGCCAGACTCTATACAGTGTAACAATGGAAAAACAAAAATTTCACCATTCCTCGTGAAACAAATCAATAAAATCAAGACATATAAATCATGAATCAAAAAATCATACAAATAAAATAATTTCAAAACAGCTGATGAATAGAATATCCAATAATTAAAGACTCATGCAAATTTTGAAAACTTTACCAAACACCAATAAAATATTTCAAACAGCTGACATATCACATACTACCCAATAATTAAAATGGTAGTCAATCAAGAAAAATTAACTTAAAAAGCCACCTTTACTT
Organism: Rhinatrema bivittatum; assembly: GCF_901001135.1. NCBI lineage: Eukaryota > Metazoa > Chordata > Amphibia > Gymnophiona > Rhinatrematidae > Rhinatrema > Rhinatrema bivittatum. The sequence continues at coordinate 320,346,331 of NC_042615.1, read as the reverse complement.
ACCCTCTCCAGCAGTTCTTCTACTCCTTTCCTTTGCAGGCCACACCAGAAGCAGCAATAGCTGCTGAAGCTGTCCTCACAGTCCTCTTCCTTAGGGACCACAGTCTCTTCTCACACACACACACACACACACACACACACCAGTCACACCCTCAGGACCAGTTTCTGTCTCTCACACACCAATCATCTCCCCAACCAGTCTTTCTCTTTCTCTCTCTCACACACACAAGCACATACATACCAGTCATCTCCCTGATCAGTCTCTTTCACACATATACATGTCACCTCTCTGGCTAGTCCCTCTCAATCACACAATGCTCTCGCTCTCTCTTACACACAGGCTTTCAATCACACACATGCTCTCTCTATTTCACTAACACACAAGCTCTCAATCACACACATGATCTATCTCACTTCGAAACAGGCTCAATCACACGCATGCCCTCTCTCACAGCCAAAAGCCAGCCAAAAACATGCTCCATCTCGAATCTCGCACACACACATTGACACACACAAGCACCCTCCCTGATTCACATATACACCACACACATACAGGAGCACCCTCCCTGTCTCACATACACATTACACTCTCACAGAAGCACCTTGCTTTCAGACTTGCAGCATTTTTTCACTTTTACTAAAAGTGAAAGTGATGCTCCCAAACGTTGAATAAGAAAACCACATTCCTATCAGAAGGCGAAATGACACCCTTCCTTCAGGTTCTGTCCTCCCAAGGGACAGCCACCCACACCTTACAGCTTTTCTTGTTTTACTCTTTCAGGCAATAAAGCAGGTGTCTTTCTTCAAACTATCAGTTGTATGATTATTTATGTGGGAGATATGGAACAGAAAGACATCCTTAGTCAGCTTCCCTTTTAAATGGGAAGATTCCAGTCTTAGTCATTTAAAAATATACATTTTCTAAAGGCTTAAAAAAAAAAAAAGCAAATCCGTTTCAGATTGGAACTATTCTAGTCTTCATGCTTAAATTATGCTTAAAAAAAACAAAAAAAAAAAACCCGACCTGGCATCAGTATCTTAAATTTGTGATTTTGCTGAGATGAACATTTTAAATACTTTAATTTTTTTACGCTTTAGTATTTGTCTCTACCCACTTTGTTAAATTTTATTTTCCAGAAGAGGGATGCTTAAAATTCAGTAATTTCATCTTTCATCCGTTTTCAAAAGTTGCGCTACCAGCACAAAAGTTAAGGTATATGTATTATAACATTTCATTTTTTTAAACTGGCAGATTCCTTTCTCACATACATACCGCATACACACACACACAGAAGCACCATTCCTTTCTCACATACACATCACACACAAACACACACACACACAAAAACTCCATTCCTTTCTCACATATACATCACATACACACACACGGAAAGAAGATCGACGCAGCCGGTCTAGCTGATTACGTGGCCGAAGAAAGGAAGATCGGCGCAGCCGGTGACCAGGCGCCGAGACTTAGGGGGCGCCACGGCAGGCAGCCAGCCCACGACTAGCCCTGCCTCTCTCCCAGTGCCACCCTCCCGACGCCCCCGGTGGTCCAACGCAGGGCCCAGGAGCGATCTGCCGCTCCCGGGGCCTTGGCTGCCACTAAGCAAAATCACGCCAGTGGCCTTCAGCCCCTACCATGTGACAGGGGCTACTGTGCCGCTTCTGCTCTACACTAAACTCCGCAGAGCAGTGAGAGGGAAGGGCGCCGTACACCTAGCGCCGAGGGAAGGTGATCCGGTAATGAATGGAAGACGAAATTAAAACCTCCCTACACTTGTTCTTTTTTTTTCGTATCTGAGCTGTCTTTCCTGGCTGAGAGTGTAACCGTCTGTTTTTCTGTCAGTAAGGAGGTCCAGACAACTGATCCGCAAAGATAGACTTTTATTGCCAGCAAGATGCAGCTAAGACAACGGCTTAGTACAACTGCATGCCACGCCCCCTCTGGGGCAAACCTTTATACATTTTACAGTTCTTATCTTTCACACATGCGTTCTGGTTTTGCTGAACAAACATTTTACAAACTGCTGAGCAAGCAATAGCTAGCGTGGTCTCTAGTAGGTGTAGCTTATGATCAGACTATTGTTTCGTCATTTAATTGACGGGTTAGACATTCGCGATAGCGTTCGTATTAATACAATACAAAATATAAATCCAAAATGGAGTTACGTTCACTAAACGTTAGTGCGTAAGTACGTCATTACGTATTAGGTTCCGTTTGCGTTGCAAATGTTAGTAAATCAAAAATGGCTGTGCGTTTCACTGCAGCATGATGAGACGAGAGGCGTCACAGCTGTGCATTGTTCAGGGGTTCATGGAATCGAACTCCTTCATTCCCCCCTTTGATACTTCAACGGCGATGGATAGTGGAAGTATCACTCGCAGGTGTTAAGTAACTGAAAAGAGAAGCAAAAATCAATACTAATAACTGTTAAGGTGGACCCTAAAATGTTACTAGGTCGTTGGTTTCTTCACGGGTTTGAGACGGATGGGCCCTAATGGCGTCAACCCCCTTTGTAGCCCGGCTTTCCCTAGTAACAAAAGTGGTCCTATCGGTGGATTAGGTGGTTTTAGAGTTTAGTATCAAAATAATCATTATCAGAATCAAAAGAGATATCATCAGAGTCAGATGCATCAGAATCAGGGAAAGTAGAAATCGACACATACTTATTGATCATCATAATATGTGCTGCAGCCCTGCGATCAGCAATGGTTTCAATCATAGATCGTAGATTTCTGAAAATAAGAGGTAAACAAAGAGGGAACAGAATGCAAGTTAGAATAAAAAATAAAAGAGGAATGAAGATGTCCTTCAATCCGGGGATTGAAGTAAGCCAATTTGGTAGTGAGGAAGTCCAATCAAGGATACCGGTCCATGTTTGTACAGGGACATGAGCTAATCGTATCATGCGATCAGTAATCTCTTCGATAACTTTGCTCTTATCATCGATCTGTAAACAACAATTGGAGAGATTAAATTTGCCACAGACACCACCTTCTTGTGCAAGGAGGTAGTCCAAGGCTAAACGGTTTTGGTAGACAGCTGTTATTATTTTGGTGTTTTGTTTGGCCAAGATATTGAGTGCCATAGCGGAGTCATTGGTCAGGAGTTCTAGTACTGCTTGTAAGCGAATGATGCGATTTAACATGTATATTGGAGTTCTATATCCATAGGATCCATCTTCAGCCCATGTGGCAGGGCCGTAGTATTGTACAATTCGCTCAGGGGGCCACTCCTGATCTTTCCAATCACCAATGGAAACTTTAGGACTTCTGCGACGTTTGTTCGGTTTCATAGGGCTATAGACAGGTACACCCAATGTTTCACCCGCTGTGATTGGTAAGAGAAAGAAACTTGGTCGTATGGTGGCTAGGAAACAGGTGCCATACCAGTTTAGCGGGAGTAATTCATATGCCCGGCGGCCACAAACGAAATAATAGCCGTCTGGTGCAGCGAAGAGGGTGTTTGGTACTCCAGCATCAGTCCACGTTTTGTTGAGGACTGCTTCAGTCCACATGGTGGTGGGCATTGTCAAATTCTCAGTTTGCCACCAGGTTTGTTTGGTTAGGTTAGCAGTAAGCACCCCAGTACATGGGGAATTACCAACAGAGGTAGTATATACTCGGGAATGTTGTCGAGATATGCAATGTCTGCCAATGACATCTGTTTGGAGAGCCCATTCATATGGGTGAGGTTTTCGTTTGTAAGTTATTGTCGTGTTCAATTGATTGAGATCGGTTTGGAAGACCTCTTTAGCTTCCCATGGCCATTTGGTCTTCGTTTCTTGACATAGTTTAGCTATCTGATTCTTCAGTGTTCTGTTAGCCCGTTCAACAGATCCACTGCTCTGCGGTCGCCATGCGCAGTGCAGATGCCATGTGATACCGAGGATTTTACTTAGTCTTTGGATAACATCGCTAGTGAATGCTGGTCCATTGTCTGAATTGATTTGTCTTGGCAATCCGTAGCGTGGTAAGATTTGGTGAAGGAGCAAAGATGCAACTTCTTTGGAGGTTTCAGTTCGTGTTGGTGCGGCTTCGATCCATCCTGTATAGGTGCAGACAGCCACCAGCATTGCCTTGTAACCTTTGGACGGAGTCATGTGAGTAAAGTCAATTTGGCAAACTTGGAAAGGTGTAGTTCCTCTTAAAATATGTCCAGGTGATGGACCAGGTCCACTTCTGGGATTATTTTTAGCACATGTGACACATTGGCTGATTGCGTGTTTTGTTAGTTGGATTATTTTATTGATGTAATACGTCTTTCCCAGTAACTTTACCAGTGCATCTCGTCCGAGATGGGTTTTGTTATGTGCTTCCTTGACAATAGTCCAAGCTAATGTTTCTGGAATCCATATTCTGTTATCTTGCAGAATCCACCAGCCATTGTGATGGTGGATCTGTTCAGCCTGTGCCCAGTCATTCTCCTCTGTTGAATAGGTGGGAGTTTCTGTTGGGAATTGTAGAAGTGGACATGTCGTAGTTGGAATTGATAATAAATGTGCACGGGCTGCTTCTTTTGCTGTTTTATCTGCCCATTGGTTTCCTTTTGCAACGGGATCTGACTTTCCGGTATGGGCTTTACAATGCATGACAGCTACCTTTTGTGGTGCCCACACAGCATTTAGTAATTGATGTATTTCAGATGCATTGGCCAATTGCTTTCCTTCGGCTGTTAGGAACCCTCGCTCCTTATATAGGGCTCCATGTACCTGGATTGTGAGGAAAGCATATTTGGAATCTGTATAAATATTCACAGTCTGTCCTTCTGCCAATTGTAAAGCTCGGGTGAGAGCGATTAGTTCAGCTTTTTGGGCTGATGTCCCAGGTGGTAAGGGCTCAGCTTCAATAATATCGTCTTCAGAAACTATAGCATATCCAGCAACTCGAATCCCATCAATAACCTGGCTGCTTCCATCAGTAAATAATGTCCATGCTCCCTGCCATGGTTGATCTCTCAAGTCCGGTCTGCTGGAATGTATTGTAGTCATGACCTCTTCACAGTCATGTGCGACGGGTTCAGGTGCCGGCATAAGAGTGGCCGGGTTCAAGTTTTTGCTGTCCTGTATTTGGATTTCAGGAGTTTCACATAGCAGAGCTTGATATTTTACAAGACGTGAATTAGTCATCCATTTTGGTCCATGAGTTTCTAGCAGTCCTTGAATGGTGTGGGGGGTCGTTACATTCAAGATTTGTCCAAAAGTTAATTTGACTGCTTCTGAAATTAGTAAGCATGCAGCCGCAATGCTTCTTAGACAACCTGGCCATCCTTTTGCAACATTGTCCATTCCCTTCGAGAGATATGCAACAGGTCGCTCCCATGAGCCTAGAGTTTGAGTCAATACCCCTATGGCCATGCCTTTTTTCTCGTCGACGAATAGATGGAATGGTTTCATTACATCTGGCAATCCTAGTGCAGGTGGTTCAATCAAGGCATCTTTCAGTTGTTGTAAGCTTGTCAGTTCATGGGTTTCCCACTGAAAAGGCTGAGATTCTGCCTCCTTTCCCCGCAGCTTGTCGTACAGGGACTGGGCGATAACAGCGTAGTTAGCAATCCACAGCCTACAGTATCCTGCAGCTCCAAGGAACGCTCGGAGCTCTTTCTTGCAAGTGGGTACAGGTTGACCTCGTATTGAACTGGTACGGGATATTCCAAGGCAGCGGGTACCTTCCCGGATTTGGAATCCCAGGTATTCTACTTCCAATTCACAAATTTGCACCTTCTTTTTACTTGCACGGTATCCTTTTGAGTACAACGTCTTTAACAAGTGGAGTGTGGCTATAGCACATTCGTGATACGTTTCACGAAACAACAGAAGGTCATCCACATACTGTATGACTGGCCCATACGTTACTTGGTACATTTTTAAGTCTTTTGCCAGTTGCTCCCCGAACATCGTGGGTGAGTGCTTAAATCCTTGCGGTAAGCGAGTCCATGTGTACTGCTGCTTGATTCCAGTTTGTGCATTTTCCCATGTGAAGGCAAAGATCTTCTGGCATTCTTCTGCTACTGGAACGGAGAAGAAAGCATCTTTCAGGTCAATGACACTGTACCACTTGGAGGTAGGGGAAACTTGAGCCAAGATTGAGTATGGATTTGGTACAAGGGCTACTAGATCTGCTACTTGATTGTTCACTTTCCGTAAATCTTGTACAGGTCGGTAGTCAGAAGAACCGGGTTTCTTTACGGGCAGTAGAGGGGTGTTCCAAGCAGATCGGATTCGCCTGAGAATTCCCAAATCATACAGTCTTTGCAGATGTATTTCAATTCCTTCTCTGGCCATGTATGGAATGGGGTATTGAGGTTGATTGATCACCTGTGCATTCTGCTTCATTTCTATCCATATGGGGGTAGCGTCGATAGCTATTCCTCCCGGGTTCTGTTCGGACCATACTTGGGGCACACTATCCATCAGTTGTCTGCGCTGTTCATTAAGAGGGGTATCCCTTTCGTATCGATGCAGAGTGATTTGTTCAAGAACAGGGAGATGTAGTCTCCATTCTTCTTGTAGTGGACATATCAGGGAAACTGGACTATCGGCAAAGGATGCCTTTATTTCACCGGTAGGTTCGAATTGCAAGGTAGCCCTTAATTTACATAGGAGGTCTCTTCCTATGAGGGGTACTGGGCACCCTGGCACGTAAAGGAATTGATGGGACACTAACTGTCCTCCTATTGTAACTTGCCGTTTCTGAAGGAAAGGAGCAGTTAATGGTTTTCCGGAAGCCCCAACTATAGAGATGTTTCTTGAAGTAGGCGTGGTGATGGCTGTGGTCATCACAGATCGTTGAGCCCCCGTATCCAACAGTCCTTTGAACGTTTCAGCCCCCACTTTTATCTCCACAAGGGGGTCTAGAGGAAAAGTTCCCCTTTCTAGTCATGCTTCACTATCCTCGCCGGAAGTTTCGCCTACAGTCATCTGCCATTCCGTTTCTTTAGATTTGGGCGGTGCGTATTCTCCCGGTTTTGCTTGCCGGCGCACCGGACACTCAGACTTCCAATGCCCTTCTTGTTTACAATATGCGCATTGGTTGTTTCCCAATGGCATTTTCCCACCTCTAACCAATCCTCCTCTATTCGCTCGTCCTCTTGGCAGCCCTCTTGAGGGTGGGTTGCCCCTTCCTCGGAATCCGGGATACCCGTTATACTGCCTAGACGGGTTCCCGAAATTAGTTTCTTCCAACGCTGCGGCTAACAGACTAACACGTTCTCTTAACTTTCTAGTTTCTTTCTTTTCTTTGCCGTCTTCATCCGGTTCTCGGTTTACATACACTTTATCAGCCATTGCCTTTAATTGGCTGATATTCATGCCCTCGAACCCTTCCTGCTTTTGCAACTTCCGGCGGATGTCTGGGCAGGACTGACTAACGAAGCTCATCAGTATAATGGATTGATACTTGGGATCCTCAGGATCAAATGGGCTGTATTGACGATATGCGTCCATTAATCGCTCCAAAAAGTTTCCGGGGGATTCATCTCTCTGCTGCACCACGTCTTTGATTTTTCCCATATTTACAACCTTCTGTTTTCCTTTCTTCAAAGCTTCAAGAAATGCGGTCTGATAGGCGGTTATGCGCTCCCGCCCTGCCGCAGTCTGGAAATCCCAGTTGGGATCCGCAGTCGGGGCTAAGCCTCTTACTGTGTCTTCGGGACGTCCGTCTGATCCGGCTCCTAATCGAGCTGCCTCCTCCATGTTTAATTGTATTTGCCGGCGTTCTTCAGTGGTGAAAAGAATAGAGGCTAGGTGCCGGATGTCAGCCCAGTTAGGATTGTGGGCAGCGAAAATGCCCCGTAAAAAGTCTACCATCTGTTCTGGCTTTTCAGCATATGATGGCCCCAGCTGTTTCCAATTAAAAAGATCGCTGGATGTGAAAGGTATATAAGTAAATAATCTTATTGTTTGCGTAGTACGATGCTCGTTTTCTTCAGTTGGGACTACGGGAACAACAGTTGATGTTTCCCTGATTGGTAATTGCAAACTAGCTGCAGCTTGGGTCTTACTGCGAGTTCCGTCTGACACGGATGCCTCGCCGCTGCCTTCTTCCTTTGCGGTCGCCGTTCCGGGTCGTTCTTCATGAGCTGGTGCCTCCCTTGGATCAGCTTGCGCATTGGAGGGGACTGGGGGGCTTGGTGGCGTGGGATATGTGGGGGGGTAACTAGGGGCATATGGCGGCGGCAAAATATTTTCAGCGTCGGGCAATGCTGGAGGCGGCAGGGGTTTAATTTTTTTTTCTGGAGTCCGTGGATTCCCTTGTACTACAAATATGGCCGCCTCAGCTGACGCATGCTCTGTAGAGTCCAATATGGCCGCTTTGCCCTTTCTCTTCCGGTTTGGGGATTTCCGGTCTCCCATCTTACATGCTTGAGCCACCATTACGAGGGCGGCTCCCTCTACTAGTTTCTTCGCCCAGGATGGAGGATTTTCAATAACCGCGATCCACGCGGTTATATATGGTATATCCTCAGGGCAACCCGGATTCCCTTGTCGTATAACTATTTTCTGAACCCGTGTGGCCGTTTGGAAATTAAAGGTTCCTGTAGGAGGCCAATTTACACAGAAACCGGGCCACTTATGGGTGCATCGTTGAATCATTCCGGGTTTTGTACATTTATGGTCATCGAACACTTCACTATAGTGTTCCGTCATGACTTTTAATGGAGTCGACCCGCTCCCTCCCATTAGGATAGAATTCACAGACAAAGGAGGGAAGGGAAGACGGATAGGTAAGGGGTCCGTATCCGTCAGACACAAAGGGTCACAATTGCCCCGACTAGAACGCGGTCGCCCGGTCTAGAACTGCGAGGCCATTCACTCTCTTTCACACAACAAGAAACCTATTCCCACTGTCGTATACGCTACTTATTATTTCCAGACAGATTATTATTTCCAGACAGATTATTATTTCCAGACAGATTATTATTTCCAGACAGATTATTCGCGTGGTCTTCGGAGCATAATTCCTACTAACACACTGCGTGGGGTGTGATCAAGGCCCCCTCGGTCAGCCAGAAAAGACCGGGCTATTTCCTGAGCTAGCTAGTCTTTACTTATTTCCAGATTCCCATAATACTCGCCTGCAGGGGTCTTCCGATCGTCATGAAAGCCTTCTTCCCGGATCATCAATCCAGAGGTCCCGGCAGAATTTCTGTGGAACGATCCCCTCAGAAACCTGATCGCTGAACTCAGCGGTGGCCACTCACCAGGTATGTCTGGGGGACTGCTCCGCCTCCAAACTACCGGACCTTCTGGAGAGCTAAAATAGCGTCTCCGGTACCTCCTGGCTGAGCTCGCCAATGTAACCGTCTGTTTTTCTGTCAGTAAGGAGGTCCAGACAACTGATCCGCAAAGATAGACTTTTATTGCCAGCAAGATGCAGCTAAGACAACGGCTTAGTACAACTGCATGCCACGCCCCCTCTGGGGCAAACCTTTATACATTTTACAGTTCTTATCTTTCACACATGCGTTCTGGTTTTGCTGAACAAACATTTTACAAACTGCTGAGCAAGCAATAGCTAGCGTGGTCTCTAGTAGGTGTAGCTTATGATCAGACTATTGTTTCGTCATTTAATTGACGGGTTAGACATTCGCGATAGCGTTCGTATTAATACAATACAAAATATAAATCCAAAATGGAGTTACGTTCACTAAACGTTAGTGCGTAAGTACGTCATTACGTATTAGGTTCCGTTTGCGTTGCAAATGTTAGTAAATCAAAAATGGCTGTGCGTTTCACTGCAGCATGATGAGACGAGAGGCGTCACAGCTGTGCATTGTTCAGGGGTTCATGGAATCGAACTCCTTCAAGAGCATGAACAGATCTCCGGCTATGAGGGGGGTAGAGGGCACACGTTTTCACCACTGAGCCCTCCCTCTAGCACCAACTGCTTTTTTTTAAAGTCCACTCCTGAGCCAGGCTCCTGGACTGAAAACACTCAACTGAGGTAGAGACCCACTGATGTCACCTCAGGAGCTCAAGCAGTGTCCAGTATTTTTTCTTTTTTTTCCCTGTAGGGAAATGCATGTCCACGTCTGCTGGAAGTGGACAATACAGGTGGTCTGATTTATTTAAACATTTTATATACTGTCATTCCATGTATAGATCAGGGCTGTATCTCCAAAACATCAACTTTACTCCGTCTCCATCTGCTGGTAGCGGTGCATAACCCACTTGTAGAGTGCAAGAGGAAACGAGTTAAGCCCATGCACCTCTCTGCACTGGGAATAACTAATATTTTGATTAATAAGGGATGTGCATGCAAAAGTGCTAGGCTGTGCACACTTTTTTTTTTTGCACAACTCTTTGTTACATCAGAAGTTCTAAGTGTAAGCACAAAATGTTCACAGACCCAAACAGCAACATCTGCAGCAAAGCTTAGTACACCTATTACATCAGGGCCTCATCTACATTCACAAGTGCTGCTGTAGCTAGTCAGCACCCTATACATATTGTTTTTTGGCACTTCTCCAAATTTCAAGCAAGAATCACGTCACCAGCGCTCCGTTTACAGTGATACGTCTAAAAACTAGCGGGAAAGGAATAGAGGGGGTGGAGCCGACATGAGAGAGACTCTCCCAGTCAAGAGCATCTTTTTTCATTTCTTCCGTTGGGAAGGAACACCGCGTGGCGGGCGCGAGTGCGCGCGCGCGCGTTCAGGAAAGAGACGATGCAGCATGGTGGCGACGTCAGTAGGCGGGCTCGCATGCCGCATCCTTGCGTCATCAGCCGGCGCGCGCTGTGTCAGCGGCTACGGCTGCTGTGAGAAGGAAGCGAGAAAGGGAAAAAGATAAGCGCGCGTGTGCGTGCGCGAGCGAAGAGAAAGAGAGGTGAGCGGTGCGAGCCACCCGCCGACTCTCGAGCTCACCCGACGCTCACAAGGAGTTACCGACACCCGCCCCTTCCCCGTCCTGGTGCACCCGGTCTCTGCGGGCAGTGAAAGCACTGCCGCTGAGTCTGAGACGAGAGCTGTTGCGGCCCCCCTCCCACTTCCTTCTCATCCCCTCCCCCTCCCATTGTTTATTCTTCCACCGATTATTTATTGTACCATAGCTTTTTATAACAACAAATTAGACGCAGATTTACCTGTTGGTGTGGAGGATGAGAAAGAAATAGCCCTGCCTTTCTCAGTGTGCTCCGCTGGTGCCGCAGTGGCGCTGGCTGTGGGTCCCCGTGCATTACCGATCCTTCTTCTTTCCCTTCCTCCAGGCTGAGGCTCCCTCCCTCAACCCCGGTGCCGAGACTGAGGAAGGACCATGAGCGGCTTCAACTTAGACCGCTTCCGCTACGAAAAAGGCCCACGGCAGCCGGCGGATGAGGAGACGGTTCCGGGCCGGCACCGTGCGGCCACCCCATTCCGACAGCAGCAGGAGAGCAAGGCCGGTGAGTCGGGACGAAGTGCTGGGTACCATCCTTCAGGGATGAGGGCGAAAACCGACCCCCACATCTTTTATCTTATTTATTTATTTTATTTTATTTTGGTGCACAGTTTTATCTATTTAACTATGACCTCTCCAGTGCGACTGTTCTGTCAACAGGGATACTTTGCTTTGTGCCTTTTTGCGTATTGTCAATATCCCACACAATAGTGCAGCAAGCATAAACTGTTAAAATTCATTGTCTGACAAATAGAAACATCTAATGTAACTTGTAACTCTTGTGAGCTATTTCCTTCTACAATAAAATCTTAAATGAAAGATGAGCTTGAAAAGGTCTAGTTTTGAAGTACTTGCTGCCATTTTTGTCTAGCCCACTCAGAGTAGCTTTGAGTTTAACTTGTCCTGTTTTTGTTTTTTTAAACAATAAAAAGCTCCAAAGAGGAAGTCCTGGTTGATGTTTAATAATTTATTTGAAGCTGATCCTGAAGGTAGCTTTCTGGCAGGTCTGCCTGTGGCCTTACACAGGTGGGCCCTTTTTCCTAACAGAAATCCACAGACTTGCTCACAGTTTTTTACGGTGTCCTTTAGCGAATAACTATGCTCTCTGCCATTAATCCCTATATACATTTTAAAATTTTTTGTTCTAACCCCAAATAACTAAATCTTATACTCTAAACATCCCTACCTTACAAGGGGGACATTTGTTGCAACGCAAAAGACCAATTTTTTTTTTGTTTCTTGTGAGCCCTTGACTATAAGTAAACTTTACTCCACCTCCAGAGCTGGAGTAAATTTTCTGTCATAAAAAAATTGAGGATTGGGTGCCAGGCCTTTGGGCATGCTTTCCTGCTTTGGGCAATAATAGCTAATGTTTTCATTTATATGCAGTTTAAATGTGATGGGCGCCATCCAATATGCTTTGGTTAGGGTGCACGTTTTAGATGCGCTAATCTCCTTGCTGCATCAGATGCTATTATTGCGCATTGGGAACGCTGGCTCAAACCCCAAGTAAACCTGTGTGCTAGACTAGGCACACTTTATTGCATTGTCCTGTGTATTTTTATAGTCCCTTTCATTCCTGATTATTGACAATGAAATTTTCACCTAGTAGTCAACTGTTACGTGTTTTTTGTTAAAGTCTTTATAGCTCACTCTCAGATAAGTGCATATATGTCCTTTTGGATTTTCTTATAGGTGGTCATTTAAACATAGTAATATAGTAATTATCAGCAGAAGAGGATCTGTTGCATTTTTCTTTGGTTACTGTATCAATGTGCATCCTATTCAGTCTCCAGATATCTTTTCTTTGTCCTTACCTCTGCTGTTTGTCATCTTTCTCAAGCATATTTGAATTTTCACCATTTTGGTTATTACCATCTCCATAACTTTCTCATTAAACAAAATTTCTTCAAGTCGAAAATCTATAAAACGTACAAGTTTGGTATCCCTACATCATATTTGTTTCCTCTGCTAGAATGTAGACACATCAGTAAGAACCAGCATATGAGTGCAATGGCTTGGTGAGGATCTATGAATGCTTTCTTGTACTGTAGTGGCCTTTCAATTTTTTTCTTTTATAATTTGTCAAAGATCTGATTCTTTTTAAAATTATTTTTTCAAAATGATAGGCCAGGTCAAATAGGTGGAGGAGTGGTGCTATATGTTAAGAATGACTTAAAGTCAAACAAGATAAGTTACAAAGGAAGCAAAATGCACTGTGGAATTGGCAAACAGCTGTTTATATCTTTATTACAGATTTGCCTCTTGAAATAGTACTAGGATTAGGAGGCACTCCATGAATCTAATATTTTTCACTCGGCGTACAAGTACATTGTGGAATTTGTTGCCAGAAGATGAAGTGAAACCAGTTAGCATAGCTGTGATTTAAGAGTTTTTAGACAAGGAGAGAGTCTATAAACCATTATTAGCCATGGAGACTTGGGAAAGCCAAAGTCTTTCACTGGTTATGAATTAGAAAGATTGAACTTATTTCTTGGTATTCTTTTGGGTTCTTGTGACCTGGAATGGCAAATGTCAGAGACAGGATGCTGTATTTCTTATGTTCTTACTCAAGTTTTAATTCTACAATCGAGCTCTTCTTCAGCTGTAAGGATAGGTTAAATATGGAGACTTTCAATCCAGTTAAAGTATTGTATATTGTGTAGAGGCTGTGTTAAGCTTAAGTGTGTAATGTAGAAGTTAATTTTAATTATGATTGTTAATCCTCACTCTGTATAAAAGTGTGACAGTTTAACTAGATTTTTTCATTTTGGGTTGTTGTTGTAGTACACACAAACTGTTTTTCATTGATTGTGATGCTTTATATTCTCACATTGAGGATGTTTCTCCAGGCCCAGGAGGTTAGAACAGCTGTTGCAGTTAGTGATTTTATTATAGAGGACCTCAAGCGCCAACTAGATACAAGTATAGATAGTGCAGGGCAACGTTTCAGTAGGCCAAATTTAGGATGTTAGGTAGGAAATTGAAATCCAGAACTTCCAGGTTCCCCGTTCCACATGCAGGACCCCAGAGGTAGGCAGAGCTCCATTATCTCTGCATGGATGAGCTGATGGTATAAAGAAGAGAGAGGAATTGGAGAGCCTATTCCTATGGGATGGGCTCCACCTTAACCAGAGAGGATCCAGGGCACTTGTGCTAGCTTCAAAAAAGAGAGAGAGCAGCTTTTAAACTAGAACATGGGGGAAAGCTGACAGTCGCTCAACAGTGCATGGTTCAGAAGGAGGTATCTTCAAAGGATACTGGAAAACCGAGTAAGCTAAAATAACCCAATAGAAGTGGTTGTAAAAGTTGTAACAACCCAGATAATTCCTGAGGGAATTCTGTGCAAAATGTACGCTCTGCAGTAGTGCAGAACCTTTTCCTGTGCAGCTGTGCAGAAATTCCATTTTCTGCGCAGAATTTGGAAAGATGAAGCAGGCCTTGGCGTGCAGTTAGCGGATCCTGTCACGTTTGCGGTGAAGAAGGTGCAGGCCCCGGCATGCCGTGAGCGGAGCCCATCCCACTCAAACCGAAGACGGAGCAGGTCCTGGTGAGAGTGAGTCTGTGTGCGCGTAAGGCTGCGAGCCTGGGGGGTGTGAGAGTATGGGTGTGGGAGCCTATGTTAGGAGATTATGAAGGAGTGTGTCTGTGAGAGAGATTGGGAGCTAGTATGTGTTAAAAAGGGATTGTGTGTATGTGAGGATGTTTGTTTGAAAGAGCCTGTGTGAAGGCATGTGTGTGAGAGAGGGAGCCAGTGGGCAGGGGTGTGAGAGAGAGACATTGGTAGCTTATGTGAGGGTGTATGCATAGAGAAAGGGAGCCTGTTTGAGGGGAAGCGTGTGTGCGAGAGGGAGGTAGCCTGTATGAGGGGATGTGTACGTGCACTGGAGAAGGGAACCTGTGTGTGTGGGAGACGGACAGATGAAGCCTGTGTGAGTGGCAGTACTGAGGGGTCAAACTTTGGGAGTGGAAGGGCTTGAGCCTAGAGGGGGAGGGGAGAGAGAATGGCAGATGGCTGATTTGGGGCAAAGCAAAAAACCACTGGCCAAGGGAGTAGAGAGAGGGTGGAAGAGGCACACTTAGAGTGAACTAGGGAAATCATGCTGAAAATATTTAAAACTCTGCATCTTTACATAATTTTTTTTCTGTATTATGTTTTAAATTACTTACTCATGTATATTGTTTTGACCAATATAAAGTATGCAGAAGTTTGCAGAATTCTGCAAATGTTAAGTTTTTGTTACAGAATTCCCCCAGAAGTACTATTTAAATACAGAGAACGCATCATCTGATAATAAGCAGGTTGGGGATACATATAAAAAACAGGGATACAAATAAACCTGCTTTAAAATGTCTGTATGTGACTGCCAGAAGTCTGGAAAATTTAGAATGTATGGCACTAAAAGATTTAGATATAATTGGCATCTCTGTGATCTGCTGGAAAGAGGGTAACCAATAGGATACTGTGATGGGGGGGAAACCGATAGTCACTCAGCAGTGCATGGTTCGGAGGAATGTATCTTTGAAGGATACTAATGAAACAGGAGAGTTAGGGCATCCCAACAGAGGTTCCAGTAAAAGCAAACGTAGTCCATGGGACTGAGCTAAATATTTCCAAACTATCCCTATCAACAGAAAAGCAGGTTGTTAATGCAAACAAAAAATGCACTTTAAAATGACTGTATGCCAATGCCAGAAGTCTAAGAAGTACGATGGGACAGTTAGTGTATAGCTGTAAATGATGAGCTAGACATAATTGGCATCTCAGAGACCTGGTGGAAGGAGGATAACCAATGGGACAGTGCTATATCAGGGTACAAATTATATCGCAATGATAGGGAGGATCAACTTGGTGGAGGAGTGGCACTTTATGTCCGGGAGGGTATATCCAACAGGATAAAGATCCTAAAAGAGACTAAATGCTCAGTAGAATCTATATGTGTAGAAATCCCATGTGTGTTGGGTAAGAGTATAGTGATATGAGTATACTACTGTCCACCTGGACAAAATGGGCAGACAGATGATGAAATCCTAAGAGAAATCAGGGAAGTTAACCAATTTGGCAGTGCAGTAATAATGGGAGATTTCAATTACCCCAATATTGACTGGGTTCATGTAACATCAGGACATGCTAGAGACAAAGTTCCTGGATGGAATAAATGACTGCTTCATGGAACAGTTAGTTCAGGAACCAATGAGAGAGGGAGCTATTTTAGATTTAATTCTTAATGGAACACAGGATTTGGTGAGAGAGGTAAAGGTTGTGGGGCCACTTGACAATAGTGATCATAACATGAACAAACTTGAACTAATAACTGGAACGGAGACAATAAGTAAATCTGCAGCTCTAACACTAAATTTTCAAAAGCGAAACTTTGAGGAAAATAGTCTGAAAAAAACTGAAAGGTGCACTACAAAGGTTAAGTGTACAACAGGTGTGGACATTGTATTTTTAAATAACCTTAGAAGCACAGTCCAGATATATTCGACGAATTAAGAAAGGTGGAAGGAAGGGAAAATTATTACCGGCATGGTTAAAATGTGAGGTAAAGAGGCTATTTTATCCAAAAAAATTCCTTTAAAAATTGGATGAAGGATCCATGTGAAGAAAATAGGAAAAAGCATAAGCTTTGTCATGTTAAATGTAAAACATTGATAAGACAGGAGAACAGAGAATTTGAAATGAAGTTGGCTGTAGAGGCAAAAACCCATAATAAAAACTTTTAAAATATATCCGAAGCAAGAAATGTGAGAGTCGGTTGGACCGTTAGATGACCAAGGGGTTAAAGGGGCTCTTATGGAAGATAAGGCCATTGCAAAAAGACTAAATTAATTAATTGCATCTGTGTTTACTAATGAGGATGTTGGGGAGATACCGGTTCCGGTGATGGTTTTCAAGGGTGATGAGTCAGATGAACTGAAACAAATCATTGTGAATTAGGGAGGAGGAATAGCCTAGTGGTTAGAGCAGTGGACTATGAACCAGGAGACCAGGGTTCGAGTCCAGCTTTACCCTCCATTACCTCAGGTACAAAAACTTAGATTGTAGTTAAAATTTGTAACCTATCATTAAAATCATCCATTATATCTGAAGACTGGAGGGTGGCCTACATAATCCCAATATTTTAAAAAGGGCTCCAGGGATGATCCGGGAAACCATAGACCAGTGAGCTTGACTTCATTGCCAGGAAGAATAGTGGAAACTATTCTAAAGATCAAAATCAGAGCATATAGAAAGACATGGTTTAATGGAAAGCAGTCAACATGGATTTACCCAAGGAAAGACTTGCCTCACAAATCTGCTTCATTTTTTTGAAGGGGTTAATGAACATGTGGATAAAGGTTAACCATAGATGTAGTGTATTTGGATTTTCAGAAGTCATTTGACAAAGTCACTCATGAGACTTCTAAGAAAACTAAAAAGTCATGGGATAGGAGGTGATGTCCTTTCGTGGATTACAAACTGGTTAAAAGACAGGAAACAGAGAAGGATTAAATGGACAGTTTTTTTTCAGTGGAAAAGGGTAAATAGTGGAGTCCCTCAGGGATCTGTACTTGGACCGGTGCTTTTCAATATATTTATAAATGATCTGGAAAGGAATACCACAAGTGAGGTTATCAAATTTGCAGGTGATACAAAATTATTCAGAGTAGTTAAATCATAAGCGGATTGTGATAAATTGCAGGTGGACCTTGCGAGACTGGAAAATTGGGCATCCAAATGGCAGATGAAATTTAATGTGGATAAGTGCAAGGTGTTGCATATAGGGAAAAATAACCCATGCTGTAGTTATACGATGTTAGGTTCCATATTAGGAACTACCACCCAGGAAAAAAGATCTAGACATCATAATGGATAGGACATTGAAATTGTCGGCTCAGTGTGCTGCTGCAGTCAAAAAAGCAAACAGAATGTTAGGAATTATTAGGAAGGGAATGGTGAATAACACGGAAAATGTCAGAATCTCCTTATCGCTCCATGGTGAGACTCTACCTTGAGTGTTGTGTATAATTCTGGTCACCGCATCTCAAAAAAGATATAGTTGCACTGGAGAAGGTACAGAGAAAGGCGACCAAAATGATAAAGGGGATGGAACAGCTCCCCTATGAGGAGCTGTTCAGCTTGTAGAAGAGACAGTTGAGGGGGGATATGATAGAGGTCTTTAAGATCATGAGAGGTCTTGAACGAGTAGATGTGACTCGATTATTTATACTTTCGGATAATAGAAGGACTAGGGGACATTCCATGAAGTTAGCAAGTAGCACATTTAAGACTAATCTGAGAAAATTCTTTTTCACTCTGCACAATTAAGCTCTGGAATTTGTTGCCAGAGAATGTGGTTAGTGTAGCTGGGTTCAAAAAAGGTTTGGATAAGTTATTGGAGGAGAAGACATTAATTACTATTAATCAAGTTTACTTAAGGTGTAGCTATTGCTATTAATAGCATCAGTAGCATGGGATCTTTTGTTTGGGTAATTGCCAGGTTCTTGGAAAGATGCTGGGCTTGATGGATCCTTGGTCTGACCCAGCATGGCAATTTCTTATATTATGTACAAAATATTTTGACATGGTAGGGCAGATAAAATTGGTAGAGGGGTGATGATGGTATAGAGGCAAGCAGGATAAAATGTTGTTTTTTTTGTTTGTTTTTTGTTTTGTTTTTTTTTTTTAGAAAACTGCGTTCTGGAATCCTTAGGGATAGAAATTCCAAAGATAAAGGGAAAGAGTATAGTACTGGGGACATAGTACCGCTTGCCTGGCCCAGATGAGAAAAGAGACTGTAAAATGCCTCCAGATATTATTAGACTAGTAAAATGGGCAACACAGTGATAATGAACAACTTCAGTTACCTAAGTTTTGATGGAGTAAATGTTATATCAGGACATGCAAGGTAGGTAAAGTTCCTAGATGCCATCACTGACTGCTTCAAGCAGCAGTTGGTCATGGAACCAATGAAAGTGGGGAACTATATTAGAGCTAGTTTTCAGTGGCGTGCAGGGGAGAAAGGTGGTGGATGATGTACCTGGCAGTAGTTATCATAATGTAATTTTCTCCAAGGGCAAGCAGGATGGTAATTCTCATACATGGTGACATCATCAGATGGAACCCCGATGCGGGAAAACTTATGTCAGTTTTTAGAACTTTGACTATGCACACTGAGAATGCCCTATACCACGTGTCCACGTGGGGTCCCTCTCCAGTCTGTCTCTCTCTGTGGAGTTGTAATCTTCGCAGTGTTAGTGAGTTCACTTTGACTATTTTTGGCCCTGTGGAAAAGTTTGATACTGTTTTTCCCTCTTGGTGCCTTCCCGTAGCATCTCCTAGTCAAGGTTTTCAGCGATTCGGGTAAGTTTTCTTTTGGGTCTATTCTCCTTGGCAGCAGTGCATCTGTGCATGCTGGCCATAGACACCCTGCTGCCGTCAGCTTCGGTTTGTGGCCCCCCCCCCCCCCTTTTTTTTTTTTTTCTCGCATGGCCACGTCCAATTTTTCAGCAATACCTCCGGTGCCCAAGGATCACAGATCCACATGAGGTATGTGTCCTCTGCCTGGGGGCATCGCATGACGTCCGGGGTTGTTATGCACCCTGATTACCCTGAAGGGATATCTGCTTCAACTTGACAAGATGGAACAGCTCTTCGGAGCCATCAACATCAGAAGGACCAGTGGTTCTGTTGATGCCACCAGTGGATAGTAGTACCAGAGACAGATTGTCTGTCTCCTCCAGGCAGAGGAAGTCAGGTTCCTAGTCATCAACTTCAGCACCAGGGAAAGACCAGGCTGAGCATCTTGGGAAGCTGAAGAAGCATAGACACTGGTCCCCGTCTATGCACCAGCTTTTGCCATGATGCCCCTGAAACGACCCTGCAGTGAGGAGTGCCAAACCACCATTGGGACTGGGGGTTTGGGACTGTCATCACCGGTCCTGATGCTAGTCACTTATCCACTTCAAGGCTCCGAAGAGGATCTGGTCACCCCTCCTTCCTCCAAGTTGGTGTTGGCATCGGTAATATTCAAGGAGGAGCTGGAGCGCAGAGTCCCAATTATAGGTGGACTAGGTACTGCAGGGCTTCAGTCCAGTGGCACTGGCACTGGAACTGGTGCTGCCTGTCCTTGTACTGCCTCTGGAGAAACTCAGTGTGCTCATCAGTGTGTTACTGACCCAGCTGGTGCCTGTTCCCCGGGCACCGAGGCTTCTCCTTACCTATACAGTGGTTGTTGCTCCGAGGGGAAAGCTCCACCAAGGCTGGCAGAGATGACAGGGCCTGCCGCCCCCCTGTCCAGTTCTGTGAGTGTCTGCATCTTTGGATGGAAGGCCAGTCTCCTAGTGATCCGTCCCCTATGGCTTACAGTGAGGATGAGGAACCCTATGACTCCTGGGGGGATAACTGCTTCGGAGTCCGACTCCGAGGTCTATCTTCAGAACCTCTTCCTCCAGAGGAAAGAAGTAAAGGAAGTCTCTGCCTGAGGTCTTAACCTTCACAGGTTTTGTGAGGGTGATGGCAGAAGCCATCCCTTTTCAGTTATTGAAGGAGCACAAAACACTTGAGATCCTCCAATTTGTGGAGCCTCCTAAGGAGATCATGGCAGTCCTAGTACACGAGATCCTTAGAGTTGCTGCTATGGGAATACCCCCTCACAGTGCCTCCCGTTAATAAGAAGACAGACAGGGTCTACTACTTTCCCACCAATCCTGTGGTGGTCTAATCTGCCCTCGAGGGGGCCAAGCTCTCTCAAACTCATTCCTCAGTGCCCCTGGGGGAAGGTGTTAAAAGGCACCGTGCTCAGTGCCCGCATCCCTGCCTACCAGCTCTATAGGAGCCAGTACTTGCAGGACCTCTGGAAGCAGGTGCAGGAGGTGGCGAAGCAGCTGCCTCAACAGCAGCAACACACCCTCATGTTGCTGGTGCACGTGGGACTGGAGTGCAGAGAACATGAGGTCCATGTGACTTACAATGTTTTTGAGACCGCATCGAGAGTCTCTGCAGCGGGAATCGGTCCCTGCAGAATGGCATGGCTGCAGGCCTTAGACCTCTAACCAGAGGTACAGGAACGACTCACTGATGTGCCATGTACTGGAGAGAATCTCTTCAGAGATGGGTCACAGCATTCCTCACCCTAACCTCAGGACCACCATGAAACCCTCCAACAAATCTCCGCCAGTACTCCAGACCTGTCCTTTTCTGCTAGAAGTCCGGTGAGACCGAGGCCAAGGAAATCCCTTTCTCCAAAGGAAGTACTATCCTCTGCTCCCTTGCTCCTATCAATACCATCAGGGCTCCCACGGTTGTCCTAGGCAGCTTAGAAGTCCCCAAGCCCCAACTGGCTCCTCTTTCAACTCTGGGGTCAGGGTTTTGACTGGGTCGTAGGGAACGTATGCCAGTTGCCCATACCTGGGACGATGGACCCTTCGGTTGGGGGATGACTATGGTTCTTTGCGAATCAGTGACCCAATATAAGCTTGGGCCAGTGGGTTCTGTCCATTGTCCATCAGGGGTACCAATTGAACCTATTGAGTGACTCGCCAAATTGCCTGCTGTGCCTGTTCTGGGGGCCGGTAGCACATTAGGAGGTCCTACTCCCTTTTAACAGCCAGAGCAGTCGAGCCCATGCCACCAGTTCAAAGAGGGCAGGGTATCTACTCCAGGTACTTCCTGATTCCATTGAGAACAGGAGGAGTACATCTTATCCTAGACCTAAGGCCTTGAATAAGTTTCTAAGAAAAGTTCAAGTTGGTTTCTCTGGCTACCTTGATCCCCCTTTTGCAAAGAGGGGACTGGCTATGCTCCCTCGACCTAAAGGATGCATACACTCATATCAAGATCTTCCCCGGTGACAGGATGTATCTGATTTGTTGTGGGAAAACAGCACTTCCATTACCGGATGTTGCTGTTCAGGCTTGCATCAGCCCCACAGGTCTTCACAAAATGCCTCGTTGTAGTGCCTTTCGCCTAGTGCGCACTCTACGATGTCGTAATTGTTAATCTCTCCGGTGGCCCCTCCCGCCAATGGTCCTTCCCCCCCTTGCCTCATCTTCTTCCTGCTTCTCCCTTCTCCTCCTCCTAGTTGCTCCCCCCTGTTCCCCCTCCCTTGTTTTATGTATTTTCCGCCTTTCTGTTACATTGTAAACCGGCATGATGTACTCATGAATGTTGGTATATTTAAAAGCTCATAAATAAAATAAATAAATGGCGCACTGCTGCAGGCTGGGAGTGCATGTTTTCCTGTATGTGGACGATTTGCTGGTGAGGCAGGGACCACCAGATCCATGTGCTTGACCATCCAGATGTTGAAGTTACTAGCGTTGGTTCTCAACTACCCAAAGACCCGTCTCAGCCTGTCACTTCAGTTGGACTTAATAGGAGCCTTGCTAGATCCGACCCAGGCCAAGGCTTTCCTGCCTAACCAGAGGGCTGTCACATTATCAGAGAGAGCTGTCACATGTTGAGATTATTGGACCATATGGGTGTGACCGTCCATGTCATTCCCTTGGAATGACATGGACGGTCCCAGGAAATGGACTCTGAGGGCGCAGTGGTGCCAGGCCACTCAGAGCCTCCAGGATTGCATCCAAGTCACCCTGTCTCTCCGGACTCATCCTAGTGGAGGGTACTTTCCGATCTGGAACAAAGGATCTTTTTTTGAAGGCCTCCTACTCAAATGGTCCTAACCACGGATGCTTCCACCCTGGAGTGGGGAGCTCATATAGATGGGTTCAGCACTCAGGGACTCTGGTCTGCCCAGAAACGCTTTTGTCAAATCCATTTCCCGGCGTTCTGGGTGATCTCTGATAATAGGACTAGGGGGCACTCCATGAAGTTAGCAAGTAGCTCATTTAAAACAAATCGAAGAAAAATCTTTCACTCAGTGCATAGTTAAGCTCTGGAATTCATTGCCAGAGGATGTGGTTACAGTAGTTAGTGTAACTGGGTTTAAAAAAGGATTTCTGTCTGCATAGGGATGGCCAATGCGATAGTAGGTTCGACTAGTCTGTCCTTCAGAACCTGTTTGAAGTGTAGAACCCAACTCTCCCAACCTAGGGCCCGTTGTTTGGTTTCAGGTTGTCTCCCCCTCTGTTACACCCAACCAGGTGACAACGGGTGTTGTGCCCGTTGTCACCTGGTTGGGTGTCTGTCCCCTTTTGTGTTGGGGAACAGCCTATAGCTAGAGATTCACCCATGTGTGAGGACTACCATCCTGCTTGTCCTCGGAGAAAGCAGAATTGCTTACCTGTAACAGGTGTTCTCAGAGGACAGCAGGATGTTAGTCCTCATGAAATCCACCTGCCACCCACAGAACTAGGTTTCTCCTGCTTTATTTTAATCATAATTCTCTTACAAGACTGGAGAAGGATCTTGTGTGGACACATGGTATAGGGCATGCTCAGTGTGCCTAGTCAGAGTTCTAGAAACTTTGACATAAGTTTTCGCATCATGGCTCCATCTAATCTCACATCATACTATCTAAAGGACATCAATATACGAACAAATACATAAATACATGATTTAACACATATCAACACTTTTTTATTATGGTAATTTATATGATTTATTTTAACCAACAAATATGTTATTACAACATTAAACATGGGGTGGGGTATTTAATGTTGTATTAATGTGAGAATTTGGGGTAGGTTGGGTATCTGCACTATGTGAAAAGATATATAAAAAACAGTTATTTTAAATATTGACTGATACATATTTATGTTTGTTATATGTTTATTTTGCTAAAAAATACATGTTTAATGTTGTAATAACATATTTGTTGGTTAAAATAAATCATATAAATTACCATAATAAAAAAGTGTTGATATGTGTTAAATCATGAATTTATGTATTTGTTCGTATATTGATGTCCTTTAGATAGTATGATGTGTTATTAAGTTAAGGACTACTACATTACCCTTGTGTTATCCATCTAATGTCACTCATGTTTGAGGACTAATATCCTACTGTCCTCGGAGAACCCTTGTTACAGGTAAGCAACTCTTCTTAATTTGACATAATCACTGGAAGGTGAATACTAAGGAAAACTACTGTAGTAGTATTTAACTATAAAAAGGGAAATGGATAAATTTGTTTAAAAAAAAAAAACAACCTAAAGGGAGCAATTGACAAGGTTACAAACTTGCATTTGGTATGGACTTTGTTTAAAAGTATCATTCTTGAGGCCCAGACAAAATGTATTCCTCCATGCATTAAAAAAGGTCAAGAGAAAACTAAAGGACTGCCAGCATGGTTTAATAGTAAAGTGAAAGAGGCATTTGAAGCCAAAAGGGCATCTTTCAAACCCGAATGAGGAAAATAGGGAAGAGTATTGGCAAGTTAAATATAAAAACATAAGCTGGCTAGGGGAATTTGTAAAGAAGCTTGCCATATAGGTAAAAACAAAATGTTTTTCAAATACTTTTGAAGTAAAATGTCTGTGAGAATCATTTAAGCTGCTAGATGACTGAGAAATTGGAGAAAATTTTTTCAATCAGTGCAATATTAAGCTCTAGAATTCATTACCAGATAATTTGGTTACGGCAGTTAATGTAACTGGGTTTAAAAAAGGTTTTGGAAAAGCTCATAGAGCAGAAGTCCATAAACTATTAATCACTGAGGGATTAGTAGCTTGGGATCTAGTTATTTAATGTTTGGGTACTTGCCAGGTACTTGTGACTTAGTTGGCCATTATTGGACTCTTGGTCTGACCGAGTATGGCATATCTTATGTTCTTAGGTAAAAGGGGGTGCTCAGGGAGGACAAGGAAATAGTAGAAAACCTAAATTAAATGTTTACCTCTCTACTGAAGAGAACGTCTAGATCATATCCATACCAGAACATTTTTTTTTATGGTGATGAGTCTGTCTAAACAAAATTACTGTGAAACTGGAGGATGTAATAAATAAGATTGACTGACAGACTAAAGATTAACAAATCACTGGGTCCAGATGGTATTTGCTCCAGAGTTCTGAAGGAGCTCAAACATGAAATTATAGACTTATTTCTGGTGATTTTAGCCCTGGGGGAATTCTGCGCTATTGTGGAGCACAGAATTCCCTCTTCCCCCCCCCCCCCCCCCCACCCCCGTGCAGAATTGCCAAATTCTGTGCAGAAAATGGCAGAGGAGACCCCGGCGTGCCGTGAATGGAGAGCGCCGTTCGCGGCGAAGATGAAGGCCCCGGCGAGCATGAATGTATATAGAGGTGTGTGTGTGTGTGTGGGGAGGGGGTTGTGAGAGTGGAGGGGGAGGGAGTGTGAGAAGGGGATATGAGAGAGAGGGAGGGAGTGTGAGAAGGGGATAGAGAGAGGAGGAGGGGGAGGGAGTGTGAGAGGGGGAGGGAGTGTGAGAAGGGGATATGAAAGAGGGGAGGGGGAGGGGGTAAGAGAGAGCAGGGGGAGGAAGTGAGAGACGGCCCGGGGGAGGGTTGAGTTGGAGGGGGTGAGACAGCAGGGAAGGTAAGCGGGGCTGGGTGCCAAAGTGAGGGAACCTATATAAGGAGATTGTGAAGGAGTGTGTATGTGTGTGAGAGATTGGGAGCTGGTGTGTATGAAAAAGGGATCCTGAGTATGTGAGGGTGCTGGTCTGTGTGAAGGGATTGTGTATGTGTGAGAGAAATCCTGTGTGAAAGAGTGCGCGAGAGAGTGAGGGAACCTGTATTGAGGGTGTGTATGAGCACTAGAGAAAGGGAGCATGTGTGTGAGAGAGAGGACAGAGGGAGCCTGTGTGAGGGGCAGTACTGAGAATGAGGTCAAACTCTGGGAGTGGAGATAATGGAAGGGGTTGAGCCTAGAAATGTAGGGGAGAGATAACTCTGGGAGTGGAGATAATGGAAGGGGTTGAGCCTAGAAATGTAGGGGAGAGATACTGGCAGGTGGATGAGTTGGGGGCCTGAGAGGGCAGAGTGGCCAGGGGAGTAGGGAGAGAGAGTGGAAGGGACACTTACAGTGAATTTCTAGGGAAATTCTGCCCAAAATATTTAAAATTCTGCATCTTTAAGTAATAACTTTTATCTGTATTTAAAATGTACTTTAGGATAGTCATGTACATTGTATTGTTTTGATCAATATAAAGTTTGCAGAATTTTAAGTTTTTGTACACAGAATTACAATTCTGTGTACAAAATACAATGCCAGTTGACTTACGGCAAGAGGAATGCCTCAAATCTTTCAAGCGGAAGCTTAAGACCTGGCTCTTTGCTAAAGCATACACCTAATTTTTCACTCTTCCTATCCATTATATCCACCTTCCACTCCCCCCTCTACTTTCCCCTTCACTGTCCCTCTCTCCCTCTCTCCCCTCCCCTCTTTCCCCCTCCTACTTCTTTCCCCCGCTCCTCCCTCCATCTCAGCTCTCCTCTCACCTCCTCCCCTTTCTCCCTCACTAGCCTGCCTGCACTTCTTAGTCTTTATTTTCCATTGTACATATGTATATAATTGCAAACGTTGCTATAATATAATTAATGCAAACTTTCCCATGTTATCTCCCACCCCCTTTTAATACCTTGTTCGCATGTTTTAATCGTTCAATGTAAAGCGCCATGCCTGGCGCCAGTTTATGTTACAATGTGAACCGATATGATATCCTGGATGAATGTCGGTATATAAAAATTTTAAATAAATAAAATAAATAAATAAATAAATTACCCCAGGAGTATGATTTGCAGCCTATCATTTCAAACAGCCACAGTACCTGAAAACTGGAGGATGGCCAATGTGACACATTTTAAATAGGCGTCCAAGGGTGATCCGGGAAGCTATAGATGGGTGAGTCTGACATTGATGCTGGGCAAAATGGTAGCAGCTGTTTTTATATACATAATTACTGGGGTCAGGTGATGCGGTGAGCGGAGGAGGACGTACTGTGCTGAGCTCTGGGTGTCCCGCTCTCATTCTCACCCTTACTAAGCTGTTTCAGAGCAGATTTTTTTTCTTACCATCTGCAAGATAACCTTTGCGTTTATGTCGATTGTGCCATTTATGCAATGCTTACTTTCTGGGATGCCAGTCAGACCCGGTAAAAAAGACAAAGAGAAGAAGAAACTTAAGTCTGCAGATTCTAAGATGGCACCAACACCACCTGATGGAGAGAGAGAGACTTCTGACACGCTTGTGCACGACATAAAAACCACGATTTTGGAAGCATTGGATGTTAAGTTATCAGGAATCTTCACAACTCGTGGAGATGAAATCTGCACTATCTGAACTTAACCCCCAATTTGAGCAACTTGAAGGCCAGCTATCAATGCTTGAAGATGATTTGTTATCCACGACTGCATAGCTTGCGTTGCTGGAGAAAAAGATTTCCGATCATTCTGATAAACTAGATGATCTAGAGAATAGATTGCGCCGCTCGAACCTTAGATTTTTAGGCTTGCCAGAATCCCTTGCAGATAAGAATCTAGGGTCTTTCCTTGAAACTTGGCTACCAGAGACACTGAACCTCCCCGAGCTATCTTCATCTCTGCGCATTGAAAGGGTGGGCCCGCGAAAGGAGCAAGACCCGCGCCCGAGGCATATGGTGGCGAATATATTTAATTTCGCCCATAAACAACTTATATTACAGGCGTACCGCAAACACCCGGTTCTGACATAATTCACAGCGGATATGGATTTTCCAAGAGTACTCGGAAAGGATAGCTGCTTAACGATGAGGTTTTTCAACTGTATGATCCACATTGTTTAAAAAGCAAATTAAATTTTCATTGCAATTTCTGACCCACCTGAAAGTGTGGTATGAAGATCGCACCCAATTTTTCGATTTTGTGGAAGAGGCCCAAACATTTGTGGACAGACTGAATCGTTGATACTGTTCCTCGGGTTATAAATACAGGGCCAGTAGTCATTGATGGCAGCTTCTCCATCTCATCAACAGAAGGATTCTTCTGGACAGTAGTTATAAAAATGCAGATAATCTACTTAAAAAAAACTCAAGTTCATAAATATTCGCTGTTCGGTACAGTACCTTTCTGTTATGTTTCTTTCAATCAGGGAGGCATGCCCTTGCTGATATCAATCAGCAAATTTTGGTTTTTTTGGACTTTTCATATGTTCTGACCTATAGGAACTTTTACCTTTCAGGAAAGTATGTATGCCATGTGTGAGCAGGAGATTTCCTCTTGTAATTTGTTAATTTGCTGATTCTTTTAAGTTCCTGCTGGACAATGTTGACTGACTATAACTTATTATGCCTCTCAACACCCTTCATGGTTTTTCTTTTTTCCTTTTCTTTTTTTTTCCTAAGGTAGCTCAATCAGGGGTCTATACCCATTCATACACACAAGTTCCTAATTTCTGTTACTTCTTGAGGTGTTTTATTTTACACTGTTTTTCTCTTTATACTGCGTTGAGCAGTGCTAAGATTTGTTATTTCTCTTTACTTATGGGGGTGCTTGCATCACATACCGAGGGGATTGTTGAGGTGAGCCCGTCGTCAGCGCCGGTGGTGTTAGCCACCACTGTAGGTCTATCTTCATGCTGGCTGTCAGAGCGATAGGCGTGGACAGTGAACTAAGGAACTGAGTCCATGGAGTCTTCAGGCCCCATTGTAAATGACGCATATGTAGTCGCGTATGCGTGACAACATTGGACGCTGCCGTGTGTCCCAGAATGGTGAGAATTTGGTGGGCTGGCGCTGATGTACTCTCTAAGAGGCGACTGACCATTGTGGCCAGAGCAAGCACTTGAGGCTGAGGCAGGAAGGCTTTGTCCTGAATGGTGTCGATGTGGTCTCCGATGAATTGCAAGGTTTGAGTAGGTTGCAAATTTGATTTTTTGGAGTTTATCAAAAGGTGGCCCACTTTCTCCAAAAACTGTGAATATGATGGATCCTCTGGGGGGGATGCTGGGTCCGATGGATAACCTGGCAAGGAAGATGAGTGGGGAGAGTCTTCTACGGGAGGTGAGGGTTTCCGGGGTTGATCTCTTGGCGAAGGGCCCAGAGTAGGTGAACTCCCAGGTGATAATGGAGCCTTGGAGGGCTTGTCAGATGGTGGCTGTTTTGTTTATTTGTTTTTATATACCGCCATTCAATCGAGATATCCCATCGGTTTACAGTAAACAGTAAAGTCAAATAAGAAACAGGCTTCTTATTTCTTACATAATAACTTAGAAACAATAATAACGCCATGGTGTAACTATACACTAACAGAGTAACTGAGAAACTTACAGCATAATTTATAGATTTACAAAATAAGTTAGTAACAATATTAACACAGTGTATATGTACACTTAAGGAATGACTTAGGAACTTAGAAAATTGCGACTATCAGCGAGTATCAATGTAGTGCATTCTTGGCGATTCTGGGGATGGCAAGATATTATTCTGGTGGACAGTGGATGGAGAAGTGTTAGGTCACTGGAGGAAAGGCTTTTTGAAAGAGCCCTGTTTTCAGATGTTTGTAAAATATTTGAGTCGAGGGTTCGGTTCTAAGTTGTATTGGTATTGAGAGATGGTCCTGCCACTGATAGAGCTCGTTCTCTAACTGTAGACAGGTGCACCGTTTTCGGGGAGGGGATTGGGAGGAGTCTGGAGTTGGTGGAACGTAGTTTCCTTTGTGGGATGTAAAAGTGCAGGGATGCATTTAGCCAGTCCATCTTGTCGTTGAGTTTTTTGTGGATGAGTGTTAGAGCTTTGTATTGGATTCTGAATGTGATGGGTAGCCAGTGTAGGTCCTTGAGGATAGGTGTGATATGGTCAGATCTTTTGCTGTTCGCGAGTGATCTTGCTCTGCGTTTTGAAGTAGCTGCATTGGTTTGAGAGTGGCGGCAGGAAGGCCAAGGAGGGAGGGTGTTGCAGTAATCGAGTTTTGGGAAGAGTAGTGTTTGGAGGACGGTTTGATAGTCTTGGGAATAGAGAAGTGGTTTGAGTCTTTTTAGGATCTGGAGTTTGAAGTATCCATCTTTTATCACTGTGCTAATGTGTTTTTTTAGGCTTAGTTCGGTGTCTAGTACTACGCCAAGGTCTTTAACTGTGGAGGTTATCTGTTTCTCCATGTGAGTTACTGTACAATTGTGACTGAAAGGTATGGTGGAACTGTTTGTTATATATAGGATTTGTTTTATTGTGTTTGTGTGAGAGAGAGAGAGAGAGCAGTTGAGAAAGATTTTTAGTGTGTTCTCAAGGTGGGTTTTTTTTTTTGTTTGTTTTTTTGTTTTTTTAGGGGGAGCAGGATTTGTACGTCATCTGCGTAGACATAGGTAAGGCCTGATTCGGACATGAATTTTAGAGGGGGAGCAGGTATATATTGAAGAGGGTGGATGAAAGGGGTATTTGTTTGGATTCTGTTGTATTTATTCTTACTGTGTAGGCTCTGCCTGATAGGTACGAGTCAAACCATTTGAGTGTGGTGTCGCATAATCCAATTTCTTTTAGTCTAACAGTATATAGTGATTGATGGTGTCGAATGCGGTGGAGATGTCTAGTAGAATCAGTAGGTAGGATTGACCACTGTCAAGTCCTCGGAGGATTGTGTCGGTGAGGGTAAGTAGTACCGTAGTGTTTCCGTGCTAAAGAATTTTCTGAAGCTGTGTTGAGCTGGAAATAGTATGTTTTGATTTTCTAGATGTTCAGAGAGTTGGTTGTTGACAATTTTTTCTAGAATCTTGGCTATGAAAGGGAGATTGGAGATGGGCCTGAAGTTTGTTGTTGCTCCCCTGTGTATCTCTTAGAAAACCTTTTTAAGTAACAAGGATCAAAGAAAATAAATGTATTCCCTTGATATTTTATAATACATTTACAAGGGTTCTCGAAAAAAAAAAGTAATACCAATTCTCAATACCCTTAGTCTCAAATTTTGGAAATAGTTCCTGCTTTCCTGGGTCAATCTAGCCAAACCAGGGAAAACCCTAATTTGACTATAAATCAGAGAATTCCTATTTTTGGAATCTAATAATGAATTATGTTTTAACCTAACTCTAAAACAAATGATTTCTAAGTTCCCCTATGTTATGAGTTGTTTCTAACTAGGCTGCCCATAGGTGAGTACTTCTGGGTCATTTTTCTGTGAATTCATTTGGCACTTCATTGACAGTGTGTAGAAGACTTTACACAAAGGAGGCATAGCCTCAGGAGAAATTTTACATTTTCTAGTACATACTTCAACTTATATGGAGATGTTTATTGCATGAAAGAGAAATTCACAAAACACAGATTCTTATGTTTTGAAGTATTCTCCGAAGAATCCTGGATGCTTCAGTACAGTGCTAGAGGGCACATTATAGAGTATTTTAGAAATATCGACCTATAGATTACATCTTGTGTGCAGAATGACAGTAAAGGCTCGCAATTAACAAGCAATGGTAGGAGTGGGAGCCAGAAAACACATGCTTATGCAGTATCCTTGGATAAACCGATTGGCTTTCTCTCTACAATGAGATCAAACAACTAGAACTAAAAAAGAGAGAATAATGCTGTGATGAGCTTATGAAGAAGCATGCCCCTTTGATAGTACCTTTTTGATTCTGCTGTCAGTGCTCTATCTCCAGTGGCCCTTTTCACCTTCTGGTAACAGGTAGACTGGGCCAACCAGCCCATGCTGGCAAGAACAGCCAAAGCAGGAATTGAGGGGAGTAGAAAAATGGGGTGCAGAGTTTCAGCAATCAACCCTGCGGAAACTGGCTCGGACATAAGCTAGTCTTCAGCTATCTTTGGTGGCTGTTTTCACCTCCTAATAACAACCAGATAGGCAGATCACAGGAGTTGAAGGTCCAGTGGAAATGGCCTTGATCTTTGCCTTTCTCTTATCTATGCTGAGATTAGAAAAATCTAACCAGAGATAATTCAAAATGAAGAGACACTGTCAGAAGCTCAAACCGGCAGCTGCTATTCAGACTGATACCATCTTGCTTCTCCGCACTGAATTAACCACTGACTGTAGCATTTGGTCCCTAAGGTACCAAGTTGTTGGAGAATATAGAAACTTCCCAATTCTCGGAGTTCTTGGATTCAGCTAGGAAATTGTATCTGGTGCATACTAGATTCCGAAGGGGGTGTAGCATGGAGACCATTATGGTTGACATGATGGACTTTGTGCTATTACATCTTTGATTGTGCTGCTTGATTTGTCATAGTATTCTTGTATTATGTTGTCAGGCTCTCAGTTTAGAGGGGCCTGTTTTGAAATGGATAATGAATTTCCTACAGGATAGGACACAGTTGGTGAACTTTTAGGGATTGTGCTCACTTTGTGTAAGTTGAATTATGGAATTACACAGGGATCCTCGCTATCCCCTATTTTATGCAATATATATTTGGTTTCATTAGACAATATTTGCTCATTTGGATTTTTTTTTTTTTTTTTATTATGCAGAAGGTATCCACATTTTGCTGACTTTGGACTAGGATCTCTGTTATGTCTTGGTTTAATGATTGCATGTTGATAGTGATTGGTTGAAAGAAAACTGTCTTGTTTTAAATTCCAAGAAACCGAAGTGGTGCAGGTGGGATTTGTTATGGAGAAATGCAAGCTATTGATCAATGGGGTGATGGTTATGGCAACCAGTGAAATATATTTGTGTTAAGTTGAACTCAGGTTGGAATCTGGAGAATTAGATAGTGGATGTTTTTGTACTGGCTATGGGCATTTGTGAGTGGTGAGACAACTAAAACCATTTTGAATTATAAACAATTAAAATCTGTGATGTTTGCTCTTGTAATGACATACTGGGGTCTCCCCAGTGTTATGGTTTGGAGATTGTAAGTAATTCCGGATATGTCTGTAAGGGTTATTATGGGTGGTTAAGACATGATTCTGCAGCCCCTTTACATATGAAGCTTCACTGGTTAACTTTGAAACGTCGCTGTAAGTTTAAGCTTCTGGTCCTTATTTAAGGAATATGTCCTCCACGTATGTATCAGCATTTACAGTGGAACCAGTCTTCCAGTAATTTGCACTCTTTGTATTTCATCGGTTTTGGTTTCCACCAGCCAAAACCTATTGACATGTTAAATTGCAGAATAGATTTTCTGTGGTGATTCCTAAATTATGGCATGATCTACCTCTGTTAATTAGGGAGGAAAAGATTGAATGCAGTTTTGGTGGCAAGTGAAGACCTGGTTAATGAGCTCTGAGGTAGGAGTAGTTTGACTTGGTCTGTTAGTAGTAGTCTGCTTTGAAGGGATGGAGTTGTACATCTGGGATTTTATTTTTAATTTAATTTTTTTTGTATTTTATGCTGTTGATTGTGTTGTATTACATTTTATGTACATAATTTTAGTTTATTTTAATTTAAAATCTGGAAAACTATTCATAAATTTTAATAAAGAGAATTGGTTTTCTAGCCCTTGTAAAAGCAGGACTGATGGTGAAGAGCAGAGCAGGGCAGATGGAACAAATTTCAGAACTATAATGGCTCTATTGATGGATGAATTCATTTTTTTTCCTTCCATGGACCAATTTGGACTGAAAATTGTGCTGTGCTACTCTGCAGATATCAGGTTTATTTTATGGTGTAGCAGGCTTGTTGGCAAAAACAGCATGTTTGTTTGACCAGTTAGATTTCGTTTATTTTATCTGAAGAAAAGGAGTTGAAACATTTCACAAGTGGAGCATATGACTGGGCTTGTTCTGGGGCTTTTGGGAAAGATCTAAAGGTTTTTATTCTAGATATATGGGCATTTGTACTGCTGCAGCTTTGGTGCTATCTTCATGTATTCCAGGAGCTGAGAAGGGCTCTGGATACCTGAGCAAGGAACCTGAGAAGTCTGATGCAGACTTGAGCAGAGGTTCCGAAGTATAGACATGCCTCTTTGGCACATGTCTCAGAAACATGAAAGTTCAGGAGACTGCACTGCCCAAAATGACTATGCCTAAAGGTGGACTCAGTCACCCCTACTTAATTGATATTGAATAGGTCTCTAGATGTCCCAGCAAAATCTTTAGTACTGACTTCTAGACCCCAGGAAAGACATGGCCAACGCTGGTACTGTCTTTTGCAATTTTTAAGGCATAATTGGAGAGAAGAATTAAAGAAGTTCATGCTAAAGTTCAAATGTCTGGGAGTTGAGTATCTTTAAGCATGTTGAATAATCTGTTCTTCAGTGCCAAGCATGTTGGCATTGAACCAGGTTCAATGCTTGGATTCTGCTTTGGCTCCCTCTACACAGTCAAAAACTAGGAGGGTTTTAGGGTGGGAAGCCTCTTCTGCTCCTCAGTGCTAACAGACTGCATTCGTCAGAAAATGACCTTTAGGCCTTGTATGCCTTTGACCCCAGGACTTGACACCCGGACTTGACACCCTCTTAGGCTTGTGCTCAGTTCACTCTCTTTGAATCAGAGATTGAAATATTTATTGCCTTTACTTGTATGTCTTCTCACCTTCTATTGGCGCCATCTCTGCCATGGGCAGAGAACAGATCTCCTCCTGAAAATCAGTGTTCAGAAAATGACTAATGCTATTCGTTTTTAAGTTGAAAGTTGAGGCTGAACCTCAAAAGTTGGGCATCTCTTCAGCAACTTCATATACATGGATGCCACCAAAGAGTTGGTGCCAGTGCCCTACCACACTTTTTTTTTTTTTTTTTTTTAATGTATGGAAGAAAATGAGAAATCCCGTACATTGTTTCTGGTTGGTAGTAAGGAGGTTACCAAGTACTGTGTCTAGACAGCTGAGAGATTCAGTGGGCCCCATTTGCCACACCACAGTATGGTTGTTTAATTTGCTCCGAAAAAAGTACAGAAAAGCAAGAACTCATGAGATTCCAAGGTCCCAGATCTTCTTGGGAAGAAATATTATTAGAATCCTGTGCTTCATTTACAGTTATCATCTTACCACTATCTTGGGGGAGATATAGGTATAGATATAATCAGAAGTCACCTAATTTCTCTTAGCAGAACAAGCAGACTTCCTCAACCTGCTGGAGACTGGTGAGGAGTACCAGCAATGGTTTGATACTGTAACAAGAACCTCTGCTATAAACATGAACACACAAAGTTGTGGGCTTCAGGAAAGATGTGCAGAAAGGCTTGTTTAATGCACCATGCAGTGAGGCACTCTTTCAGAAAGAAGTTCAAGGAGGCAGAAGATCTTGTGAAAGGCCAATAAACTTCAGATCCCTACCACTTTCTCTTATGAACCACCCTTTACTTTTCGAAGGTCTGCAGTGGGCCACCTTGTAAGCTGTTACACAAAATAAATACTTCCCAGATGTCAAACATCCCAGAAAACAGTGCTCATGGCCTCCCCATTTTGAGCAGAGAAGCACTAAGCCCTATACGGTCCTAATACATGTTTATGACTAACTCCAGTTCAGCTAGCCAGTGATCTGGTCTTGATTCTGGGGAATCTTCCTGTAGGTAGGAGAGGCTTTTTATAAATCATTGGTACATTGCAATTTCAGACAGATATTTCTGTAAGCTGTATGTATCAAAAAATTGTGGTAGGGAAAAGCCACCATCTAGTGTTGCTTACTGCCTTTTGGCTTAGCATTAATTGTGTAAGTTTTTAAAGAATGTCTAGCTGTTTGTCACAGTATTTCTATGCAAACGTGGGGGTTCATATGATTCCTTACTTGGACAATTGTCTGGTCAAGAGCATATCAGATGGAGTAGACAAATCCATGGTGAGCACTATCTGTATTGTAGGCATTATTTGACCCCCAACACCATAACTTAAAGGCAGTTAGTGTAGCTGGATTTAAGAAAGATTTGGACAAGTTCTTAGAAGAAAAGTCTCTCTAAACTGTATTAACTAGATGGACTTGGGAAAAGCCACTACTTATCCCTGGGTGTTAACAGCATGGGATCTATCTACTATTTAGGATCTTGCTAGGTACTTGTGACCTGGATTGACCAGTATTGGATATAAGATACTGGGCTTGATGGATCAGTCTGATCCAAAATGGCAGGTTTTATGAACATGGCCTTTAGATTATTTGCTGCTATTTATTTATTTAATAATTTTTATATACAGACTTTTCATGTGAGTATATCAAATCGGTTTCCAGTAGTTAGCAAATATTCATTTAAAAATATTTGCATTTCCAAAAGAAGAAAGGAAGTAGATACATAGTTTCATAATGTAAATAAATAAAATAGTAAACTAAAAATAGGCTAAATAATCATACAATTTAAACAATTAGAGAGGCAGTATAGTAAGAGTAGAGATAATACAATAAAACATATATACATTACCTTGGTATAAAATCAGTAGTTTGAAATCATTTTTACCAGCTCTTGGAAGGCTTGTTTAAATAGCCATGATTTGATGTCTGTTTCTAATCGTAATTCTTGTGGAACAGAGTTCCAAAGTTGGGGTCCACCAATAGAGAGTTCTTTCTCTTACATTATTTAGATGCACAATTTTAGGGGAAGGAATTGGCAACATCCCTGTTCTGGTTGATCTAGTATTTCTGGAAGGGATGTAGAAATGAAGTGAGATTAGCCATTCAGTTTTTTCATTGTAGAGGGTTTTATTTATTAATTATTTATTTATTTAACATTTTTCTATACCGAACTTCATGACAAGCTTCATATCAGATCGGTTTACATCAAACTTAGGGATTAACTGAACATAACCATATAACAGGAAGGCCGAAGCGCAGTTACAAATAACAGGGAGAATGAACTTGGGGGCTAGAGTAGCCAGGAAATAAAGGACAGAAAAAACTGGAGGATGAGAACGTATGTCTATACAGTGGCTGGGTCGGTCATTTAGGCTATTGGGCTAAATGAAAGTACTGTTGCAATGTTAGGCTTAAGGGAAGGCTTGGAGGAAAAGCCAAGTCTTGAGTTTTTTTCGGAAGGTAATCAGTTCCAGGGTTCCAGTAATTAGGGACAAGATTTTATGCTGGGCCATATATTTGACGGGTAGTCAGTGAAGTTCTTTCAATATTGGGGTGATATGTTCGGATCATTGGTTCCTGTCAAAAGTCTAGCTGCTGAGTTCTGCAGAAGTTGTAATGGTCTTGTAACATTTGCGGGTAGGCCTAAAAATAGTGCTAATGTAGTTCTTTGGTTTCCAGAAACTGAGTACCTTTGATTTATGTGATATTCTTGGATCTGTTAAGAAACGTTGGTAGTGGAACAAGCTTTAACTACTGTTTACTTTCTTGCTCAGTAACCAGTGTTCCAGAGACACCTGAAACTAAAAGGCCTGCAGATTCATCATATATCAAGAGGCAGCAAAGCATAGAGATTATAAATTTGGATTCAGACAGTGACGATGTGGAACCTGAAAACAGTTCTGCTGCAAAACAAAATGCTGTTGAGAAGAAAAGCCATGAATTCAGAATGTAAGTTATAAAACTGAACATAGTCAGTGGTATGTAGTGTTTGTCAGCTTCTTATACAGTAGTTTAATTTTTTTTTTTTTGTTTTACTACTAGAACCTGTCAAAAAGGACAGAGGAGAACCTTGTGCTTCTCGCCACCTCTACTCCTTTCCCTGGGGATTGTTTACATAACACCAGACAGCACCATGATCTCACACTGCCCACTAGTGAACTTGCACATCCTTCTGATGGTCACCTTCCCCCCACCCCCCCCCTTCCCAATTACTTCAAGGCATGCATGCAGCACTCTGGGGGCAGAAACCATTTTTAATTGCCTCTGCCTTTCCCACAACCACAGTAAAGATAGTGTTGGCTCGCATTCCTCAAAGTGCAGACTGAAGGTAGCAGGTGGCACTGCATACTACATATTAGGGATGTGAATCGTTTTTTAACGATTAAAATTATCGTCCGATATTTTTTAAATCATTAATCGGTAAAGAGTGCGATACAATAGAAATTCCCCTGATTTATCGTGAAAAATCGTTTTTTTGGTTAGTGCGCACTAACGGGAAGTTAGTGCGCATTATCCATTGTTAGTGCGCACTAACAGAAAATGATACAATTTGACACTTTTCAGGTCAGTTTAGGAATGAATATGTATTCCTGTTGGCTGCCCTCTTATTTTTTGATGTTACCAAGGTTCCCACTGACGTGATGGTTTAATATATGGGGGATGGGAAATGGAAACGGTTGGTAGCTTGACAAAACAAGTAATGTGATCAGTCAGTGTGACTAGAACTTGTTTGTTTATTATTTTTGTTACCAGGCACTGGCACGTGAAATGCTAGTGCATGTTTTGAATTTGCCAATCCCTGTGCATTTTAGAAAGGTGGTCCTGGAATTTATCCCAGGACAAGCAGGATGCTAGTCCTCACATATGGGTGATGTCAGTAACGGAGCCCCTAGTGCGGGAAAACTTCTGTCAAAGTTTCTAGAAACTTTTGACTGGCCCTGTGAGGCCACTGAGCATGCCCAGCATGCCATGATATTCTCTGCCACAGGTGTCTCACTTCAGTCTTCGTTTTTCCGCACCGCTGGCTAGCAGCACGGACACCGGAGCCCCCTGAGAGTACTCTCAGTTTTTTTCGATAATAACATAGTTATTTTATAAATTCTCCCTCACGGGATCTCACTCGTCTCACTTCACCGGCTGGTGAAGTAACTTAGCGAATAAACGCTACTTTCATTTTCAGTCATTGAGGGCCGTCGATGATACTGTGGCGTCGGGGTTTAAAAAATGCCCGACTTATAATCGAACAATGTCGGTTACAGATCTGCACTTAGAGTGCATTCGATGTTTGGGTGATCAGCACGATACTTCATGTGAAAAATGCCAAGAAATGACACCAAAAGGGCGAAAACTGCGCCAAGAGACGAAATCCAGCAACTCTTTAGTTTGCAGTTAATTCCCTCTCCATCCACTTCCAAGAAGTCCTCACCGGTAGGTGCTTCACATAAAGTTTTATTAAAAAAACGTCGACTGGAGACTTCCGGAGGAAAATCCTCGCCTACGCCATTGACATCATCGATTCACTCAGCGGTAGAGGTAAGGCCCAAACATAAACATCGAAACCGCCATGCCTCGGCCTCACCTTCGACACCTATCCGTGAGGAACCAATCGAAAAGCGGACAAAACGTACCGACACTTCGATGCCCGATAGGTCTACCAAGGCAGATACACTGAAAACAGCACCATCTCCATCTACATTGCTGTCGACTCCGATGCCACAGGACTTAACCGCATTTATAAAGGAAGCAGTCCTACAAGCTATTAAAGAAAGTTTACCGGTTCCTGCACCGATGCCGGCAGCATCGCCGATGCCGGTGACATCTGACTTGTCTAAGACGTCACCGATGCCGGCACAACCAGTGCCGATGACTGAGTTACCAACGACACCGATTCCGGGGAAATCTCCCGATGCCGGGCACAGTCTCGATGCCAACCACCGTCCACTTGACGAGCACCGCCCCGGTGCCAGATCCATTCTCGATACCGAGCATCGTACAGACAACGGATTCTTTCCTGAAACCAGGAACCTTTCTGATACCAAGGGACATATCGATGCAGCGTACAACAGCTTTCTCATCGATATCTACATCGATGCCTCCTATTTCTTCCAGTGAGGCATCGTTGTTACCCTCAAATTCGACTCAGACATCCATGATGACGCGTACGAGATTTTTCTCGATGTCATCGGTTCCTGATCCAAACTCCACAATGCCATCGATGCCACATACAACATTGTCGATGCCAGGTCCTTCTGGAGATACAGTATCGGCTGAATCAGCATTATATTCAGCAATACACAGGAAATATCAAGATTTACTGGATTCTTTACCGGCAAATCCAGTAGAAGAGGACTCTTCTCTTCCAGAGCCCATTCCAGGACCATCTGGTGTGCCGCCTCCTTCTGCTCCTGGAAAAACACGACCACACACTCCAGATTACGACACATGGAGTGATTCACAGTCAGACACTTCTGAAACTTTTATGTCTGACCCTTCTCCACCACACCCAAGAAAACAGTCCCCACCAGAGGACCTCACCTTTTCTGCCTTTGTTCAAGATATGGCTGACACTATCCCCTTCAAGTTAGGGTCTGAGCAGGATCTACGTCATCAGACTCTTGAGGTATTACAATTTGTAGATCCTCCTAAACAAATTATGGCAATATCCATACATGACGTTCTCCTTCAACTTCAACACAGAATGTGGGAACATCCATGTTCAGTCCTTCCCATTAATAAAAGAATGGACTCAACATACTTAGTCCAAACTGCACCAGGATATCAGAAATCTCAATTACCACATACTTCAGTGGTGGTTGAATCCGCACAGAAGAAAGCAAAGAGAACAAGAGTGCATTCTTCTAATCCTCCTGGGAAGGACAACAGTTTTCTGGACAATCTAGGTCGTAAGGTATTCCAGGGTGCTATGCTAAATTCCAGAATAGCAGCTTATCAGCTATATATCACCCAATACCAACGAAACCTCTGGAAGCAGATGGAGGATTTCATTCCATCTCTCCTCCAAGAATACAGAGAGTCAGCACAAAACTTTGTCCACAAGGCTTTTGAAGCTGGAAAACATGAGGTACGAGCTGCATACAATTCTTTTGAGACATCATCCAGAATTGCAGCTTCAGGGATAAGTGCCAGAAGGTGGGCCTGGCTTAAGGCATCAGACCTTAGGCCAGAGGTCCAAGAGAAATTGGATCTCCCATGCGCAGGAGACAATTTATTTGGCACAAAAGTCCAAGAAGCAGTCTCCCAACTGAAAGAACATAATGAGACCTTAAGACAGCTCTCCTCCTTACCTCATGAATCTACTTCCCATGCTGTTCATCGAACCCAAAGGAGGGAAATGAGGAAACCCTATTATCGTCAAAAACGATTCTACCCTCCTGCAAACAGGCCTAGACAATCAAGGCCTCAGCACAGACCTCAGCCTCGTCAGCAGAGAGCGCTCAGGGCCCAGCCTGCTACTCAAACAGGTCCTGCGGCGGGCTTTTGAAGGTATCTCCAGGGAACTCAGCCACTCACAAAATCCTGGACCAGAACTCCCTGTAGGAGGCAGATTATCCAAATTTTACAGCACTTGGATAACAATAACAGATCAGTGGGTTCTGTCCATAATATCTCGAGGATATCAACTCAACTTCCTCTCAATTCCAATGGATTTTCCACAAGTCACATTCATCTCAACGAAACTCACATTTCTCAACTTCAAATAGAATTATCCACCCTTCTGAGATCCAGGGCTATAGAACCGGTGCCCCGGTCTCAGCAGGGGAGAGGATTCTACTCCCGATGTTTTCTCATTCCAAAGAAAACAGGAGGCCTACGTCCCATCCTAGATCTCAGAAATCTCAACAAATTTCTCAAAAAAGAAAAGTTCAGGATGGTCTCTTTAGGCACCATGCTTCCACTTCTCCAAAAAGAAGATTAGCTCTGTTCTTTGGATCTCCAAGACGCTTACGCTCACATCCCAATATTTCCTCCTCACCGCAAATATCTGTGCTTCATGGTGGGTCATCAACACTTCCAATACAGAGTACTGCCATTCGGACTCGCCTCTGCTCCCAGAGTATTCACAAAATATCTAGCAGTAATATCAGCACACTTGCACAAGCAAGGTGTCCATGTCTTCCCGTATCTAGACGACTGGCTCATCAGGAGTCAATCTCAGCAAGGAGCAATAAGTTCTCGCAACCAGACAATTGCTCTACTTCACTCCACTGGATTCCTCATCAATTATCAAAAATCCCATCTCACACCGTCTCCTCTGCTCCAATTCATAGGAGCAGAACTGGACACCACACTTGCAAAAGCCTTTCTACCCGAGGATCGAGCAGAAACACTATCCTTGATAGCAAAATCGCTCCACTCAAAGACACAAGCAACAGCTCATCAGTTTCTAACCTTACTAGGCCACATGGCCTCCACAGTTCATGTAACTCCTATGGCAAGGCTCGCCATGAGAGAAACCCAATGGACATTACGATCACAATGGATCCAAGCCATTCAACCACTCCATTCTCCAATTCAAGTAACTCACCAACTACGTTCATCCCTTCTATGGTGGATGAACAAAGACAATTTGCGCAAGGGCCTACCCTTCCAACAATCGGTCCCACAGATAACGTTAACTACAGATGCATCCACCTTGGGTTGGGGAGCTCACATAGACACTCTCCAAACCCAGGGTATTTGGACAAAACTCGAGGCAACATTTCAAATCAATTTCCTGGAGCTTTGAGCTATACGTTATGCGCTGCATGCGTTCAAGGGCTGCCTTTCGCACAAGACTGTTTTTATCCAGACGGACAACACAGAGGCCATGTGGTACATCAACAAACAGGGAGGTACGGGCTCGTATCTCCTGTGTCAAGAGGCTGCACAGATTTGGGCCTGGGCCCTCACACATTCAATGTTTCTCCGGGCCACTTATCTGGCAGGTATACAAAATGTACTAGCAGATCGACTCAGTCGTCAATTCCATCCACACGAATGGTCCCTGGATCCCTCAGTAGCGACCAGGATTTTTCAACGTTGGGGTCAACCGACAATAGACCTCTTTGCATCACATCTGAATCACAAAGTGGACAAGTTCTGTTCCCTACACAGAGGAGTCAACCAGCAAAGGACGCCTTTGCTTGCCCTTGGAACTCAGGTCTTCTCTACGCGTATCCTCCAATACCGCTCTTAACCAAAACTCTTGTGAAACTACAACAGGACAAGGGGTCCATGATACTCATAGCCGCCCCCTATTGGCCTCGACAAGTATGGTTTCCCACACTTCTAGACCTCTCAGTCAGGGATCCAATACGTCTGGGAGTAGCTCCCAATCTCATCACTCAGGATCAGGGTCGCTTGCGCCATCCTAACCTCCAATCCCTATCCCTGACAGCATGGATGTTGAAAGCTTGATTTTACAACCACTCAATCTTTCGCTCATATATCTCGAGTACTTATAGCTTCACGTAAACCTTCCACACGAAAGAACTACGCATTAAATGGAAGAGATTCACCTTGTGGTGCAAGCAAAACAAAATCGATCCTTTCACTTGCACTACTACTTCTCTACTAGACTACTTATACCATCTTTCAGACTCTGGTCTTCAAACTTCATCTGTAAGAGTCCATTTAAGTGCTATCTCTGCTTACCATAACAAGATGGGAGATGCACCAATTTCTACACAACCTCTCGTCAGCAGGTTTATGAGAGGTTTAACTCAACTCAAACCACCAATTCAACCTCCAGTCACAGAATGGGACTTAAATCTGGAATTAACAAGACTCATGCGTTCTCCTTTTGAACCCATGGACTCCTGTGATCTTAAATTTCTCACATGGAAAACTGTCTTCCTCATAGCCATTACATCAGCTAGAAGAGTTAGTGAATTACAAGCACTCGTCACGTATCCACCTTATACAAAGCTCCTACATGACAGAGTGGTTCTCCGTACACATCCAAAATTCCTTCCCAAGGTAGTCACGGAATTCCACTTGAACCAATCCATAGTTTTACCCACGTTTTTTCCAAGACCTCACTCCCATCCGGGAGAAACAGCCCTACATACCTTAGACTGTAAGCGTGCATTATCCTTTTACTTAAACCGCACCTCAACAGACAGAAAATCCTTTGACCCGAACAAACCGGGTAACGCAGTGGGTAAACATACTCTATCCAATTGGCTAGCAGATTGCATACAGTTTTGCTATGAAAGAGCAGGCCTTCCTCTGCAGGGCCGAGTGAAAGCACACTCGGTACGAGCAATGTCAACCTCAGTTGCACACTATATCGTTCAGTGCCAATTCTTGACATATGTAAAGCAGCAACATGGAGTTCTCTTCATACATTTGC
Organism: Rhinatrema bivittatum; assembly: GCF_901001135.1. Lineage (NCBI taxonomy): Eukaryota > Metazoa > Chordata > Amphibia > Gymnophiona > Rhinatrematidae > Rhinatrema > Rhinatrema bivittatum. Next base: position 320,302,831 of record NC_042615.1, on the reverse strand, counting down.
AGCTCATTACTGTCTGGACAAAGAAGGATGACAAGATTCAGCCTATGGACAAGCTGTTTTAAAGAACTTGTTTCCAGTTTAATCCCAACTCCTTCTACATCCAACCTACTCTGATCTTCGGCTGACTCATTTCAACAACAATACTTCACTGTTGCTTCACTACAAAATGACTCGGCCTCTAGCTTGCTAATCACCCATATGTGAGGACTAGCATCCTGCTTGTCCTGGGATAAAGCAAAATTGCTTACCTTGTAATAGGTGTTATCCCAGGACAGCAGGATGTAGTCCTCACGAAACCCACCTGCCACCCCGCGGAGTTGGGTCTGATACATTTTATTATTTTATTTTTGCTAAAGCTTATTGCTACATACGAGACTGAAGTGAGACACCTGTGGCAGAGACTATCATGGCATGCTGGGCATGCTCAGTGGCCTCCCAGGGCCAGTCAAAAGTTTCTAGAAACTTTGACAGAAGTTTTCCCGCACTAGGGGCTCCGTTACTGACGTCACCCATATGTGAGGACTAAATCCTGCTGCCTGGGATAACACCTATTACAAGGTAAGCAATTTTGCTTTATTTATTTATAGGCTTTTCTTTGCCGACATTCGTAAGGCACATCATGCCAGCTTACATTGAACTGAAAAGGAGGAAAATACATAGAACAGAGTAACATATAGTTAAAGCAAATGGCGTAAAATATGTGCATGGTGAAGCATATCAGATATATAAGAAACATAAAACAAACTATAGGAAAGGTAGAAAGAAAGAACATAACTTTGTACAATCTATACAACTTTATCTTTATCATTGTGTACGTATGCTCGGGGTTACAAAAGGGCAAAATTTCCAGGGGGAAAAGGTATGGGGCACTGGTGGAAGGGGAGGGACTGGCAGTGGAAAGTCATAGGAAAGGTCCATTTAGATGAGGTCTACGTAATATTTGTGTCAGGGTATGCCTGCTTAAAGAGCCATGTTTTGACTCCTTTTTTGAATTTGGTGAGAGATTGCTCTATACGGAGGGAGGCGGGGAGGGAGTTCCAGAGGTTGGTGCTAGCTATGGAGAAAGCCCTTTCTCTGGTGAGGGACAGATGCGCAGAATTAAGGGACGGAATGTGAAGGGTACTTGCATGAGCACTTCTTGTGGGACGGTTGGCAGTGCGGAAGTGAGGCATTTCTTCCAGCCAGGTGTGATTGAATTTGTATAATGAGCAATGAAGAATGGTAAGGGTTTTGTATTGTGAGCAGAAGGAGATAGGCAGCCAGTGCAGGTCTTTTAAAATTGGGGTAATGTGTTCTGTTTTGTGAGTGTTTGTTATGATTCTGGCCATGGAATTTTGGAGAATCTGGAGTGGCTTGATTGTTGTAGCAGGAAGGCCGAGTAGAAGGGCGTTGCAATAGTCCAGATTTGCAAGCATAGTGGTCTGGACTACAGTTCGGAAATCGTTAGTGTGGAGCAAGGGTTTGAGTTTCCTGAGGACATTTAATTTGTGGAAGCCTCCCTTTATGAGGGATTTGATATAGGGTTTAAAGTTTAGTTGATGATGGATAAGGACGCCCAGGTCTCTTACAGCATGTAATTTGTGTTGTGGAGCAGTTGTATTCTGTGGTGTGTTGTGGGGAGAGCAGTCAGGATGAGTGGAAATGATGAGTAGTTCTGTTTTTGATGTGTTTAGAGCTAAGTGGAGGTTGGATAGCATGGATGTTACTGAGGTGAGGCAAGATTCCCAGAAAAGCATGGATTCATCAATTGATTTTTGGATTGCGATAAGAACCTGCACATCGTCTGCATAAAGGAAAAATTTCAGGCCTAAGTCGGACAGTAATTGGCAGAGTGGTAAGAGGTATATGTTGAATAGGGTTGATGATAAAGATGAACCTTGGGGGACACCTTGTGTGATTGGGATGTGTTAGGATTGGTGTCTGTCAATTTTTACTACGTATTCTCTGTGGTTAAGATATTATTATAAGAATTATTATACACACTTCGAATATATGTATATGGTAATTGTTGGTAAGTATTTTTGAAGTGGCCAGTACGTTTACTTTCCCTCCTACTTTTACTCACCACCTAAGCTTTATAAGAAGGGCTTCTCTGCTTGTGTGTTGCTTTTGTTTGGTGTGAGGAGAGGAGAAATATCAGCTCTTTATTCAATCTACTAGATGTATTTTATCAACCTACTCAATCTTTTATTGATTTATTATATCAGTGAATTAACTTGGGAGTGTTGTGATCTTCCTGCACGCAGTGCCCTATCCCTGGTACCAGGAGTGTTGTGATCTTCCTGCACGCAGTGCCCTATCCCGGTTACCGGGGGTGTTGTGATCTTCCTGCACGCAGTGCCCTATCACTGTATATGATTATATATTAGTTTTGGTATAATACATAATACATAAATGTATTTTTATTCTTTGGTATATTTGGTATAATACATAATACATGTATTTTTATTCTTTCTTCCCCTTCCCCCTTGCAATTTCAGAAGTGATGACAGTAAGGATATCTCTGGAATCTCCAGTAAACAGCCCCGTGTTAAAGCAAACCATACAAATGGTGTGGCCCACACTTCTGACCATGAAGAAGAAAGCAACAGTTTCAAGCTCAAAAAACTGAAGGATATATTTCCACAAAGACGTGAAGAGGATTTATTACAAGTAATTAGCAAATATTGCTTATTAGATTATTTATCCTAGGTGTGCGGTGCAAAAAAGAATTAATGTAAACATACAGTCATACAGTTTGCTTTTGAAGTTTATTTAAAAGTAACGAACAGAACAGTGGTTCTAATGCAAGAGTGGTCAACCTGATGCCGAGGAGGTCTAGGGATGCACAATTTTCCTTTCCTAGCATGTAGCAGATGGACTCAGGACCAATGGGTATAGTGTACTCCTGTTAGCAGTTGGAGACGGATCAGATTTCAATCTGACGTCAGCCCTTAGTACATATACCCCTGCAGGAAGTGCAGCTCTTCAGTATTTTCCGTCTCCATAGCAGTTAGGGACTATCTGCACGTTCTCAGAGCGTTAGACCAAAATTAAAGAACAAAACCTGAAATTTAAAGAAGAAACCTACCTGAAGACGAGCCCCGCACTCCTGCGGTGATACCCTCGGGTCCCTCCCCCAGTTGAGTTTCCCGATTTCCGTGGTCCCTCGGAGGTGAGCCTCGGTCCGGTGGCCGATTCGCGGCAGGGACCTAGCCCCCGAATCCTCGGGCGCGGCGTAGAGGCAGCCTCGGTCCGGCGGCCGAATCGCAGCGAGGACCTAGCCCCCGATCCCGGGCGCGGCTGAGAGGCAGCGGGTGCACCCCTCGAGTGCGGCGGTGAAGGTATTTGCCCTCTCCCCCGCAGCCGGAGACCGCCCGGAGCGAAACTGGGAAGCGCCGAAGACAAGGTAAGGTGGAAATCTTCTACTTTAAGCCGGTCTCCAAAGATCGAGGAGGAGCACAGGTCGGCGATCAGAACCTGTGCCACCGGGTTGATCCGCCCTAGCAGGGCTAGGCCCCGGCCGTTCCATGGTCTGCCCACGTGGAGACCCTCCGAGGAGGTCGCCATATTGCCCGCATGCTCGCCATTGCCATCTTGGCCCTGTTCGCCGACCGCCGTCCGATCCGAGCGCACAAATTAAGCTAAGCGCACAAAATTACTTGTGCGCATAAACCTAGGCGCACATAAAACCTTACGTGCATAAGTTGCGCGCACAGAACAAGAATTGCGCGCACAGAACAGAATTGCGCGCACATATCAGACGCAATGGAGTGCATAAGAGCTTACGCGTCCACGGAAATGGCACCTCCAGAAACAGGAATAAAAGCTCAAGGCCTCTGCCCAGCATGCCACATCAGAGCCGCACAGAGCGAGGAAGCCGACGCGCTATGCGCACACTGTGAGGAGGCCCTGGGAGATCCAGGTCAGGGCCAGCCCCACCCAGGGCCCAGTGCTAGCTCCTCAGGGGGCACCCTGGACCTAGCAGGCCCCAGTGAATCCACTCCACAGAAGTGGACCCCCAGGGAACCGGCGCCCCTCAACTTAGACCCAGCGTCGATCTCTTGGGTGGAGTTGTTTAAGGGGATTCAAACCTTTGTCAAAATGCAAACTGAACCCTGGGCGGACCAGCCATATGCGCCACCGGAAGACCCTCATGCCCCAGGACCCTCGAGGCCTAGGCACAGGCTCCCACCACCCAGAAGCCCCACCTACGGGGACACGGATTTCTCCGAAGAGGTAGTCGAGCCCCTTGAGGAGGGGGAACTCCCCTCGGGGACGGAGCCACATCAAACCATGAGACGCTTCTTCACAAAGGATGAGCTTCCGGACCTTGTATCCCAATGCCTATCGGAGCTCGCTATCCCGGGCCAAGGCACCTCGGGGGAACCTAGAATAAACCCCCTGCTGGAGGGCCTTCGACAGACGTCTCGCCATTTTCCTCTCTTACAGGCGGCACAACAGCTAATTGACCTGGACTGGAATGCTCTGGAGTCCTCATTCAAAGGAGGTCGAGCCTTGTCGGCCATGTACCCCCTGGACCCAGCGACCAAGGAACATCTGGCGTGCCCTAGAGTGGACGCCATAATCTGCGCGGTCACTAAGCGCACTACCATCCCAGTGGAGGGAGGAGCAGTGCTCAAGGATGCACACGACCGGCGCCTGGAAGCCATACTAAAACAATCATTTGAGGTAGCAGCCATGTCCCTGCAGATTGCGGCCTGCTGCACCGTGGTGACACGTTCCTGTTTATCTCAAGCCAGGAACAACACCCCGGGAGAAGACATGGAATCAGCACTATCATTCCTCACTGACGCGGCTTCCGATCTAGTGCGCACAGCAGCCAGAGGAGTGTCGTCCACAGTGGCAGCCAGGAGACAACTCTGGCTTCGAAATTGGTCGGCTGACGCCTCCTCCAAGACACGCCTCACGAGACTGCCCTTCAAAGGATCCCTTCTCTTTGGCAGCGAACTAGAAAAACTGGCCAACAAATGGGGCAACTTCCCATTACCTCGCCTGCCAGAAGACAAGACGAAGAGAAACCAGCGTCCCTTCCCCAGGTCCTCCAGAGGCAGAAGCTCACAGCGCTTCAACCCTTACAAGAGCAACTATCAAGCGCCCTGCCCTACGGGCAGGAACCAGTCCTTTCGGAACAAGCACAGCAAGAGGGGAACCAGCTCGGGTCCAGGCCCCAGCCGCACCCCACAATGAGATTCAGCCGACCCATCCAAGGGAAGAAGCCATAGGGGGCAGGTTAACCCTATTCTACCACAGATGGGTCGAGATAACTTCGGACAAGTGGGTCCTAGCCATCATCCGAGAGGGGGTACTACCTGGACTTCTTTAGAACCCCTCCGGACAAGTTCGTGGAATCTCCCTGCCACGGCCCCCGCAAGAGGGCGGCAGTGGAAGCTACACTGACCAGACTTCTGGCTTTCGAGGCCATAACCCCGGTACCTACACGGGAAATAAATACTGGACATTACTCCATCTACTTTATCGTACCCAAGAAAGAGGGTACATTCAGACCCATCCTGGACCTCAAGTCGGTCAACCGACACCTAAGGATCCCACACTTCCGCATGGAAAAACCCTACGATCAGTCATACGTACAATACAACCAGGAGAGTTCCTCACATCCCTGGACCTGTCGGAGGCCTACCTACACATCCCAATTCATCAGGAACACCAGCGCTACCTACGCTTCAAGGTCCTGAATCATCACTACCAGTTCCAGGCACTATCCTTCGGGTTAGCCACTGCACCCCGGACGTTCACCAAGGTAATAGTAGTGGTGGCGGCAACACTCAGGAAGGAAGGAATCCTCGTTCATCCCTACCTGGACGATTGGCTGATCAGAGCAAAATCACCGGAGGAAAGCCACCAAGCAACCAGCAGAGTCATAACTCTACTGGAAAGCCTAGGTTGGGTAGTCAACACAAACAAGAGCTCCCTACAGCCCTCACAGTCGCTGGAATACCTAGGAGTCCGATTCGACACCAAGGAAGACAAGGTCAGCCTGACCCCTATGAGGAGATCAAAGCTGTGGAACCAGCTCCAGACCTTGCTGAGCGCCTCCCGTCCCACAACATGGGATTACCTGCAAGTCCTCGGACTAATGGCATCCACACTGGAAGTGGTGCCATGGGCGCGAGCCCACATGAGGCCCCTGCAATGCTCACTTCTATCACGGTGGAGTCCACGATCCCAGAACTACACCGTACGTCTACCACTACCGGCCAGAGTCCAGACCCAGCTACGGTGGTGGCTACAGATCAGCCACATGAGCCGGGAATCAAGACTATCCTCCCCAACCTGGACCCTGCTCACCACAGATGCCAGTCTACACGGGTGGGGCGCACACTGCGAAGAGCTAACTGCCTAAGGGCGGTGGAACGAAGAAGAGGCGGGGTGGAACATCAACCGCCTAGAAGCACGGGCGTTCAGATTAGCCTGCCTGCGGTTCGCCCACAGACTTCGAGACAAAGCAGTCAGAGTGATGTCGGACAACGCCACGATGGTGGCCTACATCAACCGGCAGGGCGGAATCAGAAGCCAACAGGTGTCCTTAGAAATAGACCCTCTGGGGAGGAAGTGACGTCAGCCATACTGATGGCAGCCTGACTATCGAGCTCCCGCAGCCTTCCCGATTAAAGCTAATAAATAAAAGGCAAACTGGAACCCAAATTCTACTTTTTTGGAGCGGAACAGCTTAGGAATATATAGAGATGGCGGCGAAACGCAAATCCATCGACTTCCAAAGCTTCTCATACCAAAAAGCGGGGGAAGTGGAGAAAGAGCAGCGGCAGGAGGTCGCGATAATGGCGGCGGTGCCGAAGCCTCAAGACTCAGATGATGATTTTCATGTGGAATCGGAGGACGCGCCTTCCCGGTCTGAGTTCCGCAATTGGTTTTGCAGCATAAGGCAGGATATAAAAAATTATAAAAAAGAGATGCACGCAATGATGGAAGATTTTCGGGAGGATCTGAATACAGTGGGCAGAAGGGTGGATGAACTTGATGGCCGAGTGGACGAGCAGTCAATAACAGCTAAACAGTTACAGGACACTTGCGCGGAATTATTAGACGAAAATGCCTCCATGCGGGCCAAAATGGCCGACATCGAGAACAGAGCACGGAGGGGAAATCTCCGTTTTCGCGGTTTCCTGGAAAATTCAGACAATACTAATTGCGAGCAATTAATATCTCGCTTTTGTGCACATTTACTGGACCTGGAAGGGGGTGCCCAGCAAACAGGCGCAGAGATCATTAAACTGGACAGGGCGCATCGGGCACTGCGACCCGCCAGAGCTAATACAATGAGAGACATCATAGTATGTTTTCATAGTTATGCTCAGAAGGAGAAGATTGCAGCAGCTGCTCGTAAGCAAAATAAATGGCAATGGGAGAATCAAGAAATCTCCATCTACGCGGATCTTTCCCAGGCAACGTTACAAAATCGATTTGAATTCCGAGAGGTCACCCAATTTCTAAGACAAGAAAATGTTAAATACCGCTGAATGCATCCATTTGGCCTCACATTCATGTGGGAGGGGGTGACCTCGCAATTACACACGGTGACCGAGGCCACACAGCTGCTGAAAGATAAAGGTTTTCGACCCTCTGTAGCTCCGGTTCCTAATAGCCAGAAACATGCTACTAAAGGTCAGCCTCCAAGATGGCAGAGGGCAACTTCTCGAAACAGCAGGCTGAAGAGAAATTCGGATGTCCCTAGACCGGCTGGAGGGAACACTTGAAGAAAGGATGTCTTCACACTCTTCCATACTTTTTTGCTTGCAGCAACACTCAGACGGATGAAACTGCAGCTGAGATGTTGCTCTAAGTTTATTCATTGACTGGTTGTGCTATTCGGTTTATTTCCTACAGCCTATATATTTGTTTTTTTATAGGCCAGGTTTGCCTTCTCTTTTTTTTTTTGTTTTTTTTTTAATATGGGAAGGAAGGAAGCGCTGTTAGTTAATATCTTCCTCGCTAGTTTAGAACCCAGGGATCTGCGAGGTGAAATGCGCAGATTCACTAAGGGTATAAGAAGGGGGGGGGGGGGGAGGGAAAGGGTTAGAGTCAAGACACAAGGTTGCTATTTTTTGGGGTGGCATCAGAGTCAAAAATGTGTGATCAGGGGCAGTCACTTTAAGGCAGATGAACTCTCTTGTAGGGTTCTGGAGTATTTTTCAGAATGTCTGCTGTATGTATTGTCTCCCTTAATGTAAAGGGTTTGAACACGCCTCAAAAACGACGCTTGCTGTTTAGAGAAATGGGCCATTTGAAAGCAGATATCATTTTCCTACAGGAGACCCACTTGAGAGCTAGATATGAAGCATTGATGAGATCCTCAGCATACCCGCACCAATTCTATGCGGCAAGTTCAAAGCACGCTAAATATGCTGGGGTGGGTGTACTTTTAGCCAAGCACGTGATATTTGAATGTAAGAGTTGTGTCCGAGACCCCATGGGTAGATACCTTATTCTAGTTATCTCTATTGATGGAGTTCTTTATACCTTAGTTAATATATACGCGCCCAATACCGACCAGGGATTATTTTATGATAACCTGAACATTCTTCTCCAGTCACATAGTGGGGGATATTTACTGTTGGGAGGAGATTTTAATTTGGTTCGCTCGCCTACCATTGATGCATCCAGAGGGCATGTTTCAGCTTCAGGTACACACCGGGTAAAATTGCAAGATTTAATGAATTCTTGGCAACTGCTTGATGGTTGGCGCATGCATTTCCCAACCTCACGTTCTTACACCTTTTATTCAGCATCACACCTCTCCTACACTAGAATAGACTACTTTCTATCGGATAAAGGGCTATTTCATCAGATTTCTAAACCAGATATTCACCCAGTAGTGTGGTCTGACCATGCAGCTGTAACAGTGGTGGTTCGCCTTCGAGGCTTTGATCCAGGTGTCAAATTTTGGCGGCTTAACAAATCCTTGTTGGGAGACGAGGATTATAATCAGGCTTTAATAGACAACATTAAGCATTATTTCTCACACAATGATGGGGAGGGAGTTTCACCCCCGGTGGTCTGGGACGCCTTTAAAGCTTATCTCAGAGGGCTATTGATCTCAAGGGGTACCTATATTAAAAAGAGGGACTCGAAAATTGCCCAGGATCTGAGAGTTACCATAAAACAGCTCTCTCAGGCCCATCAACGCACTGGTTCGGGTAGGATATTAACAAAACTCTCCAAATCTAGAGAGGATTTATTAAGATTAGAATCTCTTAAGATTAATCACTTAATGTTAATGACCAAACAAGAATACTTCGAAGGGGGGAACAAAGCTGGGAAACAGCTGGCCCATAAATTGAAAAAACTTCAGTACCAAAATAATATAGCTAGGATCAAAAGTGCTAAAGATACAATGCTCACTAACAATACCGAGATCCGCAAAAGATTTTTAGAATTCTATTCTCAGCTCTATGGGTCAAATGAGTCGATCCAGCAAACTAATGTAGATGAATATCTGCTGAAAACGCCACTACCTAGTTTAACGGCAAAAGCCCAAACTGAGCTCGATGCTGAGATTACTGTAGTTGAGATCTTAGAGAGTATAAATTCCCTGAAGGTGGGGAAGTCCCCAGGACCGGACGGGCTGACGGCCAAGTTCTACAAGCAGTTTGGCCCCTATTTAGTTGCATATCTACAGAAAGTGTATAATTCCTTGAGGGGGGGGGGGGGCGCCACTGGGACCCCAGGCCAACTTGGCAGGTATAACGGTACTCCCTAAGCCGGGTCGTGACCCCACTGTTTGCAGGTCTTACCGACCTATATCCCTGATAAACCTTGATCTCAAGATTCTGGCAAAAAATTAACCGGGCGGATGAATAAATATATTACAGAGCTCATACATCCAGATCAAGCGGGGTTCATTCATGGGAGGACGGCCGGTGATAACATCTGTAAACTTGTAAATTTACTTTGGATTGCACATGAACGCACAGATGAAGCGCTTTTTCTATCCATGGATGCGGAAAAGGCGTTTGATATGGTGCACTGGCCATTTTTATTTGGGGTACTGCGGAAAATGGGATTTGGGACTTATTTTTGTGAGTGGTTATCTCAATTATATCAACGACCTAAAGCATGCCTAAAAATTAATGGGGGGTACTCTGATAGCTTTGAGGTAGGGAGGGGTACACGTCAGGGGTGTCCACTCTCACCCATCCTATTCGCCATCTTCCTGGAACCTTTAGCGATCAATATTAGAAACAACTTGGCTATACAGGGATTTCGGGTGGGTGATTCCTGTTATAAATTGAGCCTTTTTGCGGATGATATCATTTTCACTGTAACAGACCCCATCACTCCTTGTTGGGAATAGAGCAAGAAATACGAACGTTCAGCGAGGCATCTGGGTATAAAGTTAACTGGGAGAAGTCGGAAATTCTTAATGTTAAGTGTTCCATGGCCTCTATACAATCTATGCAACCTTTGCATCCATTTAGATGGGCTTCTCAGAAGCTTAAATATTTAGGTGTCTATCTTACCTCGCACCCGAAGGATTTGTATTCCTTTAACTACCCGCCTCTAATTAAAAAGATATTCTCGGAGCTTGACAAATGGAGTAGTTTGCAAATTTCCTGGTTGGGACGTATTGCCACTCTCAAAATGAATATTCTTCCCAAATTATTATACCTCTTTCAATCTCTTCCTATTGCCATCCCAAACGAGGCCATCACATTATGGCAGCGTAGGTTTTTGGGTTTCCTATGGAAAAGACGCCCACCCAGGGTTAGTAGGCAGGTACTATATCAAGCCAAACTGGATGGCGGTCTGAGTGTGCCTAATTTTCTGTGGTATTATATAGCTGGTCAAATCCGTCCTATTGTGGTGTGGCATGCCTCAAGAGATATAAAGCATTGGGTTCTTATTGAGCAGGACAGTGCGGCTGGGATGGCGTTGGCGGCTATGCCCTGGCAACCACGGAGTACGTGGATGGAGTGTTCTCGTATGCTTCCCACCACCAAACACACTCTTTTAATGTGGGGAAAATGGAAATCAAAATTGGTGGGTTCCAAGGGGTATTTCCATCTCACTAGCCTATATCACAATACTAGTTTTGGACCTGGCCTCCCTGCGCTGGCATTTCAGGCTTGGAAGGCGAGATCTATAACATGACTAGAACATATTTGGGGGGGGGCGATGCATTACTTTCATATACTCATTTCAGGGACAAATTGGGTATGCCAGCCTCCGAATTTCTAGCCTATACTCAACTCTCTCATTTCTGTCGCTCTAGCGGAGTACCGGTGGATTTACTGCGTGGGAAAACACTATTTGAGGGGTTCTGCTCCCATCCCTGCGGAAGTAAGGGTCTTCTTTCAAAAATTTATAAATTGCTGAATTCCAGACATCTTGGAATCCCCCACTATGTTAAGGCATGGTCGACGGACCTTGGGAGGGCTATTACACATAGTGAGTGGGAACATATATACTTGCAGCTTAGCAAAGCATCAATTTCTTCCACCCCCATAGAAAATGGTTATAAGCTTCTCTATCGCTGGTACCTCACCCCAGATAGGATGAGGAAAATACTCCCTAAATACAATGGCGACTGCTGGAGGGGCTGTAAGACAAAGGGAACCTTTCTGCATATGTGGTGGGAGGGTGCATGTGTAAAACCGTTGTGGACACAAATAGAAGACTGGTTGTCAAAGCTGCTTGATAGAACAGTGAACCTCTCAGTGGAAGGTGCCTTATTGAACACATGGGACCATAGCGACACAACTGCACTAGCAGAATTTTGCGTCCAGACTTGTATTGCGACCAGATTGGAAATTGCGAGGATGTGGAAGAATACTACAGGTCCGACCTTTGCGGCTGTGATGCACAGACTGGATCAAATTTGTACGCTCAATAAACTAACTGCAGAAAAATATAAAAGGAAGAAACAATATTCTAAGGTTTGGGATACTTACTTGCATTGGAGAGCCTCCCGGGCTGTTTCCCCACTGTCAAGCTCCAACTAATGTGGTGTGTGGCTTTCTTGATTCTGTGACCCTATGTGCTATTCCACATGATTGAAGGGGCGTGTAGAACCAATCTCTTGTACTGTTAGCCCTGTTTACGGATACCAAGATGCTGTGATGCTACCACATATTCACACATTTTTCGAAGTGACGCAATTGATACTATAGTACTGATTCATGATTCTTTGACGTTGTTGCTGTTGTTATTAATATATGTCTTTCTTGCTTATACCTTGATGAGTCATGGGAATGGGGGGGGGGGGGGGGGAACCAGAGGGTCTTTAGGGGATTGGGGGAAAATGGGGGGCCATTCATTATGTATTTTACATATGTTTATGTCTTTTGCATTGTTGTGCACCAATAAAACTGTTAACACCAAAATAGAAATAGACCCTCTGGCTTGGGTGGAAGCAAATCTCCAGGACATCTCCGCCGTCCACATCGCCGGGAAGGACAACACCACGGCAGACTTCCTCAGCAGGGAAAGTCTAAACCCAGGAGAATGGAAGCTGTCACCCACAGCCTTCAAGATGATAGTGAATCGGTGGGGGACTCCAGACATGGACCTTCTAGCAAGCAGATCCAACGCTCAAGTACCCTGATACTTCAGCCACAGGCGGGATCCACAGTCCCAGGGGATCGATGCCCTGGTACAGGCCTGGCCACCGGGGACCCTGATATATGCCTTCCCTCCGTGGCCCTTGCTGGGCACAATCATTCACAAGATTCAGCGGCACAGGGGCCCCGGACTGGCCAAGAAGACCCTGGTACGCAGACATGAGAAGACTACTGGCAGGGAATCCACTACCCCTGCCTCCACACAGAGACCTGCTACAACAAGGTCCCATCCTCCACGAGGATCCAGCTCAATTCTCTCTTACAGTCTGGCCATTGAGAGGGCCCGCCTGAGAAAGAGGGGATACTCGGGGGCAGTAATAGATACTCTCCTCCGAGCACGCAAGTTCTCCACATCTCTAACATACATAAGGATCTGGAGAGTCTTTGAGGCCTGGTGCGAAGACCACAACGTCAAACCACGCTCTTCTAAAGTTCCCGTGATTCTGGAATTGACTACAGAAGGGCCTGTCCCTCAACTCCATCAAGGTACAGGTAGCCGCATTGTCATGCTACGGCTCCAGGAGCGAGGACGACAGCATAGCCTCACACCCAGATGTATCACGCTTCCTGAAAGGAGTCAAACACATTCGCCCACCACTAAAGTGGCCAGTGCCCCTGTGGAACCTCAACCTTGTCTTGGAGTTCCTAGCGGGATCTGCCTTCAGACCCCTCCGAGGCCTGTCCCTCCATCTGTTAACCTTAAAGACGGTGATCTTGCTGGCCGTGTGTTTGGCCCGCCGCATCTCAGAGCTACAGGCACTGTCCTGCTGTGAGCCATTCCTCAGACTCACCCCGGGGACCATTCAGCTATGCACGGTTCCCTCCTTCCTCCCCAAAGTGGTCTCACACTTCCACCTTAACCAAACCATCTCACTACCTACGATGGACGGCTTGAAGAAGTCGGAAGAAGCCCGTAGTATACGCCATCTCGACATCGGCAGACTCCTATCCAGTTACCTGGAAATGTCGGAACCAGTACGAAAGACGGACCACCTTTTCGTCCTTCACAGCAGGGAAGAGGCAAGGGGAAGCGGCCTCACGGGCAACCATTGCCCGCTGGATCAAGGAAGTCAAGGCGGCCTACGTAGAAGCGGGAAAACCACCACCTCTACAGGTCAAGGCCCATTCTACCAGAGCCCAGGCGGTTTCCTGGGCAGAAACTAGAATGCTGTCACCTGCCGAGATCTGCAGGGTGGCAACATGGTCCTCCATCCATACCTTCTCCAGATTCTACCGTCTGGATGTTCAGGCTCGGGAGGACACAGCATTTGCAAGGGCAATCCTAAGTGGGCCACGGGCAGCCTCCCACCCAGTTCGGGAGTAGCTTTTATACATCCCATTGGTCCTGAGTCCATCTGCTACACGCTAGGAAATGGAGAAATTACTTACCTGATAATTTCGTTTTCCTTAGTGTAGACAGATGGATTCAGCATCCCACCCTCGGCTGACATTATACATGGTTTTTCAACGAATCAAGGGTAAGCCATGTTTTCATTTACCTAGGGCATCCACCCTGCTGGGTGTCGATGCTTTCCGGTTGAGTACACTGGCGGTCTCCAGCTATAGTCCTTCAACCAGTTCAAGTTAATCAAGTTAATCAAGTTTTTAACGTTCTAACAGTTATTTAAGTTAACCATATTAAGTTAATCAATCAGTCAGTCACACATATATCCACAATGCTTTTCAAGGAAGAATACTGAAGAGCTGCACTTCCTGCAGGGGTATATGTACTAGGGGCTGATGTCAGATTGAAATCTGATTCGTCTCCAACTGCTAACAGGAGTACACTATACCCATTGGTCCTGAGTACATCTGTCTACACTAAGGTAAACGAAATTATCAGGTAAGTAATTTCTCCATTAGTGCCTCCTTTTTACCGCGGCAGAGCATTATAAAATTGGGTACTCAGGAGAAGTGGATTGGCACGCATTGAGCGGGCGCTTAATTATGAGCGCCCGTTTAATGCGCACCAATATTGCATCAGCCTGGAAGAGTCTCAGAACTAGACTGCAGAGTTACAGAGAATCTCACTTTTGAGGAGGGCAGACAGTTGTCCCCCACCGCCTCCTTAAAAGGCTAGTTGTCTGTCTAATCATGTCTTCACCAATTTCTCCATCTTTTTCTCCTCACTCTCTTCTCAGGCCCACACTCTGCCCAGCCTCTCTCTCCTACCCCCAACACTTTGTCTAGCATCTGTCACTCTCTCCTCCTCCTCCGACACTCTGCACAGCCTCTTTTCCTTATCTCCACACTTTTACTGTCTTCACACACTGATCTGTCTGTCTTCACTATGCCCAACCTCTCTCTCTCCCCTACCCCCACACTCTGCCCATTCTCCACACTCTGCACAGCTTCTGGTTTTCTTCCAATCCACCACTCTGCCCAGTCCCTCTTTCCTTATCCCTAACTATACCCAACTTGTCCCTTCTCTACTCCTCATGTTCTGCCCAGTTTCTTTCTCTGTCAACTCTTGGCCCAACCTTTCTCTCCCTCTACACTCTGCAATCTCTCAATCTTGCCCAGCCTTTCTGTCTTTCTGCACTCTGCTCAATCTCTCTCCCTCTCTCTCTCTCACTCTGTGTCTCTCCTCACTCTGTCTAGTCTCTTTCCTTCTTTCAGCAGAAATGGAACTCTTTCCTCATTAGTCTGACACTAGTTCTAATGATTGAATTGTTGCCCTTGTTCTAACCTTCATCGAAAGCTAGTTCATTTTCCTTTAAGAAGGCCCTTCTTAAATATATGCATACATGTTGACATCATTTTAGTGAGCATCAGAATTTGCCTCATGAGGGAAATACTGAGTTGACTTCATCTTTATGGATAAGCCTAATTTCCACTGCAGTACAAGTCAATATCTGCTTTGTAGCTTTTACAAATATGGTTTATTTTCTATGCATTCTTTTGTGTTTTTGTGCTACTGGAGCTTTCTTTATCACATTTAATAGACCAGTTGGAATTGATTTGTTTTGGAGCTGTTCCAACAGAATTAGAATAGGAGCAGATGATTAAGGACACGGTCATATTTAACCAGACTAATTCCATTGAAAATGCTTAAAGGATTACTATATATAATTAAGAACATTATAGTAAAATAACAATCATCTTAGGAGGTGGCTATTTTGGAAAACACATCTGTTTTAGAAATCAATCTTTCCACAGGTCTGATTTCTAATGGCAACATCCACAGCTTTAAATTCAATCCAAACGCCCTATTTAGCCTCGCTGCAGAACTCACAAAATCCCCCATTCCCTCCCCCCAAGAAATAAACAGCATTGAGAAATGCGAGAAACTAGCCGACTACTTTCAAAGTAAAATCTCCAAAATTCTTACACATCTACCCCCCAATCCCGCTCCCACAGACCCACTACCGATCGACAACAACTCTAACCTCGACTCTCTCGACACTACCTCCGTGAAGGAAGTTGAATCCATATTAAAAAAGATGCGACCATCCACCCACATCTCAGACACCATACCATCAAAAATTCTCCTCCCCATTCCCTCTGCCATTGCAAAACCAATAGCAGAAATCATAAACTGCTCCATCACCTCCGGGAAAGTCCCCGACCCACTTAAACTCGCCGTCGTGAAACCACTACTAAAGAAACCTACCCTGGATCACAATGACCCTGCAAATTACAGGCCTATTTCCAATCTGCCCTTCATATCCAAAATCATGGAAAAAGTGGTAAACTCCCAACTCACCGATTTCCTAGAAGATAACAATATTCTACACCCCACCCAATACGGTTTTCGTAAAGACCGTAGCACCGAAAAACTCCTACTCGCAATAACGGACACCATCCTTAAAGGCATGGACCACGGCCAATCATATATACTTGCCCTTCTCGATATCTCAGCCGCCTTTGATACCGTGAATCATCAAATCCTAATATCACGCTTAGCGGAGATAGGCATCTCAAACACAGCCCTATCCTGGTTTTCCTCATACCTTGACCACCGCAAATACCTAGTCAAGCTTGATACTTTCGAATCCGCACACATTCCCATCACACAAGGGGTACCACAAGGCTCTTCTCTATCCTCCACCCTCTTCAATATATACTTACTCCCTCTCTGCCACCTCCTCTCTAAACTAGGACTAAAATTCTTCTTGTACGCTGATGACGTACAAATACTTATTCCAATTCAAAAATCCATCAACGAAACCCTTCAATACTGGGAAACATGCCTGACATCCATCAATTCTCTCCTCTCCAATCTCCACCTAGCTCTTAACACCTCGAAAACTGAAATCCTCATCCTCACAAACCAATCACTCAATTCATCCCGCCAAATGACTCTCAACGCCTCACAAGCTCATACACTACCGCCCAGTGTCAGAGATTTAGGAGTCACCCTAGACAATCAACTCAGCTTCAAAACCCACATTAAATCACTTCTAAAAGGGGGCTTTTACAAATTACAAATTCTCAAAAAATTGAAGCCCCTTCTCCATGCCTGTGACTTCCGCACGGTTATGCAAACCACCATACTCACCAAACTCGACTACTGCAACTCCCTTCTCTTAGGCCTCCCCTCCTCTACCACTAAACCCCTTCAAATCCTACAAAATGCCATGGCAAGAATCTTAACAAACACCAGAAAAACTGACCACATCACTCCCATACTCCAAGATCTCCATTGGCTCCCCATCACCTTCCGCTCCCAATATAAAACACTTACCATCCTCCATAACACATTATACAATAACAATTCACCTTGGCTTGAAGACATGCCACAATTCCGTCAAGCCAACCGCCCCACCAGAAACTCCCTTGCTGGCACTCTCCAAACCCCCTCACTTAAAGTTGGGCACCTTACCGCTACCAGGGAGAGAGCCTTCTCCATTGCGGGCCCTACCCTCTGGAACTCCCTACCCGCCAAACTCCGCTTAGAACCATCCATGAGCCACTTCAAAAAAGGAATCAAGACATGGCTCTTTAAACAAGCCTACCCCAATTCCACCCAATCCTATCCAATGTCCTCCTGAACCACCTCAATCCCAACCTAGCCCACTACCTCTCTCCCATCCCCCCTCTCCCACCCCTCTCTATCTCTCCTCTCTCCTTTGCCTACTCCCCCACGCCACCATCAATTTCTCCCTGAAAACTATCACCGTCTGTACCTGGTTCCCACCACCCCCGTCTCGCCCCCCCCCCCCCCCCCCCCCCCCCCCCCCCCTTAATCGTTCCTACGTGCACCTGCCCATGTCCTACTGTAAATAAGTTTCATATACTAAATATCCCAAGTGCACATGCCAACTAACCTTGTATATTGGTTCTTTTTGTAACGCTGCCTGTCTGACTCTCCTCTCCTCTACTTTGTATATCACCCAGTTAACCCCTCCCCTGTTTATTGTAATTTCCTTTCCTTTCCTTTCTCAGTTATTTGTAAACCGACATGATGTGTCCTACGAATGCCGGTATAAAAAAAGTTTTAAATAAATAAATAAATAAACATTTAATGCTATGTTAGAAACCCTGGTTCAGTTTCCACATTGGATGGGCATTGTGGAGGTAGAACTCATAGTTATTGTTAAAGAGCAGCACCCATTGGCTGGCTCAAGTACAGCTATGCTGGGTCGGCGAGGGAGCAGTTGTCAGTGCCTCTCAGTCAGAAGATTTGCTGCACGGAGAAGGCTAAGAAAGAGGGGAGGAATGAAGCATTCTCACAGGACAAGCAGGATGGTCGTCCTCACTTATGGGTGACGTCAGCCCAATCACGGAACACTTTTGTCAAAGTTTCTAGAACTTTGACTGGCACCTACTGGGCATGCCCAGCATGGCACTAACCCTGCATCCAGCAGGGATCCCCCTTCAGTCTCTTTATTTATTTATTTATTTTTTTCCGCGCAGCAGTAGCCATGTAGGTTAAGGAGCTCTCTAGAGATTCCTGACAGGAATTTTCCTCATGGAACTTCTTTAAGAATTTTCAAAAAATTCTACCCCATAGGAGTCCCCCTATCAATATCCGTACTCCGCAGTCGAAAGGTAAGGCTTTACCCTCGTTTGCGGTGCAGGGCTTCCAGTCTCCATCGACAACGGTACCGGTGCCCGAGCCAGTCACTGATCCGATTCCCATGGCGCTCGCACCACTTCTGGGTACGTTGATCAGTGCCCTTCCACCGCTGGAACCAAGAACACCAGTATGTCCTCTTCGATGCCGATACCTTTGTCATCGGAAGGTGAAGAAACACAGATACCCATACCGCTGTCTGGAATTCTGCCACAGACTCATCCATCGATGTCACCGGTTCCATAGATGCCTCCATCGATACCGTCGGTGCCTCTTCCAATGCCGTCGATGCCTAGGCCTGGCCCTTCGGGAATAACGCCATTTCTCCCCTCTGAAGATCCTCAGGGAGCTGGTGATCAACCTTATGATCCTTGGACTGATGATTCTTCCCAGGATACAGATGATCTCCCTTCAGAGCCCTCTCCTCCTAAGAGAGAAGACGTTCTCCTCCAGAGGACCTGTCCTTTGTTAACTTCATTAAAGAAATGTCTGAGACAATTCCATTTCAACTTCAGACAGAAGAGGATTCAAGGCACAAGATGCTGGAAGTACTCCAGTTTCTTGATGCTCCTAAGGAAATCATGTCTATTCCTATTCATGAAATCCTAATTGATCTTCTAAAGAGAAATTGGGAGCACCCAGGTTCGGTTCCGCTGTCAACCGTAAGACAGATGCCACTTATCTTGTACAGTCAGCTCCTGGGTTTCAAAGATCACAACTGAATCATCACTATGTGGTTGTGGAATCAGCCCAGAAAAAGGCACGGCATTTCAAACCTCATTCCTCCATACCTCCAGGGAAGGAGCAGAAATCCCTAGATGCTTTTGGAAGATGGGTCTTTCATGGCTCAATGTTTATATCTCGCATTGCTTCTTACCAGTTGTACATGACCCAGTATAACAGAAT
Source organism: Rhinatrema bivittatum (assembly GCF_901001135.1). NCBI lineage: Eukaryota > Metazoa > Chordata > Amphibia > Gymnophiona > Rhinatrematidae > Rhinatrema > Rhinatrema bivittatum. The sequence continues at coordinate 320,283,307 of NC_042615.1, read as the reverse complement.
ATCAGGGATTTCTCTGAATCTTTACCTGACCAATTCCAGGATGAGCTTAATGCTCTGGCTCAAAAAGGCCTGGATGCAGGGCAAGCATGAGGTCCGTGCTGCATACGACATATTTGACACTGCCTCTAGGGTGTCCACAGCGGGGAGTAGTGCATGAAGGTGGGCCTGGTTGAAATCCTCCGACTTAAGACCAGAGGTACAGGACAGGTTGGCTGACCTAACCTGTGCTGGTGATAATCTCTTCGGAGACAAAATCCAGGAGACTGTGGCACAGCTAAAGGACCACCATGAAATGCTGCGTCACCTTGCTTCAGTGCCTGCTGATTTCTCGTCCACCTCCAAGAGGACATTCAGGCGAGACTCTAAGTGGCCGGCCTAGAAACCAAGAAGGTATTATCCTCCGGCTTCCCAAGGTCACCCTTCCAAGCCTTATCAAAAAGGTCAGTCCAGGCAATCCTGACTTAGAAGGCCCAGCCAGCTCCTCAGCTGGGACCAGAGTCAGGGTTTTGACTCCTCCCTGGAAAGCATATGCCAACCTCTTCCATCTTTACCGTTCTGCGGTCGATTGTGCCACTTCACCAACATTTGGCACACAGTCACCACCGATCAGTGGGTGCTTGCGGTAGCCAGGGTTACCACCTTAACTTCCTGACCATACCGGCGGACTCCCCACCTCGGCTGATGTGGGGATATTCCGATCTCCCCTTCTAGAACAGGAGGTTTCAACCCTCCTCCAGTCCCGGGCAATAGAACCCGTGCCCCTCCCAACAGGGGCAGGGGTTCTATTCCCGGTATTTTCTCATCCCGAAAAAGTCAGGTGGCGTTCGTCCAATCCTGGACCTTCGTGCCCTAAACAAGTATCTACAAAGGGAAAAGTTCAAGATGGTAACCTTAAGAACATAAGAACTTGCCATGCTGGGTCAGACCAAGGGTTCATCAAGCCCAGCATCCTGTTTCCAACAGAGGCCAAAACCAGGCCACAAGAACCTGGCAATTACCCAAACACTAAGAAGAACCCATGCTACCGATGCAATAGCAGTGGCTATTCCCTAAGTATAATTGATTAATAGCCATTAATGGACTTCTCCTCCAAGAACTTATCCAAACCTTTTTTGAACCCAGCTACACTAACTGCACTTAACCACATCCTCTGGCAACAAATTCCAGAGCTTTATTGTGCGTTGAGTGAAAAAGAATTTTCTCCGATTAGTCTTAAATGTGCTACTTGCTAACTTCATGGAATGTCCCCTAATCCTTTCTATTATTCGAAAGTGTAAATAACAGTCACATCTACTCGTTCAAGACCTCTCTTGATCTTAAAGACCTCTATCATATCCCCCCTCAGCCGTCTCTTCTCCAAGCTGAACAGCCCTAACCTCTTCAGCCTTTCCTCATAGGGGAGCTGTTCCATCCCCTTTATCATTTTGGTTGCCCTTCTCTGTACCTTCTCCATCGCAACTATATCTTTTTTGAGATGCGGCGACCAGAATTGTACACAGTATTCAAGGTGCGGTCTCACCATGAAGCGATAGAGACATTATGACATTTTCCGTTCTATTAACCATTCCCTTCCTAATAATTCCTAACATTCTATTTGCTTTTTTGACTGCTGCAGCACACTGAGCCGACGATTTTAAAGTATTATCCACTATGATGCCTAGATCTTTTTCCTGGTTGGTAGCTCCTAATATGGAACCTAACATCGTGTAACTACAGCAAGGGTTATTTTTCCCTATATGCAACACCTTGCACTTGCCCACATTAAATTTCATCTGCCATTTGGATGCCCAATCATCCAGTCTTGCAAGGTCCTCCTGTAATGTATCACAGTCTGCTTGTGATTTAACTACTCTAAATAATTTTGTATCATCCGCAAATTTGATAACCTCACTCGTCGTATTCCTATCCAGATCATTTATATATATATTGGGCGCTCTACTTGCTCTTCTACGTGTATGCGTCTTGGAGATCTCTGGATCTCCAAGACGCATACACACACATCTCAATTATTCCATATCATCGCAAATTCCTGCGATTCCTTCCATGAGTCTTTACCAAGTGTCTCATGGTGGTTGCAGCCTTCCTCAGGAGTCAGGATGTCCATGTCTACCCTTATCTCGACGATTGGTTGATAAGGGCTCCGACTCAGCAAGCCGCTTGGGGTCCTTGCGTCTCACTCTCCATACCCTGATTTCCCTAGGGTTTCTAATCAACTGTCCCAAATCCAAGATAGTTCCATCCCAAACCCTTTCCTTTATAGAGGCTTGTCACTTCCTCATACTGCTGGGTCACATGGTATCTGCGGTGCATGTAACTCTGATGGCCCATCTAGCCATGAGAGTAATGCAGTGGACCCTAAAATCCCAGTGGGTTCAAGCTTGTCAACCAATGTCCAGCATTGTTCACGTTAACACACAGCTCTGCCTGTCGCTCGCTTGGTGGATACAACACTCCAATCTACTTCAAGGCCTTCCATTTCAGGCTCCAGAATCTCAAATTACGTAGACAAGACACCTCCAACCTAGGGTGGGGTGCTCATGTCAGCAACCTCCAGACTCAGGTAACCTGGTCTCCAGGAAGCCAAACATCAGATACATTTCCTGGAGCTTTGGGCAATCAGATATGCCCTCAAGGTTTTTCAGGATTGCCTTTCGAACAAAGCCATCCTGATTCAAACCGACAATCAGGTGGCGATGTGGTACATCAACAAGCAAGGGGGAACGGGCTCCTACCTCCTGTGTCAGGAAGCTGCACAGATATAAGCGTGGGCCTTTTCCCACTCTATGTACCTCACAGCCACCTACTAGCCGGGCATGGACAATGTGTTGGCGGACAAGTGGAATTGCATGTTTCATCCGCACGAGTGGTCTATCAACCCCATGGTAGCGGACACAATATTCCAACGTTGGGATTACTCTCACATAGACCTCTTTGTGTCAGTCCACAACCGCAAAGTAGAAAACTTCAGCTCTCTAACTTGCAGCCATCACTCGCAACCAAGGGACGCTTTCGCCCTCTCGTGGGCCAGCGGTCTCCTCTATGCGTACCCTCCACTTCCACTCATATCGAAGACTCGTGAAGTTACGGAGGGACAAGGGCATAATGATTCTGATAGCCCCGCACTGGCCACGCCAACTATGGTTCCCAATCCTCCAGGACCTATCAGTACGCCGGCACATTCCTCTGGGGAAGGATCCGCTTCTGATAACTCAGAACGATGGATACTTGCACCACCCCAACCTCCAGGCCCTATCTCTGATTGCCTAGATGTTGAAAGGTTAATACTCCAACCTCTTAACCTTTCAGAGTCTGTGTCCCGAGTCCTGGTAGCTTCACGAAAGCCTTCCACGAGAAGGTCTTATCGTTCTAAATGGAAGAGGTTTATGGTCTGGTGCACTTCCATGTCCATAGACCCCTTCACTTGTTCCACAGCGAAGTTTCTATCTCTGGCACCTGTCAGTCAGGCCTGAAAACTTCCTACATCAGGGTGCATAGGGGCGTGAGGGATGTCGCTATTTCATCACAACCCTTAGTAACATGCTTCATGAGAGGTTTGCTCCACTTGAAACCTCCACTGCACCCTCTGGCCCCTGCTTGGGACCTTAACATAGTTTTGGGGCAGCTCATGAAACCTCTGTTTGAGCCTCTCCACTCTTTCTTCTCGCTATCACCTCCGCTCGCAGAGTTAGTGAGTTGCAGGCTTTAGTTACTTACCCGCCTTACACTAAACTTCTGCATGACAGGGTAGTGCTCCGCACCCACCCTAAGTTTTTACCAAAGGTAGTATCGAAATTTTATATTAATCAATCCATCATCCTACCTACCTTTTTTCCCAGGCCCTATTCAAACCCAGGAGAACAGGCCCTGCATTCCTTGGACTACAAACGTGCCCTAGCCTTCTATCTAGACCGCACGTCGGCCCACAGGAAATCCACTCGTTTGTTTCTTTTGACACCATCAAATTGGGAAATCCTGTGGGAAAGCAGACCCTCTCTTCCTGGTTAGCGGACTGTATTTCTTTTTGCTACTAGCAAGCAGGCATTCCGCTGCAAGACCGTATGAAAGCACACACTGTCAGGGCCATGGCGACATCAGTAGCGCACCTCCGTTCGGTGCTGCTTGCTGATATTTGTAAGGCTGCTACCTGGAGTTCTCTCCATTGCTTTGCAGCCCATTATTGCTTAGATAAGGCTGGCAGACAAGATTTCGTCTTTGGCCAATCTGTTCTACGCAACTTGTTTTCAGTTTAACTACCCAACATCCTTCCTCCAATCCATTCAGGGTTTCAGGATGCCCTCCTTACCAAATTCCACCCCTGTTGTTGTGCCGCCTGCACGTCTTTTGGGTGCATTTGGTGAATTGCTCGGGCATCCTCAGCTCGGTACTCCACCCATATGTAAGGACTACCATCCTGCTTGTCCTGTGAGAAAGCAGAGTTGCTTACCTGTAACAGGTGTTCTCACAGGACAGCAGGATGTTAGTCCTAACGAAACCCGCCCGCCACACCACGGAGTTGGGTTCGCTTACGTTTCCTTATTTTATTTTTCACACGTACTTTTACTATTAGACGAGAATGAAGGGAGACTCCTGCTGGATGCAGGGTTAGTGCCATGCTGGGCATGCCCAGTTGGTGCCAGTCAAAGTTCTAGAAACTTTGACAAGCGTTCCATGATTGGGCTCCATCCTGTGATGTCACCCATATGTGAGGACTATCATGCTGTCCTGTGAGAACACCTGTTACAGGTAAGTAATTCTGCTAAATCCTTGGGTAGTTGTAAATGAACACCTAGCTGCAGTAGGGTCAAGTTCTAGGAGAGCTTGGAAGCCCGTAGGAATAGAAGTGAGTTATTGGTCAGTAAGTACGTCTATTTTATTTTTACCATGGTGCTGTAACAGTCAAAATTGGCTTCTGATGTTGATATAATGCATTTCCTCAGCGTTCGGGCAGGTCAGTCCCCACAAGTGGATTATGTACCTCTGCCAGCAGATAGAGACAGAGCAAAAGTTGAGTCACAGCCAGATAGTCCTGCCCCGACTTCAGCCCACCAGTATTCTCAGTCTCTTAACAGATGGTGGACATGCATTTCCCTTTGGGGGATTGCCTGTGAGTTTAAAAAAAAACAAAAAAAAAAACCAACCCACAGAGAAGAAAAGTTTGAAAGGAGATATAGAAAGACAAGATGTCTATATAGCACCTCTTGCCTCCTGAGCTGATACTGTGTGGTCCCTCCCTCAGTAGAGTGCTTTCAGTCCAGTAACCTTGAATGGCGTGAACCTAAATTTAATTAGTGGTTTCAGGCCAAGAGAGGCTCAATGGCAAAGGCTTTAGCTCTCTCTCCTGTAGCCAGGATCCATTCCTGCTCTCAGCCAGGGAGAGCTGACGTCGGGTAAAAGTTTTTATTAAAAAAAACAGGGAAACGAACAAAGAAAGCAGGACAGAGGGTCTATTTCCTCGGTATTCAGCTGTCTCGCTTACATCTCTGGGAAGTCTGTGAGGTGAGGAGGTAGTGCAGGCATGGTGGGTTGAGCAGCCATTTGGCAAGGCTCTGCTCCCAGGCTTCTCCCCTTTTGACGCATGGTAGGCGGCGAGGTAATTTTGTGTCTTTTGCTGCGGGCTGTTGGTGCACTCCTGTTCATCCGCTTGTGCGTCCCATTTGAGCATTGTTCTGAATGCACATCTTGTGTGTCCAGCTTAGATGTTCTCCTCAATGTCTGTACTGGGTACCCAGTCTGGACATCTATTTGGACGAGTGGTCTAGGTATGTGTGCTTGAACTCACATTTTTTGTGGTCCATTTGGTTGTGGGTACTCTAGGCACGAGCCTTTTGTCAATCTGCATGCATAAAACCATGGCACCTGTGGAGAAGAAGCCTAGTACTTAACTATTTGTGCTGCATGCCACATCAGGGCCTTTAAGCCTGTGTCAGCCCTGCCTGGATGCTTGGGGACATTTACCTCCTTCTGATTTTGCCAGCGATAGTCCATCTCCTTGGTCTGAGGGGAGTGGGACTGAGAGCGACACGACGGGGGTATCCTCTCCCTTGATTGATCTACAGACTGAGTTGTCAGGGAACACTAGCTCTCAGGACAGATGTCAGGTTCGGGCCTATGGGGCCTGGAATGGATTTGCCGTTCTTTTCCTTGGTGGAATTCTTCCAGGAATTGTAGACAATTCTATAGGTCCGGTCTTCTGAATTGGTCGTGCATACTAAGGTAGGTCCATGCACTCAGAGTGCGCTTCTGCCTGTCTCCATGGTCAAGTGCCTTTGGCGCAATGTGGTCTTACAAGGCTCGAATGCAGGTGGATCAAGATGATACCAATGATGGTGGTGTCTCTCCTGGTGAGAGAGGGGATATTACCCCAGATCTGGAGTCATTTAGAACTCTTCTCTGTTTTTCATAGAGATGAGTTGCTGAGCTTGATCTCTCAGACCTTGAAGACCCTCTGAGTAGCTGGGTCTGATTCCTTAGGGATGCAGAAGGAGGATCCCATTTTGGTTACCCTCGTGAGATTTCTTGTTTCTTTCCCCTTTTGGATGCAATGCATGAGTTGATTGATCTGGAATGGAGTGTGCCAGAGGCACTTTGGCCTGCAGATCCAAGTGGTATAAGCCCGCATCTTGGTGGATTTATATCCCTTAGATCTGCAGGCCAGAGAGCAGTTGTGTTTCTTAAAGTGGATGCCTTGGTGTGTTCTGTCAGGAAATGTAACACCATCCTGGTAAAGGGAGATGCAACACTGAAGGATGCTCAGGATAGAAGGATTGAGGCTATCATAAGTCAAGCTTTTGAGGCAGTGATTATGAACTCCCAAATTGCTTCTTTTTGCGCCTTGGTAGCTTGGGCTATCTTGATGTTTGTCAAGAATTTGGTAGCACTGTGTCTGATCTTGGACCCGTGGTAGAACCACGGGCTGCTGCCTTAGCTGATGTGGGCTGTGACTTGGTTCATACAGCTGTCAGAGCAGCAGCTTCAATTATTGCGGCCAGGCGACAGCCATGGCTACCCCACTGATCAGTGGATACTATTTCAAAGTCCAGTCTTGCCAAGCTGCCCTTCAAGGGCTCACTTTTGTTTGGCAGCAAATTGGAAAATATGGCAAGTAAATGGGGAGAAACCAGGTTTCTCAATTGCCAGAGGAAAGAAAACCATGGCCTGGAATTTTTGGTCAAGTGGCTGCTCTCGAAACTGCTGGCATTTTTGGCCTTATAGGGGAGGTTGTTCTCAGTGGTCCTATCCCTTCTGTCAGTCTTGATCCTTTTGCCACTGAGGGCCTCAAAAGGATGCAAGCTCCCAAGGTGGAGCCCCTTGGTCTTCCCAATGAATGTTTGTGGGCTCACCTGTTGTGTAGGAGATAGGTGACTGCTTATCACGTTTTTATCACAGATGGGTCCAGATTACTTCAGATCAATGGCTTCTCGAAGTGGTTCGGAACCGGTATGCTCTAGAATTTCTTCACATTTTTCTGGGTGCCTTATGGTCTCTCCATGTAACTCCCCTCAGGAAAGGGTAGAAGTGGAAGCGACATTACAAAGGCTGTTGCACTTGAAAGCAGTGATTCCTGTTCCCGAATCACAGCAAAATATGGACCATTATTCCATTTATTTTGTTGTGCCCAAGAAGGAAGGGTTGTTTCGACCCATACTGGATGTCAAAGGTGCCAACCAACATTTTTGAGTCACGCATTTGAGGATGGAAAAGGTGTGCTCTGTCATAATGGTAGTATATAAGCAGGGGAGTTCCTCACGTCTCTGGATCTGATGGAGGCGTATACATATATTCCAATCCATCGGGAACATCAGCAGTTCCTCCAGTTTACTGTTCTGGATAGTCATTACCAGTTTCAGGCCTTGCCTTTCGGGCTAGCCACAGCACCCAGGACCATTTCCCAGGTCATGGTGGTAGTAGTAGACGATATAAATCCTACAAAGTTAACACAGATCAATGAGTCTAGACAATCAAACCCATGGTATAACGAAAAGATAAAGGAGATCAAACGAACTCTGAGAAAAAGAGAGAAAGAATGGATTAAATGTAAATCATCAAAGTCTGACTAAATTCAGGAAGCAACTAGCCTTTTACAAAAAAATAATTCTTGACGCCAAAAAATTATTCTTCAGCACAAAAATTGAAAAATTTGCTAACAACCCAAGATCGTCAGGTTTTTTTTTTTACAATATTAAATAACTAACGACAAAACAGAGGCACCCCAAACCCCACTAGAGAACAAATGTAACAAAATAGCAAACTTTTTTTCTCAGACAAAATCATAAACCTCAGAAATAAGATCCCTAACTCAGCAAAACAGGAAATAAAAATGATCAAAAGAGATGTGACACAATGGTCCACCTTTGACAAAGTTTCCGACATTGAAGTTGAATCCATGTTAAAAAAATAAATAAATAAATAAAATAAAAAATGTATATCCGGCCCCTCATAAACTAGATACCATACCTACAATGGATATAAAAAAACTTGCCAACACAACCTCCCATACAATAGCCAAAATAATCAACCTATCAATGAACAATGGAGTAATGCCAGATATTCTAAAAGGGGCAATAATCAAACCACTACTAAAGAAAAAGAACAGTGACCCAAATATATTAAATAACTACAGGCCAGTTTCAAACCTACCCCTCCTTGCTAAATTAATAGAAAAAAACGGTACAGAAACAACTAGCTGAACACCTGGAAAATAATAACATACTTTATCCCTCACAACACGGATTTAGAAAACACTACAGCACTGAGACATTGCTAATCTCTCTCTCAGATATTTATTTATTTATTTATTTATTTATTTATTTATTGTCTCTTCTATACCGATAGCCGTTCGCACATCGTATCAGTTCACAAAAAACAAGAACTTTTGGGCGGAGCCCTTACATATAACCGATAAAAATACACTTAACAGGGAGAGTAGATAAAACTGAAAGGCAACGCAAATTAATAAATCAATACATAAAGAACTATAAAACATAAGTAACAATGTACAAGAATCAGTGGGCATAAAGCATAAATCGGTGGTCATAAAGCATTCTTAGTCATAGAGCATTTTTAATCATAGATCGAAGAATAGTTTACAGGGGGTTTTATGAAGTGGGCGGTGTCATGGGGTAGGCTTGCTGGAAAAGCCAGGTTTTCAGTTTTTTCTTGAATTTGGGAGTGTAGGTCTCCATGCGTATGTCATGAGGCAAGGAGTTCCATATGGTGGGGCCGGAGAGAGAAAAAGCTCTGCTTATAGTGGAGGAGAGTTTGAAAAATTTGATGGATTGGGTACGTAGGGTTCCTTGGAGGGCTGGGCGGGTGGGTCTGTTGGAGGTATGGGGGAGGAGGGGGGGGGTTGATCCAATTGAGGTTTGAGTTTAACAGACTTTTGTGGATGAGGGAGAGTACTTTATAAAGTATCCGTGATTGTATTTGGGAGCCAATGTAGTTCGATAAGTGTGGGGGTAATATGGTCTCTTTTTTTAGAATTTGACAGTATATGAGCGGCGGCGTTTTGTAATACTTGTAACGGCTTGATGTGTGTTGCGGGGATGCCAAGGAGGAGTGCGTTACAATAGTCTATTTTAGACAAAATAATAGACTGGAGTACTGTACGGAAGTCAGAGAAGTGTAGCAGGGGTCTGAGTTTTTTTTTATCGTTTGTAGCTTAAAATAGCATTCCTTTATGATAGAATTAATGAATGGTTTAAAAGTAAGATGATTATCAATAAGGACACCTAAATTGCGGATGTGCGCGGGGAAGATGGTGGATGAGTATGTAGGTGGGATGGCTGGAAGCGGTTGCTTATTGGAGATGATTAATAGTTCGGTTTTGTTGGGATTTAGAGCCAGGTGCATGTCACTGAGGAGTTGGTTGATGGAGGAAAGGCAGGATTCCCAATTTTGTAGAGCAGTTTGGAGGGAGTCAGAGAGGGGGAATATGATTTGCACATCGTCAGCATAAATGAAATGCTTGATGTGAAGGTTGGTGAGGAGAGTGGTAAGGGGGAGCATGTATATATTAAAGAGGGTAGAGGAGAGGGAAGAACCTTGGGGCACACCTTGGGGGAGACTGATGGGGTCAGATTCGTTGTTATCCACTAAGACAGTAAAAGAGCGATTTTGGAGATACGATTGTATCCAGGCGAGAGCATTGCCAGTGATTCCAATACTCATGAGGATGTTGAGGAGGACATCGTGATTGACTGTGTCGAACGCAGCGGAAATGTCAAGCATGGCAATCAAATAAGAGGATCCTGAGTCGGTTCCTCTGATGAGTGTGTCATAGAGGGAGAGCAGTAAAGTTTCAGTACTTAAATGCTTCCTGAAACCATGTTGGGTGGACGGGAGAATATTGTTTTGTTCAAGGTGATCGGAAAGGCGAGAGTTAACTATTTTTTCAAGGACTTTAGCTAGGAGGGGTAGGTTGGAAACAGGTCTGTAATTAGACAAAGTGGCGGGGTCAAGATTTGGTTTTTTGAGTAGCGGTTTCATTACTGCTTGTTTGAGAAAGTTGGGAACAGTGCCATGCTCTAGGGAGCAATTAAGGATATTCGATAGTGGTTTGGCGATCACTTTGGGTATAGATAGAAGGAGTTTAGAAGGGATGGTTTTGGAGGGATGAGATGAGGGTTTCATTTTTTTAAAGATGTTCTCTACTTCCAGGGAAGAAGAGGAGTCAAAGGAGGAGAGGGAGACTGAAGAGCTGAAAGTAGGAAGGGTGATGTTGAAATTATTGTGAGCAAACTGTGCTGTGATGGAGGCGACCTTATTTTTAAAGAAATGTGCTAACTCATTGCAACGATTTTTAGAGGAAATTGCTGGTTGTTGTGTGTGAGAGGGAGAAGTAAAGTCAGCAACCATAGAGAAGAGGGCCTTGGGGCTATGTTGCAGGCCATGTATTTTTTTGGCGTAGTATTCACGTTTAGTTTGTAGGATGGAATTTCTATATTCGTGCATGCGTTGGTAATAGATTGTTTTGGTTGCGGGGATTGGTGTTTGCGCCAGGACCTTTCAGCAGCTCTGAGCTGAGTTTTAAGGTTTCTTAGGTCAGGTGTGTACCAGGGTTTTCTATTTCTACGGTTCAGGTTGACATTTTTCAATATTAGTGGGCAATGTTTATTGGCAATGTTGAGGGTGAGATTGACCTAGGTGGAGAAGGCGTTATCTGGGGATGAGAGGTCAATTTGATTGTCTATGTCAGCGCAAGCTTGTGTAATGGTATCTACAGTACATGTTTTGCGAAATTTGAAAGATATGGGCTGACAGGGCAAGGTAGGAGAACTTTGTGGAAGGGTAAGTTTAGTCTGAATCAGGGAGTGATCAGACCAGGTTACTGCCATGCATGAGGGGGGATTGCTTATGTTAATGGGGGAGTTGATAAAAATCAGATCTAGCGTGTGGCCAGCTTTGTGTGTGGGAGAGTTCACAATTTGTTGGAAACCCATAGCTTCAAGGGAGGAAAGGAAAGCTTCACAGGCGGGGGATTGCGGGGAAGTATCCACATGTAAGTTAAAGTCTCCAAGGAGAATCGTGGGTACGTCAGGGGATAGGGAGTTTGCAAAGAATTCAATAAGGGGGGGATGAATCTTTCTCTAGAAGACCTGGGGGAGTATAAATGAGACATAGTTGGAGTGACTTAGATTTGAAAAAGCCAATTTCGTACTGATTTGGGATATCACATTTCTGGGACAAAAGTTGTAGGTCCTTTTTTACAGCCAGGAGTATGCCGCCTCCTCTCTTCTTTTTCCGAGGGATTGAGAAAACATCGTAGTTATCTAAGGGTAGTTGGTTGATGAGGGGGGTGTCATGTTGTTTGAACCAGGTTTCAGTGACAGCGCATATTTCTGGTTTAGACTCAGTAAGAATGTCATATAAGATATGGGTTTTTTTTCTGGAGTGATTGTGCGTTGAACAAAATAATTGAGATGAGTGAAAGACTGATGGCTTGATTGCGTGTGAGGGTGTGTATAGGAATGAGTCTTCTTTTGTTGTGAATGGACTTGTGTGTGGTCTGGTGTGAGAATGGAAGGAAGATATTTGAGAGGGGTCTAGACTGATAGGATAAGGAACAGTCGCCGATTAACGGAGGCATTGCTGAACTGTAATGTTATGCTGGTAGCGAGCTGGGCGACAATACAAATTATATGTGAAAAGCCCACGTATGTTGAACAGTACTGATAGGTTAAACAACAATACAGAAGAAAATATGCACATTACCGGCTAGATAATGTATACAGCAGATAATGTACTACAAGGATTTGATAGTGGTAAACAATACATAATGATACTATTGGATTTATCAGCAGCGTTCGACACAGTAAACCACTCCATACTTATAAATAGGCTTGAAGAAATAGGTCTGCAAAACAAAACTCTGGACTGGTTCAGATCCTACCTTAACAATAGATTTTTTTCAAGTACAGATAAACATAACATCAGATAAAATAAAACTAAAGACAGGAGTACCTCAGGGCTCTGCACTATCAACAACACTGTTTAACTTCTATTTGTTACCCATATACCATCTCCTAGCAGGACTCGGTATAACACACTACATCTACGCAGATGATATTCAACTAATCTTACCCATAGATGAAACAATTGAAAAAACACTAAACTTAGCAATGATGTACCTAGACATAATTAGGCAATTACTAAACAAAATGGAGCTAGTGATAAACATTGAAAAAACGGAATGTATACACCTAGAAAGAAAAAACATGGAACTAATTCAAAATCCTATCAAACTCAAAAATGGTCAGGAAGTGGATATAGCCGAGAAAGCTTGAAACCTAGGAGTGATAACTGACACAGAAATTAGCTTTAAACAACACATATCACTGAAAGTCAGAGAAGTCTACGCCAAACTCATGATCCTCAGGAGGCTGAAACCGTTATTAACCCAGAAACATTTCAGGACAGTCCTCCAAACACTTATCTTCTCAAGTGCTGACTACTGTAACACACTATTTCTGGGATTACCGTACTCCACAATAAGACCTATACAAGTCCTTCAAAACTCTGCCGCCAGAATACTCACTGGCAAAAGCAAAAGAGACCACATTACTCAAACTACACTGGCTACCAATAGAACAAAGAGTGCAATTTAAAACACTTTGCATAATTCACAAACTAATCAATGAAGATAAAGCTGACTGGTTAAACACAGCGCTACGCTTACACGTACCACAAAGAAATCTGAGATCAGCCAATAAAGTGCTACTAACAATTCCATCGGTAAAAACAGCGAAACTAACACAAGTTAGTGAGAGCACTCTCCTTGGCCGGTCCAACATTATGGAACACATTACCACTAGAGACAAGATTACAGAGTGACCCAAAAATTTTCAAAAAAGTCTAAAAACCTGGCTATTCAGGAAAGCATTTCATAATGAGAACAGAGAATGAAAAAACTCAGTACAAGGTTACCTAGATGAGTGGTCCCACAACTTGTATTTTATACTCAATAATTAAGTTAGAGAACTCCAGCTTAAGCATAACCCTTGTACGAATACCATATTAATCATATACATGGACTAGATCCATGCCACATTTTTTCCGCTGAGGGGTAGGTTGGGTGAGCATGTACCGACATTGTAATGGCACTTTTGTAAATTTCATTTGTAACCAAACCAAATATATGTGCCCATATGTGAACCGTTGTGATGGTGCATTACTAAACGACAGTATATAAAATATTTTAAATAAATAAATAGATAGTTTGCCCCTATCTGGATGACTGGTTGATTTGAGCTAAGAACCTGGAAGAGTCTTCATGCATCCCACTGGGTGGTTTCCTTGCTACAGAAACTAGGTTGGGTGGTGAATCCAGCCAAGTGCAATTTGTAGCAGTCTCAGACCCTGGAGTATCTCAGGGTTCGATTCAATACAAGGCAGGGCAGAGTATTTCTGCCGGAGTCTCAGATCCACACATTAATGGTGCAAGTTTGATCATTGTGGAACTCTTTCGTCCGACCGTGTGATCTTATCTGAAGGTCCTGGGGTTGATGGCTGCCACATTAGAAGTTGTTCCCAGCGCATGTGCTTTCTTGATGGTGGTGAGGCTGCTCTTCCCATTAGAAGTGATGTCCCAGTTGGACTGGTGGTTGCAGGCGAATCATCTCAGGAATGTAATTTCCCTGAAGAACACTGGATTGGTTGGTATTCACGACAGATGCAAGCCTTTCTATCAGGAGTTGGTGGTAGAAAGGCGCTGGAATGCATTGATGCGGCAGTAGAAGATCAACAGACTGGAAGTGCTTGTGGTTTGTTTAGCTGCCTGCAGTTCGCTCAGTGGCTAGAGGCTCAGGTGTTCTGGATTAGTGGTTCTCAACCTTTTTCCCATTTTGACTCATCTGACAGACCACGCTCACATGTGTGACACACTGCTCATTACAATTCACAGCGGAAATAAAAAAAAATAAAATAAAATAAAGGTCCAGTATTATTTTTACTGTTAAGAATGACACAAGGAAAAGATACGTATTCTGTCTGAACAGAAATTGCATAAATAGTAAACATCCCAACCCAAAACAGCACCAATTTCCACCACTTAAACAGTAACCACAATTATGGCAGATGAAATTTAATGTGGATAAGTGCAAGGTGATGCATATAGGGAAAAATAACCCATGCTATAATTACACAATGTTGGGTTCCATATTAGGTGCTACAACCCAAGAAAGAGATCTAGGCGTCATAGTGGATAACACATTGAAATCGTCAGTTCAGTGTGCTGCCGCAGTCAAAAAAGCAAACAGAATGTTGGGAATTATTAGAAAGGGAATGGTGAATAAAACGGAAAATGTCATAATGCCTCTGTATTGCTCCATGGTGAGACCGCACCTTGAATACTGTGTACAATTCTGGTCGCCGCATCTAAAAAAATATATAATTGCAATGGAGAAGGTACAGAGAAGGGCTACCAAAATGAGAAGGGGAATGGAACAGCTCCCCTATGAGGAAAGACTAAAGAGGTTAGGACTTTTCAGCTTGGAGAAGAGACAGCTGAGGGAGGATATGATAGAGATGTTTAAAATTATGAGAGGTCTAGAATGGGTAGATGTAAATCAGTTATTTACTCTTTCGGATAATAGACTAGAGGGCGCCCCATGAAGTTAGCATGGGGCACATTTAAAACTAATCGGAGAAAGTTCTTTTTTACTCAACGCACAATTAAACTCTGGAATTTGTTGCCAGAGGATGTGGTTAGTGCAGTTAGTATAGCTGTGTTTAAAAAAGGATTGGATAAGTTCTTGGAGGAGAAGTCCATTACCTGCTATTAAGTTCACTTAGAGAATAGCCACTGCCATTAGCAATGGTAACATGGAATAGACTTAGTTTTTGGGTACTTGCCAGGTTCTTATGGCCTGGATTGGCCACTGTTGGAAACAGGATGCTGGGCTTGATGGACCCTTGGTCTGACCCAGTATGGCATTTTCTTATGTTCTTACCTAAGAAAAGGCAACACTGAAAATATAACACCAGGCCTTAAGACACCAATACATCTCCTATTAGGAAAACGGACCAAGTCAGGCTGCTATAGAGCCCTACAGAGAAAGTACACGCCAGCAGAAAACCTCACTTGAATCACATTTGCTGACCCTCACCTGACAAAGAGACCAAAACGCAAAACTAGAAGCATGCAGACATAAACTGAATTGGAAACCGCAACAAGCCAGAGTCTCTGTATGCAGTGTAACAAAGGAAAAAAAGAAACATCACCCATCCTATAAAACAAATCAAGAAATATAAAATCAGTAGCAGTAAAACCATACTAACAATAAAAGAGATTATTTCAAAACAGCTGATGAATGAAATATTCAGTGATTAAAACACATATCAGAAATTTCTAGATACCAATAAAATATTTCAAAATAGCAGACACAAAGACCCAGTAATGAAAAATGATACAAAAATTTTTTTGCTCTGCATGTCTGGGAACGTTTGATATCCAGGTGCTCTGAGATTGTTTTGAATTAGTGGGAGGAGGGATGGTTTGCTTGCACCTTTCTGCTCTCTCTGGCTCTCGCTCTCTCTGGCGCTCTCACTCTCTGGCGCTCTCGCTCTTTGGCTCTCTGGCTCGCGCTCTCGCCCGCTCTGGCTCGCGCTCTGGCTCGCTCTGGCTGTTAATTACACATTTACACACATGCTGTCTATCTTTTCACACTTACACACACAGGCTTTCAATCACACACATACATGCTGTCTTTTTCTCTGACACACAGACTCATTCACATGCTTATTAATATGCTCTCTCCTTCTCTCATTTACACACAGGTTCTCAATCATATATTCACATGCTCCCTCACCTAAACCAGCTCTCAATCACACACATACTCTTTCACATATACAGGCTCTCAATCATTCACATACATGCTATCTCACTCACTACACACACATACACACAGGATCTCAAACACTCATTCTTTCTCATTCTTTCTCATTCACTCTCCCCCCCCTCACCCGAATTAACAGCAGCAGCCTCCTCTCAATCTTAAAGGCAGCAGCAACCGTCTTCATTTTCAGCCCTCATGGAGAAAGAAGTCCCATCGGCCGCGAGGGTTGATGTTGTTCCTCATTTTACTCCGAGCTGCACTGCTCATCCGTCAGGCCACGCCTCTCTTCTTTTCTTTGGGCCGATGCTGCCCGCACTAGCATGGTCTCTTCTTCCCGCACATGCACCTGCTGCTCACCACTTCCTCTTCCGGGGCACGGGAAGAAGAGCATGCTGGTGCAGGAGACTCCAGCTGTTCTGCCACGTTCCGCTCGGGCTATCAGCATTTTAAGCCCGGGCGGAGGACCTATTTCGCTTGGGTAGGGGGAGCAGCTGGGTCAGCAGGGGACCAGGAAGTGTGGTGACACACATGCGTGTTCTGGGAGACACACCGGTTGAGAACCTCTGGTCTGGATAATGTCTGACAATGCAACTGTAGTGGCATATTTCAATCATTAGGGTGGAACCAAGAGTCAACAGGTGTTGGCGGAGAAAGATGCGTTCATGGTGTTGGCGGAGCAGCATCTCCTAAGCATATCCGCCTCTCACATTCCTGGAAAGGACAACATTACAGCTGATTTCCTCAGCAGGAGAAACTTGGACCAAGGAGAAAGGGAATTGGCAAGCGAGGCCTTTCAGCTACTAGTGGACTGCTGCGGCCTATCAGAATTAGACTTGTTGGCATCCTTCAACAATGCGAATGTTCCACGTTTCTTCAGTCGCAGGTGGGACCCAAAAGCGATGGGCATAGATGCTCTCGTTCAGGAATGGCCACATGGTGCCCTTCTCTATGCGTGCCGGCCCAGCCTCTGACTGGCTGGTTCAGAAGATTGCAAGTCAATCCAACACTGTCCTTTTAATGGCTCCGGATAGGACTCGAAGGCCCTGGTATGCCGATCTCCAGAGACGTCTGGTGGGTAGTCCCCTTAACCTACCATCTCGGATGGATCTGTTATGGCAGGGCCCATTCTGCACGAGAATCCGATTTGATTCTGTCTTACGTTTTGGCCATTGAAAGGGCTCAGTTGTTGAAGCAGTGTTGTAAGCCTGCTGTAATTTCCACTCTACTTTGGGCCGGGAATTTTCTGCTTTTCTAGCCTATGTTAGAGTTTGGAGGGTTTTTTAGGCCTGGAGTTCTGAGCGAGGTACTCAACCGTTTAAGGTGGATATTCCTTAGATTTTGAAATTTTTACAGCACAGCTTGCTTAAGGGTTTGGCCCTTAACACATTGAAGGTTCAAGTTGCAGCCCTGGCTTGTTATAGGGGGAGAGTCAATGGAGGGTGTTTGTCTTCCCATTTGGACATGTCCAGTTCCTTGCAGGGAGTTAAACATCTTTGTCCCCGTTGCGGCTTTCAGTGCTTTTGTGGGACCTTAACTTGTTCCTTGTTCTTGGCAGGTCTGACTTTTCAACCGCTGAATACCTTTTCCTTGTGGCTGCTTACCTTGAAGACAGTGTTTCTGGTAGCAATCTGTTTGGCACGTCGGGTCTCTGAGCTCCAGACTTTTTCCTGCCGGACTGTCCTCCTTTTTGCCAAAAGTGGTTTCAGAATTTCATTTGAATTGGTCCATTTCCCTGCCTACCTTGGATAGGGCCAGAGATGAAGCTGAGTACTATCTTTTGCATTCCTTGGATGTCATGCGTCATTTTTTTGCAGTACTTGCAGATAACTAAAGCTGTTTGGAAGTCTAATCAATTGTTTGTGCTCCGTTGTGGAGGTAAACAGGGAGCACCAGTGACATGCACGGGTGGTATTGATTGGACCACTGGCAGCCTCACACTCTTTTCAAGATTAGTGTTGGTACATCCCACTCGTGGGGATTGATCTTCCCGAACGCTGAAGAATGAGAAACTACTTACCTGATAATTTCCTTTCCTCTAAGGACAGGTCAATCCAAGAACCGCTCTTGGCTGCTAATATTTAAATTTGTGGTTAGCCTTTCTTCAGGCGAGCTATGCAGAGTATGATTCTTGCTCTTAGTTGAAAACTGGTAAGTGGCTTCTCTAGCCCCCTAGTTTACTAGATGTTTCTTTTTTGTGACTGAGCTCAATGTTCCTGTTGGTTGGGAAGCCTGAATGGTTGGTTGTTAATAGTAATGTTCAAGTATAATCAGTTTTGTCCACAGTTTGGCTTTTCCCGAGAATACTGGCGAGCTGATGTTGGAGCAGGACTATATGGCCATGACGGCAGCTTTTGCTTTATCTACAACTGCTGTATTTTAATCACTGCCTTTTGTATTCAAATAATGGTCATTTACAGGAATAATCTTGGTTTAAAATGTGTAGCAGATTTTGTTTTTAGAGGAGAAATCCTACATATATTTCTTTATGTCTTACTGGTACCAGGCTGTTATATATGTATAGATTTTACTTTCCTGTGTTTGTGTTCTTTGCTTGAGAATCTTCCTCTTCTTTACTTATATTCCTCCATCCATGTACACCAAATAACATGTTAGTCAATTTCCTAACCTCCATATGACATGAGTAGCTTTAAAATGAGTCCAAAAATCCAGTTCATGATTCCAGGTCTTTTTCTGATTGTTCACTATAAATATTATAACACTGAATTAGTTGTAAGATTTTGGGTTCACCGTATTACTTTTTGATACACTTAGATTAACATAGCACTAACTTAAATTTTCTTTGTTTTTTACTAGCTGATAGAATCCACAAGTACGTTGGATGGAGCTGTAGCGGCTGGTCTGTTAA
Organism: Rhinatrema bivittatum; assembly: GCF_901001135.1. Taxonomy (NCBI): domain Eukaryota; kingdom Metazoa; phylum Chordata; class Amphibia; order Gymnophiona; family Rhinatrematidae; genus Rhinatrema; species Rhinatrema bivittatum. The sequence goes on along the minus strand of NC_042615.1, from coordinate 320,264,110 downwards.
CATATGACAAAGGTATGCATAAATCATTCTTAACATTCTAATTTTCTGTTATGCACAAATTTGAAACTTATGAGCAGTAGCAACAGTCATCAAGATCTCATCCTTAGCTATTATCCTCTTGTATTTCTTTCACATGCATTCATGAGCTAGGGTTGAGGCCTTGTCGACTGGTGCTCACAAATTTCAAATTTTTGTTTCAGCTCCATTGTGTGTGTATACTACCATGTGTTCAATACATGTTTGTATATTTTTCTGTTAGGATTGGTTATTAGAGCTGATTGGCAAAGAACAGTATTCTTAAATAAGACAAAGGAATGCTTAGATCTGTTTTTATGATGCTAATCCTGTCTCATGATTATATCATGCAAAAGGATACACTGATGATAAAATGGTGTCCACTTATAGTTTACAAATGTAATGTGGTTAAGCTGTTGAGTACCACAATTAACAACATAAAAAACCTGTCTGAATATGAGCATTATTTGTAGGAGAAGAAATAAAGGCACAGCTGCTTTTTTCAGTAGAAATAAAATAGAGGGATAATGTAGACTTCTAGTTTGTGCCTGTAAGCCAGCAAAGAAGATTTGACAATTGACTGATGAAAACCAAATAATTGCTCCTTCAGTATTGAGGCTTAATGAAGATGACTCCTAAGGGATGCCCCATGAGAGCATAAACATGATGAGAGACTTGTTTTTATTGCTTTGTGATTTTGCTACCCAGCTGTTTGGCAGTTGAGGGAGACTGCGTGTTATTGCTTGTTGTGTCTAACTGTAGTGCTTTATTGATGATAAACTAACTTTTTGTCTCTCCTCCAAAAAGATATTTGATATTTACTTGCCTGAATCAATGACCATGTTTAGTAGTTTCCTGAATATTGGTGAGAGTCTGGTAACAGATACTTGGAGCATCCATGAGCAGCACAATTTAAAAACACTCAAATTGTAGAATGGGAGATGCATTGATATCTCAGTAATAGGTATGATTAGATGGCCTTTTTGAAATTTTAACCAGTAAAGTAAAACAATTTTGATTGTCAGAGATAAAACAGCAAGAAAAGAATGCAAACTTACTGTCTGTAACCTTTTTTTGAGTGGCACTGTCATTATACAAAAATGTAGATCCCCTAGAAAGCTCTGGTAATTTAGGTTATGCTGTATTTCTTTTTCATATAGTGTGTAGTAATGATTTCTGGTGATAATACGGCTGCTTCAGGAGGTTCAGGGGAATAATGGTGAAGCTGAAAGAATTTAAAAAACAGTTATTGGCAGAATTTTGTTTATCTCTGTATTAAGAACTGCTACAAACAGATCTTTCCTCCCTCTTAGAGGCTAATGCAGTCAAGGTCATTCCATCAGTGGAAAGAGTGGGGATTTTAGTCCAAATATTTCCTGATCCCAAAGAAAACTGGGGAGCTCCATTCCATTCTAGACCAAAGCTAAAAATGGACAAATTCACGATGGTTTCCCTGGGCACCTTGATTACCTTGCTTAATAAGAGGAACTGGCTATGCTCTGTAGACCTAAAGAATGCTTGCCCTCACATAGAGATATTTCCAGAAAATATCTCAAATTTGTAGTAGAGAAATGTCACCTCCAATAACAGATAACTACCCTTCGGCCTGGCTTAAGTACCATAAATTTCCTTAGCATTCAGGTAGGTCAGTCCCACCAGGTGGGTTATGTACCTCTGCCAGCAGATGGAGACGGCGCAAAAGCTGAGATCATGGCTATATAGTCCTGCCCTGACATCAGCCCACCAGTATTTTCCGTTTCCAGCAGATGGTGGACATGCATTTCCCTTTGGGGGATTGCCTATGAGTAAAAAAAAAAAAATAAAATAAAGGAGCTGGAAAGGACATATCGGAGAGATGAGATATCCATGTAGCACCACTGGCCGCCTGTGGTGATACCGTGCGGTCCCTCGCTCAGTGCCTTCAATCTGGTAGCCTTGACCGGCGTGAAACTAAATTCTAATTAGCCGATGCAGGCCGAGAAGGGCTTGGTGTTAAAGACTTAGCTCTTCCCCACTGTAGCTGGGACCTGCTCCTGCTCCCAACCAGGGAGGGATGAGCTCAGGTAAAGGTTTTGTTGCGTAAGAATAAAAAAAAAAAAAAAAAAAGGAAGTCAGCAGGGGAAGGGTCTGGTTTCTCAGTGTTCGGCTGTCCCACTCACGTCTCTGGAGAGTTCTATGAGGTGAGAGAGTGCAGGCTCAGTGGATTGAGCAGCCGTTTGGCTAGGCCCACTCCCAGGCTTCTCCTATTTTGGCGCGTGGCAGGCCACGGTGTAGTTTTGCGCGTTTTCCTGCAGGCCGTCAGAGCACGCTTGCATATCCGTGTGGGCATCCATTCTCACCTGTGCATTCGGTTTGGGCATTCTTCCTTCTGGACGCACATCTTGTGCATCCAGTTTAGGTGTTGGTACTGGGTGTCCAGTTTGGGTATCCATGTGTTTGGATGTACATTTTTTGTGCGTCCATTTTGGGCACGCTTATATGAGTGGTTAAGCTAGGCGCAAGGCTTCAATGATCTGCACGCTTTCAGCATGGCACCTGCAGCGAAGAAACCTAAGCGCCTATCTATGCTGCATTCCACCTCAGGGCCATTCAGCTGGAGCTTCTTTAAGCATGTCTCATCGCTGCTTGGAAGCTCAGGGAGATTTGCCTCCTGACCTTTGCTGACAGTGGTCCATCTTCTCGATCTGATTGATCCACAGGTCGAGTCCTCGGGGGACACTGGCTCGCAGATCAAGGTCAGGCCTGTGCGGCCTGGAATGGACCTGTCCTTTTCCTGGATAGAATTCTTCCAGGGATTGCAGACATTTCTACAGGGCCTGGTTTTCTGAAGTGGTAGTACCTATTAAGGTAGCTCAGAGTGCTGCTCCTCCTGTCTCCACGGTCAAGTGCCATGGCGTAGTGTGGTCTGACGGAGTTCAAAAGCAGGTGGATCAGGATGATACCAATGATGATGGGGGGTGGCTTTCCTGGTGAGGAAGGGGATATTCCCTCAGATTTGGAGCCATATCAAACTCTTATTTTCTTTCAGAGAGATGAGTTACTGAGTTTTATATCTCAGACCCTGAAGACTCTCGGGGTGGCTGGACTTGATTCTCTGGGGGATGCAGAAGAAGGATCTTATTTTGGTCTCCCTGCTCAAGGCTTCTTGTTTCTTTCCCCTCTTAGGTGTTATACAGGATTTTTTTGGTATGGAATGGAGTGCGCCAGAGGTGTCTTTTAAAGGGGGATGCATCTTGGGTTATACCCTTGGATTGCAGTCCAGAGAGCAGTTGCAACCCAGTAGACAGTGATTCGTTACTGAAGAATGCTCAGGATGGGAGAATTTAGACTATGCTGAGGGAAGCCTTTGAGGAAGTGACAACAAATTTGCAAATTACTTCATTACGTCTTGGTAACTCGGGCTACCTTGCGTCTTTGTTGAGAATCTTGTGGCTCTGAGTCCGATCTTGGAATATGATAGAACTGGGGGTCGCCTTCTTGCTTGATGCGGGCTGTGACTTGGTACACACATTCACCAGAGGAGCTACTTCAGTTATTGCGGACAGATGGCAGCTGTGGCTTCACGACTGGTCCGCAGATACTATTTCAAAGTTCAACCTTATGAAGCTGCCATTCAAAGGCTCGCTTTTGTATGGCAGTGAATTGGAAAAAATGGCAATTAAATGGAGAGAGACCCAGGTCCCTCGTTTGCCAGATGACCTGTTGCCCAATCTTTTCGGGCAACTGACTGCTTTCCAGAATACAGGTGTTTTCAGCCTTATAGGGAAGGTTCTTCCTAGAGATCCTGTCTCTGTCCTTTTATCCCCGAGGTCCTTGAAATATTGCACGCTCTGGAGGTGGAGTTCCCCGGTCTTTCTAGTGAAGGTTCTTGAAGTGATTTGGAGTAGGTATGCTCTAGAATTTCTTCACATACCTTCTTGGTCTCTTCATTCATCTCCCTTCAGAAGAGGGTAGAAGTGAAGGTGACCTTACAATGGTGGTTGATTCTGAAAGTAGTGATTCCCGAATCCCAGCAAAATACAGGCAAATGTTCCATTTATTTTGTTGTACCCAAGAAGGAAGGGTTGTTTTGACCCATACTGGATCTCAAGGGAGTCAACCATCATCTGAGTTGCGCATTTCAGGATAGAAATTGTGCGCTCTGTCATAATGGCTGTCCGAGCAGGAGAGTAATCACGTCTTTGGATCTGACGGAGGTGTCTGTGCATATTCCCTTCTGGCAGGATCATTGGTGTTCCCTCGATTTGCTATCCTGGATCGTCATTACCAGTTTCAGGCCTTGCCTTTTGGACTAGCCATGGCACTCAGGGCCTTTCCAGGATAATGGTGGTAGTAGCAGTGACCCTTCTCAAGGAAGGCATTCTAGTTCACTCCTATCTGGACGACTAGTTGATTCAAGCCAAGACTTTAGAGGAGAGTCTTTGTGTTTCCTTCAGGGTGGTTTCCTTGCTGCAGGAACTAGGCTGGGTTTTGAATCTAATCAAGAGTAATTTGCAGCCATGTCAGACCGTGGGGTATCTCGGGGTTCGATTCGATACAAGGCAGAGCAGAGTGATTCTGCCAGAGTCTTGGATCCACATGTTGATGCTACAAGTTTGATCCCTTAAGATCTCTGTCTGACTGTGGAGTCTTACCTCTACAGTACCTGGGGTGATGGCTGCTGCATTAGAAGTGGTTTCTTGGGTGAGGCACTTATGTACACTCTTTGCACGCCTTGCTCTCCCGATGGTGTCCGCAGTCGCAAAACTATGCAATGAGGCTGCCTCTTCCGTTATAGGTGAGATCCCAGTTGGACTTGTGGTTATACGCAGACCATCTCAAGAAGGGAATTTTCTTGACAACACAAAATTGGTTGGTGTTCATGACAGGTGCAAGCCTTCATGGCCATGAGGGGCTAACTGTAAGGAGTTGGTGGAGCAAGGGTGCTGGAGTGCAGCAGAATGGCAGTGGAACATCAACAGAGTGGAGGCATGAGCAGTTCAGTCGGCGTGTCTGCGTTTCGCCAAGCGGCTATAGGTTTGGGCGGTCCGGATAATGACTAACAATGTCACAATGGTGGCTTAAATCAGAGTAAGAACCAAGGGTCACAGATGTCTGAGGAGATAGATGTGCTCTTGGTATGTGCGGAGCAGCATCTCCTAAGCATATCTGCCTTTCACTTTGCCAGAAAGGGCAAACTTAGAGTTGATTTCCTCAGCAGGAGAAACTTGGAACCAGGAGAATGGGAGCTGGTGGACCGCTGGGGCCTACTGATCTTGACCTGTTGGCGATCTTCAACAGCACAAACGTTCCACTCGTCTTCAGTTTTCGGCGGGACCAAAACATGATTGGCATAGATTCTCTTGTTCAGGAATGGCCATATGGTGCTCTTCTTTATGCATGTCCACCCTGGTCTCTGATAGGCAGGCTGGTTCAGAAGATTGCAAGTCAATCCAGCACTGTCCTTTTAGTGACTCCAAATTGGACTTGAAGACTGTCATATGCCAATCTCCAGAGACTTCTGGTGGGTAGTCTCCTCAGGCTACCATCTTGGATGGAACTATTATGTCGGGCCCATTCTTACGGTTGTTGAAGCGGTGTTTTTCTCCTGTGGTAATTTCCACTCTTCTTCGAGTCTGGAAATTTTCTGCTTCTCTAGGCTATGTTAAAGTTTGGAGGTTCTTTGAAGCCTCCTGATCTGAGCAAGGTACTCAACCGCCCAAGGTGGATATTACATTGATTTGGGAATTTTTACAAGATGGCTTGCTTAAGGGTTAGGCTCTTAACACATTGAAGGTTCTTGTTGCAGTCCTGGCGTGTTATGGAGGAAGAGTCAATGGAGGGCCTTTGTCTCATCCAGATGTGTCCCGTTTTCTGCAGGGAGTTGAGCATCTTTGCCCCTCGTTGTGGCTTCCTGTGCCTCTGTGGGACTTTGACTTGGTCCTCAAGTTTTTGGCAGGTGTATCCTTTCGACTGCTGCATACTCTTTCCTTGCGACTGTTTACCTTGAGGACAGTTTTTCTGGTAGTAATCTGTTTGGCACACTGAGTCTCTGAGCTGCAGTTTCCTGCCTGCTGTGAGCCTTTTCTCCATACGACTCCGGGTGCGGTTAAAGTTCAGACCATTTTGCCCAAAATGGTTTTGGGCTTTCATGTGAATCAGTTTATTTCTCTTGCTGCCTTAGACAGAGATGAAACTGGGTTTTGCCTTTTGCGTTCCTTGGACATCAAGCGTCGTTTGCTGCTGTACTTGGACATGACTAAGACTATTTGGAATTCTGTTCGCCTGTTTGTGCTTCATGGTGGAGGTAAGCAGTGGGCATTACGGTGGCCTGTGTGGCTGCTAAGGTTGCCTTACTGAGATTTGACCATGTTCCACAAGGGCACATTCAGTATTGTGGGTGGAACTTCGTTTATCGCCTGCTAAAATTTGCTGAACGGCGACATGGTCATCTTTGCACACCTTCTCCAAGCTTACCTCTTGGATGTTATGATTAGGGAGGATGCTGCGTTTGCGCGGGCGGTATTGACTGGACTGTTGGCAGCCTTCCACCCTTTTCAGGATTGGCTTTTGGACATCCCACTCATTGGGATAGACCTGCCTGAAAACTAAGAAAGGAGAAATTACTACTTACATGATAATTTTATTTCCTTTAGTGAAGGTAGGTCAATCCCAGACCCACTGTATGCTGCCTGTGTTTGAATTTGTGGTTAGCCTTTCTTAGGGCGAGCTATGCAAGCTATGATTCCCACTCTTCGTTGTCCAATACAATCAAAGATGGATTCTTCAAACTGCAGACACTAAAAAAACTCAAACCCATTCTCCAACAGCACGATTTCCGAACAGTCCTCCAATCAATTATCTTGTCAAGACTCGACTACTGCAACTCCCCTCCTCCTCGGACTACCAGAAATACACATCAAACCCCTCCAAGTTCTACAGAACGCTGCCGCCAGAATCATCTCTAACAACAAAAAATCCCCTCACATCACACCCACGCTCAAAGAACTCCACTGGCTACCCATTTCACAAAGAATCCAGTATAAAACCCTCACCCTCATGCACAAAAAAATAAACAACAACAAAATGGACTGGCTAAACAACGGAATACAACCTTACCCACTCAAAGAACTCTCAGATCCACCAACACTGGACTCCTAGCCGTCCCCAATCTCAAAGCTGCACACCTCAACGTCACCCGCAAACGAGCCATAACAATAGCGGGCCCCACCTTATAGAACACCCTCCCCACCTGTCTCAGAAACGAACCTTCACTGCAAGTCTTCAAAAAACACCTCAAAACATGGCTATTTTTAAAAGCTTTCCTACCCGACACATAACCTGCCCAAATGCACCAACCACTCCATGCCCCCTCCACAAGCATCTCGCCCCACACCTTTCCCTCCCTACACAAGCATCTCACACCACCCTTTCCCTCCCTATCACTACCTTCCTCCCACACATCCCTTTCTCTCCCCTCCCCCCCCTCTACACTCCCTGCTCTCCTTACCATAATTTATCCTCATCAACAAGCCATTTATGTACATATGTTATATACTATAGTCTAATGTTCCATGTACTCCTGTTAGTTCTGTTACAACTTGTTATATTTATTACCATGTTATAATGTAAAATATTCTTGTTATATTTATTACCATGTTATAATGTAAAATATTCTTATATCTATTTAATACCATGTTATAATGTAAAATAGGGCTGTTATCACCCTATTCCTTTAGTTATCTGGAAACCGATGTGATATCTCGATCGAATGTCGGTATATAAAATAAATAAATAAATAAATAAACTGTAAGTGACTTTTCTAGCCCTTAGTTTGCTAAGTGTGTTCCTTCTTTTGACCGAGTTCAGTGTTCCTGTTTGAGAAACGTGATTATTTGGATGTTGATCATAATGTTCAAGTATAATCAGTTTTGTCCACAGTGTGATTTTTCCAGGGAATACTGGCGGACTGATGTCAGGGCGGAACTATATAACTGTGATGTCAGTTTTTGTTCCATCTCCATCTGATGGCAGAGGTGCATACCCACTTGTTGGGATTGACCTTCCATTCACTAAAGGAAAGGAAATTATCAGATAAGTAATTTCTTTGGTCACAAAATGACTGACAATGGTGCATTTGCACAAGTTGCGGGTAAGTGTTTCCCTACCTGAATTATCGGCTGCTCAAGAGCATGTCTAAAAGTGGTGCCACAGAATATGAGCAAAATCATTCAGGTGTTGGCATTACTAGGGTTCATTATCAACTACTCCAGGCTCCACTTCAGCTCATCTCAATTTGAATTTATAGGATCTTTGCTAGACACCACTTGTGCAAGAGCCTTCCTCTCACAGGAGAGGATTATTTTGTTCTCAGAGGACAAGCAGAATGGCACTCCTCACATGTAGGTGACATCATATGGAGACTGGTACAGAACTTGATTTCAAAGCTTCAAGCTTGCCCAAATGGGCATGTACAGCCCTAGTCACCTCCCTGCCTCGCAAGTAGGGCCCCTCGGTCTCATTTTTTTCTGCAGAGCTTACAAGTCATGGTGCTTTGCTTTCTCTAGCAACTACTGCAGAGAAAACTTCTGGAACTTCAGAAGCTGCTTTCTTTCATGTACCTTTTAGGTAGATTTGGTCTAGTTCACTTTTTTTTTCTTGTTTTTCACCTTTTATTTCTGTCAACTGTATGGCGTGGTCCTTGGTGCCCAGGGTGTCTTAGGTTTTTGTCAGCCTTTGGGTCATATGTTTTGCCTTAGTTGAATGCCTCATGGCATGGGGGGTTAGACCTCTTACCTCAGGTTAGGGGACTTGACTGTAAACGGACCACAGTGTCTCTGGCAGTCCATTAATTAGTGGCCTTAATGACCTCTATAATTCCACTCTTTTGTAATTTTACAGCTGGCATACAAAACTAAGGTCCTTATCCTGAATGACTAGCGCAAAACACCATGCTTGATAAGTGTATTTTCCTATGAGGAATACTTATAATACAGATCTATTTGTAAGATTCCTCAGGGGAATCTCATATTTGGCTAGGCCTTCCCCTCTTGATCCGATAGTTGAATCATAAATTGCTGTATCACCACAGGTACCTAGCAGGATTCCTCAGTCCAATAGTTTCCATACTGCTTATTTCAGGTACAAACAGTGGATTTCCCTAACTCCACATTAAGAATGGATTATAGCAGAGGTTTCCCGTTGATAGCAGGACTGAATTAGCCATGCTGTCATGGGATCTGTCAGTCAGGTCCGGGAGGCGGAGCTTGTTAAGCAGAGGTTTAGTTTTTTGTCTCTGCGGCTGCGCGTGTGTTCCCGCGCAGGAAAGTAACAGATTCTCCTCAGTCTGTTCTTTCCACGCGCGGGATCGCACGCGGAGCCATTTTTCTCCTCAGATGTCCAAATCGGGCTTCAAAAGATGTCGTCGTGGCAAGGTAATGTCGGTCACGGATGGCCATGACCGATGTTATCGTTGCCTAGGCGCCAACCATGACGTGCGGGACTGCGAATTCTGCGCTCGTATGTCCCCTAGGGCGCAGAGACAGCGGGCCTACCGTTTAAGAGAGCTTCTCAGCCTCGCTGAGCCGTTAGAGGCTCACTCTTCACCGGGCCCGGTGAAGACACCCGCTCCCCCTCACAAGAGAAGCGGCTTCGTGGGATCCTCACCCCTCCAGGCCTGGAGGGAGGAAAGTAACGAGGCAAGTAGATCCATTGGATCAGGATCGATCGACCTCGAAAACAAGACTAAGCCGAAAAAGATGGAGCATAGCGTGGCGCCGACAGTGTCGAAGATAGCTAGGGCGCCGAAGAGTTCACATACCATGGCCCCGACAAAGACGGTGCAGACAACGGCGCCGAAGGAGTCGACGCATATGGCACCGAGGACATCAGCGCAGCCTACGGCACCAAGAATACTGGCGCAGCCTACGGCGCCGGGTGTATTGAAACATATCACGGTACAGTCAGGATGCCAACGTAAATTATACAGTCTTTCACGGGACAAAATCCCGGCTCAGCCTGTACACAGGCAAAAGAAAATACGCAAACACCGAAGTAGTCTGAAGTGGAGACACCAATCTCCATAATTATGTCACTCCACATCTAGGGATTCTATACCACGACGATCCGAGACTTCATCAAAAGGGTCTTGATCTAAGCACAGGAAAAGGTCCCCATCAAGAGAGACAACTCAGAAGCCATCAGGGCACATACATAGACACAGGCACCATTCACTTCCTGAAACGGTGCCAAAAAAGACTTCAGAATGGGAAGTCAGCCCTTCCACCTCCAGGTCCTCCAGAAGTCAACGCCCTATGGCACGTTCACATCAGTCGCCCATATGCCTCACTTCTTCTCACGCTTCCACGTCTTCACGTAGTTCTTCTAAAGGACTGGAAGATACATCTCAACCACCGGCAGAACCATTGCCACAGCATACTGGCAAAGCAGTCATGCCACCTAAGACAAGGGAAGCTTTCTGGCAATTATCACAATCGCTCGCAGATTTCTATGAAACTCTAGAATCCTCGTACAAAATGACAAATCAACCACCGGACGCCGCTGCTGAACCTAATGTTCAACCTTCACGGGAGCCATCTGCAGAACCCCCCCCCCCCCCCCCCCCCGTATCACCAGTTCCAGATTGGTCTCCATCCCCAATTGCAAAACAAGACATTCAAGGAGATTCTGCGTCCCCACCTACATCTCCTTCATAATCAACAGGGTTCCCGTCAGATCCGCAAGAACAACTGCAGGAACCATATTCCCTGCCAGAAGACTTCTCGTACCCTTGATTTTTGGAGAAACTAGGTACCATTTTGCATTTAGATGTACTAAAGGAATCCAATCCCAGATCAGAAACCTTAGGTCTTCTAAAATTTTTTGATGTTCCGGGAGAGCCCACTTCACTCCCACTGCAAGAGTTGCTACACAGTGTTCTCCAAAAATCTTGGGAAACACCTCAATCTTTGTCAGCGGTCTCAAGGAAATCAGACATCAAGTTTCGGATGAAGAAAGATCTACCTTATGCGCTACCGCAACTACCCCATGAATCCATAGTGGTAGAATCGGCGATGCAACGTTTCAAAAGATCAGGAACTCACTCTACTTACCCACCGACTAAAGACAATAGGTATTTGGACAAATTTGGACGGAAGGTGTACCAAAACGCAATGTTAACTGCTAGAATTATGCATCACCGGGAGGACTTACATCTGGAGATCCTCTCGTCCGAGAGGTTGGCAGAGGAGGGCAGATTGGAGTTCACCGCTTCCATCTGGTGAGCTGTCTCAGCTGTTTCCGCGATTGCCCCGAGGCCACGCCCCTGAATTGACGACATCAGGAGGGGCCAAAACGCCGGGATAAAGCCGAGCCAGTAGCGGCTATACCCCGCAGGACTTACATCTGGAGATCCTCTCGTCCGAGAGGTTGGCAGAGGAGGGCAGATTGGAGTTCACCGCTTCCATCTGGTGAGCTGTCTCAGCTGTTTCCACGATTGCCCCGAGGCCACGCCCCTGAATTGACGACATCAGGAGGGGCCAAAACGCCGGGATAAAGCCGAGCCAGTAGCGGCTATACCCCGGAGGACTTACATCTGGAGATCCTCTCGTCCGAGAGGTTGGCAGAGGAGGGCAGATTGGAGTTCACCGCTTCCATCTGGTGAGCTGTCTCAGCTGTTTCCGCGATTGCCCCGAGGCCACGCCCCTGAATTGACGACATCAGGAGGGGCCAAAACGCCGGGATAAAGCCGAGCCAGTAGCGGCGCGCGGCCGAAGGGGCGCGCCCCTTGGTAAAAATTTTTTCTTCTTTAGTATTGCCTTAAACTTTTCCCACTCTATGGGTAGGAAGAGAAAACCGAAGGTCTGGTCGTCTTCCCCGGCGGCTATGGAGGCTAGAGGCCCGATGGACCAGCATATCGTAAGGCGGGTAAGTCAAGCAGCCCGCAATACGATCCCAGACATATCTTTTTCATCAGGTATGTCTGATAGCCCCAGCCAGCAACTACCATCTCAGCCATTGCTGGACTTAGATGTTCCTATTGAAGTTGGATCAGAGAAGGTAGATATGGATGATGCGAATACATACCCCACTGAGGTGGGAGAAGAGAGAGACTTGGGGTCTAGTGTTGTAACTGGACTACAGGTTCCTAGTCCATTAACCTTAGACCCACAGTCAGTTACCCTAGCTGATGTATTGAAAGCAATCAATGACCTGCAGAAAACAATGACTGGCTTTATGGATTATACAAATAAAGGGAATATGGAGATGAAAAATGTACTGCAGATGCATGATAATCGTATGAAACAACTAGAGGAATTAGGAAAGGCTAATACTGTACAGATAACATCGTTACAAACAGTAAATAATTCCTTTATTAAGAATAGCCTGGTCAATCATAGGCAGATAGAGAACCTAGAAAATGAGAATAGGGTTAAAAACCTTAGATTTTTGAACTTTCCCATGACTAGGCTTCTCTCTGCTATTGAATTGTTGAAAAAATATCTTGTTGAAAACTTGTCTATAACGAATGTAGATGATTCATCCATCTCAAAAATTTATTATGTATTGAACTCGAAAATTAAGAGACAGGAAGGAGAGGAAGGAATGGACAGTGTACAGCAAACGTCCCCTAATCTGACCTCCTTTCTAGAGTCATCTGTAGATGACATTCCGCAGAGAGCTACGTTATTAGTGTCTTTCTGCAGAGAGAAAGATAAAATTAATATATTGCAAAAATATTTCCAAAATAGAGAACATCTATTTTGTGGTTACAAAGTTCAAGTGTTTCCAGATGTCTCGCGTGCCACACAATACAGGAGGAAGCAATTTCTTTTATTGAAACCTAGAGTATTGTCCCTAGGGGCAACTTACTTTTTGAGGTTCCCCTGTAAATGCCTTTTAGTATACCAAAAGAATAAATTTATTTTCCAGGACCCGACACATCTGGAGACTTTCTTGATTGATAAAGAAACCGGCTGAGATATAAGTAGTTGGAAAAATAGATATATCCAGTTTATGGTAATTTTGAATTACTATTTTCCTAAATATGTTTTATGTATTATGATTATGCCCTCCCAATTAGAGGACTATTACAGTGCCATATAGAATGATTGATACCTGTAATATTGTTCTTTTGATTTAATTTCATGATATGCAACTGTATTTCTTTGATTTTTTGCATATTTTATAATTTGTAAAAACTCTAATAAACTATAAATAAAAAAAAAAAAAAAAGAATTATGCATCACCAATTTTATATGGTGCAATATTTATATGAATGCATTCAGGCGACAAAGGGTATGCTCTCCTCCACGGCAGATCAACCACCTCAAATGCTCCTTGATATGGAGGAGTGCTCCAGGCACCTCCTTCGGTCAGTGTATGAAGGCCTGGAAACATCATCCAAAACATCCGCAATAGCTATAGCAGCCCGTCGCATGGAGTGGTTACGTTCCAGTTCCTTAAGAGAAGATTTACACGATAAACTGGCATATCTACCATGTGCAGGAGATAACCTTTTTGGTACCAGGTTCCAAGACACGGTGGGAAAACTAAAGGACGAAGCGATAGCCATACAATCGTTATAGACACAACCAGCTTACACGGCCTCACGACGTTACTACCCTTACAATCTGCGATCTTCTTACGGGCGCAGACCTTATAGGTCTTATCAATCTTACCGTCCTCAAACATACCCGTCGTATCAACGTCCACAACAAGCCCCACTTCATCGTAGGGGTAAACCTCGCGATCAGAGGCAGCAGACCCAGCAGCCAGCAACTGCAATTAAACCAATGCAGTCCACAGCCACCACCACAAAACCTAACGCCGCCATGAAGAATCCAGTCATGTTTAGCAGTGTGGGAACAGATTACTTCAGACCAATAGGTGCTAGAAATAATACGTCAGGGTTATCAACTTCAATTTACAACAAAACCACCATTACCCTACCTTCCCACACTAAAAATTCAGAGATCTGTTACAACTAGCGGAAGAGATTGCAAGCCTACACAATCAGCAGGCCATCAAACTACTATCCCGGAAACAGCAAAACACGGGATTTTACTCCCCATATTTCCTGATACCAAAGAAACCAGGTGGTCAACGCCACATCCTGGACCTTCAGGAACTCAACAAATTCCTGACCAAAGAGAAATTCAAAATGGTATCCTTAAAGTCAATTCTTCCTCTAATGCAACCCAACGATTGTATGTGCTCCATCGACCTGAAGGATGCATACACTCATATTCCAATCCATCCATCCTCTTGGCGTTACCTGTGCTTTCGGTACAAGCATCAGCACTACCAGTACAAGGTACTCCCCTTTGGATTATCGGCTGCACCCAGGGTGTTCACCAAATGCATGGTAGTGGTGGTGGCTCATCTCAGACAACAGGGTATGACAATCTTTCCATATCTGGACGATTGGCTCATAATAGCCTTGACTCGAGAGATATTGATCGATCATCTCCAAAGAGTAATACAATGCTTACAGGCATAGGACTGGTGATCAATTTTCAGGAATTACATCTGCAACCAACACAGCAGCTACAGTTTATAGGAGCATATCTGGACACCACTCGGAGCAGAGCATACCTCCCGTCGGAAAGAAGGTTACAACTACGTCAGCTTCTACATCACTTGAACAACACTCAAAGACCCTCAGCGAGACAAGTGTTAGTAGTCTTGGGTCACATGGCGGCAGCCAATTTCACAGTTCCCAACACCAGACTACATATGAGACGTCTGCAGTGGGGACTGAAACGTCAGTGGAGAACAACACACACAACCATTAACACAGAAAATAAGACTAACGCCCGAGATGAAGAAGGACATAGCATGGTGGCTTTCCCAATCCACCCTCTCCAAGGGAGCACTGTTTCTTTTTTATCAAGTGATTCTGAAAACAAGACAAACGGCCGAAGTTTCGCAGAACAAGCTGCTTCATCAGGAGCTGCAGTTCCTAACCAACTTTTGAATAAGACAGCGATACTCTTCCATATATGTATATTCAACTTTTCTCTGTCAAGTGAATTCCTTCGAACACGATGTTCCGTCCAGTTCGAAGGAATTCACTTGACAGAGAAAAGTTGAATATACATATATGGAAGAGTATCGCTGTCTTATTCAAAAGTTGGTTATGAACTGCAGCTCCTGATGAAGCAGCTTGTTCTGCGAAACTTCGGCCGTTTGTCTTGTTTTCAGAATCACTTGATAAAAAAGAAAAAATAATATAAGAAATGTTAAAAAAACAAACAAAAAACAGCAAAAATAGAAAATGAATGCCGCAGATGATTAGAAGTCCGGGCAGCCCCCGTTTTGAATATACAGGGAGCACGCTGTCAGGCTTGATGATGCGGTCATAGATTTAACAAAAAGGTTGTTGACAAAAATCTTTGGGAGCGGTATTCTGTGAAATATTTTCCAATAATATTTCCTTTTCGGACAATTATTTATAAGAGTGGAAATTAGAATAGTTCTTTTTTTGGTATGTACAATGGATGCAATTGAAGTTGCTAGGTGGCTATACTGGAGTGTAAAAATACGAGAGACTGAAGGTGAAGAACTATCAATCAAAAGCCAGGTTCTTTCAGCATTGTAAGTGCATTTGTAAGCATGCTTAATCGCTGAAAAAGGATAGCCCCATTCAAGCAAACAAGCACCAAGATGTGCAAAAAACAAAATCTTTTTTAGAACAAACCAGGCGGATTCTTAAGAATTCTTACTGGTAACTAGACTTTAAATGGTAAGGATGATAGCTAGTGAAATGCAACAAATTATTTCGATCAGCTATTTTTGTTATAACGTTTCACGTGCATGGTGGTCTCTGTACACACTGTCCAGAAAAGGATTTTTTTGAAAATAATCCATAGAAAATTGCAAGTTCTTATCCAAGAAGTTCAACCAGGCCACAAAACACTTAAGATGTTTGAATGATGATGTCCATAAATAGAACACATTGTCAATATAATGTGACCAAATTAAAATATGTGAAAAAATGAAGATGAATAAAGAAATGTATCTTCAAAAAATTGAACATAAAGATTTGCTAGGCTGGGAGCCATGGTTGCCCCAAACGCTGTTCCATGTTTTTATAAATAGTAAGTGTCCAAGAATAAAAACAAAATTGACACAGCTATCTGAGCCATACGCAACACAAGAGGTAGGTATTGTTTGTAATTGAGGATGTTGATCTAAAACATGATGCACATCTAATGGTTGTCTCTGCGGAAAGTTAGTATAAAGCGACTGTATCAAGAGTGACTAACAGGAAGAGTAGAGCATGAAGATGAATTAATCCTTAAAACATGCTTGGCAGAACAATCTTAATCTTTAGTTGCTGCAAACTCCATAAACTTGAGTAAAAATGGTTAACTTATAAGTTATAAGCATGATGTAAGCATCGACTTCATGCTTTACTTTTCCTACTGATTCACTATAGAGCATGTGTTTCATCTCCGTTGCTCTTGTGGCAAGAGTGACTAACAATACATCACCTCAGTGGTGGAAGATCTTGAATAATATTAAGCATATGTTTTGTATCTTGCACAAAGGATCTTGCTTGAGGATCCGCAGGTTGTAAAAAAAAAAAAAAAAAAAAAGTGTCAACAAAGACAGAGTGGCTCTAAAATAGATCTTATATAGACCATAATTGGTTGGCCAAGAGGATTGACCAAACATTTGTGAATCTTATTTATTTTATTTAAGTTCTTTTAATATACCGATGCTCAAGACCCAGTCTTATCGTACCGGTTTACAATGAAACAAGGGGAAACCATTTAACAAATATATAGAAGATAAAGTTACATTAAACAGGGAGCAAAAAACAAGGGCTTAGGAAGACAGGACAGATTTCAAGCTAATATAACTGGAGAGTACTGAAAATAGTCATCAACAAAGACAATTAAGTAGCGAGACAAATCAAGGTTAACACAATTCAGTGAGTTCGGCAGGTAATTTATCATACGTAATTATTTGGAATTAAATTTCTTGTGGAGGGAGGAACAGGGGAGGTAAGTGGGGGGGTGGCAGGGCAGGGAACGGGGGGGGGGGGAGGGAGGAGATAGGGAATGGGGTAGGAAGGAGAAAGACAGTATTGGTTGATAGAGGCTCTTTCAACCATAAGCTTGGGCGAACAGCCAGGTTTTCAGTTTCTTTCTGAAAGATAGATGGCATTGTTCTTGACGTATATCTGGGGGGGGAGAGTTCCAATGGAGTGGACCCGCTGTCGAAAGAGCTCTTTTATGGATGGAGTTGTGGACCAATAATTTACTTGGGGGAGCCTGGAGAGAGCCTTTGTATGCAGATCTGATCGGCCTTGTGGAGGCATGAAGTTCGAGGGGGATGGCGAGTTGGATAGAGGATTGCTGATAGACAGATTTGTGAATGATAGTAAGAGTCTTGAAAAGTATTCTATAGTGGTTAGGTAGCCAGTGTAGGATTTTTAGAATTGGAGTGATGTGGTCTTTACGACGCGAGTTAGTAAGAATCCTGGCTGCTGCGTTTTGCAGCATCTGAAGAGGTTTAGTGGAAGAGGCGGGTAGACCGAGTAGTAGTGCGTTGCAATAGTCAATCTTTGAAAACAGTATGGCTTGAAGAACTGAGCGGAAATCCTGGAAGTGTAGGAGTGGTCTTAGCTGTTTTAGGACCTGTAGTTTAAAGAAACATTCTTTAGTTGTGGTATTGATGAACGTTTTGAAGTTCAATCTGGAGTCTAGGGTGGCCCCAAGGTTTCTCACCTGGCTGGCTAGTGGTATAGTTGCGTTGATGGCTACGGGGTTGTTGTCGCTAGGGGAGATGACGAGGAGTTCTGTTTTGGAGGTATTAAGAACCAGGTTGAGACTCGATAGGAGGAGGTTGATGGAATGCAGACAATTGTTCCAAAAGTTTAGAGTGGTGGAGATGGGGTCCGCGATTGGGATTAGTATCTGCACATCATCAGCATATATATAGTGGGTGAGGTTGAGGGAATTGAGTAATTGGCATAAAGGAAGTAGATAAATATTAAACAGGGTAGGAGAGAGTGATGAGCCTTGTGGTACTCCTTGATTAGAAGGGACTGGGTGGGATTCTTTGTCGTTTATTTTAACTTTGTAGTGCCTGTTGAAAAGAGAGGATTTGAACCAGAGAAGTGCAATGCCGGACACGCCTATTTCCATAAGACGGTTGATGAGAATTGAATGATTTACAGTGTCAAACATAGCTGTAAATCTTCGAGAGAGTTTAAAATACTGGGCAAATAGGAGAGGATGGTGTCAAAAATTTGATCTCTCTCGGAGTAAGAAAATCCAGCTCGGCTGCATGTTGTAGTTCTACTGTAATTAATTTAGTTACTTCCTGAGTCGGGTTGTTATCAAGTGGTTAATAATAAGATAAATCTGAAAGCTGAGCAAGAGCTTCACTGGTATATTGGTCAATGTTGAATAATGATAGCTCCTCCTTTATCAGCTGGTTTTATAATTAAACTATGGTCAGACTGAAGTTCCTTTAAAGCAGAGATTTCTGCACAGGAAATGTTAAAGGATAGTCGAGGCAAATTGTTCTCCAGTTCAGTAAGGTAATGTAATACAAAATGTATCAATGATTTTGTGTGTGCATCAGAATATTACAGATCAAGCTATTTTTTCGTTGTATCCTAGTTTACCAGCTTTTTCGGTTCTACAACCTAAATATTGGTGGGTTCCTGCCGGGTCTATTGATACTTTATGGTATTACATTTATAAAGGGTTTTTTCGCTTGTTGATTATAATAAATGTAGGACATGCATAAAGAATCCCTTGAAGCCAAACCTCTCTGAAACTTAGTTTTCAAGTGTTTAAATAGCAAAACTCCGATCTACCTTATAGACCACCGGAGTTGATATAATATAATCTGACACTAGCATTTGATCCAGAAGGGTCTGCTGAAGGTTCCATCTCCTGTTGAGTTAAGACTTATACTTACCAAGAAGGCCACTTTTAGTCTGGTAGGCCCAGTCCTGTGGAACACCTTGCTGTTAAGTATCAGGCTAGAGGTGATTTATACATTATTCAGGAAACTGTTCAAGTCTGTTTATTTTGTGTAGGTTTTGTTAAACTTTAGCAGATATGGCCATGGAGGAACGATCCAAGATTCATCATGTTTGTGCATTGCTCGTTGGCTCCATAGATGACATTTGAAGAAAGCAGAAGGCCCAGAAGGGAATTTGCTTCACTTACCTCCCCATATCTTCTGGAGCAAGGATTTTGCCTGGAGACACAGACCCAATATGTTCCATGCTACCACTGCTTTCCATGCATCCAGTTGCTCCAGGGAGGGGCCTCCTCATGGAACCCAGAGGAAGCTTCTTAGCAAGCTGATCCTATCCTGGTTTTATAAGATGTCTCCCATTAGCTCCTGGTCAAAGGAGCCCAGAGACCAAGTAGCAGAATTGTTGAAGACTCTCTTTGCCTCACTGGCAATTAGGAAGAAGAAGAGCACTCTTAAACCTCTCCTGTCCAAAATGTCTGAATTGTTCTTCCAAGGAGGAGTTCTCATCTCCTCTATGCTGAGGGAGCCCCCACTAGAGATCCTAGGAGTGTAGTCTAGTCCTTACCTTTCTCTCACTGTGGAGTCTAGCCAGTCTGAGGACAAGCCTCAGGAATATTCTTCACCGAGATGATCAAGGACTCTTCCCCAGTAACCTACATCATCATTGAGGCTCTGGGTTAGTGTTCCCTAACCTCTCAAATTGGAGGAAGAATTTCATCTGATTCCCTACCTGATCCTCTAGAGCATTCTTCACCACCAGAAGACCTCTCCTATTACAAGTTGTTGGATAAGTTGAGGAAAGCTTTGGGAGTCGGCATTTGCAAAGATAAGAATCCCATGAGTTTCTCCTGATCCTGTAGGATTTACAATGAGGGAGAATCTGCATCCTGTGCGCCAGTAGCTAGGAAGCTGGACCTTAAGTATAGAGTTCAGCAAACACCAGGATTTGGGGTAATCCAGCTACTGCACCAGTTGGTCATAGCAGAATCCATGTGGAAATGAGCAATGAAGACAAGGATTTTCTTCAACACCTCACCAGGCAAAGAATATAGATTAGTGGACAAATTTGGGGAAAAGGTTTTTCCGTGTTCAGTGCCTGCATTGTGGCCCACCAGTTTTATATGGTACAGTACTTACATGATTGCAGCCCTAGTTGGAGTCAGGGGAAGGAAACCAGTCTGTATCTTCAGGCTCTTCTAGATGTAGAGGAGTGTAGAACAGCATCTAGTTCACTCTATGCACAAATCTTTTGATGCAGCAGCCATTGTACAACACCTGATGGCTTGATGGAGTCAGTCTGCGAAAAGGTGTGCATGATAAGTTGGCAGATGTGTCCTATTCTTGGGAAAATCTCTTTAGAGTCAAGTTCAGAGAAACTGTTGTCCAAATTAAAGAGCAGCATGTTGCCGACCAATCTCTCTGAATAGAATCTGAACAACCGTCCTCATCATCCTTAACTTACTTTTAAGTGTTCCTATTTCCAGAAATGCCCTTTCTGCCAATTACAGCAGTATGATGCACTACCTGTGCTTTCACAACAACAGCTTCCAACTCATGGAAGCCAACATGAGAGAAATCAGTTGAAGACACTGCAACACGTCCTGCCTAAACCTGGGCCTAGTTTTTGGCCTGACCATGGGGGAGAGGATCCCTCTTTACCTACAAGAGCAGTGGGTGGGTCCTTAAGATTGTGGAATCTGTTTAATGTTTGCGCTTCTCTCATTCTCCAGTGCTATCCCATTATTCTGCCTTCAATATTGATCCATCTTGCTCGACTCAGCTCTGTCTTGAGGTGGAAACACTTCTCATCCAGTGGGTATTAGAACGCGTTCCTCCCGACCAACATGAAAAGGGGTTCTTCTCCGTTATACTCAAGAAGTCAGGGGAATTGAGGCCCATCATGGATTTACAAAGTGTGAGCAAGAGCCTATGCAGAAATTCAAAATGTGCTTCTTCCACACCATCCTGCCCTTCGTTCAAGCAGGAGATTGAATGTGTGCCCTGGATTTGAAAAATACATATGCCCATACCCACCCATCACTCCCATTGGAAATACTTTTGTTTCATGGTGGATTCCTCTCACTGCCAATTACAAGTACACCATTTTGAGCTGTTGGCAGCCCCAAGGCACATCTTCATCGTCAAGGCATCTGTTTTCCCTTATTTGGATGACTGATGACAGGGTCTTCCCAAGCAGGAATATTGTATTTCCTGCCGAAGACTTTCCAACTTCTTCTTCAGTCCCTGGAATTTATTTATTTATCTATTTATTTATTTATTACGTTTATATACCGATATTCCTGTACAAAACTACAAATCACACCGGTTTACAGAGAACAAAACTTTGCATAAGAGCGTTACATGGAACAATGTGAGAGACAAGAAACTGCTTAAGAAATCAAGGCTAAGAACTTGCCCGGTGCAAACAATAGCAAAAGGCAATATTCAACATAGCTAATATAAATAAATACTTTCGAATGGGAAATAAGTACTTAATAAATATGAAACTAACAGGTTTCTATTTAGGATAAATACTTAATGAATCTGATTAACAAGATTTTAGATAACAAGTTATGCATCTTAAGGCGGAATTATTCAGGATATGGAGTCTAGCTACAGGGGTGCATCATGATCAAATAGGAGCTAAAAGTTCAAGCATTAGATTGGGTCAAAGGACCCCGGAAATGAGGGACAACTATAAAGACCTGGTGCAGTGCGTTGGTCAGAATGGTCAAGGTATGAGCGGAAGTCATCAATTCTGGGAAAATGAGCAGAAGTCCTTATTCTGGGAATGCAAGTTTGAATAGCCATGTTTTGAGTTTTTTCTTAATTGATAGAGGACATGGATCTTGTCGGAGATCAGGAAGTAGTGCATTCCATTGTGAAGGGCCTGCTATGGAAAGAGCTCTTTTCCTAAAGGAGGTTTTTGCAGGGGGAACGAATAAAATGCCTTGATAGGCTCCTCTAATTGGTCTAATGGAGTTATGAAGACGTGGCTGGATGGTAATCTCGATAGGAGAGAGGTTGTGTAAGGCTTTGTGAAGTATAGTAAGGACTTTATAGAGAATTCTTTATTTGATCGTAAGCCAATGGAGGTTATAAAGGATGGGGGAGATGTGATCTCACTTTTTTTTTTTTTGTGTGTTCGTCAGAATCCTGGCGGCTGAATTCTGCAACATCTGTAGAGGTTTGATAGTATTTGCAGGAAGGCCGAGGAGCAGAGAGTTGCAATAGTCAATTTTTGAGAAGAGTATAGATTGGTACTACAATCTATACTCTTAAATCTATATATTTACTGTAAACATCATAAAATTGAACCTTTCACCAACCCAAAGAATCATGTTCATAATGGCATGGATAGACTCTGGAGCATTCTTTCCAACAGAGCGAACATGCTGTCTTCAAACCTTGATCCAAGCACTTCTGCAAAAGATTAATTCCCAGCCTGAGAGATGTTGGGGTTTCTCAGCATTCAGGCAGGTTAATCAATGACCAGTGGGTTATGCACCTCTACCAGCAGATGAAGACGGAACAAAGCTGACATCACGGTATATATCAGTCTCCCAAAGATGGTGGACATGCATCTCCCTATTGGGTATTTGCTTGTTTTAAGAGGGAAAAAAAAAACCAGAGAAAGGGAGGAGAAAGAAGGATTAATCACGCACCACTTCTCCTCATATAGTCCCTCCCTCAGATGAATTCTTCTGAGGTGATATCTGCTGATCCCTCTGTCGAGTGCCTCAGTCCGATAGCCAGTTCCCAGCATGGACTTAGCTGCCAAGAGAGAATCAGCTAGCAGATGCAGGTGCAGGAAGCCTAGCATGGAGGCATTAGCCCTCTCCCTCCACTGCCGGAGACTCTGTACTCAGCCAAGATGGGGCGGAGCTTAGGTAAAGGGTTAAAAAAAAAAAAAAAAAAAAGAGATTTAGGGATTCCTCTGCCCTCTTCTAATTCTGTTCTTTGAGCCTCGGCACGCCAATCCGACATGCATTCCCGTCTCCATGGGGGACTTGGTGTCTGTTTTTTGGGCGTCCTGTCCGGGCTTGCTGGGTATGGACTCACTGTTAAACTCACAATTGTTCAACACTTTTGTGCATGCGGCCTCTGGGCATCCTTTTTTCCATGGAATTTCTCAATGTTCCTTAGGGCATCTTCATGGAGTCTCCCTGCAGCAATAGAGACTACGTTGGCGAGGCAGACAGATAACCAAGTTGTGATGTGGTAGGTCAATAAGCAGGAAGGCACAGGGTCTTAACTCCTGTGTCGAGAAGCAGTCCAGCTCTGGTCCTGGAGCCTGACCCATGGTACTCTGTGCCATGTAACTGGCCAGAATGGAGAATATAACGGACAGACTGAGTCTTGCTTTCAGACCCTATGAGTGGTCTCTGGAGCAGGGGGTTGCGAATCGTCCCCTGCAACAGGAAGGTGCCTAGGTTCTGCTCCCTTTAGGGGTCAGACGGTGAGCTAGCCTAAGATGCTTTTTCCCGCCATTGGGGCAGGGGTCTTCTCTACGTGTACTCTCTGATTCCTCTGGTAGCGAAGACTCTCTTGAAGCTTCACGAAGACCAAGGGACTATGATCCTCATAGCCCCTCATTGGCTGAGACAGATCTGGTTTCCACTCCTGCGGGAGTTCTCCATCCGGAGACTGATCAGCCTGGGGACTTCCCCAGTTCTAATCACGTAAGACCAGGGCAGCCTGCAACATCCCAACTTCCGGGCCCTGTCACTCACAGCTTGGATGTTGAGAGGTTAATTCTGCAGCAACTCGAAGTCTCCGAGGATATGTCTCTGGTCCTGGTGGCTTCCAGAAAGCCTTCCATTAGAAAGTCCTACGGACTGAAGTGGAGGAGGTTTTCTGTGTGGTGTGAGCAGAAAGCCCTAGATCTGTTCTCCTGCCCCAAATAAAAACTGCTGGACTACCTTTTACACCTATCAGAAGCTGGCTTGAAGACCAACTCCATTGGAGTTCATCTCTGTACAATTGGCACATATCACCATGGTATAGATGGTCGCCCATCTCTGTACAGCCGATATTTGTACATTTCATGTGGGGCTTGCTTCAGTTGAAGCCTCCCCTAAGGCCTCCTGCTGTGTCTTGGGACTTCAGTTTGGTGCTATCTCAGCTGATGAAAGCTCACTTTGAGCTGCAGTGCTCCTGTGACCTGATGTACCTAACCTGGAAGGTCATATTTTTGTGGTGATCATTTCAGCGTGCAGGGTCGGTGAGCTCCAGGCCTTAATGACTTCTCCACTTTATACCAAATTTTATCATGACAGGGGTAGTCTTGCATATGCACCCTAAGTTCCTGCCTAAGGTGGTGACTGATTTCCATATTAACCAGTCAATTGTCCTGCCAACATTATTCCCCAGACCCCATTCGCAACAAGGCGAATGAGCACTGCACGGTTTGGATTGCGAGAGAGCCTTAGCCTTCTATCTGGAGCGGACAAAGCCCATAGACAGTCCACCCAACTTTTTATTTCGTTTGACAGGAATAGGTTGGGAGTTGCCGTTGCTAAACAAACACTATCCAATTGGCTAACTGACTGCATCTCCTTCTGATGTGCCCAGGCGGGACTGCATTTTGGGGGTCATGTCAAGGCTCATTATGTCAGAGCCATGGCAACGTTGGCCCACTTGCAAACAGTTCCCTTGAAGGAGATCTGCAGGGCTGCGACATGGAGTTCTCTCCACACATTCGCATCTCATTGTCTGGATAGGGATGGCCGATGTGATAGGTTCGGCCAGTCTGGCTTCGGAATTTCTTTGAGGTGTAGAACCCAACTTTCCCTGCCTCTGTTACCCCCCTCTGTTACCAAAAGCACTGTGGTTGTGCCTGTTGGCACCTGGTTAGTGCTTGTTGATACCTTTTTGTGTTGGGGAGCAGCCTGTAGCTAGGGGTTCACCCATGTTTGAGGACTACCATCCTGCTTGTCCTAGGAGAAAGCAGAGTTGTTTATCTGTAACAGGTATTCTCCTAGGACAGCAGGATGTTAGTCCTCACGAAACCAGTCTGTCACTCTTCGGAGTCTGGTTTCTCCTGTTTTTTTTTAAATTTTAATCATAATTCTACGTTACAAGACAGAAGAGGGACACCATGTGCTATAGGGTATGCTGGGCAGGTTCAGTTCTGCACAGTCAAAGTTCCAGAAACTTTGACATAAGTTTTCCATGCCGGGCTCCATCCAATGTCGTCACCCATGTGTGAGGACTAACTTCCTGCTTTCCTAGGAGAACACCTGTTATAAGTAACAACTCTGCTGTACTTTTTCTCCCTTTCCTCAGGTTTCAGTATGTCTTCGTTCAAAGTGCATCTCTGTTCCATAGCGGTTTACCATGTTCAAGTGCATGACAAATCAATATCCATACATCCTTTAGTATCAAAGTTCATGAAGGGCTTATGGCATATGACACCTCCGATAGCCAAGCCTCACTTCCCATGAATTTCACTGTGATATTAGCGTACCTCCTAAAGCCCCCTTATGAATGATAAGCATCAACTTCCTTAAGGTTCTTCTCATGGAAAGTAATATTCCTAGTTGTGAATACATTGGATAGAGTTAGTAAACTTCAAGCATTGATACATTATTCACTGTATATGCATTTTGTTTCATGACAGTGGCGTTTCGTACTCACCCGAAGTTTATGCCAAAAGGTGGTTTTTGGCTTTTCATCTGAATCAAGCCATCATGTTGCCTACTTTTTCTAAGACGACATGCACATGAAGAGCAGAGATCCTTATATTAATTGGACTGCAAAAGGACTTTGACTTATTTGAAGATAACTCAATTGTCTTGTCAGGCTTCACACCTTTTTGTCTCTTATAATCCTAACAGACTGAGTATAACATTTGCCAAGTGCATTTTGTACAAATGGCTAGCAGACTCTTTCGCTCATTGCTATACTCTGGTTGTCCTTCACATCAGAAACTCGTCAAGTGGCTACTTTAATGGCTGATTTGTGAGCCGTGCCTATTAAAGGTATTTGCAAAGCTGCAATTTGGTCATCGTTTCATACCTTCACATCTCACTATTGTCTGACAGCCCATCAAGAAGTGACGGCAAGCAATTTTGCGCAGCCTGTTCACCCAATTATCCACGCGCCACAGTTGAACATTTTTTAGTAAGTGCTCCACTGCAGCCCTCAGCTTGGGACTCACCGCATGTCTATACCTTTACAAACCATCAAAACAACTCCAGTCTGCAAATAAAAATTGCTGGAAATCCCCATTGTAAAGCTGGCTTGGCTAAATATAACCAGAAAGAGAGCCTTTTCGATGGCTGGCCCATGGTTATGGAACACACTCTTCCTGATCAGCTATGGGTAATGACATGCATTAAGACCTTTAAGAAGGTATTAAAGTAATTTCTTATTTTCACAAGTCTTACAAACATCTGAGGCACCTCTCGATAATGAACTGTAATAATGTACTCTGGCATAAGTATAATAGCAGTCCATGTTAGTGTTCAAATCTCACTGTTTCCTGTAATTTTGTTTAACTGCTTTTATTTATGTATTTCACATGTGATCTGCCTCAAGCTAACTTGTATATGTGAGAAATACAAATCTTTTAAAATAAAATGTCACTGCTAGTTCAGCCTTGCTTGTCATCTGTTTGTTTATTTTATATTCTGTCTTTCAGGCACTTCAAAGCAGATTACATTCAAGTACTGTTTGTCTTGTCGACAAAGAAAATAACTCTAGTAGCCATGACTGTAATGTCATCCTGTCTGTGTCCCACCCACTCCCTGTACTCGTACCGCTCCCATTTCCTCCAATTGACCCATAACCATACCTGCATATGTTCTCTAATGCAATGGAATAATGACACACAGATATGGAATGAAAAGGCTGCAGATTTATTAACTATATCTACAATATAAATGGGCTCTGACCGGCCTGCAAATGCGCAGTAGAGAGCTCTGCCTGATGTGCCGCACGGGCGAGAGAGCACGTTGGTCAGAGCCGTTCTCTACTATGGGTGAGAGAGCACGTCGGGCCGACAACAGCTTGAGCCCGTCCCTCCGACACCGGGGGAGGGAGCTGGGATGGCTGGCCGTCATGCGCAGGGATAGCAGTGAAAAGACTTGCGACATCCCCCTCGGCTGCCACTGCAGCTCCTGCCACCGCCTCTGGCCCTTCGCGGTGCAGGGGGGGGAGGGAGGAGGTCGGACTGACAACAGCCTGAGCCAATCCCTCCCCTGCCGGGGAAGGGGGTAGGGAGTAGGGACGGACGGACCAGCACGCAAAGGGATAGCAGTGAGAAGCCACAGTACACAGGGAGGGAGGTACGGAGAGAGGCAGGTCCCCGTAGCGGCGCCCCTCGCTCTCTGCATCTCACAGGTTCCAGCAGGGTACATCTGGCCCTGTAGAAGAAAACAAGAGGGAGTGGAGGAGGGCTGAGGGAGAGGGAAGGGGGTTGAGGATGAGGTGAGAGGGGATGGGCAGGGAAGAGGATATGAGTGCGTAAGTGGTGAAGGTTAAGATGTTCTGGAGAAGAGAAAAGGAGGGAGTGGAGGAGGGCTGAGGGAGAGGGAAGGTGGATGAGGTGAGAGGGGGAAGGAAGGGGAAGATGAGAGGGGATGGAAGGAAAAGGGAAGAGGATATGACTAAGTGGGAAGGGTAAGAAGTTGTGGAGAACAGTGGTTCTGACCGACATGCCGGTCTGACTGATGGAATCTCGCCCATTTTAACGGGCTTAACGGCTTGTATATATACATAAACCCGCCCACCCCCCTGGACCAAACCTGTACCCGGCCACCATGGCAGTTGCCAGGCCAGCATCACTACCTCCACCACAATAAAGAAGCAAGGCAGCTTTCCAAGACCAGGCTGCATTGCCACCCTCACCCGCCGCCCTAATAACCAAGCAGGGCAACAGGATGGAGTGGTTAAAGACCTCTGGCACACTGAACGTGCGCACCGCTGACCTGGACCATGATGTCTCTACCAGCCCGGGTAACCGCCTCACCCTTGTGCTATGACATTAACCTTAAAATTACATATTGCAAACCATCGTCTGACTACCTAACAGGTGTTTGCTAGCTGCCTCATTTGCATAATGCAACAGTAAACATGCCACGCTGTCTAACATTATGTGTTAACATGTATACGAGAAGTCAGATGTGGATTGACCAGATATTCATATAGCTATACAATTGACTAACATAAAACATTCTAACACTAATCGAGAGAAACTTCATGTTTTAACTAAGTGGGTGGGTGGGAAACGCTAGGTGAAGGAAGGAAGAGGCCAGATGCACCTCTGTCGTGGCCCTTTAAAGGGGCTGTGACACCATTACCCCGTAACCGCTCATCGCACCCCCCCCCCCCCCTGCCCAGTTGCAATGCCGTTGCCCCGTTGTATGACTATAATTTGGGTTACTCTTCCCTAAGCGCTTTGCTTTGCATTTGTCCACATTAAATTTCAATTGCTAAGTTTTATTTGCCATTTGTATGCCCAGTCTCCCAGTTTTGCAAGGTCTTCTTGCAATTTCTCACAATCCTCAAGTGATTTAACAACTTTGCATAATTTGGTGTTGGCAAATTTATTAAAAAGCATGGTCCCAGAACAGATCCCTGGAGCACTCCACTATTCATCTTTCTCTATTAGGAAAATGTATCATTTAGTCCTATTCTGTTTTCTATCTTTTAACCAGTTCTCAATCCACAATAGGACACTGCCCCCTATCCCATGAACCTTTTAATTTCCTAAAAAGGGACTTTGTCAGATGCTTTTTGGAAATCCAGATACACTATACCAAATGGTGCACCTTTATCCACATGTTTGCTTATGCCCTAAAAAAAATGTAGCAGATTGGTGAGGCAAGACTTCCCTTGGCTAAATCTGTTGTCTTTGTCCATTTAAACTGTCTGTCTATATGTTCAGCAATTTTGTTCTTTATGATAGCTTCTACCATTTTGCCTGGGACAGATGGACTCACTAGTTTGCAGTTTCCTGGATCACCCCTGGATGCCTTTTTAAAAATTGGCATTACATTGGCAACCCTCCATTCTTCATATACCACAGAATATTTTAATGATAATTTTACAAATTACTAAGCATAAGAACATGCCATACTGGATCAGACCAAGGGTCCATCAAGCCCAGCATCCTTTCTCTAACAGTGGCCAATCCAGGCCAAAAGAACCTGGCAAGTTCCCAAAAACTATTCCATGTTACTGTTAATAATAGCACTGGCTATTTTCTAAGTCAATTAATAGCAGGTAATGGACTTCTCCTCCAAGAACTTATCCAAACCTTTTTTAAACCCAGCTACATTAACTGCACTAACCACATCCCCTGGCAACAAATTCCAGAGTTTAATTGTGCGTTGAGTGAAAAAGAACTTTCTCTAATTAGTTTTAAATGTGCCACATGCTAACTTCATGGAGTGCCCCCTAGTCCTGTTATCTGAAAGAATAAATAACCGATTCACAATTACTCATTCTAGACCTCTCATGATTGTAAACACCTCTATCATATCTCCCCTCAGCAGTCTCTTCTCCAAGCTGAAAAGTCCTAACCTCTTTAGTTTTTCCTCATAGGGGAGCTGTTCCATCCCCTTTATCATTTTGGTCACCCTTCTCTTTACCTACTCCATCGCAACTATATCTTTTTTGAGATGCAGCGACCAGAATTTTACACAGTATTCAAGGTGCAGTCTCGCCATGGAGCGATACAGAGGCATTATGACATTTTCTGTTTTATTCACCATTCTCTTTCTAATAATTCCCAACATTCTGTTTGCTTTTTTAACTGCCGCAGCACACTGAACAGACAATTTCAAATTGGTATCCACTATGATGCCTAGATCTTTCTTGGGTAGTAGCTCCTAATATGGAACCTAACATTCTGTAACTATAGCATGGGTTATTTTTCCCTATATGCATCACCTTGCACTTATCCACATTAAATTTCATCTCTCATTTGGATGCCCAATTCTCCAGTCTCACAAGGTCTTCCTGCAATTTATCACAATCTGCTTGTGATTTAAACTGCTCTGAATAATTTTGTGTCATCTGCAATTTGATTACCTCACTCGTCATATTTCTTTCCAGATCATTTATAAATATATTGAAAGTATGGGTCCCAATACAGATCCCTGAGGCACTCCACTGCCCACAACCCTTCCACTGAGAAAATTGTCCATTTAATCCTACTCTGTTTCCTGTCTCTTAGCTAGTTTGTAATCCACAAAAGGACATCACCACCTATCCATTGACATTTTACTTTTCCTAGAAGCCTCTCATGAGGAACTTTGTCAAATGCCTTCTGAAAATCCAAATACACTACATCTACCAGTTCACCTTTATCTACATGTTTATTAACTCCTTCAAAAAATTGAAGCAGATTTGTGAGGCAAGACTTGCTTTGGGTAAAGTCATGCTGACTTTGTTCCATTAAACCATGTCTTTCTATATGTTCTGTGATTTTGATATTTAGAACACTTTCCACTATTTTTCCTGGCACTGAAGTCAGGCTAACTGGTCTGTAGTTTCCCGGATCGCCTCTGGAGTCCTTTTTAAATATTGGGGTTACATTAGCCACCCTTCAGTCTTCAGGTACAATGGATGATTTTAATGATAGTTTACAAGTTTTTACTAATAGGTCTGAAATTTCATTTTTGAGTTCCTTCAGACCCCTGGGATGTATGCCATCCGGTCCAGGTGATTTACTACTCTTCAGTTTGTCAATCAGGCCTACCACATCTTGAGGTTCACTGTGATTTTGATTCAGTCCGTCTGAATCATTACCCATAGAAACCTTCTCCGGTACGGGTATCTCCCCAACATCCTCTTCAGTAAACACTGAAGCAAAGAAATTGTTTAATCTTTCCGTGATGGCCTTATCTCTCTAAGTGCCCCCTTTAACCCCTCGATCATCTAACGGTCCAACTGACTCCCTCACAGGCTTTCTGCTTCGGATATATTTTAAAAATGTTTTATTGTAAGTTTTTGCCTCTACGGCCAAACCTTTTTCAAATTCTCTTATCCTGTCTTATCAATGTCTTATATTTAACTTGCCAACGCTTATGCATTATCCTATTTTCTTCTGTTGGATCCTTCTTCTAATTTTTGAATGAAGATCTTTTGGGTAAAATAGCTTCTTTCACCTCCCCTTTTAACCATGCCGGTGATCGTTTTGCCTTCCTTCCACCTTTCTTAATGTGTGGAAATACATCTGAACTGTGCTTCTAGGATGTATTTAACAATGTCCACGCCTCTTGCACACTTTTACCTTTGTAGCTGCTCCTTTCAGTTTTACCTAACTATTTTTTCTCATTTTATCAAAGTTTCCCTTTTGAAAGTTTAGCACGAAAACCATGGATTTGCTTACTGTCCCTCTTCCAGTCATTAACTCAAATTTGATCATATTATGATCACTATTGCCAAGAGGCTCTACCACCGTTACCTCTCAACAAATCCTGTGCTCCACTGAGAATTAGATCTAAAATTGCTCCCTCTCTCGTCTGATCCTGAACAGTCTAACTTCTGTTTATTCACTGCCTTACTGACTATTAAAAGCACAAAACACACAAACACACTAAATAATATTCCCCAATAGTTAACTTTGCCCCAATACTTTTAAAAAAGAAAATTTCCCAAGCAAAACTTACTGATTCCTTTCAGCCACCAGCAAGGTGATCCTCTCCTTTCAGTGCTCCCATTTT
Organism: Rhinatrema bivittatum; assembly: GCF_901001135.1. Taxonomy (NCBI): domain Eukaryota; kingdom Metazoa; phylum Chordata; class Amphibia; order Gymnophiona; family Rhinatrematidae; genus Rhinatrema; species Rhinatrema bivittatum. The sequence continues at coordinate 320,232,431 of NC_042615.1, read as the reverse complement.
TCAGTTCTTTCAGCACTGGTCCAAGTGATTTACTACTCTTTAGTTTCTCGATCTGCCATATTACATCTTCCAGGTAAACTGAGATTTGATTCAGTTCTGCTGAATCATCACCTTTGAATATCATTTCTGGCATAGGTATCTCTTATCTTCCTCAGTGAAGTGCTATTGCCTTGTCATCCCTAAGTGCCCCTTTTACTCCTTAATCGTCTAATGGTCCAACTGACTCCTCACAAGGTTCCTATTTCAAATATATCTGAAAAGATTTTAATAGTTTTTGCTGCTCCTTTCAGTTTTGTCCTAACTGTTTTCCTCATTTTCAGTTACCTATTTGCAAGTTAAATGCGGTCACAGTAGATTTCTTTTAGTGTCCTCCCTTTAGTTAAGTTAAATTTGATCATCATGTGATCACTATTGACAAGTGGCCCCAAAACTGTTACCTTTCGCACCAAATCCTGTGTTCCACTAAGAGCTAGGTCTGAAATCATTTCCCCTCTTGTCGGTTCTTGTACCAGCTGCTTCATGAAGCAGTTATTTATTACATCGAGGAATTTTACCTCTCTAGGATGTCCTTATGTGGCATTCAACCAGTCAGTACTAGAGTAATTGAAATCACCCATTATTACTATGTTATTATAAACTCAACATCATAAAAAAGCTCAAGCCACTACTCCACACGCATGAACTCAAAACCGTCATCCAAACCACTATGTCATCCAAGTTAGACTACTGTAATTCGCTCTACCTTGGTCTCCCCTACTCCACCATTAAACCCCTACAGATCCTCCAAAATGCTACAGCAAGGCTAATTAGCAACGCTAGAAAAACAGACCATATAACCCCGATCCTAAAAGACCTGCATTGGCTTCCTATCCCATCACGCATACTCTTCAAAGCACTCACCATCATACATAAAGCTATATACAATGATAACTCCACCTGACTCAGTGAACCTTTCCGCCTCACTCAATCTGCCCGCCCCACCAGAACAAACCACAAATTTACCCTACAAGTCCCACCCCTTAAAAGGGCCCGACTTTCCTCAACCAGAGACCGTGCCCTCTCAATTGCAGGCCCAACCCAATGGAATGCTCTGCCCTCAAACCTCCGCCTGGAATCATGCCCAAATAAATTCCGTAAAATGCTAAAAACCTGGCTTTTCCACCAAGCCTTTCCTGACTAACCTTGCTCCTATCCTCCTCTCTCCCTGCGTCCCCTGTAACCTTTTTTGCCCCCCCTGTAAATAGTATCCCTCCTATACCCCCCCACCCCACCCTGTGTATATAGCTCCTGCCTTACACCCCCCTCCCTGTGTATATAGCTCCCTCCCTACACCCCCCTCCCGCCCCCCCCCCCCCCCATTTTTTTAACTATTGCCTCGGGCTCCCTGTTGGAGCCCTCCTAACTCTTGTTTATGCTGTTATGCTGTTGTTATCCACTTCCACATCCCTGTTCTATGTATTTTCTACCTGCTGTTATAATGTAAACCGATATGATGTGTATTTTAATGTCGGTATAGAAAATCTGTTAAATAAATAAAATAAATATGTGGCTGATTTTGTTAGCTTCCCTAATTTCTTTTAGCATTTCATTGTCTGTGTTCATTCTGGCCAGATGGATGGTATTACACCCCCACTGCTATTTTATTCCCCTTTTCACTTATGAGTTTCTATCCATAAAGATTCAACACTACATTTTGTTTCATGCAGAATTTTTTTTCCTATTTGACAGAATGCTCTCTCTAATATATAGTGCCACCATCTCCACCAATTTGATTGATGCTATCATTTCAATATAGTTTGTACTCTAGTATCAGTGTCCCATTGGTGGTCCTCATACCGCCAATATCATCTACCTCTTCATCCAGTGCTATGCACTCTCTCTTCCTTCTTATTTTTTTAGACTTATAGCATTTGTATACAGACATTTCAAATTTATTTTTTGTTTGTATTATTTTTCTTATCAGTTGACGGGATGATTTGGAATCTTTCTGCTTTGTCTGCTCTTTATTTAAAGGTACCATGTCCATTGTAGCATTTATTGCACTGTCTCTATTGGGATGTCCTAATTTCCTTGTTCTCTTAATATCTTTCAAAGATACATCATGCCGAACCATTGTCTTCTGAGCGACTGTCGTTTTTCCCCTATCTACTTTAAAAGCTGCTCTATCTCCATTTTAAAGACTAGTGCCAGCATCTTGGTTCCACTCCAGTTACGGTGGAGCCTATCCTTCCGGAAAAGACTCCCTCTTGCCCAAAATGATGCCCAGTTCCTAATAAACCTGAAACCCTCTTTCCTGCACCATCAACTCATCCATGCATTGAGACTGTGGAGCTCTGCCTGCCTCTTGGGTCCTGCCCGTGGAGCATTTCTGAGAATGCTACCCTGGAGGTTCTGGATTTTAACTTTCTACATAAAATCCTAAATGTGGCTTCTAGAACCTCTCTCCTTCACTTTCCTATGTCATTTGTACTCATATGTACCAAGACAGCCAGCTTCTCCCCAGAACTGTCTAAAATCTTATTTAATTGATATGTGAGGTCCTCTTCCTTTGCACCAGGCAGACACATTACCATGCGATGCTCATGTCAACCAGCCACCCATCAGTCTACCTTCCTTATAATCAAATCACCAACTACAATAGCTGTTGTATCCCTTTCTTCCTGGGCACCTGAACTTGGAGACATCTCCTTAGTACGAGAGGAAACTATATCACCTTGAGAGCAGGTCCTAGCTACAGGATTGCTTTCTGCATCACCAAGGTGATCCTCTCCTTCCAGGCGACCTTTCTCCTCCAAAGCAGCACAGGGGTTTCCAGATTGGAGGTAGGACTGCTCTACATTGTCCCAGAAGGTCTCCTTTGTATACCTGTCTGCCTCCCTTAGCTCCAGAGTTTGGACTCATTTTCTGAAGACTAGGAGTTCTTTGTACCTAGTGCACACATACAACCTCTCACCAGCTAAGAGATAATCATACATGTGGCACTCGGTGTGTAAAAGTAAAAAAAAAAGACTGGCAAGCCTCCCTTTCGCCGTTGTAGTATTGTCTCCATCTTAATTTTCTTGATTTATCAAATTAAAATTTCTAAAGGAGTAGGAATGTAAAGCTAATCTAAAGTACTTTTAGTTTGATTTATTTTATATTTGTCTGTCAGTGATCCTCAAAGCACTACAGTGAATTATATCTACCTAATTACCCATATTATTGACTCTTGTTTTAAATTAAATTTGTTCAGTATAAAATAAGTAAGTAAATTTATAGTAAGGAGCTTTGAAGTGGCACATGCTTTCGGTCCTGTTCTGCTACAAGGGGTATGGGGCCGCTGGGTCTGTGGAGCTTGAAGCCTGGATTCACTCGCTGAGACCTTTGTGGCTGCTGGGTAATGTATGCAGATGAGCCTTCCTGTCCTCTTCTGCTTCCTCAGTCACAATGGCAAAGACACGGGAATGGTCTCTCCCAAAGGGTCTTCGATCAGATTGTGTCCAGATGGGGTTGGCCATAAGTGTTTTTGACTAATACAGATAATTTTTGCTGGGATCGATGTGCTGGTTCAGGATTGCCTGACAGACAAGATTCTCTGTGTTTCCTTCTTGGCCCATGATAGGCAGAGTGCTTTATAAGATTGTTTTGTCATCCAGGACTACTGCTACTAGTTGCTCCAGACCGGCCTCACAATTCATAGTATGTAGATGTCTTGTGTCTGTTATGTGGCAGACATCTAAAGCTTCTGCTTCACAAGGAGTTACTATGCCAGGGTCCAAAGTTTCATGAGATTCAGATTGAATATTTTTTAATGGTTGGTCCTTGAGAGGGCATGATTAGTTAAGAAAGGCTATTCTCAGGCCATGGAAGCTATGCTCCTGAAGGCTAGAAAATTTTCCACTTCCTATTCTTATGTGTGTATGTGGAGAGTTTTTAAGGATTGGTGTTTTGGGTGTAACTATGCTCCTAAGAACACTTTAATCCATTGCTTCTGGATTTTTAGTAGGAAGGCCTTTCTAAGGACTTGACTCTTGATACACTAAATGAACAGGTGATGGCAATCTTGCTATGGAGGGCATATACAAGGCAGACTGTCTTCTCATCTAGATGTCTCTCGAGTTTTAAGAGATGCTAAGATTGTAAAACCGCTCTGGATTCTTGCTCCACTTGGGATCTGAACGAAGTTTGTCCTTTTTGGCAAGATCATAGTTTGCACCTCTTAAAACTATTTCTTTAAAGCTGCTTGCTTTGTAGACAGTCTTGACAGTCTTCCTAGTGGTATTTGCTCAGCTCGGAGAATATTGGAGTTTCCAGTGCTTTTTTGTAGAGCATTTTTCTTGATTACAAAAGATAAGGTCTAAATTCAAACATTTCCTTCCTTCTATCGAAAATAGTTTCAGAATTTCATTTAACCAATTTTTTTGTCTTCATTTCCAGACAGATTCTGTAGAATATGCATTGCTTTCTCTTAGACATCAGGATACATCTTATACGATATATTGATGTCACTAGCGCTTTCAGGAGATGTGATCCTTTTTTTGTCCTGTTTCCTGGAGTGCGGAAAGATGAGGCTATCTAACTATCTAAAACAATTCCCATCTAGGATAGTGATTGGATAAGGATGAAGGAAGTTTTCAGGAATATGTGCATATCTGAAAATGGGTAGAGGGAAGTTTGTGTTAATAGATGATAGATATGTGTTAATGATTTGTTTGTTTTTTGTTTAGAATACTGATATGAAGGTTTTGCTAGAACAAACCCCCACAGTACTCAAGTTCTTTGAGAGTTAAGTACTTATATTTTAATTCAAAAGTCACTTGTTTTTCTCTCCTATTTTTACCATTCCCTTGAAGAAGCCTATTGTAGGCAAAACAAAGGCCTTTGTTGGGGAAGGAGAGTTCAAATAGTTTTGAGTTGAACTGCTTTTATGCACTTCATCATGGATAAGTTTTTAGAGTAAAATTATTTATATGGACTATCATTGAATAATTTGTCTAGCAATAAGAATGGATGGGTGCATTAGTTGATTAAAAATTATGAACTGGCAACCGGAAGGGCAACAATTGTTTTTGGTTTGTGCTTCTAGCCTATGACTGGTTTTTCAAGTCTATTTGAGAGATATTTTAGGTATTGCTTTTCTGTCATCTTCTATATATAGATATATATGTATATTATATATTTAAAAGACTGGTAAACTGCCTCGTTTGTTGATTGTGTTAAGGTTGTCCGTAGCTTGTTACAGGAATACTGGCAGGCTGGTGTCTGCATGGAGGTATATAAGGAGCAACAACAGCGAGCCTGTTTATCTGTATTCATTTGCTGGCTGGTGTACATAACCCAGTAGTCTGAACTGGTCTGATTGTATTCAAGGAAAGGAAATTATCAGGTAAGATGTAATTTCTTCATTTTATCTCTAGACTATACACTTATAAAGGCATACAGACTTCCAAAACATTGGACTGCAGAAGAGCTTTATTCTATTTTGGGAGAACAAAGCCTTAAAGTCTTCACAGCTATTCATCTTCCATCCAATCAAAAAGGATTGTTCGGTTACAAAAATAAATCAATCCACATGGATTTTTGATTGAGTATAATAGGAGATGCAGTCAGGGCAATAACTTCAGAGTAAGGAGAAAGCCCATTAAGTTAGTGCAATGGCAGAATCCATAGCCCATCTTTACGTTGCTTCCATAGAAGATATGTGCAGGCTGCCATCTGGTCTTCTGGTCATATTTCCACTGTTCCTTCCTACCTAAACAATACTTCATGTGAAGACAACAGTTTGGGCCAAGTGGTTCTCAAGAGCTTAATTCCTTCATCTTTTCCCCCATCTTATTTCAACATACTGGTTGTATGTTTTCATTACTGATATAAGAACGTAGCAGATGTTTACATGCAAGTCTCAGCTTGGGGGTCCCCATATGTTTGACTGAAAGTAAAGTTGCTTACCTGTAATAGGTGTTTATCCCAGGACAAGCAGGATGCTAGTCCTCACATATGGGTGACGTCATTGAACGGAGGGCTCCGTTCAATGACGTCACCCATATGTGAGGACTACATCCTGCTGTCCTGGGATAACACCTATTACAAGGTAAGCAATTTTGCTTTATCCCAGGACAAGCAGGATGCTAGTCCTCACATATGGGTGACGTCATTGAACGGAGCCCTCCGTTCAATGACGTCACCCATATGTGAGGACTACATCCTGCTGTCCTGGGATAACACCTATTACAAGGTAAGCAATTTTGCTTCTTTGTATCACACAATCTGTGCCTCCTCTCCTTAGAGTTGATGGTTAGCTTGTTACAAAGATTGAGGAGACTCGCTTAGCGGCAACACTGTGGGAACACATGTGCGAGCTGTTTTTCTGAGCTCTGAAAGCTTTTTTTTTTTTTTTTTTTTGCGGCACCATTGGATAACGTCAACCAGTGTTACAGGTAAAAAGCTGCTTTGCACAATAGAATAAGTTGACCCTAGAATGTACAGAGAGAACACATGCTGTGCTTTGTATTCTACTTTTTCCATTGTTAGGATAAACTAGCCACACAAATGGTTGATATCATCAGATGACACTGACATAGAGCATTTCTCCAAAGCTATAAAAATGCCTGGAGGGCTTTATTTAACATGCATGAGAATTCCTACCCTGGATTTACTGTGTGGGATTCCTTCAGGTTTTTATTTTACAACAGACCTGATCACATTTCTTATTTTCTCTCTGACACTTTGTCACCATTTTAGTGGTTTCTTCCTCTCTGCTCTTTTATACTTCTTGCATAAAGATTTTTCAGCACTTCAAATAAGTTTTTATTTTTTGATAATTGGTGCTGGCACTAGGATTTTATCTTCTCCTAATGAGGCTTACTCAGTCTCTTTGGTCAGCTTTACTTTTTTCAATGCAATTTTGTCATAGAAAAAATAAAAATAAATAAATAAATTTGATTTTGCCACATCTATTTTCCTCAGTGAATAGGCCAGAAATTTGAAATGGTGCCTGATATGCAATTGAAAGTTTCCACAGTCAGCATATACAGTCCTTATGCTTGCTATCTGGACGTGGGTCATAATAGCCTTTTCAGGGCCACCAACCCTGATGTTTCGTTTTGGGGAGAGAAGAATTCTTTCTTGTAAAATAAGCGCAAAGCAAGTAAAACAGCCACACAAAGGCAAACTAAATGTCTTATTTTAATACAGAAGCTTTGTACCTGAACACCATTTTACATACCGATTCTTTCTTGTGGTAAAGTGCATTTTTATGTATTAAAAAACAGTCAATAATAGTAATAGATTCTAGTTGATCCAGTTGTACTTGTAACTAAGAAGGCAAACAGAAGCACCAGTCGCCTTAGCTTGAAGATATTTATTGGCACATATATTTAAACAGAGCCTTCATTAAAAAAAAAAAAAAAAAAATAGCACATGCAAACTGAAAAAGGCTATTTTTCTGTTCGCTCAAAATGAAATGAACTGAAAATGTTCTTTGCTTTCCTAAAAATACTCCAAAATTTGGGATATTTTAGGTTGGTATCAAAAATTGAAAAACAAGTGACCACTACAGGCTCCCACTTCTGAGTTCTTCCTGAGCCCCTCTGACCCTCCATCTCTCACTTTCCCATCTCTCACCCCCCACCAATAAGCTGGAGCCTTTGATTACTCGGCCAGGCTGAGCCAGGCCCCTCCACCCCAAAAATCGTGCGAGGACCTTCCCAAACCCCACTTACCCCTTCTGTGGAGTCCCTTTCAGAAAAGGGGGTAGGTACAGTCTCCACTCATACCTGTCGTGCTATTTCTCTTTAAGAATGGTGCCAGCTGACCCTGAGACTAGTACTATTTTGATATCACTTTGGCTCTGGTCTCTGGGCCAGCAAGAGGCATGTTTTAAAGAGATGCAGTGGGGCAGGAGCGAGTGGGGATCACTCCTGTCGTTTTATTCTGGCAAGATTCCCTCCAAAGGAGTATGTGGTGGCTTGGGAGATCCCTGGCCTCAGCTCATTTCTGGGAAGCAGCAGAAGGGGGGGGGTGGGGTGGCCAAGAGGCCTGGGAAAGCCCTGGCTAGGCATGGCACGGCCCAGCCAGGTAGGCTCAGATCCTGGTTTATTGGCAGAGCTATTGGGATCAGGGAGGCCCTGGGGTGTGGGGTTGACTGAATTAACTCATCCTGAAAATAAAAGAATGAACCAAAACAATTTTGTCTACACATCCCTTCTGCCCAGATGAAGTGCTTCCGTGAAAGTTAATTAGCCTCACCTTGCAGTAATTCAAACATCCAGGGGACACTTTTTTAAAATATGACTACATAAATACTATAATTTCTATAATCTTTGCTTTAAGGCTATAGTAGAAGATAAATAACCTTAAGCCTAGGGTACATAACTCAGACAGCAAGTGATTGTCTGTCCAAAAGATCCCTGAGGGCTTGTTACTTACATTTTGTCTTCTGCTTGATTAATTGGAATATTCAGCTTTAATTTCTGTATATATAGTTTTCAAGAATTTCTGATTTTTTTATTTTTTTTTTAGATTACAGTTCTTCAGTTAGCATTTTTTTGCTTTTTGACAGCTGTCAAGTCTTGCCTGCAGTCTAATTTTCTGGAGCCAAATTCATTATGAAACCAATTCTCGCTTTGTTTTTCAAGCAGCTACTTCTCTGAATTATTACAGTTGTACTGTACTTTTTAGACTGGATTTTGTTAGATTTAATTAAAAGTAACTTTATAAACTTTTCTTTTTGAATCAGGGGATTGTCTACTGTAAAGAGTTTTTATTTTTAAGAAAAATATTAATAAACTTAGACATTTTGCTGTTTGTGGTCTGAAAATTTGAAATGCTGTACACAAAAAGTACAGCTTTCCTTAAACTCTGCTGCTTATAAACTTAGCAGGTATAAAATATTGCAAACATTCTGTAAGCTGTTTGAACTCTAATCAGAAAAGTATGACAAAGTATTCAAAATATTTTAAACATTCAAGATTGCTATTTTAGTCAGAATAATTTGCTTATCTATACAAAATCAATTTTACCCATATTAATTTTGGTTAGTAATTGGCACACAATTGTTGAAGCACAGATAGGAATGTGTTGAAATAAGTGGCTTATGGATGAGTCTTTGAGTTTCTTGCTTATGTCATATGTGACTTTGCTATTCAGCTACTAACCTGTCGGATTGCTTATATGAGAGATTTTCTCACTTGTCTGTATGTGTATCTGTAGACGTTTATGTATATGTCTCTTAGCTGTAATAAAAGGTTCACTGTAAATCTGTTGCTGCTTGTCAGTATGCTGTAAATGCAAGTTTACGTCATAGTAAGCTCTGTAAATCCTTAACACAAAATCACGTTGAAGCCCCATGCTTGTCTAGTGCTGGGCATTTTTTTGTATGTAATACTCAAAGGCAGCGAAGGGCAACGTGCAACATTTTGAATCACTGAGAGGGCTGTGGAGGAGTTTTGATGAGCAGGGTGGGAGGGCATATTCCCCCTTGTAATCTGGCTCTGTCAGTTCTTTGAAATGCTACGAAAGGCTATTGTGGCCAGGATTCCCACCAAGCTATGTCAGGGTGTCAAGTAGAAGTATTTCTAGCAAGTTGGCAACACTGCCACACTTCTCCCTTCTTCCTCAGTATCAAGCAGTAGTGGTGGGGAGGGGTGAATGGCAAAGTGGTGTGTTTTGGTGCACTCTGTCTCATTCACACACCTCTGTACTTCCTTCCCCTTTCTTGCTTCCTCTCACTCATACTCTCCCTCCCTACAAACACCAGCTCTATCTTCCCCTCATTTCACACATTTCCTTCCCTTGGCTTCCCTATCCTTCTGTTTCCTCCATCCTCTTACTAGCCTTCATCTCTTCTTGCCTTCCCCTTGCCCCACCAGCACACTTGGCCTTGCCCAAATTTTCCCTCTACATCTCCCCCTTCACCCACTATACCAGATTCCTCTGATTTTTGTGGCTGGTCTCTACTACAGCTGCTTCTCAGCTTCAGCAGTAGCACAGGTATGATTGTGTGAGCCGCAGCAAGAAAGGAAACCATGGTGGTTGAAGCTTTTTCTTTTTTTTTTCTCCTGCCCAGTTCTTGCTGTGGACTCTTTGCCTCAGCCCAGCCAATGGTATTGGTAATGAGAGTATGATTGGCGGCAAGGATGGAAGACAAGCGGGCTTACTGAATGTGGTGTTGTCTTTTGGCTGAGGCAGACCTTCCTGCGGCTTCCAGGACCCAGGCTTAGAGGCAGAGCTTCCTCTGGGTAGGATGGGAAGAGAGGCAAACCTTCCTGTAGCCCTAAATTTTGCATACTAAGAAGTGTTAAATCAAATAAACAATGTTTCATGCTTGCCTTTAATGGGGATTTCTCTGCACTCAGGCAGGCCAATCCACACAAGTGGGCTATGCAGCTCTATCAGCAGATGGAGACTGAATAAAAGCTGACATCACGGACATATAACCTCACCCTGACATCAGCCCGCCAGTATTCTCCGACTTCAGCAGATGCTAGACATGCAATTCCCTACTGGAGATCACCCGCACTAAAATAAATAATAATGAAAGAAGAGGAGAAGAGAGAATATTTGAGCACTGCTTAAGCTCCTGAGGTAACACCAAGTGGGTCCCTCCCTCAGTCAAGCGTTTTCAGTCCAGGAGGCCTCCTCATGCGTGGACTTAAAAATAAGCGACTGGAGCCAGAGGGAGTGCTCGGTGGTGGTGGCTTATGTCTTCTCCCCCAATAGCAGGAGATCTGTTTGTGTTCTCAACCAGGAGGGATGAGCTCAGGTATAGAACAAAAAAAAAGGGAAATAAAGAAAGTTTACGGAGGATTTTCCTTTCCTTCCTTACCAGGTCCCCTTCCCTCAATGCCGGGTGTTTAGGTGTGTTTTACCCCCTTTCGCTCTCACTTTCCAGGAGTCATGGGTTAGGCAGGTTAAGCAGTCTTTGGCTAGGCCCTGCTTGTAAAGCTTGGTTTCTTCAGCTGCGTGGCAGGCCACGGCTGCATAATTTTCCCGCTTGTGTGAGTGCTGCGCAGCAGTGCACTAATGTGAACACGTGCATGCTCTTGTATGCATAAGACCGCAGCCTATATAGAGCACAAGAGGTGTGGTGCGAGTGCATGCTGTTTTGAGGTCTAACTATCTGGGTGCGTACTGAGTGCACACTGAGCACATAATTGGTGCATTCTGTCTGGACGCATTCTGAGAGCATATTGTTTGAGCGTGTCCTGTCTGAACGTATTCTATCTAGGCATGTACTGTCTGGGCGCATGCTACTGCAGCCCCTTACGGGCATGCATTTGTGCATGTTCACCCTGGAACAGTTATGGTGCCGGGGACATGGTGTTTTCAGCATCTAGCTCAGTTGGCCTAGAGATTAAGACTCCAGTCCTAAACCTTGCAGTTGCCACTGGTTCAAGCCCCCATTAGGGTCCTTTCTGGACAAGCAATTTTTGCAGGAGTATACAAGGGAACCTGCTCTAATGAAGTCATATAAAGACAGCTTACACTGTGTGTATAGTGTAATTATATTTGTGGCAAGCCATTGCTTTCTCTGTCATGCTGGTTGGACAAGGTGGTTTACCTACTATGGAATTTGCTGACACTGGGCCATCCCCTCAGACTGAGGGGAATGGGGCTGAAGGGCAATATAACTAATATATCCTAGACGGATAGTTCCCTACCCATTGTGCGGTATATAAGAATTGTAAATAAATCCTCTCCTTAACTTCCCATGACAAGATATCTACGAGAGATGTGGGTCAGTTGGTCAGTGATAGTTTTGGGCCTATGGGCTCCAGAATGCACCCATCCTGCTTTTTCTGTGTGATATCCTAGGGTCTTTAGACTTTTCTGCAGTTTTGCCCGGTGGAGACTTGGGGCTCCCTATTTTCATTCAGCCGCTGCATGCATGCATGCACAGGGGTGAGGCGGAACCTGTTGTGATCAGGAGGATGTGGTTGACGATGTTTCCAACATGGATTTGGGTTTCTCCCTTCTGTACGAAGGGAAGATTCCTCAGGATTTGGAGCCACACTACACTCTGATCCAAGTTTTCAGAGTTGAGTTGCCAGGCCTGTTTCAGATTCTGATGTTGTGTGGCCTGGGGTGACTCTATGGGGGTGCAAAGGAAGGACCTCTTATTGGTCATCCTAATAAGAACATAAGAATATGCTTCTTTCCCTTTCTGGAGGCAGTTTGAGTTGATTGTCCTTGAATGGAGTGCCCCAAAACTAGACTCAAAGGAGGGTGCACTTTAGCGGGTTGTGCCCCTTGGTCTGAAGATGAGGGTAGAATTGTGATACCCAAGGTGGATATCTTGGTAGGTGATATTTCCAAGTGAACCACCATCCCAATATAAGGAGGAACAGCTCTACACAATGCTCAGGATGATTTTGAGACAATCCTTTGGCAGATTCTGAGACCATGGTGATGCATTTGCAGATTGCTCCCTGGTAGATTGGACTTATTGCTTCTCTCTCAAGACACATAAGGAATATGATCTGATGGTAGTTCATTATGGAACTGGGGGGCCGCATTCTTGGCCGTGGCGGGCTTCTATGATTGTGGCTAGACAGGTGGCTTCTATGATCGTGGCTACACACCAGCTGTGGCTACAATTTCCAGGTTACCCTATTAGGGTTTTCTCTTATGCATGCTCCGATACCAGAGCTCCCGGATTTTCACAATGAAGGTCCAAAGATTCACCTATTAGCTCAGAGGTGGGTCCAGTTTGCGATGGACCAGTGGGTCCTTGGCATAAGGGATGACTATGCTCTGGAATTCCTCCAGATGCTGTTCTCTCCGTGCAACTCTCTACTGAAGAGAATGGCAATAATGACTAACTTATGGAGGCTGTTGGACTTGAAGGCTGCATACCTGTTCCCAGATCGCAAGGAAATGAGGGATGCTGTTCCCCCTTATGTCATTCCTATGGAAGTTAATCGTCATTTGTGTTTAACTCCTTCTGGAGGGAAACTCTGCGTCAGAGGATTTTCCCACCTCATCGTTCTTATGGAAGCTTATTTAAGAATTTGCCAGAAATATCAGTGTTTCATGAACTTGGCCTTTCTGGGACATTATCATTTTCAGGCACTATCTTTCAGGCTGGCAATTGTGCCCAAGACCACCTCCAGAGTCATGGTGGTAGTAGCGGTGTCTCTGCACAAAAGAAGCATGCATCTGGATGACTTACAGTATCCTCGGAAGCTGGAGTATTGCGGTATGTGGTCGGTGTGAACCTGGTCGTACTAATTCTGCTGGAGAGTCGCAGTTGGAAGTTAATTGTTCTGTTCATGGGGTTATTGGAGGCCATTTTGAACATTGTCCCCTGTACAAAGGCGCATTTGTAACGTCTTCAGCGTGCTTTGCTCTCCCGGTGGTATCCGCAGTCACAGAAGTGCATAATGCGGTTTCCCTTGCAATGAGAGTTGTTTCAGTGGTGAATACAAGTGGATCATCTCAAGGAGGGGATTTCCCTGGAGACATTGGGCTGGTTGCTTCTCATGCCAGAGATGATCTTTGAGTGTAAGGCTCACTATCAGGAATTGGAACAAAGTGCAGTTCAGCTGGCGTGTTCTTGTTTCACTGAGCAGGTGGAAGCTCATCTGGTTATGGTTCTGTCGGACAATGTATAGAGAGCGCTCTACTTCAATCATTTAGGTGGACCCAGAAGCCTGTCAACTCATAGTAGCTTGCCAGGGTTGTCCGATATTGTGGTATCGTGATTTTTGTCGGTGATCTGAGAGTCCAAAATTTCAGTGCTTTCATTCAGGTGCGGCTGTAGGATAAGATGTTATAAACCTGTCCGCCATGAACACGGATAGGCAGGATCTATCACAAGTTTGCTAATCTGACCGAAACCATATATTTTGTTGCTCCATATTGGCCCCAAAGGCCATGTAGGCTGATTAGAGGCTGCTAGTGGACAGTTCTCTCAGCCTGCAGTTCAGAAAGTATCTGTTGCATCAGGGACCTATTCCACTCCCGATCCGTGTCTATTTTGTCTTATTGTTGGCCTTTTAGAGGGCATGGTTGCTGAAGTGTGGTGGTTATTCTGCAGTGAATTCCACTTTGCTCTAGGCCAAAAAGTGTTCTACCTCTCTGGATTATGTTAGTCGGGGATTTTTCCAGGTTCAGTGTGAGGAACAAAATCCTCAACCTCTCAAGGAGAAATTCCTTTACTTTTGGAACTTTTGCCAGAAGGTTTGCTTAAAGGCTTTGGTCTTTACCACCCTGAAGGTTCAGGTAGCAACTCTGATTTGTTATAGTGGGCGAATCCTTGGTGGACCATTATCTTCTTATCCAGAGGTCTCCCAATTCTTGAAGAGTTAAGCACTTTCGACCTCCCTTACAGCTGTCTGTGCCACTGCAGAACCTTAATCTGGTCTTGACTGATTTGGTGAGTCCCACCTTTCATCCATTGCTTGGTTGTTTATGGCAACTACTTGACTTTGCAGACAGTTTTTTCTCATGGCAGTCTTTTTAACTTGTTGGGTTTCTGAGCTATAAAATCTTTCTTGCCATGAGCCATCTTGTGTGTGACTCCGGGAGTGTTATAGCTTAAGTCTGTACCTTCCTTCTTGCTGAAAGTGGTTTTGGATGCTTGTTTACTCACACTTTTTTCCCTTACCCACATTGGATGGGGTTAGTGTTGAGAGCGGGTTTCATTTTTTGTGTGCCTTAGCTTTCGAGTAGCATCAGATGAGATACTTGAAGATGTCTGAATATTTCAGGTAGTTGGATCAATTGTTTATGCGGCAACACAGGCAGTTATAGCCTGTTGGATAAAGAATGCCATCATGGCTGCCTGTGCAGATGCCGAGATTTCTTCCTCTAAATATGTTTGAGCTCATTCCATTAGAGCCCAGGTGGTATCACGTGCGGAGAATTGCTTATTTTCTCCTGCCAAGATTTTCCGATCAGCTATGGGATCTTCCCTGTACACTTTCCCAAGCATTGCTGCTTAGATGTTTGGGCTTTGAATGGTGCAGCCTTCATGCGTGCGGTGTTGACTGCACCGTGAGCAGCCTCCTGCCCTGTTTGGACAGGAGCTTTGGTACATCCCACTTGTGTGGATTTGCCTGCCTGAGTACAGAGGAAGGAGAAATTACTACTTTACTCACTCTAACATATTTAGAGGAAGTGAGCCTTACACTGATAATTTCCTTTCCACTAAAGAAGGTAGGCCAATCCACAACCTGCCCTCGGGTGCCTATTTGCTTTTAGTTTGTCACTTCTTGTGGGCAATGCAGACTGTTCTGTTCATTCATTGAAGGCCTGGTAAGTGACATGACCAGCCCCTGAGATTAATACATATTAATGTTTGTGGCTGGGCTCTTGTGTTCCTGATTGAGTGGAAACGTGAGTGGTTGACTGTTAATAATCATGTTCTGGTATAACCAGTTTGTCCATAGTCTGGCTTTTCCAGAGAATGCTGGTTGGGCTGATGTTGGGGTGGGGCTATATGCCCCTGACGTCCGCTTTTATTCTTTCTCCATCTGCTGGTAGAGGTGCATAACCATTTGTGTGGATTGGCATACCTTTCTTAGAGGAAAGGTAATTAACAGGTAAGTAGTAATTTCTCAATCCTGGTATTTTTTCCCCTGAGCAAAGAGTAGGGGTATGTGTGTGTGTGTGTAAGTATGTATGTATGTATGTATAAAATATGGTTTCATTTTCAGTATCGAGCATCTGAATCTTGTAGGTATTTCTGTAGCAGCTCATTTAGGTGCAGATAAAATTTGCATGCATTTTAGTTCACTCTCAGTTGGTTATACATTCTGTTTATTATAAGAGGCCCCAAGATCAAACCGATTATTTAATGGCTTTATTGAGAAATGAATCACAGTGAAATGAAAAAAGTTCACATCATGCAAACATTTATGTATCAAACAGTGATGGAATTCTTTCTTATCACCAGCAAAGACAAAATGGTGTGAAATAAATTGTTACAAATTCAGTCTCATATAATACATTTTATGTTCATAGTCTATGTGCAATCAAAAATTGTTCCTAAAATTCATGTGATAAAAACAAAAAACAATCTTTAGAATGTGCAACTGCTACAAGTATAATATAAAATATTACTTTGCTCGTATGCACATTCATAGATACCAATTTCCAACACCTCATCCCATGCACGCAGGATCACGTTGCAGGTGAAACCATTCTTCCTCTATTGCTGATGGTTATCTACGTGAATATTCTCTATTTATTGGCCTCCCCACAATATTTTATGATGCAGTTTTTGTATAGAAGAATATTGTGTAGCAAATTTTAAAGAGAATGCTTTGAAAAAATCCCCCTGTTCTTGTTTCTTTTGATATGTTTATCTCTTCTTTGTCGGTGTTGTCATTTAATTTTTTTCTCTTCTAGCTCCTGTTAGTTCTTGTTTTGCTTTTTCCTACTCTTTCCTTTTCCTCTTTCCCAAACCAGTCCCCCTTTCTCTTCTCTTTACAATTCCTTTTCCTTCCTATCCTGCTCATCACTCTTCTCCAACATTCTCATTTATTCTCTTCAGCCTTATCCCTCTCTCAGCAACCTTCTTTTTTCCACCCTTCCTTTCTGGTTTATTCCTTCCTTCCCTCTGGCTGTCTTAGTCTAGCACCCTCTTCTCTTCTGGCGTTCAATTTTATGACTGTGCCTGCCAACAACAGTATTGGTCACCTATGGTCCTTGGAAAAGGAAACAGCGATTCTTCACACTGTGGCAAGCTTTGCTGCATGGATGATTCTGCTTATCCTTCATGTAGTAGAAGAAGCTGGCAGGAGGACAACTGCATTACTACAAATGTGATGGCATCCTGATATTCCTTGCAAATAAATTAACTTTGCCTCATGTTTTGCAATGTGATACAGAAAAACTTGTTCCTTGCTTTCCTACTTTTGTTTTATGTGGGGCTCGTGCTGTTCTGAATAAATAAATTTAATTTCCACATCTTTTTCCCAAAAAACCTTGGGACAAAGATCACAAAACAAAACAGCTCAAATTGCCCCCTCTCCCAGTCAACAATACCCAAAACTCCAAATATTCTTGAAAATGAACTTTAAAACAAGCATGTATGTTGCATGTAATTTAACCCTTGAAAGATATAAGATGACAATATAAAAGCTGTCTAGTTTTTTCAAGATATCTTTTATATTGTCATCTTTTTGTTGTTCAAAGTTACCATGATTCTGAGTATACCTACTATTTTGGACTTGGACTAAATGCAGAATTCATATCTTGGTTAATAGAAATATATTTCTTTAATATAATTAAAGGTGTGTTAAAATCATTGTCTTATTTTTATCTTTTAAAGCTTGGTCTAAGAAAAGGAAATTAGAAGCATCTTTAGAAACGTCTCCCAAAAGTATCTCCCAAGGCAGTGAGGATATTCAGCTCACAAAAAAGAAAAAAGATGATGTAAGTTTGTTCTCTCCTATTTGAAACATGTTAAATGGAATTACCTTTTGCACAAATATTTGACACGCAATCAGATCAAATGTTTATATTAAGAATCTTGCTGATGAAATCCATTCTTTTTCACTTTTGTATGTAATCATACCTTTTATGCAAGCCACAGATGTAAAAAAAAAAAGCATAAAGGTGATTAAAACAGCAATTGGATCTGAATCATGAAAACCAGTTACCGTGGAGATTTTTTTCTGTTAGACAACCAGCACACAGTGCAAACTTGTATGAGGTCTTAAATTTAGAGGTTTCAGATTGCTTATAAAAACATGAGGTGCAATATTTTTAAAAGAGAAAGTGAGTTGGACAGGACTGGAAAATTCGTAATAAGGAAGAGGAGGAGTCCTGAAGTATCCACATTGTTGCAGATAACGAGAGAACTTCTAATAGGAAATGAGATAGAGTAAGTGAGAAGGGACAGAAGTACTGAGAGGTCAGCTTATGGAAAATAATGAAAAGTATAAATAAGTATGACACATTGGCATATCCTCTTATAAGAGTCAGAACTAGCAAACTTCCATAAAGTAAAAGCTACAAGATACTGTTTTGTTTTTTTTCTTAGCATACAGACAGATGAATCCAAAACCAATGGGTTATGCACCTCTACCAGCAGATGGAGGTGGAGCAAAGCTGACATCACAGTATATTTACTCCTGCAGTGACATCAGCCCACCAGTAGTCTCAGTCTGCAGCAAGTGGTGGATGTACATCTCCCTACTGGGGATTGCTTTAGGTTTTAGGAGAAAAGGACATTTTTTGCCCCATTCTCATGTGGTGATACCGTATGGTCCCTCCCTCAGTTGAGAATTCCTGAGGTGATATCCTTGGATCCCTCCCTCAGATGAGAGGCCTTTGTCCGATAGCTAGTTTTCAGCTGGCATGCACTTAGTTTTGTTTTTTTTTTTGTTTGTTTTTTATTAACAGCTAACAAACAAAAAAAAGCTGAAAGGCAGCGGGTGCAGGAAGCCGAGCGCATAGGTGAAGGTATATGCCCTCGCTCCCCGCAGCTAGAGATTGATTCTATTCTCAGCCAGGACGACTTGAGCTCAAGTAAAGAATAAAAAAAAAAACCTTAGGGCCAGATTTTAAGAAGTATGCAGGGGCATACAGGCAAGTTTGCTTACCGTAAACAGTGTTTCTGTAGATAGCAGTATGAATTAGCCATGCTGTCATGGGATCTGTCAATCAGGTCCGGGAGGCGGAGCTTTACCAAGCAGAGATTTAGATTTTAGCTCTCTGCGGCTGCGCGTGTGTTCCTGCGCAGGAAAGTAACAGTTTCTCCTCAGTCTGTGATTAAGCTGTATTGTAGTCGAAAAGACTGTAACTGCTAGGGAGGAGGGTGAGTCAGCATGGCTAATTCATCCTGGTATCTACAGAAACACCATTTACGGTAAGCAAATTTGCTTTTTCCTGTCCATAGCAGGGCTGAATTAGCCATGCTGTCATGGGAGTCCCAAGCTCCCGATCACGTTGTTTATGCTATGTATGTCTGTACATGATCATGAACAGTGTGGCAGTCACTGTGTACAAGAAGATAGAGATTGGAAGATTGCGTACCCTATCTTCGCATCAGCGGCTGCTTGTTGATCAAGGCAGTAGTGCGATGTGAAGGTATGGAGCGATGACCATGTAGCTGCCTTACAAATGTCTATGGGTTGTACATGTTTAAGGTGTGCCAAGGAGGCCACCGCTGCTCTAACTTGATGAGCTTTGGGAACAGAATGTAGCTGTAGCTTCTGTTTGTCGTAGCAAAACTTGATGCATTGTGCTATCCAGCTGGAGATGGTGCGTTTAGCCACCGGTAGTCCAGGCGCCTTCGGGTCAAGAGACAAAGAGTTGAGAAACTCGGGAATCCGAGTTTGTTCTGTCTTTGTAGTATGTTAAAGCTCTTGCAATCTAGTGTATGCAGTAATTTTTCCCTGTCATTTGCATGAGGTTTAGAGAAAAAGATGGGTAATTCTATGGTCTGATTGAGATGGAATTGAGAAACCACTTTTGTTAGGAAGTACAGGTGAGTTCGGAGAACCACCTTATGGTGATGAAACTGTAAATACGGAGAATAATGGACCAAGGCCTGTAATTCACTGACTCATTGTGCTGATGTTACTGCAACCAGTAACACCACCTTCCATGTGAGGTATTTAATATGTGCTGAGTCCATGGGCTCAAACGGGGGAAGCATAAGCTGTTCAAGAACTATGTTGAGGTTCCACGGAACTGGAGGTTTGGAGGACGAAGGTGATTTAACCCCTTGATGAAACGAGATAGTAAGGGGTGATTGGAAATAGGAATATTGTTAAGTGGTCTGTGATATGCCGCTATGGCACTGAGATAAACCCTAATGGATGATGTTGCAAGACCAGCTGTGTACAGTGTATGTAGATAATCCATGAGTAACTCAGGTGAACAGTCTAATGGTGGTACACTGTTAGAAATGCACCAGGTCGAGTATCATTTCCATTTATAGTTATAGTTTTTCCTTGAGAGTTTCCTGGATTCTAACAAAATGGACTGTGCCGAAGTGGAAACTCCCTGTTCTGTTAAAAAGGAGCCTCTCAATTTCCATGCTGTCAAATGGAGAGATGAGTGTAGCGGGTGTAGAAGCGTTCCTTGATCTTGGAAGAGAAGATCTGGGAGATTTGGTAACCGAATTGGGTCAGAGATGGGCAGTCGGAGAAGGAAACTGTACCACGGTTGCCTTGGCCAGGCTGGAGCTACGAGTATCAGTTGAGCCTAGTCTGCTATGCACTTTTGAATTGTCCTTGTTATGAGTGGTATGGGAGGAAAGGCGTACAGGAGGCCTGTCGTCCACGGAATGAGGAAGGCATCCTAGGCTATCCTGAACTGACTTGGGCTTATCGAGCAGAATTTGGGAACTTGAGCATTGATCTCTGTTGCAAAGAGATCTATTGCAGGCATCCCCCACTGAATGAAGATGTCTTGGGCTACCTCCAAATTGAGTGTCCATTTGTGAGGATGAAAGATCCGTCTTAGCCTGTCCGCTCTTGAATGCTACTCCTGGTAGGTAAGTTGCTTGCAGATGTATGCAATGTTGGTGCGCATGTTTGAAGATTGTCAGGGTCGCCTTGCAAAGGGACCATGAACCGGACCCTCCTTGCTTGTTGATATAAAACATTGCCACTTGATTGTCTGTGTAGATCATGACCTTGCGGCCCTTTAAGTGATCTTGAAACACTTGTAACGCATTTTGAATTGCTCTGAGCTCCAATAAATTTTTATCCCAGGACAAGCAGGATGCTAGTCCTCACATATGGGTGACGTCATTGATGGAGCCCTAGGCGGGAAAACTTCTGTCAAAGTTTCTGTAAAGCTTTGACTGGCACCCTGAGTGCCTACTGAGCATGCCCAGCATGCTATGATATTCTCTGCCACAGGTGGCCCTCTTCAGTCTTCGTTTTTCCGCGCTGCTGTAAGCATCGCGGGATAGGAGCCGTTGAGATTTTTTCTCAACACATTTCTGACTGAAAAGTCAGTGCTTTACGATATTCTCTCTCACAAGTTCCTCGAGGTACACTTTGACACCAGCTGGTGAGTACCTATGTCTCAAATTTTCCATTTTTGTGGAATTTTATTTTCATAAAATTCCTATCCTTTTTCGACGGATGTCGACGGGAAGTATGGCTACCGGTTTTAAAAAATGCCCAGTTTGTGGCCGCAAATGTCCATCACCGATCCGCACGTCAAATGTCTGCTATGCCTCGGTGAAAAACATGAGGTAAATACTTGTCCGCAATGCGCTGAGATGACACCGAAAAGTCGCAAGACTCGACTAGAAAAAATGGAACACTTGTTCCAGTTACAACTTATACCGTCTGCTTTGACGTCGTCAAGATCGTCTCCGGCTGGAACGACTCAGCGCCTTTTGCTCAAAAAGCCCTGTCCGGGACCATCCGGGTATCGCTCCTCACCGTCTGCGTCTTCGACTTAATCCGTCGATTCCCAGAAGTCGAAACATAAACATTGACACCGTAGGTCATCGTCGGAAACCGCTGGCCAGGAACCCTCGACAGCAAAGCGGCCACGCACGGAGGAAACATCAGAGTCTGGGCCTACTCCTCCGTCCTCGATACCAGATCCTCTGCAGGGATCTGCACCGGATCCTACTCCTCAGCCTCCGCCATCGCTTACAACTGTTCTCCCTCAGACAGTTGTAACGCCGGAATTGTCTGAACTTATCAGACAAGTGGTATTACAGGCTTTCAAGGAGCAGTACGTACAGACGGGCTCGTCGATGCCGATGCTTACAGCATCGATGCCGGCAACTCTGCCGATGCCGGTGGGCTCACCGATGCCGGTGTCCACATTGACACCAACACGAGATGCATTGATGTCGACACCAGCTTTCACAGCTACATCGTCGATTCCTCGACAACCGCCATCAACTTCCTCGATGCTGACGGCCGGATTACCATCGTCGAGGCCTATCGATATTCCATCGAGACAACCATCAGCAGAACAGCCAGAAACACAGGATCTGGCTTTCTACCAACGTCTCATTCAAAATTACCAAAACGTCATCGACACTTTGCCAAGGAAATCAATAGATCCAACACCTACGTCATGGCCTCTGGATGACCCTTTACCAGGCCCATCAGGACTCCACTTACAGCCAAGAACCATCACAAAATCCCCTTATAGGGATGATGAAGAGGATTCTTGGGATGACCATGATTCAGACACGTCTTCTGAAGACTTTATGTCCGACCCCTCTCCACCAGGACACAGGAAAAAGTCCTTTCCAGAAGACCTATCTTTTTCCAATTTTCTTCAGGATATGGCAGACACCATTCCTTTTAAACTGACTGCTGAACAGGACACTAGACAACATACACTAGAAGTCCTACATTTCGTGGATCCCCCCAAACAAGTTTTAGCCATCCCAATTCATGAGGTACTCTTAGACCTCCAGCATAGAGTATGGGAACATCCATCTACAGTGCCAGCAGTGAACAGACGAGTGGATTCCACCTACCTAGTGCAACCAGCACCTGGGTTCCAGAAGGCACAACTGCCACACCACTCAGTGGTGGTTGAATCTGCCCAAAAGAAATCCAAACGTTCTCGCCCTCACTCTTCAACTCCCCCTGGCAAGGACCATCGCTTCCTCGATTCCTTAGGAAGAAAAATCTATCAGGCTGCAATACTAAACTCCAGAATCTCTGCTTACCAACTGTACATGACACAGTATCGGAGAGATTTATGGAAACAGATGGAGGAGCTCACAAATTCTTTTCTTGCACAGCTTCAAGAACAAGCACAGGCCATAATTAATAAAGGCCTAGAAGCAGGAAAACATGAGGTGAGGGCGGCTTACGATAGCTTTGACATTGCCTCCAGGACTGCAGCTGCAGGAATTACAGCTCGCAGATATGCATGGCTAAAGGCATCGGATCTCAGGCCTGAGGTCCAAGAAAAATTGGTAGATCTACCATGTTTGGGAGACATTTTGTTCGGGGATAAAGTCCAAGAGGCAGTTCAGCAACTCAAAGACCATACTGAGACATTACGACAGCTGTCCCAGATGCCCCAAAACACTTCTGTTCAGTCACAATGTCGTCTACCCAGGAGGGAACCTAGGCGTCCTTATTACAGGCCTCGTAAATACTATGCACAAACTTCCAGGCCAAGATATACTAGGCCTCAACAGCAACGCTCCCAAGCAACACAGCCTAGAGCTCCCCGCACACAACCTCCACCTCCGTCAGGCCCAGCGGCGGGATTTTGAGATCTCACCCAGAGAACAAACTCAATCCCATAACCCTAACCCTCTACAAAACCTACCGGTAGGAGGCCGAATATCCCAATTTCACTCCAATTGGATCAAAATTACCTCAGACCAATGGGTACTCTCCATTGTGTCTCGAGGATACAAACTAAATTTCCTCTCCATTCCACCAGAATCTCCACAGAGTTTCTTCCCACAACAGAATTCTCATCTAACTCAATTACAAATAGAATTATCCACCCTTCTGAGAGCCAGGGCTGTTGAACCAGTGCCCCGGACTCAGCAGGGCAGAGGATTCTACTCCCACTATTTCCTCATTCCAAAGAAATCAGGAGGCCTACGTCCCATCTTAGACCTAAGAAATCTCAACAAATTTCTAAGAAAAGAAAAGTTCAGGATGATTTTTTTGGGCACCATGCTTCCACTACTTCAAAGAGGGGATTGGCTTTGTTCTCTGGATCTACAAGATGCTTTCGCTCACATTCCAATATACCCTCCTCATCGCAAGTATCTGCGCTTCATGGTAGGCCATCAACACTACCAATACAAGGTACTGCCATTCGGACTAGCCTCTGCCCCCAGAGTATTCACCAAATGTCTGGCAGTAATATCTGCACACTTGCACAAAGAAAGAATCCATGTCTTTCCATACCTAGATGACTGGCTCATCAGAAGTCAATCTCAACAAGGAGCTCTGACTTCCCTCAACCGAACAATTGCTCTACTTCACTCCATGGGATTTCTCATCAACTATCAAAAATCCCATCTCACACAGTCACACCTTCTTCAATTCATAGGAGCAGAATTGAACACCATACTCTCAAAGGCCATTCTACCCAAGGATCGAGCGGACACACTTTCCTTACTGGCAAACTCAATCCACTCAAAAGAATACATAACAGCTCATCAGTTTCTAACCATACTAGGCCACATGGCCTCTACAGTTCATGTGACTCCTATGGCAAGACTGGCCATGAGAGTAACTCAATGGACACTGAGATCTCAATGGATCCAAGCCATTCAACCACTACATTCTCCAATTCAAGTAACCCACCAGTTACGTTCATCTCTACTATGGTGGGCGAACAAGGACAACTTGTGCAAGGGCCTGCCCTTCCAACAACCAGTCCCACAAATAACATTAACTACAGATGCATCCACCTTGGGTTGGGGAGCTCATATATTGAAAAGCGCCTCACCATCAGGCGCCAGCGAGCGGGGAGGCCACCCTCCATCCTGGGCCCCCGCAAGAAGTGAACACCATCTTAAATAATAAAAAAGAAACGGAACTATCATCAGGAGGTGAGGGAAATGGGTGACTGCGATGTATGACCATGCCCCTCCCCCGACGTCACTGTGAGCTCCGGCGGCAGTTGAAAAGCGCCTCATCATCAGGCGCCAGCGAGCGGGGAGGCCACCCTCCATCCTGGGCCCCCGCAAGAAGTGAACACCATCTTAAATAATAAAAAAAGAAACGGAACTATCATCAGGAGGTGAGGGGAAATGGGTGACTGCGATGTGTGACCATGCCCCTCCCCCGACGTCAACTCTTTGTGCTTCATTTACTATTTTTTCTTTTACGTTTTCTGTTAAGTAACCTTTTTTCAAGTTCCTACCTTATGCCTTTGTTAACAATTTTATTATAAATGTTCTCTGTATTTGACTATGGAAATATTTTTTCCTGCTTTTTCTGCTTTATGTAAACCGGTATGATTTGCATTTTAATGTAAGAATGTCGGTATATAAAAATTATAAATAAATAAATAAATATAAATACTCTTCAGACCCAAGGAACTTGGACAAAACTTGAAGAAACATTTCAAATCAATTTCCTGGAGCTTCGAGCTATACGTTATGCTTTAAATGCATTCAAGGACTGCCTTTCACACAAGACTGTTCTGATCCAAACGGACAACACAGTAGCCATGTGGTATATCAACAAACAGGGAGGTACGGGCTCGTATCTCCTCTGTCAAGAAGCTGCACAAATCTGGGGCTGGGCCCTGAACCACTCAATGCTCCTCCGGGCCACATCTGCCAGGCATTCTCAACGTAGTGGCAGATCGCCTCAGTCGTCACTTCCAACCACACGAATGGTCTCTGGATCCCTCAGTAGCGACCAGGATATTCCAACGTTGGGGTCAGCCGACAATAGACCTCTTTGCATCACATCTGAATTACAAAGTGAACAAGTTCTGTTCTCTCCACAAACAGAACAACCAGCCAGCCAAGGACGCCTTTGCTCGCCCTTGGAACTTAGGCCTACTGTACGCGTATCCTCCAATACCGCTCATAACAAAAACTCTAGTGACGCTACAGTAGGACAAAGGGTCCATGATACTCATAGCCCCATATTGGCCTCGCCAAGTCTGGTTTCCCATACTTCTAGACCTCTCGATCAGGGATCCAATTCACCTGGGTGTAGATCCCACTCTCATAACTCAGGATCAGGGACAGTTGCGACATCCCAACCTTCAATCCCTTTCCCTGACAGCATGGATGTTGAAAGCTTGATCTTGCAACCACTCAATCTTTCATCCAACATATCTCGGGTACTTATAGCTTCACGTAAACCCTCCACGCGAAGAAATTATGCTTCAAAATGGAAAAGGTTTACTTTGTGGTGTAGACAAAAGAGCATTGACCCTTTTTCTTGCCCCATGATTTCTCTATTAGACTACCTATATCATCTTTCAGACTCTGGTCTTCAGACTTCATCTGTTAGAGTACACTTAAGTGCAATTTCAGCTTACCATAACAAGCTGGGAGATGCACCTATTTCCACGCAGCCTCTCATCAATAGATTTATGCGAGGTTTAACTCAACTCAAACCACCAATTCGGCCCCCAGTCACACAATGGGACCTGAACCTGGTGTTAACAAGATTCATGCGTTCTCCCTTTGAACCCATAGATTCCTCTGACCTTAAATTTCTCATATGGAAGACTATCTTCCTCATTGCCATTACCTCAGCTAGAAGGGTTAGTGAGTTACAGGCACTTGTCACGTAAGAACCCTACACAAAGTTCCTACATGACAGAGTGTTTCTCCGTACACATCCGAAATTCCTCCCCAAGGTAGTTACGGAATTCCACTTGGACCAATCCATAGTTTTACCCACATTCTTTCGTAGGCCTCACTCTCACCCAGGAGAAACAGCCTTACATACCTTGGACTGTAAGCGTGCTTTGGCATTTTATATCAATCGCACAGCAGTCCACAGGAAATCCACTCAACTGTTTGTTTCTTATGATCCAAACAAGCCAGGGGAAGCAGTGGGCAAGCAGACTCTATCCAATTGGCTAGCAGATTGCATACAGTTTTGCTATGAAAAAGCAGGCCTTCCTCTCCAAGGGCGAGTAAAGGCACATGCAGTAAGAGCAATGTCAACCTCAGTAGCACACTATCGTTCAGTGCCCATAATTGACATTTGTAAAGCAGCGACATGGAGTTCTCTTCACACTTTTGCAGCTCACTACTGTTTAGACAAAGCAGGAAGACAAGATTCAGCCTATAGACAATCTGTCTTAAAGAACTTGTTTCCAGTTTAAACCCAACTCCTTCTACATCCATCCTGCTGTGATCTTCGGCTGCCTCATTTTCAACAACAATATATCCCTGTTGCTTCAATTCAAAATGACTCAGCCTCTAGCTTGCTAATCACCCATATGTGAGGACTAGCATCCTGCTTGTCCTGGGATAAAGCAAAATTGCTTACCTTGTAATAGGTGTTATCCCAGGACAGCAGGATGTAGTCCTCACTAAACCCACCCGCCTTCCCCGCTGTGTTGGGAATTTTTCTATTTTTACTATTCTTTTGCTAAAGCTTAAGACTACATACGAGACTGAAGAGAGCCACCTGTGGCAGAGAATATCATAGCATGCTGGGCATGCTCAGTAGGCACTCAGGGTGCCAGTCAAAGCTTTACAGAAACTTTGACAGAAGTTTTCCCGCCTAGGGCTCCATCAATGACGTCACCCATATGTGAGGACTACATCCTGCTGTCCTGGGATAACACCTATTACAAGGTAAGCAATTTTGCTATCTGCCGGGTCTGCTCGAGATTGTCCATAATCCTTGGGTTTCGTAAATCTCGAGATGTGCTCCCCATCCCCTGCGAGTCGATCTGTGATTAAAACTGCGTTGTGAGGAGGAGGACTGAATAATGCTCCTTTGGACAGGGTGGAGTCTAGGAGCCACCATGTTATGTCCTGTTTCATCTCGGAGGTCAACGATAACTTCTGTGTCAATGGTTGTGAGTGTTGTTTCCATTGACGTTTTAGTCCCCATTGCAGGCATCTCATGTGTAGCCTGGTGTTGGGAACCATGAAAATAGCCGCTGCCATGTGGCCGAGGACTACCAAAATTTGTCTCGCCGAAGGCCTTTGAGTGTTGTTTAACGAGTAGAGAAGTTGACGTAGTTGTGTTATTCTTTCTGTTGGGAGATATGCCCAGTTGCGAACAGTGTCCAGGCCTGCTCCTATAAACTGTAGTCTTTGTGTTGGTTGGAGAAGTGATTTCTGAAAATTGCTCCCTAGCCCCAATTCCTATAAGCACTGTATCACCCGTCGAAGGTGATCGAGTAAGATGTCCGGGGTCGAGGCTATTATTAGCCAATCGTCCAGATATGGAAAGATGGTCATACCCTGTTGTCTGAGATGAGCCACCATCACAACCATGCATTTGGTGAAAACCCTGGGTGCAGCCGATAGTCCAAAGGGAAGAACCTTGTACTGGTAGTGTTGATGGCCGTAGCGAAAGCATAGGTAACGCCAAGAGGATGGATGGATTGGAATATGTGTGTAAGCATCCTTCAGATCGATGGAACACATCCATCGATTGAATCAGAGGTAGGATCGATTTCAATGATACCATCTTGAATTTGTCTTTGGTCAGGAATTTGTTCAATTCCCATAGATCTAATGTGGGGCGAAGGCCACCCGACTTTTTGGGTATGAGGAAATATGAGGAATAAAATCCTGTCTGTCGGGTCTTCGGGAAAATCCGTCAAATGGCCTGTTCGCGAAGCAAAGCAATTTCCTCCCCCAGTTGTGGTGAGGTAGTATGGGTTTTGTGGTAAATTGGAGTTGGTAGCTATGTCGTACTATCTCTAAAACCCATTGATCGGTTGTTATTCTCTCCCAGGTTGCCAGGCAAGAATGAATTCTGCCAGGTGGTGCTTGATGTAGTGATGGTGGCTGGGTTATTAAAAAGATTGCGTTGATTTTACTGCAGCAGCTGGTTGTTGTCTGCTCTCTTTGGTTACGTGGCTTACCCCTACGTTGAGTTGGGTTGTGTTGTTGCGGCGGAGGACGTTGGTAAGATGGATACGTCTGTGTACGAAAGGATTGATAAGACCTGTAAGGCATACGGGCATAGAATTGTCTACAAGTAGATCCTACATAACGACGCGTGGTCGAGTAGTGAGGTTGTGATGTTAAGGATTGGACTGCTAGAGCTTCCTCTTTTAATTTGCTGACTGTGTCTTGAAATCATTCTCCGAACAGGTTGTCTCCTGTACACGGGAGGTTTGTTAGTTTCTCGTGTAAATCTTCTCTTTTGGTACTAGAACGTAACCATGCCATCCTACGGGCTGCGATGGCTGTTGCAGATGCTCTAGAAGATGTTTCAAATCCCTCATATATCGACCACAGAAGGTGTCGAGAACACTCCTCCATGTCTTGAAGAGGCAGTGGTATTTAATCTGCCATCGAGGAAAGCATACCTTTTGTGGCTTGTATGCACTCATATAGGTATTGTACCATGTAGAATTGATGGTGCATAATGCGGGCATTCAACATTGAATTGTGGTACATCTTTCTGCCAAACTCATCTAAATATCGGTTGTCCTTGCCTGGTGGATATGAGGTTGCGACTTTGCTTTTTTGAATCTTTGCATTGCAGACTCTACCACAATTGAAGCATGTGGTAGTTGTGGCATAGAGTAAGGCGATGTTTTCCGGATGCGAAATTTTATATCCGTTTTATTTGAAACCGCTGACAGAGTAAGGTGTTTCCCAAGATTTCTGTAGGACGGTATGTAATAGTTCCTGTGGTGGGAGAGATATTGGTTCTCCTGGAGCATCGAAAATCTTTAGGAGACCAAAGGTTTCTGATCTAGGGTCTGTCTCCTTTTGTACCTCCAGATGTAATATCGTGCCCAATTTTTCTAAAAATTTTGGGTGTGTCAGGTCCTCTGGAGGGTAATACAGTTCATGCAGTTGTTCTTGCGGATCCGATGGGAATCCGGTAGATGACGATGGGGATGTTTGCGGAGACAGAGAATCGATAGGTGTATCTTGCTGTTGAATTGGTGGAATTGGACGTTTTGCTATTGGGGATGCCGGAGGCTCCACCGGTTCTCTAGAGGTATGTATACTGTGTTCCGGGGAACTCACAGTTCGTTAGACATCTTAAAGGATGATTGAAGAGTTTCGTAAAACCCTGCCAACAATTGGGAATATTGAAAAAATGCCTCTCTTGTTTGAGGAGGCATTGTTGAACGACCAGATTGTTTTGGTAACTCACATGCTTTAGGTTGCACCGGAGGAATTTGAGGGGAAGCACTTGGCACATCATACTTCTTCCCCATCTTGCCCTCTGTGGTCCTAACAGAATTATCTGAGGATGTAGATGCAGCGGAGGAAGTGATTTGTATTATGTCTCTACGAGATAATGTACCTGCACTTAGTGCGTGAGATGACCTAGAAGTAGAAGGGCTTACTTCCCCATGTGTCCCTCGTCTTCACAGCCTTTTGATGTGAGTGACGTGATCGCCTATGGTGATGGCGTCCTGTGTGGATTCCACTTCCCGACGGCGAAAGTCTTGTATGTTTTGATTTCACCTCTGTAGAATTGGAATCTGAAGAGGTGGAAAGATGTACATCTGGAGACTGATGCCTTCGTTTTAACTCATGTGGTATTGAATGATATGGGTGCTTGGACTGTTGTAGTCCACTGTGCTTCGATTTCTTTGCTGCCGTGTGCTCCAATGCCTTCGGTGCCATGTGCGCCGATGTTTTCTGTAGATTGTGCGCATATGGCGACTTGTGCGCATAAGTCTTCGGTGCCGTGCATGCGCAGATGTCTTCGGCGCCATTGTTTCCGGCACCATGCGCGCGGACGTCTTGTGCGCCAATGTCGTTTTGGGCACATAAGTTGTAGGCGCCAAAGTTTTAGGCGCCATTGTTTCCTGCGCCAATCGCTGAGGCTCTCTCAGTTGTCTCGGCAAGTCCTTACCTCCAAGCCTGGAGGGTTGAGGGACCCACGACGATGCTAGTTTCCTCGATGGAGCCGTTGTTAAGGTGCCAGGCGAAGATTGAGTCTCCGATGGCTCAGAAAAACTGAAAAGTTCCCGTATCCTATAAGCCCACTGTTTTTGGGCTCTTGGGGACATTCGGGCACAAAATTCACAATTTTGTAAATTGTGCTCTGGCCCCAGGCATCGGTAACATAGGTCATGGCCATCCGTGACCGACATTACCTTGCCACAGGTACAGGGTTTAAACCCCGACTTTTTTGACATTTCTAAGAAAAAATAATAAACGCTGAGGAGGTGTCAGCCCCGTGTGCGATCCCGCTCGTAGAAAGAACAGACTGTGGAGAATCTGTTACTTTCCTGCGCGGGAACACACGCGTAGCCGCAGAGAGCTAAAATCTAAATCTCTGCTTGGTAAAGCTCTGCCTCCCAGACCTGATTGACAGATCCCATGACAGCATGGCTAATTCAGCCCTGCTACCGACGGGAAAATGTGTGTGCACAAATGTACGTGCGATTTTATAACATGCGCACGCAGCCGCGCGCATGTTATAAAATCCAGGGTCGGTGTGCGCAAGGGGGTGCACACTAGTGCACCTTGCGCACGCCGAGCCCTAGGGGAGCCTCGATGGCTTTCCCCGTTCCCTCCAAGGCCGCGCCGAAATCAGAGCAGCCTCGGAGGGAACTTACATTCCGCCCCTGCCCCCCACCTTTCTTTTAAAAGTTCCGCCTGCCTCTAGGCAGGCGTAGGTTGTGTGCTCCAGCCAAGTGGCCCTTCAAAGGCCTCTGGCCACGCCCCCGCCCCAGACTGCCCTGCCCTTTTTTTCAAGCCCCAGGACATACGCGTGTCCCGGGGCTTGTGCGTGTCGCCGGGCCTATGTAAAATAGGCTCGGCGCGCGTAGGGCTTTTAAAATCTGCCCCTTAGAGTTTTTGTAGGGGTTCCTCTC
This sequence comes from Rhinatrema bivittatum, assembly GCF_901001135.1. Classification (NCBI taxonomy): domain Eukaryota; kingdom Metazoa; phylum Chordata; class Amphibia; order Gymnophiona; family Rhinatrematidae; genus Rhinatrema; species Rhinatrema bivittatum. The sequence continues at coordinate 320,201,069 of NC_042615.1, read as the reverse complement.
TCCTTGAGTTTCTGAGCTTGGTGCGCAGATTCAACATTCGTTCCCGCCTCTGTGGCTTAGAGGATGTGGGCAAGCCTGGAGGGTTGAGCGGTCTTTTGGCTAGGCCCTGCTCTCAGGCTTTTTTCTTGTTTGCTGCATGATAGGTCGCTGCGGTGTTTCACGCACTTTTCCTGCATATTAGGCTGCCGCCTTCAGTTCCATTGGATTGAGCGAGTGCGTCCAGGTGTGAGTCCACTTGTGTGCCTAATTGGGTGCTTGGTTGAACGCCCAGTTGTTTAGGGGCATCCATCTGTGCGCCCATTCACACACGGTATGCAGAAGCGGTGTGGCCTCTTGGGAGCCCAGTTTTTGGATACCCTTTGAGGTACACTGTTGAGCGCCTAGATTTTGAATGCCTAGTTTTTTGCAGCACATTTATAGCTGGATACACACCCCTCAGATGCTTATTTCAGCATATAGATAGACTAAAAAATTTAAGCGCCTTACTCGCTGCTGCTTATATTCGGGTATCTCAGCCTGGTGTTCCCTCTAGCTTGTGTCAGTGTTGCTTGGAGGCTCAAGGGCAACTGCCTTTGTCTGATTTTACTAAGCCTGGTTCTTCTCAACCTGATGTGGGACTGGGAAAAGAGCTACCAGAAGAGTTGCTTAACTTTGGAGTGCCCCAACTGTTTGTCAGCAGGGGATGGTAGCTCCAGGTGCCCCCTGGTTTTGGCATGGATTCCTCTGCCTTTTCTTGGGTAGAATTTTTTTCAAGGACAACAGTCTTTTCTTCAGGTGCAGACCTTGGCCCCAACCACTGTTAACAGTTCTGGGTTGCAGGTGGTGAAACCTCACACGCATGGTAAGAGCCAGGATATGCCTAGATTGGCTGCTGGGCTTCCTGATGGGGATCCAGATGGTACAGATGATTAAATTGATCCTTATTCCTTGGCATATGAGAAAGTTCCTCCGGGATTGGAGCCATAGTAACATAGTAATGATGGCAGAAAAAGACCAAAATCAACAATCTAGTCTGCCCAGCAAGCTTCTCAAGGCAGTCACTGCTGCTTTTTGCAGGTTACCCCCATGTTTCTCTTAAGGGTAGTAACTGCCGCTCCGTGCCGGTTAAGCTTTTTTATTTATTCCCATCCTCTAGCTTTTAGGGATCTACAGTGTTTATCCCATGCCCCTTTGAAATCCTTCACAGTTTGTCTTCACCACTTCCTCTGGAAGGGCATTCCAGGCATCCACCACCCTCTCAGTGAAGTCTTCCTCCCTGTAGTTTCAAATCGTGACCCCTAGTTCTACTGAATTGTTTCAAATAGAAAAGGTTTGACGACCATGGATCATTAAAACCTTTCAAGTATCTGAAGGTCTGTATCATATCACCCCTGCTCGTCCTCTCCTCCAGGGTAAATATATTCAGGTTCTTCAATGTCTCCTCATAAATCATTTGATGGAGAGCACCCACCATTTTGGTTGCCCTTCTCTGGACCGCCTCCATCCTGTCTCTGTCTCCTTTGAGATACAGCCTCCAGAACTGAACACAGTACTCCAGGTGAGGCCTCACCAAGGACCTGTACAAGGAGATTATCACTTCCCTTTTCTTACTAGATATTCCTCTCTCTATGCAGCCCAGCATTCTTCTGGCTTTGGCTATTGCCGTGTCACACTGCTTCGACTTCAGGTCATTAGACACCATCACCCCAAGGTACTCTCCTGCTCCGTGCATATCAGCCCTTTTCCCCCCAACGCATATATTTCTTTCGGATTACCACACCCCAGATGCATGACTCTGCATTGCTTGGCATTGAATCCCAGCTGCCATATCTTGGACCACTCTTCCAGCTTCCTTAAATCCTGTCTCATTCTCTGTACTCCTTCCGGCGTGTCCATTCTGTTGCATATCTTAGTATCATCTGCAAATAGACAAACTTTACCTTCTATCCGTTCCGCAATGTCGTTCGAGAGGATGTTGAACAGAACCGGTCCCAACACCGATTCCTGTGGCACTCCACTTAATACCATTCTCTCTTCGGAGTAGATTCCATTTACCATCATCTGTTATCTTCTGTCCGTCAACCAGTTTGTAATCCATGCCAACACTTTGGAGCTGACTCCCAAGCTTTTCATTTTTTGATTAGTTTTCTATGTAGGACCGTACCAAAAGCTTTTCTAAAATCCAAGTAAATTACATCAAGCGCTCTTCCCTGATCCAGTTCTCTAGTCACCCAATCAAAGAAATCAGTTAGATTCGTCTGACAGGACCTTCCCCTGGTGAATCCATGCTGTGTCTGATCGAGCAACCCACCGGATTGTAGGTAGTTCACTATTCTTTTCTTCAGCAGAGTCTCCATTAATTTTCCCACCACTGAGGTGATGCTAACTGGCCTGTAGTTTCCAGTCTCTGCTCCCACTCTTGTGAAGCGGGATCACCACCGCTCTTCTCCAGTCACTAGGCACTACACCCTTTTCCAAAGATCTATTGAACAGGTCACACAGTGGACCCACCAGCACATCTCTGTTCCGGTTCTAAAATAAAGATGATTTACCAGCTTTGATTTCCCAGACATTGAAGATGCTGGTACTACCATTTTTGATTTCTTTGCATGAAGCCTCATGTTTCTTTCCTATTATAGAGGCTATACAAGAATTAATTGATCTTGAATGGAGCACCCCGGAAGCTAATTTCAAAGGGGAATGAGTCTTGGAAGGCCTGTACCCGTTGGATCCAGCTTCATGAGAGCTGGATCCAACGGGTACAAGTGGATGAGCTTGTGTGTTCTGTTACCAAGCGGACGACTATTCCCATAGAAGGGGGAGCGGCCTTAAAGGATGCTCAGGATAGGAGAATTGAGGCTATCCTTAAGTTTTTTTGTTTTTTTTTTACTAATAATTTTTATTGAAAGTTTCAGAATACAACATAAGGAAAACAGCACAACTGTAGAAAACAGGATACATAGGCATGTCAGATATCAGCGCCGTAAGCCCACCCCCCCACCCTACATCCATGTGCTCGTGGGAAGACAGTAATCCAAATCCAATAACAATAAAAAAGAAGGAAAACCAAGAAGGAGGTAAGAGCAGTGGTCAAAGAAAGGAGCAGTAATGGCATACATCAATCCAAATTTGCACAAAACTCAGGGCTCCATCCCAACTGAAAGCTGTATCTGTTGTTTCTCCCAACGCTGGTAAGGAGACCACGCAGAGTGGAACTTGGAGGTGTCCGCATGAAGAGTCGCCGTGATCGCCGCCAATTGACAAGAAAGATGAACCTTATGTTGAACAACTTGTAGCGAGGGAACATCTGCTGACTTCCAGACTTGTGCTATTGCCAACCGGGTTATAATAAAAACTTGATTGCAAAAGGGAGTGTATTTCTTTCGGAGATGCAGAGGTGGATGGTGGAGGAGCATAAAACTAGCCTTGTATAGTCCAGAGGTTCCCAAAAGCTGCTCCAACCACTTTGCCACCTCAGTCCACAAGTCCCGTACCTTGGGGCATTGCCACCATATATGAAAGAAAGTCCCCGGGTTGCCGCAGCCCCGCCAGCATTGAGCGTCCAGGGAAGGATAACGCCGATGTAGCAGATGAGGTGTAATATACCAGCGAGTTATCATTTTATAACAATTTTCCTGATGAAGGGCGGAGACCGAGCACTGACGGGCTTGCTGATAGATAGAGCGCCACTCTTTAGGAGCCAGAGTCAGGCCCAAATCGCGCTCCCAATGGCCCACATGCGGGAAGGGGGTCCCATCAGTCTCAGCGAGAAGGGCGTAGAGCTTAGATATCATCCCACTAGTTTTATCAACTGCTGCACAGAGCTGTTCAAATTGAGACTTGCCCCTCCGTATAGAGTCCAACAGTCTGGGTGTGCGAAGAAAGTGGAGGATCTGGTTACCGGCCAGAAAGTCCGAAGGAGGCAATCGATAACGATCTTGTATTTCCGGCCAGGTCATCAGACCCTCACCCTGAAGTAAATGTTCAATGCGTAGTATCCCTTTCTTCCGCCATGTTTGAAACACCCCATGCTGGCGACCTGCTGGGAATTGTAAGTGGTGATAGAGACTAGTTGTATGGTAGTAACACCGATCGCCCGCCAATTTCACCTTCCAACGGCCCCAGAGACGCAGCATAGTGTCCAGGGCCCCCGTTTTTAATCCCATTGAGAGCCAAGTGGATCTCGGCTGCCATATAAGAGCAGGCAATGGTAGACCTCCGAGAACCTGCTCTTCAAAAGTGGCCCATTGCTTAGGAGTTCGACGACTGTGGATGTCGGGAATCGCCTTCAGTTGGGCGGCAACATAGAGCCAAAGCAAATTCGGGACTCCAAGTCCCCCTTTATCACGAGGTTGAAACAGCAAACGCCTCGACACCCTGGGAGGGCGCCTACGCCAAATGAAGTCGAAGAGTATCTTCTGCCAAGAGCGGAGTATTGCAGCGGAAATAAAAATAGGGAGGGTTTGGAAGAAATACAGAAATCGAGGGATAACATTCATTTTAATTATAGCCACCCTCCCCAGCCAAGAATATTGCCCCCTATCCCAGAGATGGAGATCTTGTCTAATCCGGTGGAGCAACGGCGGATAATTAAGATTAAATAAGTCAGAGGGTTTCGCTCCCAAATGGACCCCTAGATATTTTAATACTTTATGGGAAACCCGGAAGGGGTATAGACGGGCCAACTCACCCATTACCGCCGAGGAAGCCGTGATATTTAAAATTTCCGTTTTGTCCAAATTAACTTTAAATCCGGACACCACACTATATTCCTGCAACTCCTCCGTCACCCCCTCCACAGAGGCCAGGGGGTGGGTTAGTGTAAGGAGGACATCGTCCGCGAATAGGGAAATCTTCATGGGAGAGGGCTGCATGGGTATGCCCGTAATAGAGGCGGAGAGACGCACCCTAGTCGCCAATGGTTCTAAGAACAAGGCGAACAATAAGGGCGACAGAGGACATCCCTGGCGCGTTCCCCTATGGACCGTGAAGAGATCCCCATACTGTCCATTAATCTTGATTCTAGCACCCGGTTCCTGGTAAAGACAATGGAGCCAACGCAAGATTCCCGGACCAAAAGACATTTTTTCCAGGGTGGCAAACAAAAAGTCCCAGTGTACCAGGTCAAATGCCTTTTCGGCATCAATAGCCATTAATACCATAGGGACTTTTGCAGTATTGGCCCACCAGATCCCGTCAATCACCTTGCGGACGTTATCAGCGGCCATCCTACGAGGTATGAAACCAACCTGATCACTGTGCACTAGTAAAGGGAGAACAGTGTTAAGCCTGGCGGCCAATACCTTTGCCAGGATTTTTAAGTCGACATTAAGCAGTGAGATAGGGCGATACGATCCACACTGCGTGGGGTCCCGGCCAGGCTTTGGGAGGACGGTAATACCCGCCACATTAGAATGCAGCGGTAGCGAGGCTCCCTCCCGTATACCATTAAAAAAGGCAGTCAGGGGGCCCACTAACTGAGTAATAAACTTTTTGTAATAACTACCGGTGAATCCATCGAGGCCCGGGGACTTTCTCGCCTTAAGATCCCCAATGGCCGCCTCGACTTCTATAGATTGTATGGGTGCATCTAAATATCCTTGTTGAGACTTTGTCAAAGTAGGGAGGGAGATCGACTCCAGGTATTGGTCTATTTTGGGTGCCGTAATAGTGGCATCTGCCTTGTATAACTGGGCATAGAACTTAGTAAAACAGCGACGAATATCTTTAGTCTCAGTCAGCATGGCTCCTTGCTTGTCCCTAATCTTGGCTATGAGAGTCGCGTAATTACGCTGTTTAAGCATTCGTGCTAAAAACCGCCCTGCCTTATTATTACCTTCATAATAGCGTTGTTTGGCCCTAAGCATAGCATGTGCTATCTGCTCCGTGTCCAGTAATTGCAGCTCAGTACGCTTGAGCCGCAGGCGGGCAAGGGTAGCACGCGTCTGGCGTTGGGAATGCTCGCGAGTCAACACGGCGATGTCTTGTAGGATGGCAATGCGCTTTGCATCTCTAAGTTTTCTCAACGCTGTGGAGAGAGCTATCAAATGCCCTCTCATGACCGCTTTGGACCCCTCCCAGTAAATCCCAGCATCGCTCACCGTCCCCTTATTCAAATCTAGATAGGCTCGTAAATGCGCAGCCAACTGCTCACTATGGCCGGGATCTCGGAGCAACTCATCTCTAAGGCGCCAAAACCGACAACCCGGCTCAGGGTCCCGCAGGCCTACCGTTAGCCACACGGGTGCATGATCGGACCATGTGATATCCCCTATGTCAGTGTCCAACACCTGATTCTGAATTCCCTTATCCACCAACAGGTAATCCAGACGAGAGTAAGTATTATGAGGGTTAGAATAGAACGTATATGTTCTGGCCGTAGGATTCCTCTGTCGCCATATATCCAGGAGTCCCCACCCTTGCATTAATGTCTTCAAGGAGGCTGTGGATTTCCCTGTCCCCCCTCTTCGGGGACCGGAGGAATCCAGTCTAGGGTTCCGCACCACATTGTGGTCCCCGCCCCAGATTAATATTCCCTCTGCATACGTGGCCAAGACTGCCTCCATTTGTGCAAAAAAGAGGTGCTGGTCCACGGTGGGGGCATACACGCTAATTATAGTATATAAATGACCATCCAGCTGCATTTTCAATAATATATAACGGCCTTCAGGGTCAGCTAAGTGAGATTTATATTCAAAAATAACAGAGCGGGCAACGAGGATACCCACTCCAGCATATTTGGAAGTGGGGGAACTAGCTGCAAAATAACCGTGGGGATACCCTGCGAACTGCAAGAGGTGTTCGTGGCGTTTTCTAGTGTGCGTCTCCTGGATGAGGGCAATATCCACGCCTTGGCGTTTAAGATCCCTAAAAAGTAGCTGCCGTTTCATTGGGGTGTTAAGTCCCTTCACATTTAGGGACCATATTTTCAGTGCCATGGGACAGACTTCATAAAGGGATGCACGCCACTCCACTGTGAGAAATCTCTATCTCCATCTCGGGTCCTCCCAACAGAAAAGTAACACCCAGCCTGGACCCCCTGAGCACATGGATGAAAAAATTCCCTCCCCCTCCCTCCAAATCCCAATATATCCCCCATTGGGATAACTCCAGAAACCGGGGGTCCTAGTAACCCGCAGGAAAGGCCACTCCCCGGCTATAAAGAGAGAGAATAAACGCCCATCTGAAAGCGATCCAACCCACAAACAGGAAAACAGTGCTAACGTAACCCAAACAGTGTACAAAAAGATATGTCACCCAGAACCTGCAATTCTGATTGAATAAGGAGAGTCTCCAGTCCCTTCAGCCTGTTGGGCCAGCTGCAGGTACCTTCCATGCTCCAGGCGGTGTCCGCCCCTGCCTTTCCAGCCTGCGTTTGTTTCCCACTCGCTGCCAACGTGGTGTCTTCGGCATAGTGGGCGCACGAAGCGCGGCAGGCGCAGAAACTGGAGGAGCAGGCAGCTGTTGCTTAGCAAAGACCTCAGACGCCTCTTCCAAGGTGCGAACCCGGAATACGGCTCCCTTATGCTCAAACTGAAGGCCAAAAGGGAAGGTCCATTTGTATCTGATGTTCCGGTCCCTCAGTATGCCGGTGATCGGGCGAAAATCAAAACGCTTGCGCAATGTAGTGGCCGCCAGGTCATTGAAAAAGCTGAGTTTGTGTCCTTCCCAGACCCACTCGCGCTGCGTACGGGAACGTGCATATAACCTCTCCTTCTCTTTGAAGGTCTGGAGGCACACCAAAATGTCCCGAGGCTTTTCCGTCGTCTGAGGCCCCAAGGTCCTATGTACACGCTCGATGTGGAAACTTGGACCCCCATCCTCGGGCCCCTCCTCCCCGCTATCAGGCTCCTTCATGATATAACAAAATATTTTTTGCACCACAGACTCACAGTTCAGATAATTGTCCCCTTCAGGCACACCCCTGATGCGCAAGTTGTTGCGGCGGGACCGGTTCTCAAGGTCCTCCACTTTGTCTGCCAAGCGTGCCTGATCCTGCATGCTGGAGTGCAGTGCGTCGGCCATTTTGTGGAGCATATCCTCATGGTCCTCCACCTTGGTGTCCAGCTCACCCACGCGATTGCCAAGCGTGGCTAAGTCCTCTCGCAGATCATCCATGTGCTGCATCAGGTCGGCCTTATGCTGCTTCATATCCGCCCTTAACCCGATAAACCACTCTCTCATCTCCGCCCGCGATGGTAGGTCAGAGATGGCTTCTGGGACCGGGTGCTCCGCCGCGGTTTCTGCGCCGGGGCCTGCCTCCATGTCCGATGCTGACTCCAAATCTCCCTGCCCCGATTTCGCGTAGGAAAAACGTTTCAAGCTGCAACCCGACTTTAGATTAGCCATCTCTAGGTGATAAACTACTGGTGGCGCGAGAAAAGGCAGGAACTTGGGTGCGAATAGCGTGGGTTAGATCGCTCGCAAAATTATAAAGCCGGGAGCTCGCGGGCTATGCGACCATTCCCGCCGGTGACGTCAGCGCGCCCCCGGCTATCCTTAAGTTTTTGAAGCAATGGCAATGACTTTGCAGATAGCTGCTGCTGTTCCCTGCTGCTTGCTTTTGGTTACTGCTCTCTCAGAAGATTGATGAATGTGATGTAAATTCCAGGGCAGTGATGGAACCAGCAGCCGCCTTTTTGGTAGATACGGGTTGCGATTTGATCTGCACTTCGGCCAGAGGAGTGGTTTTGGTAATAGCTGTTAGGCGTCAGCTATAGCTGGAAAATTGGTAGGTCCTTACAACCTCAAAGTCTAACCTTACGAAGTTGCTTTTTAAAGGCTCACTCTTATTTGGGAGTGAGCTGGAGAAGATAGCCAAGAAGTGGGGTGAGTCCCCGGTTCCTTGATTGCCACAGGTGTCACGATCCTTCAGCGCAAGAGGTCATACTAGGAGGTTTAGATGTTTTTGACCCTGCAGAGGAGCGACTTTTCAGAGGACAACCTTTGGGTAGATATCTGTCCTTTTGTCCCAGGCAGCCCAGATGGGCTGCCTGGGACTCAACCTCACTGTCAAGCTTTTCAACTGTTAGTGTCCTTTGATCCTGATAGATTGGGAAGGTTAGAGCAGTTACTAAATAAACTCTCTAATTGGCTAGCAGACAGTATAATGTACTGTTGCATGCTAGCTGGTTTACAGATTACAGATTCTGTCAAAGCTATTCGAGTGAGAGCCATGGTGACTTCAGTAGCTCATCTCAGGCCACTTCATTCAAGACATCTGTAAAGCTGCTACTTGGTCATCTGTTCGCACCTTCGTATCCACTACTCTCTGGACAGCATGTCTCAAGATGACAGTAACTTTAAGCAAGCAGTTCTGCACAGCCTGTTCTCTCATTTGTCCATTCTCCCCTTGGAGCCAGCAAGGTTGCCTTTAAGTAAGTGCTTCCTCTGTGTAACCCTCAGCTTGGGACTCCCCATGCATTATGGTGAATTAATGCGTGCATGTCAACAGAGAAAATGTTTGCTTTCCTGTAAACAGGGTTCTCCGTAGACAACAGGATTGATTAGCTATTCTTAATACTTGCCTTCTTGGAGAGTTGACTACCTTGCTAAAACTTAAGCTCTGGAAGAGACTGAGTAGATCATAAGGCAGCATGCACACATAGGAACTCCTTTGCATGCTCATTAAAGGCTTACTAAATTATGAGAGGTCAGATGACATCACCCATGCAATATGGCTAATTTATTCTTCTGTCTACAGAGAACACTGTTTACAGGTAAGCAAACTTGCTATTCAGTATGTAGCACTATTTTTAGGTGGTTAAAAAACAACAACATAAAATGTAAAACTATTTTTTGATTGGTATATAAACAATTGCAATTTTCTTTCCTCATCCCAGTCCCAGACGTTTTAGAGCTCTGCAAAAGCCAGAGAGTAGTTGGAAGTGCAAATCACACAATCTGAGACTTTTCATTAGGGGTCCCCAAATATTTCAAGAGAAGGGCCACATAGGACATTTTAAATCACTGAGGGGACTGGGGAAATGGGGGTGGGGGAGATCCTGCTCAGAGTTTGCTGAGCTTTTTGAAGGGGGAAGAGGGAGGGAGAGAGCCTCTTTTTTGCTAAGAAGGGGAGGGGGTACCATGTCTGGCCCTTTCACTGATTTGAAATGCTGGGGAAATATGCAAGGTTTCCAGGAGTGTAGGGATGTGGCAGATAGTGTGTCAGTAATATATCTAGATTTCTCAAATTTGACAATCCTGCCACACCCCCAGGAATCTTGTCCCCTGCCTCTCCCCCTTCCCCCAATATCTTCTTGCCTAGGGAATTAGAGGGTAGGGAGAGTAGAGGATGGATGGATGGCGGGATGAGGTGTGTTCTGTATGTATGGGATGCACTCACACCCCAGCCATGCACTCATGCTCCCTATCTACTTCCTTCCCCTTTCTCATCCCCTCTTCCCTCCTTTTCTCCTTTCCTCTCATTCCCCAACATGCCAGATTTGTGGCGTGAGCAAAGCAATTCCCTCTGGAGACACTAATCCAAGGAGATACATTTGGACTTAGTATCTGAGTTATAATGAGGATTTGAGTTCTCTGTCTCATCAAAGCTTGCATCCTTGGGGGACGATGTCCATGCCCCTCCAAAGAGATGGCCACACAGGTCAAAGCTCCAGGAATGATCATCTTCACTTGGTTTTCCCTGGCAGCCCTGCAGAAAGCATGGCTTAGTACCATCAGCCTTCTTTCATGTGACTTATACCACTCTCTACAACAACCAAAAACTCATTCTCCTAGGACAAACAGGGCGGTAGTCATCAAATGTGGGTTACATCATCCGATGGAGCCCAGTATGGAAAACATTTGTCAAAGTTTCTAGAAACTTTGGCCAGCAGACTGAGCATGCCTAGCCTGCTATTATCTGTGCGTCCACGCAAGGTCTCCCTTCAGTCTCTTCTTTTCTGCAGTGCAGTTGCCTCGTGGTCCATGGAGCTCCAACCTTGTCAAAATTTTTCCTCTATTTTCAGGTTGTTTCCCAGATCTTCGTCTGGTCTCTCTTTGCCGTCGCTGCCCCCTCGGTACAGCAGGTCTTTTTCGGCCTTCTTTTTCCAATGTGCGGTCTATTCCAGACTCTCCACCCCACGGTGTCCATCGGTTATCGACCGCATGCCGGGTATTTTTCATGGTGTTCACCGGTTTTCGTTGGTGCCCCCAGTACCCATGGATCATGTCCATCACGGATCCGCATGAGGTTTACATCCTCTGCCTGAGGGCCTCGCACAATTATGTTGGTGCCTTCTGTGCGATCAGATGACACTCAAAGGGCGTCAGGCACGCCTCGACAAAATGGAGAAACCTTTTGGGACCCCGAAATACTCCACACCTGCGTCAGCCTGTTCGCCCAAAGATCACGGAGAACCATCTCAGTCTCTCCCTCGCGTGAACTCTCTAGCCAGCATTCCCAAGGAGGAGATCGATCCTCGATGGTCTCTCCACGTCCCCCAGACCTCTTAGGTCCATCAATTTCCTTGGTGCCAGGGAAAGACCGGACAGAGCACCAGAAGCGATCCAGGAAGCACTGGCTTTGATGATCGTCCCAACACGGTTTTGGTTCTGGAGCAGCATCAGCAGCTGCAGAGTCACCATCGAAGCGGCACCAGCCATCAGAGGCCCCATCCTCATCAAAGCCTGCATCCTTGGGGGACGATGTCCATGCCCCCTCCAAAGAGATGGCCACACAGTTCAAAGCTCCAGGAAGGACCATCTTTACTTGGTTTTCCCTGGCAGCCCTGCAGAAAGCATGGCTTGGTACCATCAGCCTTCTTTCATGTGACTTACACCACTCTCTACAGCAACCAAAAACTCATTCTCCTAGGTCAAGCAGGGCGGTAGTCCTCAAATGTGGGTGACATCATCCGATGGAGCCCGGCATGGAAAACTTTTGTCAGTTTCTAGAAACTTTGGCCAACAGACTGAGCATGCCCAGCCTGCTACTATCTGCGCGTCCACACGAGGTCTCCTTTCAGTCTCTTCTTTTCTGCGGTGCAGTTGCCTCATGGTCTGTGAAGCTTCAACCTTGTCCAACGCCTCATCCCCCTCCATCAGTCCTGACCACTCAGGACATCCAGGAGGAGTTGGACCGCAGGGTGCAATCGGTGGTGCTTAAGGCGCTGTAGAGCATTGAGCTGCCAGCTCCACCGGTTCCTATACTGGTGCCCAAGCCTCCGCCATCGGTGTTAGCACCTCTGCTAGAGTGCCTGGGCGTCCTACCAATGCAGCCGATGTCCCCCACCGGGAGCGATCCCAATCCTCATGTCCTCCAAGGAGGAAGAGGCATTCGGTACCATGCGCCCTCCACGGTTCCCTGAGCTGATACCGGACCCCTCTGGCCTACCATGGCCAATGAACCCCTTGATGCCAGAGGACCTATTGGTGCTGTTGGTGCCCCTGTGGCCTCCGAAGCCCTCGGAGTCCAGGGCTGATGGCCCTCGGTAACCTAGCCCAAGTGAAGAAGTGGGTTCCTATGACCCTTGAGATGACTATTCCACAGACTCATCCTCTGAATACTCCGACCCCCCTCTCGGAGCCTTCCCCTCCAGAGGAGCGGCGCCTGTCACCTCCTGAAGTCCTGTCTTTCGCTGGTTTGTCAGGGCTATGGCTGAGGCCAATCCCTTTCAGCTTCTCATGGAGGAGGATGCACATCATAAGATGCTGGAAGTCCTTCAGTTCATTGACACTCCTAAGGAAATCGTGGCAGTTCCGATCCACAATGTTTTTAAGGAACTCCTTTGCGGGAACACCCGAACTCCATTTCCCTAGTTAACAGAAAGGTCGATGCCACCTACCTGGTGCACAGGCCTTGGGGTTTGAGAGGAGGCAGCTCCCCCACCAGTCTGTGGTCGTGAAGTCTACTTTAAAAAAAAAAAAAAAGGCTTGGCATTCCCACACCCATGCCTCGGTTCCTCCGGGTTGCAAGCATAGGGAACTCGACCCTATAGGGAGAAAGATTTTCCAAGGTGCCATGCTGGTTGCCTGCATCGTGGCCTACCAACTTTACGTGACTCAGTACAACCGCAGTCTCTGGAAGCAAGTCCAGGATTTTTCAGAGGGCCTTCCCCAGCAGCAGCAGGAAGCTCTTGCTGCTATTGCCTCGCTGTGTTTGGAAGCAGAGAAACATAAGGTGCGTTCAACCTATGATATTTTGAAACTGCAGCCTGCTTAGCTGCTGTGGGCATTGGCATCAGAAGGCTGGCTTGGCTCCGGGTCTCGGACCTCCGGCCAGAGGTCCAGGATAGGCTCGCCAACCTCCCCTGTACAGGCGAGAATCTGTTCAGGGATAAGGTTCAGGATGCGATGGCATAGCTGAAGGAACATTGATATCCTCTAGCACAGGGGTCAGGAACCTATGGCTCAGGAGCCAGATATGGCTCTTTTGATGGCTGCATCTGGCTCGCAGACATATCGTTAATAAAAAAAGTAAAAATCTAACAAAATCCCCCACCCTCCTGACGCCCCCCCAAGACCTCCAAAATTAATTTATTACAACCCCCACCCTCCGGACCCCCCCAAGACCTGCCAAAAGTCCCTGGTGGTCCAGTGGGGGTCCGGGAGCGATCTCCTGGACTTGGGCTGTCGGCTGCCAGTAGTCAAATGGTGCCAACGGCCCTTTGCCCTCACTATGTCACTGGGGTCGACCAATGGCGGTGGTAGCCCCTGTGACATAGTAAGGGCAAAGGGCCGTCGACACCATTTTGATTACTGGCAGCCGACGGCCCTTTGCCCTTACTATGTCACAGGGGCTACCGCCACCATTGGTCGACCCCAGTGACAGTGAGGGCAAAGGGCCGTCGGTGCCATTTTGACTACTGGCAGCCGACAGCCCAAGTCCAGGAGATCGCTCCCGGACCCCCACTGGACCACCAGGGACTTTTGGCAGGTCTTGGGGGGGGTCCGGAGGGTGGGGGATTGTAGTAAATTAATTTTGGAGGTCTTGGAGGCGTCATGAGGGTGGGGGGTTTTGTTAGATTTTTACTTTTTTATTAAAGATTTGTCTGCAAGCCCTGGAACCCCGCTGGATCACCAGGGACTTTTGGCAGGTCTTGGGGGGGAGGGGGTTAGGAGGATGGGGGGTTGTAGTAAATTAATTTGGCAGGTCTTGGGGGCGTCAGGAGAGTAGGGCGTTGTAGTAAGTATGGCTCTCACGGAATTACATTTTAAAATATGTGGCGTTCATGGCTCTCTCAGCCAAAAAGATTCCCGACCCCTGCTCTAGCAGCTATCCGCTAGTGCCTCAGAAGGGCCATCCTCAGCCAAGAAATCCTCCAGGTAAGGTTCTCGTAAATCCTGCTGCCGGCAGAGGAAGTACTACCCTCCTGCCGCTCGAACTCGTCCACCCTGATCCGGTTCCAGAGGGCCCCTAGACCCCAACCAGCTCCCTGGCTACGAGCTTTTGGCTGGCGATGAGGGGAGCGTAAGGCAGATCCACTAAAACCCAATCCCCCCGTTGACGGCAGGCTTCTCAGTTTCACTGGGCACTGGGAAGAGATCACATTGGACCGATGGATCCTCTCCAATGTCCACCAGGGGTACCGCTTGCACTTCAGCCGGCTTCCAGAGACCTCTCCCCCATGTCTATCATGGGGTTCATCCGCCCATCCGGTCATTCTTCAAATGGAACTCACCACCCTCCTTGCAGCGGGCGCAGTGGAACCAGTTCCTTGAAAGCAACAGGGCCAAGGTTTCTACTCAAAGTACTTCTTCATCCTGAAAAGGAATGGCGGCCTGCGCCCCATTCTCAGCCTCAGGGTACTGAACAAGTTTCTTGTAAGAGAAAAGTTCAAGATGGTCTCTCTGGGCATACTGATCCCCCTCCTCTGAAGAGGAGACCGGCTTTGCTCCCTCAACCTGAAGGAGGCATATGTACACATTGCAATTGTCCCCAACCACAGGAAGTACCTCCGCTTCGTGGTGTGGAATGCACATTTTCAGTACAAAGCGCTGCCCTTTGGGCTGGCATCAGCTCCCCATGTCTTCACCAAATGCTTGGCAGTGGTGGCTGCCTACCTCAGGTGTTGCTCGGTCCATATATTCCCATACCTGGACGACTGGCTGGTCAGGAGAGACTCCTGCTCCAAAGCCTTGCAAGCTCTGACCCTGATGGTTCAGACCCTGCAGACTGTGGGGGTTCATTATCAACTTCCCCAAGTCGCAACTCTGTCCGTCCCTGCAGCTAGACTTCATGGGCACCAGATTGGAAACGGCACAAGCGAAAGCTTTCTTGCCCAAGGACCAGGCATCTCGCTGGCCACCCTCATCAGCCTGTCAGCCTGTCTCCCTGTCTCCTACTCCACCTGCTGGGCTACATGGCGGTCTCCATCCATGTGACTCCCTTAGACCTCCTTCACATGAGGAGCCTTCAGTGGGCCTTGCGGTCCCAGTGGCAGTAGGCATCCCCAGAACTTAGAGGCTCCAATCATGGTCACGGACTCTCTCAAGCTATCCTTGGCCTGGTGGGAAGCCCTCCCCAATCTAGAGCGTGGACTTCCCTTCCAGCCTGCGCCACCCCAGGTGACCTTCACCACCGCTGCTTCTCCTCAGGGTTGGGGAGCCCACACGAACAGCCTACACACTCAAGGCCTTTAGACCACCGCCGAAGCATGTTACCAGATAAACCTTGTGGAGCTGAGGGCGATACGTTACGCCTTGTGGGCATTCCGGGATCAGTTGTCCAAGGAAGTTCTGATCAGGACGGACAACCAGGTTGTGATGTGGTACATCAACAAGCAGGGTGGCACAGGCTCATTCCTGCTCTGCCAAGAGGCAGTGCAGGTCTGGAACTGGACCCTCTCCCAAGGGATGTATCTGCTGGCAACCTACCTGCCAGGTCACCTCAGCATGCTGGCAGACCACCTCTGCCGGTCCTTCCAGCCACTCGAGTGGCTGACTTATTCCACCGCTAGGGTATGCCGGATGTGGACCTGCTTGCCTCCCCTTTCAATCACAAGGTGAGCAGATTCTGCTCCCTGGTGGTGGGGCATGGCCATCTGGCCTGCAATGCTTTTTCCCTTCACTTGGGGGCAGGGCCTCCTATATGCATACCCACCTCTTCCGCTCCTCTCGAAGACTGTCGAAGCTTCTGCAGTTCAAGGGGACCATGATCCTCATGGCACCCTCCTGTCCTCGGCAAGTTTGGTTTCCACTTCTCCAGGACCTGTCTGTACTTGCGCCCGACCCACTGGGGACAGCACCCGACTTCATATCGCAGACCTAGGGCACGCTCCGCCACCTGAACCTCCGGTCATTGGCCCTCATCCAGCTCTCACAGCTCTCGGACTGTGTTTCCTGGGTTTTGATCGAATCCAGGAAACCTTCGACTAGGAAGTCCTACAGCTCAAAATGGAAATGCTTTTCCATCTGGTGCAGAGGTCATGGGTTGGATCTGTTCTTGTGCCTTCTCCCCTGGCTGCTGGACTACCTATGGCACTTGTCAGAGTTTGAGCTCCAGACCAGTTCCATCAGAGTGCACCTCAGCACTGTCAGCGCATACCACCGGGGTGTCGCTGGTATGCCCGTTTTGGTCCAGCCCCTTATTGGCCGTTTCATGTGGGGTCTCCTCCAACTGAAGCCCCCTCTTTGGCCACCGGCAGCATCCTGGGACCTCAACGTTGTTTGGCACGACTGATATGGCCTCCCCTTGAGCCTCTGCAGTCCTGTGATCCTGAAGTTTCTCACCTGGAAAGTCATGTTCCTGGTGGTGATCACTTCTGCTTGTAGAGTCAGTGAGCTGCAGGCCCTGGTTACATACGCGCACCATACAATAAAGTTCTTCCACAACCATGTGGTCCTACGTACACATCCTAAGTTCCTGCCCATGGTGGTGACTGATTTTCACATTAATCAGGCAATTGTTTTACTCACCACCTTTCTGAGGCCACATTCCCACCCTGGGGAATGTGCTCTCCACACCCTGGACTGTACCTAGATCGCATAGCGAGCCACACAGTCCACCCAGCTCTTCGTGTCATTTGACCCCAACAGGCTGGGTGCAGCGGTGGGTAAGCAAACCCTATCGAACTGGCTGGCAGATTGCATCGCTTTCTGCTACGCACAGGCAGGCCTTCAGCTTGCCGGCAGAGTGAAAGCTCACTCTGTGCGGGCCATGGCAATGTCGGTGGCCTATTTGCGGGCAGTCCCCATTACAGAAATCTGCTGGGCTGCAATTTGGAGCTCTCTCCACACATTTGCAGCTCACTACTGCCTGGACAGGGATAGCCGGCAGGACAGTGCCTTTGGTCAGTCCATCCTGCGCAACCTCTTCCAGATCTGAACCCAACTCTCTCTACTCATGCTCCTTGTGGGACCACACTGCCCCCTGTTTTCTTCACATCGCTGCAGTTGTGTTGTGCTCAATGGCACCTCGTTCGGCCGCTGTTGTTCTCTCTGGTTGAAAGGGCAGTCTGGAGCTCTGTACTCACCCATAAGTGAGACTACCATCCTGATTGTCCTAGGAGAAAGTGCAGTTGCTTACCTGTAACAGGTGTTCTCCTAGGACAGGAGGATGTTAGTCCTCAGGAATCAAGCCTGCCTCCCCACGATGTTGGGTTCACCTTTGGTTTGTTTAATTTTTTCGCTTGTTTCTTTTGCTATGTTACGAGATTGAAGGGGGGACCTCGCGTGGATACCCGGATAGTAGCAGGCTGGGCATGCTCAGTCTGATGGCCAAAGTTTCTAGAAACTTTGACAAACGTTTTCCGTGCCGGGCTCCATCGGATGTTGTCACCCACATGTGAGGACTAACATTCTGCTGTCCTAAGAGAACATCTGTTACAGGTAAGCAGATGTGCTTTATGGGTGTGCTGCAGCCTCTGTTCCTGTTTTTGACCTAATTGACTTCACCTGCACAAGCAGCAGTAACACCAGCAATAAATAATCAGTGGTGGCCCTGCCCATACCACTTTGACATGATGCTGCTTGTCTTTCCAATTTTAAATATCTGAGCTGGTAGCAGAGGTGGAATACATTCCTGCTGCCAAATCAAGCTTCCCCTTTTCTCACTGCTGAGTGCTGAATAAAGCTGATGTAGCTTTTGATACTAGGGACTGAATGAAATTAAGTCAAGGAATACATCTGGCCCTCTAGCCATAGTTGGGGACCCCTGCTTTTTACAGTTCTCTATTTTATTATATTTTTATTATTCCTCCCCAAAACAGAATTAAATATTAGGATGCTTTGTGTGAAGTGGGAAGTAAAATTGTTTAATATAGGACTAGTGTGCATGTAAACAAAGCTAAGCCCAATCCTTGAACAGAAATATGTGGAGGTATTTTTAAATTAAAGGCCCTCTTGCTTTCCTGAAAATAGGTGGTTGAATTAAGTGATAGTTCCGAATCTGAAGAAGACTGGGAAAAGCAAGAAGCAGATATAAAAAAGCTGCAAGATCACTTCCCAGATTTGGATAAAGAGGTGAGTGAACTGCATAAACAGTTGTATAGGTAGAAGAGGAGTATACTTACAGGTTGTATGCAGGGGCAGATTGTAGGAAAATATCATCCCAGGGGATTTTTTTCAAAACCAAAACTATGTAATGTCTGTCTGACTCCCTCCTGCACTTTGTGTGGCACAGGCTGCAACTCCTAAAAGCATACCAAGCTGACCCTTGAAAGGTACATTGGGGTAGATTTTATAAATTTACGCAAGCGCGTACTTTTGTTCGCGCACCGGGCGCGAACAAAAGTACTCTGGATTTTATAAGATACGCGCAAAGCCACGCGTATCTTATAAAATCTGGGGTCGGCGCGCTCAAGGGGGTGCACATTTGTGCAACCTGCGCGCGCCGAGCCCGGCGCGCGCTGCCTGTTCTCTCCAAGGCCGCTCCGAAATCAGAGCGGCCTCGGAGGGAACTTTCCTTCCGCCTCCCCTCACCTTCCCCTACATAACCCACCCCCCCCAGCCCTATCTAAACCCCCCCTTACCTTTGTTGGCAGATTTACGCCCGCTGAAAGCAGGCTTAATCTGCGTGCGCCAGCGGGATGCTGGCGTGCCATCACCCGACCCGGGGGCTGGTCCGGAGGCCTCGCCCCCGGGCTGGCGCCACACCCCCAGACATGCCCCTCCCCGCCCCTTTTACGAAGCCCCAGGACTCACGCACGTCCCGGGGCTGTGCGCACACCGGCGGCCTATGCAAAATAGGCGCGCCGGCGCGCGCAGGGCACTCGCACGCCGGCGCGCCTATTTTGCCGGCCGGATTTACGTGCACAGGGCTTTTAAAATCCGGCCCATTGTTGTTAATACTATCAGAATTGAGCCAAAAAAACCCTCCTAATGCAAATTTCACATTTTTCCTTCATAACCAAGATGTAGAGTACATCCTAGACCAGGGCTTCCCAAACCTGTTCTGGTGACCCCACAGCCAGTCAAGATTTCAGGATATTCACAATGAATATGCATGAGATAAATTTACATATACCGAGTCTCCATTGTATGCAAATTTATCGCATGCATATTCATTATGGTATCCTGAAAACCTGAGTGGTATGGGGTCCCCAGGACAGGTTTGGGAAGCCCTGTCCTAGACAAAGTGTGCGCAAACTGAGCTGCATCCGTTTCCAGCCATAAAATTGGTTGGGCCCCAAACCCCTCCCTCAGTCTGGTTACATTTCTCTATGTAAATAACCTGATTTCCAGGCATGGTGTTAATTCTCTTTTCAATTAATCAGCTCTTGAACCAGTTGCCAAACAATGAAACAACCACACTCTCAAACTTTGGGGCAAACACATACAAAGATTTTATATTATCCCAGGACAAGCAGGATGCTAGTCCTCACATAGGGCTCCGTCCAGTGACGTCACCCATATCTCGGAAAACTTTCTGTCAAAGTTTCTAGAAACTTTTGAGTGGCACACTGAGCCCACTGAGAATGCCCAGCATGCCATGATCCCTCGAGCCACAGGGGTCTCCCTTCATATAGCAATAAGCATTAGCAAAAATAAAATAATGAAACGTATCGGACCCAACTCTGTGGGGTGGCGGGTGGGTTTGGTGGGGACTACATCCTGCTGTTCTGGGATAACACCTATTAGAAGGTAAGCAATTTTGCTCTATCCCAGGACAAGCAGGATGCTAGTCCTCACATATGGGTGATTAGCAAGCTACAGGCTGAATCATTTTGTAGTGGACCAACAGTAAATAACTTGTGCAATGGGCACAACATTTAGAGTGCTGTTGGAAAAAATTGAGGCAGCCTAAAATCACCACAGGTTGGATGCAGAAGGAGTTGGGATTATGCTGGAAACTAGTTCTTTAAGACAGATTGTCCATAGGCTGAATCTTGTCGTCCTTCTTTGTCCAAATAGTAATGAGCTGCAAAGGTTTGAAGAGAACTCCATGCTGCAGATTTACATATGTCAGCTATTGGCACTGAACGATAGTGTGCTACTGAGGTTAACATTGCTCTTACTGAGTGCGCCTTTACTCGCCCTTGGAGAGAAAGGCCTGCTTTTCATAGCAGAACTCTATACAATCTGCTAGCCAGTTGGAGAGAGTTTGATTGCCCACTGCTTTACCCAGTTCGTTCTTATCAAAAGAAACAAAAAGTTGAGTGGATTTCCTATGGACTGCATTGCGATATAGGTAATATGCAAGTGCACGTTTACAGTCCAAGATGTGTAAAACCCTCTTACCCTGGTGAGAGTGAGGTCTTGGGAAGAATGTGAGCAAGACTATTGATTGATTCAAGTGGAATTCCGTGACTACCTTGGGAAGGAGTATCACTCGGTCATTAAGAATTTTGTGTAGGGTGAGTATGTGACAAGTGCTTGTAACTCACTAACCCTTCTAGCAGATGTAATAGCTATTAAGAATATAGCTTTCCATGTCAGAAATTTAATATCGCAGGAATCCATGGGTTCAAAAGGAGAACTTATGAGTCTTGTTAGTATTACATTAAGGACCCATTCTGTGACAGGTGGCCTTATTGGGGGTTTAAGGTGAATTAAACCCCCTCATAAATCTACTGACAAGGGGTTGCACTGATATTGGTGCATCCCCTATTGTATGATGATTTGCTGAGATAGCACTTAGATGTCCCCTTACTGACGAGGTCTGAAGACCAGAGTCTGAAAGGTGCCAGAGATAGTCTAACAAAGATGTTTTGAGGCAGGAAAAGGGGTCAGTACTTTTCTGAGGACACCACGTGGTGAATCTTTTCCACTTTGAACTGTAGTTTTTTCGTGTGGAAGGTTTACGTGAAGCTACAAGCACTTGAGACCCATTAGTTGAAAGATTGAGTGGTTGCAGGATCAAGCTTTCAACATCCAGGCTTTTAGAGATATTACAAGGTAAGCAATTTTGCTTTCTCACAAGACAAGCAGGATGGTAGTCCTCACATATGGGTGACATCAGGATGGATCCCTCATGGAACACTTTGTCAAAGTTTGTAGAACTTTGACTTGGCACACTGAGAATGCCCAGTATGCCACCTAACCCTGAATCCAGCAGGGCTCCCCCTTCAGTCTCTTTTTTTCTACGCAGCAGTAGCCACACGGTTTGAGGAGCTCTCTCAACTATTCCTGACAGGATTTTTCCTCAAGGAATTTTTTCAAAAAATTTATCAAAATTCACCAAATCCGGTGTCCCCCTTTTGACTATCGATACCCGCAGACGTAAGGTAAGGCTATACCTCATTTTCGTGGTCGGTTACCAGCAGTTCTCCCTTTTTAGGCCTGACTGCCACCGGCCTCATCGAGGTTACATTTTTTTCAAACTCAGTGGCTAAGGGTTTTAGGCAGTGCCCCGACTGTCTGCGGACTATGTCAATTATGGACCTGCATCAGGTATGTGTCCTGGTGCTTAGGGGTTACACATGACATCGCGACCTGTACCAATTGCACCCAAATGATGCCCAAGGGCTGCCGGGCTCGCTTAGAAAAAATGGAGTTTTTGTTTCAAAATAAGCAGCCTACCTCTTCTAAATCATCAGCGTCATCGACTCGTCACCATCAACGCCTCTGCACCGACTGGCCTCCGGCGATTCCTGGCCACTTACTGCTCTGCTGAAGAAATCCACCTCGACGTCCTAGGTGTCTGACCAGCTCGAGCACCGAGAAAAGCATCGACATCGGAAGGCTTCGTCTGCCGATCCAGCTAAGGCATCGGTGGAGCCACCAAAGATGAGCTGCCATCCTCCTCCAAGCAAGGGTCACCGAGGCATTCCCCCACCTCCAGTGGGGCCGAGAGCCTAGATTCTGGAAAGGAATATGACGAGTGAGGTAATCAAATTTGCCCCATCTCAAGAAAGATATAGTTGCGATGGTGAAGGTACAGAGAAGGGTGACCAAAATGATAAAGGGGATGAACTGCTCCCCTATGAGGAAACTCTAAAGAAGTTAGGGCTGTTCAGCCATCTCTTCTCCAAGCTGATGTTGTGCTGAAGGTGGACCCTTGGCCTGGTGCAGGATTAGTACGACCCTCTGGTCGGACTCAGAGAGCGCCTGCCACCAGGAGGCGGAACACACAAGGAGACAGAGGCTAGTTGGAGCTTCACCAATAACAGTCCGGGGTTTCCACAGGCTGAGCCCTTGGTTATCCGGACCGCCTGGACTTAGGTGGGCCTCCAGTGGTCTCCCAGAGAGGTATCGGAGAGGTGTGCCCACCATGAGCAAGGGTGCGTGGTTGATACAGAGTGAGTAGACTAAACCAGAAGCTCTGGAGACCTCGGGAAGGCAACAGTTCAGAGAGGTCCTCCGGATGAGACAGGCAGCGCCTGCAGATCTAGCCACGTGGAAGCCACAGTTATTATCCAAGTACGTAGGCCCAATGTCACCGGGGGCCAGAAGAGAGTGCCCGAGTGAAGTGCAAGGGTCAAAGCCAGAATTTCAGTCCAAGAGAGGTCAGCCAAAGCAGGGGTCAATACCAGAGTCAGTCCGCGCATGGTCATGGCATCTGAGGGTCGGTTCCAGGCGGAAGGCAGAAGAATGGTCAGGCAGGCAGTGGTCAGTTCCAGGCAGCAGGCAGAGGTCAGTACCAAGAAGTCAGTCCGGATAGGTACTACCTGGCAGGAGACACTGGAACATGAAGGCAAACTCTCTACACCAACTGTGTCGACCCGATTGCCAAGGCAGGGAATCAGGGGTTTGAGCCCTGTCTTATATATGGAAGGCTGATGACGTCATCGGGGCGCGCCTCCCGGAGGTTTCCCACGCTGGGCCCTTTAAATATAGTGAGGTCGGCTGCGCGTGCCTAGGGGCAGGGCCGAGCTGGCCGAGGACGCGGAGCCCCGACAGGAGCTCCACTGTGAGGCCTGTAAGGACAGAGACGCTGAGGGAGGCCGCAGTGAGCAGGGATGCCGGGGTTTAGCGGCAGCGGGTAAGCCTGTGCTAGTGGACGGCAATGCCAGGTGAGCAGGTCAGGTTGTGGCAACCACGTGGCCAGGACACAACAGCTGAGGGGGGGATTTGATAAAGGTCTTTAAAATCATGAGAGATCCAGAATGGGTAAATGTGAATCGGTTATGGACTCTTTTGGATAATAGGACTAGGAGGCACTCCATGAAGTTAGCATGTAGCACATTTAAAACTAATCGAAGAAAATTCTTTTTCACTCAGCGCAAAATTAAACTCTGGAATTTGTTGCCAGAAGATGTGGTTAATGCAGATAGTGTAGCTGGGTTTAAAAAAGGTTTGGATAAGTTCTTGGAGGAGAAGTCCATTACCTGCTATTAATCAAGTTGATTTAGAAAATAGCATCTGCTATTACTATAATTAGTAGCATGGGTATACTTAGTTTTTGAGTACTTGCCAGGTACTTGTAGCCTGGATTAGCCACTGTTGGAAACAGGATGCTGGGCTTGATGGACCCTTGGTCTGACCCAGTATGGCAGTTTATGTTATGTTAAGACACCCTCATGTCACTGGTACACAAGGGCTTGGAATGTGGAAAACATGAGGTCCGTGTGACCTACAATGTTTTTGAAATGAGATTGAGATTCTCTGCAGCGGGAATCTGTGCCCTCAGACTGGCATAAATGTGGTCCTCGGATCTCAGACCAGAGGTGCACTAACGACTTGCTGATGTGCCGTGCACTGGAGAGAATCTCTTCAGAGAGAGAGTGAAAGATGCTGTGGCCCAACTCTGGGACCATCATGAAGCCTTCCAACAATTCTCCACTACTATCCCTGACCTGTTCTCATCCACGAGGCCGTCAAGAGCGGGGTTTAAGAAGTCTTTCTTTTTCCAAAGGAAGTACTATCCTCCGCCTCATTGATCCCATACACATCAGAGCTCCCGTGGCCGTTCCTGGCAGCAGAGAACTCCCAAGGCCCAGCCGAGCTCCTCAGTCAACATCAAGGATGGGGTTTTGACTGGGCAGAAGGGAGCAGAAGCCAGTTGCCTGTATCTCAGACGATGGGGGGGGCAGGCTGTGGTTGTTTGCAAACCAGTAGCCCAGTGTAACCTCGGATCAGTGGGTTTTGTCCATCGTCCACAAGGGTACCAATTAAATCTATCAATAGCGCATCAGGAGGTGCTGCAGACTGAGCTCTCCTCCCTCTTAATGGTCTGCGGTCGAGCCCGTACCAACAAGTCAAAGAGGATGGGGATTCTACATCAGGTACTTCCTGTTTCCAAGGAAAACAGGAGGACTCCATACCATCCTAAACCTGAGGGCCTTGCTCAAGTTTCTAAACAAAGAAACGTTTGATGGTTTCCCTGGGCACCTTGATCCCCCCCCCCCCCCCCCCTGCAAAAAGGGGACTGACTCCCTCAACCTGAAGAATGCATACACCCATATTGAGATCTTCCCTGGTCCCAGGAAGTATCTCCGATTTGTGGTGGGAAATAGCACTTCCAGTACCGGGTATTGCCGTTAGAGTTTGTGTCCTCCCCACAAGTCTTCACAAAATACCTGGCTGTGGTGGTAGTGCACCTCCGCAGACTTGGGAGTGCATGTTTTCCCGTATCTGGACGATTGGCCTGTCAAGAGCAGGTCTCTGGCAGGGGCTATCTGGTCCATGCACTTGACCGTTCAGGTGTTGGAGTCACTAGGGTTCATTCTCAACTACCCAAAGTCCCATCTTAGTCCGAGACCTCAATTGGATGTGATCGGAGCAGTGCTTGACACAGCTCAAACCAGGGCCTTTCTGCCATTCCAGAGGGCCGTTGCTTTGGCAACCATTGCGAAAGAGGTGCAACAGAACCAGCAGGTCTTAGCTTGGCACATGTTGAGGCTGTTAGGTCACATGGCCACGACAGTCCCTGTCACTCCCTTGGCATGATTACACATTCGCAGAACCCAGTGGACCCTGAGGTCGCAGTGGCGCCAAGCCACTCAGATCTTCCAGGATTGCATCTGAGTCATCCCATCTTTCCAGGACTCTTTGTCCTGGTGGCAGGTTCTATCCATTCTGGAACGGGGAATTTCCTTTCAGAGTCTCTCTACTCAAATTGTGCTTACCACGAATGCATCTACCCTGTGATGACGTGCTCATGTAGATGGGTCGGCACATAGGGACTGTGGTTCATTCAGGAATATTCTTGTCAAAGCAACTTCCTGGAGCTTCGGTGATCAGTTACACACTTTGGGCTTTCAGAGATTGGCTGTCCAACACAATTGTCCTGATCGAGACAGACAACTAAGTAGCCAGGTAGTATGTCAACAAGCAGGGAGGCGTGGAATCGTGCCTCCTGTGTCAAGAAGCGGTCCAGATCTGGTTCTAGGCACTGGCCCATGGGATGGTGCTCAGGGCCATGTACCTGTCTGGAATGGAGAGTGTAATAGCGGACAGGCCGAGTCGAGCCTTCAGACCACATGAGTGGTCCCTGGACCCAGGGGGGTAGCAAATCGGATTTTCCCCCTCTGGGAGATCCCAGTCATAGATCTGTTTGCACCTATGCAGTCTTGCTCCTTCTCTACTACTTTCTTATCTTCCCCTCCCCAGTCCTCCCCTTTCCTCCCCTCACTCCCTTCTCTTGCAACATCCAGGTTCGTGATATGAGCAAAATAACCCCATCTGGATACCCTAATCCAGGAAGAGACTCTTGGTATCTGTTATAATGATTGTTTCATTCTACATCTCCAAAGTGTCTATCCTTAAGGGATGATGGCCATCCTTATCTGGCTTTCCCTGGCAGCCCTGAAGAATCCACAGCTCAGTACTACCAATACCTTCTTCCCTGTGGCCTGCACTGCTCTCCACAGTGGCTGAAAACTCCTTATGACTGTGCTGCCTTTCTCCCTGTCTTTAGCCCAAGTGGCTTCACCAAGCAGCACCGATGCCAGCAATGCATATTATTGCCAGTCAGTGGTGGCCTTGCCCTGGCATGCCCTGTTCATACCACTCTGACATGCTGCTACTTGCATTTCTGACTTCAAATATCTTGGCTAGTAGTAGGGATGAAATGTGCTCATGCCACTGCAGCACTAGATCAAGCTCCTTCTGTCATCACTGCTGCAGGCCAGATGTTATTCATCAAAGGGCCATAGCTTGTTTAAGGAAATTAAAATAATCAGTAATTATGCGGGCCCCTGTAAGAATAAGCTTTTTTTCCTAGTTTCAATTAATTTAATCTCTTTAAGTGAGGGGAGATGCAACTAATTTTCCTGAGGATTGTAAGTTTTTCGAAGGAACATAAATATAAAGGCGATCTGTTAGATATTTTGGAGCTAATCCATGCAAAGATTTAAAAACTAAACTAATAATCTTAAAATCTATCTTAAAAGAAATAGGCACCTAATATAAAGATTTTAAGACAGGAGTACTATGATCCCTAGCTTTCAATCCTCAAAGCATGCGTGCGCCAGTATGTATCTGAAGTTTTGTCAGACCTGAATACATAGCATTTCACTAATCTAACCGAATAGTAACAGTGGCATAAATGTGGGTAGCCAAATTTTCCTGTGAGAAATAAGGGTGTAAATTCCTGATCTCAGCGCTGTACAAAGCAAGAATGTACAACTCTGGAAATTTGATCATGAAACGTTAGTTCTAAATGTAAGAAAACTACTAGAAAATGGCCGATTGCCACTAAAGAAAAAGGTTTTTGCCCATTGGCACTGGGTCAGGCTTTTTCCTCTATTTTCAGGGCAGTCTGTAGCCAGGGATTCCCTAAGTGTAAGGACAGCCTCCCTGAGAAAGCGGAGTTGTTTACCTATATAGGTGTTCTCTGAGGATTGCAGGATGTCAGTCCTCACAAAACTTGTCTATCTCCCCTTAAAGTTGGTTTCTCCAAAATTAAGGTAAGTGTTTACTGAAGGGACCCAATGTGGCATGCTGCACATGCCCAGTAGTGCATGCTCAAAGTTTCTAGAAACTTTGAAATCAAATTTCTGTGCTGGGCTCCATCTGGTGATGTCCTCCACATATAAAGACTTACATTCTGCTTTTCTCAATGAACACCTGTTTCGGGTAAGCAATTCTGCTGCAGCAATTGAAAATTCTATATCCAGCTAACCCTGGACAAGAGATCTCAGTTCAGATAGTATAATTCAGTTCTCCAGATGTCTGTTCACTCTAATAGTTCAGGATCCGGGGCAGAGAGATAAACCTCTAGGCCCTTTTTGTATTATTTAGATCTTAAACTGCCCCTTTAGTCCCATGTAAACAGCATAGATAATCTCAGAGCAGGTAGATAGGAGCAATAATCATGCTGGAAGCTGGATGGTTTCCAACTCAATTTTACTGATGGTTGTTAAGATGGAATGAAACTTTCTTTACTGTTCATTAATGGTTAGAGTCTGATTGATTTGCAATCAGAGTTCTTAATGAATTTGTGACCACCTGCTTCCAGCAATAATGTCCGATTTGATAAGCCAATTACTTTAATAATTTATCTCCTTCTCTAGTCCAATTAAGGAATTTAGTTATAGTTGCTTCTTCCCATTGTGAAATAGTTAAAAATTGGATCTACATTACTTAACAATGAAAAGTCCCAGTTCTCATAACTCTCCAGTAGTCTTCCCTATTTCTCCTCTTCCTGGCAGTTACTGAATTGCACTTCATCTTCCTCTCAACACAAATGTCTCTCCTCTGGGTCAATAGTGAAATACTCATGAATAATACTCCCAAACCCCTTCTCTTTGGGCTGTGGATGCAAATTCCTCCCTGATGACACAGCTGTCTATATAGAGTATTTTATATAGGACCTTTCTGTGGATTCCAATTCCTCCCAAATAAGGAAAAGTTCCTTCTATGTTATCAGACTGGGAATGTCTATGCAGCTATTACAGACATATTGTCAGTTAAAACTTTTTGGTTTTATGTGAGTTGTAAGTGGAAGTTGAATTTTGTGAAACACATTAATTTTATTGTATTTGTTGTTTACTCCATAAAAAAAAGTTTGGAACTGATCTAAAACATTACCAGTCCTTTGGTTTTTTTTTTTTTGTGTGTCTTTTTGTATTTTTACTAGGAGCTGAAAGAAGTACTTCAAGAGCATGATTGGTCTTTTCATGAGGCACTAGAGGCTCTGAAGTTGTTTGCAGAAGATGGAGGTAAACACATTTGCAACATACTAATATCCTAGAATTATAGATCTATTAATTTATACAAGCATTTTAATAAATGTGGCTACAGTTCTGATTTTCTAGAGAAATGCTACTACTTCCTAACCTATAAAGCTTATTCCTTGTTACGATTTATTCAGGTGTTTTTTTTTTTTAGTAATTTATGTATAATTATTACTACTGGGATTTTACCACGTGCAATAGTTTGTCTAATGCACATAATTTGTTGTGGGGGACCAATAAGTTTAAATATTTGCAATGACTTGCCCAGGCCAGGAAGCAATGGCATTGGTCTGAAGAGTGTAGGAATCCCTTAAGAGATTACTTCAAAAAGGTGGAATAGGACAGTGTGGGCCCACACTTTCCAGAAGAGGGAAGGCAGCAACAGTGTTGGGCCTAAAGAGGAGGGATGGGCAATGTCAGCCTGCATGGGCTCAAATGTGCAGACTAGAAGGCACCTGCTGCCATTTTATTTTCTTGCATGGACAAGGACATAGAGCAGGAAAGCAACAGAGAGCTGAGTGTCGAGCCTCAGTGAGGTGAGAAGAGAGTGGGTCAATAGGAGTAGATCAAGCCTGTGGGGGAAGAAGTAATGGAGGGGGAGAGCTGGAGGGGTTAAGTCTCAGGAGGAAGGGAAGTGAATAAAGTGGATAAGCTGAGCGAGGGGAGGTGGGAAGAGGGGGTCAAGCCTGGGGAGAGGGTCGGGAAGAGAGCATGGTGGGGGGGGAGGGTCATACCTGGAGAGGAGGATGAGGAAGAGTGCAAAATGGCAATCGAGCCTGAGAAGGTGGGGGGAAGAAGAGCTAGCTGAGATCTATTCTGGAGAAGGGGAAATCTGATTAAATGTTTCAAGTCTGGGGAGGAGGGGCCAGGCTTAAAATACTTTTACATTACTCTTGGGGGAATTCTGCTTCTTTGAGAAATTTAAAAAGCAATACACATGTCATAAGTGTCTTGCCGACCAAGGCTTTTGAGAATTGATAAAATATATGCTGTTGAATTCTAAATAGGTTTTACCTGTGTTAAGTGCACTTAATGCAATAAATGGTCTTCTGAAAATTGCTACAATAGTATGTTACATTTACATTTTGTTTTGAAAATTACCCTGATCCAGCATTCAATCTGTTGCTTGCTCTAACTGCACTTATCGACTCATTCTGCTAAGAAGTGAATAAGCTGCTGGAAGAGGAGATTAAGAGTGACTTGGGTGGGGGGGGGGGGGGCGGGGTGGAAGGTTAGGCAACATTAAGGCTCAGGGGAAGTGACTGAAGCCAACATGGGTCACTGGGGATAGAAGTGTACTTTACAGCATGATTGGAACATTTATTTTTTTTATTTATAAAATATTATTATACCGCATAAATCAAATATGTTGTACTATGCGGTTAACAGGCAAACATATCAAATATATCTAAATAAAACAACTTAAAAACTTAAAACAAGCACAGATATAATAAAAGCACAAAATAAGATGATAAGTATCTAATTTTCTCAGGTTCTGTGTATCTCAACTGTAGCAATGAACATTAACAAATGCTTCAGTAAATAAAGCTTCCTCTGCACTCAGGCAGGCCAATCCACAGAAATGGGTTATGCACCTCTACCAGCAGATGGAGACGAAAGTAAAACGGACTCTGACATCACCCTAGCCCTACCCTGAAATCAGCCTGCCAGTATTCTCTGTCTCCAGCAGATGGTGGACATGCAGCTCCCTTCTGAGGCTTACTTCTACTTTAAAAAAAAAAAAATAAATAAAAATAAAAATAGATTTTCTGAGGTGATACTACTTTTGGTCCTTCCCTCAGTTGAGCATTTTAAGCCTGTGAGCCGGACAAGCGTAGACAAGCAGTTTGTGTACAAGGTGGTGAAGGCTTGTGCCCTCTTCTCCTCATAGCCAGTGACCTGATTGTGCTCTCAGCCAGAAAAGGCTGAGCTCAGGTAAAAAAAAAAAAAAAAAAGTAGGGACGTTTGTTCCCCTTCCTCTCTTTTTCTTACTGGGTCGTCTTCTCTTATCATTGGTAGCTCTGCTTCTTTAACCCCTTTCCCTCTCAGTGTAGAGCAGAGGTGGCTCGGGTCGGTGAATCAAGCAGCCTTTGGCTAGGCCCCGCTCCTCAGCTTGGTCCTGTCAGCTGTGTGGTATGCCTTGGTGGCGATTTTCCCGTGCGCAGGCGTATGCGCACAGTCTCGCCGCCTTGCGATGTTCTGACATAAGCATGCACATGTGCACTTATGGCCATGGTCTATATGTGTGTATTTGTTCACGGTATTTTGTGCGTGTATGACCGCGGCCTAGTTTTGGGCATGTATTTGTGCATGTACTCCCAGACATTGGTAGTGGGCACACAGGAGGCAGTCTAGAGGCCAGTGCAGAAAGACTATGGCGCTGGGGACAAAATGGTCTAAGTGCCTGGCTATCTGTGAAGCTTGCCATATAAGGGCAATCTAGCCATCATTTTCTCTTTGCTTGTGTCAGCACTGCTTGGATGCTCAAGGTGATTTAGCCACTTCGGATTTTGCCAGTGTTGGACCATCCCCTCGAGAGTTGGGGAGTGAGGCAGAAAGTGAACAGCAGATGGGTTCTCTTCTCTCCCCACCCTAGTCCTGATGACCTAGACATCTCTAACAGAAGGGTTGGAGAGTGTCTGATTTGAGCCTATGGGCCCCTGTTTGGCTCTCTCCTTTTCCTGGGTGGAACTTTTCCAGGGTTTGCAGGCTTTTCTGTAGGGGTGCCTAGTGGAAGCAAAGCAACATACTAAGAAGGGTTTGCATGCTTGGGGCTCCCATTTGTCAGCCACTATGGGCAAGTGCTGCAGGGAGGCTGTCCCTGGTGATGTTCCGGGGTATGTGGATCATGATACCTCGAATGACTCTGATAGGGTCTTGGGTTTATCCTCTTTGGAAGAAGGAAAAATTCCACCTGATCTGGAACTGCATTGAACTTTACTCCATTTTTTTTTCACAAAGATGAGTTGCCAAGTGTGGTGATTCAGACCCTGTAGGCACTCGGTGTGGACGGGGGTGACGCTGCGGGCTTGCAAAAGAAAGATCACATATTAGTCACTTATGCAAGGCGTTCTGTTTCTTTCGCCTTCTTGATTCAGTTCAAGAGTTGATTGACCTTGAATGGAGCACTCTGGAGGCATATTTTATAGGGCAGCGTGCTTTAGCGGGTTTGTACCCCTTGGATCCAAAGCTATTGGATCAGTTGTGATTCCCAAAGAGGGATGCCTTGGTATGTGCTGCTACGAAGCAAACTACTATTCCAGTGGAAGGAGGGGCAGCTCTAAATGATGCTCAGAATAGGAGGATTGAGGCTATCCTTAAGCAAGCTTTTGAGGCCATGGCAATGAATCTGCAGATTGCTTCTTGCTGCTGCCTGTTGGCTTGGCCTGGTTTGCATCTCATGAGAGAGACACAAGATGCAGGGTCTGTTTGGTGATGGAACTGGGTGCCACATTCTTAGCCGATGCGGGCTGTGACTTGGTGTGGACGGCTGCTAGGTTATGGCTGCAGAATTGGTCGGCAAACACTGTTGCCAAATCCAATCTCACAAGCATTGAGTTGGAAAAAATGGCAAATAGCTGGGGGAATCCAAGATTCCTTGTTTACCATAAGACAAGATAGTCATTGTGTCCTTTTGGGGTGATGGGCAACTCTAGAAATTCCTGACAACTTCGTTCTTACGGGGCGGGGGGGGGGGGCATCTCTGAATGGTCTTATCCCTATGGAAGATCTCAATTCTTTTGGCCTAGAAAGCCTCGTAAGGATACGGGCTCTGGGACCGGAGCACCTCGATCTTCACAATGAAGGTGTGTTGGCTAACTTACTGGGACAGCAGATAAGCAGTCGTCTATTTCTCTCTTATCCAGATTATGATGGAGCAGTGGGTTCTGAACATAGTGAGGGATGGCTATGCTCTGGAATTTGGTCAAATTCCTCCAAATACTTTTATGGTCTCTCCATGCAGCTCTCTACAGAAAAGAGTGGCAGTAGAGGCTATGTTAAGGAGGCTGTTGGTTTTGAAGGCTGTAATTCCTGCTCCCAGATCACATTTAAATATGGGGCACTAATCCATTTATTTTGTTGTTTCCAAGAGGAGGAGGGGGTCTTTTCAGGCCATCTTGGATCTCAAAGGTGTCAATCGATATTTGCATGTGACTCGTTTCCAAATGGAAACTCTGTTCCATAATAATGCCAGTGCAAACAGGAATTTCTCAAGTCTCTCGACCTGACAGAGGCATATCGCCATATTCCCATTTTCCAGGAACATAGTTTCCTACACTTAGCCGTTCTGGGACATCATTATTAATTTCAGGCTCTGCCTTTCAGGCTGGCGACTGCCTCCAGGACTTTCTCCAAGGTCATGGTGGTGGTAGCGACAGCTCTGTGCAGGGTGGGCATTCTAGTCCATCCGTATCTGGATGAGTGGTTGATTCGGGCCAAAAGTGCAGAAGAGAGAGTTGCTTGGCTTCTCACAAGGTGATCTCCTTGCTTCATTAGCTAGGCTGGGAGGTGACCTTGGACAGGAACAGTTTAACAGCTGACTTTATCTCTGTGCAATTCACTACAAAGCAGGGCAGAGTGTTTCTGCAAGAGTGTCGCATTCACAAGTTAATTTCTCAGGTTCAGGCCATGAAAAGGACAATTCGCCCAGCGGTGTGCCATCGACCCCAAGACTTCTCTACAAGTCTTGGGGTCGATGGCAACCATGTTGGACATGGTCCCCTGGGTGAAGGCGCACGTGGCCCCTTCAGCACATGTTGCTGCCCCAGTGGAATCCACAGTCACAGGAGTACACAGTGAGGATCCACTTGCTATTAGAGGTGAGCATCTAGTTGCAGTGGTGGTTACAAGTGGATCATCTCAGGAAGGGGTTTTCCTTGGAGACACCAGAATGGTTGGTGATTACAACAGATGCGAGCCTTCTGGAATGGGGGGCTCACTGTCGAGAGTTGATGACGCAAGGCCACTGGAGTGCCGAGGAGTGGCATTGAACCATCAATTGGTTAGAGGTGCATACAGTTTGTCTAGCATGCTTATAGTTCGCCAAGCGACTGGAAGTTTGAATGGTGAGGATAATGTCCTCCATCAATCATCAAGGCAGAAACAGAAGCCAATAGGTGTCAGTGAAGGTAGATGCATTCATGGTGTGGGCAGAACAGTACCTCCAGGACATATCCACCTCCCACATTGCCAGGAAGGACAATGTTTGGGCCGACTTCCTCAGCAGACAAGACTTAGACCCAGGAGAGTGGGAGTTAGTGGATGAAACTTTTCAACTCGTGGCACGCTGGGGTCGCCTGTATCTGGATTTGCTGGCAACCTCTGGCATCGCGAAGGTCTTCAGTCGCAGAAGGGATCTAAGGGTGCTAGGCATTGATGCTCTCATTCAGGTCTGGCCGCCAAGTGTGCTGTTGAATGCTTTCCATCCTTGGCTGATGATGATAGGCAGGCTCATTCGAAAGATTGCGAGTCAGACCAAAACTGTAATTCTGATAGCTCCAGATTGGCCCCGAAGGCCAAGGAAATCTGATCTTTAGAGACTCCTGGTGGCCAGTCCTCTCAGATTGCCTTTTAGGAAAGATCTATTTCATCAGGGGCCCATTCTTCATGATGGTCTGTGTTGATTTTGTCTTAGGGTTTGGCCCTTGAGAGAGGGCTTGGTTGCTGGAGTGTGGGTATTCTTCTGCGGTGATTTCCAGTTTGTTCCGGGCTAGGACATTTTCTACATCTCTAGCTTATGTTATAGTTTGGAGAATATTTGAGAGCTGGTGTGAGGAACAAGGATCTCATCCTCCCAAAGTTGAAATTTCCTCTGATACTGGAATTTTTACAGGAAGGCTTGCTTAAAGGATTGGCTCTTAATATTCTAGAAGTGCAGGTTGCAGCTCTTGCTTGTTTTAGGGGGTGATTCATTGTCTTCCCAGCCGTATGTGTCCAGGTTTTTGAAGGGAGTTATCTGCGTCCTCCCTTATTGTTCTTTGGGACCTCAATCTGGTCTGGAGTTTTTTGGCAGGTCCCACTTTTCAGCCACAGTGTGGTAGCTCTTTATGGCTAGTCACTTTGAAAATGTTTTTTCTTGCAGCAATCTGTTCAGCATGATGGGTCTCTGAGCTGCAAGCTCTTTTGTGCCGTGAGCTGTTTTTATGAATTATTCCGGATACAGTACAGCTTAAAACATTGCCTTCCTTTTTGTTGAAAGTGGTTTCACCTTTTCATTTCAATCAGACTGTTTCCCTACCTATGCTGCACTGGGATAGAGATGAGCCTTGAATTTCAGGCAGCATCAGATGCGGTACTTGAAAATTACTAAATCTTTCAGGACATCTGATCGTTTCTGAGCTCCATGGTGGAGGTAAACTGGCAACGCTGGCTACTATTGCCCATTGGGTAAAAGAAGTCATCACAGCCGCCTATGTGGATGCTGATGTCCCGTTACCTAGACAGGTTAGGGTGCATTCCATGAAGGCTCAAGCAGTATCATGGGCAGAGCTTTGGTTGTCGACTCATCAATCTGCCGAACAGTGACATGGTTCTCCTTACACACCTTTTCCAAGCTTTAAAGCTTGGATATGCAGGCCCAGAAGGATGTGGCCTTCATGCGTGCGTTGTTGACGGGACCGCGGGCAGCCTCCCGCCCTTTTCAGGAGTAGCATTGGTACATCCCACTTGTATGGATTGGCCTGCCTGAGTGCAGAGTAAGGAGAAATTACTATTTACCTGATAATTTCCTTTCCTCTAAGGAAGGCAGGCCAATCCACAACCCGCCCTAGGCTGCCTACTTACTTTTAGTTCATCCCTTAGGTCGGACTACAAAACGTTTTATTTCTGTATCTTTGTTTGCTGGATTGATAATTGCAATAATTAGCCCCTAAGGTTAGTGCATTTTAATTCTTTTAACTGAGCTCAGTGTTCCCATTTGGTTGGAATCATGTGCTTGTCTATTAATAGTCATGTTCAAGTATAATCAGTTTGTCCACAGTTTGGCTTTTTCAGAGAATATTGGCGGGTGAAGGCTATATGTCTGTGACATCAGTGAGTTAGTTATACTCCATCTTCATTTGCTGGTAGAGGTGCATAACCCACTTGCATGGATTGGCTTGCCTTCCTTAGAGGAAAGGAAATGATCAGGTAAGCAGTATTCTCACAGGACAAGCAGGATGGTTGTCCTCACAAATGGGTGACATCGAAGGTGGAGCCCACCACGGAAAACTTCTGTCAAACTTTAAAAGAACTTTGACTGGCCCCTACTGGGCATGCCCAACACGGCACTGACCCTGCAGCCAGCAGGGGTCTCCCTTCAGTCTTCTTTTTTCCGCGCAGCAGTTGCCACGCGGTGAAAGGAGCTCTTCTACCACGTTCCTGACAGGAATTCGGTTCTTTTCTTTCCGAAGAAAATTTGCCCCTTAGGGGTCTCCCTTCGACAAATTTTTTTCAGCTTCGCGGAATCCGGTAAGTTTTTTGCCATTTTTTATCGACTTCCGTCGATTTTGGCCCTCGAGGCCTGTTGGCAATTGCCGATCCCGCGGCTAAATTTTGGCCTAAAGCCATGGCGACGGGGTTCCGTCGATGTCCGGATTGCACCCGGACTATGTCAATCACAGACCCCCACAGGGTCTGTGTTTTGTGTTTGGGTAGTGAGCATGATGTCCTGACTTGCACTAAATGTGCCCTAATGACACCCAAAGGTCGCAAAGCCAGGATGGAGAAGATGGGGCTCCTCTTCCATGCACCCACCCCAACGCCATAGATAGCATCGACGTCATCGGAACCGGCACCGTCGAAGTTGCACCATCATCGTCAACCCTCCGGTGACCGTCCTCCATCGATGACTTCTCGGCCGTCGACTCCCGTCCCCTCCCCGGATGGGCGAGGAGATCGGAAGGATAAACATCGCCATCGACGGCACAAGTCTCGGCCCGTCGAGGATCCAGAACCATCAACCTCTGTACAGGCCGAGCCACCGACAAAAAAGCCTCGGTCCGACCTGGCACCGTCCACGTCTCGATCGCAGGCACCGAGGAAACCCTCACCCTCTCCGGGTGTGGGAGCCGTGATCCCACCGGTTACGGTGGTCCCTCCGGCTCTGCCTCAGC
Organism: Rhinatrema bivittatum; assembly: GCF_901001135.1. Lineage (NCBI taxonomy): Eukaryota > Metazoa > Chordata > Amphibia > Gymnophiona > Rhinatrematidae > Rhinatrema > Rhinatrema bivittatum. The sequence continues at coordinate 320,164,555 of NC_042615.1, read as the reverse complement.
CTCCCTCTCCCGTCGAGCCGGGTATTGTTACCCCTGGTCTCCGGGCAGAACTGGACCGGCTGGTCCAGGAGGCCATCGAAAAAGCGATGCGAAGGTTCCAACCTCCACCGACACCGATTCCGGCACCGACTCCACCACCGAGGAGGGAACCGACCACCGAGCCTCTAGTGGAAGCGCTGGCACCGCTACTGCATCGCATGGAGGCACTCATGAAGGCCCTTCCATCGGTGATTCCAGTAGCACCGACGACTCCACCGTCTCCGACTGGATTCTCATCGGCAGGGGAAACACCGTTCCTGATTCCCCCTTCTGGGGTGGTCCCATCGGTGCCTTCTCGTATATCTCAACCAATTTATCCTTCGGCGCCATCGATTCCAAGACCGGCACCGATTCCATCGGCGCCCCCGAAGCCCTCGATGCCATACCCAATTCCGCCTTCAGCACCGATGCCTTCAAGATTTCACTCGATGCCGGCGGATCCTCAACCAGGTCCTTCAGGGCTTCAACCCCCACATGATCCCTACGATACCTGGGGTGATGATACATCTTCTGACACCGATTTGCCTTCACCACCATCTCCTACAGAGAGTAGAAAACGTTCTCCTCCTGAGGAACTTTCTTTTATTAGTTTTGTGAAGGAGATGTCGGAAGTTGTACCTTTTCAGCTACAATCTGAAACCGATGACAGACACCAGATGATGGAACTGCTCCAATTTCTGGATGCTCCTAAAATCATCGCTTCCATCCCTATTCACCAGGTATTTCTGGATCTGTTGAAGAAAAACTGGGAATCTCCTTCATCTGTTTCCCCAGTTAACAAGAAAGCTGACTCAACATATCTCGTTCAGTCAACACCAGGATTTCAGAAGCCCCAACTAGATCACCGCTCGGTTGTAGTTGAGTCCGCGCAAAAGAAAGCCAAGCGTCTGAAATCACATTCTTCTACTCCACCTACCAAGGACAACAAATTCCTGGATAGTGTGGGACGGAAAGTGTATCATGGAGCTATGTTGATTTCACGCATAGCTTCATATCAACTTTATATGACTCAATACAACAGAGCCATCCTTAAGCAGATGCAAGACTACGCTGACACCTTGCCGGATCAATATCAACCACAGCTTCAAGCCCTTCTCCACAAAAGCTTTGAGGCAGGGAAGCACGAAATTAGAACAGCCTATGACATCTTTGATGCTTCCACAAAAGTTTCGGCCACAGCAATCTCAGCCAGACGTTGGGCTTGGTTAAAATCATCCAACCTTCGCCCAGAAGTCCAAGACCGTCTATCTGATTTACCCTGCTTAGGGGACAATTTGTTTGGAGAACAAATTCAGCAAATTGTAGCTGAATTAAAAGATCACCACGAGACGTTGAAACAGCTCTCTTCCATTCCAGCTGAGGTATCCTCCAAACAACCTCCAAAGAAGGACACTAAAAAGTCATTCTTTCGTCCACGGCGTTATTATCCTCCATCGGCTAGGCCTCGACCTGCACGGTCCTCCAACAGAGCTCAGCCACGCCAGCCTCGGAAGCAAAGACCTACTGTAGCCCCACCCCCGGGACCTGCGGCGGGCCTTTGACTTCCCTGTAGAGAGCACATGCCAAACCCCTCTTCCAGACATCCCTGTGGGAGGTCGACTGTACCATTTTTTACAACACTGGATACAGATCACCTCAGATCAGTGTGTTTTAGCGATTATCGCACAGGGTTACCACCTCAACTTCGTCACTCTTCCAGCAGACTCCCCGCCTCTTCAAGCATGGAGTCTAACCAGCCATTTGACTCAATTACAACAAGAAGTATTCCTTCTTCTACAATCAAATGCTATAGAACCCGTCCCTCCCTCTCAACGAGGAAAGGGATTCTACTCCAGGTACTTTCTAATACCAAAGAAATCAGGGGGGCTACGACCTATTTTGGACCTTCGAGCCCTCAACAAGTACCTTCAAAAAGAAAAGTTCAAGATGGTAACCCTAGGCTCGCTTCTCCCTCTGCTGCAAAGGGGAGATTGGCTGTGCTCTCTCGACCTCAAAGACGCTTATACCCACATTGCGATAACACAATCTCATCGCAAGTACCTACGTTTTCTGGTGGGCCGGAACCATTACCAATATCGAGTACTTCCTTTCGGCCTGGCATCTGCACCGCGGGTCTTTACCAAATGCCTCGTTGTGGTAGCAGCATTCCTCAGGAAGGAAGGTGTCCACGTCTACCCCTACCTGGACGATTGGCTAATCAGGGCCTCCACCCAACAGATTGCTCACTCCTCCCTAAAATTGACAATTCAAACACTCCTTTCCTTAGGGTTTCTTGTCAATTACGAGAAATCTTGCTTAGTCCCATCTCAAACCTTATCCTTCATTGGGGCAGACTTGGACACCTTACAGGCAAAAGCTTACCTTCCTCATCAAAGGGTTCAAACCCTAATATCCTTAGCTCGCCAGCTCCAGTCTCAAACCACAGCCACGGCTCGCCAGTTCCTCGTCCTCTTAGGACACATGGCATCCTCGGTTCAAGTCACTCCCATGACTCGACTAGCCATGAGAGTAACACAATGGACTCTGCGACACCAATGGATTCAAGCTTTTCAGCCTCTGTCCTCCATAGTCACAGTTACACAAGCGCTACACCTGTCCTTAACCTGGTGGACAAATCGTGTCAACCTCCTTCAGGGCTTACCCTTTCTCCTACCAGATCCGCAGGTCATCCTAACCACCGACGCATCCCACATCGGTTGGGGAGCCCATGTAGATATTTTCCAAACTCAAGGAGTCTGGTCTCGAGAGGAAGCCAAACACCAGATAAATTTCTTGGAACTGAGAGCAATCCGCTACGCACTCAGAACTTTCCAAGCTCACCTATCGAATCAGGTCATCTTGATCCAAACGGACAACCAGGTGGCCATGTGGTACATAAACAAGCAGGGAGGCACAGGCTCCTTCCTTCTGTGTCAGGAAGCTGCGCAGATTTGGGCGGAAGCCCTCTCCCATTCTATGTACCTCAGGGCCACCTACCTGCCGGGAGTGGACAATGTATTGGCAGACCAACTAAGCCGTGTCTTCCAACCACACGAGTGGTCACTCAATCCCTTAGTAGCGACCTCTCTATTTCACAAATGGGGTTATCCCCACATAGACCTCTTTGCGTCCCCTCAGAACCACAAAGTGGACAATTACTGCTCCCTCCTTCGGAGCCAACACTCTCGGCCCAGGGATGCCTTCTCCCTCAAGTGGGCAACCGGTCTGCTTTATGCATTCCCTCCACTTCCTCTTCTGTCGAGGACTCTCGTGAAGCTACACCAGGACGGAGGAACCATGATCCTGATAGCACCTTACTGGCCACGCCAAGTATGGTTCCCCATACTCCAGGATCTCTCCATCCGCAGGCACATTCCCTTGGGAAACGACCCGCATCTCCTCACTCAAAACGACGGATGCCTCCTCCATCCCAACCTCCAAGCCTTGTCCCTGACGGCATGGATGTTGAAAGGTTAGTCCTTCAGCCTTTTAACCTTTCCGATTCAGTTTCTCGTGTCCTGATAGCTTCACGAAAGCCCTCCACCAGAAGGTCCTATTCATACAAATGGAAAAGGTATACATCATGGTGTGCTTCTCACTCCCTTGATCCCCTTTCCTGTCCAATCTCTGACTTCTTGGACTATTTATGGCATCTATCGGAATCAGGTCTTAAAACCTCTTCCATAAGGATGCATGTCAGTGCGGTAGCCGCCTTCCATAAAGGTATCGAGGGTGTCCCTATTTCAGTACAACCCCTGGTAACACGCTTTCTTAAGGGCTTGCTCCATCTGAAGCCACCTTTACGTCCTCCGGCCCCATCTTGGGACCTTAATCTGGTTCTTGGTCGTCTAATGAAACCACCTTTCGAACCTCTGTACTCCTGTGATTTGAAATATCTCACTTGGAAAGTGTTATTTCTTTTGGCTGTTACTTCAGCTCGCAGGGTTAGTGAATTACAGGCCCTAGTTACCTATCCGCCTTACACTAAGCTCCTGCAGGATCGAGCGGTACTCCGCACTCACCCTAAATTTTTACCTAAGGTAGTTTCGGAGTTTCATATCAATCAATCCATCATACTACCTATCTTTTTTCCCAGGCCCCACTCCAACTCCGGAGAACAGACTCTGCATACCCTAGACTGTAAACGGGCTCTAGCTTTTTACCTTGACCGTACAGTTTCTCACAGGAAGAGCACTCAATTATTCGTCTCTTTCCATCCTAACAAATTAGGACAACCTGTGGGTAAGCAGGCTCTTTCCTCCTGGTTGGCGGACTGCATCTCTTTTTGCTATCAGCAAGCTGGCATTCCTTTTCAAGACCGTGTTAAAGCACACTCTGTGAGGGCCATGGCGACTTCAGTGGCACACCTTCGTTCGGTGCCGCTTCCTGACATCTGCAAAGCTGCAACCTGGAGTTCTCTCCATACCTTTGCAGCCCACTATTGTTTGGACAAAGCTGGAAGACAGGACTCCATCTTCGGCCAATCTGTCTTGCGTAACCTTTTTCCAACCTGATGTACCAACACCCTTCCACCTGCCCGGTAGGGTGCGGATGCCCTTTCCAAAATTCTACCTCAGTTGTTGTGCCTGTTGCACGCCGTTGGGTGAATTTAGTGCAAGTCAGGACATCCTCAGCTCGGTACTCACCCATTTGTGAGGACAACCATCCTGCTTGTCCTGTGAGAAAGCAAATGTTGCTTACCTGATGTAACAGGTGTTCTCACAGGACAGCAGGATGTTAGTCCTCACGAAACCCGCCCGCCACCCCGCGGTGTTGGGTTCGTTTTATTTTTTCCTTTTTAGGCACTGCCTGTAGCTTTGAAAATCAGACTGAAGGGAGACCCCTGCTGGCTGCAGGGTCAGTGCCGTGCTGGGCATGCCCAGTAGGGGCCAGTCAAAGTTCTTTTAAACTTTGACAGAAGTTTTCCGTGGTGGGCTCCACCTTCGATGTCACCCATTTGTGAGGACTAACATCCTGCTGTCCTGTGAGAACACCTGTTACATCAGGTAAGCAACATTTGCTATTTCTCCTTTAAGCTGCTTGCGATACACCTTAATATCAGAGAAAAGACACAAATCCTTTGGTAGGAAGTTCCACCAAATAAGACCAATGACAGAAAAAGCACATGAATGTGTTCTGACTAACTGGTGTTCCTTACAGTTAACAAAAACACATTTTTAGATAGTAAATTCCTATTAGGGGAGTGCAAAAATAACAATTCTGACAGATAATGCGGGCCAGTTCCAGTAACAACCTTAAATCCCAAAAACAAAATTTTAAATTTAATTCTTTGCTGTACTGGCAACCGATAAAATTTAATTAATGATGTAGAAATATGCTTGCCATGCTGCATGGGAAATATAAGGCAGGCAGCAGCATTTTGAACTAATTGGGTGCCTTTTAAATAACATTTTGGTAGTCCAATCAGCAAAGAATTTCATTTCTCAATCATAGTAAGTAGAAAAGCCTGAATAACATTTCTAAAGTCAGTTACAGATAAAATGTATTTTAAATGTCGTAAAAATTGTAGAATCCAGCACAAGCTAGCTGACAAATATGAGGAACACTGGTAAGGTTTGAATCTTGATGAAATCCTAAACGACAAACTGAATCTACAGATGGTTCTGAACTTCCATCAATAATTAAAGCTGAACAAGATGCAAGGGCTGAAATATGAGAACCACATGGCTTCTGTTTTCGAAAACTTTAAAGCTAGTTGAGACATGAACAAGGGGAGGAAAGACTGAAGAGTTTTTTTGGTTTTGTTTTTTTTTGGGGGTGGGGGGGGGGAGATGGAGAAAACTGGGAATTGAACAGGCATACACATAACCACATACACCTTACCAATAAAGAGAGGAACGGAATGTGTGTGTAGTACACTGAAATATTTGAGATTATATTGGGCATTGTTTTAGTTTCTTTTATGTATTAAAATTAACTTGCAGAAACATAGAACGTGATGGCAGATAGTCTATATGGCTTATCCACATCTCCTGCTCTGCTTTATATAGTCCCTTTTCTCCTTCAGAGAATCCTCTGTGCTTGTCCCATGCTCTCTTGAATTCTGACACTATCCTTGTCTTCACTGCCTCCACATGGAGGGCTATTCCATGTGTCCACTATCTGTTCTATAAAGAAATATTTCCTAGCGTGTAGCAGATGGACTCAGGACCAATGGGTATAGTGTACTGTACTCCTGATAGCAGTTGGGAGATGGAGTCAGATTTCAATCTGACATCAGCCTACATATACCCATGCAGGAAGCTTAGCTCTTCAGTATTTCTCAGTCTCCTAAGCAGTTAGGGACACTACACACGCTTGCAGAGCGTTAGAAAATCCAAACCAAAGAAAGAAAGAAAATCTTACCTCTACAAAATGAGCCCCGCTTCTCCTGCGGTGATACCTAAGGGTCCCTCCCCCAGTTGAGAATTCCTGAGGTGATTTCCGAGATCCTTCAGAGGCAAGCCTCAGTCTGGTAGCCGGTTCCTGGCGTGGACTTAGCCCCCAGAGTGGCTGAGAGGCAGCGGGTGCAATACCGAGCAAGGTGGTGAAGGTATTTTCCCTCTCCTCCGCAGCCGGAGACCGCCCGGCATGAGACTGGGAAGCGCCAAGGTAAGGTAGAAAACTTCCCCTGTCTCCGAGGATAGCCTAGCTGCACAGATCTTCCTTCCGGGGTCTATTTAATCGGGTTGAGCAGCCCCGTCTGGGCTAGACCCCGATCCGGCGCGAGAGTCGCCATCTTGCCCGCGAGGTCGTCTGTGCCATTTCCCCCCTTGATTGCCGTATTGTCCGCACAACTGAGCCGGGCGTACAAAGGAGTTGTGCGCACAGCGGCGCACGCATCTGTGCCGGGCGCACAGATAGGCCTGTGCGCATAGCGGAACACGCATCCCCGCTAAGCGCACAAATAGTGGCCTGCACACGCATCTTCCAGCATCCTGCACGCACAGCGTCGGTGCACCTGGAGCGCACAACTAATTCTCCCGCCACGCGCACCTACACGCACAGACGAGTTTTGAGCCACTCCACACACACAAATCATGGCACCCCGTGCCAAGGGACAAGCCCTCTGCCCAGCCTGCCACCCGAGAGCTGCGCAATCCGAAGTGGCCTCTGCCTTATGCCTACAGTGCGAAGAGACCCAGGGGGAGCTGAAGCAAGGCCCCCCAGTCAGTAGAGGAATCCGGCTTCCCCAATGAAAGTAACCCGGACCTCTGTATCTCCGGCGCGGACCCTCCTCAGATGGGCTCCTCGGGGAACTCCACTGTATTCAATATGGACCCAGGGACCTTTTCCTGGGTGGAATTCTTCAAAGGGCTATAAACCTTTGTCCAGGCACAATCGGTGCCGCCTGTGACACAGACACAGTCATCACCAGAAGCGCAAGACCTTCCAAGCCCCACTCGGATCCCCCGAGATGTGCCCCAGCTGGGCAAAAACCTCCCCTTCTGGGACACAGACACCTCGGGGGAAGAGCCTGACTCCCTGGAGGAAGGGGAAATCCCCACACAGATGGAACCATACCGAACCATGATGCGGTTCTTCTCCAAAGACGAGCTGCCAGATCTCGTGTCTCTGAGCCTGAAGACGCTGGCCATTCCTGGCGCAAGCTCCACAGCAGAGCCAAAGACAAACCCAGTTCTGGTTGGTCTCCATCAGGTCTCATGCTATTTTCCAATGCTGCAAGGCCGTACAACAACTGATTGACCTGGAATGGAATGCCCCGGAGGCCAGCTTCAAAGGAGGACTGGCCCTAGAAGCCCTATACCTCCTGAAACCCATGACCAAAGAATTCCTAGGGTTCCCAAAAGTTGACGCCATGGTCTGCGCTATCTCAAAGCACACTACCATCACAGTCAAAGGCGGGAGCTGCCCTCAAGGATGCTCAAGACAGACGTCAGGAATCCATCCTTAAACAGTCATTTGATGTCGCAGCAATGACCCTGCAAATCGCCTCCTGCTGCGCCATGGTGACACAAGCCTGCTTGCTCCTCTCCAGGGACACAACCACTTCCGCCGAAACATTAAAACAGATATCTTTCCTCACAGATGCGATCTCAGACCTGGTGCGCACCTCTGCCAGGGGCGTCTCATCATAGTGGCAGCCAGAAGGCAATTATGGCTCCGAAATTGGTCAGCTGACGTGACCTCCAAGACGAAACTCAAGAGAGTGCCTTTTAAAGAATCCCTCCTGTTCGGAAGCGAACTGGAGAAGTTAGCCAACAAATGGGGCGAATCTCCAGTCCCTCTGTTACTGGAGGACAGGAATAAAAGAACCCAGCGCTCCTCTCCCCGAAGAACCAAGGGCAGAGGAGCCCAGCATTTTAGACCGTATAAAAACACAATCCAAGCACTGCGCCCCGCAGACAGGGCCAAGTCCTTTCAGAACAGGCACAACAAGAGGGGAGCCGGCTCAGGTACAGGCCCCCTGCCGCACCCCACAATGAGAATCAGCAGACCCATCTACAGGAAGAAGCCATAGGGGACAGACTTACCCTCTTCTACCAAAGATGGGTCGAGATAATGTCGGACAAGTGGGTCCTAACCATCATTCTAGAGGGATACTATCGACTTCCACAGCATCCCTCCAGACAAATTTGTGAAATCGCCATGCCACTCCCTCTCCAAGAGGACAGCAGTGGAAACCACACTGACAGAACTACTCAGCCTAAAGGCGATAACCTCTGTACCCACGCACCAACAAAATACTGGTCATTATTCCATCTATTTTATCGTCCCCAAGAAGGAGGGAACTTTCCGGCCCATCCTGGACCTCAAGACAGTCAATCGCTACCTGAGGGAACGCACTTCCGCATGGAAACCCTACGCTCAGTCATAAGGGTGGTACAACTGGGAGAATTCCTGTCTTCACTGGATTTATCCGAAGCCTATCTCCATTTCCGGTCCACCATGACCGTCAGCGCTTCCTATGCTTTGCAATACTGGATCATCATTACCAGTTCCGGGTACTCCCCTTCGGACTAGCTATTGCCCCTTGGACATTCTCCAAAATCATGGTGGTGGCGGCGCCGCTGAGGAAAGAAGGAATCCTTGTACATCCGTATCTGGGCAATTGGCTGATCAGGGCAAAATGTCCAGAAGAAAGTCACTAGGCGACCACCAGGTCATCTATTTCAGAATCTCGGGTGGGTCGTCAATACAGACAAGAGCTGCCTGCAGCCCTTCCAATCACTAGAGTAACTGGGAATCCGGTTCGACACCAGACAAGACAGGGTTGTTCTTCCACCTACAAGGAGAAGGAAACTGATGGACCAACTGCGAAAACTGTTGGACTATGCTCGCCTCAAGGTATGGGACTACTTCCACGTCTTCGGTCTCATGACATCAACCCTAGAAGTCGTCCCATGGGCAAGGGCCCACATGCGCCCACTACAACGTTCCCTACTGTCATGATGGAACCCAGTGTCCCAGAACTACTCCATTCGCTACCGGCAGAGGTTCCGACCCAGCTCCAATGGTGGCTACAGGAAAACCATCTGAGCAAGGGAGTAAGACTATCCCCACCGACCTGGATCTTGCTCACCACGGGTGCGAGCCTGTGAGGGTGGGGAGCCCACTGCCAGGAACTGACGGCCCAGGGGCAATGGGACAAGGAAGAGTTAGGATGGAACATAAACTGACTGGAAGCCCGAGCAGTCAGACTAGCCTGCCTACAATTCAGTCACAGACTCCGAGGCGAACCTGTCGGTCATGTCGGACAATGCCACAACAGTGGCCTACATAAACTGCTAGGGAGCAACCAGAAGCCAACAGGTGTCCCTAGAAATAGACCCCCTAATGGCGTGGGCGGAAGCAAACCTGCAAGGGATCTCAGCCGCCCACATCGCGGGAAAAGACGTCACTGCGGACTACCTCAGCAGAGAGAGTCTAGACCCAGGGTGAATGGACGCTGTCGACCACAGCCTTCCAGTTGATAGTAAACCGCTGGGGAACCCCAGCCATGGATCTTCTGGCAACCCGGTCCAACGCCCAAGTTCCCAAGTACTTCAGCTGCAGACTAGAACCGTAATGCCAGGTAATCGACGCCCTCATCCAGACCTGGCCACAGGAAGACCTGCTGTACGCCTTTCCCCCATGGCCACTACTGGGCAGGATCATTCGCAAGATAGAACATCACAGGGGGCTAGTACTTCTAGTGGCCCCAGACTGGCCAAGAAGGCCATGGTACACAGACATGCGAAGACTTCTGGCAGGGAACCCCCTGTGCTTACCTCCATACAGGGACCTTCTCCGGCAAGGACCGATCCCCCACAAAGACCCAACTCTATTCTCTCTTACGGTCTGGCCATTGAGAGGACTCGCCTGAAGAAGAGCGGATATTCTAAGGCAGTGATTGACACCTTGCTCTGAGCACGCAAGTTTTCTACGTCTCTAACTTACATACAAATATGTAGAATATTCGAAACCTGGTGTGAGGACCGCAACATCCTTCCGTGAACAGACAAAATCCCCATGATCCTGGAATTTTTGCAGGACGGCTTGAAGAAGGGGTTGTCTCTCAACTTCCTCAAGGTTCAGGTGGCTGTGCTGGCCTGCTTCAGAGCCAAAGTGGACGGCATCAGTCTATCATCACATCCTGATGTTTCCCGCTTCCTGAGAGGGGTCAAGCAAATCCGACCACCACTGACGTGGCCGGTGTCCCTATGTAATCTCAACCTAGTATTAGACTTCCTAGCGGGAACTTCCTTCAGACCTACACGCGGTCTGTCACTACGGCTCCTGACCTTGAAGACTGCATTACTAGTGGCAATATGTTCAGCCCGTCGCATCTCCAAGCTTCAAGCACTATCCTGTCGGGAGCCGTTGCTCAGATTCACACTGGGATCCATTCAGCTCCGCACTGTCCCCTCCTTCCTCCCGAAGGTGGTTTCTCATTTCCATCTAAACCAAACCATCTCCAGACGAACATAAGGACTCTGAAAACTCTCGCCTTCTTCGCCATCTTAATGTCGGCAGACTCCTAGTCCGATACCTGGAAAGATCGGAATCCATACGAAAGACGGACCACCTATTTGTCCTTCACAGCGGGAAGAAACAATGGGAAGCGGCCTCACGGGCAACCATAGCCTGCTGGATCAAAGAAGTAATCAAGGCGGCCTACGAAGAGGCAGGCAAGCCTCCGCCTCTACAAGTCAATGCCCATTCCACAAGGGCCCAGGCAGTGACCTGGGCAGAAACTAAGATGCTGTCACCCGCCGAGATCTGTCGGGCGGCAAAGTGATCTATTCACACCTTCTCGTGGCTCTACCGCCTGGATGTCCAGGCCTGGGAGGACACATCATTTGCAAGGGGAGTACTAAGTGGGCCATGGGCAGCCTCCCACCCGGTTCGGGAGTAGCTTTTGTACATCCCGTTGGTCCTGAGTCCATCTGCTACATGCTAGGAAATGGAGAAATTACTTACTTGATAATTTCGTTTTCCTTAGTGTAGACATATGGACTCAGCATCCTGCCCACGGCTGCACCAAATTCCGGAAACCTCGGGTGAAAATCCCTGAGAGCAAGACAAGCACGAGTAAGCCAGGTATTACCCCTAGGTTCAATACACCCGTAGTTGCTGGGTGTCAGCGTTTTTCAGTTGTGTGCACTGCGGTCTCCAATTGGAAATCAGTTTAGCTAGTCCAAGTTAATCAAGTTAGCCAAGTTAATCAAGTTATTAAAACACTCATATATCCACAATTGCTTTTCGAGGAGAATACTGAAGAGCTAAGCTTCCTGCATGGGTATATGTAGGCTGACATCAGATTGTTCTCACAGGAGAAGCAGGATGGTAGTCCTCACATATGGGTGACATCATCAGGATGGAGCCCAATCACGGAAAACTTCTGTCAAAGTTTCCAGAACTTTGACTGGCCTCTACTGGGCATGCCCAGCATGGCACTAACCCTGCAGCCAGCAGGGGTCCCCTTTCAGTCTTCTTTTTTCCGCGCAGCAGTAGCCTCGCGGTTTAGGAGCTCTGAACACATTCCTGACAGGAATTTTTCCTCACGGACTTAAATAAAATAACTTTGCCCCACAGGGGTCCCTCCTCTATCTTTCTCTGGCCGCGGTACTCCGGTAAGTTTTTTCATCGTTTTTCGTCAATTACTGTCTAGTTTGGCCCTCGAGGCCTACTGGCCATCGACTATACAGCGGCTCGATTTTTTTCTATGGCCATGGCTTCGGGGTTTCGTCTGTGCCCGGATTGTACTCGCACCATGTCGATAACAGACCCTCATAGAGTCTGTGTAATGTGCTTAGGCCGTGAGCATGATGTCCTGACTTGCACCAAATGTGCCCTCATGACACCAAAAGGTCGCAAAGCCAGAATGGAGAAGATGGGACTCCTCTTCCGTGCTCACACCCTGATGCCGTCCATCGCATCGACGTCATCGGAACCGGCACCGTCAAAAGTCGCACCAACATCGACAACCGTCCGGTGACCGCCCGCCATCGACGTCTTCACGGCCATCGACTCCCGTTTCTCCCCCTCAAGATCGAGGGGATCGAAGAGAGAAACATCGGTGCGACCGATGCCTTCCAGGCTGTCCACGGTGCCCCCGGCGATTCCTTTGATTTTCTCGGAGCCTCAGCCGGGGCCTTCGGGTATCCAACCCCCTTCTTGTCCTACAGGTCAGCCTACTGATTCTTATGACACCTGGGGTGATGATACGTCCTCAGACACCGATGACGTACCTTCACCTCCCTCTCCTACTGAAAGTAGAAAGCGTTCTCCTCCAGAAGACCTGTCTTTCATTAATTTTGTGAAGGAAATGTCAGAATTGGTCCCTTTCCAGCTTCAGACGGAGCAAGATGATAGGCACCAGATGATGGAGCTTCTCCGATTCCTGGATGCTCCTAAGGTGATCACTTCTATTCCCATTCATCAAGTTCTTCTTGACCTCCTCAAAAAAAGAACTGGGAAAATCCTGGATCCATTGCCCCAGTACACAGAAAGGCTGACACTACTTATCTGGTACAGTCAGCCCCTGGCTTTCAAAAATCTCAGCTTGACCACCACTTAGTTGTGGTGGAATCGGCTCAAAAGAAAGCAAAAAGGACAAAACCACACTCTTCTACCCCTCCTGTCAACGAACACAAGTTCCTCGACAATGTTGGTCGTCGAGTGTTCCAAGGGGCCATGCTTATCTCCAGGATTGCTTCTTACCAGCTGTATATGACCTAATACAACAGGGTCATTTTCAAGCAAATACAGGACTTCTCTAAAACCCTGCCTGACCAATTACAAGAACATCTTCAAACCCTTGTTCACAAGGGGTTTGAAGCAGGAAAGCATGAGATAAGAACAGCTTACGATATCTTCGACACCTCCACTAGAGTGTCTGCAGCTGCCATTTCGGCAAGACGCTGGGCCTGGCTCAAGTCTTCTGACCTTCATCCAGAAGTACAAGACAGGCTCTCTGACCTGCCCTGTATAGGAGATAATCTGTTCGGTGAACAGATTCAGCAAATAGTGGCTGAATTAAAGGACCATCATGAGACCCTCAAACAGCTCTCATAGATTCCTTCTGACTTCCCTTCTAGACAGCCCTTCAAGAAGGACTCTAAGAAGTCATTCTTCCATCCAAGGAAGTACTATCCTCCACCAACAAGGTCCCGAGTTACGAGGCCTTATCAGAAATCTCAGCCCCGCCAGCCCTGGAAGCAAAAGCCACATGCAGCTCCCCAGCCGGGGCCTGCTTCAGGTTTTTGACTTTCCCTTGGAGAGCAGCAGCCTGATCCCTCTGCCAGCCATACCAGTGGGAGGTCGATTGTGCCATTTTCACGGCATGTGGCAATCAATCACAACCAACCAATGGGTGCTAGCAATCATTGCTCAGGGTTACCACCTGAACTTTCTTGCTCTTCCACCGGATTCACCACCTCTACAAGTGTGGAGAGTAAACGACCACTCTCTCCCTCTGGAGCAGGAGGTTTCCCTTCTTCTCCAGTCAAGATCAATAGAACCTGTTCCTCTTTCACAACAAGGCCTAGGGTTCTATTCCCAGTACTTTTTGATCCCCAAAAAATCCGGGGAGCTTCGTCCAATTCTGGACCTATGTGCCCTCAACAAGTACCTCCAGCGGGAAAAGTTCAAGATGGTAACCTTGGGCTCGCTTCTACCTCTTCTACAAAGAGGAGACTGGCTCTGCTCTCTGGACCTCCAGGACGCGTACACCCACATTGTGATAGCTTCAGCTCATCGCAAGTATCTCAGGTTTTTATTAGGCCCAAAGCACTATCAATACCGAGTGCTTCCATTTGGCCTAGCATCGGCACCACGAGTCTTTACCAAATGTCTCGTGGTTGTCGCAGCTTTTCTCAGGAAAGAAGGTGTTCACGTCTACCCCTATCTAGACGACTGGTTAATCAGGGCCCCAACCCAGCAAGCCGCTCGATTGTCCCTGGATTTGACCCTACACACTCTAATTTCTCTAGGATTTCTCGTCAATTACGAGAAAACCTATTTAGTCCCATCTCAAACTTTGTCGTTCATTGGGGCAGACTTGGACACCTTACAGGCAAAAGCCTTTCTACCTCATCAATGAGTACAAACCCTCGTTTCTCTCACTCACCAGTTGCAGTCTCAGCACACAGCAACAGCTCGACAATTCCTTGTCCTTCTCGGACACATGGCGTCCTCAGTCCATCTTACATCAATGGCCCGCCTGGCCATGAGAGTCACATATTGGACTCTGAGGTCACAATGGATTCAAGTGACTCAGCCTCTGTCAACCATTGTTCACAACACCGACGCACTCCGTCTGTCTCACCTAGTGGAAAGATCAGAACCATCTCCTCAAGGGACTGCCTTTTCAACTGCCAGATCCTCAACTCATTCTCACCACCGATGCTTCCAACCTCGGCTGGGGAGCTCATGTGAACGATCTGCAGTCACAAGGATTTTTGTCTCCAGAGGAAGCCAAACACCAGATAAATTTCCTGGAGCTTCGAGCGATGCAATATGCTCTCAGAGCTTTTCAGGATTCTCTATCAAATCACGTTATCCTGATTCAGACGGACAACCAGGTGGCCATGTGGTACATCAACAAGCAGGGAGGCACAGGCTCCTTCCTTCTGTGTCAGGAAGCTGCGCAGAAGCGCTCTCCCGCTCGATGTACCTCAGGGCCACCTACTTGCCGGGAGTACACAATGTCTTGGCAGACAAACTGAGTCGTGTCTTCCAACCACACGAGTGGTCGCTCAACCTCTCGGTAGTGACCTCTCTTTTCCAACAATGGGGTTATCCCCAAATAGACCTCTTTGCGTCCCCTCAGAACCACAAAGTGGACAATTACTGCTCCCTCATTCGGAGCGAGCGCTCTCAGCCCAGAGATGCATTCTCCCTCTCGTGGGCAACCGGTCTGCTTTATGCATTCCCTCCACTTCCTCTTCTCTCGAAGACTGTCGTGAAGCTCCGTCAGGACAAGGGAACCATTATCCTGATAGCACCTCACTGGCCACGCCAAGTGTGGTTTCCCATACTCCAGGATTTCTCCATCCGCAGGCACATTCCCTTGGGAACGCACCCGCTTCTGATCACTCAGAATGACGGATGTCTACGCCATCCCAATCTTCAGGCCTTGTCCCTGACGGCATGGATGTTGAAAGGTTAATCCTTCAACCACGTAAACGTTCAGATTCGGTTTCTCGTGTCCTGATTGCTTCACGGAAGCCTTCCACAAGAAAGTCTTATTCCTATAAATGGAAAAGGTATACATCATGGTGTTCTTCGCAATCCCTTGATCCCTTTTCCTGTCCAATCCCAAGGTTTTTGGACTATCTCTGGCATTTATTGGAATCAGGTCTAAAGACCTCTTCCATCAGAATACATGTCAGTGTGGTAGCCGCCTTCCATAAAGGTGTCGGGGATGTCCCTATATCAGTACAACCCCTCGTAACTCATTTTCTTAAAGGCTTACTCCATATCAAGCCACCTTTACGTCCTCTGGCCCCTTCTTGGGACCTTAATCTGGTTCTCGGGCGGCTCATGAAACCACCCTTTGAACCTCTTCACTCCTGTGACCTAAAATACCTCACATGGAAAGTGATTTTCCTTTTAGCTATCACTTCAGCTCGCAGGGTTAGTGAGTTACAGGCCTTAGTTACCTATCCGCCTTACACTAAACTCCTGCAGGACCGGGCGGTACTCCGCACTCACCCTAAGTTTTTGCCTAAGGTAGTTTCGGAGTTTCACATTAATCAATCCATCATACTACCTATCTTCTTTCCCAGGCCCCACTCCAACCCAGGGGAAGAGGCTCTGCATACCCTTGACTGTAAACGGGCTCTAGCGTTCTACCTAGACCGTACAGTTGCCCACAGGAAGAGCACTCAGTTATTCATCTCTTTCCATCCCAAACTAGGGCAACCTGTAGGTAAGCAGACCCTCTCCTCCTGGTTGGCGGACTGCATATCTTTTTGCTATCAGCAAGCAGGCATTCCTTTCCAAGACCGTGTTAAAGCACACTCTGTGAGGGCCATGGCGACTTCAGTAGCACACCTACGATCGGTGCCGCTTCCTGACGTTTGTAGGGCTGCCACCTGGCGTTCTCTCCACACTTTCGCAGCCCACTATTGCCTAGACAAAGCCGGAAGACAAGATTCCATCTTCGTCCAATCTGTCCTGCGTAACCTATTTCCAATGTGACGTACCAACACCCTTCTGCCTGCCCGATGGGGTTCAGGATGTTCTCTACCAAATTTCACCCCAGTTGTTGTGCCTGTTGCACGCCGTTGGGTACATTTGGTGCATGTTCGGACATCCTCAGCTCGGTACTCACCCATATGTGAGGACTACCATCCTGCTTGTCCTGTGAGAAAGCAAATGTTGCTTACCTGTAACAGGTGTTCTCACAGGACAGCAGGATGTTAGTCCTCACGAAACCCGCCCGCCGCCCCGCGGTGTTGGGTTCATAACGTTTTGTTGTTTTATTTTTTCGGCACTTCCTTAGCTATCAAATAAGACTGAAGGGGGACCCCTGCTGGCTGCAGGATTAGTGCCATGCTGGGCATGCCCAGTAGGGGCCATTCAAAGTTCTGGAAACTTTGACAGAAGTTTTCCGTGATTGGGCTCCATCCTGATGATGTCACCCATATGTGAGGACTAACATCCTGCTGTCCTGTGAGAACACCTGTTACAGGTAAGCAACATTTGCTATATCTGACTCAGTCTCCCAACTGCTATCGGGAGTACACTATACGCATTGGTCCTGAGTCCATCTGTCTACACTAAGGAAAACGAAATTATCAGGTAAGTAATTTCTCCATTTTCTTACATTGCTTTTGAGCCTGCTATCTTCAACCCTCATCCTATGACTCCTCATTCCAGAGCCTTCTTTCTGTTGAGGTCTGTCTCCCTTAGTTATTCCTTGGATGCATTTAGATGTCTCATATTTCCCCTTTCATCCAAGGTATACATGTTTAATTCTTTGTCTCCATTTGATTTTTGATGAAGATAGTTAACCATTTTAGTAACTGCTCTCTGGACCAACTCTTATTTGGTTTTTATCCTTTAAAAGGTGTAGTCTCAATATCACCTCCCCTTTTCTGTCACTTATTTATCTCCCTATGCACCTAAGCATCCTTCTGGCTTTTGCCATTGCCTTATCATCCTGTTTGGTCACCTTAACGTCATCAGATAAGATCACCCCTAGATCCTGCTTCTCTGTTGTGCACAGAATTTCATCCACTTTTTGTAACCTAAATCCTGACCCTTCATTATTTTGCATTAAATCTGAGCTACTACACTAGACCATTCCTCAAGCTTTACTAGGACCTTTATCATGTTTTTCACACCTTCCAGGTTGTTTACTCTGTTGCAGAGTTCATCTGCAAAAAAGCAAAACATTCCCTATAACATTTCTGTAGTATCATGTATGAAAATATTATACAAAATAGGACCAACGACTGATCCCTGCAGCACACCACTATTAACCCCTCTCGTCCTTTGAAGTGAGCTCTGTTTACCACTACCCTTGGTCGACTCCCACTCAACTAGTTTCTGACTCAGTCATTTTAGAGCCCACACTTAGGGCATTCTGTTTAAGCAACCTATGTGTAACTGAAATAAAAGTATAATACTTTTACCACTCTCTCTTGATCTAACTCACTGGTCATGTAGTCAGAGAAGTTAAGATTCACCTGATAAGACCTACCTCTGGTAAAGCCATGCTGCCTCAGATCCTGTAATACTTTGGATTCCAGAAACTGCTCTATCCTCTATTTTAACATAATTCCATTCATTTACTCCTTACCGAGGTCAGATTAACTAACCTATAATATAGGTTTGCCAGATGTTTTGGAAGATGCTGCACCCCTTCTTCAACATTTGGACTCCATCTCGGCTCAGCTGTCTTTGGAACATCATCCCCCCATTGTCCAGGAAGCTGAAATGCTCTCAACATCATTTACACAGCCATTCATTTATCTCCAAAATAGAAGCTTACCTGCCAGGGCCTTTATTTTTGACTAGGAGGTCTGAAGAGAGTACCACTTGTGCACCTGTTTCACCTTCTTTCTCAGAGCTAAGAAGTTATTTTTGATGTGCTGTCTATGGTATCTAGTAGTATCATCCTTGCCATTGTGGATGAGCAGCATCAGATGGGTCTAGGTAGGCTTGATGATTCGTAGAATTGTCTTTGTAATATCTAAGAGATTGGCAGATAGCACACCTCTCTGGACAACATGTTTAGTCTGTGCCCTTCAGAAATGACTCAAACACTAAAGCTGCAGGCTCAGCAACAACTACTCTTTGCTTCTGAAGTGCAGTGGGTTGCTGAACCTGCAACTTTAGAGTTTATGATTTTTCCATTTCTTGGGATGGCTTCCCTTCCACTTCAGGATTGCATACCAGTTCTTCAACAAGAGAAATTGGAATCTGGATATAGGGTTTAGTGGCTGTGGTAATCTTGGTCCAGCTTTCATCTTCTGGTCCAGTTTCACCTTCTCTGCTTGAGTTTTCTTTCTTTGACACCCTTGTAAGCATTTCATGGATGTAGTCCTTATTATCCCAGAAGATTTTTAGCCTTGCCACCTTCTCTTTTAATTCTGTCTCCTGTTTCCTGAGGGAGTTGACTTGTAGACATATTTCATACTGAACCAGACCCTCACTGTCGATCAGGATTTCCATCTGGACAATGGAGAATTAATAACAGTGGTGATAGATTTGGCAATATATTTCTGGTCATCCTTCTGGAAGTATCCTTTGTAGGGTATGTGGGCGGAGCTTTCCTTGAAATGGTGCCATTCCTTGCCAGTAAGACACGCTTCTCTGCCTACTATTGAATAGTTTTGGCTGGAAGAACATCCACTTCTTTGCCTCTGATTAAGCAGGAGTAGGCATTGTCATCTCTTCATTCCCTTTCCCTAAATTGGAGTGGAGAGTGTCAGCTCCATGCCACCTTCTCCCTTCCCACCATAGTCCACATGGGGACTCATTGGAGTGTGGAGCGGCAGCCTAGTAGATGCCATCTACCTTAGGAGTCACATGCATTCCTGATGGAGGTGAGTGGAGAGAATGGTGGGAAGGAGAGAAGGTGAAGAGATTTGTGGAAAGAAAATGAATAGATGAGAAAGGGATGATCCCTCAGGATTTACTGGTAATCTTGACAATGGCAGAGAATGCTGAGCAAGTGATGAGGCTCCTTACTTATAGGTTGTGTGAACAACAAAGGGAATTGGTAAGAGCACTATGATGATGCAAACAGGGAAGGTCTGTGACAGTGTTGAACATCTTTACTTTGTTGGTGGCACCTATTGGTGCCACCAACAAAGGTGGCATTTGATCTTCATGAACGATGGATTATGGCACTTCTAGGTTAAAGCACCTTAAGCTTTAACCCGTATCCTCTATTGTATTTTCTTGATCATCACCACCTTTTACTTCCTTCCAGCTACATAAGCTTCCAAGTTCTTTCTCCTTGTTGAATGTAACTTTGCCTTATTCACCTCTATTGTTTAACTTACTTTAGTTATGCGCCAGTTATATCCTTGTTAAATGTAAACCGATCCGATATGGTTATTACTATGAAGGTCGGTATAAAAAAGTGTTAAATAAATAAATATTGCAAGTAAAAAGTATTCATGCCTACCCAGTGATTTTTGACACACTAATGCATATCAGAAAACACGAGTAAAACTCCTTAATTCTATCAATTTTAAGATGAGCAAACTAAATAAATTTCCCAAGTTTGTTAATGAGCTCAAGAAAGGAAGCATGCTTCTACTGCTGCTACCACAATCACGAGCATCTGATGGCCTAGGAAAGCTCAGAGGGTCCTAAAAATGTAGTTGTCAAAACCCACAAAATAGAATCACTTACCCATGACTGCCATTTATGATGATTATAGGATAGACGCATATGCAAATTTTAATAAGATCAAACATTTGCAGCTATATTTTTCAAATTGTAATAAATGTTTATATGTAACATGCTATAAATGAAAAAGACAAAAGTAGAATTTATCTGAATTCAGACTAAAGTTTGCTCTGTTTCTGTTTTAAATACATTTGTTTTTTAGTTCAGTCAGCTGTAAAGTGCCATGAAACAGTGAGGTGGGACCAAAGGTTTTAGAAACAGATTCAGTCAATTTTTCTCTCTTGTATTTTTGGTTTCTTCCTTTTGTCTTTTTAGCTGCAATTCGGAGATTTAAAGGTGAAAATGTCCTGTTCATAAATGTAGGTAAAAGTACAGGGTGTTTCAAAATGATGGACCCAATTTCAAAACAGTATATTTCAAAATCGGGTCCATCTTTTTGAAACACCCTGTATGTTAATTGTAACCTGTGTTTTTATCCCTTTCTTCTTTTTTTTTTCCTAGTCTTTCTCATTCTTTTTGGCAAACTGTGTTCATGTTGATTATTCCATAGCCCTTCCCATAACCATTTGTATTGATAGCATCAATTTTTTGCAATTCCCTTTTCAATACATGTGAATGTTTTTCAAACTCACGTTTTCATTATCAAAACACACTAGAAACTACAGCCAGATGACAGCAAATGATGGTTATGAAGTCTGCTTTGATACCTGGAGAAAAAAAGCAAAGCAATGTAGGATTCAATATCTGCTCTAGGATGTCTCCTCAACCTGTTCAGACATGGCAGAAAAGTATTCATGCCTATCTGGTCAAGAAGGTTAAGACCAGGTTTGAGTTGTCCCTGAAATCTGGTTAAAGAATCCTAAGGTCCTTAGAAAGATCTGGTGGTGGTCGCAGGCTGTTTTCAATCATTGCTCAGCTGCTATACCTTGACAAGGACATAAAGCCAGGGCTTGTTCTGTGTTAAAATTGTAACTGGTAAGAAGGGCTGAGCAAATTGTTGCTATATTTGTTTGATGCATGGCTTATAAGTCAGCAGTGATTGAAATTCCCCATGTTTTAAATGGCCTCTGCTGGCATTTTTCTCTGGTTGGGCTCAAGCCACTGCAGGCCAAGAGAGGAGATATGGTAGTCTTCAGGTCCCTTAGACAGAATACCTCTTTAAGCCAATCAAGCCAATTCCTTGGCAGTCTCCAGTATAGCCATATTGTGTGACCACTAAGCAATTGGCCAGAGCTATGCTCCCTCTTTAAGGAGAGTCGAATGCATTCCAAAAGTCCTGCCTTCCATTTTTTTTTTTAAATCTGTTATCTCCAATCCTTAGAGGTTTACATCACGCAGAGATGCATCTTATTTGCAGGTTTGTTTTTTTTTTTTTTGTAGGTGCACATAATGCCCATGTCTATTGATTGGCACCGTTACCACATATTTACTCATGTTTAGTTGTAACTACATTATTTATGCACTATTTATGAACTGTTAGGAATGTGCGGGTTAGGAATTTTAATAAACAAAATAGGTAATTAACAGGTCAATAATTGTTGACAGATAACGTCTTGGGTAGCCTTGCAATTCATTTCTGCCATGTTCCATATGAGCATGCTGTATAGAAAGCTCTGTTAGACATCATTTAGGCCAAGGCTTTTCTTTCTAAAAGTACCAAAAATGTCATGGCCTGTGTTTGGAAGAAAATTAAGCTTAGCATTCTCCTGTTGCTTCTTTTGATGCAAATCTATTATGAGAAGTCCAGTGAATATTGAAGTCACAGTGGTCTCATGCCACTCCTAAATGTAGAGGGAACCCATTTCTTTGCAGCCTTTAGTTGTTCATGTGAGATGTGCTTAAGTTCAGTCCTCCCACAGGGTCATGGAACATCAGTCTGGTTCTTAGCAAGATGATGAAACCCTCCTTTGAACCACTAGCTTCTTGTCAGCTCAAATACCTGACCTGGAAGGGTAAATTTGTGGTGGCAGTCACTGCAGCTTGCAAGAGTCTGTGAGCTCCAAATTCTACCAAGTTTTCCAAATTATACTAGATTTCATCACAATAAAGTTGTGCTTTGCACAGCCTAAATTCTTGTCTCTGGTAGTGTCAGACTTGCACCTGTTAGTCAATTGTCCTTGACAACATTCTTCCCTTGGCCACATGTCCGCAAAGGTGAAAGGACACTTCATTCCCTGGACTGCAAGAGAAGTGTTGACTTCAGCCTGGAATGAACTCAAGGCCATAGAAAATCTAGCAGTCTGACTTTTTTTTTTTTTTTTTTTGGGTGGAAGGGCTTGACCTTTAAGGGCCTAGGAATGTGGTAAGAGAGTGCACCATTTTTAATTGTGTAGCAAAATGCATTTCCTTCTATTTATTCCTAGGCAGGCCTACGCTTAGAGGAGCATGTCATGGCTCATAACTTAAGGGCTTTGTCAGCAGTCTCTCATCTAAAAGTCTACCTTCGTTGAAGAGATTTGCAGGACTGTGGTATGCATTCATCCAACAGTCACATTCTGTTAGTGTCTGGTTCAGGCCTCCTGACAGAATAATAGATTTGAATTGTTCTCCACAGTTCTTTTCTTTTAGAAGTAAAGCCCAGCTATATCCCTAGTAAGTCCAATTTTATAATTTTGGGTGTCTGCTAAAAATAAAATAAATTAATAGATCATACATTTTTAACAAAAATAATTTCCACCTACTGGAGATTCTTGTTATCCTTTTTGCTGAGGACTGCTCTTAACTTGGGATTGCTTGTCCTCACTGAAAGTGAAGTTGCTTACATTTTAAAATATGGTAGTGTACTTTGAAGACAGTAGTTCATCAGTTTCCATATCCCCTTTAACAAAGCTCTCCACTCAGTCGAAGCTAACTAAATTGATCTGAGTGGCCAATGGGGCTGCTGTAGCAGGATACACTACACATGGGCAGAAGATGGCTTTTGCCTTTACTACAGAACTCTGGAAGAATCTGTCCATTTGGCACCTAGCTTATGTGACTAGTGAACTGCTGTCTTCAGAGAACACCTGTTACAAGTAAACAACTTTACTTTCTGAACCCAGAGATAAACCTTTTGTAAATCAGCCCCTGATAAATCACCAGGTATGTACTGTATGTCTCTGCTAAGCAGTTCATGGGCTATTGGGTTCAAGATTGTTTTAGGGACATGGACAGACTCAGATTACTACTGAGAGGTAAGTGGGAACTGAACTTTGTTAGTTGGAAATGCACTTGACACTGCACAGGTTTCTTGTTGAAAATTTTACTGCTGAAGTGCCTATTCTCACAATATAAAATTGTATCTTTTGTAATCATTGCTGTATATTGACTTTGTGTGATATGTTTTCACTTACAGATGCCTTCTGTTAATAGCTTGCACATCTCATATTTGTGATGTATTATTGTTCTAAAATGTTTGTGTATAACCAGTTTTTTAGTCCTTTCAATGTCCCTGCCTGTCATTCATAAATTTTTCCATTTTAGAAATCCATAGAGCCACATTAGATGAAGTAATTTTAAGCTGAAACAAACTTCATTGGTTCACTGTTCTTTCTGGAATCTGTATCGAGCCACTGTTTGCACCAAAGTGCAAAATTCACAATTAAAATTAATGGGAAATGTTCTATTGTACATGAATATAATCTGCCTTGAGCTACCAATGAAAAGGCATGCGCTAAACATAAATAGATAAATGCCACATAGTGACCTAAAATTTTGTTGTAAACTTCTATCACTAAATTTGGTAGCTTATTAAGAAATTGGAAGTATAGTAAAATATGAGGCAAAACCAAATGCTTCCCCCTGCCCCCACTTTACCGTTTGATTTGTGGTACTAAGCGATTATTTACCTTGTAGTCCAGCTGTCAGTTTCTTTGTATAGACCTTGTTCTTTTCATTTATAGTCACAGAAGGTGTATTGTAAATGCATTGATAGTTGCAGTATCATCTCAGTAGAGCTGCTCTCTTCCCTGTTCAGAAGAAATTATAGTTTGATCAGTTCATAGAATGATACACAGCTGCTTTTGACAGTAGTAGACACCTATCTAAAATGGTCATGGGCAGCACAGTGGTCAGTTACACCAGTTAAAATACTTTAAAAAAAACAAACAAAAAAAAAACCCCACTACATGGAAACAAAGTTCTTCCTGCTAAGAGTGATGAGTACATTATGTGGTTCTCTTCCTTGCAGGTATTGCTTTGTAGTACTTATCTGACCATCACTGGGTAGAAATTTGAACTGCTGCTTGTTCTCTAGCCAGATGGCTAGATATTGATTGAAATTCTACATTATTGATCACAGCTTTTTTTTTTTTTTTTTCCCCTGTGGCAATGTTAAGATTTTGGCGATGGAAAACAGCAGTGTAAGAGAGAAGGCACAATTTGACTTTGTGTTAAAGCAATAGTAGTTGAAACAATTTATATCTGTATGCAAAAACAGTTTTTTTCTTTGTATGAAGTTCATATTCTAAATCAGTTAGTTGTAAAACAGTGCACGAGATATTAACTGGAATAAAATTTCAGAAAATATTAGTGAGCAAGATTAATTTCCTTGCACAGGAGCTTATTTTGCTGCTCTGCCCATAATACTTGTGTGAGAGGTTATTTAAAAAATAGATGTATGCTTTTTGTGCCAGAAGCATATATAATCAAAGATCTGGGAAGCTATTTCTGTAAAGCTTCCATGTATTCAGAAAAATATTACAGTTCTGTAAGCACACCTTATAATTTAAGCTAAGTGGTAGTGAAATTTATTATTCTGAGCTAATATTTATTTGATAAAAAATCTCCCTGGCTAGAATTTAATATACTTGCCACACCTGTGTACTATCGTTTTATGCCAAATGTATGAAAATGTGTGTGTTGCACTTCATTTTACCTGGTTTATTTTTAGTACAGTCAGAACTGCATATTTTCAATTCAGCTGACTTAGAAATTCTAGTAATGAAAAAGCCATTTACAGATTTTCAGGTTTTTAATTAGCAAAAAGAGGACATTTTAATTTTTTTCATACATTTCATTTTTTTGTGGGTTTTTTTTTTTGTAAATGGTATGTGATGTTTAATTCGCTTCAAAACAATTTTGCTTGACAATTTACAGGCATGCAGAGATTGATTGTCTTTATTAGGTCTAAAAAGATAGTCTCAAAACAATATTATAAAATTAAGCCGAATTACCGGTAGTTCATTTTTCTGTTTTAAATTGACTCTGAGAAACTAATGTATGGTATTAGATATATAAACACCTTTGATAAAATTATTTTGAACACATGATATCCAAAATGGTTTTAAAATAGTTTGTTATATTTTTACATTATATATACATTTGTGTTAATACACAGATGATTTGCAGTACCCTTCCAAAAGTGAAGTTTCTAACGGAAAAGGAGTTTCCACAAAAAATCAACAGAAAAAGCTGACACAAAAATCTGCTGCAAAGGTACAGAATGGCTTTAACAAAAAACACAAAGGCAAAAAAGGTGGCTGGCATACTAAAAGAGAGAGAAAGCACCCTTATTGCGAGGACTCAGCCTCAGATGCCGGTAGCTCCCTTGATGAGGACTACAACAGTGGTGATGAGAACATGGAGGATGAATACAAATCTAAAATCCTTAACTTCCTACAAGATGCTTCAGTGGATGAACTTGCTTTGATACCTTATTGCTCTCATAGGAAGGCTCAGAAGATCACAGAGCTCCGGCCCTTTAACAGTTGGGAAGCTCTGGTAAGTCTGCATTCTTATATAATTTTTTTTTAATGTTCCCAATATGTTTATAGTCAAGATGCCTTCAATCTAGGGAAGCATAGATGGGTGGCCTTATCCTGATTAGGCTCATACACTACAGTATTTTTAAGCCAATAGCATTTCAAATAGTGTCATATGACCTAATTTTGAATAAATTAAGGGGTGATTTTCCTGAAAAATCCAAGCTGATTGGCTGGCAATACTGTCACTCATCCTAGTAGCATAGAAACTTGGTTCATTTCACTGCAGAAGGAGAAAGTACAGCTTTCATTTAGGAAGCAGTTGTCTGCCAGGCTGATCTGATCTATTTTAGCTGAAAAACCTTGCAGAGGGCAAGACTGTGGCAGAATTTTTACAGCAAGCACTTCAGGAGCAGCAGCAACTTCCAGGGCAGCTCCATTATTCAAAATGCCAGCATGGATATTTCAGATTTTCAACATAAAAGCAACAGCAATTGGGGATTTTTTTTTCTTCTTATCGTTGCAACTCAGTCTCTTAACATGTTTCTCCTGGCTAAACAATGCAGCCATTTTATCGAATCCTCCCACCTGCAATCTGTTTAACAACAAAATTAAGTAAGAGCATGAATTGTATATAAATGGAAAGCACAAGTCTTGGTAAGTACGCAATGCACTATCATTATCTAGAACTCTTCCCCTTTCATACCTTTTCTTAAGTAACGTGCTTTCACTTTGGGTTTTGTATTGTGTGCTTATTTGGGAATTTGTACATTTGTCTAAGAGCTATCAAGCCTTGCTCCTCCAGTGTTTCTATTAAAGAAACCGTAGTGAATGTTAAAGTATTTTCTTTCGCAGCTTTGTGGAGGCATGGATTTTAAGACCTAATGTACAGGCCCCTTTTGTATGAATAATCCAAGTTTAAATTGCAGATAGCTGTTAAAATTGCTACAGTAAACATTTTATTTTGAGTACAACTTTGTTCTGTAAATACACCATTAAATAGTTTTTTCTTTGTGGTTTTAGCATAAGATAAGGAAAGATGCATCTGAAGGTGAGGTAATCTTTGATTACGTATGATTCCATCATATAAACGTAAAAGTGTTCTTGATCAGTTTTTACTCAAAAAAAAAAAAAAAAGTTCTAATAATCTTAGGTTATAAAAAAAAAAAAAAAAAAAGTACTTTGAAAATAGGGGTAGTGATTTGCAAGCTGTTCACTGGGGAAGAATCGTTTTGCCTGAAGCTGTTGGCTCTTTAGAGAACATCTGTCCTTTAAGTAGATTGCTTCTGAACTTGTTGGGCTTTGTCTGAGCTGCCTCTTTGCAAAAGTATTTGCTAACAGGCTCTTTCCTGTGCTTTTCTTTGGCAACAATATTATTGTGAAGTTGCATAGACCTGTTTACATTTAAAATCTTTATTTGATTAAGAAAGCTTCTGTCAGCACTTGCACCCACGTTTACTTGGACTCTGTATCCACATGCCCAAAAACTGGAACTAATGCAAAGCAAATTACAGTCTACAGCAGATGTTGGCATTCCAGATAGGGAATGTAGTATTTAATTTTTATAAACTATATTTGCTAACCCCACAATTTGAAAGCCTAGTTTTTATATTAATAAACATTTAGGTCTGCTGCAGGTAGCTTGCCTGTCAGCAGATGTTCAGAGCTGAACTTGATTTCTTTTGAATGGATATATATCCCTCCAGTTGTTTCACATTTGACAAGCAGTTTTCCCCAGTGATGGCTGAACAGTTTCAAAACAGCAGTGAATGTTTAGTTTTCTAACAGACTTCCCTGAGAAAAGATAGGACAATGAAGGTGAATTGGTATTGAAAGTTAGAAGAGATCTGTGCTATGCTTTCATACAGATCCTGAACATGGGATATAATGAAATCTAGGTCATTATCAGGTCTTGAGGGAAAAATCGGATATAAAATATTCCCCCAATACAGTCCACACTATACTTGTAAATTGATGCCAATAGTAGCTTGAAAGGTTTGAGCCTTAACAGAATGTAAATAAATGCCTAGTGCGTTATAGATCTATTTTGTCTGTGGCTTGAATCCATCATTTGAACACAGAGACTACTCTTCTAAATCTTTTCTATATAGCTTTCACAGAGAAAGGAATAAGACGACATATTTTAAAACCTTTAATTTTGGAGTTCAGGTATTGAGTATAACATGAGGGAGGGTAAAGCAAGAAGTCTTTTTTTTTTCCTCCCTTTCCCCTCTCAGTATGTTCAAATAAGAACCTTTTTTTTTTTTTTTAAAGTGTGATTGATTCTCATGAGTGCCACTTTATATCTTAAAGTCTAGCTGAACGCATCAGTAATTAGGACACGTGTGCTCTGTAGCTTCCAGCAGGTAATTGGACAGTTTGGTCAATGGCTACTTTCAAGTACTACAGTGATATTAGGCAAGGATCTTCCCATCTTATTGTGGAGGTCTTTAAAAAAAAAATCTTTGCAACAGAAAATGTTTGTATTGCTTGTGAAAAGTTGTCTAAAGATTCTTAAAGTACTGGGATAATTTTCGGATTCTGCTGTTGATCTTAGTTACCACACTGACAGGCTTATGCAGTTATCTGGGCAGTAAGAAACTGCGCTACTTTTCAAGGCACATATTTAACTCCCAGATTAACTTTTTTTTAAACTCCCGATGAAGTAAGATAATGCTATGCTAATGCATTGGGAAATTAAAAGTGTGTTCTGTGGTAAAATGTCTGTTCAGCACAGGTTGAATGCATATTTTAATTCTGTAAGCATGGGGGGAGGCATCCCTGACAGGCCATCTCCACTTACTTGGATAAGTGCAAACTTATCCAGGTAAAAGGCAATTGCTGCCACCACTTACCAGATAAGTACTGACTTATCTGGCTATTTCCTGCAGCGAGCTGCTGCCAGATAGCCGAATAAGGCAGTACTTATCCGGGTAAGAGGTGGTAGTGGCTGCCTCTTAACCAGATAAGTATCTGGGCTTTTCACTTTTTCTCCCCCCCCCCTTTTTTTTGTGCTTCTGCAGTTGCGCTGGAAATTTAACTCCAGCTCTGACACAGGGGTTAAGTTTCTAGTGTTAAGAAAGGTGTGCTGGCCAAATGCAGTCTCTGTGCATCATTTGCATAGGATTTCCATGCGAGGGCTCTAAGCTATACCCCTGTTTAAAGATGTACATTTTCTGCACGCAAACTCCTTGCTGTATCGGTACTATGCTTTGTGCACAGAAAATGCGCATTCAAGTGCAGGCAGAATGGTGCCTTCAACTGAACACATCTTTCTGTATCAGCCTGTGAATGGAGATCCAAAAGAAAGCACTGCCACCCCTATAACTAGAAATGACTGTCTTTTAGCCCCTTGTCCTTGTGATAGATTTTATTCTTGGACTTTAAAACTGTATTTATACTCCAAATTTTTTTGAATCATTCATATTAATTTCAGGAAACTAAAGCTTTAGTATATAGTATGAGAGAGAATATTCTGTAACCCAGTAGTTCTTTGTTACTCAGAGTGAACCAGCTCTTACAGCCACTTTAATTTTATCTGTAAAATTCAAATATGAACCTAGGTTGTTTGTGATGATTACCATAACTCACAATTTCTGTACCATAAAGGATTTATGGTTAGTGCCTTATGTGGCTTCTAATCTGCTTACCCAACCTAATGTTACTGTATATCTGATTCTATTCAAAGTAAAACTTATTTTCATACATTGAAAAGTCATTCCCCTGTTACACTCACACTGGTGGGCTTGTCATTTTCCCAGCAGAAGTACTTTTTGATGCTGCTCTTGTGGTACAAGACCCTTCATGTTTTAATCCATTTTTTTATTTCTATTAAGGATCCAAACCTTCAACAACAGCCAGTCCTCAGCTTTTCTCTGAACTAAACATAGTACCTTATATCTCGATAACTTTGGTAGAACGTAGATAATGGCACCTTCATTTATTTATTTATATTTTTAGCATGAAATGACTCATATTGGTACATCACATGGCTAAATTCACTCAAATTCACAAAAAGATATTCACAAGATTTGAGTAAAAATAATCAAGTTTATAAAAAGAGAAAAAAATGCAGTGCAGCATCCTTGAGTACTTTACGAGCTCATATAAATCCCCTTTGTGGGATTTTAGGAGAAATTCTCTCTTGAAATCACATAATACATGATCAGTCCCAGTACAGTATGCATGATTTTTTTTAGATCTGTAGATTCAAACTCATGATATCACTAACATCTGAATTTGGGGGAAGCCCATTGCACATGCTTATGCTGTTTCATCGCAAAGTAAGGGCAAGAAGCTAAAAATGCTTGCCCACATTTCAGTTGCATCACTGCTTTATAAAAATAGCTGAAAATCACCTATATGCTTCAAATTTTCACAGTGATATAAGCTTGTATTTATAGCTAAGGGCAAAGATTTGTAGCTCCCTCCTCTTCCCCCCCCCCCCCCCCCACCACCACCACCACTAAAAGAGGTCTTGTGGTGGAATTGTTTTCTTGCCTAAAATAACTCAAAGATAAAACAAATTGTAATTACATTTTCCAAGAAAGATTCTCAATTGCATGCAAAAAATGGAAAACCTGAAGAGTCCCCCTGTACTCCCTTCTAGTACACAGCAGGGGTGGAGAGACCCAAAACACAATCTAAGTAAAATCACAGAGGTTGGAGAATAAAGTTTATAATATCCTCAGCATTTGCTGTTCAAAAAGGTATGATTTTATAACATATCAACTTTTGCGATGAGGTGAAACTAGCGGACTCTCAGCAGTGTTTCGGAGACCTGCATCAGGAGGGATGAAATCTGAACTTCAAGGCTGTCATAGATTCAGTGAACAGCATAACCCCTTTCTAGCCCAATTCTCAACTTTCTAGAAGCCTTTCCAACCCTAGTGACCTTCTCAACCTCCAAACTCCTCTCCTCTTTTCTCTGGCTCTCCTCTAATAGCCCTTTATCTCTGGAAATTCTCTTTTCCCATTAACCTTTCCCTATTTTGACTGCCTCTTCCTAATCTCCATCTCCCCGTCCCAGGCCGCCTCACCTCTATTTTGGCTTCCTCTATCTCTGTCTTTTCTTTCCCATCTGACTTCTTTCCAGGTCTTTCCTCTCCCAGCATCTCATATCTCTTGGCTGTCTACGTTCATGGTTTTCACTGTCTACTGAGTGCTGTCATTGTGTCTAACACATTTAGAGGATAACTTTCGAACAACTCTGTGTGGACGCATATGTGCACACATATGGCTGCATGGAGATCTATGATAGCATTTTATAACCTGTGCATTTCAGATACACAATTCTATTCTGCAACATATGAGCATATGTATACCTATGCCTGAATAAATGCATTGCATTGAGAGCAAAGTTTTCAATGCATTGAACTCACACGTTTTCTACCAATTTAAAAATTAAACGCATATTTCCTAGCATGTAGCAGATTGTCTCAGGACCACTGGGTATAGTGTGCTCCTGATAGCAGTTGGAGACGGAGTCAGATTTCAATCTGACGTCAGCACTACATTTACCCGTGCAGGAAGCTCTGCTCCAGTATTTCTCCGTCTCCTTAGCAGTTCGGGACTATACACACGCTTGCACAGCGTTTGAAAATCTAAACCAAAGAAGAAATAATCTTACCTCTACAGATGAGCCCTGCTCTCCTGCGGTGATACCTAAGGTCCCTCCCCCAGGCGAGAATTCCTGAGGTGATTTCCGAGATCCCTCGGAGGTAAACCTCTGTCCAGCAGTCAGTTCCCAGCGTGGACTTAGCCTCCAGGAACGGGAGCCGGCTGAGAGGCAGCGGGTGCAATACCAAGCGCAGCGGTGAAGGTATTTTTCCTCTCCCCCCGCAGCCGGAGACCACCTGGCACGAGACCGGGAAGCGCCAAGACAAGGTAAGGTAGAAAACTTTTCTTAAAGTCTCCGGTCTCCGAGGCTCAGATAGCCGCACAGATCGCCATCCGGACACACAGCAGCAAGCTCAATGGCGCCGAGCACACAATCTCTATAGGTGCACATAGCGGCCTGCACGCACATCTTTCACAGCTTCGGCGCACCTGGAACGCATATCTAAGCCTCCCGGTGTGCGCATATAATCGCATAGATCAGTTTTGAACAACTACGCGCACAAATCATGGCACCACCGGCCAAGAAAGCCAAGGGACAAGCCCTCTGCCCAGCCTGCCACCTGAGAGCTGGGCAAAGTGGCTACTGCCCTTTGCCTACAGTGCGAGGCAGCTTTGGGGGAACCGGGACAAGGCCCCCCTCTGCCAGTAGAGGAATCCGGCTCCACCAACGATAGTACCCTGGACCTCTCTATCCCTGGCTCAACCCCTCCTCAGATGGGTTCCTCGGGGAAACGCCGCTGGGCTCAATATAGACCCAGGAACCTTTTCCTGGGTGGAATTCTCCAAAGGGCTGCAAACCTTCGTCCAGTCACAATTGGTGCCAATGGTGACACAGCCACAGTCTCCATCAGAAGACAAAAACCTTCCAGGCCCCTCTCAGCCTCCCCGAGACGTGCCTCCTCCGGTCAAAAGCCTCCCCTTAGGGGTTTCGGACACCTCGGAGGAAGATCATGACTCCCTGGAGGAAGGGGCAATCCCTCCAGGAACGGAACCATACCGAATCTTGATGCGTTTCTTCTCCAGAGACGAGCTACCAGACCTCGTGTCTCTGAGCCTAAAGGAGCTGGCCCTAGGCACTAGCGCCACAGCGGAGCCAAAGACTAACCTGCTTCTGGTCGGGCTCCATCATGCCTCACGCCAATTCCCATTGCTGAAAGCCGTACAACAACTGATCGACCTGGAATGGAATGCTCCGGAGGCCAGTTTCAAGTGAGGACGGGACCTAGAAGCCCTATGCCCACTGGAACCATCAGCCAAAGAACCCCTGGTGGTTCCCAAAGTGGATGCCATGGTCTGCGCTGTCACAAAGCGCACCACCATTCCAGTTAAAGGAGGAGCGGCACTCAAGGATGCCCAAGATAGACGTCAGAAATCCATCCTTAAACAGTCATTTGATGCAGCAGCTATGTCACTGCAGATCGCTGCCTGCTGTGCCGTGGTGACACGCACATGCTTGTCACTGGCCAGGAACACCACCACGCTCGTCGAAACATTAGAACCAGCAATATCCTTCCTCATGGATGCGACTTCCGACCTGGTGCGCACCTCAGCCAGGGGCATCTCATCCATTGTGGCAGGAAGAAAGGAAACTCTGGCTCCGAATCTGGTTAGCCGACACGATTTCCAAGACGAAACTCACAAGAATGCCTTTTAAAGGAACCCTCCTGTTCGGAAGCGAACTGGAGAAGTTAGCCAACAAATGGGGTGAATCTCCAGTTCCTTGGTTACCAGAGGACAAGAACAAAAAGAAGCCAACGCCCCTCTCCCCGAACATCCAAGGACAGAGGATCACAGCGTTTTAGACCGTATAAGAATACATACCAAGCACCTTGCCCTGCAGGCAGGGGCCAATCCTTTTACAACAAACACAACAAGAGGGGAGCCGGCCCAGGCCTCACCCACACCCCACATTGAGAATCAACAGACCCATCCACACAAAGAAGCCATAGGGGGCATGGGTCGTGATAACATTGGACAAGTGGGTCCTAACCATCATTCGAGAGGGATACTTTCTGGACTTCCACAGCATCCCTCCAGACAAATTTTTGAAATCTCCTTGCCACTCCCTCTCCAAGAGGATGGCAGTGGAAACCACACTGACTAAATTGCTCGCCTTAAAGGCTATAGCACCAGTGCCCACGCACCACCGAAATACTGGGCACTATTCCATCTATTTTATCATCCCAAGAAAGAGGGAATGTACCGGCCCATCCTGGACCTCAAGTTGGTCAAACGCTACCTGAGGGTACCACACTTCCGCATGGAAACCCTATGCTCGGTCATAAGGGCGGTACAGCCGGGAGAATTTCTGACCTCCCTGGATCTGTCAGAAGCCTATCTGCACATACCGGTCTATCACGATCATCAGCGCTTCCTACGCTTCACGATCCTGGACCATCACTACCAGTTCCAAGAGCTACCCTTCAGGCTAGCAACAGCCCCACAGACGTTCACCAAAATCATGGTTGTAGTGGCGGCAACACTGAGGAACACACCCATATCTGGATGATTGGCTGATCAGGGCAAAATCTCCAGAGGAAAGTCACCATAAGAACATAAGAAAATGCCATACTGGGTCAGACCAAGGGTCCATCAAGCCCAGCATCCTGTTTCCAACAGTGGCCAAACCAGGCCATAAGAACCTGGCAAGTACCCAAAAACTAAGTCTATTCCATGTTACCATTGCTAATGGCAGTGGCTATTCTCTAAGTGAACTCGTCTCGTCCAAGTTCCAAGTATCCTCGTCTTGTCCGAGTTCCAAGTAACCTCATCTTTTCAAGCCTTCCAGCCTTGTCCAAATCTCCGAGTTCCTGTCTTGTTTCAAGTTCCAGTACTATTGCCTGTCCGTCCTGTTGCATCTGCCGCTCCCAAGCACCAGACGACCACCAGAGTCAAGAATCTACTGGAGAACCTCGGATGGATCGACAACACAACCAAGAGCTGTCTGCGGCCCTCCCAATCTCTGGAATACCTGGGAGTACGGTTCAACACCCAACGGGACAAGGTCATTCTTCCCCCTACAAGGAGAAGGAAATTGATGGACCGGTTGAGAAAACTGTTGAAGGGCGCTCGCCCCACAGTATGGGGCTACCTCCAAGTCCTCGGACTCATGACATCAACCCTAGAAGTCATACTATGGGCAAGGGCCCACATGCGACCACTACAGCGTTCACTACTGTCACGATGGAACCCGATGTCCCAGGACTACACCGTCTGCCTCCAGTTGCCGGTGGAGGTACATATACAGCTCCTATGGTGGCTACAAGAAGACCATCTGAGCAAGGGAGTAAGGCTATCTCCACCAACCTGGGTCTTACTCACCACGGATGCGAGCCTATGAGGGTGGGGAGCCCACTATCAGGAACTGATGGCCCAGGGGCAATGGGACAAGAAAGAGTCAGGATGGAACATCAACAGACTGGAAGCCCGGGCAGTCAGACTAGCCTGCCTACGATTCAGTCACAGACTTCAAGGAGAAGCTGTCAGTCATGTCGGACAACGCCACAACAATGGCCTACATCAACCACCAGGGAGGAACCAGACGCCAACAGGTGTCCCTGGAAATAGACCCCCTAATAACATGGGCGGAAGCAAACCTGCAAGGGATCTCGGCCGCCCACATCGCGATAAAAGACAATGTCACTGCGGATTACCTCAGCAGAAAGTTTTGACCCAGGGGAATGGAGGCTGTCAAACACAGCCTTCCAATTGATAATAGAATGCTGGGGAACCCCAGCCATGGATCTTCTGGCAACCCGGTCCAACGCCCAAGTTCCCAACTTCTTCACTCTCAGACGAGACCCTCAATCCCAGGGGATTGATGCCTTCGTCCAAACCTGGCCTCAGGAAGATCTGCTGTATGCCTTTCCTCCATGGCCACTACTGTGCGGGATCATTCGCAAGATAGAACACCACAGTGGGCTAGTACTCCTAGTGGCACCAGACTGGCCAAGAAGGCCGTGGTACACAGATATGCGAAGACTTCTGGTGGGGAACCCCCCCTGTGCCTACCTCCACACAGGGACTTGCTCCAGCAAGGACCGATCCTCCACGAAGACCCAACTCTATTCTCTCTTACAGTCTGGCCTTTGAGAGGACTCGCCTGAAGAAGAGTGGATACTTGAGGGCAGTAATTGACACCTTGCTCTGAGCACGCAGGTTTTTCCATACGAATATGGAGAATATTCGAAGCCTGGTGTGAAGACCGCGACATCCTTCCGCAAAC
The DNA here is from genome assembly GCF_901001135.1 of Rhinatrema bivittatum. NCBI lineage: Eukaryota > Metazoa > Chordata > Amphibia > Gymnophiona > Rhinatrematidae > Rhinatrema > Rhinatrema bivittatum. The sequence goes on along the minus strand of NC_042615.1, from coordinate 320,128,693 downwards.
AGTCAAAATTCCCATGATCCTGGAATTCCTGCAGGATGGCCTGAAGGAAGAGGTTGTCTCAACTCCATCAAGGTTCAGCTGGCCGCGCTGGCCTGTTCCAGAGCTAAAATGGACGGCATCAGTCTATCTTCCCATCCAGACATCTCCTGCTCCCTGAGAGGAATCAAGCAAATCCGACCACCACTAAAGTGGCCGGTACCCCTATGGAACCTCAATCTAGTACTAGACTTCCTAGCGGGAACTTCCTTCAGACCTACATGCGGTCTGTCCCTAAAGCTCCTGACCTTGAAGACTGCATTCCTAGTGGCAATATGTTCGGCCTGTTGCATTTCCGAACTTCAAGCACTATCCTGTCGGGAACCATTCCTCAGACTCACACCGGGATCCATACAGCTACGCACTGTCCCTTCCTTCTTTCCAAAGGTGGTTTCTCATTTGCATCTAAACCAAACCATTTCACAGCCATCTCCAGACGAGCATAAGGACTCGGAAGACTCATGCAGCCTACACCATCTTAACGTCGGCAGACTCCTAATCCGCTACCTGGAAAGATCAGAATCCGTACGAAAGACGGACCACCTATTCGTCCTTCACAGTGGGAAGAAACAATGGGAAGCAGCCTCATGGGCAACCATAGCCCACTGGATCAAAGAAGTAACCAAGGCGGCCTACGTAGAGGCAGGCAAGCCTCCACCTCTACAAGTCAAGGCCCATTCCACAAGGGCCCAGGTAGTGTCCTGGGCAGAAACAAAGATGCTGTCACCCACCGAGATCTGTCGGGAGACGACATGGTCCTCCATTCACACCTTCTTGAGGTTCTATCGCCTGGATGTTCAGGCCTGGGAGGACACAGCATTCACAAGAGCAGTATTAAGTGGGCCACGGGCAACCTCCCACCCGGTTCAGGAGTGGCTTTTGAACATCCCATTGGTCCTGAGTCCATCTGCTGCACGCTAGGAAATGGAGAAATTACTTACCTGATAATTTCGTTTTCCTTGGTGTAGACAGATGGACTCAGTATCCCGCCCACGGTTGCCTCAACATACGGAAACCTCGGGTGACAGTCCCCGAGAGCAAGACAAGCATGGGTAAGCCAGACTTACCCCTAGTTAAGATACCCATAGTTACGAGGTGTCGGCGTTTCTCGGTTGACGACACTAGTGGTCTCCAGCTATAATTCAAGTCAACTAGTTCAAGTTAATCAAGTTATCCAAACACACATAGATCCACTATTGCTTTTCGAGGAGAATATTGAAGAGCAGAGCTTCCTGCATGGGTATATGTAGTGCTGACGTCAGATTGAAATCTAAGTCCATCTGTCTATACTAAGGAAAACGAAATTATCAGATAAGTAATTTCTCCATTTTATGCACAAAAATAAAGTAGGACTTGGTCCTACTTGGTGTAAAACCTCATTTACGCATGGAAGCTTGTATATTTTAAAACACACATAATTGAAATTACCAGTTTTCCAATTCCTCTTCTAGTTTGCTCAGTCCTTCTCCCGATCATCAAGACCAACTTGAACTCTCCCCAATTCATCCCGGCTCCCACCCACCCAATAGTACCACAGTGAACAAGTCTGATATCATGCCAGATAATTAAGTTGTAAAATTATACACATAATTTGCCAAATGTGCATGCGTAACTCACGTATAAGATAGCAACATAGGTGTGTAACTGTTGGCCCTGCCCTAGAATGCCCCTAGAGCAACCTTTATTTTCACATGTCTATGTGAAACCAAAAGTGCGTGTGTACTTCCAGGTTTGTTTTTTTTTGAGTATATAGTCTACGTACAAATATATATATGCTATTTTTTATGCACGTAACTGTTTGAAAATTCACTGTTATGATGTATATTCTTAAAATGTTATACTGTCAGTAGTATATGTTAATGATACGTACCAGCTTATGGGTGTGAAAAGTGGTTGTATAAAATAGCGCTAGCTAGTGTTATGATCAGTGTGTGTGTGTCTTGTTCCTATAATCCTGTGTATCCATAGACTATAGATATGTGTGTGTGCGTTAGAAAAGATGAAAGATGGCCGCACATTTCCTCATTGGGGTCTGTTTGCCGAGAGGCCCGAATCTCGTTCCTGTTTCCGGACTCTGTGCCTGGTGACGTCGGAGAAGGAGGAGACGGGTAGACTATTAAAATCTGTCTACCCCGGCGCGACGGTTAAGCCGCGCGCGTCAAGGGGCGCGCGGTTTTGTCCGGCTTTGTCTGGAATTGGACGGTAACGCATAGAGAATTAAAAGTGTGGCCTTAGAGAACGGCGACAAGTTAAGTAAAAATGTTTTTTTCTTGTTTAATTTGAAAATATTCGTGAATTCTTTCTCTGGAATAGGTATATTTAATCTTAATTATTGTCTTGCCATGCCTCACACGAAGAGGAAGGCAAAGCTAAGAGAACTTTCCTTGACATCTACTCCAGTTAAAATGTATCAGTCAACTATTGCAGAATGTTTTCAAACTCCCTCTATGAGAACACCGGTTGGGGCCGTTAGCTGTATGACTCAGGAGCAAGAGACAGTCAGCTTGGACAGTGAAACATCTCTAACCCCCGGTGCCCCGGAGAAACCTGCTCCTCCATCTATAAAATCCGGGAAAGCCATATTACTATCAGGAGGCCCCCATGGCTGTCAAGGAGATGTTGGTCAATCAACAGGTACCCTAGAGGGCAGTAAAGATCAAGAAGCCCGAGATGCCAAGGATGGCTCGGACATAGGTGGAGGAAATGGAACTCCGCAACAATTAGGAGATATTGTACCCAGAATGACTGTTCAGGAAATACCGGAGATTACTCCAAAGAAACTTACATTAGAGGAATTGGGTTTGATTATTAACATGCAGAAATCGATAAATAACTTAACCCTTAAATGTTCAAGAAGTTTTGAATAAGAATGTGCATATGCAAGGGAAGAATGAAAATTTAGAGAAAAATGTTAATATTCTGGATGAGAAAGTGGGAGGAATTCAGAAAATCCAGGTGAATTTAATAAAATCTGTACAAGAATATGAAGTTAAAATAGAAATGATAGAGAACCAGAATAGGAAATTGAATTTAAGAATATTAAATTTTCCTAAAGTCCACCTGGTTACTCCAGTAGACTTATTTAATAGTTACTTGAAAAATATCTTAAAATACTCAGATAATTCAATTCCTAAGCTATCTAGGACCTATTACCTTCAACAAAGTAAGGAGGATAATAACTTAAAAGATTTAGAAAATATTAACCTGACAGAATTCTTGGAAAATCTTTTGAATAAAATTGATAACAGAGCTACTTTATTAGTCCATTTCCTTTCCCACTCAGAGAGAGATGAAGTGTTAAAACTTCACTTTAGACAACAAAAACACAATTTTTACGGTGCACCTGTAAGAATATTCCCAGATGGTGTGCGAACAACTCAAATAAGACGTAAAAATTTTATCGCACTCCGTAAGGAAGTGCAAGATAGGGGAACACAATTTTCATTACGCTACCCTTGCAAGTGTCATATTAAATATCAGTAAAAGTCATATATTTTCAATTATCCGGATCAATTAAGAGTATTTTTGGATATACACACTCCTAAGAGTTGTATTTTGGGATAAGCAAAGGCAATGAGGGAGTAAAAGGAAGATTTAAAGGGAAAGAGTATACTTTTGTTTTGCTCCATGTGTTTACTTAAAAGTCTATGTTCTCTAATATTTTCTTTTTATTATCCTTGATGTGGCAAATGTATGGGGAAAGTTAGTGATGGAACTGAATATTCTTGTAAATCATTGTCTTCCCTAATATGTTGTTTGGAGCAATGTAAGGGTTAGAGCAGCGTTGCCCCATAATGAATAGGCATGAGATAAATTTGGAGACACTGGATACCAATGTATTGAAATGAATATTCATTATGGCAATCCTGAAAACCTAACTGGCTAGATGTATCTCCAGGATAGGGTGGAAAATACTGGCTTAGTGTAGAGCAAAGTGAATTTTAAAAAGCTGCAGTCCCCTCAAAGAATACAACACTGGCCTATAATAGACTCTTACATAGGACATTTTAATCAGTTAAAAAGTATGGGAAGGTTGTTAAAAATTAAAGTTGATGTGCAAGAAGATAATTTGTTCTAGTTTAACTTACCTGTATCCTCCAAAACTTAAAAAAAATGACAAAATCACTCCCATAGAAGATAATGGAAACTATGGCAACATTCTAGTCTTCGAACTCAGACCAGCCTGGAGCATATATGAAGACTCTGGAAGATAAATGACGGCTGTTTATATATTTGAGTGAATAGGTATTAGTAGGCATGTCTCTGGGAGGAGTGCCTCAGGCTATTTATCTTTTATAGTGGAGTGTGTTGGAGTGTCTATGGTAGTAGCTACTTCTGTGAACTCTAAATATCTTGGCTAGAATCATAGGCTTTATCTAGCTTCATTTTCTATCTTGTCTGCTCATTCCTGATGCAATAATGCAGAATGCATTCAGCTTTGTACCATATCCTGACATCCTTATATCTATCTATTTTACTTATTACTCGCTTTGGTACCAGAGTGCTCAGAATGAGGTACATGATTACAGAGTGGCTAAGACAAGGAAGATAGTAGCTAAAGGGAGGAAGGCATGGATAGTAAGCTAAAGAAATCTTACAAAAATTTAGTGACCTGCGCCCTACAAAGTTAGGGGTGGGGAACAGATTTACACACAATATTAAAAACAGCAGACAATACATAAGACAGCAGAACATAATTGTGCTTTATCAAGTGCCAATTGATAGTGTCAGGGCACAAAAACAGGGAGCCTATCTATCAAGTATCTAGTATAATATAGATGAGATGGGTAGAGGGAGATGTGAATGATTTAGAACCATTGGAAAAGATTTGCATGAGGATTGCAAACTATAGGACAAAAGACAAAAATAATATATTTAGAGGAGATGGAAATGGGTGAGCAGGGAGGCATGACTTCTAAATTAAGGAGATTTGCTACAATATTCTATAAGACAATATTGTATAAGATAAAGAAATGTTAGGTAGCATACTGGGCAGAATCTATATAGCATGCTAGCATGCCAGTGCTGCTGATATTAGAGGTCTAAGGGGAAGGGCTGCAGTACACTAGAGTGTGAGACTAGCTGGGAAGGATAGGCTCAGTGAAAAAGCCAAGTTTTAACCATATAGTGGATTGACAGATTATTGGTGGCTAGTAGGCCAGCCTGGATTCTTTAGAAGTGTGTGCGGGGGACATAGTTCTTTTCTCGGGTGTCAGCTTATGTGGGGTTCTGTAGGAGCATAAGCAGTCTCTCAGATAAGTTGTACCTTGTCCTTTCAGTGATATAAAGGCAGTGCATAGGGCTTTAAATTGAGCCTGGTACAAACTGGTAACCAGTGTAGATCCATAAGGATTGGGGAGATTGGACTTTATAGCTGCAACCAGACAGCATCTTTGCTGCTTTTTTCATGGTTTCTTCAATTGTTGCTATTTTGGCCTTCACCGAGGAGTTAAAATACCAAGATAGAAAAATCCAGTAGCAGCCTTATCTTTGTAACATAAATATAAGTTATCCCAGGACAAGCAGGATGCTAGTCCTCACATATAGGTGACATCAATAATGGAGCCCTATATACGGAAAAACTTCTCTCAAAGTTTCTATGAAACTTTTGACTGGCACCAGAGTGCCTACTGAGCATGCCCAGCATGCCATGATATTCCCTGCCATAGGGGTCTCCCTTCAGTCTTCTTTTTTCCGTGGAGCCGTTAGCCTCGCGGTTAATCTGGAGTCCTGTGGTGATTTTCACTACTCATAAAACTTTAGAAAAAGTTCAGGAAAAACTTTCCACCGCAAGGGTCTCCCTTCCGTTCCATCGCGGTAAGTTTTTCCCCGCTAATTTTCGTCTGTTCCATACCGTTTTTTCAGGCCAGAGCCGTCGATGGCTGTCCGGCAAAAAATGGCCTCGGGTTTTAAAAAATGCCCGAATTGTGCGCGAAATATGTCCATTACGGACCCGCACCAGGAATGTATACTTTGCCTCGGTGAGAAACACGACGTCAAGTCCTGTAAATTATGCGCCAAGATGACATCGAAAGGACGTCTGCTCCGGATGGAGAAAATGGAGCATCTCTTCAAGATTCAACTGCTCCCAACAACACAGACGTCAGCCCAATCATCGCCTTCTGGATCGATACGGCAAGTTGTTCTTAAAAGACTACTTCCAGGTGAGGCCGGAGATGTTTCTACTCCCTCCCCCTCGCCATCGTTGAAGGCGTCCACCTCCGGTAGCGAAAAGCATAAGGAAAAGCATCGGCATCGGCGCCAGCAGGCCATCGAACCGGTGCCCGCTGATTCATCGACGGATGCGGCCTCCTCCGCTAAGAAAGCTCGGACGAGCGCGGAGGCTCCGAGGCCTATGGTACCAGGGCAATCCCCACCGATACCGGTGCAGGGCGCACTATACCTCCTCAGGGCTCTGAGGAGGTATCAGTATCGCCATCGCCGCCTCCCCCCATAGCTGCTCTGATACCATCAGCTATGCGGGCGGAACTTGGTGGATATATCCGTCAAGCAGTTTGATAAGCGCTCCTCGATGCGGTACCATTCCAGCCATCGACACCGATGTCTCCATTGACACCAGCCCCGATGCTTTCGGTTCCATCACCATCGATGCCGATACTTCCATCGATTCCGCCACCGATGCCCTCTGTGCCGCGCCCGATGCCTGCACTGATTCCACCGGTGACTCCATCGGTGCCATCTTCAGAATTCACGATTCTTCAACCACTGATGAATAAATTGGACACTTTACTCGATGCAATATCGAAGAAACCGAGAGACATCGATGAAGAACCTGTTCCAGGACCCTCTGGAGTTCCCAGGCCTCATCAGCCTCGGTCCCCTTTACTTCCACCAATGCCAAAGGGGACACTGTTGGTGCCACTACCATTGAGGTCCCCAAGAGATACAGGCACAGATACAGATACAGAGTTCTTCTCAGAAGAGGACATATTATCTGAACCATCACCTCCTGAGGACCGTAGGAAGTCTCCTCCGGAAGACTTATCTTTTTCAAACTTTAAGGACATGGTGGACACTATTCCTTTCCAGTTGCACGCAGAGGTGGATTCCAGGCAAAAGACACTGGAAGTTCTACAATTTGTAGACCCTCCCAAGGAGATTTTGGCAGTGCCAGTGCATGAGGTTTTACAAGAACTCATGTACCGAATATGGGAATATCCAGGTTCACTGGCAGCGGTAAACAAGAGGTCAGATGCCACCTACTTAGTCCAACCAATCCCTGGGTTTCAAAAGACCCAGCTACCTCACCAATCGGTGGTAGTGGAGTCAGCCCAGAAAAAAGCAAAAAGGTTAAAATCTCATGCCTCTACACCACCTGGAAAAGATAACAGATTCATGGACAACTTAGGGCGTAAGGTTTTCCAAGGATCTATGTTGGTATCTAGGATTGCATCTTACCAACTTTTTATGAACCAGTATCAACGAAATCTTTGGAAACAAGTCCAAGACCTAGTTCTCACACTTCCTGATCAATATCAGGAACCCTTTCATCAACTGGTACATAAAGGCCTAGAAGCAGGCAAACATGAAGTTAGAGCGACTTACGACAGTTTTGAAACTGCATCACGTCTCTCTGCTTCAGGAATAACCGCTCGTAGATGGGCCTGGCTTAAGGCATCCGATCTCCGACCAGAAGTACAGGAGAGACTGGCCGACCTACCCTGTTTGGGGGATAACCTGTTTGGCGACAAGGTTAAGGAAGCGGTTGCAGCTATTAAAGACCACACTGAGACACTTAAACAACTTTCATTACTGCCTCAGGAGACACAACCCCCGGCCAGAAGACCTCCTAGAAGGGATATAAGGCGTCCTTACTACCGCCAACGCCGCTACTATCCCCCATCAAACCGAGCAAGACCATCTCGCCCAGCTCAGCGACCTCAGGCAAGGCAAAGGCCTGCCAGGCCTCAACCTCCTCCTCAGACTGCATCAACGTCGGGATTTTGAAGGAAAATCAGAGAGCAGCAGCCAACCCATCAATCCACTTCCACACCTGCCAGTAGGAGGTCGGGTAGCCTTTTTCCATCACACCTGGACCTCCATAACCACAGACCAATGGGTACTATCCATTACAGCTCAGGGTTACCGATTGGACTTTCTCACTGTACCAAAAGAAACTCCACCAATCTCATCTTGGACAGTGAACCACCATTCCAAAATTCTACAAACAGAATTATCCACCCTTCTGAGAGCCAGGGCCATAGAACCAGTTCCCAGGCCTCAGCAGGGCAGAGGATTCTACTCCCGCTATTTCCTCATTCCAAAGAAAACCGGAGGCCTTCGTCCCATCCTAGATCTCAGAAATCTCAACAAATTTCTCAAAAAAGAGAAATTCAGGATGGTATCGTTAGGCACCATGCTACCTCTTCTTCAAAGAGGGGATTGGCTCTGCTCTCTGGATCTTCAAGACGCCTATACTCACATTCCCATCTTTCCTCCTCATCGCCAGTACTTGCGATTTCTGGTCAAAGGACAACATTTTCAGTACCGGGTGCTCCCATTCGGCCTAGCCTCAGCACCTCGAGTGTTCACAAAGTGTCTGGCAGTAGTGGTGGCACATCTTCACAAACAAAAGGTGCATGTATTCCTTTATCTAGACGATTGGCTCATCAGGAGTCAAACACAAGAAGGAGCTCTCAAGCTCACAGTCCACTTGCTTCACTCCTTGGGATTTCTCATCAACTACCAGAAATCCCATTGCACACCATCTCACCTACTACAATTCATCGGTGCAGATTTAAACACCATCATAGCAAAAGCTTTTCTTCCAAGAGACCGTGCTCAAACACTCGTTCTCCTGGCACACTCTCTTCGAAATCAATCCCAGGTTACGGCTCACCAGTGCCTCACCCTACTCGGACACATGGCCTCCACAGTTCACGTCACTCCCATGGCCAGACTGACCATGCGACTACTGCAATGGACACTCAAAACTCAGTGGATTCAAGCCATTCAACCATTGTCCACTTGCATTCAGATAACGCAGGAACTGTGTTCCTCCCTCCTCTGGTGGACATCAATGAACAACTTGCTCAAAGGTCTGCCTTTTCAGCATCCAATTCCGCAAGTGACACTAACTACAGATGCGTCCACCTTAGGCTGGGGAGCACACATTGGTCATCTGAAGACCCAAGGGACGTGGACAAAACTGAAGCCTCTTTTCAAATAAACTTCCTAGAGCTTCAAGCTATCCGTTATGCGCTACATGCGTTCAAGGACTGCCTTTCACACAAGACTGTGCTGATTCAGACAGACAACACAGTAGCCATGTGGTACATCAACAAACAAGGAGGAACAGGTTCCTATCTCCTATGCCAAGAAGCAGCTCAGATTTGGGACTGGGCCCTAGCACACTCAGTTCTTTTACGAGCCACTTACCTGGCAGGCATCCGCAACATAATAGCCGATCGCCTCAGTCGTCAGTTCCAACCACACGAGTGATCCTTGGATCCAGCGATAGCAACCAAGATCTTCCAACGCTGGGGTCAACCAACAATAGATCTCTTTGCATCCCATCTGAACTACAAAGTGAACAATTACTGCTCCCTATTACAACAGGAGAACAACCTACCAAAGGACGCCTTTGCTCGCCATTGGAACTCAGGCCTGTTATATGCGTATCCACTGATACCACTCATAACCAAAACTCTAGTGAAGCTGCAACAGGACAAAGGGACCATGATACTCATAGCCCCATACTGGCCTCAACAAGTATGGTTTCCCACACTGCTAGACCTCTCAGTCCAGGATCCCATTCGTCTGGGAGTAGCTCCCACTTTCATTACTCAGGATCAGGGTCAGTTGCGCCATCCCAACCTTCAATCCCTATCCCTGACAGCATGGATGTTGAAAGCTTGATCTTACAACCACTCAACCTTTCAACCACTATATCTCAAGTGCTGATAGCTTCACGTAAACCTTCCACTAGAAAGAATTATTCCTATAAATGGAAACGGTTTACTTTGTGGTGCACTCAGAAATCTTTAGATCCTTTCACTTGCCCCACTACCTCACTAGTAGATTACCTGTACCATCTTTCAGACTCTGGTCTTCGGACGTCATCTGTAAGAGTTCACTTGAGTGCAATCTCTGCTTACCATAACAAGATGGGAGATGCACCTATCTCTACACAACCTCTCGTCAGTAGATTTATGAAGGGTTTAACTCACTTAAACCTCCAATTCATTCCCCTAGCATACAATGGGACCTAAACGTAGTATTATCCAGGCTCATGCGTTCCCCATTCGAACCCATAGACACCTGTGACCTTAAATTTCTTACATGGAAAACTGTATTCCTCATAGCCATTACATCAGCTAGAAGAGTCAGTGAACTACAAGCACTTGTCACATACAAACCTTTTACAAAGTTCCTACATGACAGGGTGGTCCTCCGTACTCATCCAAAATTCCTTCCAAAAGTAGTCACGGAATTCCACCTGAGCCAATCTATAGTTTTAACCAACATTCTTTCCGAGACCTCACTCTCACCAGGGAGAAAGAGCCTTGCATACCTTGAACTGTAAATGTGCACTGTCCTTCTACTTAAACCGCACAGCAGTCCAAAGGAAATCCAGTCAACTATTTGTATCTTATGATCCAAACAAACCAGGTAAAGCAGTGGGTAAACATACTTTGTCCAACTGGCTAGCAGATTGCATACAGTTTTGTTATGAAAAAGCAGGCCTTACTCTTCAAGGGCGAGTAAAAGCACATTCAGTCAGAGCGATGTCAACCTCAGTAGCACACCTTCGCTCTGTACCTATTCTGGACATTTGTAAAGCAGCAACATGGAGTTCTCTTCACACCTTTGCAGCTCACTATTGTTTAGACAAAGAAGGAAGACAAGATTCAGCATATGGACAATCTGTCTTAAAGAACTTGTTTCCAGTGTAACCCCAACTCCTTCTACATCCAACCTGCTGTGATCTTCGGCTGATTCATTTCAACAACAATACTTCACTGTTGCCTCAATCCCAAATGACTCAGCCTCTAGCTTACTAATCACCCATATGTGAGGACTAGCATCCTGCTTGTCCTGGGATAAAGCAAAATTGCTTACCTTGTAATAGGTGTTATCCCAGGACAGCAGGATGTAGTCCTCACTAAACCCACCCGCCACCCCGCGGAGTTGGGTCCGATACGTTTTATTTTATTTTTGGCTAACGCTAATTGCTACAAAACAGACTGAAGGGAGACCCCTGTGGCAGGGAATATCATGGCATGCGCAGTAGGCACTCTGGTGCCAGTCAAAAGTTTCATAGAAACTTTGAGAGAAGTTTTTCCGTATATAGGGCTCCATTACTGATGTCACCCATATGTGAGGACTACATCCTGCTGTCCTGGGATAACACCTATTACAAGGTAAGCAATTTTGCTTTCTCCATTGTGACACAAGCAAAGTCATCCCATGGTGCGGTACAGATCCTTTTCTTTTAGCTTATATAGCTTTTGCACTACAGAGTATGTGCAGGAATTCGCATGCAGACGTTCTCATGAACCCCTCAGTTTTGTTTTTTTTGTCCTAGCTTCAGCATGGACATGTACCCTTTCTCCGAAGATAAGTAGGATGTCAGTCCTCACAAATAGGTGATATCTGATGGAGCCCAACAAGGAAAACTTATGTTGAAGTTTCTAGAACTTTGAGCCTCTCTGAGCAAGCATTATACCACACATCCATGTGGGGTACTCTGTTTCATTTTTTTCCGTGGAGCCTTGTGTGCCAAGGCAAATTTTCTCGCTGAACTTCTTTAAGAAGTTGACTTTTTTCTTGCTGGTTTTCTTGTACTTTTTTCACAGGATTGCACAGTCACGGGATTGCACAGTCGACATTAGGACCCTTATCACTAGCCAGGTTTCTCAATGTTTTGGGGTAAGTTTTATTTCGTAGTTAATCCCCTGGGGCAGTGGTGCACTTGGTGCCCACTGGCCATCAAGAGCTGCCGTTATCGATTTCAGTATTGTGTTCCTTTTATGTTGAAATGTCTGTGTCCAGGTTTAAACAGTGCCCTTTGTGCATGAGGACCATGTCTATCACAGACCCCCATGATGTCCTCTGCCAGGGGGCATTGCATAACATCCAGGTCACGGCAAGTGCACCCAGATTACCCCAAAAGGGCATAAAATTTAGCTCAATAAGGTGGAACGTATCTTTGGGCTGGCTAAGGTCAATCAGATGGCATTGGAAGCACTGGCATCAAGGGATCTCAGAACCTCACCGATGGACACTGAGCCATCAACATCAGTGGTGCTTTCGGTTCTGTTGGTATCCACAGCTGCCAGGAATGCGGAAGACAGGCCATCATCTGCTTCCCCCAGGTCGAAGACATCAGATTAATCATCTTCGGCCTCTGCACTATGGAAGAACTGATATGAGCATCAAGGGAAGCTGAAGAAGCATTGGCCTCTGTCCCCGTTGATGCACAGTGCTGGGCATGGGAATGTCCCAGCGTCAGCTATGATACCCGTGAACTGTTCCGTTGTAAGCAGCACCAGTCTTCCATTGATACCTGGTTCGCCACGGTCTCCACTGGTCCCAATGCCCACTACAGTTTCTCCTCTTAGTTCCGAAGAGGATCTGATCACACCACATTGGGTCCCAGTCAGTCTTGGAATCTTCACAATTTGAGGAGGAACTGGAGAGGCGCCTGGAGAAGGCTGTGCTGGGCCTTGGCATTGGGGCACTGGGGCCAATGCAACACTCCTCGAGCCCCTGCTACTCTCTTCACACACTCATCATCATGTTACATACACAACCAGTGTCAGTATCTGGGGTGGCATCAACACCTGGTGGGGCATTGGTGGTGCCACCGGCCGATCCAGTGCTTGTCCCCAGTTCCTTGGAGGAGGAAGCTTCCCTGATGACAGAGGTGATACCAGGGCCTGAGCCCCCATGAACAGTTGCAGTGGTTCCTATAGTGCTGCCCAGTGGCCAAGCACCTCTGGCCTATCCCCTGCATACAGAAGCGAGGACGAATGCCCTTATAACCCCTGGAGGGATGACTCCTCCGATGTTTCCGATGACACGTCAGGTGGTCTCCTCTCAGAACATTCTCCTCCTAACAACGGAAGGAAGTCTCCCTCGGAAGACTTCTCCTTCGCAGGTTTTGTCAGGGTGATGGCAGAGGCCATCCTGTTTGTTACAGACAGAGGAAGTTACCCGGCATAAGATGCTGGATATTCTCCAGTACGTGGAGCCTCCCAAGGAGATTTTTGGCAGTTCGAGTACGAGATTCTTGTACATCCATCAGTAGGAAGGCAGATGCAATTTATCTCATCCAGAAGGCTCTCAGATTCGACAAACATCAGTTGCCACACCAATCAGTGGTGGTCGAATCTGCTCTCAAAAAAGTCTTGGCACCCCGGGGAAGTATCAGAGGGCCATGGATGCTCTTGGGAGGATAGTGTTTCAGGATATTATGCTCATCGCCTACATAGTGGCCTACCAGCTCTACATTAGCCAGTATATGTGGGACACCCTGAAGCAAGTGCAGGAGGTGGCAGAGCAGCTGTCTTAACAGCAGGAGGATACCTTCCAGTCGCTGGAGCAGGTTGGACTTGGTGTTCCTTATTCCTGGTTAGTGCAGTTAATATAGCTGTGTTTAAAAAAGGATTGGATAAGTTCTTGGAGGAGAAGTCCATTACCTGCTATTAAGTTCACTTAGAGAATAGCCACTGCCATTAGCAATGGTTACATGGAATAGACTTAGTTTTTGGGTACTTGCCAGGTTCTTATGGCCTGGATTGGCCACTGTTGGAAACAGGATGCTGGGCTTGATGGACCCTTGGTCTGACCCAGTATGGCATTTTCTTATGTTCTTATTAAAATGGGCATATTGCCTCCATTTGTCCTGTAGGTAAGTGTGAAAAGTGGTATCATAATAGAGATGAGGCAACTTCCACTTCTGACTGGCCACTAGGGGAGAGATCTCTGTAATATCAAACCACACATGTGCATGATCTGAAATAGCCAGAGGGACCACTCTCAGAGCTGACCACCTTTGAAAAATAAGCCTTACTCACTAGAAAGTAATCTAGTTGGGATTTTGAGCCATGGGCCCAAAATACATGGGTGTAATCTTCCTTCAAAGGATGAAGGACTCTCCAGACATCTATCAAGTCCAGGTTATTGCATAGAAATGGAAGGCCATGAGTGAGATCAGCATGGGAAGGGGATCTAGCTGGTTGTCTGTCAATAACACTGTCAAACACCCGCCAAAACAATGGGTAAATGAGAGTATAGTAAGAAAGGACAGTGTAAGCGTTTGGAACAAAAATATTTCCCAGAAAAATCTGTTTGTCAAAAAGCTCCATCAGCAAAAAAAAGATATCTGCCCTCTACAGTAAATGCTAGGGATTTGTGAAAAAGTTTGGCAATACCCGCCTCGAGTTGTAGTTACAGGAGGCAGAAAACTTGCCCTGTAGTTTCTGATGTTCTGTAGTTTCTGATGTTCAGCTTCCAAAAACTTCGTTTCTTGCAGCATAGCTATTTCTACATGTAACCTGCGCATGGCCTGTAAAACTTTATAATGTTTATTAACTGAGCCAGTCCCTCTGACATTCCATGTGAAACATCTAAGAGACGGTAAAAAAAAAACCCATAGGGAATGTAATAACAATATAAGGAAAGTAGAGTGCCTCCATACCGGTGGTAGGTCCTGCAGCCTAGACCCACCACCCCTCCCAAGCAATAAAATACAATATATCTATACCACATATGAGAATTCCCAGCTCAAAAAAACAATGCAATCCACAAGAAATAGAGCAACAAAAAAGAACAGCGACATAAGGAGCATAGTACAACAACAAAAGACATATCTCAGCAATCAGCCCCCAAGAAAAAGGAAACCCCAGTATATGTAGGCAGTGGGTGAAGGCTAAAAGACACCCTGCACCCCAAATGCCAACCAAAACAGCCAGAATTAGCCAGTTTGGATAAACCATGTGTGCTGTGAGGGCCCCCTCTTGAAACCAGTGTCCAAAATAGGTCTTTGAGCTGTAATAAGGAAGTCATGCAGGTATGAAAATCATAGAACAAAAGGGCAGAGAGGAGGGGACTTCATTAGAGTCAGAATTGAGCCCTTGTAAAAAAAAAAATAAATAAAATGATGAGCTTCCTCCGTTGAAGTAAAATGTTCCTCCCCTTATGAAAGATTTTCAGCTTGGCAGGGAAAAGCAGCATTGACCTGATGTTCTTCTGCACTAATTGAGTTCATGGAGAAAAAGCGCCTTCCTCCTCGAGGCCACCACCACAGAGTAATCTTGGAAAAGTAATACTTTGTCCCCCTCAAAGCGGAGATCTCTCTGGTGGCGATAGGCTGTACATTTTGCCCACAAACTTTAAATATTAAGGACCAAGAATATTACTGCTCTGGGTTTAGCATGAACACTGTCCCCAGATAACGTGGGTCCTAGGTGATGAGCTCTTTCGATCCTCAGGGCACCATGACTGTCTGCTAGGCTTAAAGTTTGGGTTAGCCAGGCTTCCAACTGCGGCCCCAATTCCCTGTCTGGAATAGATTTAGGAATTTCCTACTAGCTACAAATTGTTTCTGGGTGACCTGTTTTCTAGGTCATCCATTTTGGACTGCAAGGACTCACACAGGGAATGCAGCTGCTTCATGTGTGCACATGGAGGAGGTTTTGTCTTCCACATCTGAGATCCACTGCTCTGCGGATTGTAACTGTTGCTGAATTTGTGCCAACTTATTGCTTACCTGCGAAAGCTGTGAGAATATCTGGGTGAACTTGTCATCGAAAGCCGCGAGCACGGCAGCTGCCATATTGGAGCTCACCGAGTCCAGAGTTCCAGCAGCGGCAGTGAGATCGGGTGCATTGGCCTTTTTGGAATCACCACCCCTCGCCTTGTCCTTCTCCTTCTTTGCCGATTTGGATACCATAGATGCGGGGAGACTGCAAGGCTTGCCGTGCTTCATGTCTCCAATCTTAGGAGAATGTAGTGGGATGGAAGCAGTCGAATTAAGTATCTAGGAAGCGCTACAAAAAGAAATAGAGGAGGAGAGGGCCCTAGGGGAGATCAGGTAGTGCATCTGCGCTCTCATAGCAACACATGACCCCTAGGTTGTTTTTGGGGGTTTTTTTCAGAATTTTTGTTCTTTCATTCCTGGTGCTCAGCAGTCATCGACAGGTTTGCAGTCATTGAGTTTGATTTCACTTCCCTCGTTTTCCGTCTGCCCATAGATAAGCAAACCAGTGGTTTAAAATGATGCCCTCGGTGCATCAGGGTTATGTCTATCATAGATCCCCATGATAAATGTATACTGTGCCTAGGGACATTACATGATGTCCAAAGGTGTTGCCTGTGCATGGCCATGACTGCAAAAGGACAGCAGAACTTCTAGTACTGGAAGACCGATCCATCGGTATTGAAGGACATGGGAGCTGCACTGGATGCTGGTGATGTATTGTATAGATATTGAGGGGGCATTCAACTTCCTCTAAGTCAGGCGTTGTTAGGGATCCTAGAGGCAAGCTATTGTTTACCTCTTCCCACTTGATGAAGGTGTTGTGTTCTGCTTCTTTGACACTGGCATCGAGGAATTTTAATTCTGGGCACCAAGCAAGGGCAAAGAAGCATTGATGTCCATTAGTGTGCGATGCCAGGCATGGGGATGGTGAAGCAGTTCTGTGGGGAGGAGAGTTCATCCTCTGTGAAAACCAAGGAACCGAGCCAGTCTCCAGGTATCCTGGTGTCATCCATCGATACACCTCTCTGTTCCTAAGAAAACGAGACCACCCCTCAGGCCTCCCAGTCGGTATTATTGGCTATCTTTGAAAAGGAGTTGGACAGAGAGATTCAGCAGGTGTAGATACTATTCCCCACAGCAGAGATTCTCAATGCCTTTTCACTAGTCAAATGTGAATTGGGTTTGTGGGATACAAAAATGTCAATAAAATAAAATGGGGTTCTCCCACATCCTCATCTGCATGTCTTGAAGGATTTCATGAACTGGAACTGCCACTGTGAATGCTCCAGCATCAAGTGAAGGCTGAAGTCAAGCTGCCACTTGAATCCTTCCAGCGGCCTTTTGCCGATTCCAGTTCTGGTCCGTGGAAGGGAATCTGTCGATGGCTGCCTACCTTCTGTTGATCTCCAGAACATCAAGGGAGGCAGCTTCTTCGAGGTGCTGGAGTTCCCCAGGTTCCAGGTCCAAACAGACTAGTGCACCCTTCTCTGAGGCCTTCTCTGCCAGACAGGCATAAGCTGGGTCTTCACTACCACACTGCCAGTCAAGAACAATATTGAATTCTTTTGGGGTATGGCCTTAGATCCAGTGATGCTCTGACAAAGAGGAATCAATGGGTCTTCCCTCCTACCCTTCTTTCCCCCCCTGAGTGAAGGAAGACCCTGTCTCAGGACTACTTCTTCACTGGTTTATTAAACGAAGGGCAGAAGCCATACCCATTACTGACAGAGGATGAAACCAGAAATAAAATGCTGGACATCCTCCAGTTTGTGGAGCCTTGTAAAGAATTTGTGGCAGTTCCAGTTCATGAAATCCTTCAAGACATGCAGATGAGGATGTGGGAGAACCCCATTTTAATTGATTTACATATTTGTGTACCCCACAAACCCAATTCACAATTGACTAGTGAAATGGCATTGAAAATCTCTGCTGCTGGGGAATAGTACCTATAGATTTGCCTGACTATAGACCTCTGACCCACAGATGTGCCGTACACTGGAAAGAATCTCTTTGGAGATAGGGTTATGAAAGCGGTAGCACAGATAATTGAAAACATGCAATGCTTCAGCAGCTCTCCATAGCCACTCTGGACCCACTGTCCTCTTCCAGGGGATATTTGAGAATGGGGCAGAGGAGGCCCTATCCTCCGCCCTCAGGGTCCTGTACTCAGCAGGCTCCGAGAGCTCCTAAGCCACATTCAGCATCCCAGTCAATGCCTGGGATGGGGTTTTGACTGGATTGCAGAGATCATAGCCTGCATTCCCACATCTGTGCTAGAGAACCTTCCCATTGGAGGCAAGCTGAGGTTTTTTGCAAACTGTTGGTCCAGTGTAACATTGGACTTATGGTTCCTCCGTAGCATAAGAAGGTACGAATTACTTCTGTTTGTGTCTTCCGCCAAATTGCACCCTGGACCCCTGTTGCGAATCACTCACCACATCCTGACCAACGCAGTCAAGCCCATTCCACCATGGGAAAGAGGGCATGATTCTCCTTCAAGTACTTCCTGATTCCAAAGAAAACAGGAGTAGTCTATCACATCTTAGACTTAAGAGTCTTGAAGAAGTTTCTGAAAGGGAAAAGAAAAAGATGGTTTCCCTGGGCACCTTGATTTCCTTTTTTTAAAAAAGAGCACTGGCTCTGCACTCGATCTCAAGGATGCTTACACTTGCATAAAGATATTTCCCCATCATAGGAAATATTTCAGATTTGTTGTGGGAGACTTGCCTCCAGTATCGCATGCTGCCTTTGGTCTAGCATCATCATTGGTCTTCACTAAATGTCTTGCCATGGTGGCAGCGCACTTGCGCAAACGAGGGGTTTCCCTGTCCCAACAATTGGCTGGTCAAGAGCTCATTGCATGCGGGTGCCACAGAATCAGTGTGCAAGACCCTCTGGGTGTTGGAGTTATTAGGATTTGTAATCGTCCCATTTGAGCCCATCATCTCAATTGGAGCTTATTGGTACTCTGCTAGACAAGCCTCGGACAAGAACTTTCCTTCCATAAGCGGACTATCACCTGATATCGACAGTAGAAAGGATCTAGATGAATCAGTAGATGGCATGGGACATGTTGAGGATGTTGGATCTTATTTCACCAACTGTACCTCTATCTTCCTTGGCACGTTTCCACAGGAGAAGATCCCAGTGGGGACCCTCAGATTAAAGTTGCCACAGGCTACTCAGTATCTGTGCAACTGTATCCATGTTACACAACCCCTCAGGGATTCCCTATGCTGGTGGCAGGACAATTCCAACCTGACCAGGTTGTATTTGCTTTCAGATTTCTCTTGGGACTGCAAGAGAGCCTTGGTCTTTTACCTGGAGCAGATTGAAAACCATAGTAAGTCCACCTAGCTTTTTGTTTTTGACACCAACAAACTGGGGATTGCCATTGCCAAACAGGCATCTAATTAGCTATCAGCATCTCTTGTTATGCCCAAGCAGGACTGAATTTGGTGGGCCATGTCAACGATCACTTTGGCTGTGCCATGGCAACATCGGTGTCTCACCTAAAATCAGTGTTTGAGGAGATCTGCAATGGCTGCGAACTGGATTCTTCACGCATTCACATCTCAGTACTGTTTGGATAGGGACTTCCAATGTGACAGTAAATTTGGCTAGTCCCACGGAATTTGTTTGAGGTGTAGAACTGAACTCCACTCCCTCTTAGGGCACATTGTTTTTGTTCTAGGCTTTCCTTTATTAGATAAGTTATACAATGAAACAAAGGCTTGTTACTGATTAAAAATAATTTGTTGTGATTGTTGGCACTTGTTTCCCTTTTATTGATTCAGAGCAGTTTGTAACTAGGGATTCCCCACATGTGAGGGTTGTCATCTTGCTTGTACTTAGAGAAAGCAGATTTGCTTACCTGTAACATATGTTCCCCAAGGACAACAGGATGTCAGTTCTTTCACGACACTTGTTCAAATCCCCTTGGAGTTCCTTATAATGCTAAAAGAACAAGACTCAAGGGGCCCCAAGTGGACTTATGGTATAGTGGCATGCTAGGCATGCCCAGTGAGGCACAGTGAAATTCCTAGAAACCTTGACATAAAGTTCCAAGCCGGACTCTCAGATGATGTCACCCACATGTGAGGACTGACATCCTGCTTTCTTTTGAGAACAGCTGGTACAGGTAAGCAACTCCTGCTTTACTGCTGTCCTGACTCCATGCAGTCCTGAAGGAACTTCCTGTTCGAATACAGATTTGCCCAAATGAAATCTGCATTATTTATCCACTGGAATTAATTTTATGGACTTCCTGCATTTTTTAATGGATTTATTTTTTATCAAAAGCGGGGGAGATATTGCAGTGTTGGTGCTGGTCAGTTACTTGTACTTCCTATCCTCATCTCAGAGAACATTTTTCAAGACTTTCATTCAGGCCGATTCAGTAAAATTCACAGGAGAGCCGGCACTCCAAGGCGAGTGCCCGATCTCCTGGGCACGCAATTCTGTATTTAAATGAGGGCCCGCAGTAATGAGGAGGCGCTAGGGACACTAGCGCGTCCCTAGCGCCTCCTTATTGACAGAAGCAGCAGCTGTCACCGGATTTGACAGCCAACACTTAATTTTACCGGCGTCTGTTGTCGAACCTGCTGACAGCCACGGGTTCGGAAAACGGACGCTGGCAAAATTGAGTGTCTGTCTTCCAACCCGCGGGCTGAGGGCAGATGTTTAATTTTTTTTTTTTTAGAATTTTTTTTTTTTTTTTAATTTTTGGGGCCTCCAACTTAATATTGCTATGATATTAAGTCGGAGGGTGTACAGAAAAGCAGTTTTTTCTGCTTTTCTGTACACTTTCCCAGTGCCAGCCGAAATTAACTCCTGCCTTCGGGCAGGTGTTAATTTCTGAAAATAAAATGTATGGCTTGGCTGCATATTTTATTTTCTGTATCGTGCGGGACTAATAAGCTCATCAACATGCATTTGCATGTTGCAGGCACTATTAGTTTTTGGGGGGTTGGACATGTGTTTTCCTCACGCTATTACCCCTTACTCTGTATAAGTGGTAATATTAGTGCGTGGAAAATGAGTGTCTAGACGGGGGCCTGAAAGTGCAGAAGTCTGAGCTATTCTAGGTTTTTTTTTGTGAGTTTAAGAAATCACACTTTGGTTACCTTTCCCCCACAGAAATAGCTAAGCCTTTATTTGACAGGGTGCTAATTAAGCAATTTAATGTACTTATACCCATAGTTATTGATTATAAACATTTTTTTTAAACCAAGGTATTTGCCATTACTATAAACCAGAGATAGAATTTATCATCTCTTTAATTGCAGTATATTTAAGGACATGTGGTCTAATTTTTTTTTCATTACAGTAACAGAATTTTCAATTTAGGGATGCAGAAAAATCTTGTCTGTGCTCATGAAGAGCCTTACTGAGGGTCAGTTGCAATATTAAAACATTTGAATCTTGAGATAGTGCTTAATATTCTCATGAAATAGCCACCAACATGACATGTGCTATTAGTATGGTAAGCTAGTTTTGGATTTTCAGAGATTGATTAGTGTCCTAAATTAGTGTTGGGCATATCTGTAAAATGTATTTAAACTGCTAAAATTTATATGGCTGAGTGGATTAAAAAAAAGTTTAATCACCTGAGTACTACTATTTTTAGCCCTGTAGCAAGTATAATGGTATTTACTAATTCAGAACTTTTAAACCCTAATGGTATTTCACATCATCCCGCTGTCACAACAGATGGCTTTGATGCATCTAGGCTGTTTATAGTGTGCAGGATTTGCTTTCATGTCATGCAGAGCTCCAGGCATTAAAACCACATTAAGATTTACTTTTTCTCTCATTTAAAAAAAAAATAGCGGTTGCAAGTATATACATGTATGTTCTTGTACTGATTAAACTTTTATTCAAAGGAATTAGCTACTTCAACCCAGTCAATTGAAAAAGTCAGGTTGGAATACTTGGTGTGTATTTGGTGCCAAAATATAGCACCTTGTCCCCAAATTGAGGGTATAAGAGTTGCCTGCATGATTGAGGGTTCGACACCCCCTAGCGATATTAGTTTCTTCTGTACTGTTGGTGCTTAGTGCCACGGAAATGTTTGAGCTTCATGCTGTCACACCAACTCCCTTTAGGTCCAGTAGAAGTTTAGTGGGCAACCAAAAGCAAATTGTAGATTGTGAGAAAAATTTATTTTTTCCTTTAAATGCTTTGTTTTAGCACAGTATACTTGCTGTAATCATTTCAACTTAGGGACTGTTTGAATTAGCAAATTTTGGTTTCAGTTCACACAGGAAAAAAGAAAAGCAAGTGTATGTTAGAGGAAAATTTATTTTTTTCCCAATTGTTTTTACAGCATTTTAGGTGCATCTTTTCTGGCACATAGTAAATGATTTGTTTTGTTCCTGTCATAGGCATTATCCAGCTATCTTCCTGATCATGTCATGCAACACCTTTTTATGAATACGCTTTTATAAGCAGTAAAACAAAACTACAAAAAATTGTTTTATAAGAAATGCTCATTCCATTTTTCAGTACAATTCTTTTCATCTAATATACACTTTTTTGTGTGTATGTGTGTTGAAAAATAAGAAATTGTAGGTGGTAAGGTCTGTTTTCTATTAATAGTTTACCTGTCTGATTATCCTACCTACATCGTGAATGAGGTGTTTCTTCATTTTCAAGGGTTCATTGGGGTTCTAGTGTAGATGGAATAATATTTCAAATGCCTTAGACTGGTAACAGTTACTTGAAAAATACTTGAGGCAGCTTCCAAGTTTGTTTTTTATTTTTATATTCTAGACTGCCTTTCCAAAGTCTAGTTCAGTGTTTCACAACCAATGTGCCTTGACTGGACCTGTAGGTGTGGCGTGAGAAGGGCTGGGTATGAAAAGGGGAGGCACTGGAACTCTTGTATTTTTCTCTCTTCCTAGCCTGCAGGATGTCCTGCCAGCAGAGGGCGTCAGAACAGTGCCTATCTGCTGTTGCTTACATCTCTGGTAGTTCTCACTTGGAAGATACGCTGGCCTTCTGCTGTTGCTATTGCAGAGGCAAGCAGGCAGAAGAGGAAGCAGCAGCAGCAGGAAAGTGCTGCTCAGACTTGTGCTGGCTCGGGGGGAGGAGAAGAAACAGCTGAATATGCCAAGGGGTGTGGGGGAACAGAAAGATGAATGTGCCATAGGGTGTGGGAGAGAGGGAAGATAACGATGGGGAGTGGGAAAGAATGAAAATAAGGGCTAGACTGGGGCTGGGTGGCTGGACAAGGAAGGTGGTGATTGATATATCAGAAGGGTAGGAGAGGGAAGGAAAGAAGAACTCACTCCCAACAGAATTAAGAACACAACCGAACTTAAAAACCTTTAAGACAGAACTAAAAACCTGGTTATTCACCAAAGCCTACCAAAACAACAAATGAAATCCCACCTCATCCTTATTATCCGGTAACCAAAACCCTTTCGATATAAACACTTGCAACCCTGTGAAAATATTTACGCACACCAAAATATGTTCTAGAATGCCTTGACATGCACACTAACTTATTATACTATCATGATTATGGGCATGAATACCGACAACACTGAGATGTACTTGTAATTCTTATTTGTATTTACAATTCCTACACGTGCTCACAAACCTTGTATATAATTTGTAGCATCTATATGCACTAACTATTAGATAACAAATGTAATCTGTATTGCTCGACCAGTCGAATCATGTAAACCGTTGTGATGGCGAAACTGAACGACGGTATATAAAACTCGACAAATAATGCCAAGGGAGAGGGAAGATTAAGATGATGGTGCTAGAGGGGTGGAGGGGAATGATTCCAGGGGATTGGAAGGAGAAGGTGGTGATGCCAGGGGTAGAGGGAGAGAACGGGAGGTGATGATGTCAGGGGAGGCAAAAGAAGGTGTGATGATGCCAGAAGGGTGGAGAGGGAGGGAACGAAAGAGAGAGTGGTGATTGTCAGGTGGATGGAGGGAGAAGGTGGTGAAGCTGGTGAAGCTAGGGGCTGGATTGAGAGGTTCAGGGAGAGGAAGGTGGTAATGATGCCAGGGGAGATGGGAGAGAAGATAATGTCAAAAGGATGGAGAGAAAGGTAAGAGAAGATAGTGATGATGCCAGAGAAAGAGAAGATTAAGTTGATGTCGGGGGATGGAGGGAGAAAGAAGAAAAAGCAATGATAATGCCAGTGGGTGGAGGGAGAGGAGTTGGGGAGGGGGAAGGAAAACAAGGTGATGATAGGAGAAACAGAAGAGAAGGTGGTGATGCCAGAAGGATGATGGGAGAGGGAAAAGGTGGTGGTGGTGATGCCATATGGGTAGAGGGAAAGGGAAGGTGGTGGAGATGTTAGAAGAGTTGAGGGAGAGGGATGGTGATGATGCTAGGGTGTGGGGGAGAGAGAGAAGGGAGGAGAAACTGATATCAGGGAAAAGGAAAAGGTGATGATGCTAGGGATTGAAGGAAGAGAAGGTGATGCTGGGTGGGGGAAAGAAAGGGATAGCAAGAGGGAGAGGAAAGGTGATAAGGAAGAGAAGATGATTGTGAAGGTGGTGATGTGCCATGATGAAATGAAGCCTGAGCTGGTGGTGCCACAACACAAAAAGGGTTGGGAAATTCTGGTCTAGCTCATGAGGTTTACAACAGACAGTGTCCATAAAAGCATAACAAAAAACAAGTACAAAAATTATACATAAAAATCTAATTTATAAATTAGGGCTGTATTTTTTACTATTTTTCAAGTGGAGCCCATTTTGTCAAAAAAACAAAACAAAACAAAAACTTCAGTGCGAGAGCCAGGACTGTTGTCAGGTAAAGCAACACTGTGTCTAAACTATGATCAGAGTTGTTTTTCCTATGACACAATTAGCCTGGAATGACTCCTGTAAATAAAATCAAGTCTTCACCACACTTCCCCTCAGCCCATCTCCCCATACTCTATCTCCTTTTTCTCCCACAAGCCCAATCACCCCCACCCTCTTATGTCTCCTCCCAACACTTTCTCCCCAGCTCCTCCCCTACACACTGTTCCCCAAAATACACACACTTCATCTACATCCCAGCCAGTCTCACCCCTCGCATACTTCTACAAGTAAGCCTCCACCATTCTGTTTCCATCTCCATCCTTTCCAAGCCAGCTCCCCTGTTTTGTTAGTCCTCTGCTCTCTACCCCCCCCAACCTCTTCTGGAGGCTTGCTGCCAGTTCTGTTTTCTTCCAGCACCGCACAGCTTTGCGTGAATTTGATCTGTGCAGTGCCCAAACTTCTGTATAGTTCTGAGTTTTGTGAGAATACACAGGAGTACGAGTGCCACATGGCTCAAGCTAGCTGAGAATCGAGCAGTGCTAGAAGAAAACAGAACAGCTGTTCTGGAAGAAGCACTGGTTGCAAGAGTCTGGAGAAGGAAGGGCTGCCACCACGGCTTACAGTGAAGAACACTGAATTAGGGAGGAGCTTAGTCTCTGGAGTCTGTTATTGATATAAAACCTGAAGCTCTTGATCGTTTACCTAATGTATAAACTGTTATATGTAAAGCCTGTTGCTAACTTATTGTTTACTTACTGAATAACCTGTTATATGTAAAGCCTGTTGCTAAGTTATTGTTATCTGTAAACCGAGGTGATGTATTTCTATACGTACCGCGGTATATAAAAATCTCCAAATAAATAAAATAAATAACATATCCCTAAGTTTTTTTTTCTCTTTTCAGTTGAGAAAAAGGCTTAGTTATGCTGACCTACCCCTTACAAAGTATTACAATGAAGGTTTCTTTTAATATGTATACATTAAAATGATTATCAGTGTACTGCATGCTATCCATGACCTTTAAAGAAAAGAAAAAGCCTTCCAGTTCTGACAGATTCTTCTCTTTGTGAGTCTTTTTCCTTATACATGGTCTAGAACAGCGATTCTCAACTGGTGTGTCGTGTGCTACTCGCAGCTGGCGGGGGCAGAAGAAAGGAAGACTGGCGCCACCGGAGACCAGGCCGCCGGGGCCGAAGAAAAAAAGACCGGAGCCGCCGCTGGAGACCAGGCCGGCGGGCTGATGACTAGCTGTTCAGCTGGGGGCCTTTATATGTGTGTATTTTAGATCGGAAGGGTGCTTCTGTGTGTGTGTGTGTGTGTGTGTGTGTGTGTGTGGTGAGTATGTGAGAAAGGAATGGTGCTTCTGGGTGTGTGTGGCATGTATATGAGACAGGGAGGGTGCTTCAGTGTGGCGGGTATGTGAGGGTGCTTGTGTGTGTCAGTGTGTGTATGTGTGCGAGAGAGAGATGGAGCATGTTTTTAGCTGGCTGTGGCTGTGAGAGAGAGAGGGGGCATGTGTGTGATTGAGAGCTTGTGTGTAAGTGAAATAGAGAGAGCATTGTGTGATTGAAAGCCTGTGTGTAAGTAAGAGAGAGCAAGAGCATTGTGTGATTGAGAAAGATTGGTCAGAGAGGTGACGTGTATGTGTGAGAGAGACTGATCAGAGAGATGACCGGTATGTGTGTGCTTGTGTGTGTGTGAGAGAGAGAGAGAGACTGGTTGGGGAGATGATTGGTTTGTGAGAGACAGAAACTGGTCCTGAGGGTGTGACTGGTGTGTGTATGAGAGAGAGAGAAGAGACTGGTTTTGGTCCCTAAGGAAGAGGACAGTGAGAATAGCTTCAGCCGCTTTTGCTGCTTCTGATGTGGCATGCAAGGGAGAGGATAAGTAAAGGTGGCTTTTTAAGTTCATTTTCCTTGATTGACTGCCATTTAGTATGTGATGTGTCTGCTGTTTTTGAAGTATGTTAGCTTAAATCCAGAACCTCCAGGGTAGCATTCTCTGAAATGCTCCTTGTTCCACGTGCAGGTCACCAGAGGCAGGCAGAGCTCCGGAGTCTCAATGCGTGGATGAGACTATGGTGCAAGGAAGAGGGATTCAGTTTTGTTAGGAACTAGGGAACCTTTTGCGGAAGGGGGAGTCTCTTCCGAAGGGATGGGCTCCACCTTAACCAGGGTGGAACCAGACTGCTAGCGCTAACCTTTATAAAGGAGATAGAGCAGCTTTTAAACTAGAACAAAGGGGAAAGCCGACAGTCGCTCAGCAGCGCATGGTTTGGAGAGAGGTATCTTTAAAGGATACTAATGCATTAGAATTAGGGCATCCCGACAGTGAGGTTCCAATAATTAGAAAAGTAGTCCAAGTGCCTGTAACTAAAAATTCACCTGAGCTAAAAAATTCTAACTTATCCCTATCAATTGAAAAGCAGAGTGAAAATACAAACAAAAAACAAACTTTGAAATGTTTGTATGCTAATGCCAGAAGTCTAAGAAGTAAGATGGGAGAATTAGAATGTATAGCAGTAAATGATGACATAGACTTAATTGGCATCTCAGAGACATGGTGGAAAGAGGATAACCAATGGGACAGTGCTATAACGGGGTACAAATTATATCGCAATGACAGAGAGGAGCACTCGGGAGGAGGTGTAGCACTTTATGTCCGGGATGCATAGAGTCCAACAGGATAAACGTCCTGCATGAGACTAAATACAAAATTGAATCTTTATGGGTAGAAATCCCTTATGTGTCGGAGAAGACTATAGTGATAGGGGTATACTACCATCAAGATGGTGAGACGGACAGTGAAATGCTAAGAGAAATTAGGGAAGCTAACCAAATTGGTAGTGCAGTAATAATGGGAGTCTTCAATTACCCCAATAGAGACTGGGTAATGTATCATCGGGTCACGCTAGAGAGATAACGTTCCTGGATGGAAATAAATGATAGCTTTATGGAGCAATTGGTTCAGGAACCGACGAGAGAGGGAGCAATTTTAGATCTAATTCTCAGTGGAGAACAGGACTTGGTGAGAGAGGTAACGGTGGTGGGGCCGCTTGGCAATAGTGATCATAATATGATCAAATTTGATTTAATGACTGGAAAAGGAACAGTGTACAAATTCAAGGCTCTCGTGCTAAACTTTCAAAAGGGAAACTTTGATAAAATGAGAAAAATTGTTAGAAAAAAACTGAAAGGAGCAGCTACAAAAGTAAAAAATGTCCAAGAGGCGTGGTCATTGTTAAAAAATACCATTCTAGAAGCACAGTCCAGATGTATTCCACACATTAAGAAAGGTTGAAAGAAGGCAAAACGATTACCGGCATGGTTAAAAGGGGAGGTGAAAGAAGCTATTTTAGCCAAAGATCTTCATTCAAAAATTGGAAGAAGGATCCAACAGAAGAAAATGGGATAAAGCATAAACATTGGCAAGTTAAATGTAAGACATTGATAAGACAGGCTAAGAGAGAATTTGAAAAAGTTGGCTGTAGAGGCAAAAACTCACAGTAAAAACTTTTTTAAATATATCCGAAGCAGAAAGCCTGTGAGGGAGTCAGTTGGACCGTTAGATGATCGAGGGGTTAAAGGGGCACTTAGAGAAGATAAGGCCATCGTGGAAAGATTAAACAATTTCTTTGCTTCGGTGTTAACTGAAGAAGATGTTGGGGAGATACCCGTACCGGAGAAGGTTTCTATGGGTAATGATTCAGATGGACTGAATCAAATCATGGTGAACCTAGAAGATGTGGTAGGCCTGATTGACAAACTGAAGAGTAGTAAATCACCTGGACTGGATGGTATACACCCCAGAGTTCTGAAGGAACTAAAAAATGAAATTTCAGACCTATTAGTAAAAATTTGTAACTTATCATTAAAATCATCCATTGTACCTGAAGACTGGAGGATAGCAAATGTAACCCCAATATTTAAAAAGGGCTCCAGGGGCGATCCGGGAAACTACAGACTGGTTAGCCTGACTTCAGTGCCAGGAAAAATAGTGGAAAGTGTTCTAAACATCAAAATCACAGAACATATAGAAAGACATGGTTTAATGGAACAAAGTCCAGCATGGCTTTACCCAGGGCAAGTCTTGCCTCACAAATCTGCTTCACTTTTTTGAAGGAGTTAATAAACATGTGGATAAAGGTGAACCGGTAGATATAGTGTACTTGGATTTTCAGAAGGCGTTTGACAAAGTTCCTCATGAGAGGCTTCTAGGAAAAGTAAAAAGTCATGGGATAGGTGGCGATGTCCTTTCGTGGATTGCAAACTGGCTAAAAGTCAGGAAACAGAGAGTAGGATTAAATGGGCAATTTTCTCAATGGAAGGGCGTGGACAGTGGAGTGCCTCAGGGATCTGTATTGGGACCCTTACTTTTCAATATATTTATAAATGATCTGGAAAGAAATACGAGTGAGATAATCAAATTTGCAGATGACACAAAATTGTTCAGAGTAGTTAAATCACAAGCAGATTGTGATGAATTGCAGGAAGACCTTGTGAGACTGGAAAAATTGGGCATCCAAATGGCAGATGAAATTTAATGTGGATATGTGCAAGGTGATGCATATAGGGAAAAATAACCCATGCTATAATTACACAATGTTGGGTTCCATATTAGGTGCTACAACCCAAGAAAGAGATCTAGGTGTCATAGTGGATAACACATTGAAATCGTCTGTACAGTGTGCTGCGGCAGTCAAAAAAGCAAACAGAATGTTGGGAATTATTAGAAAGGGAATGGTGAATAAAACAGAAAATGTCATAATGCCTCTGTATCGCTCCATGGTGAGACCGCACCTTGAATACTGTGTACAATTCTGGTCGCCGCATCTCAAAAAAAATATAATTGCGATGGAGAAGGTACAGAGAAGGGCTACCAAAATAAGGGGAAGGGAACAACTCCCCTATGAGGAAAGACTAAAGAGGTTAGGACTTTTCAGCTTGGAGAAGAGACGACTGAGGGGGGATATGATAAAGGTGTTTAAAATCATGAGAGGTCTAGAACGGGTAGATGTGAATCGGTTATTTACTCTTTCGGATAGTAGAAAAACTAGGGGGCACTCCATGAAGTTAGCATGGGGCACATTTAAAACTAATCGGAGAAAGTTCTTTTTTACTCAACGCACAATTAAACTCTGGAATTTGTTGCCAGAGGATG
This sequence comes from Rhinatrema bivittatum, assembly GCF_901001135.1. Classification (NCBI taxonomy): domain Eukaryota; kingdom Metazoa; phylum Chordata; class Amphibia; order Gymnophiona; family Rhinatrematidae; genus Rhinatrema; species Rhinatrema bivittatum. The sequence continues at coordinate 320,098,993 of NC_042615.1, read as the reverse complement.
TGGTTAGTGCAGTTAGTATAGCTGTGTTTAAAAAAGGATTGGATAAGTTCTTGGAGGAGAAGTCCATTACCTGCTATTAAGTTCACTTAGAGAATAGCCACTGCCATTAGCAATGGTAACATGGAATAGACTTAGTTTTTGGGTACTTGCCAGGTTCTTATGGCCTGGATTGGCCACTGCTGGAAACAGGATGCTGGGCTTGATGGACCCTTGGTCTGACCCAGTATGGCATTTTCTTATGTTCTTATGGTGTTTTGAAGAATTTTAAATAATTTTTTTAAGAGTTTTTAATTGTTAGATCTGTTCATCAGCTGTTTTGAAAACACTTTTTCATATAGTTTATAATTATTTATGTATGAGAATCTATAACAGCTTGGCTTTTTCTGTTATCTTAATGGGAGGTGTATTGGTTTAGGACCTGGTTTAATATTTGTAGTGTTGCCTTTTTTATAGGTAGGGTTCTCACAGGACAAGCAGGATGGTAGGGTTCTCACAGGACAAGCAGGATGGTAGGGTTCTCACAGGACAAGCAGGATGGGGTGACATCAGAGGATGGAGCCCAATCACGGAACACTTCTGTCAAAGTTTCCAGAACTTTGACTGTCCACTAACCCTGCAGCCAGCAGGGGTCCCCCTTCAGACTTCTTTTTTTCCTCACAGTAATAGCCACGAGGTTAAGGAGTTCTGCAGAGATTCCTGACAGGAATTTTCCTCACGGAATTACTAAAATTTAATTTACACCACAGGGGTCCCTCCTTCAACTTTTTCAAGCCATGGTACTCCGGTAAGTTTTTACCCGTTTTCGTCGATTACCGTTGACTTTGGCCCTCGCGGCCTACTGGCCGTCGACCGTACTGTGGCTCAATTTTTTAATGGACATGGCGTCGGGGTTCCACTGGTGCCTGGACTGTAATCGCACCATGTCCATCACAGACCCTCACAAAGTCTGTGTAATGTATCTCGGATGTGAGCACGATGTCCTAACCTGCACCAAATGTGCCCTCCTGACACCAAAAGGTCATAAGGCTAGAATGCAGAAGATGGAACTTCTCTTCCGTGCTCAAACCCCGACGCCATCTATTGCATCGACTTTGTCAGAACCGGCACCGTCTACTTCGCGCCAGCATTGACCTCCAGCCAGTGACCGTCCAGCATCGACGACTTCTCGGCCTTTGACACCCTCTTCTCTCCCTCAGGACCGAGGGGATCGTAGAGATAAACATCGCCACCGGCATCGAAAGTCTCGGACCATCAAGAGAGCGAAATCATCGACCTCTCCATCGTCCGAGCCGCCGTCGAAGAAGCCCCGTCCAGAAAAGGCACCGACCTTTTCGGCGACTGGGTCACTGAGGCAAACCCTCACCCGAAAGGGTATCGGGAGCCGCAACTCCGCCTTTAACGGTGGGTCCCCTCCGGCTATGCCTCTGCCTCCTTCTGTTCCGGAGCCGGGGCTGCTTGCTCCAGGTGTCCTAGAAGAACTGGACTGGATGGTTCAGGAGGCTATCGACAAGGCGATGCATCGACTCCAGGTTCCACCGGTACCGATTGCGGAACCGACCACTGACCCGATTCCAGCAGCGTTGGCACCGCTGCTCTCGAGGATGGAAGTGCTTTTGGCTGCTTTTCCACCGATGGACCCTAGGTCCACCGATGGCTCCGTGCCCTCCCCGCTTGCTTTGTCATCGGGAGGAGAAACACCGTTCCGCATCCCCTCCATCGGGAGTTCTGCCGATGCCTCAGCCATCGATGCAGATACGTCCATCGATGCCGGATACGTCCATCGGCACCGACCGAGCCATCCATCGATTCCTGCACAGGTGCCTTCGATGCCCTCATTGGTGCCTCCAGTTATTCCTTTGAGCCTTCGGAGCCTCGACCAGGACCTTCAGGGAACCCACCGCCCCGTCGTCCTCTAGTCCCTAGAGGAGCAGGTGCTGACCCCTACGACACCTGGACTGATAATTCTTCACCAGATACCGATGATTTGCCTTCACCACCTTTACCTACTGAAAGCAGAAAGCGTTCTCCTCCAGAGGACCTTTCCTTCATAAATTTTGTGAAGGAGATGTCTGAATTGGTTGGTTCCCTTCCAATTGCAGACTGAACAAGATGACAGGCATCAAATGATGGAGCTGTTACAATTCCTGGATGCTCACAAGGAAATAACCTTCATCCCTGTCCACCAGGTTCTTCTGGATCTCCTCAGAAAGAACTGAGAACATCCTGGCTCTGTTGCTCCAGTCCACAGGAAAGCTGACACCACCTATCTCGTTCAGTCAGCTCCAGGCTTTCGCAAACCTCAATTGGATCACCAATCTGTGGTTGTCGAATTCTGCCCAAAAAAGAGCAAAGAAATTCAAAACCTCACACTTCTTTTCCCCAGGCAAGGAACAGAAATTTCTAGATGCCATTGGTCGCCGTGTCTTCCAGGGATCAATGCTCATCTCCAGAATTGCCTCTTATCAGCTCTATATGACCCAATATAATAGGGTCTTATTTAAGCAGATACAAGGACTTAACAGACTCCCCTGCCTCAGCAATTTCAAGAAAACAAAGAGGTAGGCGATCTATAGTAGCCGACAGGTAAACTCAAAGGAATAGATGCCTTGATCTTTTTCAATACTTTTATTGAAGCAGAGACGTGTTCATAAAAATGGCCCGACTCAGGCCGAGTTTCGCAGCTCAACAGCTGCTGAGCAGAGATGACACCCTGAATGCTGGTTCGCAAGTTGTTTTACATTGCTGATACACAATCATTGCTCATTGGATGATACTACACTACTGTATTTATTCATGATTTTGGAGTGTTTGAGCCCCTGAGGCAGCAGCTGTTGAGCTGCGAAACTCTGCCTGAGTCGGGCATTTTTGTGAACACGTCTCTGCTTCAATAAAAGTATTGAAAAAGATCAAGGCATCTATTCCTTTGTGTTTTCCTGTCAGCATTTCAAGAGCAACTCCCCAAACCCTAGTAAGCAAGGGTTTGAGGCAGGCAAGCATGAGATCAGATCATCTTACGATATCTTTGACACTGCTACTAGTGGTATCTGCAGCTGCTATCTCGGCAAGACGATGGGTCCTGGCTCAAGTCTTCCGACCTTCGCCCTGAAGTTCAGGGACAGATTGTACGACCTGCCCTGTGTAGGAGACAATCTGTTTGGAGAGCAAATTCAATGGACGGTGGCGGAACTCAAGGACCATCATGAAGACCCTGAGACAGCTCTCTCTGAGTGCCTTCTGAGTACTCTTCAAACAGCCCTTTCGGAAGGACTTTAAAGGTCATTCTTCCGCCCCGAAGAAGTCCTACACCCGCCACCAACTAGAACCTGTTTCTACGAGACCATTTCAAAAAAGCCCAGTCTCGTCAGACACGAAACAAAAACCGCAAGCAAGCTCCTCAGCCGGGCCCTGCTTCCGGTTTTTGACTCCTACATAGAGAGCAGCAGCCAGCTTCCATTTGCCCCACATACCAGTGGGAGGTCGATTGTGCCATTTCTATCTACAACAGGTGGCACTCAATCACCTCAGACAGTGGGTCCTAGCGATAATTGCTCAAGGTTATCGTCTGAACTTTCTCTCCATTCCACCGGACTCCCCCTCTACTGACGTGGAGAACTCCGATCACTCCATCCTTCTGGAACAGGAGGTCTCCCTCCTTCTCCAGTCCAAGGTAATAGAACCAGTACCCTACTCTCAGCATGGCCTAGAGTTCTATTCCCGGTACTTTCCAATCCCCAAAAAATCGGGAGGGCGTTCGTCCAATTCTGGATCTACATGCCCTCAACAAGTACCTCCAGCGAAAGAAGTTCAAAATGGTAACCTTGGGCTCTCTTCTTCTTCCTCTTCTACAAAGAGGAGACTGGCTCTGCTCTCTAGACCTCCAGGATGCTTACACTCACATCGCGATAATTCCATCTCATCGCAAATACCTGAGGTTTCTAGTAGGCCCCAAGCACTATCGGTACTGAGTGTTTCCATTCGGCCTCGCGTCTGCACCACGAGTCTTCACAAAATGCCTCGTAGTTGCAGCCTTCCTCAGGACTCACGTCTACCCCTATCTAGACGATTGGTTAATCAGGGCTGCCACTCAGCAAGCTGCTCTGTCATCCCTACATCTTACTTTACACACTCTAATTTCACTCTGATTTCTCGTCAACTACAACAAATCATACTTAGTCCCATCTCAAACTTTATCATTCATTGGGGCAGACTTGGGCACCTTGCAGGCAAGGGCTTTTTCTGCCTCGACAGCAAGCCTCTCACTCTCGTGTCTCTTGCGCACCAGCTGCAGTCTCAGCACTCCACGACTGCACCCCACTTTCTCATCCTTCTGGGACACTTGGCGTCCTCAGTTCAGGTCACCCCAATGGCCCGCTTGGCCATGAGAGTCATGCAGTGGACTCTAAGGTCACAATGGACTCAATCCATTCAGCCCTGTCGACCATTGTCCACGTAACAGACTCACTCCGTCAGTTTCTCGCCTGGTGGAGAAATCAGGTCAATCTCCTCCAGGGCTTGCCCTTCCAGGCTCCAGACCCTCAAATAACTCTCACCACCGATGCTTCCAACCTCGGCTGGGGAGCCCACGTGCCGATCTGCAGACACAAGGATCTTGGTCTCCAGAGGAAGCCAAACACCAAATAAATTTCCTGGAGCTGCGAGCAATCAGATATACTCTCAGGGTGTTTCAGGATCGCCTCTGCAATCAAGTCACCGTGATCAGATGGACAGCCAGGTGGCCATGTGGTACATCAACAAACAGGGAGGGACGGGCTCCTACCTTCTGTGTCGGGAAAGCTACACAGATATGGATGGAGGCCCTCTCCCACTCGATGTACCTCAGGGCCACCTACTTGCCGGGAGTGGACAATGTGTTGGCAGACAAGCTGAGACACACCTTTCAACCGCACGAGTGGTCTCTCAACCCCTCAATAGCAAACTCGATCTTCCACCAATGGGGTTATCCTCAAGTAGACCTCTTTGCGTCACCTCAAAATCGCAAAGTAGACAGCTTCTGCTCTCTCACTCGCAGCCAACACTTATCAGCCAAGAGACGTGTTCTCCCTATCATGGGCATCCGGTCTCCTATATGCATTCCCTCCACTTCCACTTCTCTCAAAGGCTCTCGTGAAGTTATGTCAGGACAAGGGAACCATGAACCTGAAAGCACCCCTCTTGCCGCGCCAAGTGTGGTTTCCAATACTTCAGGATCTCTCCATTCGCAAGCACATTCCCTTGGGAAAGGACCTGCTTCTAATCACTCAAAACGACGGGTGCCTACGCCACCCCAATCTTCAAGCCTTGTCCCTGATGGCATGGATATTGAAAGGTTAATCCTTCAGCCACTTAACCTTTCTGAACCAGTTTCCCGTGTCCTGATTGCTTCACGGAAGCCTTCCACGAGGAAATCATATTCTTACAAATGGACCAGGTTCACGTCATGGTGCTCTTCTCAATCCCTTGACCCCTTTACCTGTCCAACCACAAAGTTTCTGGACTATCTCTGGCACTTGTCAGTCAGGTCTAAAAACTTCCTCCATCAGGATGCATGTCAGTGCGGTAACCGCCTTCCATAAAGGTGTCGGGGATGTTCCCATATCAGTACAACCCCTTGTAATACGTTTTTCGAAAGGCTTGCTTCACCTCAAGCCTCCTCTGCGTCCTCTGGCCCCTTCTTGGGACCTCAACCTAGTTTTGGGTCAGCTCATGAAACCACCATTCGAGCCTCTTCAATCCTGTGACCTTCGATATCTCACATGGAAAATGATTTTCATTTTGGCAATCACGTCCTCTCACAGAGTTAGTGAATTGCAGGCTCTAGTTACCTACCCGCCTTACACTAAACTTCTGCAGGACCGGGCAGTACTCCGCACTCACCCTAAAATCTTACCTAAGGTAGTTTCGGAATTTCATCTCAATCAATCCATTATACTACCTATCTTTTTTCCCAGGCCCCATTCCAATCAAGGAGAGCAGGCTCTGCATACCCTTGACTGCAAACGGGCTCTAGCGTTCTACCTAGACCGTACAGCTGCCCACAGGAAAAGCACTCAATTGTTTGTCTCTTTCCATCCTATCAAATTGGGGCAGCCTGTGGGTAAACAGACTCTCTCCTCCTGGTTGGCGGACTGCATATCCTTTTGCTATCAGCAAGTGGGCATTCCACTTCAAGACCATGTTAAAGCACACCTTGTGAGGGCCATGGCGACTTCAGTAGCACACCTACGCTTGGTGCCGCTTCCTGACATTTGCAGGGCTACCACCTGGAGTTCTCTCCATACCTTTACAGCTCATTATTGCTTAGACAAAGCCGGAAGACCAGATTCCATGCTTGGCCAGTCTGTCTTGCACAACCTATTTACAATGTGACGTACCAGCACCCTTCCGCCTGCCCAGTGGGGTTCAGGATGCCCTCGGCCAAATTTCATCCCAGGCCTATTGCCTTGCATGCCTGAGTACATTTGGTGCATACTCTGACATCCTCAGCTCGGTAGTCACCCATATGTAAGGACTACCATCCTGCTTGTCCTGTGAGAAAGCAAATGTTGCTTACCTGTAACAGGTGTTCTCACAGAACAGCAGGATGTTAGTCCTCACGAAACCCGCCTGCCGCCCCGCGGTGTTGGGTTTGTTACGTTTCTTATTTTATTTTTCAGCTCTTCCTGTAGCTTTTAAACAAGACTGAAGGGGGGACCCCTGCTGGCTGCAGGGTTAGTGCCATGCTGGGTATGCCCAATAGGGGCCAGTCAAAGTTCTGGAAACTTTGACAGAAGTGTTCCGTGATTGGGCTCCATCCTCTGATGTCACCCCATATGTGAGGACTAATATCCTGCTGTCCTGTGAGAACACCTATTAAAGGTAAGCCACCTTTGCTTTGTTCGAGTGCTTGCCATAATGCAGGTGTAACTTTGTGCAGATTAGTTTGTGTGCATTATTGCAGATCCTGGGACTTTGTTAGGTGCTATATCTTAGCTTCCATTTCTCCAGGTTTACTCTGTATACGGAGTGGCTTTTTTTGGGTTTTCATTCCAGTTTGTCTCTATATTTGTAATTTGTGGTCTTTCTGTATTTGGAGAAGATCGATCTTGTGTGTATGACCGTGGAGAGATATTTAACTAGTATGTAGGCACATAAAATACCTCATTTTATTTGTTGTGTTTTCTCAATTGGACATGCATTGGTGGTGAACTGCTGTCTTTTTATAAGTAGGGCTATTGCGTCTGGTAGTAGAGGGAGTTTGTGTTGCTGTTATTGAGATAACACCAGAATATCTTTTTTGTATGGTGAGTTGTACGGGGAATGTTCTAGTTCTGCTTTATACCTATTAGAGGGGTGGGGGTGGGGTTAGCCCTGTGACTGCCATGTGTTCAGTGTTTTTCGCATGTGAGGGCCATCTATCAGGTGTGTCCTGACAGAAAAAGGTTGAGAATCACTGGCCTAGAATATGTTTTTAAGAAGTTGTGTGTATTAGGGCAGTTTCTTTCAAATGTAATGAAAATAAGTATGGCATTCATCCCCAATTGTTTGGGCAGTTGCTTTCAACACCTGGGTATGATAGTGTAATACAGACTCTGTGGTAGCTGAAATGTTATTGGAGGGTGCATTGCTTGTAAGAGCTACCCTGATAAATATGATTTAATACTTTTTCCACAAAGGAATCTATAATGTCTATTCATAATTTTGTTATTGATATACTTAGCTTTTGGGTGTGTTAGTGTTTTCTGGAACATTTCATTGTTAATGTCACAAGCTTGGAAGAGTGGACCCTGGGACCGCTGACTGATAGGGTCAAGGTACAGTACAGAGTAGTGAGGCAGAGAAGTGGTCTGGCAGGCAAGGTTGAGGCAGGTGGAGTCTGTTTAGAAGCAGGAGACAAACAAGGATCAGGGCAGGCAGGTGTCAGTAGCAAGGACAGGAATCAGGCTGGATCTCAATCAATAGTCAGAATTGGGAATAGCCAGACACAGGGGAATGAAGAAAATAGGAGCAGGTGCTAGGCGAGTGAGCTTCCTTTTGTTAGAGCAGTGCTGAGGTCATCAGTCCGTGCCACAGGCAATCCTGGGTGCTGGCCCTATAAAGCTGATGAATTGCTACGGGCCCTTACTCAGAGCAGCAGGATGCAGCAAAGGAGCAGGACGCCGGGATCCATGCTGAGAGGCCTCCAGCATGTCATAGGACACAGCGCTGGGCCTGGGTCAAGAGGTACAGGACGCTGACCGCAGTGCAGCAATCTGTGGTCAGCAGCATATTACAGTTCATTTGAATTTCATAGGTTGGTTTTCTTTTTTTTCCTTTTCCCGTTTTTTGCCCTCAGTAGTCTGTCATTTTTCCGAAGACAAGCAGGATAACCAGCTCTCCACACATGGGTGATGCCATCCAGCAGAACTCTCACAGATATTCTAATGATGTGTAATTAGTATAAGAGCATAACTGGGTCAGACCAAGAGTCCATCAGCCCAGTATCTTGTTTCTAACAGTGGTCAATCCAGGTACAAGTACCTGGCAGGATCCCAAACAGTAGATAGATCCCATGCTGCTAATGCTTATGGGCAAGCAATGGCTGTCCTTGGAGAGCACTTGTAAAAAGTAAGCAATTTTGCTTTCTCACAGGACAAGCAGGATGGTAGTCATCACATGTGGGTGACATCATCAGGATGGAGCCCAATTACGGAACACTTTTGTCAAAGTTTCTAGAACTTTGACTGGCACCACTGGGCATGCCCAGCATGCCACCAACCCTGCATCCAGCAAGGGTCCCCCTTCAGTCTCTCTTTTTCTGCGCAACAGTAGCCTCGTGGATTCTGGAGCTCTGTGAGTTTACCTCACAAATGTTTCCTCACGGAATTCAAACTTTAAATTTTAAAAAAAAATGTCCCTATCCCGGGATCCCCCACTGACCTTCGTCAATGCCGGTATGTTTCTTCCGTCGTGTTCCGGTCAGTTCCCAGCAGGGTTCTTTCAACGGTACCCGATGGTCACCGACCGATTCGCCCGTTTATTTTTTCCAAAATCATGGGTACCGGGTTCAGCAAGTTCCCCGAGTGCCCAAGAAACCAAATCCATCACGGACCTGCATGACATGTGCCATTTTTGTGTCTTGGACCTGTTCATGACGTGCACCAGTGTACTAGCTGTTCGCAAATGACTCCAAAAGGCCACAGGGCCCGATTGGAGAAGATGGAACTCCTTTTAAAGTATCTCCATCGACTTCGGTTAAGCCCAGCATCGAGTCAAAAACCTTCCATCTTCAAAGACTCCGTTGCCACCGAAGCCTAAATGACAAAAAACCTGGTGGTGATTATAACTTCGCCTTCCTCGTCCCGGTCCAAGGCATCAATCTGGCCTCCTCGATGCCAGAAAAAGAGCAGACCAACCATCGAGAGAAGCATTGACATCGCCATCGACGAAATGCTTCCTCCGATGTCGGAACCAGAAGGCCATCTGCATCGACAGAGCCACTGGCCAAAAAGTCCGAGGAGATGAGGCCCATCTCCATCTGGGACTCGGGACACAAGGTGTTCCGTACCGGTGCAGGGATCCGGAACTCCATTATACAGGTGGAACCTCCGGATACGCCCTCCGAGCCTCCACCCCCGATTGCTGTGCCTCCCATGCCAGCTTCTCGGGCAGAATTGGACAGGATTGTCCAACAGGCAGTGCTCCAAGCTTTACAAGGATTCCAGTCTCCACTGGCACCGGCCCCCATACCAGTGCGCAATCCGTTGCTACAATGCTGGCTCCACTTCTGGATAGTCTGTACTTATTAATTGGTGCTCTGCTATCGACACTGTTTCCAGCCGTCGCATCAGCTCCTGCAAAGCCACAGACTCCGATGCCGATTCCATTATCCTCGGATGAGGAACCTAATCTACCGGTGCCTGTTCCAGGACCATCGGGCTCCTTACCACTTCACCGTCCTTCGAAAACACCGATGCCATCACCATCCTCTGTGCCCCCATCGATGCCATCTCGATTTCCATCTGTGCCACCTCCAAATCCGGCTGGATTTGGACCTATACATGAACCTGAAGGTCCTAGAGGTGCTGGTGATCAACCTTATAGTCCCTGGGGAGATGATTCTACAGACTCTGATTCAGAAGAACTTCTCTCAGAGCCTTCACCCCCAGAGGAACGTTGTCGCTCCCCATCTGAGGACTTGACATTTGCAAATTTCATAAAGGAAATGTCTTAGACCATTCCTTTTAATTTACAAACAGAAGAGGATGCCAGACACAAAATGCTTGAAGTGTTGCAATTTGTAGATGCGCCTAAGGAGGTCATGGCATTCCCAGTTCATGAAGTGCTGCTGGACTTGCTACACCGTAACTGGGAACATCCTGGCTCAGTTCTTCCGGTAAACAGAAAAGCTGATGCCATTTATCTAGTGCAATCAGCCCTCGGATTCCAAAAAACACAACTGCCCCACCAGTCTGTCATTGTGGAGTCTGCTCAAAAGAAATCTAAAAGATCCAGGCCTCATTCTTCAGCACCTCCAGGTAAAGAGCAGAAATCATTAGATGCCTTTGGATGAAGAGTCTTCCATGGATCAATGCTCATAGCATGCATTGCAGCATATTAACTGTATGTCTCAATACTCCAGAAACCTCTGGAAGGAGGGTACATGAGTATTCTGAATCTCTACCTGACGAATACCAGGAAGGTCTTAACATCCTCCTTAAAGTTCTCATTTGATAAAATGAGGAAAATAGTTAGAAAAAAACTGAAAGGTGCAGCTGCAAAGGTTAAGTGTTCAACAGGCTTGGACATTGTTTAAAAATACAATCCTAGAGGCGCAGTCCATATGTATTCCGCGCATTAAGAAAGGTGGAAGGAAGGCAAAACTATTACCGTCACGGTTAAAAGGTGAGGTGAAAGAGGCAATTTTAGCCAAAAAAAAATCCTTCAAAAATTGGAAGAAGGATCCATCTGAAGAAAATAGGATAAAACATAAGCATTGTCAAGGTAAGTGTAAAACATTGATAAGACAGGCAAAGAGAGAATTTGAAATGAAGTTGGCCATAGAGGCAAAAACGCATAATAAAAACTTTTTAAAATATATCCAAAGCAAGAAACCTGTGAGGGAGTCGGTTAGACCATTAGATGACAGAGGGGCTCTTAGGGAAGATAAGGCCATTGCAGAAAGACTAAATGAATTCTTTGCCTCCGTGTTTACTAATGAGGATGTTGGGGAGATAACAGTTCCGGAGATGGTTTTCAGGGGTGATGAGTCAGACGAACTGAACGAAATCACTGTGAACCTGGAAGATGTAGTAGCCAGATTGACAACTAAAGAGTAGCAATCACCTGGTAGCATCCTAAGAGTAGCAAATCACCTGGTATGCATCCTAGAGTTCTGAAGGAACTCAAAAATGAAATTTCTGATCTATTAGTTAAAATTTGTAACCTATCATTAAAATCATCCATTGTACCTGAAGACTGGAGGGTGGCCAATGTAACCCCCAATATTTAAAAAAGGCTCCAGGGGCGATCCAGGTAATTATAGACCAGTGAGCCCTGACTTCAGTGCCAGGAAAAATAGTGGGAAAACTATTCTCAAGACCAAAATCGTAGAGCATATAGAAAGACATGATTTAATGGAACATAGTCAACATGGATTTACCCAAGGGAAGTCTTGCCTAACAAATCTGCTCCATTTTTTTGAAGGGGTTAATAAACATGTGGATAAAGGTGAACCGGTAGATGTAGTGTATTTGGATTTCAGAAGGCGTTTGACAAAGTCCCTCATGAGAGGCTTCTTCGAAACTAAAAAGGCATGGGATAGGAGGCGATGTCCCTTTCGTGGATTACAAACTGGTTAAGACAGGAAACAAAGAGTAGGATTAAATGGTCAATTTTCTCAGTGAAAAGGGTAAACAGTGGAGTGCCTCAGGGATCTGTACTTGGACCGGTGCTTTTCAATATATATATATATATATATATAAATGATCTGGAAAGGAATACGATGAGTGAGGTTATCAAATTTGCGGATGATACAAAATTATTCAGAGTAGTTAAATCACAAGCAGACTGTGATACATTACAGGAGGACCTTGCAGACTGGAAAGATTGGGCATCCAAATGGCAGATGAAATTTAATGTGGACAAGTGCAAGGTGTTTCATATAGGGAAAAAATAACCCTTGCTGTAGTTACACGATGTTAGGTTCCATATTAGGAGCTACCACCCAGGAAAAAGATCTAGGCATCATAGTGGATAATACTTTAAAATCGTCGGCTCAGTGTGCTGCAGCAAAGTAAATAGATTGTTAGGAATTATTAGGAAGGGAATGGTTACTGGAACGGAAAATGTCATAATGCCTCTGTATCGCTCCATGGTGAGACCACACCTTGAATACTGTGTACAATTCTGGTCGCCGCATCTCAAAGATATCGTTGCGATGGAGAAGGTACGGAGAAGGGCAACCAAAATGATAAAAGGGATGGAACAGCTCCCCTATGAAGAAAGGCTGAAGAGGTGTTAGGGCTGTTCAGCTTGGAGAAGAGATGGCTGAGGGGGGATATGTTAGAGGTCTTTAAGATCTTGAGAGGTCTTGAACGAGTAGATGTGACTCGGTTATTTACACTTTCGAATAATAGAAGGACTAGGGGGCATTCTATGAAGTTAGCAAGTAGCACATTTAAGACTAATCGGGAGAAAAATTCTTTTTCACTCAATGCACAATAAAGCTCTTGAATTTGTTGCCAGAGGATGTGGTTAGTGCAGTTAGTGTAGCTGGGTTCAAAAAAGGTTTGGATAAGTTCTTGGAGGAGAAGTCCATTAATGGCTATTAATCAATTTTACTTAGGGGTAGATTTTCAGAGCCCTGCTCGCCTAAATCCGCCAAAACCGGGGCGGATTTAGGCGAGCAGGGCCCTGCGCGCCGGGGAAGCCTATTTTACATAGGCCTCCCGGCGCGCGCAGAGCCCCGGGACTCGCGTAAGTCCCGGGGTTTCTCGGAGGGGGGGGCGTGGCGGGGGCGTGCGGGGGGGCGGGCCCGGTCGTCGCGGCGTTCCGGGGGCGTGTCGGCAGCGTTTTGGGGGCGGGTACGGGGCATGGCTACGGCCCGGGGGCGTGGGCCGCGCCTCCGTACCCGCCCCCAGGTCGCGGCCCGGCGCGCAGCAGGCCCGCTGGCGCGCGGGGATTTACGTCTCCCTCCGGGAGGCGTAATCCCCCGACAAAGGTAAGGGGTGGGGTGTAGACAGGGCCGGGCGGGTGGGTTAGGTAGGGGAAGGGAGGGGAAGGTGAGGGGAGAGGCAAAGGAAAAGTTCCCTCCAAGGCCGCTCCGATTTCGGAGCGGCCTTGGAGGGAACGGGGGGAGGTAGCGCGGCTCGGCGCGCGCAGGCTATACAAAATCGATAGCCTTGCGCGCGCCGATCCAGGATTTTAGTGGATACGCGCGGCTCCGCGCCGTATCTACTAAAATCCAGCGTACTTTTGTTTGCGCCTGGAGCGCAAACAAAAGTAGGCTGTTCGCGCTCGTCTGAAATCTACCCCTTAGGGAATAGCCACTGCTATTAATTGCATCAGTAGCATGGGATCTTCTTGGTGTTTGGATAATTGCCAGGTTCTTGTGGCCTGGTTTGGCCTCTGTTGGAAACAGGATGCTGGGCTTGATGGACCCTTGGTCTGACCCAGCATGGCAAGTTCTTATGTTCTTAGATGCTGGCAAGCATGAGATAAGAGCATGTATATCTTGATATACCGCCTCCAGGGTTTCTTCTGCAGCAGGTATAAGTGCCAGACGTTGGGCATAGCTCAAGTCCTCTGACTTACGACAAGAGGTCCAAAAACTAATTAGCAGACCTTCCATGTACCGGTGACAACTTATTTGGCACTAAAATCCAAGAAACAGTTGCACAATTAAGACCACCACGACACCATGCGTCAGCTGAATACCCTTCCTGTGGATTATCCATCCACCGCTAAAAGATCTTTCAGACAAGATCCTAGACAGTTCATCTATAAACCGAGACGGTATTATCCACCTCAATCTCGTCTGGACAATCTAAACTTCCACAAAGAAGTCAGATTCGTCAAATCAGAACACCTAAACCCAACCAGCCCCACAGACAGGTCCAGCTTCGGAGTTTTGAGTCTCTCAGAGAGCAGCAACCAATCTCTTCCTTCTCATACCTCTCCAGTGGGAGGTTGTTTGTGCTTTTTTTACAATTTATGGCACACCATCACGATGGATCAGTGGGTCCTAATTGTGATCAACCAAGGATACCATCTAAAACTTTCTCACTATACCATCGGACGAGTTACCCCGTCCAGTCACAACTCTAAAACGTCTCTCCCCACTCCTCGAGGTGGAGCTCTTGGCCCTTCTACAATCAAATGCTGTAGAAACCGGTACCTCGACAGCATTGGGCCAAGGGTTTCTACTCTCGTTACTTCCTAATTCCAAAAAAAATCAGGAGGCATTTGTCCAATTTTGGATCTATGTGCCCTCAACAAATATCTCAAAAAATAAAAGTTCAGAATGGTACCCTTGGGTACCATGCTTTCACTGCTTCAGCAGAAAGATTGGCTCTGCATTCTCGACCTGCAGGAGGCTTACGCTCACATCGCGATATACCCTCCTCATCGCAAATACCTCAGATTCACAGTAGGTCAACTCCATTTCCAGTATCGTGTACTATCATTCGGGCTTGCATCAGCCCCACTAGTATTCACAAAATGCCTGGCAGTTGTAGCAGCCCATTTACGGGATAACAATGTCCACGTCTATCCTTACCTGGACGATTGGCTTATCAGGACTCAAACTCAAAAGGGAGCAATTCAATTACTCCGTTACACAATCTCTCTGCTCCAGTCACTGGGGTTTCTAATCAAGTATCCCAAGTCATATCTGACTCCATCTCACACAATGTCATTCATAGGAGCAGATCTCGATACTGTTCAGACAAACGCATTTCTCCCAAAAAGCAGGGCACGCTCATTATCAATCATAGCCAAATCTGTACATCTCGCCGAACCACTACTGCTCGTCATCTCTTGACCTTGCTGGGTCGCATGGAGTCCATGTAACTCCCATGGCTCGTCTAGCCATGAGAGTGATGCAATGGACTTTAAAATCCCAGTGGTCCCAGTCGAGTCAAAAGATGTCTCACATTGTCCACGTCACCAACCAACTTCGTCTCTCCCTCACTTGGTGGATACAGGATTCAATTTACTAATCAGACTACCCTTTCAGCCTCCACAGTCTCAAATCATATTAAGACATATGCATCTACCCTGGGTTGGGGGTCCTTTGTCAACAACCTCCAAACCCCCAGGGTATTTGGACAACGGCAGAAGCAAAGCATCAGATAAACTTTCTGGAGCTTTGGGCAATTTGATATGCCCTCTTTGCTTTTCAGGATTGCCTCTCAAACAAAGTAATTCTGATTCAAATGGACAAACAGGTAGCAATGTGGTACCTCAACAAGCAAGGGGGGCACAGGCTTCTATCTGCTATGCCAGGAGACAGCACAGATCTGGGCCTGGGCTCTCTCCCATTCTATGCTACTGAAAGCAACCTAACCTGGCAGGCGTGGACAATGTGCTAGCGGACATCCTAAGTCGGATCTTCATCCCCACGAATGGTCCCTGGATCCCGCTGTAGCAAATCGCATATTTTACCTGTGGGGTCATCTGCACATAGACCTCTTTGCGTCAACCCACAACCACAAAGTGCCAATTTTCTACTCTCTACACCGCAGTCACAAAACATCTCCATGAGATGCTTTTGCCCACTCATCAGCAAGATTCTCGTGAAGTTACGACAGGACAGAGGCACAATGATTCTCATGGCCCCTCACTGGCTGCGTCAGGTTTGGTTCCCCATCCTCAGCGACCTATCAGTCCAGCAACCGATTCGCCTGGGCTCAGACCCAATGTTAATAATGCAGAACAACTGCCTATTACATCATCCCAACCTCCACTCGTTATCCCTGACAGCTTGGAAGTTGAAAGGCTGATTCTGCAATCTTTAAACCTTTCTGACAGTGTATCCCAAGTCCTTGTAGCTTCACGAAAGCCTTCTACTAGAAGATCTTATGATGCAAAATGGAAAAGATTTTCATCGTGGTGCACATCAAAGGACATAGACCCTTTTTCCTATCCCACAGTAAAATTCTCTACCTCTGGCATCATTGGGAATATGGGTTACAGACTTCCTACATCAGAGTACACATTAGCTCTATTGCTGCTTATCAGAAAGGTATAGAAAATACCACGATATCAGCACAACCACTCGTGGCTCGCTTCATGAGAGGTTTACTACAACTTAAACCTCCACTACGCCCTCCAGTTCCTACATGGGTCCTTAATGTTGTTCTAGCATGACTTATGAAGCCTCCTTTTGAGCCCTTACATTCCTGTGAGCTTCGCCATCTCACTTGGAAGGTGATCTTTCTAGTAGCCATAACATCCGCTCACAGAGTCGGTGAGTTTACATACACTAGAAAATCCACCTTATACTAGGTTCCTTCACGACCGCGTGGTACTCTGTACTCACCCTAAATTCCTGCCAAAAATAGTCTGAGTTTCATTTAAATGAATCTATAACTCTTCCTACCTTTTTTCCAAGACCTCACTCACAACCAGATGAGCGAGCTCTCCATGCCTTGGACTGTAACGTGCTCTTGCCTTTTATTTAGATCGTACTGCAGCCACAAGAAGTCCACCCAACTATTTGTCTCTTTCGATAAAACCAAATTGGGAACTCCAGTAGGCTAACAGACCCTATCTACCTGGCTAGCAGATTGCATTTCTTTTCGCTATCATCAAGCAGGACTTCCTCTGCAGGAACGTGTTAAAGCACACTCCGTAAGAGCAATGGCAACGTCAGTGGCACACATCCGTTCCATACCTCTTGCTGATATCTGTAGAGCTGCCACATGGAGTTCCCGCCATACATTTGCAGCTCATTATTGTCTTGACAAAGCTGGCAGACAGGATTCCATCTTCAGCCAATCGGTCCTACGTAACCTGTTTCCCAGATAATAACCCAATTTCCTTCCTGCGACCCAGGGAGATGATCAGGCTGCCCGGCTAACCAAAACTACCACAGTTGTTGTGCCTGTTGCACGTCATTAGGTGTTTTGGCTATATGACATTCGGGCATCCTGTAGCTTGCTAATCACCCACATGTGAGGACTACCATCCTGCTTGTCCTGTGAGAACACCTGTTACAGGTAAGCAATCTGCTTTCCTTTCTTGCCCAGACAAGAAAACCAGGCTGCCCAGGGGACACTTCCCAACTGAAAAGAAATCACTGAAGTATGCCGTCCACACCACTTGTTGGCTGATAGGAGCCATGATTTATTGCAATTGTTATCCTTTCCTCTATAGGTTTGAGCACATCAACTTTTATAGATTAACTGTTAAGTAATTCATTTTCTTAATTACAAAATTCTTTTACAGAAAGTTCAGTAGTAACACTTTAATTTTGCTATACATCATGTAGCTATGGCTACACATATGTAGACTCTATAAAATGCTTTCTGAAATGATAGTTTAATAACTAGATGCAAACAAAAAATAAGGATTTTTAGATTGTTATGGTTCAGTGTCATGTCACTGTTTTTGCTGTTGGAAAAAGGCAACAAAATGTGAAGGTTAGACTGAAAGAATCTGAATGGATTTTTCATTTATATGCTTGAACATAAGTGGAATAACGTTTGTGATAGACTGGCACTAACCTGAGTGAAGTAGAAGTTTGATAAACATTCTATTGACAAATAAGTGGTTTTTAGTAATTTTAATTGATATACTGTATAAATTGTAGTTTAATGCATTGTTTTAACCCTTCAAAAAATCTGATCAGTGACATGCATATCAAATAATTAGTGCATAATCACTGCTTTATACTTTGTTGTATATTTCACACCAGCATAAATAGTTTATCCACACTGAGGTGTACCTGTCAAATGTTTTTCAAATGATTACATTGACTAATTATTCTAGCCATACAATTTATTTGGGTCAGATTCATATCCAGTTGTGTACTAGATTATCTGTAACTTGCCTTGGGGCTTTTGCAACAGAAAGCGATGAATCAAGTTTGAAAAATAAATAAAAAGGAGTATTAAAAAGCGCTGATGCCATTCTTATGCTGTTGACTAGAACCTTAGGAAAATAGCCATATTTGTTTTATGACTTGATTTAAAGCTATTTGAACATATTTTGTATTTGAAATACTCTGTTGTTGCTTGAAAAGCTAAGTGACCAAATAGCATGTGTAATTGTTTTCTTAGAGATTTCAAGAGTGTACAAATAGATTTGCTCTTTTATTTTTGGGAAGAAAAGTACAAATAATTTACTTAGATGTTCAAAGTAATCCATAAAACCAACACTTTTCTCAACACACAAGGAAAAGTGAACAGAAAAAATATTTGCTGCCTGGGGCTTTAGCATCTCAATTTATTTCCAGCTGTCTTCCTTAACAATTGTTTTCATAAGTCTCCTTTCAACTTTTAACATAGGCTAACAACTAAAGGCACAAATGATAAAAGCTGACAGGGTTTATAACATCAAGTGACAGTTCTTAGTTTCTGAAAACAGTGTGTCAATATAGGTGATGAAAAATATTGTATTGTATTGCTCAACTACATATATGGAAATTTATATACCTTTGGGGGGGGGGGGGGGGAAATAGCTTTTAACTGTCTTGAAAAGGACTTTTTCATATGCTTTCCAAAACATGGAATGTTGGAAAGAATTATGTAAAAGGGATTGATAGCAATCAGTAGGCACAATAATGTTCCAAAAAGGGATGGAAATTTACCAGATTTGCCATACAGAAAGAAAATGTGAATGTTTCAGTTGAGTTAAACAAAAATAAAATAAAATATATCAGATCAGTATGTTCAGAGAACCAAGCCTGCAAAAAAGATCTCCATTTCCTAGCACCCAGACAGATGGATTCAGGGCCAGTGGGTTATGCACCTCTACCAGCAGATGGAGACAGAGCAAACTGACACACTATTTATACTCCTGCAGTGACATCAGCCTGCCAATATTCTCGGTCTCCAACAAATCGTGAACATGCTTTCCCTACTGGGGATTGCTTCAAATTTTAGAGTAGAATTAGTAAGAGCTTTCATTTGCTTCGCTTTCCTGCAGTGATATCTAATGATCTCTTCGCCAGTTGAGAATTCCTGAGGTGATTTCTGTGGTCCCTCAGATGAGTGCCTTGGTTCGGTAGCTGGTTTCCTCAGCCAGCGTGGACTTAGCTGATTAAAACAGCTGAAAGACAGAGGGTGCAGGAAGCCACATGCGGTGGTGACAATATATGCCCTCTCCCCCCGCAGCTGGAGACTCTCTGTATTTAGCCGGGAAAAGCTGAGCTCAAGGAAGGTTAAAAAAAAAAGGAAAATGATAAAGTAGAGGGGTTTTTGTAGGCCTCCCTCCGGTCTCCATGCTCGGCGCACCGTTCTGACGTTCGTTCTCGCTCCGGTGGGAGGTTAAGGGACTTGGGCAGCCTGGTGGTTTGAGTAGTCCATGAGGGCTAGGCCCCGTTCTTAGGCTTTCTTTTCTGTGCGCTGCGTGGTAGGCCATGGTGGCGTTTTGTGCGCCTTTTTTTGTGCATTAGGTTGCCTTCTGCAGGATACTCTGTACATGCAAGTGAATCTGGCTGTGCTTCCGAGTTGTGCTCCCAGTTTCTTTTGGGTGCTCTGCTTGTGCACACAATCTGGGACACAATGGTTGTGCGCTCAAGTTTAGCGCGGTGACAATGCTCTTAATTTTGCGACGCATAGCCTTGGGCCACCTAAATTTTGTGCGCCTGAATTTTTCAGCGTAAATTCAACTGGATGCACACCTTCAGTCACCTGTTTAGTATACTGACGGAATAATTGCACCTGTGGCTAAGAAACCTAAGCGCCTTTCCCTCTGTGCTGCCTGTCATATTCTGGCATCTCAGCCTGGAGTGCCCTTTCTTGTACCAGCGCTGCTTAGAGGCTCAGGGAGAATTATCATCCTCTGATTTTACTAAGCCTGGTTCTTCCCGGCCTGATAATGGTCTGGGTAAGGATATGTCAGGAGGGACAACTGACCTTGGAACTCCCTTAACTGGTTTGCCAGCAGGGGATGTAGCTCAGTGGGCGCAGCATAGGTGCCTTCTAGTTTTAGCATGGAACCTTCTGCCTTTTCCTTGGGTAGAATGTTTCAAGGATTACAATCCTTTCTTTAGGCACAATCCTCAACCACATCCAATCTTGTCAGGTCAGATTCCCAGATGGTGGTCTCTCCCTCTTCTGGTACTACTGTTAAGATCCGAAGTACACCTAGATTGGCAGCCGATACTCCTGATAGGAATCCGGATGGCACTGATGATGAGACTGATCCCGACACTCTGGAGGATGGAGAAATTCCTCTGGGATTGGAATTGTATAGGACTATGTGCAGTTCTTTCATAGAGATAAACTAACGGCTTGAATTTCCCAGATGTTGAAGATGCTGGGGAAGATTCCTTGTCTGAGCCAAAGAAAAATCCCATTTTGGTTTCTTTGCATAAAGTCTTTTGTTTTCTTCTCTGTTATGGAAGCCATTAAAGAATTGATTGATCTTGAGTGGGATGCCCCAGAGACAAATTTCAAAGGGGGTTGGACTTTGGAAGGCCTATACCCCCTGGATCCAGTGGTGAGAGAGTACCTGCGTTTTATGAAAGTGGATGTGCTTGTCTGTACAGTCTTTAAGCGGACGACTATCCCCGTGGAGGGAGGAGTGACCTGAAGGATATTTAATTTATTTAATAACTTTTATATTTCGTCATTCGGAAACCATCACAACAGTTTACAGAGTTTTACAATAAATAGTAAACATAGTGTAATAATAACAAAATGGAGCATAAAAAATACATGATTACTAGAATAAAATAAAAGATAAGATCAATGAAAATAAAATACTAGAGGCAGCTGCATTCAGTAAAAGCATGAAAGGATAACATAGTCATAAAATCAGGACTGAAACAGGAAAGCTCTTAAAAAGAAACATGTTGGATCCTGATAGGCCTTTGTAAAAAGCCACGTCTTTACCTCCTTTCTGAATACTTTTAGATCTGGTCGAAACCATGTCTCTATTAGGAGGGAATTCCAGCACTTGGGTCCTGCCAATGATAATGCCCAATCTTACTTGAGAGAGGTGTGCTGAACAGACAGAGGGAATATTTAGGAGACCTTTATTAGCAGAACAGAGATTGCGTTGTGGAGTGTGAATCCTAATGGCAGCATGAAGCTAGTCAGTTTGTTCACCATATATGATTTTGTAAAGAATGCATAAGACTTTGTATTTGATTCGATATTTAACTGGTAACCAGTATAAGGATATTAGGATCTGTGTTATATGGTCATGTTTCTTGGTTCCTGTTAGAATTCTACCTGCAGTGTTCTGTAGAATTTGGAGAGGACGTATGGTGGAGGTTGGTAAGCCCAGTAGTAGAGAATTGCAATAGTCAATATTAGCAAAAAATTAGAAGTTGAAGTACTAATCTGAAGTCAGAGGGATTTAGTAATGGTTTCAATCATTTTAAAGTCTGAATTTTGCTGTATCCTTCCTTTATTTTGGTTGAAATATGATTTTTAAAATTTAGTTCAGAATCGATTATGACTCCCAGGTCACAGGTATGAAGGACTGGATTTAATGTAGTCAGCTGATCTTCTAATTTGAGGGAGGGTAACTTGCCAAGAGTAGGTCTTCTATCTAGGAAGATGATTTCAGTTTTGTCAACATTTAACATGAGCCTCATGTGGGATAATAACTGTTTTCCTAGCGGGTAGCAGATGGACTCAGGACCAATGGGTATAGTGTACTCCTGATAGCAGTTGGAGACAGATCAGATTTCAATCTGACGTCAGCCCTTGTACATATACCCCTGCAGGAAGTACAGCTCATCATTATTTTCTGTCTCCATAGCAGTTAAGGACTCTATGCATGCTAGCACAGCGTGTTAGTAATTTTTACCAAAGAAAACCAAATTAAGAAGAAATCTTACCCTCTACAGACGAGCCCCGCTCTCCTGTGGTGACACCCGTTGGGTCCCTCCCCCAGTTGAGATATCCCAAGGTGGATTTCCCCAATCCCTCAGAGGTAAGCCTCGGTGGGGACCTAGCCCCCGACATCGGGTGAGGCTGAGAGGCAGCGGGTGCAACCTTGACCGCGGCGGTGAAGGTATTTTCCCTCTCCCCCCGCAGCTGGAGACTGCCCAGAACGAAACCAGGAAGCGCCGAGACAAGGTAAGTTAGAAATCTGTCTAAAAGTCTCTGGTCTCCGAAGCTCGAGGAGACGCACAGGTCGCTAGCAGGGACCAGTGCCAGATCCCGGTCAGATCCGAAGGTCCTCCCACGTGGAGGACCCTCCGAGGTGGTCGCCATATTGTCCGCGTGGTCGCCGTCACCATTTTGGCTCTATTCGCCGCTTTGATCCGTGCGCACGGAGGCGAGCCATGCGCACAAATACCTTGTGCGCACAACGTAGCACGCACAAGTACTGGGTGCACAAGCACAGTGCATAGCCACGCACTTGGGGGTAGATTTTAAAAGGAGCGCGAGCAGCGGTAGAACTACGCGCGTTCCTGCGTGCACAGCGGATGTTAGTAATTTTGCGTAGCGTGCGCACATCTGCGCGCGCTACTCAAAATCGCATATATGGAGGATGAGTTGTGCGCGTACCTCAATTAACTGCGCGCGTGTGGTACGCGCACGACTTGTGCGTGAAGGTATACTTGTGGGCACCGGTATTTGTGCTTGTGGCGAAATTGCGTGCCCGTGCGCATGCGAACGCGAGGGTGTGACCTCCCGTTCCGCACACAGCACAAAATGGCCGGGGCGTGGTAGGCAGCCCAACTTCACCACCAGGGACGTCGAACTGCTGGCGTCCCTGGTGGTGAGGCGAGAACGGTGGCTGTTCCCGGTGCAGGGACGGAGAATGGATTTCCGGCAGCTCCGGCAGTCCAGGAGGAGGCTGCATCGTGTATTTAACCAGCAAGCTTCCCACCCCCGTGGAGTAAGTAGATTGTACAACAGTTGATGTGGTGAATGTGGGAGTGTCAATGTCAGGTTAGGCCTCACCGGAGGAACCAGATTATTGTAGTCTAATATTTATGTGCACTGTAGAAAGTGGGTTCTTTCATGCTGGTGCTTAACACTGGTTTGGATTGTGTTGTGTTTTGCCTCAATTGTCAATGCTGATAACTATTATTATGATTACTGAAGAATATCATGGTCGTCAGTCATTAATGTTGTCACACCCACATCCAAGTATCCTGTAACTATTTTGACTATCAGAGTACAGTAATGGTTCTCCATCCTTTCTTTCTAATAGATAGAGGACCTGAAGAAGAAAGCCCGGTGGCTGCGTCTACATAGGCCAAGGTGGCTGGAGCGGCTGTGGGCACAGCGGGCTGGGCCTGGCGGTAAGTGACCCCTCCAAGCTACTGGAATGTGGTATCCCCCATCTGAACCACCTTCCCTCCCTCCCTCTCCCACCTTCCCTTCCTCTCCCACCTTCTCCCCTCTCCCACCTTCCCTTCCTCTCCCACCTTCTCCCCTCTCCCTCCTTCCCTTCCTCTCCCACCTTCCCTCCCTCCCTCACCTTTCCTCCCCTTCCTCCCTCACCTTTCCTCCCCTTCCTCTCCCACCTTCCCTCCCTCCCTCCCTCACCCAGTACAGTGTATTCAGACATCTCCTTTTGTTTCACAGATGCTGATGAGGCCATGCCAGGCCCAGCTGCAGGAGAAAGAGCTGCAGCCACTCCAGGGGGGGAGGCAGATTCTCCCCCCCCACCCCCGAGGAGGAGACGACGTCACCTGCCGCGGAGCCCTCCCCGGGCACAGAGGCGCCCCAGGCCTTCCCCTAGCCCCCCCCCCTTAGGGCAACCTCCCCGTTTTACCCGTGGGGTTAGGGACGCGAGGGCACGCAGGGGCCAGCCTTTGCTGGCCCAGGGAGGCATTCATGGCCCTCTTGTGCCTCATCGGCCCCCCTCATGGCACCAGCGAAGAGGCCCATCCCCGGGGGCACGCTCCCCCGAGGATGAGCCTCTTACATATGGTCAATTCCTGGTCTTCGTGAGGGGGGTCCAAGAGGGCATGAGGGCTATGAATGCCTACCAGGAGAGGATGATCCGGGCAACGGATCGGATCACCAGGGATCTACTGCTGCTTGGTGCAGCAGTACGGGTCCTGGGGGATCTGATCCGTCGTCGCTGATCATCCTCTGGTCCCTGCATCCCTAACCTCACAGGACTTTTGTTTTCTGTAAATAGTTTTGCTCCCTAGACTGCCCCTCCCCATCCTGTTTTTGTTTGGTATATATTGTAAATATGTTTGGTTTCAAATACAATTTTTCTAACGCAAAACGGTGTGGTCATTTCAGGGACAGGTGGAAGGGGTCCATGTATTGTCCAAGTGTTGGAGGGAGGGAAGGAAGGTGGGAGAGGGAGGGAGGGAGAGGTGAGGGAGGGAGAGGTGGGAAGGGAAGGAGGGAGGGAAGGAAGGTGGGAAAGGAGGGAAGGAAGAGTGTTATGGATGAGGCAACGTTGAAGTCCCAGCAGAGCAGCCCACTGAACAGCTTGGAGAACCATCTTATACACTGTAGAGGATATGTGCGTGCCACATCGGCTTCAGTAAAGTGTATGGGCCAGGCGGCCATCTCCAGTACAGTCTATGGGCAAGGCAACGTTATAGTGAAAGAACTAGGATCCAGTCCCACTTTAGCAGTACACCAAATCGCCTGGAGAGCCAGCCCATAGACTCTAGCGGACATGTGCGCCTGGCCCATAGACTCTAGCGGACATGTGCGCAGGGCCCATACACTTTACTGAAGCCGACGTGGCGCGCACATCGCCGTTACAGTCTGAGACGGTTCTGCAAGCTGTTCGGTGGGCTGCTATAGTGGGCGCACAATGCACTGACATACAATCCTGAACAGCTATAAAGCCAGTGCATTGCACCTCCGAGAGGCTGGTGAGAAGCCGACTCCCAGGGAGGTGCTGATTAGCAGCTGGCCCCGATTGAGTTGGTCTTCTCTGTAGGCTGCAGTGCTCCCAAGTCTCTGCACATACTACTCGATTGCTGCAGATGGCGGATCCAAAGGAGGAAAATTGTAGGTAAGGTCGCTTTACTGCAGCGTTGGAAGGGGTCATCAGTTTTTATTCGGGGATATTTCACTATACTGTATGATAACTGGTCACCAGTGTTTGATATGAAGGGGGACCTTCGCTGTCTAACTTGTGTAGTCGGCTTCTCACCAGCCTCTCGGAGGTGCAATGCACTGGCTTTATAGCTGTTCAGGATTGTATGTCGGTGAGTGCATTGTGCGCCCACTATAGCAGCCCACCGAACAGCTTGCAGTTAGACCTTCGCTTGCAGTTAGACCTTCGCTGTCTAACTTGTGTGGTCGGCTTCTCACCAGCCTCTCGGAGGTGCAATGCACTGGCTTTGTAGCTGTCACACAAAGGGCTAGTTCATTACCCGTAATTACCTGTTGGGAGGTGCAACAGCACGCACATGTGGCATATATTGGTTAATGGCTGCACACCCAGCTCTTTCATAGACAATTACGCCCAACTCGATTGAGGTACATAGGCGGCGCGCACATCTTAATTAAAATAGATAGGCGGCGCGCACATCTTAATTAAAATAGGCAGCGCGCACATGTTCCGCATCAATTTTAATTATTGGCGCGCGTACTTGGTATTCACGCTGATGGGATCAGCTGTGCGCATAGGTTACGCCCCACTGGGGAGGGCCGCGCGCAAATTGAGATCACTTTAAAAAGATGGCCGGTCCACTCACTGGCCATCTTCACCATGGCTCAAGCACGTCCTGTTCTCCTCAGGAAGCCGAACTTCCTGCCAGCTGAGGTTGACATGCTGGTGGAGCATGTTATACGGCACCGGGATCTGCTATATGGTCCACAGTCTCATACGGTGGGTGCATACAGGAAGGAGCAGATCTGGAGGAGGATCAGGCACGCTGTGAATTCCGTGTTCCATCACAATCGCAGTATTGGGGAACTAATGCATAAGTGGAGGGACATGAGGAGACTGGTGAAGCGCAAGCAGGCCAGGCGACTTGCAGAGGGAGAAAGGAGCCACATCACTTTCTCAGCCTCTGAGCAGCTGATACTGGGAGCCATCTCTGAGGCAGCTGTGGGTGGCGTTGGCCAGCTGGACACCATGCGCCGTGTAGGGCAGCAAGGTAAGCAGAACTACACCTTGGTCAATTCCCCTGTTATCCTATCCATGTACCTACTCGCAGTATAGCAGCATATGTCTTCATGTACCTATAACTACTAATTACTGTTAACCTGTATAGCCAACACTGTGGCCATTTCAGGTACAGCAATCGGTATTCAGGATTGCAGCCAGGGCTGCTGTACTGATGTATGTACCAAGCCAGCACAGAGCAATGCAGAGCTCCACTTTTGGGAGTACACTAGAAGGACAGTGTGCACTGCTCTGGTCGGTGTGTATGGTGATGCAGTATATATGTGGTCATACAGCAGGCAGTATAGTGTACAGACTGTCTTACAATATTAGTGCATGTTAGTTCTTATGGGCAATGTAGACTGAGTATCAGCTGGTGCACATGGGTAACAAGGCACACAATGCTGGCTTTCAACAATGGTCGGCAATGGGAGGGTGCATTTCTCTGGGAATTGATGTGAGGCATATGATCAATGTCACCTGCTCAATATTGCAGGTTCAACCTTGCAAAGGGAGCCTCTCACTCCC
This sequence comes from Rhinatrema bivittatum, assembly GCF_901001135.1. NCBI lineage: Eukaryota > Metazoa > Chordata > Amphibia > Gymnophiona > Rhinatrematidae > Rhinatrema > Rhinatrema bivittatum. The sequence goes on along the minus strand of NC_042615.1, from coordinate 320,072,278 downwards.
CCCCCCCCCCCCAATTCCCCATGTCCCCCCTTCAGCCCCTTCCTACCCTTCCCCAATTGTTTCCCTTTCAACTTCCTGTTCCAGACATGCCAACTTCACAGGTTCCATAGCATATTGCACAGGTCATGTGCCCATGGAATGCATAAACAGTGGGGCTTGATTAGGTAGAGGGTTAAAGTGCAGTTCCTACGACAGGGCTCTCTGTTCTAGGTCTGGCTGGAAAGTTACCACATTCCATGCAGCACACTGACAACCCTCTGGTGTCCAGAAGGGGTTGTAGGGCAGGTGCTACATGGTGTGGTTGACAGCCACACTATGCCACACATGATACCCCAGGGGTGTCATGACAAGTCCTATGTGACTACCACTGGAGTATTAGTCAGGCCTGCAACTGTAGCATGTATCTCACATGGAGCGAAGTACATCACACCCCTATTGTCAGTGTGCTAATTCCCATATGCTTTTAAATTTAGGGGAGCCAGATGATGAGCAACGGACCTGCACCTAGACGACCCCAATGGCTGTACCGGCGTCTGCGGGTGGTCCCTGACTCATCGGAAGAGGAGGAGGGGGAAGCCCGTGAACACATGGAACAGCCTGCGGAGGAGGAGGAGGAGGAGCAGCAGCGGCAGGGAGAGGAGCCAGAGGATCCACTCGCTGAAATGGAACCTGATCGGCAGCAGGACAGCAGTGCATCCGACCAGCCCGAGCCCGACCCGTATACCATGCAGGCAAAGAGACTCTTACAGCAGGGCGCCGGCCTCTTGGATGCCATCTCTGGCCTGTCTGAAGTGGTGCAGCAGGAAGCCAGTTCCCTCCGTCTTACTGTCAGGGAGGGGTATGAGCGGCTTGAGGGGCGCCTCCAAGACCTTTGCCGGCCTACTGAGCAGCAGACGGAGGTTTGGAGGGAGCTGCTGCAGCGGATGCCTCCCGTGCAGCCGCAGCCACCAGTGGCTCCATGGCCTTTCATGCCTTACCCTCCACCTTATGGGCCTCCATACCATGGATGCCACCTGCCCGTGCAGAGGCAACTGGTGTGGTGCCTTCACCTGTGCCACCAGCGCCTCAGCCTCTTGCAGGCTATCCGTGGATGGCACCCCCACCCCCGCCTGCACCTCCTGTTCCACCACCTCCTCTTCCACCACCAGCACCAGAAGAGCTGTTGCCCCTGGCTATTCCTTCCTGTAGCCATGCCCCGGATGTGCCCCAGGCACCTCTGCCCTCTGAGGGTAGTGTAAGCAGTGGGAGGAGTCCCCTGCGCCGGAGTACCCGGGTGGGGCAGTCTAGGCTTTCTGAGGCTCGTAGGAGAGGACGGGCAAGGAAGTGAACTGTGACAAGTTTTCAGTTGTTCCTTATTACTTTTATTGAATTATCATATTTTTCACACTTGTAAATAAATGCACATTTATCACCTACGGAAATGGCTTTCTATGAGACTGTTCCTTTCTCGTATCACCCGCCTTTGGCTCAGGCGATGTATTTCCTCCAATTCCTCCATGGACAGCTGTATGTCCTCATCCTCCTCATTTGCTTCAGGGGCATCCTCTGGTACAGGGATGTGTCTGTTAAGTGCCAGATTATGTAGAATACAGCAGGCTAGGAAAATCTCTCACACCTTAGAGGGGGAGTACAAGAGGCACCCACCGGATCTGACCAAACAGCGGAAGCGTGATTTCAGGATGCCAAATGTTCTCTCGATGACAGCCCTGGTCCTACAGTGTGCCCTGTTGTAGCGAGTCTCTGCTGCAGTGTTGGGGCAAGCCATGGGAATCATGAGCCAAGATTTGAAGGGATAGCCTCTGTCACCTGTAGCATAAGAGAAAACCAGAAGGTTAGATAATGTCTGTGCATCACTGGGGTACAGCTCACAGGGCTTACAAACCGAATGCCTACTGTGGCACCCTATATCTAGTGATTGCACTAAGATAGGCGGGTGCTGTTGTTGGTTGCTCTACTACCTAGGAGCCAGCCCCCAGTGATGTGACGCAGCTGGAATTCTTCATAGATCCTGGATTGGGTGAGAATGTAGGCGTCGTGGGTAGATCCAGGAAAGCGAGGCACCACATTCGTGATGAGGCCCTTGGCGTTGCACACCACCTGCATGTTTAGTGAGTGGAAACCCTTGCGATTGCGATAGATGGCCTCATCTCCTCCTGGTGCCCTTAGGGGCATGTGGGTGCAATCAATAGCTCCCAAGACCGAGGGGAAGCGTGCTATTTGGTTGAAGTCTCTCATGGTTTCATGCTGTTCCTCTCTTCCAATGGGGAAGGAGATAAAGTTGTGTGTTTGTCGCAGCAGGGCAGCCAGGGCCTGCTCCAGACATCTTGAGGTGGCACCCCTGAGTGATTCCAGACGTCAGGCCCAGCGGTGTTTGGAAGGTTCCGGTAGCCAGAAATGCAAGGAAGGTAGTCACCTTAATGTGTACAGGCAAGGCATGGCCCCTTTGCGTGCAGGGTTGCAGGTCACCCTCTAACATTCGGCAGAGGGACAGTATGGTCTCCTTATCAAATCTGTAACGAGTCATTACTTCCTCCTCCGACAGATCGAGAAATTGGGTGCGAGTCTTGTAGACTCGGTGTAACGGGTACCGCCTCAGTCTCAGCTGCCTTCTCCTCCTCCTCCTCCTCTCTCTTTCCCTTCTGAGCCTTAGGGATTGCAGCAGTCATATTGCTGTTGTGAGCATGTGTAGAGAGGGAATGACCAATGAATGGCTGTCTTTAGACGCTCCTGAGGCGCTCTCTCCTACGGTCATACGCACATTAACGTTGTCTATGGAAAATGGTTCCACTGTCCCAGTTTACAGCGGTTACTCCCCCACGGCCTCTTCTGGCTGCCTGCCGGATGTCTGGAACTGTAGCGATGTCAGACAGCAACCGCAGAGCCTTCACTCATACCTTGCGCACACAAAAAGCAGTAGTAAATATACGCACGTGAACTAGGAAGCGAGCACCGGTGGAGTTATGCGTGTCGCTTATAAAATACGTTTTACACGCATATGTTCGGTCTCCACCCAGACACGCCCCCCTGACACGCCCCTTTTGTATTTGCGTAATGTTGCTCGCGCAGGGCCACTTACACGCACAAATACCGCTATGCAAAATTTGGGTTGTGCACGCCACTACCGTTTACGCGCATAAGTGCCCGTTTTTGCGCGCGTACAGCTTTGAAAATCTACCCGTTACTGTGCCGGGCGCATAATTTCGACCTGTGCACACAACAGCTCGCACATCTCCCTGCACGCACCAAACCCATGCACGCAACTTCGCACACCGGAGAGCACAACTGTATTGTACGCACACAAGCCATGGCACCACCTGAAAATAAACTCAAAGCTCAGGGCCTTTGCCCAGCATGCCACATTAGAGCTGCACAGCATGAGGAGGCCACGGCCCTGTGTATACAGTGCGAAGAGGCCCTAGGGGGACCCAACTCATGGCCCTCCCCAGCCGGTACCGGACCCTAGTCTCTCGAGCAGTACTCCGGTCATAGCATTACACAGCGGGACCCCCCTTCAAATGGAGCTCCCCAGGGACATGGTGCCTCCTAGTCTAGACCCAGCTTCTATCTCCTGGGTGGAATTCTTCAAAGGTCTGCATACCTTTATCCACATGCAACCAGGGCCTCTCATAATGCGGCCACAGACTCCACCAGAGGACCTCAACAGGCCGGGACCCTCTATGCCCAGGGAAGTGATCCCACCACCCAGAAGCCCCATCTTCGGGGACACGGCCATCTCAGATGAGGAGTCAGAACCCCTGGAGGAAGAGGTACTCCGGGGACAGAACCCCATCGAGCCATGAGACACTTCTTCACCAAGGACGAGCTTCCAGACCTGGTCACACACAGCTTAAAAGAGCTTGCCATCCTGGGCACAAGTGCCTTGGGGGAACCTAAGACGAATCCACTATTAGAGGGACTCCGTCAGACCTCCCGCCATTTCCCACTATTTCAAGCCATCCAGCAACTAATTGACCTGGAATGGGATGCCCCAGAAACTACATTCAAAGGGGGTCGAGCTCTGGCAGCCATGTACCCTCTGGACCCAGCCGCCAAAGATCTCCTGGCATGTCCAAAAGTGGATGCCATGGTCTGCGCACTACTATCCCAGTGGAGGGAGGAGCAGCACTCAAGGATGCTCAAGACAGACGTCTGGAATCTATCCTCAAACAGTCCTTTGACGTCTCCGCTATGTCTTTACAGATCGTGGCCTGCTGTGCCGTGGTGACATGCGTCTGCTTAGCACAGACCAGGATCAGCACTCCTGGGGAGGCCCTGGAACCAGCTGTATCATTCCTCGCGGACACCGCTTCGAATCTGGTATGCACAGCAGCTAGAAGAGTCTCATCCGCCGTGGCAGCCAGAAGACAAATCTGGCTCCGAAACTGGTCAGCCGATGCATCCTCCAAAACGAGACTCACAAGGATGCCTTTCAAGGGAACACCCTTGTTTGGAAGCGAACTAGAGAAAGAAGCTAGCCAACAAATAGGGCGAGTCCCCACTTCCGCGGCTACCGGAGGACAGGAATAAGAGAAACCAGTGATCCTTCCCCCAGACCTCTGGGGCAGAGGATCACAGTGCTTCAACCCATATAGAAGCTCATATCAAGCAGCCCGCCCCGCAGGCCGGAGCCAGTCCTTTCGGAACAAGCACAATAAAAGGGGAGCCAGCTCGGGCCCAGGCCCCAGCTGCACCCCACAATGAAAATCAGCTGACCCATCCAAAGGAAGAAGCCATAGAGGGGCAGACTTGCCCTATTCTACCACAGATGGGTCGATTATAACTTCGGACAAGTGGGTCTTATCCATTATTCGAGAGGGATGTTACCTGGATTTCCACCACCTCCCTCCGGACAAGTTTGTGGAATCTCCCTGCCATGACCCTTCCAAGAGAATGGCAGTGGAAGCTACACTGACCAGATTACTAGCCTTAGAGGCTATTACACCGGTGCCTCCACAACAAATAAATACTGGACATTATTCCATCTATTTTATCGTCCCCAAGAAAGAAGGAACATTCAGACCTATCCTGGACCTCAAGGCGGTCAACCATCACCTGAAGATTCCTCGCTTCCGCATGGAAACCCTACGCTCTGTATTAAGGGCGATACAACCGGGAGAGTTTCTTACCTCCCTGGATCTGTCGGAAGCCTACCTACACATTCCGATCCATAAAGAGCATCAGCGTTTTCAACACTTCTTGATCCTGGGCCGTCACTACCAGTTCCGGGCACTACCTTTCGGATTGGCCACTGCACCCCGGACGTTCACCAAGATCATAGTGGTGGTGGCCTTAGATGGCATCATCTGATCCATCCATAACATTGCTAATGCCACATTTCAGGATTTACTTCATGACCATTTCTGGTGGAATTGATTCCCAGGCATCCTTTACCCATTTCGCTACCAAATCAATGTCTGGTTTCATCAGGTTCCCTCCTTTCGTTAACTTTGCTTGACCACAACCCATCCATTGTTGCCACAAATGCCGCAATTGTTCCTTGAAAGGCTTGTTGAGACAGGCATCTAACGACTGGAGCTTTGATGTCACACCTGGAGTCACTGCTAATGTGATTGCCCTTTTCTTTGCATTGTCCTTCACATCCTCTGTGCGCAGAACATATCCCACACCAATAGTGATGGTCGTTTTCTTAACCCCACACCTGGTCGCTTACACCACAAGTTTCACAGCCACTATTTTGTTCCCTCCTCATCCATCTAGCCTTTAGGATGAACCTGAACAGTTATGCCTGCTGGAATTTTTAGGTTGTTTGGCATATTTTTCCTCTTGAATATTGCCACCGGTTGCGGTTTTGTGCCATCTGCCAGGCAAGGCAGGACCTCCATGAAATGGGTCTTTTCATGACCAGTTGTTTATACAAGTACAAGCCGTTAAGCCCGTTAAAACGGGCTACATCCCTCTGTCTCTCACCTCCCCCTCATTCTCTCTCCCCTCACTCTTCACCACCCCCCTACCTCCCTCCCTCTCACCCACTCCTCCCTCTCCTCTCACTCAGTCCCTCCCTCCCACTCAGTCTCACTCACTCCCTCCCCCTCTCTCCCTCCCTCTCACTCACACTCAGTCCCACTCACTCTCCCTCAGTCCCACTCCCTCCCCCTCAGTCTCACTCACTCCCTCCCCCCTCTCTCCCTCCCTCTCACTCACACTCAGTCCCACTCCCTCTCTCTCAGTCCCACTCCCTCCCTCTCTCAGTCCCTCCCTCTCCCTCCCCCCTCCCTCCCCCTCACTCTCTCTCCCCCCTCACTCAGTCCCACTCCCTCCCTCTCACTCAGTCCCACTCCCCCTCTCTCCTCCCCTCTCACTCAGTCCCTCCCTCTCTCTGTCAGTCCCTCCCTCTCTCTCTCCTCCCTCGCTGCCGCCGCCGCTGCCACCCGACGCCACCGCCGCTGCCACCCGCCGCCGCCGCTACCACCGGACGCCGCCGCTGCTGCCACTCAACGCCGCTGCCGCCGCTGCCTCCCAACGCCGCCGCTGCCACTGGACGCCGCCATTTTTTTCTGGCTCAGACCGACGTGCTCGCCCGCACATGCGCGGTAGAGCTGGTCTCTACTGCGCATTTGCGGCACGTCGGTCATCCTTCGTTTATTAGGTAGGATGGTCTTCTCACCAACGCCAGCTATAATGCAATTGCCAGGCATATCAAATGTCATTGGTGTTTCATCCATAAGAATATAAGATATGCCATACTGGGTCAGACCAAGGGTCCATCAAGCCCAGCTTCCTGTTTCCAACAGTGGCCAATCCAAGTCACAAGTACTTGGCAAGTACCCAAACATTAAATAAATTGAGCTACTATTGCTTATTAATTAATAGCAGTTTATGGATTTTTCCTCTAAAAACTTATCCAAACCTTTTTTAAACCCAGTTACACTAACTGCTGTAACCACATAACACCAATGTTCATATCAAAATGATTCTTTATTCTCTGCTGAATAATGAATTTGTGGAACAAACTGATCTTTTCATCAAGCTGTTTAGGCAGTTTCTGTGAAATCTTTGTGCTGACGAAGGCACAATCCATATCAGTTCATGAACTGCGAACACCAATCAGATGATGCTGTGAATTCTTTCAGACCTTTGGTCGCTGAATATTTTTCTTCTTTTGCCATTTGAAGAGCACAAATCCTAATCTATTTATTTATTTATTTATTTATTTGGAGTTTTTTATATACCGATAGCCGTTTGCACATCGTATCGGTTTACATACAACTACTAACTTGTGGGCATCGCCCTTACAGAGAACAATAGACAAAATATGAAAACAAATATACATGAGATATACGTATAATTAATAGATCTAAGCAACAAAACCATGAGTATAGATGTATATAAGAACAGGGAGTATAAACAGGGTATTTTATAAACTAAATTGATAAAAAATATCTTAGAGAGCAATTATGATGGGGGGGGGGGGGGGTCATAATGCTAACACAACAATAAACCTTAAACTATACAACGTTGTCACAATGTAGCCATTCTGTCTGCATTCCATTACCCAGTCATTTAAGTCCTTTTCCATGCCTTCAAAAGGTGCAATTTTGAAACATAAGGCTTTCTTTGACTCTGGCATTTCTAGCAGCTTTTCTTAATTTTTTTCTCCATTCTGACTAGTTTTTAACTAATGTCAAATTCTCTTGCAGCTACACAATTATTTGCCTCCTTTGTACATTCTATAGCCTTCAGTTTCAGCAATGCAGTGTAAGATGTTCTATTTGTCTTCTCAGTACTTATTTTCCTGAGGGTAAGAATAGACTTAGTTTTTGGGTACTTGCCAGGTTCTTATGGCCTGGATTGGCCAGTGTTGGAAACAGGATGCTGGGCTTGATGGACCCTTGGTCTGACCCAGTATGGCATTTTCTTATGTTCTTATTATTCTAATGGCTGTCCCTGCTTTTGGAATCCTTCCCTCCCTCCCTCATGGCTGTCCCTGCTGTCAGAATCCTTCCCTCCCTCGCTCATGGCTGTCCCTGCCGTCAGAATCCTTCCCTCCCTCGCTCATGGCTGTCCTGCTGTCAGAAACCTTCCCTCCCTCGTTAGAATCCTTCTCTCCCTCTCCCTTAGCTGTCCCTCCTATTTGAATCCTTCGCACCTCATGATTCCTTAGCTCACCCGCTGCTGTCTGGACAACGAGAGCACTTACATTTGCTCAAAAACATCTTTCCTCCTCCCCCGCGGTGTCCCAGTATAGCGATAGAACAGCTTCTCTCCCTAAAACTCCTCCAGATCCCTTAACTCAAGTGCTCGCTACTGCTATGAGGACGATGAACTTATGGTCGATCGAGCGTGTCCACCCCTGTGGGGCTCCAGTGGCGCACTTTAAACCACGTGGTTCTTAGTGCACCAATCAGACCCTGGCTTGGGAGGATGACATGCCTGAGCAACTGCAAGTGCTGTCATTGTCCTCAGCAGCGGGTGAATTAAGAGATTGGGAGGAGGAGAGTGCGAACAATTCATTCATGTTGAATTGCGGGACAGGCATTATGTGGATTGACCCATGGATAAGATGACCACGATTTCAAGGACCTGTTTGGGGGTAAAAGTTTTTGACTTATACACAAGTATATACGGTAAATTATCTGCTTTGAAACAAAGGTGAATTATTCTGACAGTCCCTACACTAAGCTATAGGATCCAAAAACACAAAACTAGAAAATAAACAGTAGGGGAAAAATATAAAATGGTAAGACAATGTGTGTTGAATCATTTTTTAAAATTAATTTTGTTTTAAACAAATATTTAAGCATTCTTGATATGAATGCCAAGTACATGTTAATACTAAATTTATTAAAAAGGGACAACATTGAAAAAAAAATTATTGCATGTACTCTCAGCCCTCAAAAGGAGGCAGCCAAGAAAAGGTGACATTGGAGTATTGCTTCCTCATACTACAGCAAAACAAAGGAAAAGCAGGCCAGGTTTAGGAGCCCAATTATGTTGCATCTTACAAAAATTGACTAGTTTAAGTATTTGCAAAATGTCAAAGAAAAAAGGTGTATTTGACCTACCTGAAATAGTAATTATGACTGGTAAATTGCTGCTTAGAAATTTAATGTTTTTTTGCTCTTCCATAGTTTACAAAAATTTGCAAATCAAATGGTCTGTCAGAAGATTTAATATGGGACTCCAAAATATTGATAAAAGAAAGAGAAGTGGTACTGAAACTTATGAACAAATGTGAAGAAATTTCCCAAAAACTGACAGAACAAGTGACCAAGATCACGGAGGATGGTGAAAGTGGATGGAACATAGAACAACCTTCCATGTTAAGCAAAAGGTAAGTTATGTTACTACAGTGTGCATAAAACATTACAAATGAAAGCACGCACTTATATGCTTTGTAGAAATATAAATTAGGCTGCAGGTGATACCTTGTTATTCTGTTAACAACACTTGTGACTAACTTTCAAGAGTTATTTTTAAGTTTGTGCAAAATGAATTAGATGATTGACATTGAGAGATTCTGGCTTAACTGTTGAAAGTTCCTTATCAAAAATATGGTGATTGGATCAGCCTTCCATCAGATTTATCAATGTCTCAAATGTCAGCACCTGCTGACCTGAAGTCCAAGAAGTTGGACTAGATTAGAATATGAATTTCTCAGTGTACTATGTTCCTTAGACCATTAGATCTACATGGCCAATTATTAGTTTAGAGCTATGCTCTGTCGCTGACATTTGAATAAACTTTTAATAGATAATGTGTTTATGTTTTGTATTTGTTTTAATAAAGTGAATACCTACACAATAAATGGGAAATTTTATGAAAATTGTGTAAAAAAATACAGAGTGCATTGAGCCCTGGAACACTGATCCTCAACACCTTTGACCAGTAAACGATCAGAATCGGAAGTGCAGCATTTTATGTTTTAAACATACAGTTGTATACATGAATGGATGTGGATACCATACCCCTGGCTGCCACCAATTACCAGAACTCTTATTTAGACATTTTATATACAGTCGTTCTAAATGAAGATCACAACAGTTTACAAAAGTAACATTTATACAATGTCAAAACATCATGGATTAATTTAGATCTACATCTACTGTGATTTTCAGATACATATTAACTAAAGGCCTAGGACAGAAAGCTTGTGATACATATGTTCTAATTTAATAATTTTACACATATTGGTCATTGGGATGTCTAAAGATACTTTACATCTCTCATTGCTTGTTCGTTCTTCTAATTTTTTTTTCTTTGATATTGTAGCTCTCTGCATTTTGATATTTTAGATTTCTGCAATTTGATATTTTAAGTTAGCTTATATGCATTTTTGAAGAGCCAGGTTTTTGGTTCACATTTGAAATTATTTTTTTCTGATGATATATGTAACATCTCAGTTAGAGAGTTCCCCAACTTTGGGCCTGCTATGAAAAACATTTGGTCTCTTATTTGCGACAGATATGTATTCTGCATTGTAGGCACAGTCAATAATCCTTTATTTTGTGATCTTAGTGTTTGCTGTGGTGTGTATGGCTGAAGTGTCTCGCCTATTAGGCTGGGGTTTCCAGAGTGGATGATGTTAAAAATTAGTGTTAATACTTTATAATATATTCTGGATTGTATTTGCAGCCAGTGTAGTGATATCAGCAAGGTGGTGATGTGGTCAAATTTCCTTGTCCCTAATAAAAGTGTTGCTGTGGCATTTTGTAATAATTATAAATGTTTTAATAGTCCTGTAGGAAGGCAAAGTAATAGGGAGTTGCCGTAATATGTTTGAGAAAATTAGTGTCTGTAACAGAGTGGAAGTCTGTAAATGTTAGTAAAGGTTTCAACCGATGTAAAATTCAAGAGTTTGGCATATCCTGTTTTAATTAGCTTATGTGTTTTTTCATTGTAATGTTCTCATCAAACTATATTCCTAGGTCCCATACTTGATCAGAGGGGGGTAATGTGAATTTTCCTAGCGTGTAGCAGATGGACTCAGGACCAATGGGTATAGTGTGCTCCTGATAGCAGTTGGAGACAGTGTCAGATTTCAATCTGACGTCAGCACTACATATACCCGTGCACGAGGCTCTGTTCCTCAGTTTTTTCCATCTCCATAACAGTTCGGGACTTCACACATGCTTTGCACAGTGTTAGAGAACCAAACTCCAAATTCAAAGAGAGAGAGAATTTTACCTACAGACGAGCCCTGCTCTCCTGCGGTGAAACCTAAGGGCCCCTCCCCCAGTCGAGAATTCCTGAGGTGCTTTCCGAGATCCCTCAGGTAAGCCTCAGTCCCGGTGTGGGCTTAGCCCCCTGTGATAGGAGTGGCTGAGAGGCAGCCTCGGTCCGGTTGCTGACACAATGTGGACAGCCACCTGAAAAGGGAGCGGCTGAGAGGCAGCGGGTTCAAGACCGAGCACGGCGGTGAAGGTAATCCCCTCTTCCCCTGCAGCCGGAGACCACCCGGCAAGAGACCGGGAAGCGCCGAGACAAGGTAAGGTAGAAAACTTTTCTCTAAGTTTCTGGTCTCCGAGGCTAGGATAACCGCACAGATCGTCCCTCCGGCGTCTGTCTCATCGGTTTGAGCAGCCCCTTCCTGGCTAGACCCCAATCCGGCTCGAGGGTCCTTCCACGTGGAGACCCTCTGGGGTCAAATCACCTGGACCGGATGGTATACACCCCAGAGTTCTGAAGGAACTAAAAAATGAAATTTCAGACCTATTAGTAAAAATTTGTAACTTATCATTAAAATCATCCATTGTACCTGAAGACTGGAGGATAGCAAATGTAACCCCGATATTTAAAAAGGGCTCCAGGAGCGATCCGGGAAACTACAGACCTGTTAGCCTGACTTCAGTGCCAGGAAAAATAGTGGAAAGTGTTCTAAACATCAAAATCACAGAACATATAGAAAGACATGGTTTAATGGAACAAAGTCAGCATGGCTTTACCCAGGGCAAGTCTTGCCTCACAAATCTGCTTCACTTTTTTGAAGGAGTTAATAAACATGTGGATAAAGGTGAACCGGTAGATATAGTATACTTGGATTTTCAGAAGGCGTTTGACAAAGTTCCTCATGAGAGGCTTCTAGGAAAAGTAAAAAGTCATGGGATAGGTGGCGATGTCCCTTCGTGGATTGCAAACTGGCTAAAAGGAACTACTGCAGAACCTCGGGTGGGTCGTCAACACACCCAAGAGCCACCTGTAGCCCTCCCAATGCCTGGAATACCTGGGAGTCTGGTTCAACACCAAAGGGAACAGTCACCCTTCCCCCTACAAGGAGGAGGAGAATGATGGAACAACTACAAGCATTGTTGACTCCCACCCTCCCCATGGCATGGGACTATCTCCAAGTCCTCGGACTCATAACATCAACCATAGAAGTCGTCCCGTGGGCAAGGGCCCACATGCGGCCCCTACAACATAACCTACTGTCTCGATGGAACCCAATGTCCCAAAACTACTCCACCCCCCTCCGGCTACTGGTGAAGGTTCGGAACCAACTACAATGGTGGCTACAAGAAAGAAGACCATCTGAGCGAGGGAACAAGCCTGTCCCCATCTGAATGGACCTTGCTCACCAGGGACGCAAGCCTTCGGGGATGGGGAGCCCACTGCCAGGAGCTAACAGCTCAAGGGCAATGGAACGAAGAAGAGTCGGCATGGAACATAAACAGACTGGAAGCCTGAGCAGTCAGACTAGCCTGCCTTCGGTTCAGCCACAGATTCCAGGGCAAATCAGTCAATCATGTCGGACAGCGCCACAACAGTGGCCTACATCAACCGCCGGGGGGAACCAGGAGCCAACAGGTGTCCCTGAAAATAGGACCCCTAATGATGTGGGCAGAATCAAACCTACAAGGGATATCAACCGCCCACATCGCGGGAAAAGACAACGTCACCGCAGACTACCTCAGCAGAGAGAGTCTGGATCCAGGGGAATGGACACTGTCGACAACAGCCTTCCAGCAGCTAGTAAACCGCTGGGGAACACCAGCCATGGATCTTCTGGAAACCGGGTCCAATACCCGGGTTCCCAAGTTCTTCTGCCGAAGACGGGAACCGATGTTCCAGGGAATCGACGCCCTTGTCCAGACCTGGCCTCAGGAGGACCTACTGTACACCTTCCCTCCATGGCCACTACTGGGCGGAATCATCCACAAGATAGAACACCACAAAGGGCTGGTACTTCTAGTGGCCCCGGACTCAGAACATAAGAAAATGCCATACTGGGTCAGACCAAGGGTCCATCAAGCCCAGCATCCTGCTTCTAACAGTGGCCAATCCAGGCCACAAGAACCTGGCAAGTACCCAAAAACTAAGTCAACTAAGACTGGCCAAGAAGGCTGTGGTATGTGGACATGCGAAGACTCCTGGCGGGAAACCCTCTACTCCTACCTCCACACAGGGATCTACTCCAGCAAGGACCGATCCTCCACGAAGACCCAACGAGATTCTCGCTTATGGTCTGGCCATTGAGAGGTCTCGCCTGAAAAAGAGTGGATACTCAGGATCAGTGATAGACACACTGCTCTGAGCGCGCAAGTTCTCCACCTCCTTAACATATATACTAGTATGGAGAATATTCAAAACCTGGTGCGAGGACCGCGACATCCTTCCACGAGCAGTCAAAATCCCCATGATCCTGGAATTTCTGCAGGGCGGCGTGAACAAAGGGTTGTCTCTCAACTCCATCAAGGTACAACTGGCCGCCCTGGCCAGCTTCAGACCCAGGGTGGACGGCAGCAGCCTAGCGGCCCACCCAGACATCTCCCACTTCTTAAAAGGGGTCAAGCACATGCGTCCACCTCTAAAGTGGCCGATAGCCCTATGGAATCTCAATCTAGTGTTAGACTTCCTAGTGGGAGCCTCGTTCAGACCAACTCGCGGTCTGTCCCTTCGGCTCCTGACCTTTGAAGATGGCGTTCCTCGTGGCAATCTGCTCAGCCTGTCGAATTTCCAAACTTCAAGCACTATCATGCCGGGAGCCGTTCCTCAGATTCATGCCAGGATCCATACAGCTGCGCGCTGTACTCTCCTTCCTGCCAGAGGTGGTTTCTCACTTCCATCTAAACCAAATCATCTCGCTGCCATCTCCAGACGAGCATAAGGACTCGGAAGACTCATACCTTCTTCGCCACCTGAACGTCGGCAGACTCCTAGTCCGATACCTGGAAAGATCGGAGCCTGTACGAAAGATGGGACCACCTGTTCATTCTTCACAGCAGGAAGAAGCAAGGGGAAGCGGCCTCGCGGGCAACTGTCACCCGCTGGATCAAAGAAGTAATCAAAGCGGTCTTCGTAGAGGCAGGCAAGCCCCCCACCTCTACCAGTCAAGGCCCATTCCACAAGGGCCCAGGCAGTGTCCTGGGCAGAAACCAAGATGCTGTCACCCACAGAGATCTTTCGGGCGGCAGCATGGTCCTCCTTCCACACCTTCTTGAGATTGTATCACCTGGATGTTCAGGCCAAGGAGGACACAGCATTTGCAAAGGCAGTACTAAATGGGCCCCAGGCAGCCTCCCGCCCAGTTCAGGAGTAGCTTTTGTACATCCCATTGGTCCTGAGTCCATCTGCTACATGCTAGGAGAAATTACTTAGCTGATAATTTCATTTTCCTTAGTGTAGACAGATGGACTCAGCACCCCGCCCATGGGTGCCTCGCAATCAAGAAGCCCCAGGGGAACCTCCCACCGAGTGCAACACAAACACGGGTAAGCCAACCCTTATTTCTAGTTCAGACACCCACATTACCAGGTGTCTGCGCTTCTCGGTTGAATGCCCTAGCGGTTTCCAGCTAGAAACCTCGTCATCTAATCCGAGTAATCAAGTTTCAAGTTAACCAAATTAATCAAAATTATCCAAACACACATTTATTTATTTATTTATTTTTAACTTTTATATACCGACATTCTTGCATTAAATGCAAATCATGCCGGTTTACAGTGAAACAGAAAAAGCAGGAAACAAAATTCCTTAGTCGAATACAATGAAACAGCTTAGTTAACAAAGGAAACATAAAAATAAATTTTTACATATACACACATATATCCATAATTGTTTTTCGAGGAGAAAACTGAGGAACAGAGCCTCGTGCACGGGTATATGTAGTGCTGACGTCAGATTGAAATCTGACTCAGTCTCCAACTGCTATCAAGAGCACACTATACCCATTGGTCCTGAGTCCATCTGTCTACACTAAGGAAAATGAAATTATCAGGTAAGTAATTTCTTCAATTGTCCAGGTCTGGTATTGGAGGTTTAGCTATAGATGGATTTCTGCTTAGCCAAATGATTTCAGTTATTTTTGTGTTCAATGTTAGTTTGAGTTGGTTAGATCTAGTTGTATTGCTTTTGTGTACGTTATGAGTATTGATTCTGTTTTTTCAAATGATTCGGTGAATGGTATGTAAAACTGTATGTCAGCATATAAGAAGAAGGTTATTCCTAATTTCGCCAGTATTTTACATAGAGGGAGCAAATAGGTATTGAACAGTGTTGCTGAAGAGTGCTGAACCTTGAGGGGCACCTGTATCAATATGAAAGGTATCGGATGTGTGGTTGCCCAGTTTGACTTAAAATGTCCTATTAGAATGAGAACCATTTGATAACAGTCCTACCAATTCCAATTCTGCTCAGCAGATGGCATAAAAGGGTATGGAACACAGTATCGAATGTGGCTGTCAAATCAGTTAGTACCAGGAGATAAGATTCATTGTCGTCAAATCCATGTAGGAATGAGTCCATTAAAGAGATGAGTAAATTCTTGGTTGAGCGATTTTTCCTAAATTCAAATTTGGATAGGGTATAGAATATCATGGCCTTCCAGGTGGTTTACCAGTTGGGATAATACTGCTTTTTCAAGAACTTTTCGAGAAAAGGTAAATTGGATATTGGTTAGTAGTTATCCCAATCGTCAATTTTACCAGTTGTATTTTTTAGTATTGGTTTTATTACGGCTTGTTTTGTCCCATCTGGCACTAATCCTTCTGAGAGCGAATGATTTATTATGGTTGTGATAGCTGCAGTGTTTATGCTGTTTTTTTTTGTTTTAAAGAACTAGCTGGAATTGGGTCACTCGGATGAGTAGCAGGCTTGATTTTAGTAATGATTTGACTAATTTCGAGCTTAGATATTGTCAAATTCAGTCCATTTAGCCAGATCATGTGTTTCATCAGGTTCTTTTGTTGGCGGACAAGTGGGGAATTGTGTTTTCAACCTGTTGATTTTATCTAATAAAGCTGAGACATATTCATTGCAAGCATTCTTAGAGAAGTAAAGATTTTCTTGAGATGGAGGATGAAGGGTCCTTGATTAGGTCTTTTACCACTTCAAAGAGTAATTTAGAATTAAAAATAACTCCATGAGTCTGTTTAGAATAATCTTTTTTTGCTTTATTAATTAGTTCCAGTATTTTGTTAGGAACGATCTATATTTTCCTAAGGATTCAGCAGATGGACATTTCCACCATTGTTTCTCATGTTTTCAGGGTCTGTTTAGTGCGTCTTAACTCAACATTGTACCATGGCTTCTTTTGTTTTAGTATTCCTTTCTTTTTGAATGGTTTTTGTCTGGACAGGACATAGATTTTCGGCTATTTCGTTGACTATCTGATTCTAGGAGTCAAATGCTGAGGAAGCATTTGCTTCATTTAAATCAAGTAGTTTATTTTTAATTGAATCTGCAAGTACCCTCCATTTCTGTCTTTTTTTTTTTTTTTTTTTTTTTTTTTCTGAAGGTGTAAAGGTTTGGTGGTTTATATTTTTATGAGTCTGGTTGAGGAAAGGGTTTTTTTTGCTTTTATTAGTTGGTGATCCGACCAGGGCAATGTAATGTGGGAGGTATTGATAAGACTATTATTGTTATTAACAAATAGGTTTAGAATATGCCCTGCTTTGAGTCACATTTGTGACACATTGTGACCATTCCATTGCTTCCCTTGTCTCTAAAAACATTTCACATGCTGTAGTTTTGGGTGTTCTACCTGCATATAGGTTAAAGTCTCCTACAATTAAGGTGGAGTCTGGTGATGGAAATACCTTGGCAAATAGTTCGATTTGATGTGAACAGTCTTTTTGTTTTATACCTAGTGGGCAATAGACCATTCCTATGTTTAGTTTAGGTGATTTTAAAATTGCCACCTCTTAGGGTGGGTGCATTTCTACTTTGTAAGGTATTAGTTTGAGTTCTTTTTTACTGATTATTAAACTCCCACCTTTTCATTTAGGTCTAGGGAAATTAAATTTATCATAATTTGGATGTGAAGTTCGGTTTGACTACATTATCTTTGTCATTTAGCCATGTTTTAGTTATGCAAAAAATAGTAAGATTTAAATCCTCTAATAATAGATCATTTAACAGAGGTATTTTTTTGAGAGACAGTGCATTTAATAAGAGCAGTGTAATCATTAAGCATGAAGGGAAGGGATAACTGAAGAGTGGTTACTTATAGTAGGGACGATCAGCTTTTTCATTCTATGCCATTTTCTTGGAATCTTCCATTGCTGTCCATATACATCCTTTCCTATAATTGGCTTTATATGAAGTGTTTGATCTATGGCTGATGTAAGGTGATTGAACATTTCAGGGCTTCACTTCAGGTGCACACGAAGGGGCGCACAAAGGGGAAAGCTCCTTTGTTGCACTCCTTCGTGCACGCGTCTGCTGGCACAAGCACCTCCAGCGTTGCTGGCACCCTGATCCCTTGTCGCTGGGTAGGCCATGAGTGGAGCAGCCTAGTGGGCTCTGGCATCCACTTCCTCTCTCCAGAGGGAGGGGGAGCGTCCTTCTGCCGCAAGTCCTGCCAGTGTTTCTTGTAGAGAGTGCCATGTCAGGGCAGATCAGGCTCAGTGCCATCCTCGCTGCCTGTTCGGCAATGCCAGCACACCGATCTCCTGTCCATGGGCAGTGCAGCCCGATGGGCACCAGCGTCCATTTCCACCCTCCGGAGGGAGGGGGGGGAGCGTCCCTCCACTGCAGGTCCCTGCCGGTGTTTCTTGTGGATCAAGACTGCATCTCAAAACACCAGATCCTATTTGTTCTATTGTTACTCTAATATCTAGTTGACTTCCAACCCAAATATTAGAGTCCTGAGAATATGCAAGATTTTATTCTAGTATAAGAAGAGGATGTTGCACCACCCATGTTGGGTCAGAGGGCATGACAGTCTCTCAACCAACTAACAGAGTTAGTGAAGGATTCCTTTACCTCTTGGTTGGCGAGTCAGCAAATTTCAGGCCTTAGTTCATTAATTAAGAAAATAAGATTTGCCATGCTGGATCAGACTGAAGGTCCATCAAGCCCAGTATCTTGTTTCCAGCAATGGCCAATCCAGGTCACTAGTACCTGGCAGGATCCTTAAAGGTTGATAGATTTTCCTGGGGGGATAAGAAGTGGATTTTCCCTAATCCACCTTAATATGCAATTTTTCCTCAATAAAGTGGTGGTTTACACCCATCCGAAATTTCTGCCAAGGTTGTAACACCTTTCCAAGCCATTGTGCTATGTTCTTCCCAGTGCCACTGGATGACACATGAAGGCAAAAAAGCCCTTCATACTTTAGATTATAAATGGGCCTTGGCTTACAGTAAAAGAAGAACTCAGTCTCATTGTCTGGTTTCGCAGCTGTTTCCCTCTTACGATCCTAACAGACTAGGCATAGCAGTGGCCAAACAAACATTGTCCAACTGGTTAGCTGACTGCATCGCTCACTGCTATAAGCTAGCAGGTCTACAAATTAGATGACACCAAGGTTCAACGAATTAGAGCTGTGGCTGCATCTGTGGCTCATCTACAAGCCATACCACTTGAAGATATCTGCAAAGCTACAATGTAATCATCAGTACAGACCTTTGTATTCCACTATCTAGACAATCTCTTAAAAAGTGATAGTAAATGCAGACAAGCAGTTTTGTGTAGTTTGTTTTCTCAGTAGTCCACTCTCCACCCTGGGGTCCAGGTTGGTTATTCAGTAATTGCTCTACTGCCACCCTCAGCTTGGGACTCCCCAAATGGAATGGCTAATTCAACCCTGCTTATCGACAGAAAAATCAAGTTTGCTTACCATAAACGGTGGGGTTTTTTTTATAGATAGGATGAATTAGCCATACTAAATATCTGGCCCCCCCTCCCTGGAGAGTCAGTAGCTCTTGAATTGACTGAGAGGGCTCATGAGGCAGCACCCGAGTGGGAATACCCACACATGCTCAATAGAGTAAAAGCTCTAATAGCTGTCAGAGAGAGGTCAGTTTGGTGCCGTCGGATTAACATCACTAACATGTAATGGCTAGTTCATCCTGCAAAATACTGTTTTTCGTAACCAAATGCTTTCCCTAGCCCAATAAACTTATTTTTGTGTGGTGGGGCAGAGAGGCAGAGAAAAGTTGGTCAGAGGGATCTTGAGAGACCCTGGCTGGCCTCAGCTTGACTCGACTGGGTAGGCTCAGGCTCTGTCAGTTTCTTGGTGGATCGGGGGGGCCCAGGAGGCCCTGTTTTCAGGTTTTGTTTTTTTCTTGTTCTAGATTTATTATTTTTATTTTTTTTTAATGCTTGTTTTGGTTTGGCAAAGAAGCTGAACCAAAACATCGAAGGAGCAGCAGCAGGACGGGGTAAGAAGCCCCCGAATCGGCCTCTCCGCGTGGCAGACCGGCCCCGACGCCGCCAGACCGGAACAAGCCGCGCCCACCCTCCATCCATCGGCTTATCAGAGGCTAGAGCAGGGCCCTTTAAATCAGGGACAGCCCCTGCAGGTGCTCTCTTTGCGCCCCTTACCAGCCGTGATTGTCGCCGGGTCAGGAGACCCAGACATCGAAGGAGCAGCAGCAGGATGGGGTAAAAAGCCCCCGAATCGGCTTCTCCGCGCGGCAGACCAGCCCCAACGCCGCCGCCAGACCGGAACAAGCTGCGCCCACCCTCCATCCATCGGCCTATCAGAGGCAAGAGCAGGGCCCTTTAAACCAGGGACAGCCCCTGCAGGCGCCGCGCACCTAAGGAGTGCAACAAAGGAACCCCCCTCAAACGCAAGCTCTCCTGCAGACGGACGCACACCCAATACTCATCCTTTACCCAGCAACAAGATCACCGCTCCCAGCCGCAACCACACCTCTGTCGGGGCTCGCGCGATCGGTGTGGCCCATTCGGGGCAAGAGCCCGCTCACCCCCCTCGCGGAGTGAGCCGAACAGAGTAGAGAGTAGAGAGTGGCAAGAGAAAAGAGAAGAGAAAAGCAGACACTCATTACCAGTATTCTTCCAGCACCATCACCCAGCATCTAAACATCATCATCCAGCAGTCCTCCAGCATCAAACCAGCTCTCATCCTCCTCCAACACTCAACCGCACCAGCATTGATCTTCCCCAACACTCAATCAACATTCAATCCAACATTCACCGGCATTGATTCCCTCCAACATTCAACCTCACCAGCACTCCTACGATACCCATCTTTCCACATCCTCCCCCTCCACCAACATCAGGAACAACATGACAGCAGGTCTCTCAATCCCCATCATACACCACAGTCTCATCTCTTCTGGAAAAGCTCTCATGCAACCAAGGTCACGCTCCGGCAGGACGCTCATCCCAATCATGATCTCCCCATCACACAATTTCTAGGCCTTGCATTATTCTCTTTATCACTCTTTAATGCTCAATCTCTTACTAAGAAAACACACATCCTCAACGATTACCTCCTAGATACAAAACCAGACATCTGCGCCATAACAGAAACCTGGCTTAAACCAACAGATATAGCACTAATCAACCAACTCCCCACACATCTCTACGATATCCTGTCACTCCCCAGACAAAAGAAAAGAGGTGGAGGCCTTCTTATAGCAGCCAAGAAAGAATTGAGACTATCTCAAATCCCAATCAAGTCAGCCTCTAAACTGGAACTAGGCCTTTTCAAAACTGACCAACTCCAAATACTCCTCATATACGCACCGCCAGGACTTCTCGAAATCGACGCATCACCCGCTGTAGAAATCATCGCAAAATATATAAACTGGACTCCCCAGCCCTATTTTTAGGGGATTTCAACCTTCATGTGGACAGCACCCCCCTAACAACCAATTGTGAGGCGTTTCTCTCCGCCTTATCGGCCATGGGCTTCAAACAGATCATCAACAAGCCCACTCACAAAGCTGGCCACACCCTGGACCTCATTTTTATAAATTCCGGCCTCAAACACTCTTCCCCTCCCAAATGCATTCCGGTCCCCTGGTCGGATCACACCTTAATCACGACCACGCTCACAGTGAATGAAAGCCTCACCAAACACCCAGTGCAAACTACATTTCATTACAGAAGAGTTTGCCCGTCTGATACCATCAGCAATCAGCTGGCTGAAAAACTACATCAACTAGACCTCTCAACCCCCAACTCAGCTCTATTTTCCTGGCAAAACATCACTGAGACAATATCTAATAAAGTATGTCCAATAGTAACAAAACAATTCAACACCACCTTGCACAGAAAACAACCCTGGTTCTCCAACGAGCTCTGTAAACTCAAACAAAATCTCAGACGAAAACAAATGGCGCAAGACACCTTGCCCCAGCACACTATCTGCCTATAAATCCGCCCTCCACCTTTACAGAAACACCACCCTACAGACAAAAAGAGATTTCTATGCTCAAAGAATTCACAACCTTGTATTTGACGCCAAAGCACTATTCACCTACGTACTGGAATTCACACAAACCAGCACCCCACCCATTCCTAATGACCAGACACAATCTAAAGCTAATGAACTTGCCACCTTCTTTCAAAGCAAAATCTCCAACCTCTTGACCCGCCTGCCCGCGAGCCCTACTGCTCCACCCAGCTCCTATCATGCCTCAAACATAGGATTCGCACTTGATTCCTTTGAACCCACTACTCCCTTGGAGATTGAATCTATAATAAAGAAAATGAAACCATCCTCCCACCCATACGACCAAATACCAACGAAATTACTACTAATGATATCAGACACTATCTCCAATCCTTTGGCCAATATCATAAACTGCTCACTATCTCAAGGAATCTTCCTGGACGACCTAAAACTCGCTTCTCTCAAACCACTCCTCAATAAACCTAACCTAGACACTAGAGAACCTAACAACTTCCGCCCTATATCTAATCTGCCATTCATAGCCAAGATCATGGAAAAGATAGTCTGAGAGTTGTTTGTTAACTATCTTGATGACCACAAAATACTGCACCCTTCCCAATACAGGTTTCGTAAAGCTCTAAGCATCGAAACCCTCCTCCTCTCACTAACAGACCATCTTATCATGGGTATGGACAAGGGTCAATCCTTCCTACTGATACTCCTCGACCTCTCGGTGGCTTTCGACACGTTAACCACTCCATCCTCATCAACCGACTAGCCGATATTGGGATAACAGGAATCGCCTTCAGATGGTTCAAATCTTTCCTAACAAACAGAGGCTTCAAGGTACGAATCAATAATAAAGAATCCCCGCGCATCAGTTCATCATTAGGAGTCCCCCAAGGCTTCTCCTTATCCCCCACGCTCTTCAATATATACCTCCTTCCCCTATGCCAATGTCTAACGAACCTAAACTTAAAACACTATCTTTACGCGGACGACGTCCAAATCCTGATCCCCATATCAGAGTCTATTACAAAAACTCTCAAGTTCTGGAATACCTGCCTCCAAGAAATCAACTCCCTCCTCACCAAGCTAAACTTAATACTCAGTTCAGACAAAACTGAACTCATCATCTCTCCCGACGACAGCAATACTACACAAATACAAACACCCAATCCCCTGGTCTCCCACACAAGCTCTCTGCTTCAACGGCAGGGGAGAAGAAAAACTGATACTTCACGCATATCCAGCATAGATCTCTGCTTCAACGGCAGGGGAGAAGAAAAACTGATACTTCACGCGTATCCAGCATAGCTCCCTGCTTCAACGGCAGGGGAGAAGAAAAACTGATACTTCACGCGTATCCAGCATAGCTCTCTGCTTCAACGGCAGGGGAGAAGAAAAACTGATACTTCACGCGTATCCAGCATAGCTCTCTGCTTCAACGGCAGGGGAGAAGAAAAACTGATACTTCACGCGTATCCAGCATAGCTCTCTGCTTCAACGGCAGGGGAGAAGAAAAACTGATACTTCACGCGTATCCAGCATAGCTCTCTGCTTCAACGGCAGGGGAGAAGAAAAACTGATACTTCACGCGTATCCAGCATAGCTCCCTGCTTCAACGGCAGGGGAGAAGAAAAACTGATACTTCACGCGTATCCAGCATAGCTCTCTGCTTCAACGGCAGGGGAGAAGAAAAAAGGATTCGCACTCACAAAGCGGGGAGTAGCTGGCTTGTTACGGCGGTTACTACCCCAAACCAAATAAGCCTGGTACTTCACTTTCAATGCATTTCCAGCATAGCTCTCTGCTTTAACGGCAGGGGAGAAGAAAAACTGATACTACACGCATATCCAGCATAGCTCCCTGCTTCAACGGCAGGGGAGAAGAAAAACAACCAATAAGGGCTGAATAACATATTCTGGGTAAAACAAATAAGCATGGGTGTAGCTTGCTTATTGCGGCAGTTATTACCCCTACTACCCCTAACTAATCAAGCTAGATATTTCACTTGGATGCAGCTCCATCACTGCTCTCTACATTAATGGTGGGGGTGGAAGGGAAATAGAACCAAAGAGCTAAGAGAAACAGATAAGTATGAGAAAAAATGTGTGAAGCTTGCTGGGCAGACTGGATGGGCCGTTTGGTCTTCTTCTGCCGTCATTTCTATGTTTCTATGTTACTAATCGACAACCGTCTAAATCTAAAAAAAAATCATTAATCAAACTACCAAGGACTGCTTCTACAAACTGCAGGTACTAAAAAGAATTAAACAATTGCTGCACTTTCATGACTTCAGATCTGTACTCCAAGCAGTTTTATTCTCCAAAATAGACTACTGCAACTCTTATCTTGCTTAGTCTCCCCGCCTCCTCTACCAAACCGCTGCAGATGCTTCAAAATGCAGCAGCCAGAATCCTAACAAATACCTGCAGAAGAGAACACATTACACCCATCCTCAGAAATTTGCACTGGCTACCAATCAGCTTCAGAATTTTACACAAGTCCCTCACCATCATTCACAAATCCATTCACAACCAAGCCCCCTTGGATCTTCAATTCCCAATAAGACTTCACACTTCCTTCAGACCAATCAGAGAAGCTTAAAGAGGATCCCTGCATACCCCCCAACAAAATCCACCAACCATCTTACCACCAGAGAACGGGCCTTTTCCATAGCGGGACCAACTATTTGGAACACTATCCCACCAGAGCTCAGACAAGAACCTTGCCTGTTGACTTTCAGAAAAAGGCTCAAGACGTGGTTATTTAAACAGGCCTTTCCATAAACCAAGAGCCCCCAGCTGTTATGAACGATCACTCAACAATTTGTAAATAATTGATACAGTTATCTAGTTACTGTCTGCTATTTCTTCCTCTTCCCAGTTCCAGCACCCCTGTTCATTGTAACTTTTGTATTCTCTATACCATGTTAATAGTTAGGTTACGACCCTTGTTATTTGTAAACCGACATGATATGATCTGTATCATGAATGCCGGTATAAAAAAGCACTAAATAAATAAATAAAATAAAATAAACATTAAACAAAAAACAAAACCCCGAACTGGAAAATGTGCCAAAACAAATTTCTTGGGCCTGTACATCCTTAATAGTATGTATTGCAGACTTGACTCTGGGTACCCTGTCATAGAATTGCTTAAACTAGAAGTCTCTTCCCTCCTGACAGCTCATAAAGATAAAGCTTATGTTTTCAGTAAAATAAATTCTTTATTCTCAGTATTTACTTAAGTGACTAGGAAATTGAGATATACTGTATTAGTCATGAAGGACCAGAGTTTTCACTTGGTAAAAGAGTGACTTCTTTAGGTATAATTCTTGCCTTCCTAAATATTTATTTTATTAGGAAATGTAAGGGGATCTTTCACCCAAAAAGACACACATGCTCTGGAAGTATCTCAGGTTTGTTACGTATGTTAAATTTTACCAGCATCATGTATAACCTTTTGGGTCGTCGTGTACAATTGAAATCTATTAAATGCTTTGCATTGCTTAAGTTGCAGCTCATTAATTATCTAACAACTGACTGTTAAAAGATCCCTGTCTGGCAAGAATCAAGCAGGAATAACAACTCTGTTACTGGTATCATTACATTTATCATTAGTTTTCATGATAACTTGCTAAGTTCTACCTCTATTGATACTACAATTGAAATTAATAAAGGCGCTACTATACATGACGAAGAATATGTTCTGTCTTTCTAATGCAAGATTCTTTGACATTATATCCTTTGGCAGTGAAGATTATTCAGTCAACAGATGTGCCGAGACCATGTTGAAGTTGCTGGGTCTCTTGGCAGTTAACTATGGTCACTTCTTTGGCACTTCTCCATATGAGACAAGTTCAGTGAATTTTGAGGTCACAGTAGTCTCAGACCATTCAAAATTCCCATGGGTGCCTTAATTGCCATTTGCAAAGAAAGTTAAATACAACTCTTCATTTTCCAAAATTTTAAATTTAATACACAAAGTAGCTCAATAGTTAACTAAATGGAAGCAGCTCTAAGCATAACCTTCTGTTTGGAATTAAACAAATGCATACATCCATATCAGAGCAGTTGTAGCTGAAGCCTAAAGCTCAGTGTAAGTCAGAGAATGTTTTACTAAACGGTTATGCTCTAAACAGAACGTGAGAAACCTTTTCATCCTTGAGCCCTCAGTATTTCTTCATGTAATAAAAGTAGCATTATAAATGTATATACACACGGGCCAATTCAGTAAAGTCCGCGGGAGAGCGGACGAACGCCCGCTCTCCCGGAGCGTGCACAGGCCACTCGCCTGTGCGCGCGATTCTGTATTTAAATTAGGTGGTGCAGTAGAAACAGGCAAAAGGAGGCGCTAGGGACACTAGCGCATCCCTAGCGCCTCCTTTTGCCCCGGAGCGGTGGCTGTCAGCGGGTTTGACAGCAGACGCTCAATTTTGCCAGCGTCTGTTCTCGAGCCCGCTGACAGCCATGGGCTCGGAAACTGGACGCCGGCAAAATTGAGCGTCCGGTTTTCGACCCGACAGCTGCCGGCCCATTTTAAATTTTTTTTTCGTTTTTTTTACTTTTTTTACTCTCCGGGACCTCCGACTTAATATCACCATGATATTAAGTCGGAGGGTGCACAGAAAAGCAGTTTTTACTGCTTTTCCGTGCACTTTCCCGGTGCCGGCAGAAACTAGCGCCTACCTTTGGGTAGGTGCTAATTTCTTAAAGTAAAATGTGCGGCTTGGCTGCACATTTTACTTTCTGTATCGCGCGGGCATACCTAATAGGTCCATCAACATGCATTTGCACGTTGAGGGCGCTTTTAGGTGCCGCAGGTTGGACGCGCGTTTTCCGCCCCTTACTGAATAAGGGGTAAGGGAAAACGCGCGTCCAAGGGCAGGTTAACAGTGCGCTCCGTTGGAGCTCACTGTACTGTATCGGCCTGATAGTGACATATGTGACATTATAAACATGAAAACTTTGGGTCCAAACCTTTTACCTCCCAATTGTTAAACCATCAACTCTTTTGTGAAGTTTCATTCCTATTTATATAAACATATTGCTTCAATATTTATATAAACTTATTCCATCTCCGTATTTTACTTGCCTAAACTATTTTGGCATTAATTATTATTCTGTGTGAATTGAATTTCTGTAAACTTCAAAGAAATAACATTTCTAACTTCTTTGTAAATTAACTTTTAGCCTGGAGCTCAAGCCATATCAAAAGATTGGTCTGAACTGGTTGGCACTACTGCATAAACATGAAGTTAATTGTATTTTGGCTGATGAAATGGTAAGTTAACATAATTGGTAAGTACTGTATCAGCAAAGAAGTTTGAGAAAATTGCATTTCCTGACACCATAAGGGATTGTCAGTATCTAGTTATCAACCAGTTTTTCTAGGCATTTCAGCATTTTTTTGTATTGTAATATAAAGAATTTGTCAGAAATATATCCTCCATTTTGGGAGAACAATATTATCCTGGTTCAACTTTCTGTTAATATTTTCTTTTTAAGAGCTATGTAGGAATGTTGAATGTCCATATACAGTTATGGTGAATCAAAGCCATGTCTTTAAACTAGGTATGGGGCGAATTTGAAAAATGCTTATCGGTAAAACAAAACACTGAAATAGGTACCATTGAGTATTTGTTGATTAGAATGTGTGCGCCAAATCTTGCATTCACTGGAACCCAGAAGCAGGCTGAGCTCCAGAGTCTCAATGCGTGGATGAGACAATGGTGCAGGGAAGAGGGTTTTTAGATTTGCTAGAAATTGTGGAACATTCTGGGGAAGGGGGAGATTATTCTGACAGGATTATAAATTGCCTTATTTATATATTTATAGTTGAACCTAGTTAGTTTGTTTTTCTTATTTACTTAGACCAAATTTTCTGTTTTCTGTTCCAAGATTTGTTCCATGTAAACTGCCACCCGGCAGTAATTATTACTGTTAACTGTGAACCGGAGTGATATGTATTGTATACAGGAACTCCGGTATATAAAAACAATAAATAAATAAATAAATAGGATAGACTCCTCCTTAACCAGAGTAGAACTAGGCTGCTGGCACTAATTTTTAAAAAGGAGATATTTCAGCTTTTAAACTAGAACATGGGCAAAAATCACTCGGTGGTTGTGAGGGAAGGTATCTTCTAAAGAATACTGGCAAACCAAGTAAGTTGTAATGACCCGATAAAGAGAGAGTTGTAAAAGCTGAAAAAACCTAGACGTATTTAAATGGAGTATGCAGATTAAAAATGACTCCAAACTGCCAGTATCAACTGATGATAAGGTCAGTTTCCAAATGGAGAAGTTTTCCAAGTGGAGTACCCAGGGGGTCTGTAAGAGGACCTGTACTATTTAGCATATTCATAAATGATCTGGAGAAAAGATTGACAAGTTAGATGACCAGATTTGCAGATGAGACAAAATTGTTTAGAGTCATTTAACCAGCAGCGGATTGTGAGGAACTGCAGAATGGCATTGTGAGACTAGGAGACAGGTATCTAAACAGCAGATGCAAAATAATGCATGTAGGAAAAAATGATCCCACCTCTAGGTACACAATGCTGGGTTCTTTATTAGGAATTACCACTCAGGAAAAGACCATGTGGACAATACCTTGAAATCTTCGACTCTGTGTGTGGCAGTGGTCAAAAAGGCAAAATAGACTGTTAGGAATTATTTGGAAAGGAATAGATAACTAACAAAACTGAGAATATCATCATGCTAGCACACCTTGAGTATTGTGTGCAGTTCTAGTTGCCCCATCTCAAAAAGACATTTTGGATATAGCAAAGGTACAAAAAAAGGGTGACAAAAATAATAAAGGGGATGGAAAGCTCCCTTATAGAGTGGCTAAACACATTAGGCTATCTAGCTTGAAAAAGAGAAGGGGATATGATTGAGAATTATAAAATTATGAGTGGAGTGGAAGGGTAAATAGGGGACGTACCATGGAGCTAGCAATTGGCAGATTTAAAATAAATCATAGGAAGTTTTTTTTTTGTTTGTACACCGACTGAAAAAAAAACAATCAAGTTGTGGAATCTATTGCCAGAGGAAGTGGTCAAGGCAGCTAACATATGGGCCGACACAGTACGCTGCGCTCCGGTTGCCCCGCGTTTAGACACGCGTTTTTGACGCACTAGCTGTACCCCTTATTCAGTAAGGGGTAATAGCGCATCGAAAACACGCGTCCAACCCCCCCCCCCCCCCGAAACTAATAGCGCCCGCAACATGCAAATGCATGTTGATGGCCCTATTAGTTATTCCTGCGTGATACAGAAAGTAAAATGTGCAGCCAAGCCGCACATTTTACTTTCAGAAATTAGCGCCTACCCAAAGGTAGGCGCTAATTTCTGCTGGCGCCGGGGAAGTGTACAGAAAAGCAGTAAAAACTGCTTTTCTGTGCACCCTCCAACTTAATATCATGGCGATATTAAGTCGGAGGTCCTAAAAGTTTAAAATAATTAAAAAAAAATAAATTTAAAATCGGGTCGCGGATTGAAAACCGGACCCTCAGTTTTGCCGGCGTCCGGTTTCCAAACCCGTGGCTGTCAGCGGATTTGTGAACAGACGCCGGCAAAATTGAGCGTCGGCTGTCAAACTTGTTGACAGCCGCCGCTTCCTTCAAAAAAGAGGCGCTAGGAACGTCCTAGTGCCTCTTTTTACTGCAGGCCCTAATTTGCATGTTTGTGCCCCCTGAATCGCACGCATAGGAGAGCGGGCGCTTGCCCGCTCTCCTGCGACCTTTACTGTATTGGCCTGATAGTGGGTTCAAAAGAAGATTGGATAAGTTCCTGAAGGAAAAGTCCATAAACAGTAATTAGCCAGGTAGACTTGAAAAAGCCATTGTTTATCCCCGATAGTGAAATAGATCAACTATTGGGGATCTGCCATGTACTTATGACACAGACCGGCCACTGTCTGAGACAGGATGCTGGATTTAAAGGATCTTGTTCTGATCCAGCATAGCACTTAAGTTCTTATAATACCAGCCATAACAAATAAAGATTGCCAGGTAGTAAAAGGCATTTTTATATTGTTTGCTTTAAAGCCAGCCATTGTTAGCGATACATATGGCCTTCATAATAATTTAGCTCTGAGGTTCTTGCACAAAAAGGATGTGTTAAATACCACTCATCTCAGAAATGATTCTCATGTAGTGGTGATGACAGGGCTAGTGGAAGCCCTAGGCGAACTAGGCCTGGGCCTAGGGCGCCGAGCAGTGGTATACCGAGGGGAGGTCAGGGGGAGCCAATGCAGCCGCCGATGGACCTCATCCCACTGGTGGCTGAGCAGTGAACTACCGCTGTGCTGTGCTGTGTGCCGGACACACACAAGAGGAAGATCGGCAGGGCCGTGGTGGAGCTCATGTCAACATGATCCAAAGAAAAAGGTCACGTCCAAACCTGCAGGTGTTCCTCCTCCTTCCTGCCTGACTGGCCCCGGAAGAAAACGTTGCTGGAGCCGCGCAGGTAGGAAAGAGGAGGAACATCAGCCACGTGCAGAAGAGGAGCAGCGTTTATAGTTATCCGCGAATCTCAAGTCGCAGCGGGCTGAGAGGAGGAGGAGGCTCAGTAGCAGGGCCGCTGCCGCGAATCCCTCATTGCGGGCGGCCCGAGAAGATCAAGGCCGCTGCAGAGCCCATCCTGCGGCAACCTGTGAAGAGGAGGCCCAGAAGCAAGAGAGAGGCTGAGGGCCTGTAGAGTGTGTGTGTGTGTGTGAATGAGATGAGATTGTGTGTGTGTGCGTGAATGAGATGAGAGATTGTGTGTGTGTGCGTGAATGAGATGAGAGATTGTGTGTATGTGTGAATGAGATGAGAGATTGTGTGTGTGTGTGTGTGTGTGCATAAGATGAGAGATTGTGTGAATAAGATGAGAGATTGTGTGTGTGTGAATGAGATGAGAGATTGTGTGTGTGTGAATGAGATGAGAGATTGTGTGTGTGTGAATGAGGAGAGATTGTGTGTGTGTGAATGAGATGAGAGATTGTGTGTGTGTGTGAATGAGATGAGAGATTGTGTGTGTGTGTGAATGAGATGAGAGATTGTGTGTGTGTGTGAATGAGATGAGATTGTGTGTGTGTGAATGAGATGAGATTGTGTGTGTGTGTGAATGAGATGAGATTGTGTGTGTGTGTGAATGAGATGAGATTGTGTGTGTGTGTGTGAATGAGATGAGATTGTGTGTGTGTGAATGAGATGAGTTGAGAGTTTGTGTGTGTGTGAATGAGATGAGTTGAGAGTTTGTGTGTGTGTGAATGAGATGAGTTGAGAGTTTGTGTGTGAATGAGATGAGTTGAGAGTTTGTGTGTGTGTGTGTGTGACATGAGTTGAGAGAGTGTGTGTGTGTGACAGATGAGTTGAGTGTGTGTGTGTGTGACAGATGAGTTGAGTGTGTGTGTGTGTGACAGATGAGTTGAGTGTGTGTGTGTGTGACTGAGATGAGTTGAGTGTGTGTGTGTGTGACTGAGATGAGTTGAGTGTGTGTGTGTGTGTGACTGAGATGAGTTGAGTTGAGAGACTTTGTGTGGGAGTGAGGACCTGAATGTTTGTAGAGACAGCATGTGAGAGCCTCTGTGTGTGTGTGTGTGTGTGTGTGTGTGTGAGAGAGAGAGACAGCATGTGCCAGTAAGAGACTATGTGTATGAATGATTGAATGAGAGAGAGAGCATGTGAGAATGAGAACCTGACTTTGTGTTTGAGGGAAGAAGATAGATGGAGATAAAAGAAATAGAAAAAAAGACAGTATAAAAGGAATAGGCAAAAAAATAAGAAAGGGAAGGTAGAACAAAAAAGCCTGTGACAAACCGATTAGCAAACTAAGATCAGACAGCAAAGGTAAAAAATAATAAATTACTTTTTACTGATTGGCACATGTAATCTTTGGTAATGTGCAAGAGTAGCACTTTCTCTATGCGGATCTCACAATGTACAAGATCAGCATGGAGGAAGTGGAAACACACGGGGCCTGCGCAGAGGGGGCAGCAGAATGGGCTTCAGTGCCTCTCCAATAGCCTTGCGGCAGCAGTGACAGTGGCAGCAGAGGAATGAGACTCTGAGGTTGCTGGCAAAAGAAAAAGATGGGGGTCTGCCTTTAGTGTGTACATTGTATGAATGGGAGTCTGCCTGGGGGTGTATGTGTGTGAATGCATGGGTGCCTGCCTGAGTATGAGAATGAAGGGGTGTCTTCCTGGAGTTTGTATGTGTGAGAATAGGTGCCTGCCTATGTGCGGTGTATGTGTGAGAGAATGAATGTGTGCATGTCTGGGGGATGGTGAGGGAGTGGTGTGAAAATGAATGGGAGCCTGCCCGGGGGTCAGCATGTGTGTGTGAGAATGACTGGGAGCTTGCCTGGGTGTGTGTGTTTGTGTGTGTATGTAAGGGAGCCAGTGAGAGCATCAGTGTGTATGAGAAAATTCAGGGGAGTAAGAGTTGGTGTGGGGGGGGGGGTGGCTGTGGAGGGGGAGAGTGTGTCTTACAGCCTGAGTGTGTGTCAGTGTCTGTGAGAGCGAGAGGTTATGGTGGGTATGAATGTGTATGTATGTGACAGTGTATGTGTGAGAGAGAGAGAGAGAGGATAACCTCCTAATCCTCGACAATATCAGGGTGACTGGAAATCAAGAGCTCCCACGTATGGACAGCAGGGTTTTTTTTAAATCCTTATTAGTTTTAATTATTGGGTGTTATTTGATATATGTGCTGTTTTGAAATATTTTATTGGTGTTTGGGAAATTGTAAAAAATATATATGATTTTAATTAATAGAAATTCTATTTATCAGTAGTTTTAAAATAATCTTTTATTAGTATGGTTTTACTATTATAACTGATGCTTTATGTTTTTTTATTTTATTTGTTTTATGAGGAATGGTGGTTCTGTTTTTCCATTGTTAATACACAGAGTCTGGCTTCTTGGGGTTTCCATTTCAGTTTTTGTCTAATTTGTGCTCCTTTATTTTGTATTCTGTATTTGGTGAGAGTCTGTCTCTGCTCTGTGTGTGTGACCATGATGAGAGATTCTGCTAGCATGTAGTGTCTGTATAGGGATCTATAGCAATCGGGTTTGTTTTGTTTCCTCAGTAGGTGGTGTATTGGTATTCTAGGACCCAATGTAATATTTACCCTTGCTTTTTCACAGGTAGGATTATTGTTGTTTGAATCCTTGGTGTTATTACTGTTATGTTACGATGGGATTGCAGTATAGATTGTGAGTGTCTTTTTTTTTTTGTGGAGTTTTGAGTTAGTTCACAATGTGCCTGGCAGTGGAAGGTGTTTGTGCTGCTGTTACTGCGAGGTGACACCAGAATTTGAAAATATCTTTTAGTATGATGAACTGTAAGGGAAACATCCATTGTTTGGGGGAATTTTGGTGGATGCACAGAGTTACAGACTGGAGGTGCAGGATTTATATTGACATTCTGTCCCTTCCTATATATTCCAGACTTCACTCTCATAGCCATATAGAATTAGTTGAATGAGGCTATCAAATAATTTAATTGTGTGAAACTGGCCAGCTTTTTAAAATTACGCAGAAGACCCTTTGGACTTTTTTATTAACACTTTTTTTTATAACCAATTTTAAAGCAGGATCCATGCTATAGAGGTGGGTGTGATAAAGAAATGTCATTTTGGGTCGTCCCCCCAAAAAAAAACCAAAATTCTTCTGTCTAGAGACGCCACCGATTTTCTGTGACTCTTAAGCATTAGTACAAGAAGGATTAAGGGGATGATGCTGGAGAGGCACACAAATGCATTGGGCCCCGGGTGCCAGAGACCCTTGGTACGCCACTGGGTGCGAACCATATGGGGCCACAAGCAGCGGCAAAGGAGTGGAGATTTGGTGGGCCGCGACCAGTGACCAATCTGCTCGTAACCCAGAAAACCACACAGTCAGCGGGCATGATTGAGAATGAGGCAGGAGTCGGGGCCAAGACCGAGGGATGGCGGCACGACCCGGGGAGGTCCAAGGGAGAAGGCTCGCCTAGGGCGCCAAATTCCCTTGCACCGGCCCTGGGTGCTGACACACAGATGGTTGACTGTTGAGCAGTTTTGCTAAAGCTCCCTTTCTCTATACCCTTTAACAAAATCAGCATGAAATAGACTTGAGAAGTAAATATTAAAAATCACTCATTTTGACCTCATGAAACAAAAAACACAAGATGAAAACCAGAATAATGCATGCTCATGGAACATATTGGGCGGGAGGGGGGGGGGAAGGGAGAGAAGGTTATTTTTTAAATCTTAATCGAGTTAAACAGAAAATCAAAGTAGCCTAAAACTGAGTAGGGTACAAAGACAATGATAATATCTAATTTAGTGCATCAGACCTACCAGCTCATGCCATGGTTAAGCTACAAAATTCTTGGGGGTTTTTTTTTTATATTTTTTATTTCTGAATTTTCAATACAAATAAAGTATTTGTTTACAATGGAATAGAAACTTGATTAGTCATTAAAGATAACATTCTTACAAAGCATATAACAAATTAACTGCTCTTTTTCAGAGCTATACCATTTCTTCTTTTAATTTGTTATTATTCCTCAAATCTAGACCAATAAAAGAGACCACATAACACCCATCTTGCGGAACCTGCACTGGCTCCCAATTAAATTCAGAATCTCATACAAAGTTCTAACTATCATCCATAAAGCCATCCACAATATCACCCCCCTGGATCTTAAGTTCCCACTTCGACCTCACATGCCCTCCAGACCGGTGAGGTCAGCGTACAGGGACACAATGCTGGCCCACCCCATTAAATCCACATTAAGGAAGAGGGCCCTTTCCACATCGGGACCTATGCAATGGAACTCCCTCCCTCTGGAGCTTCGACTAGAGCAATGCCCAAACACCTTTAAGAAAAGACTAAAGACATGGCTGTTTAACGAAGCCTATGCACAACTCGGATGACCTTTTGGAACATTTCAGGCAGCGTTGTTAGCTAAACCACTTCACTAGCAAGCCGCTCTGAGGACAATCAAGCCATCAAATGTTTTTTCCTGCAATACTCTAACCCATTTATCTCCTTTTTTCCCCATTTCGTTTGATCCAAGTTTTGCTCTCCCTTGTTCAATGTAATGCATCCTTTTGCAACGGTTATTGTTAGAATGTAAACAGAGGTGATTTGTAACTTGTTACATGAATATCGGTATATAAAAGTGCCAAATAAATCGAAACACCCCCCCCCCCCCCCCCCAACGAGAGAAGTTTGAGATTATAGTTTAGCCATTATGGAATAACTTTATGGTTTATATGCTTTGTAAGAATGTTATCTTTAATGACTAAAATTCTTGTTTAGAAATCAGATTTTCAGATAAATTTTGCATGTGGTTATTGCTAAATGGTTTGGAATCTATGGTCCCAGAAATCAGATGCCTTTTAGTGACAGGTTAGCTAAATTTCAGTCCACATTATACTTATCTTGACAGTTAATTTACTGTTTTCCATTTTTCTTATTTTTTCATTAGGGTTTGGGAAAAACTGTTCAAGCCATCTCGTTCCTAGCATACCTGTATGAAGAGGGGGACAGAGGTCCCCATCTGATAGTTGTGCCAGCTTCAACTTTAGGTAAGGCAACATTTTTTCTAAATCATTTATTTATTGCAGTTTTTGTTGGAAGCATCCTAAAATGCATGCCATAGTGGAAAGAATAAGCTAGCACTGTTTAGAGTGCTGAAAAAATAAACTGTCAAAAAATATATATACATTTACTGTGTGTGTGTGTGTGTGTGTATATATATATATATATATATATATATATATATACACACACACACATATAATGTATGGGTATATGTATATATGTGTGTGTGTATACACACACACATATATATGTGTATATACACACACACATTAAACCAGTGTGATATGTATACTTTACAGGAACATCGGTATATATAAATAAATAAATAAATATACACATACACTTAAACATATACATACTCCAAAACAGAAGGGCTACCCTAGTTACAGCAACATGTATATTTTCACAAATTAGGTGACAAATATTAAGTAAATAAGTTGCATTATCGAACCTTTGCTGGGAGAAGAGAGGCTGTTCAGTTTTAAACATACTTCAGCATTAAAAAAAAATAACATGTATGGAATTTTGCTGTTTCTTCCTGGATCTCTCCTCATCTATTTCAGTTTGTTGTCAGAGACCTAATAGGAAAAGAATAACTGAGACACAGCAGGGGTTCTCAGTTACACTAAACAAACAATTTTTTTCATACGTGAGATTAATTTAGAGAAACAATTCCCATTTTTAACTTGTTTGACCTTATTTGCCTTTTTTTTTTTTTTTTTTTTAAATAGACAACTGGTTAAGAGAGTTAAATCAGTGGTGTCCTGAACTTCGTGTCCTCCAGTATTATGGTAAGAAGTATTTGCATTAGGGAGCAATGTTCAGAAAAGCATTGATCTCAGTTTGTCCCATTCTTTGGCTCACTGTGGCCTTTTAAATGTTAGGTCTCTAGGTTCAAAGTATTCCCATATTAAATATTTAATTCTCTTACAAGTTACAAATTTCAGTTTTAATAGAACATGGTTAAAAAACGGTGATATCTTCTCAAGCATGTCCATAGGATGTTTGGGGGGGTTTTGTTTTGTTTTGTTTTTTGTTTTTTTTTACAGATGTAGGAACAGATGATTGGAGGGTTTGGTTGCTATCATTTTTGATTTAAAAAATTTGCAATTAAGATTTTATAGAGAGTTCTCTTATTCCCATATAAGTGTGTTGTTGGTACAATCTCATTGTTTACCTAAATGCTCTTTTCTTGCCATTTATAAGCCTCCCAACTCATCCTTGGTCTCTTTAACAGAAATTATGGAATTCACGGCTGAAGTTACTACACATCAAAATATAATTATTTTAGAGGATTTTAATGTCAATTTTGATATACCTGACCATTTATCTGACAAGAATTTTCTCTTATTATCCATTGTACTTGGACTCCAACATTGGGTTGATGTCCCAAATCATGATGAAGTTTATACTTTAGATCAATCTTTTCAACAAATTCTTTTATTACCAAATTATATTGCTTCATCAAGTTCCGTTGGACTGATCATTTATGGATTTTATTTCATCTTAGACTGTACCAGTCATCATGTATATGTTTTTCCTATCAATACAGAGATCTTAAAAATGTCTGTTGATTTATTAGCTGCTAACTTAGATTCTTTTCCAGATAATTTTACTTCACTATCTCCAACCAGATAGATACTTGGAATAATGTTCTGTCATCTTCAATTGAGAACACTACTCTACTTATTCAACGTAAAAATCACTTTGCCTCTTTCAGTCCATGATATCATCCTGGTCTTAGAACTCTAAAAGGTTTGCCAACATAAACATACATGGTGTAAGAATAAATCACCAGAAAATAAAAATTATTATTATTTTTTTTAATGGTTAAACGCTAATAAGCATTATCATATTGAGACTCTCTCTGCTTAAAAGAAATTCTTTTCCAACAGTATTCAGTCTGCTGAAAAGTAGTTTAAAATAGTGACTCAACTATCAAATCAAACTTTAACTACCACCTAACAATTCTAGTTTTTCTGCTAATTCATTTGCTGCTGTTTTCTTGAATAAAGTGAAGATTTGTAAGTCATTTTCTACTGACTAGTTTTTCTTAGCTGCTCTACAGTCTCACGGTTTTCTTCATTTAACCTTACTAGGGTTGCTGGGGTTAGTCTTCTGAAGACTTTGCATCTTAATACTTCAGTTAGATCCTTTCCCTTCCAAATTACTAAAAAAAAAAAAAAGAAAAAAAAGTCTTCCCTTATTAAAGCCTGTCTCTCAAATTGTAAACACTTAATTATCAACAAGCTGTTTCCCTAACCAGTTGAAAACTGAAAGTGTAAGACCAATTCTTAAAAAAAGAAGCTGGATCCTAATATCTTGTCCAATTACAGACCAGTTTCTACCTATGATCTCTAAGATCATTGAGAGAGTTTTTAACTAATTAAAAAGCAGAATGAAAGTATAAACAAAAAACAAACTTTAAAATGTTTGTACGTTAATGCCAGAAGTCTAAGAAGTAAGATGGGAGAATTAGAATATATAGCAGTGAATGATGACATAGACTTAATTGGCATCTTAGAGACTTGGTGGAAGGAGGACAACCAATGGGACAGTGCTATACCAGGGTACAAATTATATCGCAATAACAGAGAGGAGCACCCAGGAAGCAGTGTGGCACTTTATGTCCGGGATGGCATACAGTCCAACAGGATAAATATCCTGCATGAGACTATTTATTTATTTATTTATTTAAGGGTTTTTATATACCGCGGCTCGTTAGCAAACATCACCTTGGTTTACAATGAACATAAATTAGCAACAAGCTTTACAATGTAACATAATTAAAATACAATCTAACATAATTAAAATAGACTAAATGCACAATTGAATCTTTATGGGGAGAAATCCCTTGTGGGTCGGGGAAGACTATAGTGATAGGAGTATACTACCATCCACCTGGTCAAGATGGTGAGACTGACAGTGAAATGCTAAGAGAAATTAGAGAAGCTAACCAAATTGGTAGTGCGGTAATAATGGGAGACTTCAATTTCCACAATACACTGGTGCAGGATAAATGTTTAACCACCACAAGTTCTATGGTGTATTTTAATGACAATTCCAAGGGTCAAGGAATATCAATGTTTATACTGGCAATTCCATAAACTCAAATGGAAAACTTTAAGCAGGTCCCCCGACACGGTCCCGTGTTTCGCTGGGCTGCATCGGGGGGGACCAAGGGTACGTCTAAATCTCTGAAAAGATACCCAGAGATTTAAATGTACCCTTGGTCCCCCCCGATACAGCCCAGCGAAACATAGGACCGTGTCGGGGGACCTGCTTAAAGTTTTCCATTTGAGTTTATGGAGTTGCCAGTATAAACATTGATATTCCTTGACACTTGGAATTGTCATTAAAATACACCATAGAACTTGTGGTGGTTAAACATTTACCCTGCACCAGTGTATTGTGGTACTTGCTTATGTGCAAGGTTTTGCTTCTTCTTCATTTAGACTTCAATTTCCCCAATATTGACTGGGTAAATGTATTATCGGTACATGCTAGAGATATAAAGTTCCTGGATGGAATAAATGACATTTTTATGGAGGCAATTGGTTCAGGAACCGACAAGAGAGGGATCAATTTTAGATCTAATTCTCAGTGGAGCACAGGATTTGGTAAGAGAGGTAACGGTGATGGGGGCCGCTTGGCAGTAGTGATCATAATATGATCAAAATTTGAATTAATGACTGGAAGGGGGACAGTAAGCAAATCCACGGCTCTCGTGCTAAACTTTCAAAAGGGAAACTTTGATAAAATGAGAAAAATTGTTAGAAAAAATTGAAAGGAGCAGCTACAAAGGTAAAAAGTGTGCAAGAGGCAAGGTCATTGTTAAAAAATACCATCCTAGAAGCACGGTCCAGATGTATTCCACACATAAAAAAGGTGGAAAGAAGGCAAAACGATTACCAGCATGGTTAAAAGGGGAGGTGAAAGAAGCTATTTTAGCCAAAAGATCTTCATTCAAAAATTGTAAGAAGGATCCAAGAGAAGAAAATAGGATAATGCATAAGTGTTGGCAAGTTGAATGTAAGACATTGATAAGACAGGCTAAGAGAGAATTTGAAAAGAAGTTGGCTGTAGAAGCAATATTCACAGTAAAAAACATTTTTAAATATATCTGAAGCAGAAAGCCTGTGAGGGAGTCAGTTGGACCGTTAGATGATCGAGGGGTTAAAGGGGCACAGAGAAAAATAAGACCATCTGCGGAAAGATTAAATGATTTCTTTGCTTCGGTGTTTACTGAAGAAGATGTTGGGGAGGACCCGTAGTGGAGAAGGTTTTCATGGGTAATGA